>NC_137797.1:35161713-36584213 GCF_963383645.1 Muscardinus avellanarius
AAAGGTAAAGAATGAAGTGGAAGAGACAATATCAATTGAAGAATTGCTGAGGGTACAGCAGTTAGTGTTATCACTGTTAGTGCTAATCACTATCAAAACAAGTCTCCACCCATGACTGTTCTCTCATTCCTCTTGCTTGAGCTAAATTACGTAGAATGTACATGTTGCAGTTCTTTAATGATATAACATTGGTATTTCATAATGACTTGCTCCTCACATGCAGTAAACTACATAATAGCATGCTGGTAAACTACAAACAATGATTGCAGCAGGATCTACCTAAATTACATAAAGATGAAATTAAATAGTAAAAGTAGCTCCATTTTTAGTGCTTGAGAAACACAGTAATATCATCATCATCAACAACAACAAAATCTATATGACTTCTGATTCATTAGTCTAACCTACTAATGTCAAACCTATGTTATCTTGAGTTAAATAAAATTCCAGTGGTCTCACTCATCACTTTATGGCTTATCCTTTTAACTAACTATGTAGACTACTGAAACTGCCACAAACTTGGCAAGACTTCTTGAAGTTTCTGATTCCATATATAATTGATGGTCATGAGTAGCCCAGTGTTGAAAACACTTGTAATTTTCAGTGTGATTAGCACTAATGGGTTAGGGAATCCCCATTACACTATGACATTTTGGGGTTTGCCTGTATCTTAGATTCTAATACATGTGTAGTTTCACCTCAGAACGCCTTTTATCAGTTACTCAACATTGTCCAGCACTTGTGTTTAAGTGGCATTTATTTTCAACTAAGGAAAATTGAGCATAGTGCACTTGAAAATGGATATTCTTTCCTATTTTTGATTTTTCAGGTTGAAAGCAAGAAGTTTTATCTTTCAAATCACTGTAAATCTTATAATAGCATGACATAGAAGGAAAGATTAAGAACTAAAGTTGTCTAGACTAAGGAAAGGAAAGCAGAGTATAAAAGCCATAGTAGTCAGTCCAGTCCATTCTGCAGATGGCCTCATACAAACCACTGTTTGTGTTTCCCACCTCCACTCCCCCCGTGAGAACTGCAGTCATCTGACATGTGATAAGAAAGCCAGGACTCAAGAAGAATCCCTTAGCAAGACACAGTGTGCTCTTCACAGCCACCACCACCAAATGGGTCTTTATAGATGCATATATAATCTATACAAATCAATCAGAGCATCCCTGGGAAACAACTTCCTTTTCCCTATTCCCATTTTTGACCACTACTGGCCTACTAGGGAGGGCCGGCTCAAAACCAGGACTAAAGAACAGCAGAAAGCCACACTGAGGACATGAAAGGAGCACCTTCCTCTTCATCATGAGATACCACACATCCCTGCGTGACCTGTGTTGGACTTTTGACTCCAAAAACACTATAATTCAAAAAACTGAAGACCCTAATGGAAGAAATTATTCTTTGACTGATTGTTTATTCCCTTTGGTGTACAATTAGGGACTATTGTGCTAGTGCAACACTTACTGTAAGATTAATCTTGTATTTATTTTCTTTCTCCTGGAGTGCATAGTGGAATACATTTTAGGTTTTCCAGTAATGTTGCATAAGAGACTTTCCAATATTAATAACAATAAATAGTGTATTTAACTATAATAAAATAGTATTGTTACTTTCTAACCTTCTATCTTTTTTTGTATACAAATTGTGGATGATGTGGTGCAATATCAGATCTCTCTGTCCCTACCTGTACTTTCTCTAATGACACCCAGTGAATAATTGAGGAGACGCAGCCCTGAGACCAGGCTCTCTGCATGTAAATTACAATTTCCAGTGTAAATGAACTGGCTTCACCTCTGACTATCTCCTTTTACTTATCTTTAAAGAGGATCTATGATGAAATTACACATTTGATAATAGTGCTATGATAATTGCAAGATCAATAGCCTAAATGACATAGAAATTGAGAAAATAAATTTACTGTTTTATTATTATCTAAAATAGTAATTGTGGCTAATTTTCTTATGTGGAAAACAAATTTTAAAATAATAAAATAAATTTTAACAAGTAGCATGAGTGCACATTTCTGGAACACCTTAAAAATAGAGATATGTCACTATTTAAATTAATAAGTATTCAGGTATATGCATTTCTTTTTAAGCTAAGAAATGGAATTGTTTATTAATAATTGACAATGGAATAGTATTCCAAAAGTCATGGATTTAAAAAAATCTCATAAACCTACTTGTAATAACTTTGGATCAAAATATACAATATATCAGAGATGTGTAAAATGCTGAATGACCACATTAGAGGGGGAAATAAAGGAAATGATTTTCCTTTAGATATAAAATTCCCCAAGGTCAACTTAGTTTTCAGAAGCATGAAGATCAAAAAAATATTTGTTCTAAAGCAAGTTTTATTCTACTTTTACATTTTGGTACTTTTTCAAAACCCAAGAGCCAAGGACATGGAGGTCGTATGTATGCCATATACATACACAGACAATCCGCATACACTTACAGATAAGTCAATATGCTTATAAACATTTTTATGTATAAACAAAAGGATAAAACATAGTACATTTTTATGTATGCTCCATTACACCCTGTACATTTTTTGAACCTGTACAAATTACTATTTGTTTTTTATGTTTTTTAGGTATGTGCAAAGTGTATTACATAATGACAGGGAAATACTGAAAAAGTTATATTTTTCCATATTAAAAGAATAAGAAAAATATAGATAAATTTTAACATGAATCTGATAATGAGGAGTATGTATTTCTAATTTTCGTACAATAACTTGTTAATACTCAGAAGGTTACAATTCTTCTAATAAATTCTTAGTTTTTTGTCCTAAGATTGACACCTGAGGCCACCTGACATGACCCTAAAGATCGTTGCCAACCTTCAACTATTACATATTTGCAAAACTACATTTAGGACAAGAAGAAAACTCTCCCTCTTTCTTTCTCTTCCTTCCTTCCTTTCTTTTTTATTCATCATGAATGAAAAATTATTTTCAAAATTCCCCTCATCAGACTTCTAACTCATGAGTCTAAATTGGGTCATACTTTCACTCTTAAATAACTCATAGAGGTTTTATGTAAATAAATAATAATTAACTTCCTGAAGTTAGTGGTACATTTTATGTTAAATCAACATATTCTGACTCAAACAAAATTTGGGTTTTGTAAACTGGGGACAAATTGTTATCCAAAAACCTATGTCTGACACAATGTATAATCAGCTGCTCTGAAATACCCAGCCCCTGATTGCCAGGAAATGAGAAGAGAGAGTTGGTATTTTTTTCCCTAGGAGTATTCTACCTCTGAGCTATACACCCCAGCCCTATATTTTATTCTTTAATTTGAAACAGACTCTCACTAAGTTGCAGAAGGCCTCACTAAGTAGATGAGACTGGCCACAAACCTGGATCCTCCTATCTCAGCCTCCCAAATGCTGGGATTACAAGCATGCGCCACCACGCCTGGCAAGAGTTGGTATTTTAAGTGTGAAACTGAAGCGGATATTGTAGAAGAGTTGAATGCTAATTGTTTGGTAAATGTAGTACCAACAGTACTCCTGCATGATCTCATTTGTAAATTATTATGATCGTATGCTTTGAAGTCTAATAAATTTTAATGTTAATGTTAATGTGGAAATACAATTTCTAATAATAAAATATCATGTTAAGCAAAGATAGAATGTGTATTTTATAATAAAGCAGTGACTTAAAATTCCAGAAATATGTGTTAAAAGCACTTTATTTATTTAACATAAATCTTAATAATTGGTTATTCAGAGCTGAAACTGTGATTTTCTTAGAATACACTGTTTGTGGTTTTGATTCTCTATGTATGTTACTAGATAAAAGATTATGAAACTTTTATAGATCAAATTCATTACAGGTATTAAAGGTATGAGCAAGATGCCCCAGCACTATCATAAATGCATGTGATTATGTCTAAAATATCTGAAGATGTAGAATAGATTAAATATATTAACATGTAATACTATAGAGAAGCAACAGGGATATGACTGAATGTAAGCTATTCCATTTACTTCGATAAATAGAATTCTTAATGCAGTAGAACCACAGATGATTACAAGAGTAAATTTTACATTTCTCTCTAGATATTAAAGAGTTTGCATGAAATGAAGTCTCTCTCTTGATCCATATCAATTCGTATAGGTAGGCAATTCAGTTTGCTATAAAGTATATCCTTATGAAGTATAACAAAATCCAATTTTACCAGTAAATCCATTTACATTAAAATCAAGGAGTGATCTTCATATAATCCTTTACTTGTACTATAATTATGAAAAATAAATAGGTCTCTAAAGTGAACTCTTACTTATTCTGATTATTTTATTTTTTATTTGATAGAAATGATCTTCTAAAGATAAGAAAGAGTGTATGGAAAGGTTACATTACACATTTTTTGTGACTAGAAAACTTATTAAAGCTATAATATAGAAAAATTCTTAAAAACTGTCAATATTTTTAAATAATAGAGAATAGAACTACATAATTTTTTCTTTAAAATTAAGTTAGAAAAATATCTTTCCAGTTTCCATGAGGTTTACTAAATAACTGTTAAAATCTGCCAGTATGCCACCTTTTAGGTGGTCATATACAATCTTACATACAGTAGTAATTAACATGATCTACGTGTGTGTATGCAAGTCTTGTGAATCAGTAAGCTTATGCTGGATCTTATCAGGTGGCTGTACCTTGAACTGTAGGAAGAATGGGCTTAGCTTTTCATCATGAATTGAACCTAGACTGGTGTGCTAGGGGCAAGCCCACTCACTGTGCCACACTTGTTCAAGCTCTCCTCCTGTATCATGTCTGATAATGCTCCCTTGGTGAAAAAGCTCATATTGGAGAAAGCATAGATTCATGGAATCATATATTCATGTAGTGTCATAATGGAACCTGTCACAGTATCACTAGATTTATGATTTACATTAACTGTTGTAAGTTTATTTTACTTTTGTTCATTAAGAAATTATGGACTATTTTGATAATTATAAAATATATTTAATGATAATTCAAGTCAATATGCAACTTGTTATAATTTCACATATCATAAATAAATTACTAATTTACCAGTGGAAATGTAATATTCTTGATTATATAGATACTTTAACCTTTGAACACTAATTTTAACTCAATTTATTCCTAATATATTTTCACAAATAGGGGAACTTGAGGGTCAATTGTGACTGCAAGAAGACAGATACAATAAAGATTTTAAAACAGATTTGCTTACCTTAACTTAGAATGAGTTTTCCCCTTGGGCACACTATTGAGTAAGGTCAATTAGCACACAAATTGTCTTATTTTTGCAAGTAGTCTCTTTTCCATTCACATTTTTGATAATTATTTGCTTGCCCTTGTTTAATTGTTACTCTAATTTTCTACCATTTATCTACAATTATCCTCGACTTTCCCTTGAAGCCTAATCATGTCAAATCAGCCTAAGATTCAACTCCCTTCTCCAACTTTTCAGTAAAGTTCTGGTGTCTCTGATACTTAAGAACAGAATAGAGATGGCTGGAAAAAATATGGCTTCAAGGTCCTACATTTTACCTTTTGGTTGTGCCCTCTGACATCTCCAGGAACTGATGACAGACTATTCTGAAAGCAATTATTGAAACTGACTGTCTAACTGCCTGTTTCTACAGACAACATAATGTTTGGTCATTTTCCCATCCATGAGTTAGGGAAATAAAAGCTTCTTCTCTTTCTGTTTGTTTATATGGACCCACTGCTCGGCACAGTATTTATGCTGCTTGGTGACCCTTGTTTTTATACTTTTCTTCCACTGACACAGCAAAACTTATGTCTGGTATTTTGATTGTTATGTCCAGAATAGATTGTAAGTATAAGTAATTGATTATAAAGTCTCCAGAAATAAAATAGTCTATAACTTAATATGGGCTGCCATAGCAAAACATTATATAGACAGGGTGGCTTCACAAGCAAAAATTTACTTCTCACTACTCTTTTGACTCCAAATGCAAGATCAGGATGCCATCATGGTTGGGTTCTGTTGAGGGGCCTCTTCCTGACTTGCTAATCTTTTTTTCACAATGTTTACCCATGACAGTAGGAAGCTCTAGTGTTCCTTTCTCTTACAAGGGCACTGATCTAAATTTCTTCATGAATAGGGCTCCATTCTCATGAATTCATTTAAACCTAATTACCCCTAAAGATCCTCACCTCCTAATATTGCATTGGGGTTTATGGCTTCGATACATGAATGTTAGGGCAACTCAAACATATTTTGTTATAGGTTATAAAAGAACTTCTTGCTTAGTCTCCACAAATAAAACAATAAAATCATGATCAATTTGTATAAATCACAAAAATACATATTTTCGAAGGCTATGGAAGAAATAAAATCTAGATAAACAGAAATTCCAATGTGGATAAATTTTCCTGAGCAAGCTGATTAACTACAGTGATTTTTAGACCCCTGTGAACATTGGGCAGTTCTGAGCATAGGCTGTGGATCAGACATAGCTCAAGCAGAGAGACTCTGCTGGAGGAATCGGAACCAGAAAGCTTTTAGTTGACATGCAGTGCTGGAATAACAAGCAGAAGCCAAGGGGCTTCAAACGCTTGACCGGTTCTCTCCATGGGGTATTTTCTGAATTTTGGGATACATGGGAGTCTGGGGAGTGAAACAAATATGTACTGAAATGTAGGTTGAAATATCCTGTGATCCACAGTGCTTAAGAAGCAAGTCTTGCTGAGGGGAAGTGGCTGGACTCAAGCTGAGAAAAAGGGGTTAGATCCTTCCAGTTATTGTGAGATTCTGAACCTTTATAAAAGGAGAAATGTGAGGCTTGGCTGTGGGAATTCTAAAGGCTGGCGTGTGACTTATTTTTAAACTTTAGAGCTATATCTTTTTTCCCTATTCCCTACTGGCAAATATAGCATGTTAATATTTATAATGATAATGAAAATAGACTTGAAAGATTTTTTCAAATCTTTCAAATAATTATGATGTTCTGATTTTCAGAGAGCGCAGGTATTGGAGGTCATTAAAAAATACAGATGGGTGGCAATAAAACACAAATCTGTTTTATGTGAAGGTAGAGCCTTTCATCATACATGATATTGAGGTTTTGCAATTTCCTACCCTAAAATACTAGCTTCATGAATATTTGGATTATTTTTTTTTGTTTCATTCCACAACACCCTAGTGCAATGATTACTGAATACATACTGATTGAATTAAAACTAATAAATCAGCAAAGTATTAATGTAAAATATATCTTGTCACAGTCACTAAACTAATTTGCAATTTATTTTTGCCATCTTTGGATATCATTCTTTATTTTGTCTCAGGTTGCAAGTTTTATTATTCATCCATGAAATAAAACACATTTTCATCAGCATTGCATATTTTACAACTTTTGAATGTTACTGTTTTAAATTTTGACTCTAGAAATAAATGATTTTATCTTTATATTGTAGATTAATAATCACAAGACAAGTGGATATTTATTTATTTTATTAGCTAGGCAAACATATTTAATACACATTGTTTACAATTATTTTGATAAGATTAAAAACCTACATAAATATTTATCTTAATATTGAATATTCATCCAATAAGAGATAATAGTGCATAGAATTCCAGTATGTTATTCATGACTTAATGTCTGTTTATAGCCATCCTGTTAACAAGTCAATGTTAAGCTTCAGTAGACTAAGAAATTTAACATGATTAGTTCTCATTAATGTCAGTATTAAGTGTTTTTCTTATGATAAGGTAGATTCATTCCAAGTAGATTCTTACAGAACCCAAATATCTAACACACAATGATTGTTCTTTCTTGCATCAGTAATTTCAACTCAACAGAATACTGAAGTAAAAGTAGTACAAAAATGAAAGTCTAGAGGCTTAAATTATATGAAAATTTAATGTTTCATAGAATAGATAATATGCAAAATAAATTTTTCTAATATATGCATTTAACTAACTTTAGTGGCATTATATTACTGATGATATTAGAAATCTAGAACAAATTTATTAGGAAATTATGCACAAATAAAACTAAATTATAATCTAAACTAAATTATAATAAAAACTAAATTATAATCACCAACAGACATAAATCTCTTAAAAACAACCATTTCCATGGTGATATATTTTTGTTGCTTTTGCTGTTGGTGTGCCTGAGGTTGACCAAGACTAAATCATGCCCTTGGGATTCTCATAAGCACACATTGAAGAAAAAGCTCCATAAAAAGTGTATTCTGCAAAAAAAAAAAAAAAAGTTGGTTGGTGGACTGGAATTGTGATTTTGATATAAAAATATTTTAACTCACTAGTCTGTGAAGCATTCAATACACTTGGTAAAAATTACTTTGCATCTCTTTTTTTTTTTACTTGCTATTTGGTGATAATATCTCATCACATCTGACAAGTGGCCAAGTTATGCAAATATTTATAAATTATTTATGTATTCCACAAATAAATGAAATAAATATATTTTACCTCAGTCTTTCTGGGAATTTTTGTATTGTTTACAAAGGAGGAAAATATCAATAAAATAATTATATGTCTGTGTATATGAAAACCTTATCTATATTGATAAAGTAGTCCCAAGAAAGGTTTGAGTTTCACAGTTCTCCTAGTAGTTATGTAGACAAATTCTTAAAAGAATCTCTATTAGTACCAGGTACCATAGTTCCCCAGTTATAACCTATTGTGTGGAAATGAATCCTATTGAATTCTATAACATTAATTTCAGTTTATGTTAAGTATTGCTCAAGTGTGCATTAGCTATTTGATCCTCTTTGAATACTTTTTAAATGATATTTCAAAATTCTATTAGGAGACAAGGGTGGTCTCTCCAAAGATCAGGCCCTTTTATCACTTAGTGGTACTACATTGCCTCTGCTTCAGTCATAAAATAACAAGAAAAATTCATAATCAAAGTAATGGGCAGGAAATGAAGAAAAGAACTACTAAAGAAGAGAAAACATAATATCATTGCAATATGCATGAAATTAAAAACACAATTTTGTATTTTAGTATCCCAAAAATAAAAAGTATAAAGTAACTTATCATATCCATAATGAAGTGAGAAATCGACTAAAAATAATTATTTGAATTATGAAGTTAAACAAATTTACAATGTTAAATGTAATATTGTGCTAGATGCTAGATATGAAAAGGGTCAATACAAAATTAATTCCTCATTATTGTGTTGGCTATAAATATATAAACACTTTCTAATTAATAAAGTACCTAGGCAATCACAATGACAAGAACTAACAAGAAAAGAACAATAAAGACAATGTGGAAAGAGCTGTAACTCTCAACATCTGGTATGTCACAGAATATGCTCACTTTTAGACAGCAAATAAACGAGTTTTTTTCTTTTATTATTTGCACTGCAGTCACAATATTTCAGCTTTACTCATACGAGATCGTGCTGACTACAGGGTGGTACTGGATCAGAGGACACCATGCTACCCGCAGCCTGCAGATGAAGAAACACCATACTGTTATCTATGAAGATCTTCAGCTTGTATAATTCCCTTAGCCAGATTCCCATAACCTACCTAGGATGCAGTTTTCAATAACTTTTATGTGAGTTCTTTTCGAAGCACCTCTATTATTTCTACAGTTATTTTCCTGATTTGATCTTCTAGAAATCTCTGATTTTCTGTTTTATCAGGTTCTGATGTTGTGGGGTTGTGGGCGGTATTCATTGCTCCAGTATTATTCCTCTTTCCCATGATTTCGGATGCTTGTGCCTTCTCTGGGTTCTTCCCTTGGGTCACTATGACTTCACTTAAGGTGTTCTGGATCTCGAGTCAGTAGTATCTCAGACCCCACTACTCCTTTACTGGGTTGTATCACAGAGTCTCCGACCCAGGGAGTCAATAGAAGCTGTTTTAAACTATGGGGGGTGCCAGGTTGCACGTTCTCCTATGGTGTGATATCTCTGCCACCACCACTCCCTCACTGGGTACAGTGAGGTACAGTACTGGGATTTCTCCTCTGTGGCCCGCAATTTGACTCATTGTTCTTGAGTACGCAGATGTAGCTGTACTGGATTCGGCGAATTCACTGCTGCTGCCGCCGCCGGTGGCAATATGGCGCCGCTGCCACGCCCTCGGCCATGAGGCTGGCGTATTTTTTCTTCTCTGGTTTTGATTTCCACTCTGAATCCCTGCAGCGTGTGCTGAGTTCAGCCACTGGGAGCTTTAAATCCTCTCTGCGCCGAAAGATCCCGCCTGGCTGTTCCGCAGAGGCTCACCTGGCTTGCTGTAGCCGTCCGATGAGTTCGCCGCTGCCGCCGGCAGTATGGCGCTGCTGCCGCGTCCTCGGGCGCGTGTGTCTCCTCTGTGGCCCTGAGCTCTGTTCTCAGTCCGCTTTCTCTCTGGAGCCTGGTGGTTTTTTTGTTTTTCTGGTGATGGTGTTTTCTGGCTATGAAAGGCGCTGGTTTTGTGGTAATGGAGAACTCAGAGAGAGCCAAAAAGAGATAAAGGATGCAATTAATGAAGTAAAGGCCTCAATTCAAAGCACAAACAACCGATTAGACCACATGGAGAACAGAATCTCGCTCTTAGAAGATGAGCAATCCAAAAATGAACGCATAGTTTCTAATCTAGAAAAAAATATCCAACAGCAGGAATCTGACATTGAAGAAATATGTGCCCATCTTAAGAGAGCTAACCTAAGAATAATTGGAATAGAGGAGGGAAAAGAAAGTGAAACCAAAGGGATCAACAATCTCTTCAAGGAAGTAATAGCAGAAAATTTTCCAAACATAGAGCAAGAGGTTGATACACAGGTCCAGGAAACTTATAGAACTCCCTTTCGACGGGATCGGAGAAGAGGATCCCCACGCCACGTAATTGTCAAAATGACCAATGTGGAAGCCAAGCAGAGAATCTTAAAGGCAACAAAAACAAAGAGCCAAGTGACATTCAGAGGCAAACCAATTAGAATCACTCCAGACTTCCCAAACCAAGTCATGAGAGCCAGAAGGGCTTGGAGTAACATATTCCAAACTCTGAAAGAAAACAACTTCCAGCCAAAAATTTCCTATCCAGCAAAACTTTCTATCAAATTAGATGGAGAAATAAGAAGCTTCCATGACAAACAGAAACTGAAGGAATTTATGTCTTCAAAACCAGCGCTAGAGAAAATACTCAAAGAGATTAACTACAAAGAAGAAATAGGTAACACACACCAGAACCAGAGAAACAAGAGTTTCCATCCAACATTCAACTAAGATTGGTTATCTGTGGAGATTCATTACTTATGTTAGTCTTTTACCTATCTCTAAATTGTATTGTTTGCCTTTATTGTTGTTAATTTTTAGGATTTCTAGTTGGGATATTAATATACCTTCAGATATAGCATTTGGAAATATTTTATCCAATTCTATTAGTAACTTTTAACTCTGTTTACATGGTCTTTGGATATACAATATTTTTTTTATTCTTTAGGGAGTTTGTATATTCTTCTGTTGCCTATGCCATTGAAATCATATCCAAGAAATCACTGCCAATTTCAATGTTGTGAGGTTTTATGACCCAGATTTTCTTCTAAAAGTTTATAGTCTTAAGATTTATATATAGGTCTTTTATCTATTTTGAGTTAATACTTGTATGTGGGATTAGGTAAGGGTCCAATTTTATTCTTTTCCATGTAATTATTATTTTTCAACAATATTTAGTTAAAAGAATATTATTTCCACCACCAAATGTTTGTGGAAACCTTGTCAAAAATAACTTGACAATATAGGGAAGAATTTAGCTCTACGCTTGTATTTAACTCCAATGGTTTATATATCTGCCTTTAGAACAGTACTACACTGTTTCAATTATTGTAGCTTTATATGGTTTGAAATCAGAAAATATATATCTGCTAGCTTTGTTCTTCTTCAAGATCGTTTTGGGTATCTAGAATTCATATTCCATATTAGGATAGATTTTTTTCTGAAAAATAAATATATAAATATATGATAGTTTCACCAAAAAAACAGAAAAAAATATGCTCTGGTAAGAAAGAAAGCAAAAAGAAATATTGAAATGTTATATTTAAATCATCAAAAGCTTGGCATCAGACAAATGAAACTGTTATGTGAGATTATCAATTTTAATTTTGGATATTGCTATACTAGATGTCAACCACTAAGCCAAGCATGGGAGGGAGGGATGGGGAGAGAATGGGGTGGGGATCGGGTGGGGGCTGACTGGGCGAGGTGTGCATGTATGTCTACAAAAGTTTGTATCCCACTATGATGTATGAATACAGTGCACGAATAAAATAAAATTAAAAAAAAAAGAAAGTAAAAAAACTTTTATGTGGACATAGATGTAAAGAACTACTGGTAAAAATCAAAGAATCCAGTGACCAAACTCTATGGCACAGTCTGTAAATTCTAATTTAAAATGTTTCATCTTTAGATATTTGGAACAGAAGAACAGAGCTTCCAGCAGTTGGAAGTGACACAATATAGCTCCTTTTTTTTTTTCAAATCACTCATAGTAGCAACTAACTTAATATAGTAAAGATCTCTTCTTATACAACATGCATAGATTTTGTAAGCTATTTTATTTTTCTATACCTTATAAACATATAATCTAGGGATTTGCTTTAGTAATTATTAGGATGAAGACTGATAGAACTGTTTCAGAAGTGACAAAAATGAAGGAACATCTTGGAAAACATTGGCTTTGTATAAAAATTATAATAAGTATTATAGTAATTATATAATAATTATGTGAGCATTAAAAAATAGCTAAAGCGAAACCTAACAAGAACAAGGACAATAGAAAAAAGGCTATAAATTTAAACTACAGAATAATATATACTAGAAGCATTCTCATTTCATACAACACTGTAGATTATGAGTTTTGACTTTGAATCCAGTTTCATGCATGAAAATTTTATGCTAGGTACTCAGCATGATTATTATATTATTTGGTCTTTATTTTAAGACAATATTTTAAGACAATATTTTAAGTATTTTTATAAAGAGTGGACTGTGAGGAGGTACTTATATTAAAAGGCATAGAAACATTTTTATATTTATTTATGTATTTATTTATTTAGTATTGGAGATTGAACCCAGATGCATTCTAACTCCAAGCCACACCCAAATCCTTTATATTTTATTTTTATTTTAAAACAGGTTCTACTTATGTTGCTGACCTCAAACCTGTGCTCCTCCTGTCTTAGAATCCTGAGTACTGGGAATACAAGTATATGCCACTGTGACTGGCTTCAAATTAACTTCAGAAAATTCAAAGTAGTAACTCAGAGTAATGTTTCTATTGATCGATCCAACTAGCACTTTGCAGGAAACCTGCACTCCCACTGCCCTTTATGAATTTTACGCTTTAAAGACTCTCCTTAAAGTCTCAAATGTCTAGATTCTCAAATACTTATATTATATACTCTAATCAGTAAGTCATAATAAACACTTTTCCTCTTATTCTTTTCATTTTTCTCTATCCATTTACACACAAAGCCTTATTATTATTTATCTCTTTTAAATTATAGACTTTAGAATAATAAAATAACAAGGAGTAATCAATGTTCAACCTCTAAAAGCAAGCAGGATGGATGGATGGTGCTAAGAGATAAGGATTATTTCTTAGAGACAATAAAATGTTAAGGAAAGGAAGAATGTTTAGATTTGCATAAAGACATATTAATGTTCTACACTGCTGTATAGGTGACACCAGTCCAGTCATTTTTATCCACGTATCTCTGCATTTGGTTCCCAAATGACCCTCAAGGAAGGAAAAACAATGAAATCTAGGAAAGCAGAAAAAGAATAAACAGACATAGCAACCACTTGTGGTACGCAAAAAGTAGTGTATTATGTTCATGGGAGGGAGAGATTGGAGTTTATTCCAATTATTTTTGAGGTCCTCTTATTCTCACAAAAAACATTCTCTCACAATTTATACTTATTAGCACATAAGTGCAACAAATAAACATTTATAGTATGCTTCTATATTTCTCCCTAGGTTATTTTTAGCTTCAAAAATTCCTCAGTACAAAATTCCATGGAGAAAATAGAAAGCTTACTGCCTTGAGTATGGTTAATAAATGAAATGCTTTTCTGTGTAGCCAAAAAAAGAAAAAATTGATTCATTAATTGTTTACACTTATGCATCATAGTAAAATTCAAAGTGATAAAAATATATATGTATATGTCTCTTGGTGTACCTTCCTCCATGTACCTGCCTTCCTCCCCCTCTTTCCTCCCTTTATAAGTTAGTGAGATAATAGTGAAGACTCATGGATGTAACCTTATTTTAACTGTTCCCTTCCTGGATCCTCATTACTTTCCCCTTCCCAGCTCCCTTCCCCAATATCATTTCACAATTTTAGTTCCCTCTCCTCATTTTTCTGAAGTTTCTTTTGCTTCCTATTTTTGTTCCATTTTCTTTATACGAGAGAAAACACGTGACCCTTGACTTTCTGAGACTGACTAATCAAACATCATAACATCACCTAGTTTTATCTGTTTTCTTGCAAATAAAATAATTTTGTTCTTTATGTCTGAGTAAAATTCCATTGTGTGAGTATATCACAGTTTTGTTATCCATTCATCTGTTAATGGGCACCTGGGCTGTTTCCACAAGTTATCTATTGTTAATTAAGCTGCTATAAACATGGATATGCACACATCACTATAGTATTCTAACATTTTTTAAAATATGCCAAGTTGTGGCATGGTTCAGTCATTTGGTGGTTATTTTCCTAGTTTTTGAGGAAACTTTATACTGATTTTCAACGTGGTTGTACTAATTTACATTCCCACAAACAGTGTATTAGTGTTCCTATTTCCCCACATCTTTACCAGCATTTATTATTGTTTGTATTATTGATGATTTCCATTCTAATTGAGGTTATATGAGATCTATCTCAGAGTAGTTTTTATTTGCATTTTCCTGATTGATAATAATATTGAAATTTGAACATTTTTTATATATTTTTGGCCATTTTTATGTCTTCTTTTGATAAGTATCTATACATTTCAAAGGTCTATTCTTTAAACTTGGTTATTTTATTTTTTGTATTATATTGCTCTTACCCATCAAATATGTTGAAAGACATAAATGGTAGAGTAATTAGAAATATCAACCTGGTGAGCTGAAGTGTTGCTTCACAAAAGATGTCATGATTCAATTTGGGGGAAAGCATTGTAATCTCAGTATTTGGAAGGCTGAGACAGGAGGATTTCAGGTTCAAGGACAGCTTTAGCAACTTAGTAAGATACTGTTTCAAAATTTAAAAAAATGTATGCTAGACGTATATATCAAAGGTAGACTGCCCATGGATTCACTCTCCAGTACCAAGTAAGCAAGAAAGTAAGTAAATAAATAAATAAATAAGGGATTTAAAAATGCTGGTCTTAAAGATTAGTTTAATGTGACCATAATCCAGGGATTATCAAGATCTACTACTCTATAATATAAAAAGAGTGTGTCCCTGCTGACACCTTTCTATTTCATCTGGGTGATACTGAGGCTTAATGAAAGCATGCTTCAAGATTTGGGGCTATATCAAATACATGTCACTTAGCAATGGAGATATGTTCTGAGATATGTCATTAGGTGATTCTGTCATTGTGAAGCATCCTAGTGTGTTTTTAACATGTATCAATCCTAGTGGGTTTTTAATGTATATCATAGAGGAGCCAAGGCCATGCCTGTAGTTTATGATGTATCCTGTGGGTCCTTGGCTCCAAATCTGAACAGCATGTTACTGTTCTGGATACGGTAAGTAATTATAACACATGAAAAAATACTTGTGCAACTAAACATCTAAAGAAGACAAAAATACAGTATAACTTTTTTGAAGTGTACATATGTATAGGGCAGTTACCATGAACAGAGATTGCAAGAGGAATTTGCTCTGAATAATTCAGTGGGTTAGTGGTGAATGAACAGGAAGGTCCAGGACATCATTCTATGCTGCTGTGATTTTTAAATACTATGAGTTTAGAATACATTCAATTTATTATTTTTTTCTTCAATGATAAACTTGAGTTATTGAAATTTTTTTTTTTTTTTTTTTTTTTTTTTGGTGGTACTGGGGTCCCTGGAAACCCTTCTTCCTCCGGGCTACACTTCCAGACTTATTTTATGCTTTTTATTTGGAAACAGGGTCTCCCTTTTTTTTAATTGGAGCATTATATTCATATATCATGGATTTAAAAAAACACTTGTGTAGACATACATGCACACATCACCCACTCAGCTCCCATTCAATCCCCACCACCTTCCCTCCCTAGCCCTCCCTCCCATGCTTGGCTTTATGATTGATATCAATACTTTTGTCTAAATACATCATGTGCCTCAAAGAGCTTTTTTTCTTACCTCCCATACCCCCAGTCAGATTGCCTTATTTGCTCCTCTATATGTTCTCCTTTTTACCTGGAGCTCCTCCTATGACCCATTTCACTCTAACTTTCACATATTAGTGAAAGTATCTGATTTCTTACTTTTTGTGACTGACTAATCTCGCTGAGCATAATGTCTTTCAGTTCCAAACATTTCCCTGAAAATGCTGTAATTGTATTTTTTTTATGGCTGAGTAAAACTCCATTGTGTACATATCCCATAGTTTTGTAATCCATTCATTTGTGGATGGACATCTTGGTTGGTTCCATAGTTTAGCAATGGTGAATTACGCAGCTATGAACAAAGATACACATGGATTAGTTTGATAGTTTGGTTTGCTTTCTTTTGAATAGATAACCAGAAGTGGTATTGCTGGCTCAAATGGTAGATTTGTTCCCATTCTTCTGAGGATCCTCCATACTGTTTTCCAAAGTGGTTGCACTAGTTTGCAATCCCACCAACAATGTTTTAGAGTTCCCACTTCTCCACATCCTCGCCAGCATTTGTTGTTGTTTGTGTTTTGAATGATTGCCATTCTTGTTGAAGTAGGTAGAATCTCAGAGTAGTTTTGATTTGCATCTCTCTGATTGGCAATGATGTTGAATATTTTTTCATGCATTTATTGGCCATTTGAATTTCTTCTTTTGTGAAGTGTCTATTAAGTTCACTTGCCCATTTTTTAATTGGAGTATTTGTTTTTTTGGTGTTGAGTTTCTTGAAGTCTCTGTATATTCTAGATATTAGTCCTCTGTCTGAGGAATAGGTGGCAAAAATCTTTTCCCATTCTGTTGGATCTTGGTTGAGGATTTTGGCAGTTTCCTTTGCTGAACAAAGGCTCTTTAGTTTCAGCAGTCCCATGTATTGACTTGCCTTTTTGTTTCTTGTGCCTTTCGGGTCTTGTTGAGAAAGTTATTTTCTGTGCCAATGTGTTGCAGTGTTGGACCTATGCCCTCTTCAAGGAGCTACAAGGTCTTTGGTCTAATTTCAAAGCCTTTGATCCATCTTGAATTGACTCCTCCTATGCAGGATGAGAAAGCGGGATTTAATTCCATTTTTCTGCATATGGATAACCAGTTTTGCCAACACCATTTGTTGAACAGACTGTCTTTTCTCCATTGTATGTTTTCAGCGCCTTTGTCAAATATCAGTTGGCTCTGAGTGTGTGGTTTTGTTTCTGAGTCTTCTAATCTGCTCCATTGGTCTATGTATCTGTTTTTGTGCCAGTACCATGCTGTCTCTTAAGCCAGCGTGGCTGGCTTTGAACCTGCACGATCCTCCTGTCTCAGCCTAACAAGTGCAGGGATTACAAGTTTGTGCCACCATGTCTGGCTGAGTTATTGAAACTTTTTAACTTTGAAATATCTTAATTTGTTAATACTTTATCTCTTTTGTAATAATATATAGCTTCAAATATACACATTTGTGCAGCTGTACAAGATTATTTTTCTTATCCTTTTATCCAATGAGGTTTTTATTTTTAAATTTTTATTTTAACTTCCCAAACTATTTTGTTAAGGACTAAGACACAAACAGATTAATCTAGGCCTACACAGGGTCAGAATCATCAATATCTTCCACCTTCCCATCTTGTTCCACTGAGAGATCTTCAAGGACGAAAATGCATGGGGAACTTTCACATCCGATAACAATACCTTCCTCTGAAACATCTCCTAAAGGATTTACCTGAGGCTGTTTTATGGCAAACATTTTTTTATTATGAACAGAAGGAATTCACTTTAAAAATATTGACAAAAGTGTAGTATTGGAAATATACAAAACATTCTCATTATTAAATACCATGTACTTTACATAATTGTGCAGTTTATACTTTTATACAACTGGGAGTGAAGTAAGTTTGCTTATGCCAACATCACCACAAACAGATGAGCAATGCATCAAATTATGACATTTTTAGGCTATATCATTGGGCCATGGAATTTTTAGTCCCATCATTAACTTAGAGGACCATTATTGCATATGGGTTCTGTTGACAGAAATGTCATGTTACAATATTTCAACAGAGGGTTCTGTAAGGGAGCATAGAATCAAGAACATAGGTGAAAATATAAAACAAAGAGAGAAAAATGCTTCTTTACCTCTTCAGACAGGAGCAATAGGAGAAAAGAAAGATATATTTAAACATAAGAAATGGGTGGGGGTGATTCAGGAGTCAAACTGCGTAGGTTGAAAATCTGGTTCTAACATTAATTTGTTAAATTTTTAAATATTATAGAAGTCAATTACTAAATGAAGTAATTAAGCAATTTGTAAATAAATTATTAAAAAGTTTTAAAAATGATTACATTAGATAATTAATGCAATATTCTAATGGCTGGCTCATAGCAAGTGTTCATTAAATGTTGGTAGTAATCAACATCATTATTATTTTGAATAAAGGAAAGATTAGCAAGTTTCTTAATGATTAATGGTCTTAGTGAATAGTCTTAATAATATAGGAAAATGAAACAAATATTCTGAAGGTTTATAAACTTAGTGATGTTAGGTAAAGTTTAATAAGTAAAAATATATATGATGAGAGAATGGATATAAAATTGGTGGTGTACGTAGGACCAAAAAATAATATTAATTAAATAATTGCAAGTTAGAAAGTGTTACATATAAAACATTGTGAATTAGAGCAAAGTAAATAAATAAGTTAAGAAGAAAGTTAGTATACATATTTTTCAATTTTGAATTCACAAATTATGGCCAATATATGGACAATATAGACCAGAAAGCAACTATTTTAGGCTCCATGGGTATTTTACTCTTTGTTGCAATTTTCTGTAGTTCTGTTTGTCATCATAGTATGAAATCTGTGATAGACATTACATAGATGAATGAGAAGGCCTGTTGTATTATACTATTTATTTATAAAAACAGATGGTATGCTGGATTTTTTAATCCATGATATAGATAACAGAAATCTTTAACAAAATAAATAAATGACATCTACTTGTAGATTATCTTTTATAAAAATGAGGTTGGCACCAGATATATTAATGGGCTATATAAAAGTTTATAATTACACAATCATCTGGGACTTACTGAATCAGAAATTTCTGGATGGTTTCTGTAGTTCTGTTTTCCTAAAAGCCTTCATAGGGGTTTTAGGGAAGCCTGTCTAACATTCAACTAAAAGCTGATTGAAATAATGACAGTAAAACATTTATTTCGGAGCCTAGCAAAGGGAGAACACTCAAAACAATAAAAGTTAATATGCTTACCCCATGGACAATACACTTGAAAAAATCACTAAAAGCATCATAAAGGAAAAAAACATGAGGGCCATGGTTGTTAAAAGATAAAAATGACAGTTGCTTCTACTTTAGTCAAGCCTAAATAGTAATAAAATGCCAGCTTATTAAATGCACCCCTGAGGATATTTTAGCACAAATTAAATCAAAGTTTTCTTCTCCATAATATTCTTTATTGAGTACAACATTCCTTCAGTAGTTATTTGGTCACAATTCAAACACAGAACTTAGAATTCTTTTTCCTTATACTTTTATTGGCACATTGTACATCACAGTGATGTATGAAGTGACAGAAATGTATGTGGACACAATACTTGGTGTGTTTCCTTCCAAATCCCAACTCACTTGTTCCCCTTCCCCATACATGTCACTAAGGTTGAGACTGATGATTGCATACATGTACATAGCATTATTTAAGCTGTTGCCTTCATTATGTCTCTATTCCCTCTTCTTCTTCTCCCGCCATCACTTCATTGGCTTCTCTAATCATTTACCTGAAGTCATTTTTGTTACCCAACTTCTCTCTAGCATTCCCATATGAGAGAAAACTTACAACTATTGCGTTCCTGAAACTGACTAGTTTCACTTAGCATAATATTCTTAGTTCTGTCCATTTTCTTGCAAATGACATATTTTTATCCTTCTTTATGCCTGAGAAAATAGCCATCGTGCGTGTGTGTGCTACAGTTTTAAGATTAATTCATCTGTTCATAGTCACCTAGGCTGGTTCTATAATTTAGTTATTGTGAATTGTGGTGCTAGAAACATGGATATGAATATAGTGTAATAATATTCTGACTTTAATTCTTTTGGAAAAATTCCCAGGAGAGGCATACCTTTATTATATTTGGGGTTACACTCTTAGAATTCTGAGAAGCCTCCACACTGATCTCCATAGCAGATGTCCTAGTTATCAGTCCCACGAACAGTGTATAATTGTTCCTATTTCTTACCTGCTTGTTAGAGTTCATTATAGTTTGTATTCTTGATGATTGACATTCTAACTGGAGTTAAGTGGAATCTCAGTGTAGTTTTAATTTACCTTTACTTCATAACTAATAATGTTGAACATCTTTTCATGCAAGTATTGGTCATTTGTATTTTTTTCTTTTGAGAAGTGTCTATTCAGTTCAATCGCCCATTTTTATTGAGTTATTTTTAATGTTAAGTTAGTTTATGCTCTTTGTGTATTGTAGATATTTGTCCTTTATAAGAGAAGTAGCAGGCAAAGATTATGTAGGCTTTCTCTTTAGACTTTGATAGTTTTATTTGCTGCAGAGAAGCTTTTTAATTGAATGCTATCCCATTTATTAATTCTTGCCTAACTTGAAATTTATAGAACAAATATTTATCTCATTTTGTCTAGCGACACTGTTCTCAAAATTGTCTTTTTGTCTATAATACAGAGATGTTTACCAAAATTATAATTATATTTCAGTATGCAGTTCAGTATCATCTTTAACAATATCTACAATGATGTGGTCAATAATTTATTATATTAATTATCACACTTTTAACATTATTAGTTTACATGTCTGCCTTCTTCATCAAACCATAGTTGTGAGGTCAGATGCTAATCTACATCCACTATGGTATTCTCAGAATTTCACTCAGTATTCTGCACACAGTTGGTATACAAATTTAAAAAGTATAAGAAAACATTATTTTATTGTAAAATCAGAAAATGTTTTGACACTGAAAGATTCACTATAATGAATAACACTAAAGATGGGAAAATATAAGGTGAAGATATAAAGTAAGAAATAACCCTGTAACTTTTTAGTAGAGAACATGTATTGGCACATATTTGAATAAACATTATATGATATTTAAAGAAGGGAGGAAGGGAAGAGATGGTTTGTGGCTTATGGTTTGAATAGAGAATGTTCCCTAAAATGTGCATGTATTGGCAAAACAGAATGTTCAGAAGTGAAACAATTGAACAAGGTTTCTAATCTCATTAGTGGATTAATCCATTGATGGATTAATAATTTGAATGGGATTACTGGGTGATAGGTGTAAACAGGCAGGCTGTGGCTAAAGGAAGTAAATCACTGGAGGTGTGGCCTTGGGTCTTATTTCTGTCTTTGAGCCCTTTTTGCTTCCCAGCTATACTGAGAAATTTTTCTCTGCCTCCCACTACTGTCATAATTTTTTTGCCTTGGAGCCAATTGCTATAGATGGAACCTCTGCAACCTCCTCTCAGTTGTTAATATATGGTATTTTGGTCACAGTGATGAGAAAACTAACAAAAACAGATGGATACTATTAAAAGTATTATCAAATGTAAAAAATCAAAGGAGTCACAATTCTTTTTTCTAAAAAAAACTTAAAGTAAATGATGAATGCTGATCTACAAAAAAAATGATAACCAAGCAATAACAGCTAGGTTATGGATGATTCATATGACTGCATGTTAGAAACACTGTACCTCTGATACTGAAATAGATGAACATATTAAATATATTTTTGACCATGTAAGCATTGAATGTATTTATTTGGGCCATAATTCTTGTCCAAAGAATTGGACAAAGTATTGATACTATAGCATGGGTAAACATGAAAAGCATGCTGATTTAAAGACGCCAGTTGGTAGTGAGATTTGTAGTGATACATTCATACATGACTACAGCATTATTTGAACTGTTTTATTTTTATCAAATCTTCATTAATCCCTTCCTATCTCATTCTCTCAATCCCCTTCCACTTTTCTACTGGTTTCACACTTCATTTATCTGAAGTCCTTTTTTTTTTTTAAATTTTTGTTCTAGCTTCCACATGCAATCCTAGACTTCTGAAATTGGCTGATCTCACCATATTCTCTAATTCTACTCATTTTCTTGCAAATGGCATCTTTTGTTCATTTTATGGTTGAGTAAAATTCCTTTGTGTATATATGCACTACATTTTCTTTATCTACTCATCTGTTGGCTGACACATAGCTTGGCTTCATAATTTGGCTATTGTGAATTGTAGAACTACAGAAATTCCCCTTTTGATCCTGACCAAATTATATTATATAAAGAAAAAAGCCAGGAAAGTTTGACCTGGTATCATCCAGAAAAATTTGAATGGCATTAACTTCTAAAACTTTGCTCAGAGCCTACCTCTTCTATCTGCCATTCATAATAAAAGCAGAGTGAAAACTGTCATCTTAAGGCACTGATGGATATCAACTACATCTGGTGTAATGGAAGGAATTTTACTGCTTATAAGCAATATCTCCCAAAAGTAGGAGAGTAAACATTTACCAACTCTTAAATGGCAATAGTTTTAATACCTAAACCAGACAAAAACATTAAACAAAAACCAAAGACCAATATTTCTTATAAAATAAATGCAGAAATACTCAAGAAGATATTAGAATATAAAATTCAATACTATATACAAGAGATAATATACCACTTACAAGTATTTAAACCAGGAGTGAACAACTAGACAACTAGTTCTACATTAAAAGTGAAAACAATGTAATATATCATATTAGTGATGAAGATATAAGGTCGATTGATATAAAAATAACATTTGAAAACATAAACACCAATCTGTAACATCAGTACATATTCTAAGCAAACAATAAATAGAAGTATTTATCTTAATATAGAATATTCTTTCTCCCTATATTCAGAAAAAAATGTCCTGTCTCACTAGCAATAGTAAATGCTGTAGTAGAATTTTAAGCCAGTAAAATCATACAAAAAAGGCAAAGAGAAGCTTTTGACTCTTTAATTCTTTATAAAATTGATTTATATTTCTTTTAACTTATCAATAAAATTATATTAATAATTTCTGATTTTAACATACTTTTATTGATACATTGTAATTGTACATCATAGTGAATCTTAATGTAATACAAATATATATGCACATAGCACTAAAAATAAACAATCTAAATATTTCCACCAAGCATTGCCTTTTCTGCATCCCATAAGTCTTGGCATGTTATAAATTATTTTATTCATCTTCAAGAATGTTTAAATTTTCTCATAGTTTCTTCCTTGACCCCCAGGTTATTTAAGGGTGATTCATTTTTTCCATATATTTGTAAATTCTTCTCTTTTGCTATCAATAGTTTTACACTTCATTCCATAGTGATTTGAGATCCTTTGTGCAATTTTTAACCTTTCTTAATTCATTGGGGTGCATTTTTGTAACAATAAATGGTTTATTTTAGAGAGAAAAAGAAGATATGAAGTACTTGCCACCTTTAAAGGACAAAATTAAAATGACCCTATCCATAGTTTATGTGCATTTTATATGAAAATACCTCAAAGACAGCAAAACCTAATTCATATAAGTTTGTTAAACAAGAATAGCAGGTCAAGATACAAGTCAATTGTATACCATATTCCTAGCCAGACATTACTAGTATGTTTTAATAAATAAATTGTCCATTACTTTCTAGGCTATCTTTTCTTTTAATGAACTAATTTCTTTTTGAGTATTTACTTTCCATATGAATTTTATTATTAACATTTGTTATTCAAAATTATCTTGTAGAAAAGTATATTTGGGTTGCATTATATACAATAATACAGTATGAAAGCAAGAGATTTTTTGCATGGAGAATGTGTTAAACATTTTGATATGTTCTTATAGTTCATAAAATGAATTGTGCTTAAGTATATATATATATATATACATATATATGTATACACATGAATTCACATACACAAACACATATAGAGACATGTGTGTTTGTATAGAGTTGTATATGTATCAAAGAAGTTTATGCTAAGTGAGATTGGTCATTCACAAAAATAAGTAATTGGATGTTATTCCTAATATGCAGAAGTTAGGGAGATAATGGGTCAGAGGAGAAACTCGAGAGGAAAAAGGAGATACTATAGATGAGCAAATAAGGCAACATAAGGGGATGGGAGCAGAGATGAAGGAAATTTTCTAATGTGCATGATATACATTAACAAATGTATCAAAAAATTCAATCACTTACCCAAACATGAGGAGAAAGGGGGAGGGAATGGGGCAGGAATTGGTTTAAAGCTAATTGGGTGATGTGTGCTTATATGCCTCCACCATCTTGTACCCCACTAAGATGTATGACTACAATGCACCAATAAAACATTTAAAAAACCAAGAAAAAGGGAGCTCCTTTTTAATATTTTTATGATGCTGAGCCAAGTTATCTTTAGGCCAAAAGTAGTTTTGTATGTGTCCTAATATTTGCATGTGCTTATCAGTAACTTTTTTATACAAATATATGTTTTTAAATTAATTTCTTGGCATTGTGTATTATATTACTCTTTGAAGTGGGGTTTCTCTTCTATTAACTTTTGTAACTATTTAGGAACTGAAAAATTATCTGAGTACAGAGATCTGCAATAAAAATTGCCTGTTCTCTGTCCTCAGGTGAGGAGGCTTTTTGTATTTTGCAGCTTTGTCAAAAAAACTTAGAAGATATAAAAGGGATTGAAGTATGTTGATATCTTTAGCAGATCATTTTTCAAATTTTGACAGTGTATTTTAAAATGAGTCATGAATGTTTGCTAGAGTAGAATGTAGATTGAAGTATTTTTACAAGTCAATATTTAAGAAAATGAAGTGTACTATAATAAGATAGATTTGTAGTAAAAATATAAGCTAAATGTAAGTTGTCAAAAGTTACTAACTGATGTTTATTACACCTTAAAATCTCCAAAACAACATGGGAAATAATTTTTAAATTATTGGAGTCATTTTATCCATAGTAATTGTACAGGAAAAATGGTGTGTGTAAAATAAGTTGATGACGTTTATGGCAATAGCTTAGTAGAATAATGGTGTGTCAAGAAGTCAAAGTCATTTACTTAAGTGAGGAATACATTGGAGATTAAATTAAAAAAAAAATTGAACTCAGTTCTGAACTACAAAAGTGAAGACTTGGAGAGAAAGATCAAGATAAGAAAGAATGTGTCAAGATTCCTGGGCTCCATCAAAAGCCTAATTATTTAACCACAAATGTATCCTGACCTTGGCATTTGATGATACAGAGATACACTCTGATGCTCAGATTGAGATGATAATACATGAAGGTGAGTTGCTTTTGGCAAAGGCAAAGAGCCTATTTGAAATTTCATGGAGTTCAGTCAAGGAAATGGTGTTGGGCAGATAACACATTCAGGTGCTGAAATCACAAGAGAAGACTGTAGGTTTGTTAAACATAGAAAAACAATTTGGTAAATGACAGAAGTCAAGAATAGTAGAAGTGATTTAGTCAGGTAACAAATGACCCAAAAAGAATAAAAGTGAAGGGACAATGTGTGCTTAGAACTTGACAAGATTAGTATTGTGAGTTAACCACATTGGTAAAATTTTGGTCTGTCATATTATTATTTCCTTATATATAAAATGAAAAGCAAAAAGCAAAGCAAACTAAAAATTTATGTACTGTGGAACTGGATATACTTTGTCCTTAAATACCACAACAATAGCACCTATGTGGCTTTAATTAAATTTGGGTAATATTTATTATCTTTGATAAATTTATTTCTTCCTTATAATGAAGATTATAATATCTATCTCTAGAAGTATAATACAGATTCAATATTTTGATATTGGACTCCTCTCCTACTTAGCCCTCCTCATTTTCCCATTGTGCTTTGGCTATGCACTTGATTTCAGTTCCTCAAACACATTATGTTTATTTTTAACTTCCAAACTTTCACAACTGGGCACAGTGGCGTGCTCCTGTGATCCTAGCACTTTGGAGGCTGAGACAGAAGTTTTTTACAGGTTTGTAGTCAGCCTCATCAACTTAGCAAAGCTCTGTTTAAAAATAAATGATAACGCTGGGGGTATGCGGGTAGAATGTCCTTGGATTCAATACCCAGTCCAAAAATAAAACCCAGCAAAAACATTTTCATTGTCTTGTATTAGAATTTCATCTGAAAAACAAAACCAGTAGGAAATACATATTAATAGATATATTGCAAGAGATTAATTGATATGACTATGAGAGTTGTCAATACCAATATGATCACCATAGAGAATATAATATAAAATTATATTCTTTAGGAAATGGAGGCTGGAAATTCTTAAATATATGCTGTAACTGCGGTGCATAGTTGAAATTTCTTCTTCCCAGCACAAACTTCATTTCTGCTCTTTAAAACTTTCATTAGATTAGATTAAGTTCACTCGGATAATCTTCTCTACTTAAAGTCAGCATTTATAAAAATAAAATAACATCACAGTAAAACATGTATTTGTGGTGAGTAACTGGGGAATGTATTCTATCCAACTTGATGTATATACTGATGATCACAACTTATCAATTTAATGTCTGGGATGCTTCTATTGTTCTCCTTATAGCTGTGAACTGCAGATGGAGGGTAGACTTTTTCTAATTTCCCTACATAATATACCTTTAGCACTTTCTATCCCATTAATCACGCTTACTTTCTATACACCTGTGACTATTTGGATTATCAATTTTATTTTATTTAGCTTCTATTACACTAAATTTAAGGGCAGGGACCATGCCTCACCAATTCACAGCTGAATCTCACATGTCTCACACTGAATTTGGCACATGATACAAAGTAAAAGCTCTGTAAATATTTATTAAATAAATGTCTAGAAAATAATATGCATTTGAATAATTATAGTTTCAAATATTCCCCAGGATCAAGCATTTATTCTATGATTAAATAAGTTCATATCTACCTTGATTTTTTTATCTCAGTTACAAAACTGTATTTGTAGATTTTCTTACATATATACAGGCTATATAAATGCTTTTCTCTCACATATGAAGGTAGGTTACTTGAAACAGATGTCTTGTTTTGTTCATGTTATGATATAAAATATGATGCTGCATTTTGAAATTTTCAATAGTTAAAAAGTAACAATATATTCCATATAGTCTCATATCATAATATAGTTCATGATGATAGTGGCATACATGCACACAGCACTTGTTAAGCTTTCCTCCAGCTCCCTACTGACTTTTCCTTTCTCCATACAGGATATTGAATTTAGCATTGGTGTTCTCACATATGTATATTACATCAATGGAAGTATTTACTTCATTTATCCTTTCTCTTCCTTCCCTTCTACACCACCTCATTGGCTCCATTGGAGTTTCTCCACTGTTATCTGAAGTGCCTCTGATATCTTGATTACTCTCTAGGTTCTGCATATGAGAAAAATCATATGACCCTTCACTTTTTGTGACTGCCTAATCTCACTGACCATAATGATTTCCAGGCCTATTATCCTGCAAATGACATAATTTTGTTCTTCTTTATTGCTGAGGACAATTCCGCTATGTGCACATCCAATATTTTTTAAAGTATTCATCTATTGATGGACACCAAAGTTCATTCCATAATTTGGCTATTTGAATTGTTCTGCCCTAAACATAAATATGTATATATTACTATAATATTCTTATTTCCATTTTTTCTTTGGAAAGATATTCAGTAGTGGTATTGTTGGATCATATGGAGGATCCATTCCCAATTTTCTAAGGAATCCCCACACTAGCTTCCATAGTGGTTGAAATAATTTGCAATCTCACCAACAATGTAGAAGAGTTTCTATTTTCACACATTCTTGCCAGCATTGTTGTTTGACTTCATGATAATTGCCATTTTGATTGCAGTTGGATGAATTCTAATTGTCATTTAGATTTGCATCTCCTTGATTACTAATGATGTAAACATTTTTTCCTGTATTTATTGGCCATTTGTCCTTCTCCTTTTATGAAATGTCTATTTAGTTTCATGGTCCGTTTATTTTTTAAATTTTTATTTTGGTGCATTTTAGTCATACATCTTAATGGAGTACAAAAATGGTAGAGACATACATGCACACATCACTTATTTATTCCTTTCTCAGTTCCCACCCCATTTACTTCCCCCTCCTTCCTTCTCATGTTTGGCTTAGTTATTGACTTTGATATGTTTGTAAAAGTATATCATGTATATTAGGAAATTTCCCTCCTCCCCTCTCCCATCCTCCTCAGTTAGTTTGTCTTATTTGCTCATTTATAGTTTCTCCTTTGTTTAGAGTTTCTCCTGTGACCCCTTTTCTCCCTAGCTTCCTCATATTAGGAAGAATATACAATTTCTTATATTTTGTGACAGACTAATCTCACTTAGCATAATGTCCTTCAGTTTCATCCATTTCCCTATGAATGAGGTAATTTAGTTCTTTATTTTGACTGAGCTAATGGTTTTGAGAAACCAGCTTTTGGTTTTGTTGATTTTCTGTATTGTTTTCCTTTATTCTCTACCTCATTAATTTCTGCTTTGATTTTTAATAATTTTCTGTCTTCTACTGGCTTTGGGGTTAGACTGTTTCTCTATTTTAAGGTTTTGAGGTGTATCGTTAGGTTGTTTATTTGGTGATTTTCTGTTCTTATGTGGACACTGAGTGCTATAAATTTTCATCTCACATTTTTCTCAGCCGCTTATGGAAGCTTCTCCAAAACAGATCACATTATGGGCCACAAAGTGAGAACAAGCAAATTTGTATATTATAGAAATTAGTCCTTTATCAGAGGAACAGCTGGAAAATATCTTTTCTCATTCTTTAAGCTCTCTCACTAGATTCTTTATTTCATTGATTTTAACTCTGATTTTAACTATCTCCTGCTTCCTACTATAAATCCTCGAGGTACGTTCTTGTTTTTCAAGGTTCTTGAAGTGTGTTATTAGGTTATTTGGTGACTTTCTCAAATTTTTATGTGGGCACTCAGTGCTATAAATCTTTCTCTTAAAATGACTTTTAGAGTATCCCATAGATTTTGGTATCTGTGTCTCTATATTTATTAATTCTAGAACTTTTTTTTATTTCTCCTTTTATATTTTGCACATTCCAGTTCTCATTCAAAATTGCATAATTGATTTTTCATATATTTGTGTAATTTCTTCTGGTTCTCCTGTTGTAGATTACTCATCTTTTTCCTGGGAGAACAATCTAGTGGTGTGAGCAGTCTGTTGAAGTCTCACACTATCATTGTATTTGGGTCTATTTGAGACCTAATATCTGGAAGTGTGTTTTATAAAAGTGACTGCATCCCACATTTTGGCCATTAATGTTTACTACCATTACATGTTCATGTTGGGTTATTTCTTCTTACTAGTAAGAGGTAACCCTCTTTGTCTCTGCTGATGTATTTTATCTTAACGTCTGGTTTTTTGGAAATGAGAATTGCTACCCCCAATGGTTTTCTCTATTTGTGTGACATATTTCTTTTCATTCATCTTTACTCTGTGGATACCTTTGCCTGTAAGGCTAGTTTATTGCAAGCATAACCTAACTGAATTATGTTTATTTTTTCAGTACTAGAGATTAAACCAAGGGGCATTCTGCCTCTGAGCTACACCCCAGCTCTATTTTTTATTCTTTATTTGAAACAAGGTCTCACTAAGTTGAGGATGGCCTCACTAAGTAGCTGAGGCTGGTCATGAGGTTGCTATCCTCCTGTCTCGGCCTTGCAAGTACTGGGATTACAAGTGTGTGCCACCACACTGGGCTTTCAATTATGTTTTTTAATACATATTGCCAGTATATACATTTTAATTGAGGAGCTTAGGCCTTCAACATTCAAGATTATTATTAAGAGATGTATATTTTTCTGTCTTTTTAGTTATATTTTTTGTTTAATATAGTTTCATTTCTTTAGGTAGACTTTACCCCTTTCCTGGTTCTATTATTTCTTTCTTTTTTTTTCTTTGTATTTTATTTCTTTATTTTTTTCTATTGCCAGATTGATAGTCATGAATTCTTTTAGTTTCTGCTTGACCCTGAAAGTTTTTATTTTTCTTTCAATTTTAACTAATGTCATTAATGGATGTAAAATCTTGGCTGAAAGTTTTCTTTCTGCTTTTTCTGTACACCAAAACAGTTTCTCTTAGATTTCATAACCTGAGTTGAGAAATCTAGAGAGATTCTTACTGTTTTGCCCTTATGCCACCTGTTCTTTTTTTCTAGATGTATTTAATAATCTTTTAGTCTCTATATTAGTCATCTTTATTATGTGATGTGGGAAAGTTCTTTTTAATATTGTCTTTTTGCAGTTCTGAGTGTCTCCTGTACATGTATATACAAATCTTTTTCAAATTTTGAAAAAATCTCTATTATTTTTCTTATTAGATTTCTAAAGCCCTTGTTTTATGCTTCTAGAGCTTCTTCAGTGCTTATCTATTCGTAAGTTAGTAAGTTTCATATTATCCCACATTTCTTGAATGTTCTGGTCTTGTTAATAGTATTGTCTTCCCTATATTGATAATGTTTGGCCAGTTTTGAATGAGTTGTCTTCCAAAAATGAAACTCTATTTTTCATGAGATCTACTTTGACAGAGATGGTTTCTATTGCAGTCTTTAATTCATTTATTAACTTTTTCATTTCACTCAAAGCCATTTTTTTGGTTCTTAGCTAGGGCCTCAATTTCTCTATTGATATGATCTTTCATTTCCTTTACACTTTTTTTCCTGATTTCATTTTAATGCTTTTATTATATTGAAAAATCAATGTTCTTAATTCTTCTAGCATTTTCTGCAGCTCAATATTGGTGAACTCCCTTGTTGAGTTGTGGGAGTTTATTCTTTCTCTCATGGTTTTCATTCTCATATTTTCAGAATTCCCCTGTTTATATTTTTGTTGTCTTGGCATACTCCTCCTCTTTGTATGAGGGTTCTATGTCTATTGTTTATCCCTTTGTAATAAGGCCTGTGCTTGGGATACATACTTGCTTCAACATATCTGTCTTATATGATCAAAATTTGAGTTTGTCACACAGAACTTCTTTAACATGATATAGTTCTTAGTGAGTGCAGGCAAACAGGTGTCTCTAATTGGCTCCAGGCTACAGTGCACTCTAGGTAAAAACCCAGCAGTGAAAGATTATGATGTTCTGTTGAGATCCTGTGGCCTACAGGTTGGGATTTAATGCACCAGAGATACCACTGCTGCAGTGCTGGTTGCAAATCCATGAAACCCTGCAGAACTCTGGTCTGTATATGCCTTGGGAAACAAGCAATGAAAGGCCAGAAATTACTATATTCTGAGCTTGTAGCATAGCGGACTGTGCTTTAATAACCCAGGAATACCATGGCTAATCTTATGGTCGTATTCATGTGTAACTCTGTTAGTCATTGGATTGTGATTGCCAGGTACAAACTATTGGTGGAGAGAATATTTCAGTCCCAGTCTATAGCTTCATTCATGTGAACCTGAACCCCTGTTGGCCCTTGACCTTTCTGCATTCAAGGTCCATGATCTGGCAGGGAGAGAGTATTCTATCCTAATCCTGGGTCTTAGGTGGCTTAATCAGTTAGCCCAGGGACAGTTTTGCTACTCTGGGTAGCTGAATATTTTAAGACCTAGTTAGGTTCCAGTCTTGCTGCTTGTGGTACTGCCAAATATGTGTTTATAGCCTTCAGGGCCTGAAGTATGTTTTACTGAGTTATTTCACCTCACAGACACCAGTGCTAGCAGCCCTGTGGCAATTGCTGGTGACCCTGCAGAGGCAGAGTAAACTAAAGACTCTAGGTTTTACCTGAGTGTCCCTACGGACAGTGTGGTAATTCACATCTCTGCTGTGTTGTACTATATCCTTCACCTTCACTTCCACAGGGATAATTTGTGAACTCATAGACACTGGAGGTCTATTTGTTGCCACTCAAGTCTCTGTAACTGATCAGGTTCCTGTTGGGACAGTTTATAAACTCAGGGTCTTAAGAAGTGCTTCTAGCTGGGCGTGGTGGTGCATGCTTGTAATCTCAGTACTTGGGAGGATGAGAAAGGAGGATAGCATAGGTTTGAAGCCAGCCTCAGCTACTTAGTGAGACTCTCAGCAACTTAGTGAGAGTTTCCAAATAAAATACAAAATAGGCCTAGGAGTATAGCCCAAAGGTAGAAAGCCTCTGGGTTCCATACCCAGCATCACAAATAAATAAGTAAATAAATAAAAATAAAAAAATAAAAAAGTGTTTCTAGGGTTTGTATATGAAGGGATGGGTTAAGCTGCACCCACAGGAGTTCACTGAGTAGTTTGGCTTGTTGGTCTGTAGATTCACAGTGATTTTGAAACGGTAGGTTGTCACTAATGGGTTACCTGGAGAAAGATCCTGTCATTTGTTGGTCTAGTTCAGCTGCAGCTACAGAACTTCACTGGAAGTTTTTCCAGGCAGTCTAGGAGTTACCGTCTTGAGGAATTTGAGCATGGAGAGAAGATGTGATTGTTTTTGGTGTCGGTTCTCTGCAATCACTGACTTGACAAGATTCTACTTCATTCCTAGAGTTGGTCTATGAGAGCCTTTAGATCCTGAAAGCTATCAGCCCTACCATGGGCTTACCAAGATGTCACCTGCCTTCACATTCCCTTCATTAGATGATATTTGTGAACTCTTTTCAGTTCTTTGAATTCTTTGTTCTCAGTTCTGCATCCAATTCTATGATGTTTCTACTGCTTTTCTTCTGTTGAGTTCTGATCTGACTGCTTTTATTTTTTGCCAAGAAGTCACCCCATTGGTTAAGTTATGAGTCTCTGAGAAGCCAAAATGCATTGCCTTCCTGTGCTCTGCCATCTTTAATCCCAAACTCAATCATTTTCTGTTTAGTTTTTATATTGATATTACTACTCTTTCTGTTTAATGATAGGTTTTTAAAATATATGTCTATATACTAATTACAATCAACTTATATAGGCTTGTATTATATTATTTCCCAAGTGATAATTTTCTACCCAATAAGATTTTATAAACTCAATTGAATGATAGTGTTCTAATTTCTTCTTTTTTACATATTATTCAAACGTATCTGCTACTCCCTCCCTGTTTTTTAGGTCAAGACTCTCCACCTTTTGTGAGCCATGGCCTGTCTCTTCATTCACTCTTCCTCATGAGAATGCCCACTTTCCTCACTCCTTGGCCTCATGCTGCAACTCCCTGAAGATTCCCAACTTTGATCCATTCTCCATCTGCTTCTCAGCTTTCCTCCCAGATGGTTGTATGCTGTAGGTAGAAAAAGTACTTGACTGTGCAGGTGCAGTTTCCATCTTTAGCAAGGTTTTCAGCTCTGCTCTGTGATCCTTTCCCATGGCCTCAATTGGTTGCTTCATCTGTTCCTCACAAAAGTTCTTACAGAACTCTATCTTCAAATTTCTTATGCAAAGATATTCTTGGTTCTTGATATCATAAAGTAAATTATAGCAATAAGCCATGAACAACTTGCCTTATCCCTCTATTCCCTAATTTATTCTTCTGAACAACCACATGGAATTATTCAGATATGATGGATTATTGTTTTTAAATTTTATTTATTGATGTAATGTACTTTATTTCTAAACCATAGAAGCTTTTATTGTTAGACTCAAAGCCATATATACATTCTGCACCTTAAATGTACATCTATTTTTATGGAATATAACCAGGACAATGACTTAGGTTCAAAAGGTAGCTTTCCTAATACGATATATTAATTCACAGTTATACGAGCAATGATATCCAAAGTTCTGCCGTAAATAGATCTTACAGCTCTTCTTTTTGCGAATCTGATGTAAATATATTTTTTTAATATTTGGGTTTGTTTGCCAAATTATTTTTATGCAATTTTATATTCAATTGTCTAATTACAAATGGTTAAGACAAATGTTTTTCAGAAAAAAGATGCTTTTAAAGACTATTTGTTTTACTTTAAGAATTATGCACGCCCTTTTTGTTACTTGGCACATGTTGGAAAAGACAGTAATGCTTGAATTTGTCATGTCTTTCAAGGAGAAACTTGAATCTACATCCACATGGGTACTAGTGCCAGAAAAACTTACTTATTCTATGCTTTATAAATCTTATTTTGTCTATTTTTCTTAAGACATAAAAATTGAAGTTATTTTGAAAATTAGGCTGCTTTATGTTGTTCAATAATTGTGTTCAAATTATTGAATCATATTGAAACTGACAATAAATCTCAGTGAAATTAAAATGTCACATTTTTCATAAACTAAAATATTTGTAAGCTTGATAGAAACACACTAAGAAGATTTTTAAAAAGTTGCAGAAGGCAATTAAAATTCTCTACTTATTTTAATTTCTACTTCTTACAGAAGTGTATCTGTACTAAAAAAATGAACATTTAGGTGTTAATGAATATATATATATATATAATATATGTAATATATATTTATATATATGTATATGAAGAGGAAATTAAACGAGCAATTGGTTTGTTTAGAAAAATGCACAGGTGTACTGGAAAATCTTTTAAAAGCTCAACCATCTGTCTCAGTTATGAATACAACATTATACGTTCATTTCATTAAGAGATATTAGACTTATAGCTGTGCCTGAGTAGTCATTTATTTTTACATTAAATGCTGTTCTTTTTGACAAGGCTTTCAGAAACTATAACTAGTACTCAGAGTTCTATTGAAACATAACATACAAAAACACATTTGTTGTTTAATGAGATTATTGTGCCTTTTCTTTATTTAAGATTTGAAACACATGCAAAATATAAATGGCCTTAAAATGCTCCTTCTTCCTTGTCACATATTTAAAACCTCTATTTTTTCCTAACTTATTGCAATTAATAAAGGACAACTTCCAACCTCCATTCAATTTCAAAGGTGTCCTTTCACTTTCAAAATTTAGTCACTTGCCGGGCGTGGTGGCACACACTTGTAATCACCACGCTTGGGAGGCAGAGACAGGAGGACCGTGCAGGTTCGAAGCCAGTCACGTGTGCTGGTTTAGGAGACCCTGTTTCCAAATAAAAATGTAAAAATAGGTCTGGGAGTGTAGCCCGGAGGTAGAAGGGCTTCCAGGAACTCCAGTACCACCAAAAAAAAAAAAAAAATTTAGTCACTTTTTTCATGTTGACGGTATCTACGTTTTTGAGTTTTTGTAGCATGTAAAACTTCTATAGTTCACATCTCTCCCTTTCTAGTGTTTGGTAATTGGTGAGCATTTTCTCCATAGGTTGTGACCAACTGGAATCAACCAATAGGACACTGCAGAAAAATACTTGATGATAGAAGTGGATACCACTTTAGAGATAAAAATAGAGAGGTTACTTAGCTTGAGTTTGGCCTTTTCTAGGCTTGTGTTCCCATACCTTTCGTATGACATGATGTCTCAAGAAGCCATGAGGTCACATGAGAATTTAAGAAAGCCCCTGTAGCTAATCCTTTACACCATGTACTACATTTTGTGAAAATGTTTGCTTATTACTATTCTCAAATAAATGTGAGATAATTATGTTATATGCTTGAGAAATATATTGAGTATAATTAAAGAAATTTTGCATACTTACTTGTGTTAGTATTTTCCCCCAAAAGATCAATAGACTAAAAGTTTTAGTATTATTATATCATTAATATTATAACAATTATAATTATTATAACTATATAATAATTATAATATGATTAATATAACATAATATTGTTATATAATTATAAATATTATGATACGATTATAATATCATTAATGATTATAATATCATTAAGAGTGGTAAATCTGATCTAATAATTACTGCACTAGTGTTAGGAATACAAAAAGATTAAGTTATGATCTCTGGCCACAGTTGAAAAATAAAGAATGGAATTTAATAAACTTTATACAAAAGACAAGAAGCATCCAAAAGGAAACCAAAGAAGAAAAGTATTGACCCTAATGTCCTTATTTGTCTTTACTATATCTTTCCTCAGATTCTGTTTTTCATTACTGAAGGGCATTGTTACCTGAAATAAGTTAAACACAGAACAATAGCTGCTGCATGTCCTCCCTAAAATGTGGAAGCTAAAAAAAAGTCAACCTCAAAGTGAGGACTAGTATTAGGGAAGGTACGGAGTGAGTAAGGGGGAAGCGAGTGGGTGGTTGGTTTTGTTCAATGCATGTCCCTATCATATATGGAATATCACACCATTAGTATTTGTGATTAATACATATTAATAAAAATAAATATATATAAATTGTTCTTTTTAAAATAAGTAAATGGAAGTCAGTGATTCCTTTTTATCTTACATCAAAAGGCCAAATATAAGGCCAGTGTTTTATAATATATGTTTAATTATATATTTTCATATTTTAAAAGTCTAAATTGGTTTTCTTTCTTTTTGTGTGTATCTATGGTGCTGGGGATTAAACCCAGGGGTATTCTCCTACTGCTCTGCACCTCCAAACTTTTTTTTATTTTTTATTTTGAAACAGGGTCTCACTAAAGTACCATGCACTGGCCTCAAACCTGTAATTCTTTTACCTCAGCCTTCCAAGCGCTGGGATTACGTCATGTGCTGCCCAGAGCCATAGGTGTTCTTTTTATTGAGTGTTCCTTTCCATGGCAAATATCCCACATTTTATGTGTGGAGACTTACCTTAAAATTCTTAACAGGAAGCCGGGCGTGGTGGCGCACGCTTGTAATCCCCACGCTTGGGAGGCAGAGACAGGAGGATCGCGCAGGTATGAAGCCAGCCGCGCTGGCTTAGAAGACCCTGTTTCCAAAAATAAAAAAGTATAAAATAGGTCTGGGAGTGTAGCCCGGAGGTAGAAGGGCTTCCAGGAACCCCAAGACCACCAAAAAAAAAAAAAACTTAACAGTAATAACCCACATTAGAGCCTCATTTATGGACTCATTTCTTCACCATACAATTATTCTTTTAATAAATTTAACTACCTATATTTTTGTCATCTTAAACTTGTTAATGAGAGAAATCAAGACCTTCAATGTTTATTCATGATTAAATTCACTGCCTATATAGTCTTTAATGAGATATTGATTTGAAATAGCACCTGCCTGGTGTGTTGGCACTCACCTGTAGTACTAGTCCTTGGGAGGCTGAGACAGGAGGATCACAGGTTTGTGGCCAGCCTCAGCTACTGAGTGAGGCCTTCTGCAACTTGGTGAGACTCTGTTTCAAAATAAAGAATAAAAAGTAGGGCTGGGGGTGAAGATTTGAGGTAGAATGCCCCTTTGTTCAATTCTCAGTTCAATCAATCGATCAATCAATCAATCAATCAATACAGCACCTTATCTGAAGGTGAATATTCAGGGTTTACGTATCAGGGAGTCATTTAGATAAGTACATCTTTCAACCCTTTTGTTGTTTGTGTTGTTGTTTATGTAACTGGGGATTCAGGGACATTCTACCCCCAGTCCTATTTCATTTTTTATTTTGCAACAGGAGGTCTCACTAAGTTGTGGAGGGCCTAAGTTGCTGAGGCTGGCTGCGAGCCTGTGATCTTCCCATCTGTTTCCCAAGTACAGGGATTCCAAGCTTCTGCCACTGCACTCGGCTCTTTCAACCCTTTTCGTGGCACACTATGATCTTCTGCAGAGAAAATCTGAACTGTAACCATATTAATGATTCATTACTTGCTATATATATTGGTACATTGGGGGACAATTTCCATATTAGCTTATCTGGTTCACAATTTCCATTGCTGGATATCTCCTAATGCTCAGATTTGTATTGACCACATTCACTGTGTTTTCTGAGGACGAAGAAAGAAAGATGTATAATAGAGCATTTTTTGGTGCTAAAGTGCCACATCAGGCACCTTAATTTGCTGCAAATAAGACCAAATTAGAGTTTAAAATGAGAACATTGCTACCTTGTGTTTCTGGGAGCAATGCAGCATCCTGACGGCATGTGAGCCATCACAAGATTTACAGCTCAACTCAATCAGTCGCAGCAAAATTAGAAATAAATAGAGGAGGATCAATACCGAGTGTCGACTGGAATAATGAAACAGCCCTGGGCTGGAAAAATCTATTTTATTTTTCAGCTTTTAGCTTGGTGTTCTGGAAATATCTGACTAGCCCAATAGAAACAAAATCTGCTCTACTTATAAAAAGAAATAGCAGTCCAGGATAATTTCTACATATGATATATAAATATAAACATATAAACATTTTATTTGCATATATACATATATGTTTTTTTTAAGATGAAGCAAATGAACAATAGGGCATTCAGAAAATACAACTTTATGATTAAAATTATAATTCATTTCATAAAACAGTTTAAAATATATCTTTTGTGTTTCTTGGTATGGAAGATTGAACCCAGGTGTATCGTACTTCTGAACTATACCCCAGATCTTATATATTTATTTATTTTTTATTTTATTTTATTTATTTATATATTTTTAGTGGTACTGGGGATGGAACCCAGGGGCCTTCTACCTCCAGGCTACACTCCCAGACCTATTATATTTTATTTGGAAACAGGGTCTCTTAAGCCAGCTGTGGCTGGCTTCGAACCTGTGCGATCCTCCTGTCTCAGCCTCCCAAGCGCGGGAATTACAAGTGTTTGCCACCACGCCCGGCTTATTTTTATTTTGAAATAAGGATTTACTAAATTGCTGAGGGTTTTGCTAATTTTTCTATGTTGCAAAGGTTGGGCTCAAACCCATAATTCTGCCTCAGCCTTCCAAATACTGGAATTATAGGCATGCACCAGCATGACCAGCTAAATTTGCCATTTGGTATGTTATTAACTGGCCATTACTCATTATTTTTCCTTTTATATATGTCTTCTTATTTAAGTTCATGTTAATAATTTTGAAAGCTACCTCGACAAGGAGCTTCTATTACATTTTAGTGTGAAGGCAAGTGATATACCATGAAAAAGGAAAGATACTTATCAAGCTTGCTCATAGTATTGTAAGGTTCCCACAGTTCTAGACCCATCCTATGAGTGGAAGAGCTTTGAGCTGCATGATTAGGTACTGTCCACTCTTCTCGTACGATCAGGGCCCCAAATTTGGCAGCAGTATGAACTGTGGCTACAACTCTCTCTACATAAGTCAACATCAGAGTTGAGTGGAAAAATTAGCACCTCTTAAGGCACTGAGAGGCTGCCGTGGTCGAATTCTTATGGTTGCAGCTATATGTCAGCACCATCAATAACTCTGTGGTATAGAAAGGTGTTTTAAAAAGCATTAATCTTTCTCTTTCATGACAGAGCTGGTAATAGAGTCAGAGCTGGGATAGAATTGTAGTATCCAAGCCTTAAAAAGAATCAAGTGGAGTGTAACCATAGTCCTAGCCCAGTTTATACATTTTGAGAATGGGAAAATTGGGAGGTAATCATTATTGAGATCTTATCTTTCATTTTCCCGTATGTCTTTGAAAACCTACAATATATGTGGTTAGTGAATATTAAAATACAGAGCTTATTTGAATATTACCTGGTTTATACAAATGTCCCTTAGATTTTAAATAACATGAATTTCAGATTTCTTTTGCAAGAGGTAATTTCACTGAGAAGTGATCTTTTGGGAAAATATAAGTTGTTTTAATAATCTGCTTAATTTTGTAGTCTGCTTATATATAAAAGCTAATTTTATATGTAAATAACTGGATGTTCTGGCACAGGCCTGTAATCACAACATTTGGGGACTGAGAAAGGAGTATTGCAGGTTGAAGGCCCACCTCAACAACTTTGGGAGGCCCCAGCAACTTAGTAAGACCCTGTTTCAAAATAAAAAAAAAACTAAAAGTTGCTGCAGGGGAAGAGGATGGTAGCTCAATGGGAGAACTCACCTGGATCCAATCTCCAGTTCAGCCACACAGAAAGTTACTAAATTATAAGAATTATTTTATTTCTTCAATGTTAGTACACCATACAAACTACATTAAAGTACTACACTTGCCTTTTCATTACATTCTTGCTGGATTTACATTTTTGAAAACTGCAAAACCTCAGACACCACTTTCATTTAATTATCATTGTATTCAGAATGATTGTCCTGGCACGCAGACTATTGTGTGCTAGTTTAGCTTAGCTGTAATTTATAGAATGTATTTTTTAAAAAGAGCTTTTATAGAAAAAAAAAGCAGCAGAAAACATCTGAATGCTATAGTCTCGCCTATCAATTGTTCTTATTTATGCATGCAAATTCAAATGAGCTTGTATTTCAGTTAATCTACTCAGGCCAGATGTGTAATAAATTATTTCAGAAAATAAACAGTTTACCACTCTCATAGCTAGAGGTAACCAATGCTTTCCATAGGCTGCAATGTGTGTGTTGGAAGAATGCAGTACCTAATCATCGCCTCACACATCGGGAAAGGTGAAAGATGTTACTGTTGTATCACCAAGGTGGGTGATAACGGGAAACAGCTGCTGCATTTTCTGTGCCAATGAAATGACCACCTGAGATATCATCTTTTTCTCAGTGTTTCAGAATTAGGTCGCTATCTTTTATCAGAGTTCTTAAATACCATTGACAAGAAACTAATTTCATTGAGTAAAACACCATGACAAGAATTCTTTTATAGACATTGTGAAAACATTTGAAATAGAATTCAAAATATTTATATTTTCTAGCCAAAATTTTATACCATAGATGTCACAATTTGTGCATCAAATTGACTCTTAATAAAAGTTTAGATTTTTTTAAAAACAGAATATTTTGTGTGTGTGCATGAAACTAGCAGTGTTCTATCTATGTGCTACACCTGATCTCTATTTTTTTAAACAGTCTTTCTAGGTTGCTGACAGTTTTCCTACATTACTGAAGCTCTCCTCCAACCTGGGATCCTAAAGATTGAGCTTCCCAATTACTGAGATTACAGGCATATGCTACCTTGCCAAGCTGGATTTTGTTCTATTTTTATTAATTATAAATAAAATGATACTAATGTTTTGAGACTCTTATTTTTAATAGTCATATTTTCATTGATACCTAGAAATAAAATTCACTTATTAGTTTCAGTAAATATAGATTAAAAACTTATAAAATGTTTTCAATTATTCAAAATAAAGTAAAGTTCAATAATTCTATCTGTTGTATATTCCAAAGTGCTGGCACTACCATCTAATGCATTCTTAATTTGAGGTATTATGTTTCCGATTCATTCCTGCCCTTTCAATATATTTTAGACTATAATTCTTTGCTTAAAATCCTCATCTTTTCAAATTTTGTTTTTTTCCTTTATCTTCCTGAAAATATTATTGATATTTAATGTGATTTTGATAACTTTTACATAAATCACTCATATATTTCCATTTTTTATTTTAGTTTTTATTTTTATGTGGATCATATTGAAAATGGCGTACATTCACACAGTGTTTGGAGATCTCCTCCCCCCTGCTTCCCCTTTCCCCCTTCCTAACAATGATTGTCCAGGTTGACCATGCTACATTCATGCCTTTACGCATATTTGAATGTAGCTCCTCCATTACTCAACCTGAGCCTTCTTTCTCCCCTACTCTTCCATTCTAGCTTTGCTGAGGTTTCCCCTCCATTATCTAGAGTCCCTCTGGTATCCCTAATACTCCCTAGTTTGGGCATAATAGAGAAAAACATATGTTCCTTCTCTTTCTTTGCTTGGCTGATCTCATTTAACATGATGTTCTCCAGGTCTTTCCATTTTCTTGTGAATGACATGATTTTGTTCTTCTTTATTGCTGAGTTGAATTCCATTGTGTGTATTTTCTATAATTTTGCTGTTCATTCATCTGCTGATGGAGACCTGTTGGGGTCTGCTCAACCACCTGATGACATGTAGTGCCAAGCGCGTTGGAGTCTGCATAACCACCTGAAGTGCATTGACGTCTGCATAACCAGCTGACAGAACTTCCGATCAATGAGCTACAGGTAGCGAGCACAGGTCTGCACAACCGCCGGAACTTCCGATGAATGAACCTGCAACAAATAGCACCGAGTGGATACGGAGGGCATAACTACTCTCCTTGCCCCCACTAGCTCAATTTGGTAATGTTGAGCCTTATTGGCTCAACTAATGCTTCCGTGCTCGTGAACCCCTAATGCATTGGATAATGATTGGCTGTAAGAGTAACCTTTAGCTTTATAGGTTAGAATAGTTTCCTGTTGGAAATCCCCCTTGCGGTTTTTTGCTTTAAATTGGGTTGCCTGAAGAAAAATAAACGAGATCCTGCTTGACATGTCTCCCAGCCGTCGGTACCCATCATCTCACCCAGGCCCGCTGCTGACAGTCCAGACCCATCAGAGACCTAGGTTAGTTACATATTTTGACTATTACGAATTGTGTTGCTATGAATATGGGTATGCATATGTTACTGCAGTTCTCTGATTTCAACCCCTTTGGCAAGATACCCAGGAGTGGTATAACTGGATGATATGGTAGAACCATTTCCAGATATTTTAGGAATCTCCACGCTGATATCCATAGTGGTTGAACTAGTTTGCACTCTCACAGTGTAAAAGAGTTCCTCTTTCCTCACATCCTCACCAGTATTTGTTGTTATTTGATTTCTTTATGCTTTCCACTCTGATTGGGGTTCAATGGAATCTCAGCGTAGTTTTGATTTACAGCTCCCTGATGGCTAATGATGTTGAACATTTTTTCATGTATTTATGGTCCATTTGTATCTCTTCTTTTGTGAAGTATCTATTCAATTCATTTGCCCATTTCTTGATTGGGTGATTTGTTTTGCCTGTGTAGAGCCTTTTGAGCTCTTTGTATATTCTAGATATTAGCACTCTATCACAGTGGTGGCTGGTAAAGATCAACTCCCATTCTGTGGGGTTTCTCTTTAGGTTCTTGATGTTTCCTTTTATAAGCGGAAACTTTTTGGTTTGATGCCATCCCACTTGTTAATTTTTGTTTTAATTTTCTATGTTTTGGAGGTTTTGTTGAGAAAGTTACTACCTGTGCCTGTATGTTGAGTCTTTGCCCTCCTCTAATAACTTTGCAGTCTCTGAGGTAATTTCCAAGTCTTTGATCCATCTTGAATTGACTCTTATGCAGGATGAGAAGTGGTGTTTATTTCTATTTTTCTGCATATGGTTACCAGTTTTGCCAACACCATTTGTTGAAGAGGCTATCTCTTTTTTAGTGTATGTTTACTCAATTGGCTATAAGTGTGAGGATTTGTCTGCTCCACTGATTTGTGTATCTGTGATCCACATTTGATTTCTTTTTTCTTTGCTGGAGATAAGACTTCTAGTACTCTGTGAAGAGCAGAATGTGGCACCCTGGTCTTATTTTATCAGCATAGAAAACGAGACTTTTCCCATTCAGTATAATTTTACCTGTTGGCTTTTTATAGATGTTCTTACTGTGTTAAAATATATTCTATTTGTACTTAATTTGTTCAGCATTTGTTCATGAATCAATATAGAATTTTATAAAATGCCTTTTATAAATCTACCAAAATGAAATGCTGTTTATCTTTTTCTGTTTTGATGTGATATAACATAATTATTGATTACCATACATTTATGTTCATGATCCATATATTTTTATTAGTTTATTTTGTTTTGTTGTATGTGGATTTGGTATCAGGGTAATACTGCTCATATAGCATGTTTTTGGAAGATTTTCTTTGCTTCAATTTTTTTTCAAAAAATTTAAGGAAAGCATGTTATTAACTCTCCTTTAAAAATTTTGTAGAAGTCAGAAATGAAGGCAGCTAATTATGCACTTTTTATTAGTGGAGCACTTTTTTATTGCTGATAGACTTTTATTATGTGTTACTGATCTGTTCAGGTTTTCTGTTTCTCCATTATTTACTCTTGGTAAAGTATGTGTTCAGAAATTTGTCCCTTTCTTTCAGGTTTCCAGATTTGCTGGTATATAGTTGTTCATATTACTCTCTAATGATAATTTATATTTCTCTGGTGCTAGTGCAATGACTCATTTTTATCTATTTTATTTGTGTATTTATCTCTTTTTTATTTGTGTGTTCTCTCTTCTTTCTCTTAGTCTAAGATGTTTTCCAATTTTATATTTTCAGAGAAACAGCTTTTCTTTAACTAGTAGATTCTATTACTTTTGTGATCTTTATTTTATTTATTTCTGTTCTGAGGTTTAGTATTTGTTTCTTTGTACAAGTTTGAATTTAGTTTGTTCTTGTTTTTATATTTCTCTGAGATGCAATGGATAAATTGTTTCTTTGAAAACTTTGAGCTTTTTTGATGTAGTCATTTGATTACTCTAAGTTTTATCTTAGAGATCTTTTTTCTATACCCCATAATTTCAGTATGTTGTTTGCTTATTATCTTGTTTCAAGAATTTTAAAGAATTATTTCTAATTTTTAATGATATATTATTTATTCAACAGTTGCTTGTTTGGTTTCCATATTCTTATGTAGTTTCAAAATTTTTCTTATAAATTTCTTTTTTACAGCATCATGGCTGGTAAATGTACTCTATGTGAAATATAAAAAAATGTTGACATTTGTTTTATGGCTTCTTATATGTTGGAGACTGAAGAATGTTTCATGTGCTGATAAGAATAACTGTGTTCAGCAAATGTTGGATGGGATATGCTTAAATGCTTGTTCAATCCATTTGGTCTAGTTTACAATTTAACTCCTGGTTTTTGTTGTTGATTTTGTTTTTCATTGTTGAAAGTGGGATGTCAATGTTTTCTACTATTACGCATGGGGATTTATTTGTTATTTTAGTTCTGTTACTATTTGCTTTATATATTTGGACTCAATATATATTGAGAGCATATATACTCAAGTTGCTATTTTCTTTTACTGAATTGACTCCATACTATTATATAAGGACACCCCTTGCCTCTTTTACTTGCTTTTGATTTAAAGTATTTTATCTGATATAAGCATGTCTTTGCATGCTTTTTTTAAATTACATTTTCATGAAATATCTTTTTTCAACTTTTCAGTTTATGTGTAGAAATGAATGTTTTGTAAGCATATATTTGAGCCTTGTTTTGGTTGGCTTTTTAAATCTATTTAATTTTTCTATGCATTTGTTTTATTTATTTTTATTTTTTACTTTTTATTTTTGCAGTACTGGGAATGGAACCCAGGGGCATTGTACCTCTGAGCTACACAGCCCCATCCCTATTTTTTAGTCACTTCACTTTGGAAACAGGGTCTGAGTTGTGAAGGGCCTCGCTAAGTAGCTGAGGCTGTCTGCAAACCGCGATCCTCTGGTCTCAGCCTCCCAAGTGTTGGGATTATAAGCATAAGCCACCACACCTGGCTCATTGTGCTATGCATTTCAAATGAACAATTTTTGTCCGTTTACATTTAAGGTATTTATCAATATATAAAATGTCATTACATTTGTAACTTATTTTGTAATTTTATTGTTAATTATGTCTGTCTCCCTCTCTTTTAGTCTTTCTTTGTGCTTAAGTGACTTACTCTAGCAGTGTGTTTCAATTCCTTGCTTATTACTTTTCATCTGTCTCATAGACTGTGGGTCTAATAAAATTATCTTTTGATTATAATCAGCTATTTTAAATGGTAGAAACTAAACACAATAAGCTACAAAACAAAAAAGATAAAAATTTAAAATAATTAGAAAAAATACACTGATAAAAAACTATAGTTGCTGTCCACTTCTTCTACATTTTCAACTTTTGGTGTTCCATTTTACATTTTTCTATAATGCCTGTCACTTAATATATTAACATAGCTATTATTGTTTAATATTTTGTTTTTAGTCTTCATATTATGGGCCATGTTTACAATATTAAAGGATTACAGATTTGTGTATTTTCATTTACCAGTTGTTTTTATATCTTATTATAGTTTTGTACTCATGAATATTGATTTTCTTCAATTTGATAAACTTACCTTTATATTTTTTGTAGGATCCATATGATGAAGATATAATCTCTCAACTTTTCAATGACTTTACCTCTTCATTCTAACAGATAACTTTACTGGGTAAAAAATTCTTGGTTAGCAACTTTTTGTTTTGTTTTGTTTTGTTTAAACATCTCATACAAGTTTCTCTTAGCCTCTAGTGTTTCTGCTTAGGAGTTTGATGTGATGTGGACTGTGACATCTTAATGTTTTATTTGTTTCTTTTCTCTTGTTACCTTGAGAAACATTTCTTTATCTTTCATCTTTGAGAATTTGATTACAATATGTCTTGAGTAGGTATTTGAGGGTTAAATCTGACTGGTCATCTTTGACATTTCTACACCTAGAATTTGTAGCCTACTTTAAATTTTGGAAGTTTTATGTTACTGTCTGTTTGATTAAGCTGTCTACAATTTTGGCATTCTCAAGTCCTTCTTGATTCCCAATAATCTAAATACTTATTCTTTGAATACTATGCCAAATTTCCATAAGCTTTTTAAAAATTCTTCTTGTTTATAGTTTATTTCTCTTCTAATTATTTATTTTTATATAACCTGTCTAAATAAATTATTGAGGGCCTCACTAAGAGGCTGAAACTGCAATTCTCTTGTCTCATACTTTCAAGTATGGGGATTACAGATATGTGCCACTACATCTAGCTGAAGACGTTTTTAAATGTTTTCTTGAAGCTTGTTGTATTTCCTTCTAACAGCAAGTTTATAAAGTTTCTTAGAGTTTTATCACATTGATTACTATCTGATATGTTTTTGTACCATATTTTGACTTTCAGATAAAGTCATACTTTCCTAGAAACTTTTGGTGCTTAATGTCTGGTTTCTTCTTGGTATTAAGAGATTGAGTATTTATTCTAGTCTCCACAGTCTGGTTGGTTATGTTAGTGCCTATCCTTCCAGAAATTTGAAGCAGGCCACTTATTTTCTTTAAGCCGATAGTCACTTCTGCTATTTCAGCATTAGATAATTCCTTAAGACCAGGTAAAATGTGATTGTGTTATTGGCACATTATCATTTGTTTCATCACTAGGGGGCAATCCAGTCTCAAGTTTATACCAAACCTGTAGTCGATGAGTTGTTGAGCATGTAACAGGGTAATACCTATAAAGAGTATTCCATCCCCTCAGCCCAGTTTCTGGAGTTGGGATAGGCCCAGATGTCTCATCCACAAACACTGACCCATAATCTGGCACTACAGAATTTATTATGGAAAGAACAGTTCTAGGCTGTGTTCACCAACAACCCCAAGCTGTGTCATATGCTAATTCTACAGTTTTCCAAGACCACCATGGCATTGGACTAGGTCCAAGGCCCACAATGCTATGCGCCAGAATAGAAGTGTAGGTGGGGCTGTATGTCTCTGCCTGACATTGGAACTCTTCCAGAAGCTTTGTCTAAGAAAATTGGCCTATAGATAAGAACCATTAGAATCTTCTTTGTGGTAGATTTTGCCAGCTTGACAGTGAGTTCCAAAGAAAAGGCCTGAACTAACTATTTACCCTATTCTACCCTCAACAAACATAGTCTTGCTTTTCACTCTGATGTCTAAGGCTGGGGTATTATTGCCAAAAGCAGTCTCTGTTGCTGAGGCTTATGCTAAACTGAGTTGCTCCTTAGAATCAGGCTCCACTGTTGCTGGAAAGATCTAGAAGCTTGAACTATGAGCTTTGTCCTGGGTTTGGTGCATCTGGATTGTTCTTGGTTTGATTTCACTGCAGTAGTCCTAGTACAGAGCTCTAAGAAAAAGACTTATTCCCGAATGAGTGAACTTTTGCCCTCACGCATATCTTTTTCTGCATTAAGTGGCGTTTGGGTAGTAAAGGCAGTTAACCACCTGGCCAGAGCTGTTCCAGTGGCTTTGTCTCCAAGTACTTGGCTGCAGGTAGAAATCATGATGGTACTCTACCCCGCATTACATTTCACCATGCTAGGCCTACTAAGTCCCAAATATCAGGTTTAGGTTTAATTTCACATTTCTCCCCAAAGAGGAAGGCATTTTCATGCTGCATGAACTTGGAGGAATGGTGAAACTCGCAAGCCTTTTCTTCCTGCTTTCTTCAATTCTCCTTTTTCTTCTTTTGTTTTTATTATAACGAAACAGGCAATGTTTTTCTCTCTCTTTTTTTTTAAATTAGTGATTGTAAAAGTAGTTTGGTATAGAAAATAATTAACTCAGAAGTATATTCAAACTGGTGTTTCTGTGGAAAAAAGATCACTGGAGGATTTTTTCATTCTCCATATTTTCTAACTTCTCAATTTCATGTTTAAAAAAAATACTCAGTTAAAACAACCACAAAGAAAAAATAACATTTTATCCTATAGAATCTCAAGTGAAATAGTAAGATGATTCAAATTTACTAAAAAGTCTTAGGGAGTGTTTGCTTAAAAATCAATCCTAGCTGGGTGCAATAGAAACATGCCGATAATCCTAGCAATCTGAGAGGCTGATGTAGAAAGAAAGTTCCGAGCCAGTGTGGGCAACTTGGAGGCACACTCTTCAATATTAAAAAAATAAAATAAAAAGGAGCTGTGGATGTAGCTCCTTGGTTCAAAACCCAGTACCAATAAATAAATAAATAAATAAATAAATAAATAAATAAATAAATATAGTGACCTCTCAGTTTATGTTATCTCAATAGTAATCTCTAATTTCAATAGTAAATTTTCAGAGATACCTCTTCATTAACTAGTATTGAAATATATACAGTTGCACTTCTATTTATTTTGCTTTATTCATAGTCTATTTTCAGCATTCATTAAACTTTCTTCTATGCATTGAATATTCTATTTATTGTATATATACAATAAATAAATATATAAATAAATAATAAATAATATATAAACAATAAATAAATATATAAATAACTATATATATAAACAACTATATATATAGTTGTTATTTATAGAGTGGTATATTTTACTGTGTTATACACCAACACTTCATTTAATGATGAATTTTCACACCATAGAAATACCATGACTTATCGTAGGATGATGGCACACAGCTACAATCCCTGTACTTGGAAAGCTGAGGTAGGAGGATCACAAGTGCAAAGACAGCCTCAGCAACTTAGTGAGACTCTCAGCAACCTGGTGACACCCTGTTTTTAAAAAGGAAAAAAAAGGGGGTTGGGGGTGTGGCTCAGAGGTAGAATGTCCCTAGGTTCAATCTCTAGTACCATAATAAGATAAAAAAAAAAGAAAGAAAAAGAAAGAAAGAAAAGAAGAAAGACATAATTCTACTGCAGCATACTTTGTATTGTACCATGCAATGGCAAGGTAAAAGCTATTTTTTGGTATAACTTTATTTACTTGTGAGCAAATGTGCACACACACGCACACACACACACACACACTTGTGTTTTGAAGAGGAATCAAATATTTAATGGCACGTGTATTGTTTTTATTTATTTTACTCCCTTTATAACAACTTTTAAAGGTCATGGGTATACCTCAGAGAATTTCCTTGAATTCCAGTTTTCTTTAACTTTAGTAAAACATACCTTCTCTGTTTGTCTTCCTGAGACTTTTATTGTCACTTTCCCATTTTTATAGTCCCCAAGTCGTTGGGTGAGATTCTTTCATTATTTTTTACTAGTTTACTTATTTTAAAATGGCAGGCCCATAGACCCTTGCCGTGATTTTCACCTTGAATGTGGCAAAAAGCATTGTCAGAATAGTCATTTTATAGTTTGATAGCATTTCAGACATTTTTGCTTTATTTTCAAGTTGAACACCTACAGATCTTCTGAAGTTTCTGATTATAGACAAGGATTAGAGAACATAAAATGTGCTGTTATTCAAATGATAAAAAAAACTGACAGTTTATTGGAAAACAACTGTTTCAAGTTACTTTAATCAGAAGCTTAATCTTTACTGCATTTTAATTTATCCATTTTGCTATACTTTTAAACAGTATTAAGCTTCTCAGAAAAAAGCAATTTCTTTACACTTAAATAAAAAATGTGATTATTCATTATGAGTCCTCAGTTTATTAAGCAAGATAATATGCCAGACACTGTGACTATAACTAGGGATGAGGAGGAGCAAAAAGTACTTCTGAACACTTTGGTATTAGTTGGGGGAAAAAAGTACTTTGTTGCAAATAAAACTTGTTCAATGCAATAAACTTGTTATTCGGGGTATTAAATATAACAAACACAGTTGTTATTGAAAAATAAGGACTTATCTCACAAAGATGAATAGATTTCACCTGAAAACTTTGACATTTCCCTCTTGTGTTCTTCACTTTAGCTTTTTCTTTTGAGAGTTTTTTTCTTATATTTATTTATTGTTATTTTTAATTTATTTTTATTTTTATGTGGGTCTTATTGAAAATGGCATACATTCAGACTGTGTTTGGTGCCCTCTCCTCCCCCACTTTTCCTCCCCCCTCTTAACAATGAGTGTCCAGGTTGACCACGCTACATTCATACTTTTACACAAATTAGAATGTAGATCCTTCACTAATCAACCTTAGCCTTCTTCCTCTCCTACTCTTCCATTCTAGCTTTGCTGAGAGGTTTCCCTCCTTTCTCTGCAATCCCACTGGCATTCCTAATACTCCCTAGTTTGGGTATATAAGAGAAAACATATGTCCCTTCTCTTTCTGTGCCTGGCTGTTCTCACTTAACATACTATTCTCCGGGTCTTTCCGTCTTCTTGCGAATGACATGATTTTGTTCTTTATTGCTTAGTAAAATTCCATTGTGTGTATTTCCCATAATTTTGCAAACCATTCTTCTGTTGATGGAGACCTGAGTTGGTTCCATATTTTGGCAATTATGAATTGTGCTGCTATGAACATGGGTATACATATATGACTGTATTTCAACTAAAATACTACTGGAACTGATTAACCAATTCAGCAAAGTTGCAGGATACAAAATCAATCAAAGACTTTTTGATGAAGTCCCTTTTGTCTCTTTAGAAGGTCTTTTGGTTCATGTTGCCTTCTGTACTCTTGCTCACCCATGAATCATCTGCTTAAAATTCTGTCTTATGCTAATTAAAATTGATTTACATTTTCCCTAACAGTTCATCTGTTGATTAATAATACTACCTTAATCTCCAAACTTCCTTATTTCAAAATGTGTCAGATTATTTGTACATAAAATTGCAATGTTAATTTTAACTTTTCTGGTCACGGTTTATAACTACTGATTGTTATACTTCTCCTGATTTCAGTTTTGATGTTCAGAGCAATTGGTAGTTAGATAAAAGATATACTTGGTTCATCTTTTATTTACTAGCAAATGTAATTTGTGATTTTTATTACTGTGCATTTTTAGTAGCTTTGTTGAATTTTTGTATATTATAGAGTCTCAGTTTTTTGTTAGAATACTCCTTGAACATAGGTGAATTTAATGTTTTAATACAGTAAAATTCACTTTTGTAGGGATGGGGAAAGAAAACAGGCTAAAGTACAAATATTAAGTTATACAGTAGTGTTATATGCTATATATTATATAAAGCAGAATAATACAGAGAGTGATTTCCCCAGCCAAGCACATAATAATGTTAGTAAAGAAATTCACATATATTATTCTTTTTTGATTATCACAATATATAGTGGTTATATAAAAGTAAGCACATTAGTAAATTTTACACATAAAGAAACTAAGGACTAAGGACTTGTCTAACAAACTTATAGATAAATTTGAACTTACAAATGAATAAGTGAAGTAAATTGAAAACATTGTTGGGGGAGGGTTATAATCACTTCTTTTTATCTGTAGCCTCTCCTAGTTAAAAATAATGTTCTAAAAGCCAAGTTAACATCTTCATTTAGCTTTACTGATGATGGTTCAATAACACAAAGCTCCTTAAACCTCATAAAATATACAATGCAAAGTACAAATTTAAACTGGAGTAAAAATGGGGTTTTCCTGGCAAAGGTCCTAAATCTACACTTGAGATTTGCATTTGGAGAATTTTGCTTTCATATGCAGCCCCTGATTTCACTTACCTAACCCTCTTCATGTATCATCTCAGTTTTGCTTAATCAGTTCAGTTACTTTCCAAAGAGGGCATATGGAAGAGAATATAATAATTTAGTTATAAATTATAACTGCACCCAAATAATTAGTTTCTGAGACCTGAGACTGTAACTAAAATGTAGAACTTCTGAGCCCAGTGATCAGAAGGAAATTTTTCTTCTTTACTCATCTGCACCTGAGCTAGCACAACCCACATGGTCAGAGAAAGAGATTTCTGTTTCCATAGCAGTTCAGTGTCCCTAGCCCTGGCAATAATGCTACTCAATGATACTGGACCTTCCCTAGCTAAGTGATCACTCTTTCACCCCAGAGGGGACATAGGGGTCAATAGAAGTGTTATAAAGAGAAAGAAATTCAATTATACTTCTGATAATTCTTTCTTTCAAAGATAAAAGGGCATGAGATGGAGTGGCATAATTATTCCTTAACACTACCATATATGTAATTTCTTAATAATACCCTTATTTTCTGTCCACTATATTGATCCTTTGAAAATCTCATACCATTTATATATATTCAAACGGATGTTTAAAGAAAATACTAGGTGAAGAAAATCCTGGGAGCAACTGAACAGCACATAGAAATTGGAGCCAGAATGGAAAGATAATTCAAACACAGACTGGGAAAGTTGTTTGCTATTATGGCTGCTTTATAGGTTATGGCAAAACTTCATAGCAAAAAGTAGCAAATTCTGTTATCTCCATTTCTATTTCATAGAAATCTGGACCTGGCTTATGTAGGTCCTGGAGTCAGAGTTTCTAGAAGGCTTCCTTTCATGATGTTTAGCTAGAGCTTCAATCATTGTGAGTCTTGGCAACAAGAGTATCTTCTTCCTGCCTCATCTGATTGTTCGAAGGATTCAGCTCGTGTGCCATTTTAAGGCAAGCTTTAGTTCCGTGCTGCCTATTGGCCAGAAAGTACATTTGATTCCTTGTCAGGTGGTTCTCTTCATCAGGCAACTCACAACATGGTAAGGAGAGGAGGGAGAGAAAAGACGGACAGAGGTAAATCAAAGTCTTTTATAACTTTATCTCTAAAGGGAATTTTAAATTGAATTTGCTATATTAGTTATTGGAAAAAAGTCAATAGACACAGCCTATCGTGTGTCTTTTTTTGTGGATCTGGGAAAAGAAAGATGAGGTGGAAAAAGAAGCCTATAAAACAAAATCCTACTTTTTAAAAAAGTATTAGAGTTTAAAGGTACAATATTTATAACAGTGAGGACAAACATCATTCATTTACTTCAGAAGAATTTTTGAGCATCATTTTTTTGCATTGCCAATCAAACTAAATGTGGTTCAGATGTTACCTGGAGTGCCTTTTGTTTTCTTTTTTTTTTTTGGAGGGGGGTTCTGGGGATGGAACCCAGGGGCATTCTACCTCCAAGCTACACCCCCTGCCCTATTTTTCATTCTTTATTTTGAAACCGGGTCTCACTGAGTTGCAGAAGGCCTCACTAAGTAGCGGAGGCTGTCCACGAACTGCGATCCTCCAGGTCTCAGCCTCCCGAATGCTGGGATTACAAGCGTGCGCCACCACGCCTGGCCTTTTTGTTTTCTTTTGGTATTGGGAATAAATTTGTGAGGAATAAACTTCTCAAAAGAATTGTAGTAGAATTAGTGAGAGAAGCCAGACTGAAAAGTTTTTGGAACCGGGTGTGGTGGCACACGCTTGTAATCCGCCTGGGAGGCAGAGACAGGAGGATCGCGCAGAAAGCCAGACGCACTGGTTTAAGAGACCCTGTTTCCAAATTAAATGTATAAAATAGGTATGGGAGTGTAGCCCGGAGGTAGAAGGGTTTCCAGGAACCCCAGTACCAGAAACAAACAAACAAACACACAAACAAACAAAGTTTATTGGACACGCTTGTAATCCTGGCATTCAGGAGGCTGAGACCCGAGGATCGCGGTTCTGGAACAGCCTCAGCTACTTAGTGAAGACCTCCTTAACCTAGTGAGTCCCTTGTTTCAAAATAAACAATAAAGAAAATAGGGCAGGGGGTGTAGCTCGGAGGTCAAATGTCCCTGAGTTCCATCACCAGACCTCGCAAAAAAAAAAAAAAAAAAAAAGGTATTGGAAATATTACAGGAAGTGCACAATAGGATCATCATTAGAATCATAATCCTCTGAAATATCCAAGTCAATGCTTAAGAAAGATAGTGGTTTTTATTCTAGAGTTTAGCTCTGTTGATCATTTTATTATTTCTAACAAAAAAGCAAATAATTGTAAGAAGCTATGGATAATAGTGGAAATGACTTTTCCACTATAGACCCAGAGGGTTTTTTTTTGTTGTTGTTTGTTAATGTTAATGTGATTAAAATAATTTTAGTGAAAGTACAATTATAGCACCATTTGTAATGTATATTATGAAGACAAAGCAGATATAATTGTTATTTTCAGTTGCACCAAATTTCTTTATGAAAGCCTAAACAAAATTCTTAATATTTACACTTATTATCTAACAACAGTTTTTGAACACACATAAGTGCCTCCATGATAATCGAAATACATTAGTGTGGGTATTTAAATACTGGATTTATACCAGATTTCAACATCTTTCATAAAGTTGAATTTATATGAATAGGGAATAGAAAAATATTTATCAGGAGATTTAATAATTTGAGATGGGAAAATATTAGTTGAAGAATTTGTTTGAAGGATAGGTTCAAGAGATATACTACACAACATGTTATCTTACTGTGTGTTATTTCAAAATTGTTGACATAGATTTTATGTGATCTCACCACACACATAAAGATTGATATGTGAGGAAATGCAAATGTTAATTAGGTCAATTGAGCAATTTCCTATTTATATATCAAAGCATCATGTAATACTACATGTATAGATAGGTGTTTGTACCCTTTCATTGCTATAATAGTGTCTAAAGCAAATAAATTTGGAAGGAGGAAAGGATTATTTTGTCTAAAATGTTAGAGAAGTTTTGGGCATGAGGCAAGATAGCAAGTCATGGTAGGGAGTGTGTAATGGATCAAAATCATTCACCTCATTGCGAGAAAGTGAAAGAGATGAAGACATTGGGGTCTCAGAGTCTCCTCTGAGGTCATGCCCTCAATGATCTGATCCTGATTATTCCCTAGTAGGTCCCACCTCTTAAAGTTTCAAAACGTCCCAATAGCGCCACTCTGGAAAAAAATTTTAACACACAGTACTTTAGGAATATTACGAATTATACATATATATGTATAAATGTATGTGCATATATAAATGAAAATGTATATGTACAGACACATACAAATTAATGCTTCTCATACCTTATCAAATAACCCAAAATTTCTGGGGTTGGATTCAAGGTACCAATAGTTTATTTTTATTTATTTGTTTTTAATTTTTTTTAATTTATTTGTTGTTTTAATTTTTATTTTTTATAAGTGGAATATATTGAGAGTGGTGTACATTTGCATTGTGCCTCATGCCCTTCCCCCTCTATTCCCTCCCCCACCACTAGAGAGTGTCCAGGTCAACCATGTTGTATTTATGCTGTTACACATATTCATATGTAGCTCCTCCATTGAACAACCTCAGCTTTCTTCCTCTGCTATCCTTCCATTCTAGCTTTGCTGAGATTTTCCCTCCATCATGTGGAATCCCTCTGGTATTACCGCTACTCCCTAGCTTGGACATATTAGAGAAAACATATGTCCCTTCTCTTTCTGTGCTTTAAATGCTCTCACAGGTGGGCTTTGAGAACTGCAAAGTTGTCATAAGAACATACTAATGTCAATTCCAGAATTGTTCATATAGACTGATACCACTTAATCTAAATACTTTATCCCAAAAAGGGAGACTATACTGTTTTGTATTCAAATACATTTACACTTATTTTCTCTGGCAGAGTCCTTATGGATTCATGTTTTTGATGGCTTGTAAAGAGTTGGAACCATCAAGTTATCAAACTAATGATGTGCCATCACCTGCTAACATGAAATAGGTGTTATGTTTCTAACAGCAAATGCTAGATTAATGTCACTTTAGTCACAAGAAGTTCAAAATCAATTTCAATGCTAATCAGTGGTTGAAAGAATAGATTAGTAATGCAGTGAATGCCATTACCCTTTCAAGCATCTCTTTTATGTGATACTCCCTGCTGAGGTGAAAAAGGTTGGGAGGCTGCAATATCATACAGCAAGAGTATCTATTGGTGGGAAAGAAAAAGAAAGTAAAAAGGTCTTGAAATGGAAAATTTCAAGTTAAAAATTTCTTTATTGTATTTACTTTTGTCTCGACAAAGCTATAATTTGAGCACTAACGTGAAGCAATTTATTTTAAGCAATTTAAAATAAAAATTAAAATGCCCTTTATATTGAAAAATGGGAGGCATACAATTTTCAAAGATATTTGTGTTGAATCATTTTAATTTTAATATAAAGTTCTGAAACTCAACACTATTATATTTTTGTCTCTATTGCATGATATTACCTTAGACTCAAATTGCTGAATCTGCTTCACCATATTATTAAAGTAACCTTATTAATAGAAAGGAGACAGCAACATGATAATATTCCTAACAATAATAGGATCTTCTTACTGTGATTCATCGGTAGTATATGAAGGATCCAAAACACATTCTGTTATATTACAAGCGTCTTATTTACTTTCAATGCAAGTTTAAGTGATATTCTGTAATTATAGTTATTGCGTGTATCTCCAAATTTCTCCTACTGGGCAAAATTCAGATTAATATGTGTTAATTTCCAGTGAAAGGAGGTTATTTGAAAACTTGATGTGGATGAATTTTTTGCATTACATTTCTTTACTTTAGGGAAGTTCAGCTAAAAAGAGGCAAACTATTTTTAAACTTTGTTACTTTTGCTTAAAAATCTTAATATAGATTCATAAATTTTATGCAATAAACTCAAATGTTGATTTAAAATTGAGCTGAAGAGCAAAAATGATTTGTTTCCCATATTGGACAACATACATTGAGACTAGCTGTGAAGATATATATAGCTCTAATACCTATCATGGAAGATAAGATGGAACAGATGTTCTCCTATCAGCACTCTATATATTATTTTTTTGAACCACAATTCATATACTACTAGTTATTTTGTTCTTCTGGAGTACATTGGGTGGTACTGGGAATTAAACCCAGTAATATTCTACTTCTGAGCTTTATCCCCAGCCATTTTTATTTTTTTGTTTTGGAATTATTTGCATTTATTTGGGGGCAAAAACTCTTTAATCTGATTGTTGTGGAAGGCAAAAGCCAAAGTATAAATGAACGGAATTGTCAGGTGCCTCAATCCATTTTCTGTTAAACATTTGGTCACATGACACCACGGGCTGTTTTAATACTTGTAACAAGGATAAATTTTATCTTGTCTTTTTAACTAAAAAAAATGGTTATCATTTTTAACATATAATTTGGGTCAAGTATTAGTTGTTTTTTTATAACTTGATGCCTGAATTTATTGATCCGTTTTTATTATCTTTCATTCATTGAAAGTTCATTTTCCTCCTAGTTACGTTCCTTACAATGCCTTGTCTTTCTTGTCAAACACAGCAAACAAGAAATGCACATGCTACCAGCAAGATGTCTTTTAACATCTTATTACCTACTACTCCTGAGTAAATTTTTTATATCACCTCTGTAGGTCTTCTTATTTATTTTTGGCTTTTCAGTAAAGACTTTCTACTAAATAATGTTGATATTATCTCATTCTCTGATAACAAAGTCACGTTGCCTACTATTTGACCTCTTAAGTAATATACAGATATTAGACTTAGGGTTGGAAGCAATACCTCACAAAGAGTTACTAATTTGTTTCAAACAGAAGGAGCTAAATTATGTTGCTTTTAGAACACAAAATTTCAATGAATATTTTATTTTGGTACTGGGGTAGGAACTCAAAGGCATTCTTTCCCAGAGCTCCAACCCTAGCCTTTTTGTATATATATTTTAAAACAGAGTCTTAATAAGTTGCTGAGGCTAACCTCTAACTGATGATTGTCCTGTCTCAGCCTCTCAAGTACTGGAATTAGAGGTATGCATCACCATTCTTAGCAAAGATTATTTTTTAATCCATAAGCTTTATTTTTAGAATCAGTTTTTTGTTAACAAAGGAAATTGAAGAGAAAATATAGAAAGTTCCCATAAGTTTCTCTGTCACACAGAATTTTCTTGATAAATAACTTATTGTATTAGTTTGATTTATTTACCAAAATTGACTAACCAATATTGATATATAAATTAAAACTTATTTAGGGCTCACTATTTTATACAGTTCAATACTTTTTGAAAAATATATAACCATATACTTATGATTATAGACATATATCTATGATTATAGATAAAATAGTTTCCCTGCTCTAAAAATCTGTGCTCCTCCTATTCATTCCACATTCTCCCCAAGTCCCTGGTAACCACTGAGCACCTTACTGACTTTTTAGTTTTGAGACACGTTTTTAGTGTCATATGATTGAAATTGTGTGGTTTGTAGCCTTCTCATATTGTCCTCTTTCACTCAGCAATGTGCATTTAAAGTTCCTCTATACCTTTTCATCTTAAGGCTTGAATAGAATATTCCTTTCTGTCCTAAGTTTATTTTATTAAATATATGAACCAAAATTTGTTTGTCCATTCACATTTTGAAGGGCATTTTGGTTGCTTCTAAGTTTGGGAAATTTTGAAGGAAGTTGATTTAAACATTTGGGTGCAAGTTTTTTTGTGTGGACACAAGTTTTCAACTCATTTGTGTAAATACCAAGGGGTGTGATTGCTGGAACATATGGCAAGACTTTAGCTTTGCAAAAAACAAAACAAAACAAAACAAACAAACAAAAAAATGCCACCCATCATTCGTCTTTAAATGTGCTTGCACCATTTTGGGTAGACATCAGCAGTACATCAGAGTTCCTGCTGCTCCATACCCTAAATATTAATCTATACTGTCAGTAGATTAAATTTTAGTCACTCTGATAGGCTAGGTATGTAGTTGTAGTTTTGGCATCTCATTGCTAATTTAATTTTTAATTCGGTCATGACATATAATGTTTATAATATTTCCACATGCTTATTTGCCATTTGAATATTTTCTTTGATTAGTTGCTTGTTTTTTTATTTTTAAGAATTCTTTCTATATGAGGATATGAGTCCTTCAACAGATATGTGTTTTACAAACATCATCTTGTTTCTGGATTGTTTTTGTGTTCTGTGAGTGTCATTTGCAGAAAGAATGTTTGTTATTTTTATTAAGTCCAATTGTCAATATTTCTTTCAAGTGTAGTTCTTTGTGTAAATAATCATCTCCAAATGATGGCATCACCTAGATGTTTAATAATTTTATATCCTAAATTTAGGTTTATAATCCATTTGAGGGTTTTTTTTAATATCCAGAAGGTCTATATCCATATCCATTATTCACATGTATATATAAATTTATTCTATTATCATTTTATTCTAATATCATTTTTATTTTTCTATTTGTTTGCCTTTTTAATTCATTAAAAATCAGTTTATTTCTTTATGGCTGAGTAAAACTTCATCATGCATTTATAACACATTTTCCTTATTCACGCATCCATTACCAAACAACTAGGTTGGTCTAAATTTGGCAATTTTTAATTAGGCTGCTAGAAACATGGGCTGCATGTAAAACTAAAGTATTTTGGAAAGATACCAAATAATGGCATAGCTGCAGGAAAATAGATGTAAATAGAGAACCTTATGCTAAGATAAATCAGCCAGTCTTCAAAAGTCAAAGGGCATATGTTTTCTCACATATGCAGAAGCTAGAGACGTAATAGAAAATAAAACAGACTCCATTATAAATAAACGAGACCAGTAGAGTAGTGAAGGGGGATTTGGGAAGGGAAAAGAGGAGGCTTGAGAAATAGACCAAATAATATAATATTCGTATATGACAGTATCACTAACAACCTTGTTAAAAATAAAGAAATGGAAAGGGGAGGTAGTTAGATGGGATTGGGATGGAATTATACCAAGAGATGTTTACATATATGAATGTGTCACTTTGAATATCACTGTGCTGTATGCTTGGATTACATCAACATTTTAAAATTTATATTAGCAATAAACTATCAGTTGACTACATTCGTAACTGGGAAATGGATAAAGAAGCATTGTACTTCCAAGATATACCCTCAGCCCTTTTTAATTTTATATTGAAACAGGATCTTGCTAAATTGCTGAGGACCTTGCTATGTTGCTAAGGCTGACCTTGAGCCTGAAATCCTCTTGTCTCAGCCTCCCAATTACTGGTATTATAGGTGTGTGCCACTGCATACATCAAATTGAGTCTTTACATTAATCTAGGAGGACCTGATAGTCTATCTATTGTATTGAGTCTTTCTATTCAAGAACATAAAGCATCTTTATTTATATAAAGCTTCTTTGATTCCTTTCATTAGAGTTTTATAGTTTTCCTCATATAGACTTTGTACAAATTTTGTGACATATACACTTGAACATTTGCATTATTTTGGTGCTGATATTAACAGTATGCTTTAAATTTTAAACTTCAGTTGTTCCTTGTTAGTATGTAGAAATAAAATTTAATTTTTGTATCAACCATGTATTCTGATATTTCACTGTAATAGTTTATTAACTCTTGATTTTTGACTCTGTGGTTTTCTACATGAACTAGTGTGCCATTTATTAAGAAAAGACACTTACCTCTTTCTAATCTTTTATTTTTAATGGCATTTGATTAGCCATATTTACAATAGTATGCTACATAGAAGTGGTCAGAGAAGACAGCCATGCCTAATTCAGAGCGTAGTATGAAAGCATTTACTATCTCATCACTAAATAATAATTACCAGTGAGTTTTTGGTAAATATTGATTGTGAAGTTGAGAAAATTTTCCTTTGTTTCTTGTTTGCTGAAAGATTGACATGAACAGATATTAGATTTTCTCAAATTTTTTTTCTGCAACTTTTAGTTTGATTATATATTTTTTCTTATTATGTCAATATTGATATAGTCTATTATATAAATTGACTTTTGAATGTTGAATTGGTCTTGTATACTGGTATAACCGCCAATGAATGGTGAACATCATTTATCATGGCACGTTTATTTTCGTGTATTACTGGATTTATAGTACTTATGTTTTTAAGGATTCTTGCATCTATCTGGATGAAAAATATTCTGCAAAATTCCTTTCTCATAATACTGTTGATTTTGGCAGTAGGATAATACTAACCTCACGGTATGAGTTATAAGGTATTCCTTATGTTTCTGTTTTTCTGAAAAAATACTTGTAGAGAATCAATATTATTTCTTATTCAAATTTACCAGGTAAGCCAGAAAGGCATGGTGCTTTCTGGCTTGGTTATTACTTATTATTTCAATTTCTTTAATAGTATATTTTGTGTGACTTTTAGACTAGACTTTTATGAAATTCTCTATTTGATCTTATTGTGGTCATGGAGTAATTAATATTATTCACTGATTGTTATTTTTATGTTTTTATTGGTGCTTTATAGTCTCACATCATATCGTATTTTGTAGTGATAATGACATACATGCACGCAACACTTGTTTACTTTTACTCTGGCTTCCTCCCAATTCCCATTGCCCCATACAAAATCTTGAAATTGGCATTGTTATTCTTACATATGAACAAAGTGTCATTGGAACTGATGACCCCACTTTTATTTCTAATAAAACATGTAACTTACATTTTATTCTTGGTTAATCAGACTAGTAGTTTCTCAATTTTATTTTCTTTCCAATTACCAGGTTTAAGTGTTATTGATCTTGTTTTATTGAATACCTGTCAATTTCATTGATTTCTAGTCTCTTTTTACAGTTTCCATTTTTTCTACTTACTGAGTTTAATTTTTTTGTTTTATAAGGTGAAATATTCAATTACTGGTTTTAAAGCTTTCTTCTTTTCTAGTGTATACATTCAATACTAGTTCCTTCTAAATATTATTTTTACTGCTCTCAAAAAATTGGGCAAGTTTTGCTTTCATTTTCTCTTAGTTCTATTCTTAAATTTATTTAACTTATCATTTAGAAGTTCTTTGTTTTATACTTTCTTTGGTACACTGTAATTATACATCATAATGAGGTTCAAAGTGATACAAACATGTCCACATAGCACTTGGTGTGATTCCCTCAGGATCTCACATTGTTCTCCCCCCCATACATGTTAGTGAGATTGATAATGATACTGTGATATATGAGTGTAGCATTTATTTGTTTCCTTCATCAATTCACCTTTTTCCTCTTCTTAAATCCTTCTCCCAAATCTCTTTCACTATTCTACTGATCTATCTCCTAATTCCCTGAAAGTCACTTTTGTTTTCTATTTTCTTTTAAATTTCCACCTAGGAGATTAACCATTCTAAATAAAGTCAAAATGGTTTATATACATTTATAAACATATTCATGCATGTATGGGTACATTCATATCCACGTATACAGCAGCACAATAAACAGTAGTCAAATTAAAAATAAATAGCCTAGATATTTATGAACAGAAGAATGGACAAAAAAGTGTCATATATACAAATAATAAAATTTTATTAAGTCATAAAAGAGAATTGAATTATCTCAATTTAAATAGTGTAATATCTATAATTTTTTTCAGTTATCATTCTGTTACTGAGTTCAAGTTTAATATGATTGTGGTCAGAGGACAAATTACATATGATTTCTGTTCTTTTAAATTTGTTATGGAGACTTCTGGGAAGATGGTGACTGAAGGAATTAGCATATACCGTCCTGCTGACATTCAGTTTCTATCACTGTAAAGACAACATATTGACAAGAGAAAAAAATCAGCAAAAAACTGAACAAGACAACAAAATATTGAAAAGTAATGGAAACAAACCTAGAAGACAAAACAGAGGACAGAAAAGTAGCCTGCCTGTTTCCAATTGGGCCAGACACAGGAGCAGTGGCGGTAAAATCTTGCATAATTGTGGTGGGACTGCTGACACTGCAGCTTCCAATGAATCCCAGGAAAAAAAAAAACCCAAGGACTTGATATAAATTAAGCAGCTGTAGCTCATCAGAATTATGAGCAGTCAGCACCTTGCACCACACTCCAGAAAGATTCTACTGACTGGGTACCCAATTAGAATCTATGAGAGTAATAGCCAAATTCACCATTTTATCCAAAGACTCAGAGCAGCCATCAGCAAAACTGTGTGAACTAGCCATTCCCATGAAAGACTGCCCAGCATGACATCAGGGACTCTTGAGGACAAATTATAGAATTACAATGTCTGAGACTTTATGGTTCACCCTGAAGAAGGTGGAAATGGAGTCTGCTGTTGGACATAGCAGAAGCACAGATTAGTAGACATTCCCCAGGGCCAATCTAGCAGAGGCCTATAGTCCTCAAGGCATAGAAATTAGAACAACTGAGAGTTATTTTTTTTATTTTTTATTTTTTTGGAAAGTTTAAATTTTTTTATAACAATTTTTTATTGAACATAAATAGTATACATTTACACTATATTTGGTGCCCTCCCTCCCGCCCCCATTTTTCCTTCCCCCCCCCACCAATGGTTGTCCAGGTTAACCATGTCTTATTCATAATTTTACACATGTTCAAGTGTAGACCCTTATTAATCAAGACCGGCCTTCCTCCTCTCCTATCTTACCATCCAAACTTAGCTAGTATTTCCCCTTCAATATCTGGAGTCCCTCTGGTATTCTTTGTGTTTCCTAGTTTGGGCATATTAGAGGAAACATTAGACGAATGGATAGCAAAACTATGGGAAATACACACAATGGAATTCTATTCAGCCATAAAGAAGAACAAAATTATATCATTTGAAAGAAGATGGAAAGCCCTGGAGAACATTATGTTAAGTGAGATCAGCCAAGCACAGAAGAAGAAGATACTGAGAGTTATTGTTAGAGAAGGTAACCTCCATCATATACATTGGGTTTGGTCCCCAGAAGCAACTGAAACCTATATAGGTGAAGAAAGATGCAGGCTCCGAGTCGGAAGTGTGAAGACACTAGACCAGCCCCAGTAATACCAGCTGCCTGCATAGAAAGAGACTCCAAACAGGCCGTGTGGAGGGATTAGAGACCCAGGCTTGTAGCAGGAGAGGTACCAGTAGAAGATCAAAACTTGGATTTCTTCTTGCATTTTCTATAGATCAGCATTAGTGATCTTTCTTGTTTTTGAGTTGTGAGAGTTTATTATTTTCTCACAGTTACTCTTTCTCATGTTTTCAGAGTTTATAGTTTTATATTTTTGTTGTCTTGGCATATTCCTCTTTGTGAGTCCTGTTTCTATTTGTTACTTCTTTATTATAATGTATTCTGGGGGCATATATTTGCCTCTACAAATCTGAATCATATAATCAAATTTTTGGGTTTATTCTTCAGAGCCTCTTTAACTATGTATAATTCTTAGTGCAGCAAAAACAGGAGTCTCTGATTGGTTGTAGGGGTCTATGCACTCTAGCCCCAAACTCCCCCAGACCAGAGATTATTTTGTTTTGTTCAGAGGCTGGAACCTGCTGATTACCCCACAGACACCACTGCTTCTCTGCTGATTGTAAGTTCATGATACTGTAAATTGCTGACCTCTAACCTATGTGGCTTGAGGGCTTACACTCAGTAAAGCCAGTGAGTGTTATGTTCTGAGCTTGTGGCTTGGCTTGCTGAGCTCTGATGGTCTCCAAGCAACCACCTCTGATCTACTTGTTATGATTACATGCATGTCCAGGACAAATTTTGCTGATGAAGAAAACGTCGAGTTTCTAGCCTATTACTGTGATCAGGTGAATAGTGCAGGGACTCTGGCCTCCCACCTTCCAAGCATGGCCTGACCAAAATATCATAGCAATTGCTGTTGCTGTCCACAAAATGCCCAACCTCCAGACCTGAGGCTTGGGTGGCTCATTGTTTTGGCTTCAGAGACACCCTGGCTGCTTTAGGTGGCTGCAATTATGTGAGCCTTTGTTGGTCTTTGATGTTGGTGCTATTAGCACCCCAACATGAAAAGGTCCACATTTATTGCTTTCTAAGCCTGCAATTCAGTAGTCTGTTATTACTTCCAGACATGACAGCTGAGCATTTTGTAGTGATTTGTAGAGACCTTACAGGGAATTGACAAACTGCAGTCTCTAGGTTCCTCCTGTAAAAATGTCTCTAGAGGTTCTCTGCAAATGTACATATTGTATGTGTCTGTAAGTAGCTCCCAAGCCTGCCTCCACAGGGATGATTTGCAAAGACTCAGACCCCTTTAAGTCTATACCTTGCCAAGCAAGTCATTGTAGCAGCCCAGGCTATCTCCTGCTGATACAGCTTATTAACTTATATTCTTCATGTGTGCCTCTTTGGATCCTTGCTGGAATAGATGGGTTCAGATGCAGCTGCAGAAACTGGGTGGGTTGTCACCGTGGCTGGATACTTGTTGAGTGTGAAGTGAAATGCCTGCTTTTGATAATGGCCTGTAGTTGCTGGCTTTCCTATGCTCTATTGCTTCCTTTCTGGAGGTATCTGTGAGCTGCAGTTCTGGAAATTGCTAGCTGAGGTGTAGTCTGGCCATGATGGCACCATGGCTGTCATTCTCAATTCACCAGGTGAGACACTTTTTTAACATTTTTCTCTCTTTTTTGGCTCTGATTCTGCCCCACTTAAACTTTCATTGTCCTGTTGATTTTTTTTTTCTTCAGTTTTTCTTCTCTTGTCTAAAAGCAGTCTTTCTGGTGGTTGAATTGCAATTCTCAGAGCAACTGAACAAGCTATCTTCCTCTATGTTGCCATCTTCAGACTCCCTCATGATCCTCAGGGTCCTTGGCTTCCATGATGAAAAGAATTTGAGCATGTGATAGCCAGAGACAATGACAGAAGTTTTATTTAGAAAAAGTAAGGATACAAATTGTAGTATTAAATGTATAATGTACTTAAAGTTTCTAAGAGATCCAGTAGCTTAACATCTGACCTAATCAAACAAATTAATGAATGCATACTAAATGGATTTACTTTATATTTATTTATTTATTTTTTATTTATTTATTTATTTGGTGGGACTGGGGTTCCTGGAAACCCTTCTACCTCTGGGATACACTCCCAGACCTATTTTTATATTTTTATTTGGAAACAGGGTCTCTTAAGCCAGTGAGGCTGGCTTTAAACCTGTGCGATCCTCCTGTCTCTGTCTCCCAAGCGTGTGTACCACTATGCCCAGCTCTGATTCCCTTTATTGAGAAGTATCAAACATTGAGAAACCACATTAGTTTTCAAATTTTGCATATTGTAAAAATATGATATAAAAGTATTTATTATCTTTGTTTATTGGTAGAAATATTAGAAATATCTAAGTATTCTTTTAATACCTCAAGTTATTACTTGAGTTTCTTTTAAAAATAGTCAAACATTAATAAAAGAGCAACAATTACTCATAATATTATTAAATTATAAAATTTATTTTAGTGCTATATTATTAAATTATTAAAATTTATTTTAGTGCTGTCTTAAAATAGGGAATTTTAAAATAGTTACCAGTTTTAAAATTCAGTAACTGAATGGATAATATGCAGTCACAATGAGATAAATTATATTTGATTCACAGGCATCTTTAAGATAATTACCTTAAAAATATAGTAGAACATATTTCTCAGTAAATAAAACATAGGATATATTAATAAGTAGAAGCTATTCATAATAAAGAAAAATTCATAGTCTATAAAATTAAACAAATCAACATCTATTTTACTTTTCTTAGCACCTGAAAGTTTGTTAGGAGATATGTTTTGCTGAAAGGAAAAAAAAAAAACTTCCTTTTTATGTATAAGTATTAAAATCCTGACTGCCTGAAAATTCCAGAAATTTTTTTCAAAAATATGTATATTCTGCTTTAAGTTGAAATTCAGTGAAATCTTATCCATAAAATACCTAAAATCTTTGAAGTTTTTTTTTAAAGAATGTTGAATGTGGAAGAAAGCTTTAGTAAATAAATATTTAATTTTACTTTTTATCTTTCTTCAGTTACTTGGAAGCTCATTTCAATGGCATCCAAGTTTTACTCTTTGGAGTTCTTCTTTCTGTCTGCTTTCTTAGTTCTAGAAAATGTAAATATAGCTGGGCATGGTGGCACATGCTTGTAATCCCTGTGCTTGGGAGGCGGAGACAGCAGGATTGTGCTGGTTGGAAGCCAGCCTCACTGGCTTGAGAGACCCTGTTTCCAAATAAAAAAATATTTTAAAAAATAGGTCTGGGAGTGTAACCACGAGGTAGAAGGGTTTCCAGGAACCCCAGTACCACGAAAAAAAATAAATGTAAATATATCATGTAGATAAATATCTCATACTTTTATTTACATGTCCTTATGGTTATCTATATGTAGTATAAAAGTATACCTAGCAAATTTTATTCTGTTTGCTTGAAGGTTTTATAAAATTAACAGTTAATAAAATACTGGCAAAAAAAAATCTTCCTTTTTGTTGAATGCTAATAGCAGTAGTTCAGGCACTACGTACCTTATACCATGAAAATAATGCCACCAGATACATCATTGATGATTTATATTTACATAATGGTGTAAAATTATACTGCATGAATATTATCAATTCATAAATGGAGGTACTATTAAGAATAAATGATCTTTTTGTTTTTTTAAAAATAAAAGCTTATATTAGTATAAAATTTGTAATTTATTTGGCAATAATACATATAAAATACATCATATCTATAACTATTTCAGTGGTATTTTGTTTGACCATTACCTGTTCATTGAAATATTTTCACTTTTGATAATTTTCCTCCACAGGAAAAGAAAAATATGCTTTCAAGTTACAAATATAATTAGTTCATTAAATAGATACCAGTTTAGTAAAAGAAAAAAATACCAACACAAGTGGCTTTGTATTGATAATGAAACAACATAATTTTGAGATGAAGAAGAAGCTTTCACAGTCTACTTTTGGAGAAGTTCATTTTGATTTTATGAAATAAAAGAAATCTAAATAAGTAGAGTACTTGTGGTTTATCAATTATAATATTATTTTTTTAATTTTTTATTGAACATAAATGGTATACATTTAAACTATACTTGATGCCCTCTCCCCCCTCCCAACAATGATTGTCCCGGGTAACCATGCCATATTCATAATTTTACACATATTCAGATGTGGACCCTCATTAATCAAATTCAGCCTTCCTCCTGCTCTATCTTTCCATTCAAGCTTTGCTGGTACTTCCCCTCCATTATCTGGAGTACCACTGGTCTCCTCTAGGTTCCCTAGTTTGGGCATATTAGAGGAAACATATGTACCTTCTCCTTCAGTGCTTGGCTGGTCTCACTTTACATAATGCTCTCCAGGACTTTCCATCTTCTTGCAAATGGTATGATTTTGTTCTTCTTTATGGCTGAGTAGAATTCTATTGTGTGTATTTCCCAGAGTTTTGCAATCCGTTCATCTGTTGATGGGGACCTGGGTTGGTTCCATATTTTGGCTATTACAAATTGTGCTGCTATGAACATAGGTATGCATATGTAGCTATAGTTCTCTGAATTCAACCCTTTTGGAAAAATACCCAGGAGTGGTAGAGCTGGATCATATGGTGGATCTATTCCCACCTTTCTTAGGAATCTCCACACAGATCTCCATAGTGGCTGAACTAGTTTGCACTCCCCCCAATAGTGTAAAAGAGTTCCTCTTTCCCCACATTCTCGCCAGCATTTGTTGTTATTTGATTTCTTTATGCTTGCCACTCTGATATTATTGTTGTACTTGCCAGAGTTAATCAACATTTGCAACAGAAATTCTGTGCTAGAATTATCAGAAATATATAATACACATTTTATGCATATGGTTTTGAGTTTTGGGGTTTTTTGGGGGGTATTGTCCAGGTTTTGTTGTTGGGTGACAAAATAAATACTATTTTTCCCTAACATGTTCATATTTTCCAAAGTATAATAACATCAGGTTTTCTATATTGTTTTCCTTATGTTGATGCATCTAGGTAGTAGTAATTGCAATATTAAGTAAATTTACTTAAAAATTTCTGGTTGATAATACATGAGAATAATGGATACTCTTTGAATCCAAATAAGAATTGTATTATCTTCTTTGTATAATTTATGTTTTTTGTTATTTTGTCTCTTTCTTCCTTGGCTGCAACCTTGTGGGCCTTATATTAAGAAGAATATCTTCAAAAGATGAACATATTGATAGGTTATAATTTCTAATAGCAATCATATTGAATTTTAATGTGAATGAGCAATCACTGAAAATGTGACCTCTGTTTGATTCAGCATTATATATACAAAGCCTCTATAATCTTATTAAATTTTTATACTATAATATGTACAGAACAATACAATTTACATACTATACATACTACTTTATACATGCATTTCCATAGTGTGTTATATATGGTATAATAAGGTATAATTCAGTGTTCTTAAAAGTTGTAGTTGAAATTAAAATTTAACAATATATTTTAAGAAAATTAAGTGAGAGTAAAACATTTCTGTTAATGGTTTATGTAATGAGACAAATACCTGCTATTCTACAATTATAGTATGGTTTGTACATGTTTTACACACCTGTCAAGTAGACATTTTACATGGAGTAATAATTCTCCATGATAATACCACAGAGGTAAACACAGTGAGTTTGCTGATTCTCTTACATCTTAACTAAAGAAGTCATTTCAAAAATTACATAAAATAAGTAATTAGAAGGCTTTCTATTATATATATATACATATTTATGTGTGTATATATGTATATGTATACATATGTGTATATATATATGTATATGTATACATATGTGTATATATATATATATGTATATGTATATATATACTGGCTTTGAACATTCGCGATCCTCCTGTCTCTGCCTCCCAAGTGCAGGGATTACAAGCGTGCGTCACCATGCACAGCCTTTTTTATATTTTAAAGTATCTTAGTTAAAACATAATATGCAACCTTGGAGACACTTTTGATATGTTTTTAAAGTTTAATATGTTAAATAATAAATTGAATTATTTATATATTTGAATGTGATCATTAGCCTATATATTTACTTACCAGGGAGAATTTTTCTAGAAAAAAGTAAAATTTATTAAGATACTATCAACAGAATTTCTATTTAAAGAATTTGTATGTTTATTAAATGGGAAATAATATACTGTAGGTCTTAGCTGCAAAATTAATAACTTACCATAGAGTATATGTATAAAATTAATCAAATATAGGTAATAAAAATAATTACAATTGTAATAAAGCATTTGGCATTTTAGTAAAGTTTTACTTTTCAGTAGTTTAAAATATTCCTTTTGCCAGGCGTGATGGTGCACGCTTGTAATCACCAGACTTGGGAGGCTGAGACAGGAGGATCGCACAGGTTTGAAGCCAGCCTCAGCTACTTAGTGAGGCTCTCAGCAACTTAGTGAGACCCTGTTTCCAAATAAAATATAAAATAGGTCTGAGTATAGCCCGGAGGTAGAAAGCCTCTGGGTTCCATCCCCAGTACCACCAAAAAAGATTTTTTTCTTATTGGTGTCTTGTTATTATACATTATTATGAGATTTGGAGTGATAGAAACAGACATGCATACAGTACTTGGTATATTTTCCCCAGGATACCACCACACTCATTCTCTCCCTCCCTGTATATACTGTTATAGCAACATTTGAATTGGATTCTCAGAAGAATGGGAACAAACTTACCATTTGATCCAACAATACCATTTCTGGGTATCTGCCCAAAAGAATGGAAACGAAACTACCAAACTAATGCATGCATATCTATGTTCATAGCTGCACAATTCACCATTGCCAAACTATGGAAACAACCAAGTTGTCCATCAATAGACAAATGGATTACAAAACTATGGGATATGTACACAATGAATTGTTTTCTTCATCAAATCTCCTTTTATTCCCTTACCTAGCTTTCTTCCCCAATTCCCATCAACCATTCTGATCTCTCTCCTCATTTATATGAGATCACTTTTGTTTCCCAATTTTTCTCTAGCTTCTGCATATGAGAGAAAACATAGAACCATTCACCTTTTGTGACTGGCTGATCTCATTTCACATAATGTTCTCTATATTAATTTTTCTGCAAATGACATAATTTTGTCTCTTATGGCTGAGTACAATTTGATTATGTATTTTATAAATAATTTTCATTATTAAACTGAGTATATACACACAATGTAATTTGTATGTGTATATATATATATGAATATAAATTTTTGTGTATATATTTTTTGTCTATTCATGGACATCTAGGTGGTCCCATAACTAAACTCTCATGAACTGGGCTTCTATCAACATAGATATGCATTTGTGAGCATAGTAATCTGCCTTCATTTTCATTGACGTGATATAGCTAGTTTCTGTAAAGCTCCCATTTTAGTCTATTGAGAAACTGCATTGCTCTCCATAGTGGCTGCACTAATATGCAGTCTTACAAACTGTACAAGCATTCATCTTCCCCACATTCTCACCAGAATTTATTATTGTTTTTATGCTCAATGACTGCCATTGTACTTTGAGTTAGATAAAATTTTAGTAGTTTTGATTTGCATTTCCCTGATTGCTAATGATGTTGGATATATTTTTATATATTTATTGATCATCTGTATGTTTTTGAAAAGTATCTACTCAGGTAAGTTGCCAGTGTTATTTATTTTTAAATGCTACTTTTAATCACAGAAATTCTCTATGTATAGTTGACATCAGTATAATAAAAGAAATTTTCAATTTTATGTTACTTTGTTTACAAAACAAACACATCAATACAGTTGTGATCCTACTTTAGGCCATAATGCTATAGATGTTGACAAAGCATAGTATAATTTGTCCAACTATATATTATGTCATAAAAAAGGAACAATCATAAATATATATGGACCCCTTTATATTTAAAATATTATTGCAATATGTGTCAGTTATAAAAGTGGTACATAGATCTTTGTAAGCATTTGTTTAAAATGCCTGATGAAAATATTTTCACAACAGTGTCATGATCAAGCAAAATCAAATAAAAATCTGAATTAGATATGGAAAAGGACAGTGTTTTATTTAAAAGACAACACTCTCCATAGAAAAATGTGAACCTTGAACCATAGAATTAGCAATATTTCCATCAAGGTGGCACTAAAAATATATTTCAGGGACAGGTAAAATAAATTATTTTACCATAATCATCAGCCAAGAAAAGCTTTTGCTACTAGTAATACATAAAATGAAAACTATAAAATGTCTGTATTTATCTTCAAAAAGTTCGGTTGTTTTTCTTCAATTCAGAGAGATTGCATACAAACCTTTTGCATTCACACTTTATTGTGAGCATGAAGCCTAATTATAATATTGTCTCTTTTTCTATTTGAATGTGTCAGTTTTCACATTATGATTTTCACACCTGTACTAGCTAAGATTAAACAGTCATGTCATCTGAGACCACCCAGCAACTAAACTGTGAAAATTAATTTCAATTTCACCTAAGCACAGTCCCATGCTGTTTTCCTATTACTCCCATACCAGGATATCTGTGACTTTTGCCTACCAAATGGCTTGCTTTTATTATAGAAAATACTCTAAAGAGTTGCAGTGATGAACTCTATCTCATATTTCATTACAACTTTAATAAACATATTTTATGTTTGATGAAAGAGTATTATGAAATGATTTTTTCTAGTTTTTCATGACTATTATTTAATCAAATGTCTTTTAATAATAAATATAAAACTCTCAAACGTATTTAGAATGTGGCAATATGTGTAGCAATATTATATAATCAAATTATACATGCCTTTTAAAGAAGTTAAAAGGTATTTTCAAAAAAAATTTAAACTGAATGAAACAAAAACTAATAACACTGAAAGAAATAGAAACTCATTTCTATAGTTTAAGATTTAATAGTATTCTGTTGATCAAATGAGATATCAAAATCAGGCAGTGCTATTACAGGGAAACTATACCACAATGTAAGTATATATTGCTGATATATGAAGTTTTTTATAATATATTCAAAATTAGAATCAACCAGTATATAAAATGTTAACACTCATTTTTTAATTTATTATTGCATTGTGGTCATACATCTTAATGGGGTAAAAGATGGTACAGGTATACATGCACACATCACTCATTTAGCCCTTTTTATATTTCCATCCCATTTTCTCTCCCCCTCCCTCCTTCTAATGTTAGGCTTAGTGATTGACTTTGATATGTTTGTGAATGTACATCATGACCATTAGAAAATTTCTCTCTTCCTTTCTCCAATCCTCCTCAGTTAGATAGCCTTATTTGCTCATTTGTAGTGATTCCTTCTTCCTCTAGAGTTCTTCCAATGACCCTTTTTCTCCCTAGTTTCCCCATGTTAGAGAGAGCATCCAAATTTTTTCTTTCTGTGACTGAATAATCTCATTTAGCATAATGTCCTTCAGTTCTATCTATTTTCCACAAACAACATAATTTTTTATGTTCTTTCTTTATGGCTGAGTAAAATTATATTGCGCAAATATTCCATAGTTTGTATTTCACTTGTTGATGGACATCTTGACTTGTTCCATAGTTTTGCAACTATGAGTTGTGTGACTATAAACATAGATATGCATGCATTTGTTTGGTAGTTTGGTTTTTATTCTTTGGGTAGATAATAAGAAGTGGTATTGTTGTATAACATGGTAGGTTCATTTCCATTCTTCTGAAGATCTTTCATACTGTTTTCCAAAGTGGTTGCAGTAATTTGCAATCCCACCAATAATATAGTAGAATTCCCATTTCTCCACACCTTACCTAGTATTTGTTATTTGTGTTTTAAAAAATTGGCATTCTAATTAAGGTTAGGTAAAATCTCAGGGTATTTTTGATTTGTATCTTTCTGATTGCTTATGATGTTGAAATTTTCTCTAGTTTTAATTAGGTGAAATCTCAGGGTACTTTTTATTTGCTTTTCTCTAATTGCTGATGATGTTGAACAATTTTTCCATACATTTATTGGCCACTTAAATTTCTTCTTTTGTGAAGTGTCTATTTAGTTCACTTGCCAATTTTTTGGTTGAGTTATTTGTTTTTACAGTGCTAAGTTTCTTGAGTCCTTTTTATATTCTAGATATTAGTCCTCTATTGAAGGGTTAGGTGGCAAAATTTACCAAATTCTGTTGGCTCTCTTTTGAGATTCTTGATAGTTTCTTTTGTTGCATAAAAGCTCTTCAGCTGAATGCAATTCCACATATTTATCTGCTTTTTGGTTTCTTGTGCCTTTGGGTTTTTGTTGAAAAGTTTTTACCTGTGCCTATGTGTTGGACCTAGTCCTTCTTACTGCAACTAGAATGAAAATCATTCAAAACACAGAACACTACAAATGCCAGCAAGGATGTAGACAAGTGAGAACTCTAATACATTGTTGGTGGGATTCCAAATTAGTGTAGCCACATTGGACAAAGGTATGAAGGATCCTCAGAAGAATGAAAACAAAACTACTATATGACTCAGCAATAGCACTTCTGGGTATCTATCCAAACTAATGCATGCATATATATGTTCATAGCTGCATAATTCACCATTGCCAAACAATGGAACTAGCCAAGATGTGCATCATAAGATGAATGAATTACAAAATTAAGAGATATGTACACAATAAAATTTCATTCAACTATAAAGAAGAATAAAATTACATCATTTACAGGGAAAAAGGATATAACTAAAGAACATTATGCTAAGTGAGATTAGTCAGTAACAGAAAATAAATTGAATGCTTTCCCTATTATGTAGAAGCTAAGAAGAAAGTGGTTCATAGGAGGAAATTTAGACAAAGAAGAAAAAAAGCTATAGATTAACAAATAAGATGACATAACTAAGGAAAATAGAAGGGGGAACAGATAAATTTACTAATGTACATTCACAAACATATCAAAGTCAATCACTAAGCCAAACATGAGAAAGAGGAAAGGGGGAGAAATAGGGTGGAAATTAGGTCAGGACTCATTGGGTAATGTGTACATGTATACCTCTACTAGCTTGTACTCCATTGAGATGTGTGACAATAATGCATCAATAAAATATTTTAAAAATTTCTCAAACATTTATTGGCCATTTGAACTTTTTTCTGAAGCGTTTATTTAGTTCGCTTTGATATTTTTTGATATGTTTTGATATTTTTTTTGTAGTGAGTTTATGGGGTACTCTGTATACTCTAGATATTAGTCCTCTATAGAAAAAGTAGTTGGTAAAAATTTTCTCTGATTCTGTCAGCTTTCTATTGATGTTCTTAATAATTATGTTTTGCTGTGCAGAAGCTCTTCAGGTTAATTATATGTACTAATCTGCCTTGTGTATGTGTGTTTGTCTTTGGGTTCTTGTTGAAAAAGTTTTAACTTGTGTCCATGTATTGAAGTGTTGAACTTATGCTCTCTTGAAAGAGTTGTAATGTCTCTGGTCTTATTTCCAAGTCTTTGATTTCTCTTGAATTCAATCTTATGCCGAGTGAGAGTGTGGTTTATTTTCAATTTTTCTGCATATGATTAACCAGTATTGCCAACTCCATTTATTTAAAATACTGTTTTTTCTAGTGTATGTAGTTGGCCCCTATGTTAAAACTTAATTAGCTGTAAGTGTACATATTTGTTTCTGAGTCATTTATTTGCTCCATTGGTCTATGTGTCTGTTTTTGTGCCAGTAGCATGCTGTTTCTATTACTATGGTTTTGTAGTATAGTTTGAAGTCAGGTACTGTTATGCTTCCAAATAACTCTTGTTTACCTGTAAAATGTGTTTCCTGCAGGGGGCAGATAGATGGGTTCTGGTTTTCATTCAATTTTTCTACTTTATGGATGCTGAAAAAGCATTTAATAAAATCTAACATCCATTTATGATAAAAGCACTATAGAGAATTGGAATAGAAGGAACATACCTCCACATCATAAAGGCAATCTATGATAAGTCCACACCCAACATTGTATAAAATGGGTTAAAGAACTTCAAGAATTTTCCCTAAAAACAGGAACAAGACAAGGATGTCCATTATTACTACTTCTCTTCAATATAGTACTTGAGATTCTAGACAGAGCAATAAGGCAAGGAAAGAAAATCAAAGGAGTACAAATAGTAAAAGAAGAACTCAAATTTTCACTATTTGCAGATGACATGATACTGCACTTAGAAGACCCAACAAACTCAAGAAAAAGACTTATATAACTGATCAACAAATTCAGCAAAGTGTCTGAATACAAAAATCTTAAAAAATCAGAAACTTTTCTTTATACCAACCATAAATCAACTGAAAAAGAAATTCAGAAAACACTTCCATTCAGGATTTCTCACAAAAATAAAGTTTAGAAATAAACTTAATGAGTTAAAAGATCTCTACAAAGAAAATTATAAAACATTGAAAAATGGCATCAAATAAGATCTAAGAAGATGGAATTATCTTCCATGTTCATGTATAGGCAAAATAAACATTATCAAGCCTGGCGTGCTGGAGCACGCTTGTAATCCCCATACTTGGGAGGCTGAGCAAGAGGATCGTGCAGATTCAAAGCCAGCCACACTGGCTTAAGGGACCCTGTTTCCAAATAAAAATATAAAAAAATAGGTCTAGGAATGTAGCCTGGAAGTATAAGAGTTTCCAGAAACTCCAGTGCCACCAAAAAATAAATAAATAAATAAATAAGCATCATCAAAATAGCCATACTTCCAAGAGTGATCAACAGATTCAATGCAATGCCATTAAATTACCAAGATCATTCCTCACAGACATAGAAAAATCAGTCTTTAAATTAATTTGAAACAACAAAAAACCCAGACTAGCCAAAATATTTCTCAGCAAGAAAATCCATGCAAGAGGAATCAGCATACCTGAATAAACTGTACTACAAAGCCATTGTAATAAAAATAACATGGTACAAGCCCCAAAATAGAAACAGACCAGTGGAGCTGGATAGAAGACTCAGAAACAAATCCACACACTTACAGCCAATTGACTTTTGACAAAGAGCACAAAACTATATACTGGAAAAAAGATAGCCTGTTCAACAAATGGTGTTGGCAAAACTGGTTAACCATATGCAGAAAAATGGAAATAAATCCCACTTTTTCCTCTTGCACTAGAGTCAATTCAAGATGAATTAAACCTTGGAAATTAGACCAGAGACCTTGAGGCTCCTTGAAGAGGACATAGGTCCAACACTGCAACACATTGGCACAGATAATACATTTCTCAACAAGACCCCAAAGGCACAGGAAACTAAAAGGCGAATCAATACATGGGATTGCATGAAACTGAAGAGCTCTGTACAGCAAAAGAAACTGTCAAGAACCTCAATCAGAAGTCAACAGAATGGAAGAAGCTGTTTGCCACCTACTCCTCCAATGGAGGACTAAGATTTAGAATATACAGAGAACGCAAGATACTCAGCACTAAGAAAACAAATAACCCAATCACAAAATGAGCAAGTGAACTAAATAGACACTTCATGAAGCAAGAAATTCAAATGGTCAACAAATGTATGGAAAAAAATGCTCAATATCATTGGCAATCAGAGAGATGCAAATCAAAACTACCCTGAGATTTCACCTAAAACCAACTAGAATAGCAGTCATTCAAAACATAAACAACAAAAAATTCTGGTGAAGATGTGGAGAAGTGGGAACTCTAAAACATTGTTGGTGGTGCAAATTAGTGCAACCACTTTATTAAACAGTATGGAGGATCCTCAGAAGAATGGGAAGGAACTTACCATTTGGTCCAGCAATTCCATTTCTGGGTATCTACCCAAAAGGAAGGAAACCAAACTACCAAACTAATGTATGCGCATCTATGTTCATAGCTGCACAGTTTACCATTGCCAAACTATGGAACCAGCCAAGATGTCCATCAACAGATAAATAGATTACAAAACTGTGGGATAGGTACACAATGGAATTTTACTAGCCATAAAAAAACACAATTAGATCATTTACAGGGAAATGGATAGAACTGGAGAACATTATGCTGAGATTAGTCAGTCACACACACAAAAAAAAAAAAAAGAAAAGAAAAAGAAAAAGAAATCAGATGCTTTCCCTAATATTCAAGAGCTAAGAAGAAATGGGTAACAGGAGAAACTCTAGATGAAGAAGGAGATCCTATAGAGGAGCAAGTAAAGTAAACCAACTGAGGGGATGGGAGGGTAGAAGAAAAATGCTCTCTAAAGCAAATGATATACTTAATCAAACATATCAAAGTCAATCACTAAGCCAAGCATGGGTAGGATAGATGGGGAGGCAATGGGGTGGGGATTGGGTAAGGGCTAATTGGGTGAGGTGTACATGTATGTTACACATTAAGATGTATAACTACAATGCACCAATAAAAATTTTAAAAAAGAAAATATTATTTATACTAATCATTTTAACATAAATAGAAAGTTTTAATTATATATCAAAAAATAACTTAAATACACTTCAAAGGCATAATAATAATGACACTCTCTGTTTTACAAAGACTCATACCTGTGTTCCAAGGCCTGAGCTGCCTGTCTTAGAAGGCAAGTTTCTTGCAAAGTTCTGTTCCTCAATGAGTCTGCCCATTAACATATGTTCTCTGAGGCTATTTCTGAATTCCACTGTGAGCTGAAAGCCAGCTGTTGAGACATTCCTTCTACTATCTTCTTCAAGAAGCTAATAATCCAACATAGGATAGAAACTGGCACAGGTTTGAAGGATTTATACCAGACACTAGGATGCACCTCCCCCCATTTACATGTTGAAGCTAAAATGTTAATGGCACAAAAATAGAAACTACAATAATGGTTATGAAAACTTGGAAAGAGTATGGGAAAATATGTTGGAGAGAGGTTATTTTAAAAGCACAGAGGTGTACTTGAGTAGGAGGAATAATTCTTAATGTTCTATTTCACAATAAAATAACTATGGTAGCAAACAATTTATTGCATTTCAATGTAACTAGTAGAGAGAATTTTTTAATGGTCCAGGCACAAAAAATGATGTTTAATTTGATGGCTATGCCAATTACTCTGATCACTTTATATTATAAATGTGTACAGAATTGTCATACTACACCCCATAAATATGTGCTACAAGTATGTGTCAATTAGAAATAAAAATATATTTTAAGAAATTATTACCTAAATAAAAACCACCTGGAGTCTTTCTTAACATAAATGTGTGATTTCATCAACAGAAAGTTTTTTAGACTACTTGGAAGAAGATCTTTGAAATACTTTGAAATCTTAATATAAGAAGACCCAGATATTTTAAGAAACTATTGTATACTTCTAACAGTTTATCTATCTCAGGATGTGTGGGTGAGGGTAACTGAAATGACTCAATGGAATATTTCTAGCTTCCTAGTTTCCATGAATTGGTAGAAGTTTCTTTTTACTTTTACTTAAATAGATAACAGATTATGTTTCCTAAATCCTACTCTGTGCTGTGGGCTTACTGAAAACAGACTCTTGTAACATATTGTGATAGCTCATGCTCTGACTCTCTGAATGGTATCTATTTCTATGTCCTTTTAGGAGCCCCCACTCCAGTCCTAATTATTAGAACCTATTATAAATTTGTAATTCTTCTTGATACTAAAGCCAACATTTTGTTTTAATTTCTTGTTTAGTATACTGTCTGGATTCTTGGCTCTGTATGTATAAACTTTCACTTATAGCCTCATGATGCCTTACACATAAACACTTACTCCATGCTCACTAATATCTTATTAGTAGCTAGCCTATCTTAATGCTTACCGAGCTCTAAGCCTCTATTCTTTATTTGAGCATTGCAATTATACATAATAGTAAAGTTTAATGTGTTAAAAACATCTATCCACATACCTTTCCACATACTTTTCTTCACATCCCACCGCTCCCCATTCTCTCCCCACATGAGTTAGTGAGGTTGGCACTAATATCATCTCATGTTTTCTTAGCATTACTTGAGCAGTACTTCCTCTGTCCTCAAATTTACCTTCCTAACTCCCAACCTCTGTCCTGTTAAACTATTCTACACATCTATCTTTGCATTATTTAAAGTCTCTTTTTTTTGTTGTTTTTTCTTCAGCTCTCACAAATGAGAGAAAACTTACCACCTTTGACTTTCTGAGACTGACTAAACTTGCTTAGTTTGGTATTCTCCAGTTCCATCCCTTATCACCAAATAACATAATTTTGTTCTTTTTATGGGTAAATAAAATTCTATTGTGCCCTATACCACATTTTCTTTTTCAATTATCAAACCAGTATGCAGATTTTTACCTATATGTGGAGAAATGTAGCTCGGTTCTGTTGTCATTTATTAGGGGGCACTATGTCAGAGAAAAAAGAAGACAGTGAAAGAAAATTTTCAGTTCCTAAAAGATCTAAATACAGAAATGTGAATTGGTTAAATCTAGCCATTCCATGTTATATGCACATTCAACGTGTTTTATGAACTGCTTTGTAGCATGTCACACACAGTAAATATCTACATTTTTAATTAAAATTGTACAACTTTTTAGGTGAGATATATTTAGGAAATAGAGGTATACGTATCTCATGAAGCTGAGAAAAATAATCATCATAATAATAATCATCATACCCTAATTTAAAAAAGGAATACAACTTGAAGCTCTACCAAAATTAAAATCAAAATGGAGACTCAGCCTAGTAGAACAATGGAGAATTTTTAGTAACAGTGCCTTTAGGGAGAAGAAGACAGTAAAAAGTAGATAGTAGAATGTTGATATAAACATCATGGTTAGACATTGACTAAGAGTCTGGTGCCCTGAGAATAATTCCATGCCCTAGGAAACAGAAGATTCTTATGTGCATGGAGAAAAGAAAATGCTTGAAAAATATCCAACCATGCTGCTCTAAAATGACAAAACTAATTTCTTTTGCGTTAGGTTTTTAAATTACCAGAGTTGATAATAATCTAAAAAATTAAATTTTTATTTAATGTATTAACAAAATTTATTTCATAGCCAACCTATACTAAATTTTTCTAAGTATCTTTTAGAAATCTATTAAGTACAAAGAGAACTCAATGGTAAAGCAAAATGAAATGAAGTCTAGTATTTAATAAACGGTAAGTGCAGTTTGGATTTTTTATTTTTTCTCTTTTGCTATAAAATTTTTGCCCAAATGATAAAGATAATAGAAGATATGAATAACTTATGATGACCTTATTTATATTATTATATCATTCATTTTCATAATGTTAAAATAAATGAAAATATTTAATAAAACTAAGTTTTTTTCTTTAGTCTTTCTTATTAAAAAAGAGAAAGACTTGTGTTACTATTAAGGAATATATCTAAACTTTATCTTAGAATTAAAACAAATTCCACACCAGTTAAAATATAATTATATTTTCAGTAGCAAAACAACAAATACCTCTTGCAAAATTTAAGTTCAACAGCTATTTAACTTTTAAAACATTTTATTTTAAATTCTCTTAACCAGATATGTCAAGTTTGAGATTCATCTCTATGAGCTTCCTTGACTTTAATACTATTTTATTTTAAATGAATGCTATAACGTTTTTAACCTTCAAAGAACTGTCCTATATTATATATCTTTAAAATGACAGAAAAGTATGGAGGTAAATGAGAGAAATATCAGTGTTTTCTGAAGAGATTCATGACCCTTCCAAGTCAATGAGATACCATGTAGTTTCAGATGGTCTCTTGTCAGAAGTGTCAGCTTAATCAAGGGTATCTTATTACCTTTCAATGAACAACTGTACAGTGAACTAGTATAATTACAATGAATGAGGTTATATTAACCTTTAAAGAGAGACATATAAAAAAAGACATGCATATTATATGATAGTTGATATACTAATTTTTTTATTTTATTGTTAAATTTTATCAGACTTATCTTTATATTAATAATACAAAGTGAATCTAACCCAACTTAATAAAAAATTAAAACCTGATTTTTTAGCTTTTATCTTTCATACGTAAACTTCATTTAAAATAAAATTTATTCTTGTTAACCATAAAATTTTATTCTGATAACTGAAACTTAACTAGGCAGTTTCCACTACAAATGTTCAATACAATAAAGAGTTTTCCTCTGTCCTTTTGAAATTGATTTTTTATTTTATGTCCAAATTTATCCCCTTAGAATTGATATACTGAAACTCCAACCCCAGGTACTTTATAATTTGATTGTCATGGAGATCTGGCTTTTGTTTTTATATACATTTATTGGTGTATTACAGTCTCAGATTATAAAGTAATTCATAGTAATGGCGACATACATCCACATGACATTTGGTGGCCTTTCCCACAGCTCATTCCCCTTTTCCTCGTAGATGATAATGACATTAGTATTCTTACATATGTACATAATGCCAGTGAAGGTATTTTCTTCTGTGATTCTTTCTCTCCCTCCCCTCTTCCCTAGACTATCTCCCTTGCTCCAAAGGGATTTCTTTATAATTAAAAGTCCCTCTTGTATCCTAATTACTCTCTAGCTTCTGTATGTGAGAGAAAACATATGACCATTTACTTACTGTGATAGGCCAATTTCAACATAATGTTTTCAGATTCATCTATTTTCCTAAGTATGTCATAATTTTCTTCTTTTTTTTTTTGGTGAGTAGGATTTCATCATGTGCTGCTTTTCTTGTCTTCCCTTTCTATTTTCTACTGCTTTTGTAATAAAGATTTATTGGAGTTGCACCAAGTTGTCTATTAGTTGTTTTTTTTTTTTGTTGTTGTTGTTTCAACAAATTCTAATTAAAAAGAAAGCCTCCAAAGCCTTTACAACCATAACAGTTTAAGTCACCTAACCCTAAGTAAGTGGAGCTGAGCCAGTTTTATGGTTTATATTGAGACTCCAAGTTAAACCCATTATTGTCTTGTAAAGCCCCAATGAGTGCCTATCCATTTTGTCCCTACTTAAAGATGAGACAGTCTTTTAAAAATAAAAAGAAAAAAAATAAAAATAAACCCTTGGGAAATAAAAATTGAGAAAAAAATATTGTTTTAAAAAATGCTATCTACATAGCCGGGCATGGTGGCTCATACTTGTAATCCTAGCATTCTGGAGGCTGAGATCAGAGGATCGCTATTCGCAGACAGCCTCAGCTATTTAGTGAGGCCCTCCGCAACTTTGTGAGACCCTGTCTCAAAATAAAAAATAAAAAAAATAGGGCAGGGGTTGTAGCTCGGAGGTCAAATGCCCCTGGGTTCCATCCCCAGATCCCAAAAGAATAAAAAAAAATAATAGCTACAGGATTTATAGATTTTTTTTCTATCATCATCTTTATTCCTGTCTCTCCTTTTCTGACCAAGCTCATACTCTCTTACAAAATGAGTGCATAAAGGCACTGAAGATAAGGCCCAACCTTTAGGCCACTGTACCTCATTTCTAGGTCAGATGGAACTTAAGTCACTTTTCTAGAAAAGTACATGAGAGAATTGATCTCTCATTATTTGAATACACCTGTATTTTATAAACCATGCGGTCTTTCTAAACACCCATTGAAGAAAACTAACTGTAATGTAAAAGTCAGAGAAGTGACCTTTATTAAAACCTCACATATTTTAAGACCTGATACACTTTCACAGTCCAAATTTTTAATTCCTAAGCTTTTGTTATGAATGTGCACTCTAAAGCTATCAATGTGAAATTGTCTTGTGGTTCTAGCTAAGCCAATCTGCCAAAAAGTTAACTGACACAGGTATGGAAGAAGGAAATCCTGAGGAGCTGAGCCATCCTGTGCTTCCACAGCTGCAGCTGAGGGCACAGCTGTAGCAGCACAGCCTGGAGAGATAGTGCAGTGGCTGACATAAAAATCTGGTCTTGCTAAAAGTTTCCAGATGGCACTGGTTGATGGGATTACTGTAATCTCTATGTCAGTGCAGAACAGACAAGTGACTGGAGGAGGGCTCCCAATTGAGCCGATCCCAGAGCAGAGACCGCAGGCCTGGGTCTTAGCTGCAATGCAGCAGCAATGCTTTCTAAGTTCAGGTTACCTTACTTAGAAGTGTGACAGTTTTGAAAAAAAATGTTTCGGTATTAATTTCCAAAATGTAAAAAGCCGTCAGAGTCTAGGTGTTGCACAGGCACTCAAACAGGAAGGAGATGGAGCTGATACACTGCAGAGCTCCTATCTTCTCTCTTCTGTCTTCTCTCCTCTCTCCTCTCTCCTCTCTCCTCTCTCCTCTCTCCTCTCTCCTCTCTCCTCTCTCCTCTCTCCTCTCTCCTCTCTCCTCTCTCCTCTCTCCTCTCTCCTCTCTCCTCTCTCCTCTCTCCTCTCTCCTCTCTCCTCTCTCCTCCCTCTCCCTCTCCCTCTCCCTCTCCCTCTCCCTCTCCCTCTCCCTCTCCCTCTCCCTCTCCCTCTCCCTCTCCCTCTCCCTCTCCCTCTCCCTCTCCCTCTCTCTCTCTCTCTCTCTCTCTCTCTCTCTCTCTCTCTCTCTCTCTCTCCCCTTCATTCTAATGATTAACCTGTAGAAATATATAACAAAAATTAAGTTTTTTTAGCCTTAGAAGCCCCAAATGAAAGTTTTAGCCCTAAAATATATATAGATGCAACCAGTGCTTCTGTTGTTTCCTCTCCTTTGTGACCCAGCCAAAATAAAGAAAAAGTAAACTCTGCGTGCAGCTTTAAAGCAGCTATAGTTATAAGCAATCAATACAGCCCAATACAATAGAGGTGGAAACAAGGTAGATTATTGACCCCTGTACTTAGTAAATGCACTCTCTGGAGACAAAAAGGCACCACCTGCCAAAAATAAGAAGTTCCTAGCCCATTTCCTTGGTAATGCTGACAATAACATACCAATACAAAATCTATTTAAAGGCCAGGGATGAAGAAGAGGGAAGATTTCTGTTTTCAGGCCCCCAGCTTACCCCAGACACACTGCTTTTCTTTTCTTCCCTTTCTATTTTCTACTAATTTTGTAATAAAGAATTATTAAAGTTACATAAAGCTATTAGTTTTAATTTTACTATTCAACAAAATCTAGGTGAAGGAATGAAAAAGATCCTACAGCACAATTATAATTCTAACAGAAAAGTTATTCAGAACTGTGTTTTGGTTTTCTAAAGATTGAAGAAAGCTACCATTGGTTAGCTTCTGACTATGAGGTAGGGTTTAAACACTCATCCTTCATGGGTTGAAAAGAAATAGAACAACAAAAAAACTCTTCAAATTTAATATGCATAAGAAGGGAGGTGTTGGCTTTGAGGCCACTCTAATGTGAATTGCTCTCTTAAACTCTAAAGGCTAAAAATATGCATGTCAACCCCTTTACCCCCCCAAAAAAAAAAGAAAGAAAGAAAATAGACAAGCAATATATATATATATATATATATATATATATATATATATATATATATATACTACCAGAACTAAGATCTTTCATTTGTTCTCTAAGCTCATGAATTTTTACCTGGATCTGCATGCATATATTTTTTTCTGATTTATTTTTATTTTGTCTTTTATTTACTTTTTTATATAACTGGAGGCTTTCTAGGCTCCTATATTTGTAGATTTTTTTTCTTTTCTACTTTTACTTACAAGCTATTCAAGAGTTAATTCTCTGATATTCTGGAAAAAAGAGGACAGTGGTGGTGACTAGGATGTTTGTCTGACATAGAAAGTCAAAGTGGCCACCTGAGTAAATTTGATTGAGTTTCACTTATGCCTGACAGATATAGGCTACACATTGAAAGAGCATATATATATATATATATATATATATATATATATATATATGAAATTCTCTTGTTTCTTCCCTGTTGATTTGTTATGTAACATGAGTAATGTGACTGTCTACGTGGTGTCACAGATTTGCATATTAATAAATGAGTGATCATAAAATTTAAATAAAGCATAAAATCAAATGCTCCTGAGTTCATGAGACTTAAATGAATCTAACAACTGAGTAAATTCAGAATTTTCTCATAAGATTAAAATGAAAATGTCCTTAAAATTATTAACAAATTCCTTTTTCTCTAGGAAAATACTTACTTAAGATTTTTGTTGATTTTGTTCCTGTAAAAAGTCCCAAATACAAAGTTCATTGCTTTTAAATGTTTTTATTTGGCAAAAAATGTTTAAGACATTAATTATGCTTACCTCTTATCTTAATTTTCATAAGTAACCTATAATTTAATTATTAAATGAGGTAAATACAGAATTTAATTAATGTTTAAAGTGCTCTTGGCTTCAAAAGTTCTAAAGTAACATTTGAGTTTATTGAGCGGTCTTCTGAATTCTTAGTATATAAAAAAATATTGTAAGATGAATTTTTTTGGTGGTCTCTACTAAAAAACAACAAAAGTTGCTAAAAATCAAGGTTTATGTTAATGTATACTTTTTTATATATGGCTTTGATAAAAACAACAACTATATATTGTTTTACCTGAATATTCTAAAAATGTAGAGATAATTATTATACCAATAAAATACTCCTTAACAATTTTTGAGAAATTTCAAACCTTCTAAAAAGAAATTAGAAATTAAATTGTTTCAGGTGCTAAATATCTTGAGTTTTATTCCTTTACTGGTCATTGTTCTAGTAAAAACTAAACACACATAGATTATAGACATATTTGTTGAGTAACAAGAGGAAAGTCACAAGTCAGAGATAGGCGCCAATGCTACAATTACCATGGCTCAATTAAGCCTGTGGACAACAACAAATGGAAGTCACATATAGGCAGCAATCAGTGCATGTCACATCATAGTTCACTGCAGCTGTTTGTAACCCTGGTAAGCATAGACAATTCTAATAGTTGCACCCCCATTCATTACCATGCATTAAAGAGGGCAAAAGGTAGGCCAGATGATATTTTAGGACCATTAGCACAGATATAGAACTAAAAGCACACTATTATATCTCCTAAGTCTTTCAGATGAGAAACATCCTCTTTGCCAAACCATCCAGTACCCATGAAACCTACTCTTTTCTGTACCCAAGTTTGGTAGTATAGATCAAAAGACAAAATGAATGGCTACCAGAAAGAATATGAACACTGACACTATCTTGCAGGCAGAAATGTTTTGCAAAAGGGAAATAAGGGACTTAAGGTTTGTATTAAGTAGATTCCAAAGGTATATCAACAAGATAAATTAGATACTGCCTTTCTGGTCTCAATGACAGATAAATAGTCATACCACTGGTACACAAAAATACAAAATAAAATCCAGTAAACAAAAGTCTATATTTGTAGTCATATGGGGATATTATAAAGAAAGTTAAAAAATGCATAAAGTTGTAAGTAAATTGTAAAAGATGTATAAAAAGTTTAAATGTATAATAAGGTTGGTTACATTAAAGAGAAAATATTCAAAGGATTCTTTAAGTATATGAATAAATGCATTAATTATATATTTAAAAGTTGTCTTTTAAAAATACTGATCTGCTTTGATAAGTTTTAAAAATAAGCCGTGAGAGTAAAATTTTACATTTCATTATAATAACTTTCTGTGTATAACTTTTCTGCTATACATTGGCAACAATGTTTTAGATATTTGTGTTCTCAAATATATAAGATTTCTAAAACACAAAATATAAAACTGCTAAGCTAATCTCATCTAAGCAAAAGAAAATGGTGGTAGCCTTTTAAATTTTATATTAAATGTTTTAATTTTATCATAACGATCCTCTTCCATGTTTTCCAAATTATTAGAATATACATTTTCAAAATAGTGTCTGATGATCCTCTGAATTTCCCCACTGTCTGTAATGATTTCTCCTTTTTTAAATTCTGATTTTACTACACTGAGATTTCATCTAACCTCTGTCAGAATGACAATCATAAGGATATCACATAACAATAAATGTTGGTGAGGATGTGGGGAAATAGAAACTCTTTTACAGTATTGGTGAGATTCCAAATTAGTTCAACTGCTATGAAGATCAGTGTGGAAATTTCTCAAAAACTGGTAATGAACTCCTTATATGATCTGGCTATACTACTTTTGAATATCTTTCCAAAATTGCCAAAATCATAGAGCCACAGTAATATATGCATATCCATGTTTATAGCAGCACAATTCACAATAGCCGAATTATGGTACCAATGTAGGTGTCCACCAACAGATAAATAAATCATAATATTATGGGAAATGCACCCAAGGGAATTCTACTCAGTGATTAAAAAACAAGACTATGCCATTTGCTAGAAATGGAAGGACTGGAGAACACCATGTTAAGTGAGATGAGCCAATTACAAAAAGTGAAAATATGTTTCCTCTAATATGTATAGACTAGGGAGTAATTAGATAGAGGGGAGACTGTGGATAATAGAAAAGAAAGCTCAGTGGATCTGGCGAGGTATTCTAAGAAAAGGGGGAAAAAAGACAAAATAATGAAAATGCTATCATTGACTCTGTGTACATATGTGAATATACCAATGTTAATCTCAGTATGCCATATTGGGAAGGGGAAAAAAAAGGAGGTAGAAGAGGTCCACTAACTGATGTGTGCATGTGTGCCATATATTCAAATTTTAGTATCTTTGTTTTATAGGACATACTCTTTATAGGTGAAATATAGGTTAAATTTATTCTAATAATTCCTGGGAGACTTCTGAATTTGTATTTTTTATCTTGCTTTTCTATATTCTTTCATTATATTCTCTCTTGATTTTCTTATGTCTTTACTATTAAAGTAGGGCTTGACAAGTCTTTTCTGTAAAAGACAAAAGAAAAAATATTTTAGAATTTTTGAGCCAATGAAAGTTTCTCCTTCTTGACTATTTTTGACAGCCTTTAAAAATGTAACAATAAAAAATATACATAGGATTGTTGAACTGTTTTCTTTATCAGATTTCTCCTTTTTCCTCCCCACTTACTTCCCCAGAATCCTTTCCATTATTCTACTTGCCTCTCTTCTTATTTATTTAAAATATATTTTATTTTTCAAATTTTCTCTAGATACTACATATGAAAAAAATACCCTTCACTTTTTGAAAGTGCTAATCTCACATAGCATCATATACTTTCCTCTATTTTCCTGCAAATGACATGTTTGCTCTTCTTTATAACTGAGTTAAATTCTGTTAGGTTTTATTTATTTATTTATTCATTTATTTATTTATTTATTATGGCACTGAAGTTGGACCCCAGGGGCCTTCTACCTCTGGGTTACACTTACAGACCTATTTTATATTTTATTTGGAAACAGGGACTCACTAAGTTGTGGAGAGAACTAAGTAGCTGAGGCTGGCTTCGAACCTGTATAATTCTCCTGTCTCAGCCTCCTAAGTACTGGGATTACAATCATGCGCCACCACGCCTGGCTTCTATTAGTTGTATATGCCACAGTTTTTAATCTATTCATCTGTTGATGAATCTGGAGGGAAATAAGCCATTTGCTTTGTACATGTACATGTATACCACACTAAAATCTCAATTTGATGCATTTTACAAGGCACTAATAAAGGCATATTAAAAAAAAAAAACCAACCTTGAGCCAGGACATGGTGACACAAATTTATAATTCTAGTACTTGGGAGAGTGAGACACAGGTTCAAGAACAGTCTCAGCAACCTAGTGAGGCCCTCTGCAATTTAATCCTGATTAAAAAAATTAGGGTTGTATCTTGGAGGTAAAATGACCCTTGGTTCAATCCCCAGTAACACACACATCTGTACACACACACACACACACACACACACACACACACACACACAACAATCATTCTTGTTTTATGCACCCATACAAAAACAGGCCACAAGCCAAAATTGGCCTGTGACCCACAGTTTTTAAACCCCTCTTATTAGCCCCCTATCAGAATGATGGCTGGTAAAGATCTTTTCCCATTCTGTCGGCTTCCTCTTTAGGTTATTGATAGTTTCCTTTGATGAGAAGAAACTTTTTAGTTTGATGTTATCCCACTTGTTTATTCTTGCTTTAATTTCCTGAGCTTTGGGGGTTTTGTTGAGAAAGTTACTGCCTGTGCCAATATGTTGTAGTGTTGAACCTATGCTCTCCTCTACTAACTTCACAGTCTCAGGTCTAATTTCTAAGTCTCTGATCCATCTTGAGTTGATTCCTGTGTTTGGTGAGATATAGGGGTTTAGATTCATCTTTTTACAAATGGTTAGCCAGTTCTCCCAGCACCACTTGTTGAAAAGGCTGTCTTTTCTCTAGCATACGTGTTTAGCCCCTTTGTCAAAGATTAATTGACTAAAGATGTGTGGGTTTGTTTCTGTATCTTCTATTCTAATCCACTGGTCAGTATATCTGTTTTTGTGCCAGTACCATGCTGTTTTTACTACTATTGCTCTATAGTATAGTTTGAAGTCTGAGACTCCAGATAATGGAGGGGGAATACCAGCAAAGTTTGAATGGAAAGATAGGAGAGGAGGAAGGCTGATCTTGATTAATGAGGGTCTACATCTGAACATGTGTAAAATTATGAATAAGACATGGTTAACCTAGACAACCATTGGTGAGAGGGGGGAAGGGAAAATGGGGGTGGGGGGAGAGGGCACCAAATATAGTTTAAATGTATACTATTTATGTTCAATAATAAAATTGTTAAAAAAATAAAAAAATGCAAAAATAAAAATTAAAAATAAACTCTTATTAAATATTAAAATATTTAAGACAGTTTTTTTCTTAGCTTGTTTTGCTCTGATTGATTTTTCTTATCCTTTACTCACTTTGTTAATCAGTGAGGAATATTATTCCATTTCAGTCTTGATCTTATATATATTTTTAATTTGTGCATGGTTTTCTCTCCTACGCAAATTTGATTATCTCTTTAAAAGTACACTGGAAACATTTTTCACATCACCATCAATCCATATTGACCCTATCCTTCTCTTCAAATTCACTATATTTTAGCATTAATTTTATTATATTCAAAATTTTTGGTAAGCTTTTTGCTTTTTGTTTTTTGTTATTATTAAATTTTTTTGTTATTATTAAATTCTATATGACTAAAGGCAAGATTCATTTGTTTTCTTCTTCTAGATGCATAAAATATAATCCATGTCAAAATAAATTACTTAATATTTATCTGTAAGTATTAATATAGTTAGACAAAATCAAAGCTATTTGATTCTCTATATTTACAATGAATTTAAATGCATAGTGCAAATTAAGGTCTTTAAATTGCGAGAGGCAAAATGCCATATATGTATCTTATTGGTACAGAAATGTCCATGTTGAATGAGCTTTACTTCTTATGTGTTGTATAAACTTTCACATGGTTTTCTCTTATTAAATTCATATAGTAATATTTTTATTTACAGTGTATTAACATGGGGTTGTTCAAAAGGAGTATATTATTAATGTTTTTAAACTTATAGTGTACTCCTACCCAAAATATATTTGTATTTTAATTAGTATTTTCAATAGCTTATTGTAAATAAGTTATCAAATATAGTATTTTTGTCTAAAAATTTCTCTCCATGACTAAGAACTTAATTGTTCTTAATTTTTCTATGTGTGAAATATTAAATTATATACAAGTAATAGCTAAACTTGTCAAATTTTATAAGGAATGTTTAAGTATACAATATCATTGGAAAAATGAAATGTTGCTAGGTCTAATATTCCAGTGATAACTTAATTCAGAGAGTTGTGAATTTTTTAAAGATTTAAAAAAAATTGTGTTGGCCTGCAATATATATAGCCACACTCCCAAGAAATTGACAGTGACTGGAAGCCATAAAGGCCCAATATCTATAAGATTAATTTATATTTGTGAAAACTAGTTTACTCAAGTGTTTGGATGATGCAATTGTTTCAGAAACAAACTTGATTGTATTAATAACATAGAATATTCATCACAGAATATTTCTGCCATTGGAGATATTACAGGACCATAAAAATTATTTTTCCAAACTTCCCAAATAAATTTTTATAAAAAAGATTTAGTTGATGTTTACTTTATATCATAAAAATAAGCATAAAAAAGTATCCGGCTTATTTACTAAAGATAAAATGTCCACAACTAATAATAACATTTAATGCATTATTAAATGTAATCCTATGAAAAAACAATGTAATTACATTTGGTGACATGCTGCAATTTGATTAGGGCTAATTAAATTAAACTATTGGTAATTTTTGCATTATTTGCCTTATTAAAAACTGATTTAGAGGTTAATTATCATTTTAACAAGATAATAAAATTGCCTCTTCATCAATTTTTTCTTCATAAACACAGATGTATAATTTATTACTTTATATAAATTTGCAGATTCGCTTTTTAATGTCATGTGTTGAACCAAGGAGCATGGAAAACATAAAAGAGCTTAAGTAGAAGCTTTAAATTCAAGTGACTACTGTGTTGATATTTTCAAATATGGGGTGATGATTATTCTTAAAACCTTGTAGGGTGGTTTCTTATGTTTAAACATCTATAGTTAGGTGAGGTTTTGTTGGCTTCATTGATCTTAAGACAGCAATTGTGTTGAGCCTATTTTATCCAGCCTTAGTACACTCAAATTGCTTCATTACCCCTACCTCGTTTTCAGAGAGTTTAACCAAAATCATTAAAGTTCTCCAAGCTCATGACATTATCTTCAAAAATAATTTTGTTGGCTTCTTTAGTGGTGTGCTTATTCTTATTAACCCTGCTATTTTCATCACTATCATCTCTGAATGCATGAACTATTGTCAATTTTTTCAAAACTTTAGTAAATAGCTAGCCATGCCAACCAGCAATGTAGCATGAGAGTAAATACTCAGACAAACTCAAGTTATTTTGTCAAGAGTAAGCACCATGATTACTGTGGGGTTCTTGGCTTCTACAGTGAAAAGAATTTCAATAGGAGCCAATCAGAGACAAAGGCATAGTTCTTTAATTCAAGAAAATTGAGGCTACACATTTAGGAAAAACTTGGCCTATCTCAAAAATGTGAGAATGGCTACAGAGGCAGGCGCTGGGATCTTTTGCAATTTTTTAATAGGATACCTAGAGAGGGGGTGGCTATGAGTACAGGGCAGAAAATGGAGCAACATAGGGTGGCCCAGCCTCTTTTCTTTGAATCTTTAGGATTACAAAAAATGGGAATTTCTTTTAAATGTGATTTGCAAAGAGCAGAGACATATGGCCAGGCTCAGTGGAAATGTGTAACTTTTCTGGAATCCCAGAATAGGGATAATCCCAGATAGGGAGTTGTCCAAAGGTGTGATTTTTTTTCTCTAGAACTTTCTCCCCATGAAATCCAGGCAAGTGAAACTCTGACTTTAAACTATACGACAAAGCCAAAGTAATAAAAGCAAAATGGTATTGGCACAAAAACAGAAACATAGACAAAGAGAGCAGAAAAGAAGACTCAACTACATACACTAGAAAAAAGATAGCCTCTTCAACAAATGGTGTTGGAAAAACTGGTTAACTATATATAGAAAAATGGCAATAGTCCCCACTTTCTCACAGTGCACAAGAGTCAATTCAAGATAAATCAAAGGCTTGGAAATCAAACCAACAACCTGTCAGCTCCTTGAAGAGGGCATAGGTCCAACACTTCAACACATAGGCACAGATAAAACTTTCTCTCCAAAGGCACAAAAAATTAAAATGATAAAAACATAAAATTTCAATTAACTGAAGAGCTTTTGTACAAAAAAGAAAACTACTAAGAGCATCAACAAAATGGGAGAAATTTTTGCCAACTACTCCACAAGTAGAGAACTAATACCTAGTATATAAAGAGAACTCGAGAAACTCACTGCTCAGAAAACAACCCAATCAAAAAATGGGCATGTGAACTAACTAGATACTTCACAAAATAAGTGACATGTACATGTATGCCTCTACCATTTTGTATTCCATTAAGATGTATGACTACAATGCAATGCACCAGTAAAAAAATTTTTAAAAAAGATATTCAAATGTATGAAATGCATTAAAAATGTATAAAAATGCTCAGCATTATCAGCAATCAGAGAGATGCAAATAAAAAATACCTTGATATTTTAGCTAACATTAATTAGAATAGCAATCATTCAAAATCAAACATCAAATGCTGGAGAGGATGTGGAGAAGTGAGAACTCTAATGCACTGTAGGTAAGTTTGCAAGTTAGTCACCACTTTGGAAAACTGTATAAAAAAATCCTCAAAAGATTGGGAATGTACCACTCAGCAATGGCACTTCTGGGTATCTACTCAAAAGAATGGAAACCAAACTACCAAAATATGAATACGTATTTATGTTCATAGCCACACATATCACAATTGCCAAACTGTGGAACCAGCCAAGATGTCCATCAGCAGATGAATGGATTACAAAACCGTGGAATATGCACACAATAAAGTTTTACTAAGCCAAAAAGAAGAACAAAATTATGTCATTTGCAGAGCAATGGATGAAACTGGAAAACATTATTCTAAGTGAGATTAATTATTCAAAAAAAGTTAAAAAATTAGATACTATCCCTTATATGCAGAAGCTAGGGAGAAAATGGGTCATAGGAGAAATTCTAGACAATGAAGGAATAGACGTATATAAGCAAATAATGTTACCTGAGGGTGGTGGGAGGGGGAAAAATTCCCTAATTACATTATAAACTTATCAAAGTCAATCACTAATACAAACATGAGAAGGAGGTAGGGGAAGGGTATGGGGTGGGAATTGAAAAAGGGCTAAATGAGTGATGTGTGCATGAATACCTCTATCATCTTGTACCCCATTGAGATATATGACTACAGTGAACCAACTAAAAATATGATGGGCGATCTAATTGCCTCAGGAATTTTAAGTATGGAGCTAAGACATTCTGATTTAAATGTATGGGCCTAGTTCTTTTCTAAGAGCAAATACACTCTGTTAAATAAAACTGAAGGTTCTGAAGTTTTTCAGATTTTAAAACCATATTTTCTTTTACTTCTAAATGTGTTTTCTCTCTACCTAAACTTTTGTTTCTTCCATTCTGCCTTATTTTGAATAATAGTTTTATTATTTACTAGCTGTATAACAATGAGTAATATAGAATCCTTTTTTCATTGGAAAACAGAGATAATATTAAATATTATTTATAATTTATTTTATTTATTATAATGTTATTATCCATATAATATATTTATTATATTTATATTATTTATGTAATAAATTTATTATGTTACTTATATTACTTATATAATATTACTTATATATTTAAATGTTTATTAAATAGTATTTTAATATTAATTGAAATGAGTTCATATTTCTATTATTTTGTTTTGTTTTTTATTTTTTATAGTTATATTTTCTGTAAAATCTGCATATTCATTATCATGATCATTGTGACTCTGTCAGTTCTATGTAGAGGAAACAGAGATGAGGAACACAGTGTTCTGACACCTCAAGCTCCAGGCTAGATTCATATGCTCAGTGGAAAAGGAGAAAGTGCCTCTTTGAAAGACAAGTCATATAATAATAAAATGGTTTAGCAGTTATAAAGATCTATACTAGTTGCTTTTAACTTCTCCATTATGAGCTCTGCCTGGCCACATAAGAAATTGAGTATCTCCAAGGATTAATAAAACAGCTAAGGATTTTGGGAATAGAGAACCTTTGCGTCAATTATGCTTACATTTTTGTTTAACATAAATCATTTCCTGATAATTATTATTTTTCCACAAGGGCAGTAAGTACATCACATAATCCAACCTCATATTTTTATTTTTTAATCTATAATCATTTGTTCCTGGATAGAAAACCTAACATTGACAAATATAGTACTAAAATGTTGCAAACCATTTTTCAATACCGATAAAACAAAATCTCATATTCCTTGTCTCAGGATTTTGTTTTATGGTTCTTATAAATTAGAATGTTTGGGAAATACATTGTAGAGATCTGCACTGTGAAAAGATAATCATTTCATTTCATAAAATATTTTTGTGATATACTAAAAATTCTAGCTTTAGGGTATGATCTGTTCTAATTTATTTAAGTCACTACTCTTACTCTGTGCTTTACCGATATGAAAATACTATTGAAGTACTCATAAACATGGTAAAGATACTGGAGTGATTCTTTTTTGAAACCACTTACTTTAGAACCTACTAAGGCTCTTGAAAGTATAACTTTCTGATACAAAAACTTAAAATATAACACTGAAGCAATTGATATCCACTTATAGTTGATACTATACAAATTTTATTTTTCTGAACTATTTATTTTATAGAAGTTATAAATCAAACTAATAATAAAAACAGAAATAATAGTAGAATAAGCATGATAAAATAGTATTAAAATAGGAATTTCCCCTTGATAAAAATCTATTCTTGAATTGGAGAAACTGTAATTTATTATTTTTCCATGGCTTTTACATATAAATATCCATATAAAATTAAATATTAAAGTTACAGATTTTAAAGCATGTTATATTTTTATGATTAAAATATGTAAAATTTCTATATATTTGTGTATTTAAAATTTATTTAGAATAGCACCAAGTGTATGAAATATGAAAATGTTTTGCAACTCATGTGTTTTAACGTAAGGCAAATGCAGGAGATTACATTTTTGCTTCCTAGTGTACCATAGATATTTTAGTGCAGCTCCTAATTTTAAAATAGCATGAAGTGATTAATATTCATCAAAAGGAAGTGGGAAAAGAAGCATCATTTTATTTTCAATTAATAGGAAACATGGTATTGTCTATTTTTAGTCTCTTCGCTATTTATCCATTCCCTGTGGAAGCGAATGGGCTGCCACACTGCTCATCTGCTTTCTTGCTGAAAGTGCTTGCTTGTGCTGCCAAGCTCACCACACAATTTCTATCTGGCATTGAAGCACTATCTTTTTCAGCCATGCAAGTCTGTGTTTTGTGATAAAGTTCAGTTATGGGCAGCCTTGCTGACTCCATGTTGCTACAGAAAGAATTTTCTCTTGCTGTACAGTTTTCTATTTGAAAACCCTTCGGAGGCTTGACTTTTTTCTGAAATTGTACTTGCCATCCTAATGATGATTTCTCTACTATTCTAACTCATTGTTCCCATTAATATGAACTAGATATTTAATTCTAAGTTGAACAGCAAAGAAATATGCTTATACTTCAGATAAAGTATAAATATATATATATATATATATATATATGTATATATATACTCCAGCATATACCAGTTAAATGTGTAGATTTATAGTCTCCCATCACTTTAGTCAATGCGATGGCACAGTATTCAACCTGTGCAAATCTTTTCATTGTGAGAAATGAGTTGATCAGTTTTACTGTCAATCATGTATTTAATGTATGTGCAGACTTTAACACATGTATAGGTATCATCTTGGAGCACTGCATTTTTTGTATTTTGTAGGTACCTGAATATACCCTTGCTTCAAAAGCCTAAAATGAAGCCGGGCATGGTGGCACATGCTTGTAATCCCTGCGCTTGGGAGGCTGAGACAGGAGGATCACACAGGTTCGAAGCCAGCCTCATCTACTTAGTGAGGCTCTCGGCTACTTAGTGAGACCCTGTTTCCAAATAAAATATAAAATAAGTCTGGGAGAATAGCCTGGAGGTAGAAAGCCTCTGGGTTCCACCCCCAGTACCACCAAAAATAATTTAAATTTAAAAAAAAAAAAAAGCCTAAAATGAGCCAGGAATGGTGGTGAATGTTTATAATCCCAATACTGGGGAGGTTGAGAAAAGAGGATTACAGGTTTGTGGCCAGGCTCAACTATTATTGAAGCAACCCGCAACATAGTGAGACTCTTTCAAAATAAAGAATAAAAAATAAGGCTGGGGCTGTATCTCAGAAGCAAAATACCTCTGGGTTCAATTTCTGGCATTACCAAAAAAAAATATAAAAAATAAAAAATAAAAAAAAGCCCGGAATGTGTATTTTGAAGAGAATATGAGAGTATGAGAGTATGGACAGAAAAAAAGGCTTCAGAAGAAGCCTGCAAATTAAGGGAGAAGTTTCTTTACTCATTTGTCTGTTTAGGGGCACCTAGGTTGGTTCCATAAATTGACGAGTTTAAACTGCACTGCTTTAAACATTGATATGCAAGCTCGGGGATTGATATGATATGCATATCAATCCCCGAGCTTGGGAGGCAGAGACAGGAGAATTGCACTGGTTCGGAGCCAGCCACGCTGGCTTAAGAGACCCTGTTTCCACATAAAAAAGTTAAAAAATAGGTCTGGGAGTGTAGCCCGTGGGAGTGTATCCCAGAGGTAAAAGGGCTTCCAGGAACCCCAGTACCACAAAAAAAAAAAAAAAAAAATTAAAATTAAAAAATAATAAACATTGATAGCATTCAGATGTTTATTTTTATCCTTTGGGAAATATACCAGGGAGTAGTCAAACTGAGTCATATTAATAATAGAGCTAGTATAGCCTAAGTCTTTTGAGAAATCTTCATACTAATCTCCATAGTGTTTGTACCACTTTTACATTTCTACCAGAAGAGTATAAAAGTTCTTATTTCCTCACCATATCTAGCACTTATTATTGCTTATTCTTGATATTAGGCATGCTAACTAGAGTTAAATAAAATCTCATTGTAGCTTTGATTAGCATTTTTGTTGCTGATGATGTTGAACTTTTTATGTATTTACTGGCCAATTTTATTTTTGTTTCTATTCAGTTCAATTGCCTATTCTTTAGTGCTTAGTCCTTTAATTCTTTATATATCTCTAATATTGGTCCTCTGAGGAGTGACTGACAAAGACTTTTCTCCTATTATGTAGGTTCTATCTCCAGATTATATTTTAATTTTTTTTATTGGTAAATTGTAGTCGTAAATCTTAATGGAGTACAGGATGGTAGAGCTGCACATGCACACATCATATATTTAGCCATGTTCCAGTCCCCCCATTCCTCATGTTTGGTTTAGTGATTGACTTTGATATTTTTGTGAATGTACATAATGAACATGAGGGAGTTTCTGTCTTCCTCCCTCTTTTCCCCCTCAGTTAGGGGGATAGTAATTGCTCATCTATGATTTGTTCTACTTAATTTAAAGTTCCCTGTATTACTCTTCTCCCTATTTTCCTCAAATTAGGGAGAGCACCCGATTTCCTACTTTTTGTCACTGACTAATTTCACTTAGCATTTTGTTATCCAGTTCCATTCATTTTTCTGGAAATGATGTAATTGTGTTATTTTTTATGGATGAGTAAAATTCTATTGTGTACATATCTCATAGTTTTGTAATATATTCATCTGTTGATGGATATCTTGGCTGGTTCCACAGTTTGGCAATTGTAACATAGATATGCATGCATTAATTTGGTAGTTTGGTTTCCATTCTTTTGGGTAGATACCCAGAAGTAGTATTGATGGATTTTAATTGGTTTATTCCCATTCTTTTGAGGATCCTCCATACAGTTTTCCAGTGGTTGCACTAACTTGTAATCCCAACAACAAGTAATTTCTTCACATCCTCACTAGCATTTGTTGTTGTTTCTGTCTTTTGAATGATTGCCATTCTATTTGGACTTGGGTAAAATCTTAGGGTATTTTTGATTTGCATCTCTCTGATTGCTAATAATGTTTAGTTGTTTTATACACTTATTGGCTATTTGAATTTTTTTGTGAAGAGTCTATTTAGCTCACTTGCCCATTTGTTGGTTGGGTTATTTGTTTTCTTAGTGCTGAGTGTCCTGTGTTATCTTTATACTCTCTATATACTTTTCCATTGGAAAAGTAGGTGGCAAAATTTTCTTCCATTCTGCTGGGTCTCTGTTAAGTTCTTGATAGTTTATTTTGCTGCACAGAAGCTCTTCAGCTTAATGCAATCTCACATATTGATCTGCCTCTTAGTATTTTTTGCCTTGGAGGTATTGCTGTGAAAGTTTTTACCTGTGCCTGTGTGTTACAGTGTTGGGCCTGTGCCCTATCCAAGGAGATGCAAGGTCTCTAATCTGATTTCCAAGTATTTGATCCATCTTGAATTAACTCTCTTGCAGGGTGAGAAAATGAGGGTTATTTCTATTTTTCTGCATGTGGCTTACCAGTTTTGCCAATACCATTTGTTGAAGAGGCTATTTTTTTTTCCAGTGTATGATTTGATCCCTTTGTCAAAAATCAATTGGCTGAAGCCAGCTGTGGTAGCACATACTTATAATTCTAGTTCTTGGGAGGCAGTGACAGTAGGATTGCAAAGTTCACAGCCAGCCTCAGCAACTTATGAGGCTCTCTATAACTTTGCTCTCCATAGCTGTTTCAAATAAAAATTCAGGCTGAGAGTGGAGCTCAGAGGTAGGATGCCCCTGAGTCTATTCCCAGTACTAAATAAAAGAAAAAGAAAAAAAAACTCAATTGGCTTTAAGTGTGCAGATTTTTTTCTGAGTCTTCTATTGTACTCCATTAGTCTATGAATCTGTTTTGGAACAGTACCATGCTATTTTTATTACCATGACTTTGTAGTTTCAAGTCAGGTAATGTAATGCTTCCTGCATAGTTTTTCTTGCTTAGAACTACTTTGGCTAGAGTCGCGGTTTGTACCAACAGTTCTTATTGCCGGTGGCCATAAAAGTCCATCCCGGTGATGCCCCCTAAACAGTGGGCGTTGGAGAACACGGGGGAGAAAGTACTGTGCTATGAGGCATTCATCACTGACGTGCTGCAGCGGGACTTGTGAAAGGTGCTGGACCATCTAGACAAGGTATATGAGCAGCTGGCCAAATACCTTCAACTGAGAAATGTCATTGAGCGGCTCCAGGAAGCTAATCACTCGGAGTTATATATGCAGGTGGATTTGGGCTGTAACTTCTTCGTTGATACAGTGATCTCAGATACTTCATGCATCTCGTGGCCCTGGGTTATGTTTTTTTCCTGGAGTTGACACTCACAGAAGCACTCAAGTTCATTGATCGTAAGAGCTCTCCCCTCACAGAGCTCAGCAACAGCCTCACCAAGGACTCCATGAATATCAAGGCCCATATCCACATGTTGCTAGAGGGCCTTAGAGGCCTACAGAGTTTCCCAGAGACACCTCACCATTGACTGCTTCTTCCCATCCACTGACATTAAAAAGCCTGAATGTCTTTGGAAAAAAAAAAAAAAAAAACTACTTTGGCTATTCTGGATTTTCTGTTGTTCCAAATTAACTTAAGGACTTATTTTTCTATGTGTGTGAGAAATGACCTTGATAAATTAATGGGTATTGTATTGAATCTATAGATCAATTTTGAAAAAATGGTCATTTTGATGATATTTATTCTACCTATTCAAGAACATAGAAGATATTTCCATCTTCTAAGAAAGTTTTCTTTTATCTCTTTTTTCAGTGTTTTATAATTTTATTTCTAGAGGCCTTTTAGCTTCTTGGTAAGTTGGTAAGTGTTTTTTTTTTTTTTTTCTTTCATTTGGGACTGGAGATGGAACCCAGGGGCATTCTATCTCCAAGATACACCTCCAGCTCTACTTTTTAAATTCTCTTTTATTTTGAAAAAGTGTCTCACTGAGTTGCAAAGCTCCTCACTAAGTAGCTGAGGCTGTCTACAAGCCACAATCCTCCTGTCTCAGCCTCCCAAAGGCTGGGATTACAAGCATATGCCCCCATGTCGGGATTCTTAGTTAGTTTTATTCTTATGTATTTTTTGTGGTATATCCTGAGTGTTTTCTGAATTTCTATTTCAGTAGATTGATGTTTAGCATTCAGAAAAACTTCTAATTTTTTGAGATTGATTTTGTATCCAGTAACTTTGCTGAATTTATTGATCAGTATTATAAGCTTTTTGGTTAAATTAACCAATTTAATTTATGTCTTCTAAGTATACACTATCATGTTATCTGCAAATAGTGATAGGTTTAGTTCTTTCTATTTGTACTCTTATGATTTTATTTTCTTGCCTTATTGCTCGGCTAGTCTCAAGTAGCATATTGAAAAGAAGTGGTACACCAGGTGTGGTGGCGCACATTTGTAATCCCCGCACTTGGGAGGCAGAGACAGGAGGATTGTGCAGGTTCGAAGTCAGCCTTGCTGGCTTAAGAGACCGTGTTTCCAAATAAATATATAAAATAGGTCTCGAAGTGTAGCCTGGAGGTAGAAGGGTTTCCAGGAACCCCAGTACCACCAAAAAAAAAAAAAAAAAAAAAAAAAAAAGTGGTAATAATGGACATCTTTGTCTTGTTCCTGTTTTTAGGGGGAATTTTCACAGATTTTCCTCATTTAATATGATGTTGAATGTAGGCCTACTTTATATTCTTTTATAATGTTAAGGTATGTGTCTTCTATTCCAATTCTTTGTAGTGCTTTTAGCATAAATGAGGAAAATTGCTAAACAAAATACTAGTAACATGCATTCAAAACGACATCAAGAAAATCATACACCATGACTAAGTAGGGTTTATCCCAGGGATGCAAGGATAGTTCAACATATAAAAATCAATCCATGCAATTCATTACATAAATAGAACCAAAGGCAAAAATTACATGGTTATTTCAATAGATGCTGAAAAAATATTAGACAATATTTTCAGACTTCTGATAAAATAAAATATACATAATCTTTTTTAAACATTTCACAAACACAACAGAGAAAACTCACAACTAGAACAAGAAATTACACAAAACTCTTAAATTTTAATAAATAATAGCTTACAAATTTGTAATTTAAAACCCTGTAGTATTGTAAATAGCATGTAAAATCATCTTATTTTTTGCTCAAAATAGTCTGTCATCTATCCAGTGTTTTTGTAAATGTTACAAGCACTTAGATTTAAAGAACAAAAAATACCCTTACATGGCAGAGGAGACACCATGATCACGAAGATAGTTTTCCCAGTGTGAGGCACATCCATTGTACATTGAGTGTGCTGACCTCTGTGATTTACCCAACTGCGAGAAACTAAACTGTATAATTTATGATAGTGGGGGACTGCATTTACACACTCCACTGACATTAAATAAATAAATAAATAAATAATAAAAAGGAGCTAATTCTCTTCTTACCAATGAAGTATTACAGACCTAGACTTGATCCTTTTCATTAGGTCTTAGTTCTCTCTTACTAGTGAGTTTGCTGAATTTACTTCATGGTAAACTAAAATTCATTATGCTGTCTTTTGTCATAGGCTTGATAAATTAGTAAATAAATTTCTTTTACCATTCATAATCTGAATGGATCTACTCAGGATTCTCAGAAACTGGGTAAACAGTATGAGTTTTAAAGCTCTCTTACTGGGTAGAGGAAACTTCTCACTGTTATATTTATTGCCTATTGAATTTTTCTTTATTCCCATAATATTCTCTGTCTACAGAGAATATTTGTTGTATTTATTTATTTATTTATTTATTTATTTATTTATATTTTCTTATAGAAGACTGTCATCTCCTCTGGGTCTGCCACAATCTAAAACATATTTTCATTCACTGAATTGCAAAAATCTTCACACGTCATATCTTTAGAACATATAATTCTGATGTCAGGCTATTGACATTTTAGGAATGATAATGAAAAAATTTTATGAAGAGTAGAAAGGAGTGGTATTTTTTTCTTGTTTCCTGTATTGCAGATTGTTTCTTTACAGTCAATTGTGTTTATTAAATTGGCTTTCAAATTCTCTTGATTTTTTTTTTTTTTTTTTTTTGGTGGTACTAGAGGTGGAACCCAGAGGTTTTCTACTTCCGGGCCATACTCCAAGACCCATTTTATATTTTAATTTGGAAACAGGGTCTCACTAAGTTACTGAGAGCCTCACTAAGTAGCTGAGGCTGGCTTCGAACCTGTGCGATCCTCCTGTCTCAGTCTCTCAAGCGCAGGGATTACAAGCGTGTGCCACCACGCCCAGCGCTCTCTTGATATTTTTAAATCACAAATTCAACATGTTACACATACAAAAAGGATAAATACAAGCGATTCTTTGACACTTTAGATAATATCAAGGTCACAGTTCAACTCAGATCCTTAAGTTACAGTGAAAAATACATTTGAGTGCTAATCTGCATTTATTAGATACAATCTGTCTGACATAGAACATAGTACTTAAATTTTAGATATAAATTTCTATATTTTTGCATTTGAGATTGCTATACTACACTTATTTGTTGTGAAACTTGCAAAGTTGCTCAGACTGTCCCCAAACCTGCAATTCTTATATCTCAGCCTATCAAGTATTGGGATGAATAGATGTGCACCACCATGTCTGACTTATTTTTTATTTTTTAATATAATTTTTATTTTTTAATTAATTAATTAATTTATTTATTTATTTTTGGTGGTACTGGGGTTCCTGGAAACCCTTCTACTTCCGGGCTACACTCCCAGACCTATTTTATAATTTTATTTGGAAACAAGGTCTCTTAAGCCAGCACTGCTGGCTTCGAACCTGCGCGATCCTACTGTCTCCGCCTCCCAAGCGCGGGGATTACAAACGTGAGCCACCACGCCAGGCTTAATTTTTATTTTTATGGGGAACATACCGCTTGGTGCCCTCTCCCCTCCTCTGTTTCCTCTACGCCCTCCCAACAATGAATGTCCAGTTTAACCATGTTATATTCATACTTTTACACATAGTCTTAGCAACTTAGCAAGGCCCTCTAAGACCATGTTTAAACATAAAAATAAATTAAAATAATAAAATATGGCCGAGGTTGTAACTATGAGATAGAATATCTATGGGTTAAATGCCCAGTACAAAGAAAGAAAGAAAGAAAGAAAGAAAGAAAGAAAGAAAGAGAGAGAGAGAGAGAGAGAGAGAGAGAGAGAGAGAGAGAGAGAGAAAGAAAGAAAGAAAGAAAGAAAGAAAGAAAGAAAGAAAGAAAGAAAGAAAAGGAAGGGAAAAATGAGGTAATTTTTTTCACAGCAGGGCAGGGAAATGGGGTAAAAATCTGGGAAGGGCTAAATGAGTGATGTGTACACATGCCATCTTGTACCCCATTAAGATATATGACTGCAATGCATCAAAAAATACAAAATAAAAAGAAAGTGTTCCCAGGTTCGAGGTGGAATACGTAACAGGATGTGTAGGGAAAGCAAAAGTCAGTTCAGCAGTGAGTCATTCAATTTGATTCTCTCTTAACAACTGCAGCTTTTCCCTCTGGGATTTTTAGATGAGCTTTACATAATATAATACAGAATTGTCCTTCCAAAGACAAAATAAGAAAATATTTCTTGATATCCTTTTGTCCCTGTTGGTTCAAGGGTGGCCCTATTGACATTAGTTCCTCATACTTCCAGATTGTGAAGCAGTTGGGTTGGCTGACATTTCCTTCTTGGTCTCAGAAGGGCTTTAGGGCAAAAATCACGTTGTAAGATCTGCTACCAGGAGCAAAATTCTGCCAGATTGCAGCTGTGGAAACTAGTTGAGACGTGTGTGGATGTGCGTGGATCTGATTGCTGCAACCACAGGATTTTCAAGAATACAAAATGTGTTCAGTACAAGAGAGTAGCTAGTCAGAATAATAACAATACATAGAATCTAGGCTAAATTTGAATGTTGCCTGAGCATAGATAATATTGAAAAAAGATGTAATGACTTGAATAACTCAAATGTAGTAAAATCCTAGTTTATGTGACTCTAAGAACCAATTGTTCTCCAACATCATTTATATAATAAGATTATTATCAAAATAATAATAAAATTAAATAAATGATTATACAAAGGGCCAAAAAGGAAAGCAGATAATATTTCCTTTTATTAAATTTTATAATTATTCTAGTAAAATAAGATAAATATTTCAATACAAAAAGGAAAACAAAGATAATGATTAAAGCCCTTGAAATATTTATGTTTTTATTAAAGGTAAAGAAATTTCTTTTTAACAACATACTAGTCTATTATTGTAATAAGTGACAATATATTTTAGTTTTGAACCTAAACTACAGATAACTTATAAGTGACTGCTAAAATTAAGCTTCACATATTAGTATTTAAGAAATGGTAAAGTTATATTGTCCAATTTGTTTTAATAATTCATAAAGTGTTTTCATAGAAATAAAATATTTTTTCAGGTACCAGTTATTTTAAAGTACTTAATGTAATAATTAGTTTGATAGAGACTCAAAATATATTTTATTATAAAACCCTGATATTCTCATTAATGTTCATGTTTTATCTAAGTTTGACTCTAGCAGATTTACAATATTTCTCTAATACAAAAACACCAACATCATACATTTCAATAACTTTAATAAAAAATATTTGATGTATACTTCAGAGAAAAACCACTAAATTTTGTTATTCACTGAAGTCATTTAATTCATTGGTTTAGAATAACTTTTTAGTTACTATTAAAAACAATTGAGGTATTCACTGTCTATTTGACTTCTTATGATATAAAACCATGCACTGTTATAATTTATTCTGGAATTTTTCTTCAATTTCTTATTTTTTTCTGTACAAAATTTATTTGCTTAAATTTTCTTGTTATAGCATTAAGAAACTCCTTCATTATTTTTGCAGACCAGTATTTGTGGATTAATTTCATATTCTAGTATTTCACTGTAAATTACTGAAGTCTTATTCTGTTTTCAAAAGCTTTGTGTATTTATTAGTATTTATATCTTTCAATTTCAAATCAAAAGTAGAAAACTATAAACTATATTTTGGATATAATGGGAATTTTCTGAATTGAATTCTGTGTCATAAACTATATTTAATAAAATTATGATAAAATATATGAATTTGAGTCATACAAGCATCCTTTTGAAATTTAATAAAATCAAAAGATCTCTTAATTTTAACAAAAATTTATCATATAGACAATATTTTATTACTGACACTTTAAAATGATTGGATCATAATAATAAAATTGGGAGCAACTTTAAATAATTTTTAGCAACATTTAGCAGAAAAATATATCTGAGTTGATTGTTCTATGCCCATATTATACTTCTAAAAGTGCATGTATTGAATTGACATTTAAATTTCATCTTGACTGTGCACAGAACTTCATAATGGAAGTTTCAGCTTTTAATATAGTCTTTATATATAATTTTATAAATTTTTGTGCCTATTATATTGTAAATGGTAGTTCTCTGGATTGAATTATGTCATAAACTATATTTAATAAAACTATCATGATAAAAATATATGAATTAGAATCATACAAGAATCTTTTTGAAATTTAACTGCAACCGAAAGATCTCTTTGAACTTTGATAAAAAATTTATCTTATAAGCAATGTTTTATTACTGACACTTTATAATGTTTGGATCATGATAATAAAATGGAGAGCGACGTTTAGATAATTTTTTTATTTTTTAAAATTAACTTGAGGCTTTACGTTTTCTTATTGCTTGCACTTGAGCAGAATTCTAACTTTGTACTGCTCAGAATACGCCAGAATGGGAGGTGACACTGAACTGGATTTTCTTTAAAGTCAATGCTTGAGGAAAATCCAGTACTCATTGATTTCATATCTCTGACTATAGAAAGCCTGAGAAATTGAATTTAGGCAAAGGTGGAAAGTACAGGTATCTGGGTAAGTAATGGAAAAGAGAAGGGAAAGTTGTTACTAGAAAACATTATTTATTTAACAAGTAATTTAAATAGACTGATTTAAGAAACATGTTTAAGTGTTATCCAATCATCTGATCTTTTTCTGATGAGATCAGAAAGAAGCACAAAGGAAAAAAAAAAACACTTGGGGATTGTTTCTTGATTGCAGTAAAAATAGAACAAACACACATGGTCTTTTATCCCTTGATCTCTATCCAAATCTGAGGAAAGTCAATGCTTGTGAAACATATGGCAAAAATACTGATCATACTTACAGCTTCAGGTAAAAATTCTATGGCCTACAAAGCAGGATGCAGACTTTTCAGACAGGCCTAAGCAATTTCATATTAAGATGCAATGGTAATAGTGATTGAATTTAGTTTTATCTAAATTCAAGAAAGTCATTTTGTTTTTTCTTGAAACTAAAGTATTTAAAATGATATTTGCTAAGTAGAATACCTGATAGGTGTTCTAAGATAGTAGTTACTAGTGCCATTTTTTTTGGGGGGGGTACTGGGTTTGGAAACCAGGGACATTCTACCTCTGAGCTACACTCCTAGTCCTAATTTTTATTCTTTATTTTGAAACAGGGTCTCACTGAGTTGGAAAGGGCCTCACTAAGTAGTAGCTGAGGCTGTCTTCAAACAGTGATTCTCCTGTCTCAGTCTCCCAAATGCTGGAATTATAAGCATGCACCACTATGCCTGGTTGTGCCATTTCTATTACCATAAAATTACATGAAGCCAGGCGTGGTGGCACAGGTTTGTAATCCCTGCGCTTGGGAGGCAGAGACAGGAGGATCACGCTGGTTCGAAGCCAGCCTCGCTGGTTTAAGAGACCCTGTTTCCACATAAAGTTAAAAAATAGGTCTGGGAGTGTAGCCCGTGGGAGTATAGCCCGGACGTAGAAGGGCTTCCAGGAACCCCAGTACCACCAAAAAAAAAAAAAAAAAAAAAAAAAAAAAAATTTTTTTTTTTTTGATGAAGCCGGGCGGGTCGCACAGGCTTGTAATCCCCGCTTGGGAGGTGGAGACAGGATTATGCAGGTTCAAAGCCAGCGGTGCTGGTTTAAGAAACCGTATTTCCAAATAAAAAGTATAAAATAGGTCTGGGAGTATAGCGTGGAGATAGAAGGGTTTCCAGGAACCCCAGTACCACAAAAAAAAAAAAAATGAACATTTATATCATGGCAGAACAGATGACTTGATCTTTTTATACTCTGGTACTGTGACCACTCATTTACTAACATTTATTTTTATTAAAAACTCATTTCTAGCTGTATATTTCCTTTGGCTTGTGTTGCTCTATTGAACAGACTATCAGATCAGATATTTTCCTATTTCCCTTTTTTATGTTCAGCCTTCATTAAAATAAAATAAGATACAACCTTGATGAAACTCTAAGTGAAACCACATTTGTAGCTCTTTACTGACCTTAAGCAGCTCTCCTTAATCACCATCTTCGAGGTGTTTATGTTATTTACTGTAATACACCGATGCCTCCTCTCACCGTATATGTTCTTGCCATAGAAAATGAAAGGTAAGATTAATATTTGAGTTTGCTGTGTGTAACATTGAGAAAAAGAAAAGGATTTCAAAGATTCATTGCTGAGGAGAAATGCTATGAAACGGTATATTTCAATTACCTGCTATGCAATCATAGTCTTTAGATAATATTCTGACAACAAAACATTGAGATAATAAATGACTATGTCAGTAAAAATACTAAAAAATGAATAATTGTTATTTTATGATTATTTGCTATTATATAATATTAGTAAACAACTAATGTTTTCACTTATTGTTTAACTCAACTATTATTATTCTGATATATTTGATATTTTATATTTTTATAAATTCTAAAAATATAAGGATATTAAATTACGTATCTAATCTTCTTCAACTAAGATAGCCTGCTTCTAAATTGAATGAACCTGTAAGAGTATTTTACCTCTAACTGAATGGGCATAAAAGAAGAAATGTTAGAATTTTGAATAATTTCATAGTCCAGCATTTCTATACTTCAAACTCAGTTAAACAATATAAATCTATACGTGGTCCATGTTTTTTCTTCACTGAGACTTCAACACTTGTCTTTTCAGTTCTTTGGGCCTTTGATCAATATAGGTGTTAACTGATTTTAAAGTAGATTAGAAATGACGTCCTAATAAAACTTTTCAAGAGCCCTTGGATTATTATTTTCCCCTATTTTGTGCTTCAGTTTTCCCCCTGCGCTTTATTCTATTTGTTAATATGGTTTTAAAATCATTTAAGTTCCAAGAACTTATAAGCTCTATGAAGCCTGCCCTGGGGTCCTACCTTCTTATTTTCTTTTTCTTTTCTTTTATTTTAAAAATCAGTATTTGCTACTTCTTCATGTTAATATTTGTTAAATAATAATTAAATAGATGCATAGAGACTTGCTAAAATTAACAAAATAAAGTCCATATAATTTGAGGAAAAATCATAAATCAGGCAGCACTCTAAACCAGTCAAAAAAAGTCAAGAGATTTTCTCAGCAACATGAGCAGTGGGTAATTCCAGACTGATTATGTATGTAAAGTACAAAAATTGCTTGAGTAGTTATAGCTAGGCTTTGTTTATTTGGACATGGGAAGATCTGTTGGCAGGCTGGGCTAGCTGAAGTTCAGCTGCTTGTGATTGAGTGAGGCCCAGTATGTGTTACAAGAATGACTCAAAAATTGGATTTGGGTTGGTTCACACATTCTATTACAGAAGCTCAAACTGCAAGGAAAATGTAGGTTGATGTGGCATGCTCACTTAATGTGACGGAGCAAACATGTTGAGTGTGATGAGTGCCAACATCTTAGCATCAAAACAGGTTATGGAAAAAGCAAACTACACAACTAATAGTAGCTATGAGTTAAGTCCCTATGAGAAACCAAGTTTCTTCATTTTTTTTTTAATCCAACTCTAGTCCTACCATAGCATGGAAACCTAATTAACTATGCTTTCTTGCTATGCAAGAACGAAGAGCAAAAGTAGTTTTTACAAACTCTTCCTTTAAAATTCACCTAGGTGTTAATAGATGTGTTCAATTTTACTGACTTTAGTAATTCAGGTGCATAAAACTTGCTCCAGACTGTAACTCATTTGATCTCATTTACATCTCTAAAGAGCAAGAATTCTACCAATGAATAATGAATCACACCAGCTGGACTTTTATAGCTGAGCAGATATATAGAAAGCTATAAATAAATCAATATTTTTATTTGTGTGCAATGGCCAAAGTATTTTTCCTCCTTTTAAATTAAGTCTTAATGAATTTTGTAATTCAATGAAAAGTTCATCAGCAAACTACAAAAGTATTCCTTTGTGAGGTATTAAAATAGAAAAACAGCAATGCTGGATGACCTGTTTTCAAGAAAGAAAAGAACCTCAATTCTGAAGACCAATCAGATCTCAATTTCTGATTAGGTTTTGTAGAAAAGTTCTTAGCGAAGAGAATCACTCATTGACTGAGATGGGCAAGATGAGGAGGGTGATGGGCAGATGGTAGAAGGCTGGAGATGGAATGAGATCATTAAAGAAGTGACACAGCATACATTTAAATAAAAGAAGAAAGTGAAGTGTCTTCTCTGGCATCACCTTTGGGTCACACTTATGTTGAATATGCACTTCCGTTAAATGTCAAATTTATCTCAAAAGAAATAAATTAAAAATAAATACAGCCCAGCAGAAAAACAGGTCAGAAAGTATATTTCTGATTTTTCTTCTTCTGAGTTCTTCTTAGCAAATGGAATATATAAAATATTTTTTATATTTTTTCTCAAAAGCTACTTAGCACTATAAAAACTAATTTTAGAATCATTGATCAAAAGTCATAAGTTGTCTCCTTCACTGTCCTCTACTTGTTATTTATTTTGTTAAGTCATTTGGTTATATAGTTGCTACTTTCATTAAGTTATAAGAAATCTAACAAACATTTCAATTTACAGAAAAATTAACAAAATAGAATTAATATCTATGCATAACTCCTTTTTACCTTTCTATTTAAAAAATAAAGAAAATATCATTAATAGTATTGAGGCAGATAACATATACAGAAAACATCTAACATTAGACTGGTCTTCTGCAGCCATTTTATAAAAGGCAAAGGCTCAATTTCTATGGAATTTTGAAAATAAATGTTACTCATTACTAATGGACATATTTTTATTTTTGTTTGAAAAAATAAAATAAAAGAGTGGATTCAGACTGTTAACAATTAGAGAATACAACATGAATGCATTTTGTTCATTTTAAAGCTACTTATTTTTATGTTTATGGTACTGGGAATGGAACCCAGGGGCCTTCTACCTCTGGCCAACACTCCCAGACCTATTTTATATTTTCTTGAGAAACAGAGTCTCACTAAGTGGCCAAGGCTGGCTTTGAACCTGCATGATCCTCTGTCTCATCCTCCTAAGTACTGGGATTACAAACATGTACCACCATGCCCAACTAAAGCGACTTTGATTTTCTATTATTTTGCAATTTTCTTTTCAATTACTTTTTATATTTTAGTTTTTTATTCTGAATTGACATAAAATAACTATGCATATTTATGACATACAGTGTGATATTTCAATATATGTATAAAATATGTAATGATCCCATCAGAATGATTGGTAAGATAGACACTGGTACGTGTGGCCAGAGGAGGTAGGTCCTTAGGTGAGACTTTGTGGATTATATATATATATATCTCCCACTCTCCTTGCTTTCTCTCTCTGCTTCCTTCTGGCCTCTGTGAAGTGAAAACAGTACCCCTCTACACACTCTGCCACTGTCCTTTATTCTTCAGAGATTGCCTTGTGAACTGAACCTCTGAAATTATGATCCCCATATACCTTTCTTCCTCTAAATTGTTCTTGTCAGGTATGTTGGTCATGGAAACAGTAAAGCTGATTAAAACATATGCTATTAATTGTCACTGATCATGGTTATTCTACTAGCTATAGGAATTAAGTGATTCCTCCTTTCTAATTGCCTCCTTGTGCCAACCAAGCATCCTTTCTTTCTCCTCTTCCCTATACACTTAATGGGCTCTAGTAACCCTATTTTATTTCTTATTTCTGTGAGACTAATTTTTTAACTTCCACAGTAAAAAAAAAAAATGTAGTATTTTTCTTTCTGGAGTTGATTTATTTCACTTAACATAGTATTCTTCAGTTCTATGTGGAAATAACAGAATTTAATTTCTTTTCATATCCAAATAATATTCTAATATTCAATACACATATATAGTGTTTTCTTTATTTGTTTATCTTTTATGGAAAACATGCTTTGATTTAAACATTAGCAATTGTTAATACAGTTACTATACACATACAAGTACAGATGTGTCACTGACATAATAGTTTTAATTTTTAAAATATATACCTAGTAATGAGATTGCTGAGTAATATTATTATTCCATTTTCAGTTTTTTTAGAAACCTTTATACTGATTTCCATAATGGCTGTATTAATTTATGTTTATACTAAGAGTGTATGATAGTTTTCTTTTATATATCCCTGTCAGCATTTATATTTCTTTGGGATAAAATTTATTATTGTTGGTATGAGGTAATATTGCAGTTTTGATTTGCATTTCTCTGGTGATTAGTGCAGTTGAATATTTTTCATATGCTTATTGGTCATTTAAATATCTTATTTTGAAAAATATTGAGGTAAAAATTGAATTTGAGTTGAAATGTACATATTTTTAAAGCAATTACAATAATTTATTTAGATTCATTTTAGTAGTGATTTAGTTTTCATTTAAAAATTTGATCTTTATAAAATGAAAACAGTGAAACTCAATTTTTTAAAAAAAAGCAATATAACTCTGGTTAAATGATTAATTATTATCCTTAAAGATAATATTAGCAGCCGGGCGTGGTGGTGCACGCTTGTAATCTCCGTGCTTGGGAGGCGGAGAAAAGACAATCGCGCAGGTTTAAAGACAGTGCGCTGGTTTAAGAGACCCTGTATCCAAATAAAAAAGTATAAAAATAGGTCTGGGAGGGTAGCCCGGAGGTAGAAGGGCTTCCGGGAACCCCAGTACTACCAAAAAAAAAAAAATAATAATGTTAGCAAAAGTCAGTTTATAAACCATCTGTCTTTAAAACTGGATTTAAACATCAGAAAAACATAACCTCAACTGAATTTGGTTCTGATACTTGGATAGCTTTTTAACAGAAATTCAAAAATGTAAAAATCTAGACTGACAATTATTTTGTGACTTTTGTACATTAACCATCTTCTTTAACATAGGTAGAAATATTTGCCAAAATAAAGAGGGAGAAAATTCTAGCTTCTTTATAATGCCATGTGTACGCTGAATGTTCTCCTGTTGTGTTGGTTCCCTTTATCATGCTTGTTTTTTCAAACACTATGAGTTTGTATCAAGGTCTAATCATTTGTTATTCTTTGTTAATCCTCCTACATAATTTAAATAGTTGAAGAAAAATACTAAATAAAATTATGTATTATTTCAAGATACATTTGATAATACTTATTTTACTCATATGTAAATACTACTTTGTACCTTTTGTGTGTGTGTGTGTGTGTGTGTGTGTGTGTGTGTGTGTGTGTGTGGTACTGGGGTTTCTGGAAGCCCTTCTACCTCTGTGCTACACTCCCAGACCTATTTTTTATATTTTTTATTTTTGGAAACAGGGTCTCTTGAGCCAGCGTGGCTGTCTTCGAACCTGCGCGATCCTCCTGTCTCCGCCTTCCTAGTGCGGGGATTACAAGTGTGCGCCACCACGCAGGGCTACTTTGTACCTTTTAATATTGGGGGGAAAGCAATATAAATAAACAATTATACGTAGCAATAAAAAATTTTAGACTTGAGAACAGTTCAAATGTTCCTATGCTCATATATAAAAGTATCACTATCAATATCACTACTACTGAGATGGAGTTAAAACGGGTGAGAGCTAGAGAGAATCACATGTGTGTTTATATCACACTAAACCTCACTATGATGTATAATTACACTGCACCAATAAATGTCTATTTAAAAAGTAATTTTGGGAAGAGACATTTCATAAAGAATACAAGAAAAAGATGGAATTAAAAATAACAATATAGTAAGGGGAAAAATCAGCAGCTCTCTTCTATATATTTCTTTTATTCAAAGAAAATTCTACCCAAATAAATATGGCTTTGGATTTAATGTTATTTGAGTCCTGGCATCTTCTTAGTGTATGGGACTCTTAAAAACCTAAAATGATATCCTCTTCTTACACTAAAGGTAGGTGTGCTATTTCTGTTAAGATCTTAATAAACCTATGCAACTATTTTGAGTACCAAAAATGACTACTCATCAAATTATATGTGTTTTGACCTGGTACATAATAGCCTCAGAAGAACTTTGTAAATTTGAAAAATTAATGCTATTGCCAGATAAATTTACATAGACTTATATTCAGTAGTGTATGGTTTTTGTGCTCCACAAAAGTATGTCCACACTATATCTTAGTCTAATAAGTATAGTTTTGTTTTCTGTATATTGATACTTTTTGATAGTTCTGAACATATACTTGTATACACACACACACACACACACACACACACACACACACACAGTATTGGTTAGAACAGCTTAAATGATTTGGGTATTCTGTTAGGTTATTTATGAAGCTGTAGAGTCTTTCTAGTTATGAGTTTTTCTAGTTTTATTTACAATGGCAACAGCAACAGCAGCAGCATCATAAGGTCAGCATTTTCTATATTTATATATATATGTATGTATGTATGTATGTATGTATGTATGTATTCATTTTTACAGTACTGGGGATGGGACCCAGGGACATTCTACCTCTGAGCTACACCCCTGGTCCTATTTTTTATTCTTTTTCATTTTTTAAAACAGGGTTTTACTGAGTTGCAAAGGGCCTTGCTAAGTAGCTGAGGCTATCCTTGAACTGTGATTCTCCTGTCTCAGCCTCCCAAATGCCGGAATTACAAGCATATGCCACCATGCCTGTCTAGGTGAGTATTTTCTAATGCTTTGAAAGTATTTTAGATTATGTCTTCTTCCATAGCCTCTATTTGATTAAAATATTTCTAGATTTGGTTTTCTATATTATTAAAATCACATTTTCTGTGATGTTTTCTTATCTGTGTTGTTGGTAGTAGTAGTGATGGTAAAATGAACCATCCACATGACTACTTTTTATTCATAAAAAACAAATGTGGTTGAGTGGAAATACCATAAAATTCATAATAAAATCTCATTATTTTTGTTACTGATTTTTCATTCATCAGCATCATATTTTTGGGAAAATTATAGTATGTAATAACTTCACAATATAGTAAAAATAAAGTAATCATGATGATGGAAAGAAATATATGTTTTTATAAAACTGAAAAGTGATTTCTCAAATATACACAACAGATTTCATTAAGGAACATTTTTTTCTTACAGAAATAGGCTTTCAGTGAAGAGTTATGATTTCTGAAAGACAGTTATATTGCCATAGCCACGTATATTGTCATATCAATGTCTCTCATTAGTTATCATCTTTCCTGACTTGTATAAAACCAATTATTTTTAAACACTGAGAATATGCTATGAGTTTCTATTTCAACAGTTGAGAATTAATTCATATATTATGAAACAGAAAGGTCTTTATCCAAGATTTTGGAATCAAAGTAACTGAATTTCAACACTGTTTTACCACCCAAAAGCTTTATTATTTTTGAACAAATTACTGCACCTCTTAAAACATAATCTATAAGAAGATGGTGATAAGTTTGACAATATATATATTTATATATGTCTATATCTATCATAGAAAAGCAGTCACTTCTAGCCATATCTATTACTAAATTTACTGCTTTTATTATTATTATTATTTTATTTGTGGTACTGGGGTTCCTGGAAACCCTTCTACCTATGGGCTACACTCCCAGACCTATTTTATACTTTTTTAAAATTTGGAAACAGGGTCTCTTACGCCAGCATGTCTGGCTTCGAACCTGCGCGATCCTCCTGTCTCTGCCTCCCAAGCGCGGGGATTACAATCATGCGCCACCACGCCTGGCCCTATTTTTAATATTTTTAAAGGATAAAAATGTAGACCTAAAAATGGCTTTTGAGATTTTAGAAAGTCAAAGTAATATACCTTAGTTTTATAACTTATCGATGGGCAAAGTACTTTCAACTTGCAATTACTCATGACATTGAATTCCAATGAGCAACTTAAATTTGGTGGTATATGACTAAATCGGAAACATTTTCCAAGTTTCAAGTAGATAATAGAGAAAAAAGGAGATATTTAGAGAGTTTTATGGATCCCTTGATGTTTTATCTGAAGAAATAATTAATTCAATATTCATTAACTGTGTCCAGAACTTAAAATACTTTGATCACTCTTAGATTTAATGAGAGCTCATTTGGCTGCACTATATCCCAGTATATTATAAAGTAGAGTATCTTTAAATTTCTAATTAGACAATAGTACAGATAATTACTCTCTAAAAGCTTCTATGAATACGGAATATGAATATTTAATTTTAATTCCTAAGTATTCAAACCAAATTATATGTATAGTAGGCATTTACAAATGAATTTAACATGGCATTTTTCCATGTGAATGCATCTCTCCCAATTTATATTTATTGTATGTGAAACTGATTTCTTGAAATGTGAATATTTAAATTGATACTCAAAGGAACACCTTTTGATGCCTATTTTTCTCATTGTGCAAAGTTCTATCCTTTATCCCATATGATAGAAAAGATAATATTAGAAAATAAAATGATAATGTTAAAATTGTGTCTCAGCCAGGTGTGGTGGCACACACTCGTAATCCCAACATTTGGAAGACTGAAACAGGAGGATCAAACTTTGCCAACAGCCTCAGCTACTCAGTGAGATCATGTTTCAAATTAAAGAATAAAAAATTGGGCTGGGGGTGTATCTTCCAGGTAAAATGCCCCTGGGTTCAATCCCCAGTACTGAAAAAAAAAATTGGTCTATGTTGAATTATGGATTCTTTAAGTTTTGCTATTTCATAGTTTAAGGGAAATGAAATGTGATTTTAAAAATAATCACTGCTCTAGAAAAGACTTCCTTCTTATATATTTACTTTATAAAAACTGACATTACACTTTATATTTGTTAGTAGAAACATATCTGCATTTCTACTATGAACAGACTACTAACTATAGATAAAAGAATGATTTTAAACATTACTAACATCTCAAGTCATGTGTAGTGATGACTTAGTAGTTGGCAAGTAACACAGACAGCTGCTAAATCGGGCCTAAAGAAGAAAGAAATGAAACTTGCAACTGAATCGTAGAAGACATTCTATAATGAGTTGAGGATAATTGCTTAATTAAAAAAAGAGGACAAATAGAGGACAAAAAAGTGAGTTGTTATGAAAAAAGCATTTTACACAATGGTTTCAAAAATATGATAAAGAATTAGAAACAAGAAAGGACTTTTAGATATTGTTAGGGAATAGTCAATAGTGAAACATTGTAATTATTACCACTTATAATGGACATGAAAATTAGGCTGCAAAAAAAGAAAGTTGAATTGCTATCAAAAATACAGAAGAATGGTAGCTACAAGGTCCTATAGAAATAAATGCTGGAAAACATTTTAAGTAGTAGAGGCTAGATAAATGTAGTCTACTTTTTATTTTTGTTTTGATTTCCTTAGTCAGCACATGGATTCTTTAAAGTTGCACCAATATTTTTATGGATTTGAATATTATCATATTATAAGATATTCTGATATTTGCAATTTCTGTGTGCATGTCCAATTTGATAAGATCACTTAACCTAAAATAGGATTTTCCAGAAGTGTGTATAAATGAGCCAAGTAGTCATTATCTGCTGTCCCTCTAAGATCTTTGATTTCTTTTTTCAAATGTTTTATAGTTTTTTTTTGTAGAGATCTTTTACCTCCTTGGTTAAGTTTATTCCTAAGTACTTTATTTTTTTGTGAGTGATCCTGAGTGGAAGTGTTTTCTGAATTTCTTTTTCAGTGGATTTATGTTTGGTGAACAGAAAAGCTTCTGATTGTTTTAAGATTGATTTTGTATCCAGACACTTTGCTGAATTTGTTGATCAGTTCTATAAGCCTTTTGGTTGAGTTTGTTGGGTTTTCTAAATATAGTATCAGGTCATGTCATGTTGTCACTCTAAAAATGAAATAGATATTATGGTGGCTGATTCATGTTAAAATCTACAGATTGAAAATTTAGTAAAAACTTTCTTTTGATAAATTTTGGTGGTTTGCCTGTGATATATATGACATTAAATATTTTATGGCTCAATATAGAACACCCCTCCTTATTTCCTTGTCATCTCTGTTAAATGAGATCTATATAAGCTGAAGAAATTGGATTTACTCTCTGCTTAGAATGTCTCATATTCTGATTTGTTGAAGTTTTTCTTGTCTTTCCACAAGAGTATTGTACAAACAATACTCTGTGCCTTATGTAGGTCCTATTAGGAGGATTCATGGCATTTTATAGTCATATTAGACATCATCAGTAAGTTCAAGTGATAGCATTTGATGAGTTCATTATAAAATTATTCATTACATTTTTACTTCATCATTTAATAAATGGTTCTTATTATTAACTGAATCAATCATTTTATTAGCAAGATTAATTATTTTTTTAATTTTACTATCATTCTATATTAATTAGCTGGAAGTGTTTTTATTGGTGCATATTTATTATACAGAATGTGAATTTCATGGTAGTATGTTGGCACATGCATATATGATTTCATCAGTTTATCTCTCTAATCCCTCCTTTTACCCTCTTATGCTCTCTCCTCTTGATTCTATTCTTTTTTCTTTAGCCTTATTGGTCTCTTTACTTTCATGAAATTCTTTTATTTTTTCTCATTAACATCCACACATGAGAGAAATCATAAAGTATGTGTGTTTCTGAATCAGTCTTATATTGCATACACAATACTTGCTAGTTTCATGCATTGTTTTAAAAGTAACATAATATTGATCTTTGCTAAGGCTGAATAAAACTTCATTGTGTGTGTGTGTGTATGTGTGTGTGTGTGTGTGTGTGTGTGTGTGTGTGTGTGACATTTTCTTTATTCTTTCATTTGTTGACAGATATCTAGGTAAATTTCATGATTCCATTACTTGGCTACTGTGCTATCATAAACACGTATATTCATTTATCTCTTAAGTATGTCCATATTAATTCTTCTGAATAAATAGCAAGGACTGGTATACCTGGATCATATGGTAATCATGTATTTAGCTTTTATATTTTAAAGACCATTTTTTAAGTATCTTCATATTTTAAGTGCCATTATCCATATAGTGTTTATATTTCTTTTATTGGTTCGTTATAATCATACATTTTAATGAGGTAGGAGATGATAGAGGCACACATAACTCATTTTGCCCTTCCCAGATTTCTACCCCATTACCCGCCTCCCTCCAACTCATGTTATGCTTAGTAACTGACTTTGCAAGTGCATCATGTGCATTTGTGAGCTTTCCTCTTCCCTCCTCTCCTTCAGTTAGGTCACCATTTTTATTCATCTAAGGTTTCTACTTCTTTGTCTACAGTCCACCCCCTCCCTGACTCATTTTGTCCCTCTCTTCCACATATTAGGAAGAACATCTGAATTTTTACTTTTTGAGACTGACTAATCTTACTTAGCATAATATTCTTCAGTTCCATCCATTTCCCTGCAAATGCTGAAATTTTGTTCTTTTTTATGGCTTAATAAAATTCCATTGTGCACATATCCCATAGTTTTGTAATCCATTCATCTGTTGATGGATATCTTGGCAGGTTCCATAGTATGGCAATTGCAAATTATGCAGCTATTAACATAGACATACATACATTAGTTTGGCAGTTTGGTTTCCATTCTTTTGAATAGATACCCAGAAGTGGTATTGCTAGATTTTATGGTAGGTTCATTCCCATTCTTCTGAGAATCCTCCATACTGTTTTGCAAAATGGACGCACTAATTTGAAATCTCACAAACAATGTATCAGAGTTTCCACCCATTCATATCCTCACCAGCATTAGTTACTGTTAGTGTTTATAAAATGCCATTCTAATTGGAGTCAGGTGAAATTTTAGCATAGAATCTTTTAATTGCTAATGATATTCAACATTTTCTTATACATTTATTAGCCATTTGTATTTTTCTATTTAGTTCATTTTCTCATTTTTGATTGGGTTGTTTTCTTAGTGTTACGTTTCATTGAGTTCTTGGCATATTATAGATATTAGTCTTCTATTGAAGGAGTAGTTATCACATTTTTTTCTCATGCTCTCTTCTCTTTTTTAAGGTTCTTGATAGTTTCTTTTGCTGCACAGAATCTCACTTTGACACAATCCCAAGTATTGATCTGTCTTTAATTTTTTTGTGCCTTTAGGAGTCTTTTGTTAAGAGAATTGTCACCTGTGCCTATATGTTGAAATGTCAGATCCATATATTCCTCAAGGAGATTTCCAGGTCTTTGTTCCATCTTGAATTGACTGTTGTGCAGTTTGAGAAAGAATTTTTGTCCATTTTTCTGCATATGGTTAATCAGTTTTTCCAATATCATTTGTTAAAGAGGTTTTCTTTTATTCAACGTATTATTTTGGCCCCTTTTTTAAAAAATATAAAGGCTGTAAGTGTGCACATTTCTTTCTGAGTCTTCTATTCTATTCCATTGGTTTATGTGTCTGGTTTTGTGCCAATACCATGCTGTTTTTATTACGATCACTTTGTAGTAATATTTGAAGTCAGATACTTTAATGTCCCCTGAATGGTTTTTGTTGCTGAGAACCAATTTGGCTATTCTGGATTTTTGTTCTTGTTTTAAATGTATTTAATAGCTTGTTTTTTATGTTTGTGAGGAATGACCTTGGTAATTAAATGGGCATTTCACTGAATATGTATTACTTTGGAAAAAATTCTTATTTTATGATGTTTATTCTGCCTACCCAAGAGTATGGAAGGTATTTTTATCTTCTAAGAATTTCTTTGATTTCTTTTTTAAATATTTTATTATTTTTAGAGGTCTTTTATCTCTATGTTTAGGTTTATTTCTAAATATTTTATTTTGGGGGAGATATCAGGAGTGGAAGTGTTTTCTGAATTTCTTTATAAGTGAATTTAGGGTTGACATACAGGAGAGCCTCTGATATTTTTAAGATTGATTTTGTAACCAAACACTACTAAATTTGTTCATCAGTTCTATAAGCCCTTTGTTTATGTTGTATCTTCTAAGTGTAGTATCATGTCATCTTCAAATAGGGATAGTTTTAGGTTTTTTTTTTTTTTTTTCTATTTGTATGCCTTTGATTTTCTTCTCTTGCCTTATTGTTCTGCCCAGAGTCTCAAGTATTATATTTAACAAAAGTGAAAATGAACATTCTTGTCTTGTTCCTGTACTTAGAGGGAACTCTCACAGTTTTGTTTTTTTAATTTATTATAATGTCAGCTGTGGGCCTATTGTATATTGCCTTTATGATGTTGAGGTATGCTTCTTCTATTCTGATTCTCTGCAGTGCTTTAGCATGAATGGGTGTTGGATTTTGTTAAATACTTTTTCAGCATCTATTGAAATGATTGTGTGATTTTTGTTTTGGGTTTTGTTTATTTCATGAATTATATGAATTGTTTTTTGTATTTTGAATCAGCCTTGCATCGAATCAGCCTTGCATCCTGTGATGAAACTTAGTTATGGTGTATAATTTTTTTATTTGATTTTGAATGTGTATTGCTTGTATTTTGTTTAGCATTTTTGCATCTAAGTTCATCAATGATATAGGCCTGTAGTTTTCTTTTCTTGAGGTGTCTTTATTTGGTTTTGTTATTAATGTGATATTTGATTTATAAAATGTATTTGGGAGAGTCCTATTTCTATTTTGTGGGATAGATTGAGGAATATTAGGTTAGTTCTATAAAATTTCATAAAATTCACTTGGGGAATCATCTGTTATAGGGATTTTGCTTGATGGTAGGCTCTTTATTGCTATCTCGATCTCTTTGATTGCTATTGGTCAATTTAAATTTTTTATATCTTCTTGACTTATCTTGCCAACTTAAATAACTAACTTAAATTGTGTCTTAAAATTTGCCAATTTCTTCTAAATTTTCTATTTTTTTAGTATATTTTTTTAAAAATGGTTTCTGATAATCTTCTAAATTTACACATTGTCAGTGGTAATATCACTTTTTTATTTCTAACTTTACTAATTTGTATTGATTATTTTTGGTTGTTTGTTTAGGTTGGCTAGTGATTTATCTATGTAGTTTATTATTTTTTTGAGAAATAACCTTCTGATTTTGTTGATTATACCTTTCTGTATTTATTTATTTTCTACTTCATTAATTTCTGCTTTGATTTTAATGACTTTTTATCTTCTACTGGCTTTGGGGTTAGACTGTTTCTGTTTCTTAAGGACTTTGAAATGTGTCATTAGTTTATTTATTTGGTGATTTTCTGTTCTAATGTGATTACTAAGTGCTATAAATTTTCCACAATGCTGCCTTCAAGTTTCCCTCAGAAGCTTTGTTATGTTTTATCTCTATTTTTGTTTGTTCCTAGAAATTTCTTAATTTTGTTCTTACTTCTTCCATAATCCATTCCTTTTCCAGCAGGTAGTGTTCAGTCTGTCTGGATCTTCTTCTAGTTGATATCTAGTTTGATTTCACTGTGGTCTGAAAAGACACAGGGGATTATGTCACAATTTTTGCATTTCTTAATGCTCAGTGTGTGATCCAGGATTTGGTCTATTTTGGGGAAAGTTTGATGAGCAGCTGGGATGAATGTGAAGTAAATGTAATTGTGTTAAATATTCTGTATTTACCTAATAGTTCCTTTTTTTAGTGTTCTTTAGGTTTGCAGCATCTTTACTGACGTTTTGTCTAGAATATCAGTCTAGTTTTGTAACAGAAGTGGTGAACTCTCCCAATATTATTGTATTGAGATCTATGTGTGTCTTAATGTCACAAAGAGTTTGTTTTATGAAAGTGACTGACCTATGTCAGATGTAGTGATGCATGCTTATAATCCCACTACTTGAGCTGGGCGTGGTGGCACACACTTGTAATCCCTGCACTTGGGAGGCAGAGACAGAAGGATCTCCCAGGTTTGAAGACAGCCTCGCTGGCTTAAGAGACTCTGTTTCCAAATAAAAAATATATAAAATAGATTTGGAAGTGTAGCCCGGAGGTAGAAGGGTTTCCAGGATCCCCAGTACCACCAATAAATAAATAAATAAATAAATAAATAAATAAATGAATAAATGAATAAACAAATAAAATAAAAAATTAAAAACGATCCCACTACTTGAGAGGCTGAGACCTTAGGATTGCAGGTTCTGGCGAGCTTCTACTACTTAGTGAGGCCTTTTTGCAACTTAGTGATACTCTGTTTCATAATAAAGAATAAAAAATAGAGGAGGGTATAACTTGGAGTAGAATATCCCTGGGTTCAATCCTCAGTATTGCAAAAGAAAAAGGAAAAAAGAAAGAAAGAAAGAAAGAAAGAAAGAAAGAAAGAAAGAAAGAAAGAAAGAAAGAAAGAAAGAAAGGAGGAAAGAAAGAGCACCTATGTATGCTTGGGGCATAAATGTTGACTATTGTTATTTTCTCCTCCTGAATTGTTACTTTATCAGAAAAAAAAAAGACCTGCTTAAGACCTGCATTGTCTCTTCTTAATTTGTCTGATATCATAGTGGCTACTCCTGCTTGGCTTTGAGTTTTATTGCCATGGTTTACCTTGTTCTAGCCCTTCACCATTAGTTGATGAGTATCTTTACTTGTATGCTTATTTTTTTTGTGTGTGTGTGGCCCTGGGGTTCCTGGAAGCCCTTCTACCTCTGGGCTACACTCCCAGACCTATTTTTACATTTTTTTAAAATTTATTTGGAAACAGGGTCTCCTAAGCCAGCATTCGTGGCTGGCTTCGAACCTGCACAATCCTCCTGTCTCTGCCTCCCAAGCCTGGGGATTACAAGCGTGCGCCACCATGCCTGGCTACTTGTATGCCTCTTGCAGCTAGAATATATATTGATTTTATCTTTTAATTCAGTTTTCTAGCTTATGTCTTTTTATTGGGGAGTTGAAGCCATTTATATTTAGCATGATTTTTGAGATAATATTTGAGATAATTTGTAATTCAAAACATTCTGAATTTTAATTTCTGTTTGAGATAGTGTTTGTTCTCTGTTGTTGTTTGATGAAAATTATTGTTTCTCTGGTTCTTGCATTTATTTATTAATTCTTTTTTGGAAATTAATCTTTTTGAGTATTTTCTCTAGGGCTCATTTGGAAGACAGAAATTTTTTCAGCTTCTGTCTGTCATGGAAAAGTTTTATTTTTCTATTGAGTTTGAGAATATTTTTGCTGGGTAGGATATTTTTGGCTGCAAGTATCTTTTGTTGTTGTTGTTGGTTTTTTTTTTTTTTTTCTGAGTTGTTTCAAGCCCTCCTGGCATTTATGACTTGGTTTGGGAAGTCTAGAGTGATTCTAACTGGTTTGCCTCTGAATGTCAGTTTGACTGTTGCTATTGTCACCTTCAAGATTCTTCCTTTGCCTCTATGTTAGTCAGTTTGACTGTTATGTGGCATGGTGAGCCTTTTCTCTGATCTTGTCTATTGGAAATTCTATGTATCCTGTACCTGCATGTTGACTTCTTTTTTCGATGTTTGAAAATTTTTATATTACTTCTTTAAAAAAATTATTATTTTTGGTTTCAGTAGATACTCCCTTCCAAACTTATTATACTTAGGTTAGCTCTTTTAAAATTGGCCTAGATTTCTTCAGTGTCCAATTCCTGCTGTTGAATTGTTTTGTTTTTTGTTTTTCAAAATTATATACTATCCATTATTTTTCGAGTGGTCATCTTCTTTATTTTCTTTATTATTTTTTTTTTTTTTTGCGGGTTTGGGGATGGAACTCAGGGGCATTCAACCTCCAAGCTTCACCCCCTGCCCTATTTTTTATTCTTTATTTTGAAACCAGGTCTCACTGAGTTGCAGAGGGCCTCACTAAGTAGCTGAGGCTGTCCGCAAACTGTGATTCTCCAGTCTCAGCCTCCCAAATGCTGGGATTACAAGCGTGCACCACCATGCCTGGCTGGAGTGGTCATCTTCTAAGAGTGAAGTTCTATTTTTCATGTGGTCTAGCCTACTGCTTTTAGTTTGTATTGATACATTCATTTCAATGTCAGCTGGCATACATAAAGGAAAGTTTTGTTGTATTTAATAGTGAAAGTTGGGTGAGGCGGTAGGAGCTGGAGTGATGGTTACAAGAATAAAGTAGAGAATATTTAAAGATTGACTAGAATGAGAATTTGAGTGTAATAAGGTAATATATGGTAGAGATTAGAGATAGTAAATATATAGGAGGATTCTAGTAGCTCATGTACGTATTTAAGTCTTTTGACTATTTCATTGTTCTGTATGGCTATTTTTATGCTAGTACCATGTTGTTTTTGTTATTGTTGCTTTATAATATAATTCAACAGCAGATACAGTAATCCTTCCAGCTAGGCCTTTTTTTGCTTAAGATTTATTTGGCTATTCTGGCTGTTTTTGTTCTTCCATAAAAAAATCTAGGATTGTTTTTCTAGTTCTTGAAAAATATCGTTGGTATTTGGATGGGCATTGCATTTAATCTGTATATAAGTTTTGGTAATATGGTCATTTTAACAACATTAGTTCATCCTACTCATAAGCATGGTATATCCATTATTTTCATTTTATAGTATATTCACTGCAGTTGGGTAAAATGTTCTGTAGATACCAATAAAGTTTATTTTATTTATAACTTACCTTAAATTTTATATCTTTGTTGATTTTCTGTTTAAATGACTTGTCAGTTGGTGAGGATGTTGTATTTAAGTCCCCCAGCATTATTGTGTTGCTCCTTCAGAACAAGAAATATTTATTTTATGGAATTATATACACCAATATTTGGGTTATATTTACAATCGTATCTTTTTGTTGGGTTGTTTCTTTTACTGATATATAGTAATTTTTTTGACTTTTCTTACTAATTCTGAAATGGAGTCTGCTTTGTCTAATATGAAAGTAACTATTCCTGCTTACATTCAGATTCTAATCACATGAGATATTATTTTAAACACTTTCACTTTCAGTTTGTAAATATTTTTGCCTATGATGTATAATTTCTAGAGATAACATTGACAGTCATAGTTGAATTTTTTAGTCTAATCTGCTTTAGTCCAATATTAATCAGAGAATTAAGAGCATTTACATTCAGTGATATTATAGAGATATGTGCTTTGTCCTATTATTTTGTTTTATTTCTAATGTTTGAATCATTCCTAATTTTTAATTTTCACTTACTTATCTATTCTAATGATATGAATTCTTTTCCATGTTCATTTTGTAAGTTTTTCTTCCTCTTTTGTGTGTAGAATTTTTTATTATTTATTTTTTTTTGTAATACTGGGGATAAAACCCAGGGGCTTTCTACCTCTGCGCTGCATCCTCAAACCTATTTTATTTTATTTTTTATTTAGGAACAGGAGAAAATAAAAGAGAAAAAAGGAATGAAAACAGAGAGGGAAGAGAAGAATAAATAATCTAATAAACATAACCTTAAAAACACATAAAAGGCTAAATAAAAATATATTTAAGTATAAAATCATCTGATTTAAAGGTCTCTAAAAATAATCATATTAAAGATATGAATAAATAACTATTAAAATTACAAATACTTATATAATCATAATATTATTAAAGTAACACATACACTATGTCACAAAATATACTAAATATATTTTATTAAAAGATATTTTACAACTGGGCATGGTGGCACATGCTTGTAATCCCAGTGCTTGGGAGGTGGAGACAGGAGGATCACGCAGGTTCGAAGCCAGCCGTGCTGGCTTAAGAGACCCTGTTTCCAAATAAAAAGTATAAAATATGTCTGGGAGTAAACCCCTGCACCACCAAAAAAAAAAAAAAAAGAAAAAAAAAGATATTTTAATTTTGATTTTGCGGTACTGGGGATGGAATCCTGGGACATTCTACCTTTGAGTGACACCCTCAGCTCTATTTATTATTCTTTATTTTGAAATAGGGTTTCCCTGAGTTAAAAGGGCCTCACTAAGCAGCTGATGCTGTCTGTGAACCACGATACTCCTGTTTCAGCCTTCCAAATGCTGGGATTACAAGCATGTGCCACCATGCCCAGCTTAAAAGATATTAGAATTTTAATTGTGTACAATTTATAATTGTAGCCATTAACATGTGAGATTATTCTTGTCACATATGTGTTGTTTTAATGTCTTGTAAAAACATAATAGTCAATTTTTTGTTTAGCAAAATAATTTGAAGGCTGTAAGCTTGGCTTTAAATACTATAAGAATGAATGCATTTGAGGCTGGAATTCCAACATGGGTCACAAAGCAATTACTAGAAAATAGCAGGATAAATCAGATGAACTAATACATTGTTCAAGGAAACTGCTAGGTGAACTCCCACAAAAAAATATGCTATACTACCTTCCCTGAAAAAAAAAATATGTGCTTTGTAGATGACAGCTGTGGTAGGAGAGTAGAGGAAACAATTTCTCAAAATATTACATATATTACCAATAAAGTTGTTCTATCTGTGCTATGGAATCCTTCTGGATATAGTAATATGATTTGACTATAAAAGTAACTTCTGAATGTAAGAGAACATACACACACATACTCAAATAGCCCTTCAATGTTATTTTCTTAGAATGATGCATGAGTTACTTCTTTTAGAAATTACGTTAAGTAACTTCAGTGCCATAAAAAAACTCTTTCAAAATATTGAACATAAGGCTACCATTTATCCTGGCTCTCATCTACATGGCTAAACCCTCCCTTCTCCAAGGCAGAACTGCAGTTATTATCACAAGCATGTGTAGCATAGTAGTAGGATTTGGATGACTAAATTTAGTATTTTGCTGTCAATGTCACCTTTTTTTGTTTGTAAATCTTACAAAACTGTTTTAAGGAATGTTAAATATCTGTTTATTTTTACTTAAATATGGAAGACCAGCCTTCATGCTTTATTCTTGATATTTATTTAAGCCTTTAGGAGCCCTGTTGACAAAAACAACTTACTGCACTCTGTACATAAAGAAACCTGGAGGATTGAGCAGTTCAGCCTTTTCTCCTAAGCTAAAAATGAAATAATGGCACTTAAAATTAGAATCAAACACAAAAATCCTTATTACAACCTTTTCTTAATACTCCGTCCCCCACCTTCTCATCCTAATCTACCTGGGGCCAGCACATACATTTAATTGTCTTAATATAATTATAAGGAAGAAAGTTTTTAGTTTATAAGGCATAAGAATATAAAGTTTTAATATTTAATGTAACTAAAGAGATTCTTTAAACATTAATGAAGTGGTCTTTGTTTGTGGCTGTGTGTGTGTGTGTGTGTGTGTGTGTGTGTGTGTGTGTGGTTTAGTGCTAAAATATACTAGGCGCAATAAAAATAAACAGAAAATAGTAATAATTGGCTTTAAATAAGAATAATTTAAAATAGAAATCAAATTTATTATAAAAAGCTACATTATAATTGTTGAGAAGTTTATTATAGAAACCAGGAGCATAAGTAATAAATATATTTATTGGTATTAATAAAATAAAGTTTTGATTTTTGAGCAATACTTTGCCCAAATAAGTAGAATATCTAAAATTTCTTTAAGAAAAGCTAGAGGTGAAAATTGAAATTATAGTTTAAATCCAAAATATTAAACAATTACATAAATTCATGCATACTCCCCAACATATATAACATTAATACTGTCTATTATAAAGTTACCATACAATTCCAGAAAATATAGCTTTTTATATGTAAAATCTATTACTAGAAATATTATTTTTAGGATGTGATATTGAAACCTTAAAAATTTCAAAATCTCAAGACATATAAATTATTTTTATGTAATAATAACCCTGTAAAAAAACAAGCTTGGTATCTTTTAGAATTTTCATTCCTAATTTGAACATTCAATGTTAGATGATGTGTAAAATTTATCACAATGAGCCTGACTTGGTGATGCATGACTGTAATTAAATTGCTTGGGAGGCTGAGATAAAAGGATCGCAAGTTCAAAGCCAGCCTCAGCAACATAGCAAGACTTTGTTTGAAAACAAGAAAGAATTAAAAAAAATAGACAGATGTTATTTTTAGAGGTAGAATTCTTCTGAGTTCATTCAGTCTTTAGTACCACAATACAACAATAAAATATCACAATGAGCCAAAAGTATGTACAACTAATATATATTAGCCAGAAATAAAATAATCTTTGTCTTTTCAAGTCCAAAAAAATCTAATTTTGTGCAAATATATTTTATGAAAAATATTCATTTAATATATATTTATTTAATGTTAAATTTAAAATTATGCATTATAATTGCATATAATAGTGTCTTTGTTAAATATATGCACATAACATAATTTGGTCAATTTCATTTCCCTCCCCTTTTTCTTCTTTCTTTATTCCCTTCTTCTTGATCCCTTCATCTATCTAATGTTTTTTCATCTATTTTTTATTAGATCTCTCCTACTTTTTTCCCCTTTTGTCTTTTTAGTTTTTATATATTAAAAAAAATACATATCACTCTTGACTTGCTGAGTTTGATATGTTTTGCTTAACAATGCTCTCAAGTTCCATCAATTTTCCTGCAAATGACATAATTTTATACTTTTCTATGGATTAATAAAACACCAGTGAATATATATAGTAGACTATTATTGTATTGGGGTCTGAGTCTTTAAATTGAGTAGTCTTTATTTTATGCAGGTAACTGTACTAGCTTTGTGGTCATGTTTACTATCATTATATCTCCTTTTTGAATTGTTCCTTTACCAGTATAAAGTAAACTTCCTTGTCTCTTCTGAATAATTTTGATCTGAAGTCAGCTTTGTCATATATGAGAGTAGCTACACTCTCCACTAGGATGTGATCACTTTTTCTCTCCTTTCACTTTTACCCCATGACTGTAGTTGCCTATATCCTGAATCTTGTAAAATACATAGCTGAATATTTATTTCTAATCTATTCTGCCAGTGATCTTCTAATTTAAATGTTGATATAATTTACATTAAGTGTTATTATAGAGCTATGTTATTAAACCCTGCCATTTTTGGTTTCTAGTCTTTAATTCATTCCTTTTTCTCCTTTGCTCTTCTACTCTTTGTCAATTCTTGAACTCTGGAGTTTGTTTCTATTTCTTTTCTCTTTGTAGTATTTCTTTAAGCATTTTCTATAGTTCTAGCTTATTAATGGTGAACTATTTTTTTTTTTGGCGGGTTTGGGGATGTAACTCAGGGGCATTTGACCTCCTAGCTACACCCCCTGCCCCACTTTTTATTCTTTTATTTTGAAACAGGGCCTCACTAAGTATCTGAGGCTGTCCGCGAACCACGATCCTCCCGCCTCAGCCTCCCGAAAGCTGGGATTACAAGTGTGCACCACCATGCCCGGCTCAATTGTGAACTATTTTAATTTATTTTTATCTTAGTATTTTTCTTTTTTAATTGTGACAGATGGCTTTCTTGATTACATCATTCTTGGTTGACAGTCATTTTTTTCAGTCATAAGTTCTCCTGGAATTTGGAGTTTGTGATAAGAAATCAGAAGTAATTTAAATTGGCTTACCTAAATGGGAACTGGTGTTTTTTTCTTCCTGAGGTGTTTGAAATTTTATCTTTGATCTGCATGTTTGGCATGGTATTAGTCAGTAGTCATGCAGGTATAATCTAAAAGACTGATCATGTAATTTAGAGGAAGAAGATTTATTTGCTATTTTGGTCATTTTGAGTTCAATCCATGTGAGGCTGGGAACCACTGATCTCAGGGCATGGTGGTGGGAAGCAGAGAGAGAGGAAGAGCACAAGGCTTTGCTTCTCTAATCATGAAGGTTGGACACAAGAAAAAGAGTGCAAGGATGAGGTACAATATGCAGTCCTCAAGGCTGGAGCCTCAGGGACTCACCTTCTCCAGCCACATCCTACCAACCCAGCCACTATCCAGATAAATCCATTACAATGGACTTATCACTGCTGATATTACACCTCTCATGACTTAACTATAGCAACTCCAAATAATAAATGAACTCTTTAGGGAACATTCTATATCTAACTGTAATGGGAATTTTAATTATAATGTGTCATAAAGAGGTTGTTTTTCCATTCTATTTGTGGCTCTGAATGCCTCCTGTATCTCAACGTTCTCATTTACAAGGTTTGGTAAGTTTTTTTTCATTATTTTTCTGAAAAGATTATTCATGTCGTTAGCCCATATATCAGATCCCTTTGGCTCTACTGGTCCTTGAATTTTCTCATTGAATTTTGTACTAGAGTTTATTTTATATCCTGATTATGGATATTTTTGTTCCTTTAATATGGTTTGCATATTCAAGGTTGGCCTTTTTGTCTTCTAGCTCTGAGACTGTCTTTTGTGTAGTCTACTATATTGTAGAGACTTTCAACTGTATCTTTTATGCAACTTATTGAGCCTTTTATTTTTCAGGATTTCTATTTGGTCTGTTTTCTCTCTCTCTCTCTCTCTCTCTCTCTCTCTCTCTCTCTCTCTCTCTCCCTCTTGGTGCAGGGGATGGAACCCAGGGGCCTTCTACCTCTGTGCTACACTCCCAGACCTATTTTTTATTTTATTTGGAAACAGAGTGTCTCACTAAATTTCTGAGAGTCTCACTAAGTAACTGAGGCTGGATTCGAACCTGCGTGATCTTCCTTTCTCAGCCACCCAACTACTGGGATTACAAGCCTACACCACCACAACTGGCTTGTTTCTCTCTCTTTATTACATTTCTAATTCATGCATGTCCTGACTTTCTTAATTCGTTCAGTTTTTGTTGTTTTCTTGGAATTTGTTGATTTTTTTTTTATAATCATCATTTTGTAATTCTTATTTAGTATTCCATTCAATATATTTTCTTTCAGTTGATAGTGAATTATGAACATTAGGAGAGGTCATAATATTTGTACTTATTCTTTTGTTTAATATACATTTTAATCCACAGTTTTAAGTACTTGGTAGTAACAATTACTTCATTTTTTTTATTATGACTGGAGATTGGAAACAAACAATACCTGCTGGGCATCTGAATCTTAAGGGCTTTCTGAGGACTTCATTCACAGGCCCTGGTGCAGCCAGGTACCTCAGGTGAAGAGGGCCTGGCAGTTCTTGTGCACTCCACCTCTAATCGGTATGGCCTTTGAAGGCTCAGTTCTGAAATGTGATCCTGCCCTCTGGTTCTGCTTTCTGACCCTCTCAACAGGTCACATGAGCAATCAGACTCAAAGAGAAAGTGTGTTTCACTTTCTTCTCTATCTCTAACTCTTGAAACCCCAGGTACACTGTTCTTTGTGCCTATTTAAGTTGCATTCTGCCAAGTGCACTCTAGGCCCCCAGTAGGTATTAGCTAAGACAATTTGAAAATATTTAATATGATCTTTCAGATTCTCACAGCAGCAAGTTCCATAGTAACCTCTTCAATATGGCTTCTGCCTTAGCTCAGAACTTTTTGTCTTTCCAAAAAGATGTTTATTGTGCCACCTCTAATTTAGCTCAGTTTAGATTAATTTTCTATTTTATAAGTGTTGCCCTGCCAATTTTTTAGCTATGTTTATTTCTCTTTTCATTTGTGTGATCCATCCTCTTGCTGTGCAGTATCCTAGAATCTCTACTGCCACCATCTACTGTCAAAGTACTATATATTTTCCTCCATCATCATCATCAATAGTAGTAGTAGTAGTAGTAGTAGTAGTAGTAGTAGTAGTAGTGATAAAACTAATTAAAATTCTACCTCAGAGATATACCCCCAGCCCTATTTTATTTTTTTTTGAAACCCCATCATACTACATTGTAGAGGGCCTCAATACTAAGTTCCTGAGAATGGTTGTGAGCCTGTGATCCTCCTGTTTTAGCCTCCCAGATAATATAAATACAAGTATGCCACTATGCCTGGCTTCTTTTTCTCTATCTGAAACATCAGGATTTCTCATTTTTCCTGAGTTTCTGGAGTATTCATTGTTGAATATCCATGAATTCCCTCAGTCAGCAACATCACTGAGAAGGAATATTTCAACTTTTTCAGTCCAGGCTGCAGAAAATTGAAAGTACAGACCTCCTGCACTTCACCATCCGTGTTCTCCTGAACAGAGATTCCAGTAAAAATATGAAAACAATTAATATGTTTTTAAAAATAAAGCCATGATATAGCCTTTCAGTGTAAGGGAACATTTTGCTTAATGGATTGTTATTATAATTTGGGGCATTTGGAGATGTAATTTGAAAATTTCAGTGGTGTGAGATATTAGATGAAAAACTTCTAATATTCTGTGATGAGTGTTGTGCTAATTAAACTGCATAATCAAGTAATGTCAAGGATTTAGAGATTATTATGCAGCTGCTTCAGAATGAGTGTAAAAAATGAGTGAGGATTAGTTACTGTTTACTCCTTTTTAACTCCTTTAATACTTGCATATATTCAAGCAGGATGTGGAAGTCAGGAGAGTAAGAAGAAATAATTGCAGATGGGCCCTTCTCTATACTTGAATTTTTTATATTTTAATCTAATCTTATTTTAGTTCATTTAAATTTTTTTCTTTAGTGAAAACCTATTTTACAGCCACATGCTTTCATTAGTAATCACTTCTTGGTCTCATACTCCAAAGATATGGTTATTTCCAGGCATTAAATCCCATATCCCACTTAAGCCCCAGGAAGCCACCAGCAAAAACACAGCATGAAATTATTTTGCATGTGTAAAATGCAACCAGACAAAAACCAGATGCATAGCATACACTTGAGCTCAATCACTGCTTTCAACTTGCTGTAGATGTAACAGTATATTTTTATTGAGAGTCAGAATAAGACTGAAGCTCTTTATCAGCTAAGATATCATCTTTAAATATAAAGAAAAATTGCTTGATTTTTTTACATACATGATATATCATCCCTAAAGAAATGGGACAGTAAAATATCATATTTTTAAATGCCCCCCTTCTGTTCCTATAAATCTATCTAAATTAAGGACACAATGAGAGTAAGCCTGGTCTAGAAAGTTCAGACACTTATTATCTTGAAGGACACTGCCTTTATCTTTTATGCACTGGAAACTAGGGCAAGTTAGTGTTATCTATGAAAAGCTACTTTCTTCCATGTACAACAAAATAATTGCTTCTTGGGATGCTGGTCATACAAGGAAGCTAATGTTAATGATGTCACAGCGTCTGCAGCCTAACATATAAAACCCTTCTCTGAGCAGTGATGGATGTGGAGCTGAGAGCACTGCAGAAAAGATACGTGTCATTTGTCTGGCTGGATGCCTCTGGATGAAACACCATGAGGGAGGAGGGTCACAGCTTAGTAAGGCAACATGAGGGATGGAGGTGCTATTTGTTCAGGCTATTTTCACTGAAATCTTCTTGGAGCAGACACTGATCTCAAGAACTTTCCACCAATATATTGTATGTCTCCCATGCTATCTCCAGGAATTCTCTTCAGGTATTGTCTCCAGGCTAGTATGCAACTTACCCTACTGGTCATATTCTACTCTCATGATTCTAGAATTGATTATCTTTACTCTAAAACCTATATACACATACATAGAAAGGTAGATGCCAGTCAATGCTTATACATTTGCACCCTCAATTCCTGCCAAGAAAGATACTAGAATTTCATTGCAAACAAAATGTTCTATAGTAAGAATAAAGCTGTGTGTGTGTGTGTGTGTGTGTGTGTGTGTGTGTGTGTGTGTGTACATGTGTGTCTACACATGCATGTGTTTAGCACTGGGGATTGAGTCCAGAGGCATTCTACCTTCAAGCTATACTCTCAGCCCTATTACATTTTTATTTTGAAACAGGGTCTTTCTAGGTTGATGAGAGTCTCACTACTTTCTGTGGCTGACCTTGAACGTCTAATCCTTCTTTCTTAACCTCCCAAGTACTGGTATTACAGGCATAAATCACTATACCTAGCTCTAAAGCTAATTTCGTTTGTGTGTGTGTGTGTGTGTGTGTAACTGGGGATGGAACCAGGGGCTTTCTACATCCAGGCTAATTTTATATTTATTTGGAAACAGGGTCTCACTAAGTTGCTGAGAGTCTCACTAAGTAGCTGAGGCTGGCTTCAAACCTGCACGATCCTCCTGTCTCAGCCTCCCAAGCATTGGGATTACAAGCATGTGCCACCATGCCCAGCTCTAAAACAAGTTTCTAATGAGAAAAATTATACACACTAGGCTGTAAAGCCTGTATAAGCAGGTACCAAATCTGTCTTATGTAATTCTGCAACCCATACAATATGCATAGTTGTCACTCAGTCACCCAATACACATGTATTATGTTTGTCATATGACATATTATCATTTTAAGTTCCTATGATAGAAGATAAATTGTTTTTGTAATAATATCTTGATTTTGAGAGGTTTTGATAATTATGCTAGTAAATAACAAGCTCTTAGGGAACTATTTCTTAAGATATTTTGTACTATATAAAATGTACTGTGCTAGTGTCTGGTGTTACTGAGTGTAATGAGTGTCCATTTGCTTAAACTGTGTAGAGAGTATACTTGTTTAACACGTCTATCTGTGTTTTCTTAAATGACTGTGATTTCTTGCATCTTATGTACTGTGTTTAGCAGGTACTTACAGTATCTATATTGGATTACATATAAATGCAAACTCTCTTTGAATTCACTTTTTTAACAGAATAAGATACATCTTATTACAGAGCCTATTGTTTAAGTTAATATGAAGAAATAAGATAGAAATGATGCCTTACCAATTAGAAAATGTTTCAATTATAGAAAACAATATTATCAATATAATTTTTGTTGTTTCAAATCAAATTCTAAAATTAGTTAACCATTTTTTTTGTGGTACTGGGGTTCCTGGAAACCCTTCTACCTCTGGGCTACACTCCCAGACCTATTTTTATATTTTTATTTGGAAACAGGGTCTCTTATCTGCACGATCTCCTGTCTCCGCCCCCCAAGTGCGGGGATTACAAGTGTGTGCCACCACACCCAGCTAACCATTCCTTTTTATTTCACCTATTATTTATTTGTTGTAGTAGGGATTAAACTAAGGGATTTTTTTTTTTATTTTGGAAAAGGTTATCACTCTGATGTTGAGAGTGTCCCTGTGTTGCTGAGATTGGACTCGGACCTGAGAATCTTCTCTCTCATACTCCAAGTACTGGAATTATCGTTATATGCCAACATGGCATAGTTTATTTCAACTTTTATGGTACATTTGCCTTTTTTTCTGCCATATTCTTGAAAATCTCAATAAGGAGATATTTATTTCCATGTTGCATTCTTATAACCATTTCAAAATTTGGAATGTGGATCATATATTCAGTGATTGATAATTTAAAAATAAGAGAAATAAATTTTATTTATGTCCCAAAATATACAAAGAACTTAATATTTGTCACTTCTGTCCTTATAACAATAACAATAATAACTGAAGAAAATGAAAATAACGAAAAGCTTTGTTTGACTCATCCGTTAAGTAACATTGCAGGGCAACCCACTACCCTAAAATCTGGAAAAATGGAATTTGGAAAATCATAGTCAGTATCTGTTTATGTAGAATAGAATTTGCTATCTCTTTAATTTGTGGGAATATATAAATAAAAATACTGATGAACTGTTGGAGTTTAGACAAGTTGGAGAGAGAGAAACTCCTGGGGAAATCTAAGTCTTTGTGGCAGATTTTTGGAGTTTACCTCCAGAAACCCACCAGGTTATAACAGTGAATGACTTCAGCAGAGGTAGATAAATATAATACTTCTAACTGAAACACTAATGATCTGAAGTATTTGTTTTTGTCAATATAGTACAAGAAATGCTAAGTGGTAAGAAAAAAAATATAGTGTGAAGAGACAAAGTATATAAGGGAAAATGTACATGACCTTCCAGTTTCGTCATGAGATTTAGCTATAGCATCAAGTCACCATCAGAGAAAGAAAATTTTAATAAGTTAAAATTAATATAAGTCTAATTCAAGGAGCGAAATATTAAGAGAATAAAAATATAAGTCAGGTACTGAGAGAAACATAAACACTGTAGTTGATAAGGCTTTAAGAGGTACTTACAAAAATCCCTGATACCTCTATACCTGGTACTATAAACCTAAACAATTAATTGAATAAATATCTTTTAGTGGAAACAAAATTATCATGATTGGTAGGAATTGGAGTTTATATAAGAAATATCTGTTTACCTATAACAGAAAGAAGAGAGAATAAGCTATATAGAGTATGAGAAGTCAGTATAAATTCATGTGTAGCTTAATGGTGACATTGGTTTTAAAATGTTGAATTGTTTATAGATACGAGTATCTACATTAGTAGTATACACACACATATATTTTGTCAGCTACGAAGGCTAAAAATTAAAAATATCCCAGTAACTATGAGCACCACCTATCACCCAGATACTCTTTTCTTAAAACATTCTTAAATAAGCAGAAACAGAGGTCTCTGGAGAAATAGCTGATTGGGAGAATGCAATAAAAAGTAGACACGTTGTCTTAGATGTTTTGCATTACCCCAAATAAGAAAGTACAAACAAAACAGAACACAACACATCAAAGGTGGTATATCTAGAACACAGAAGCAAACTGAGAATAGTCCCAGTGGCTGAAGGTAAAATAATTTCAGTAATAAAATAAATGCAATGGTATGAGATTATAACCCAAAGGTTAAAATAAATATTCACAAGCCTATATTAATATTGATGTATAACAAAATAAATTGAGGAAAATACACAAATTGACACTGAAATTTTTCAAATAATTTATGTAGCTACTTCATCCTCAAAGAGGTGAAGAACAACTCCCCACAAGATGTGGTGGTGCATCCCTGTAATCTCAGTACTTGGAAAGCTGAGGCAAGAAAGTCACAAGTGCCAGACCAGTCGCAGCAACTTAGTAAGACCCTTTTCAATATAGTGAGATTCTGTTTTAAAATACAAATACATTTTGAAAATGGGTATCTCGCAAAGGTAGAATGTCCCTGATTTCAATCCCTAGGAGAAAAAAAAACAAATAAAAAATTTTTACCCCTTAAATGTAAGCTGTGCAGAGTGGCTTCATTTCATTTTTACAATATGAGCATAAGTTTGTAAAAAGTATTTTTATTTTTACAGTGGAGAAATCTGACTAACACTACTTCTACCAGGCAACCATTATTAATATCAACTATAGTGCCAAATTTACTTTTTACATTCTTATAATGGGATTAAATGGTATCTTTCCCTCCATGGTCTTCTTCACAATACCCAAAAGCTCAGGCTATTCATGAGAAAATCATTAAACAAATGAAAATTCAGGAACCTTCTACAAAATATCTGACCAGCACTCCTCAAAACTGTCAAGCTTGTCAAAAACATGGAATGTCTGTAAAACTGTCACAACCTAGAGAAGTCTAAAAAATATTAATGATTTATGTAATGTATCCTGAATGGGCTCCTCAAACAGGGATATTAGGTGAAAACTAAGAAAACTTAATAAGTTATAAAACTTAGTTAAAAATAATATCAATATTAGTGTTCTAATTGTAGAAGGTATACTATACCAATGTATCATTTTGATAATCGGGGAAAAAATAGAAGATACACAGAAAGCTACGATTATTTTTTTCACAGTTTTTCTAAAAATTTGAAACTGTTCCAAAATATAAATTTTATTTATTTTATTTAGTTAGTTTATTTTTATAGGACATAATTTTTTAAAAATAAAAAAACAACTGTTTACTAAAATCATGAAGACACTTCTTTGGTTTAAGATTTTGATTTTTTCCTGCAGATTTGTGATTAACTAAACAATACCCATATGCAATAGGTTTCTACGTGGTGGCTTTTTAATATTTGTTACTTTTTCTTTTTTCTTACGATGGTTACATAATTTACTTTTTTTGAACCATTTGATTTTGAAAACATTATTAATTAGGATATTTTGGAGAATTTCAATTATGAGGAATATTAAAGGACTGATATTGTTTAGAGCAGAAGGGCATATAATATATATATATATATATTATATGATTATATATTATATATATGATTATCAGCCTTTCTTTTGTTTCACACATCTTGAAACTAACTCTGTGATTTCAAATTTGAATATCGCACTGAATCAGAAGCTAAATAATCTATAAGCTACAACAAATTCTCTAATATAACTGGTATATGTACTTGCATAGCCCCTTAGAGATTAGTTGTTAATATGTATGAACTTTCAGTTGATTAGGTAAAGGTATTAATCATAGCTTGTTGAATTTGGAAAATATGCTAGAGATCTAGGTGTGTGTGTGTGTGTGTGTGTGTGTGTGTGTGTGTGTTCCTGGGGATTGAACCTAGGAGCATTCTACCTCTGAGCTATATTCCCAGCCCTATTTTACTTTTTTAATTTGGAAGAGGGTCTTATTACATTTCTGAGGGTCTTGATAAGTTCCTGAAATTGGCCACCATCTCATGATCCTACTGTTTCAGCCTTCCAAGTACTGAGATTACGGGTGAGCACCAAGTTCCAATCTAGATGTGTTTTAATAGTTTCTATGTTCCCTTTGCTCTTTCAGTGGCAAATTTCAAGAGATTAAATGACGTTTTCCATAATACAAAATTGTAGTCCACTCCACTGATGAAGTATAAGGACTGACCTTGCTCTTTTAAGTAGAATATGGCCAACTACCATCATGAAGTAATTTTTTTTTATCAGATTTGCTTTACAGTGTTTACCTATTACTGAATTCCTGTTTTGAAGTCTCACTTGAACTTTGTTCATATCTCCCTCTGTCATATTATGTTCAGCCTTGTGTATGTTTTTCTCTCATTTGAATAATGTTAAGGTTTTCTACTGAATTATTTTTAAGATCTTATAGGAATAGTCTCCATTGTTCTTATTTAGTTATCTAAAACAGTATTTAGTTATCTAAAACAGTGATTTCTTTGGGGGGAGAAGGTACCAAGAATAGTCTGAATATATGCGATTTTCAATATGTTCCACATTAAAATAAAAATAAATTAAAAAACAAATACATTGAGTGAAAGAATTAGACAAAATAATATACATTATCTAATTGTAAGTATATGAAATTTCAGAATAGACAGTATTAATCCATGATGTTAGAAGTCAGAGTAGTTTTCTTCAGGGAAAAAGAAAAGTATAGTGTTTGACAGTGGCATGAGTAAGTTATCTGATATATTGGAAATGTTGTATTTTGTCATCTGCATAGTGGCTTTATCAATGCTCATTTTATAAATAATCTATTGAGTTGCAAAAAAATAAAACATTGATTTCATATAATTATTAGTTTCTTTATGTGGCAGGATAACATTATTTCTAGTATTTTTCTATAGTTACAGGCAGAGTAAGGTGTGATAGATTAATATTGATCTACAAATTGAACATATATATATATATATATATATATATATATATATATATATATATGTAATTTGTGCCAGGTGGGAAAAGTGAAAAGTGTCATACTCCTTTAATTCTAAGATTTGTTAAGCTAAGGCAGAATTATCACAAGCTCACGGCTGCCCTAGGTAACTAAGTGAAACTGTCTCAAAATAAAAATAATAAAAAGGGCTTGTGATGTAGCTCAGGGTTGAGCACTGCTAAGTTTTATAGTTAGTTTTTAATTGTGTTCATAAATATTTTAAAGTGTTGTTAACATATGACATGTATTATGAGAACTAATTTTTAAAGCCAAGCGAATGCAGGCAATTTGACTGGTAGGCTGTCACACTTTTATACATGCATTTATTATTATTATTAAAATACATTGATACATATATCTATCAATAAGTCTCTCTGTGTGTCTTTATGCTTTAATGTGATGCTTTAATGTCATGTGTTGTCTACAAAAGATGTATGGTTTCAGCAATGGAGTTCAAGATATATCTTAAATGGTGTTTATGTATTTGTAAGCTACTTAACATTAATTTAAAATGCATATAAGAAATAGAAGAAGCTCTAAAATAGCACTTTCTAAGAGAGCAACCTATTATTTATAATAAAAAACAAAATTTCTTGAATCACATGTCAGTCTTGATGGGATTAGTTTAAATTATTCTCAAACTATTTTTAGGTACATTATTTTCATGGAAATTACTAATAATTCATGAATAGATAACTAGGACTGTTTTGCTTAACTTTTGAGTGATAATATTAAAGATAAATACATTCATTTACCTTTGGAGACCAAAACATAGTTTGCTAATCTTTTTTATTAATATTTAGCATTTACATCTTTAAAGTAACAAAATATCTCATGCATTTTCCCTCATTTGGCTGTGCTTGTGATATTTATATTATAGGATCTATTGATGGGATTTTTAAAGTATTTATAATTAATTTTTTTGAACATAGCAGATACCTGTGTTTATGTTCTTTGGTCAACCCTGTGATATATAACTTAAAGTGGTATAACTTGTGGTATAATTATCAAGAATATTTTTTGAATGGAGTTAAAAACTTTGATATGTCTATTTTACTTGGTTATAATTACTTTGGGCATAAATAATAAATATTTTACTTTAAAAAATAACTCACTGTGACCAGCCGGGGCCCAGGTCGTGGGACCCTGGGCCCCGGGCCGAACTGCGCATAGCACGCCAGACCCCTGGAGAAACCGGGCCCAGAACAGAAAAAGATAAAGAAAAATATCGGAGAGGAGGTAAGAAAGCCCTTATGGATGCCAGGACACTGAAGATGCAGACAAAACTTATCTAAATCCACTGGAACTTATGGAAAAGTTCGCCGTGAAAGAGGACTGCTATTTCTCTATATTGTTAAGAATCTCAGACATCACCTGTAAGGAGAGAGTTTAGCGGAGACCAAGGAGAAATGCGGTGTTGAAAGAGTTCTCCGCGATGGTGGTGGAGACTTGTATTCAGGAGAAGCAGAAACCGGATCCTACCAACTTTATTTTTTTGGAGAAATTACACCAAATGTCGAATGCTACCATCACGCATGCTTAGGAACACTGGACAACATTCAGAGTGGAAAAAGAGCCTGGGAAGGATTTGAAACGGTGGAGGCAGTGGCAATGCCAGTGTTCAATACTCAGGGGAGGCAGAGATCTGATACATTACACCTGGAACCCTTGAAATAATAACCACAAAAACAGTGATCGGAACCTGCTGAGGGGTTAGGCGGGCGCCGGGGCCAGTGGCCGACATCGGAGCTCCTGTGAGGCAAGGCCACTCCTGAGGCCTCCGTGGCTGGGATTGGAACCTGCCAAGGGGTTAGACCGATGCTCGGGCCAGGGAGACCGGCATTGGAGCCTGTCATGATGCAAGGCTTGTGCTGGGGCCTCCGAGGTCGGGTCCGAAACCTGCTGAGGGGTTAGGCTGGTGCTGGGGCCAGCGAGGCCAGCATTGGAGCCTGTCATGATGCAAGGCTTGTGCTGGGGCCTCCGAGGTCGGGTCCGAAACCTGCTGAGGGGTTAGGCTGGTGCTGGGGCCAGCGAGGCCAGCATCGGAGCCTGCCGTGAGGCAATGCCGGTACTGGGGCTTCCGAGGCCAGGATAAGAGCCTGCCGAAGGGTTAGGCCAGTGCTGGGGCCAGCGAGGCTGGCATCGGAGCCTGCCGTGAGGCAAGGCCGGTGCTAGGGCCTCTGAGGCTGGGATTGGAACCTGCCTTTGCAAGGCCGGTACTGGGGCCTCCAAGGCCAGGATAAGAGCCTGCCGAGGGGTTAGGCCGGTGCTGGGGCCAGCGAGGCCGGCATCAGAGCCTACCATGAGGCATGACCAGTGCTGGGGCCTCCAAGGCCAGGATCGGAGCCTGCTGAGGGGTTAGGCCGGTGTTGGGGCCAGCGAGGCCTGGATCAGAGCCTGCCTTGAGGCAAGGCCGGTACTGGGGCCTCCGAGGCCAGGATAAGAGCCTGCTGAGGGGTTCGGCCGGTGCTGGGCCCAGCGAGGCCGGCATCGAAGCCTGCCGTGAGGCAGGGCCGATACTGGGGCCTCCGCGGTCAGGATAAGAGCCTGCCGAGGGGTTAGGCCGGTGCTGGGGCCAGTAAGGCCGGCATCGCAGCATTCCATGAGGCAAGGCCGGTGCTGGGGCCTTCGAGGACAGGACCGGAGCCTGCCGAGGGGTTAGGCCGGTGCTGGGGCCAGTGTGGCCGGCATCGGAGACTGCTGTAAGGCAAGGCCGGTGCTGGGGCCTCCGAGGCCGGCATTGGAGCCTGCCTTGAGGCAAGGCCGGTACTGGGGCCTCCGAGGCCGGCATTGGAGCCTGCCTTGAGGCAAGGCCGGTACTGGGGCCTCTGAGGCCAGGATAAGATCCTGCCGAGGGGTTAGGCCGGTGCTGCGGCCAGCGAGGCCAGCATCGGAGCCTGCTGTGAGGCAAGGCCAGTACTGGGACCTCCGAGGCCGGGATAAGAGCCTGCTGAGGGGTTAGGCCGGTGCTGGGGCCAGCGAGGCCGGCATCGGTGCCTGCCACGAGGCGAGGCCAGCATCGGAGCCTGCCGTGAGACATGGCCAGTGCTGGGGCCTCCTAAGCCAGGAACGGAACCTGCCGAGAGGTTAGGCCGGTGCTGGGGCCAACGAGGCCGGCATTGGAGCCTGCTGTGAGGCTAGGCCGGTGCTGGGGCCTCCGAGGCCGGGATTGGAATCCTGCCAAGGGGTTAGGCCGGTGCAGGGGCCAATGGCCAGCATTGGAGCCTGGTGTGAGGCAAGTTCACTCCTGCGGCCTCCAAGGCCGGGACCAAAGCCAGCTTAGGGGTTAGACCAGTGCAGGGGACAGCGAGAACAGAACTGGGGCCTCCCATGAGGCAAGGCCGCTGCTTGAGCCAGCGAGGTCTGGATCAGTCCACTGAGTAGCCAGGCCACTACTGGGACCATCAAGAGTGGGATCGGTACTTGCAACGCAGCATGCACAGAGAAATATCGCAGAAAATATAAATCAGACGCTTCTCTTAATCAGCAATAACTAGGAGGCAAAGGGCAACAGGAAGAGGTTGAGCTATAGAAAGGGCCCTATAGTGAAGCAACTAATGTGACCAATCAGAGGGTATGTAATACTGGAGGACAGAGCCTCCTTAAAACGCTGGATGTACATAAACAAATGTATCAATGTAAATCACCAAAGAAGCGTGGGATGGAGGGAGGGGGAGGGAATGGGATGGGGGCTGGAGGAGGGCTAATTGGATGATGTGTGCTTGTATATCCTCTCAAGTCTTGTACTCCAATGTGATTGATATATGACTACAATGCACCAATTTAAAAAATAAATTAATAAAATAAATAAATAAATAAATAAATAAAGACAGTAAACTTGATGTTTTTTTGATGTTTAGTGATGTGACCTCAATAAAAATGTAATTATGACCAAAATAAATAAATAAATAAATAAATAAAAAATAACTCACTGAAATTTTTCAAGATTGTTTTGTATATTTCATAGCTCTAATGATTCCATATAGATTTTAGAACAAAAATTTCAATTTCTGAAAACTATAAACAAAATAACCCATACCACTAGAATTTTGATAGGTATACAATTAAATGTGTGGATTCCTTTGGGAAGTATTGACACATTAATAACATTAAGTGTACCAATCTAAATGTACCAGATATTTTTCCAGTTATCTGTGTCTTCTTTATTTCAGTAAAGTATTACAACTTACAGTGCATAAATTTTACCTCATTTTTAAGTATATTCCTAATTTTAATATAAATGTATTTCTATTTATTCAATGCTATCAGTTTAGAAAGATATTATATAAAAATTTGTATTTACCTTTTCACAAATGTTTTCTGTCTTCTAGACCTATGCTAGTTTTACTTCTGAACAAGAAAGTATGCCTATGTTTATTTCATTTTTTTATTAATTTTGCCATGTTGCAATCATCTGTGTCTTGTAAGGTCAATCATACTAATATAGACTTAAAAATAAATAAGTAATTTGAAATTAAAGATTTATGAATAATTTTCTTTTATATAATCCAATATTTCTGTTCTTATGTAATTATTAAAAATTCAGTCCTAGAGGAGATACATCCTTTATAAAATTATAAAGAATTGCATAAATAAAATGTATATTTCTATTTCTTTTCTTTCTTTTCTTTTCTTTTCTTTTCTTTTCTTTTTGGTGGTACTGGGATTCCTGTAAACCATTCTACCTTCAGGCTACACTCACAGACCTATTTTATATTTTTTTTATTTGGAAACAGGGTCTCTTAAGCCAGTGAGGCTGGCTTTGAAGCTGAGTGATCCTCCTGTCTCTGCCTCACAAGCGTAGGGATTACAAGCGTGAGCCACCATGCCCAGCTATATTTCTATTTCTATTAAAATAAAATGAATTCATTTTACTGCACATTTAAATTTTTAAAGATTTACTTCACATTGTTATTTCAAAAATAAAAAAAATATTTTATAATAGAGCATGCAGAGATCTTGAGTTAAACAAGAAAAATTTTAAAACATATTTTCTATGTTGAGCTATATGACCACTATATCATACAAAGCATATTCAACCTTTGGGCAAAGTTCAATTTTTTTCATCATGCTAATTGAACAGAATATGAAACGAGAATGTCCATCAGTTGAAGAAACTTTTATGGTGTTTTTCCAAAAGTTACCAAGAGAGTTTTGAGTTTCTTTGGGGAGAAATGAAACAAGGATGGAGAAAAGAAGAAAGAGGAATAGAAAATTTTTTCATGAAATGAAACGTTGAGGAAAATAGAAGACAAATAAAAGAGGGAAATAAAAGAATAGAAATGAAAGAATTAGGGAAAATTAGCTGATAAGGGAAGAACTTAAATATAAAACATCCCAACAAACTCAAAAGAAATAGACACAAACTTATGAAAAATTAAATGTAGGAGTAAGTTGTTCAGGAAAAAAAGGGGAAGGAATAGAGGACTAGGCATATAGGTCAGTGATAGAGCATTTGCCTATGGTGAAGGAGGCCCTGGGTTCCAACCCCACAAAAGCAATATTTTTTTTTACCTTATAATTGATTGTATTGAGGTGGTTGCCAAACCATCAAATAACAGATGAGCATTAGTTCAGAGGACACAATTGACTCTATGTGAGGAAATAAAGATGGTTTCCAAAAGAAAATAATACTTAGCAAAAATGAAATCAAGTAATCCTCTATTCACATGGTTCTGGTAGAAAAACTATGTAGAAGGTACAATAGGTGCCAAAGATCAAGGGGAAAACTCAGTTATACTATGTATTAGTCTTGTTTTTCTTCAGATGCTATCTGGTAAGAATAATATATCAATTAATTAGGAGATAACAGTTCATTCTCACATATTATATTTAAGGATGTGGGAAAATATTTTCCAGGCAATAATGAGTAAATAAATTGAAAACAATAAAGTAACACGATTATACATATTTTAGAAAGAAGGCTGACAGGGATGTGAGGAGCAGTGTTGAAGAAAAAGGCAAAGAACAGATCAAAATAAAAGATTCTTGGAATTGTGCAGGTAAGAGATGATGAAAAGCACAAGAAATGTGATGAATGGTAGAAACAATGAGAAATATGTAAAGCTGTATAATCAATAGGTGATGGATTTGGGTGTTAGAAGTAAAGGAACAGGGCAAAAACATTGCAATTACCAGTTGGTTGGTTTGGCTAACCAGGTATTTGGTAATGCTTTTTCCCTGGAGAGAAAGACAGGGAGATTTATCTGTGTGTGTGTGTGTGTGTGTGTGTGTGTGTGTGTGTGTGTGTGTGTTACTGAGGAGAGGACCCAGGGCCTTCTGTCTCCGAGCTACATCCCCAGCCCTAATTTTTAATCTTTATTTTGAAACAGGGTCTCAATGAGTTGCAAAGAGCCTCACTAAGTAGCTGAGGTTGTTCGCAAACTGCGATCCTCCTGTCTCAGCCTCCCGAATGCTGGGATTACAAGCTTGCACCACCACGTCCAGCTGAGATTTATCTTGCTAAAATGCAAAGATGATCATTTGTCTTCTCATTAAGAAGCTATTAGTGGTTTTCAATTCAATGACAGAGTCCAAACTAATTAATATAAGGCAAGACTCCTCAACTCTTTAGGCTAATTTCTTTTCATTTCCTTTATGCTTGCCTCTACAACCGGCCATACTGAACAGTGCTCACCTGGTCTAATGTAAAGAGCTATTATAATTATTCTTCATCGTCTTGAATGGAGGCCTATTTGGCCTTTTCTTTTATTGGCTCATTATAGTCATACATTTTAATGGGTAAAAGATAGTACATGCATACATGCACACATTACTCATTTAGCTCTTTCTCAATTATAACCTCATTCCCTCACTCGTCCCTTTTTCCTATATTCAGCTTAGTGATTGACTTTGATATTTTGTTAATGTATATCAATTACATTAGAAAATTTCCCTTTTTTCCTCCTCCCATCACCTTCAGGTCGCCTTATTTGCTCATCTATGGTTTCTCTTTCTTTGTCTGGAGTTTCTCTTATAGACTCCTTTTCCCCCGCTAGCTTCTAAATATTAGGGAGAACATCCAATTTTTTACTTTTTGTGACTGACTAATCTCACCTAGCACAGTGTTCTCTAGTCCTATCCATTTTCATTCAGATGATGTAATTTTGTTCTTCTTTATGGCTAAGTAAATTTCATTGTGTACATATCCTACAGTTTTGTAATCTGTTCATTTGTCATTGATGGACAAATGGCTGGTTCCATAGTTTGACAATTGTGAATTGTGTGGCTATGAACATAGATACTCATGCATTCGTTTGGTAGTTTGGTTTCCATTCTTTTGAGTAAATACCAGGAAATTGTATTGCTGGATCATAATGGTAGGTTCAGGCCAATTCTTCTGATAATCCTCCATTCTACTTTCAAAAGTGGTTGCACTAATTTGCAATCCCACTATCAATGTATTAAAGTTCCCACTTCTTCACACCATCACCAGAATTATTATTATTATTATTATTATTATTTTTTTTTATGTGTGTGTGTGTGTGTGTGTGTGTGTGTGTGTGTGTGTGTGGTACTGGGATGAACCCCTGGGGCATTCTACCTCCGAGCTACATCCCCAACCCTATTTATTTATTTATTTATTTATTTATTTATTTATTTGTTTTTTATTTTCTTTTAATTATTATTTTTATTTTTTATTGGTGCATTGTAGTTATTCTTTATTTTTTGAAACAGTCTCACTGAGTTGCAAAGAGCCTCGCTAAGTAGCTGAGGCTGTCCACGAACTGCTATCCTCTGGGATTACAAGCATGTGCCACCACACGCAGCCTAGTTGTTTGTGTTTTAAATGATTGACATTTTAATTGGAGTTTGTGTTTAAATGTTACTTTTGACAAGAAACATCTCCTATTATTCCAAAAAATTAGCTATCACTCCAATGTAATTCCATATGGCTCTGGACGAGTTAACTGTTACATTAATTGAAGGGTTCAATGCACACAAACATACATGGATATTCAATCAATGGTCAGTTCTTAGACTTTTTACAGTTTGCTTTATATATCTTAAAAACTAAACATCATGGATATTATAAAAATGGAAATTACAGCCTATAAATAGCTTTTCTTTTTCTTTCCTCTTTCCTTCATTATTTCCCCATTCCTACTCTTCTTAGAGTATTTAAACATGTGAGATGCCTCATTACTACTGGTATAATAAAGCTCCTTTTTTCCAGTTCCCTTGGGTTTCTTCCTCAAAGTGATGCTACTTTAAGGTATGCAGAGGGAGTGGGGTTGGAGGCATTTTGCTTTGGGGTTTCATTTTTTTTTTCCCTGAGTGAAGCAATGGTCTATAGCTATAAAGTGGATAGAAGGAAAAGAAAACATTTTAGTTTCGTATTTTGTTGAATGCCAGTGATTATATTATCTTTGATTTCTGCCCATGTGTAAACCCCATTTTTGTCATGGAATTAACAATTTGCTAGCCAGACACTGTAGGGCATAATTTTACTTCCAATACTTAGGAGGTCAAGACAGGAGGATCACAGGTTGGAGGACAGTCTCAGCATCAAAGCTAGACTCTCGGTAGTATAACGACACCCTATTCCAAAACAAAAGATAAAAGGGCCATGGTGTAGCTCAGTGATAGAATGACCTGGGGTTTATTACCCAGTACTACAAACAACAAACAAACAATAACATCAAACAATTTGCTTAAATGTCAAATAATTAGATATTGAGGATTGCAGATTGTCATGTAAAAAGTTATAGCAAGCAAGAGATTGTTTTTCCTAGTTAGTAGGCTTTTTTGCTTTTTAGATACACATATTCTAATGGGTTATTATGCTTTTAAGTGTATTATCTGATAATGTAAAATTTATTTCCTATAACAAACCCAAGTAAAGACATGGATGTGAACATTTGATAACCTTTCAGTATTTTTGTGTTTTTCATATACTAAATATATGTAAATTTTGTGTCTCAAATCTAGAATATTTTCAAAATGCTAAAAATTTTCCAAGTTAGGGGCAAAAATCTATCATAGCAACACATTAGTGAAATTTAAAAAAAAATCAAGTATGTCCTATTTTTATTTTGAAGAAAAATACTTTCCAAACTTTGGTGTTATTTGGAATGTTTTACTTTCTAAAGGAGAGTATTTAAAGAGTCCATATTTATTTCTGGCTCACTGATTAGGATTGCCCTTTTCTAATTTTATGTAACTTTTGCATTTTGCCGGCAATTAAAATGTGATGAATTTCTATTGAGACTGCATTAACATAAATGATTGTTGGTAAAAATACAATTATTCATATTGAAATTCTACAACTTAAAACCTTGTGCACATTATGAAATGCAATCAAATGCCTTTGGGGCCCAAAGAGGAAATTTTAGATGCACAAATGGCCATGAAGAGTACAAAAAGGTATATGGTTTAACTGAAAACTTTGAATGCCTCTCTGAGACAGAACTGTATGAAGCCTGATAGTATAGATTCTAGACTGTAGTTTGAAAGAAAGCAATAGTAAAAATAAATTTCATGCCAGGAGACACTCTAAAAACTAGATTTAGCAGCAGTCACATTAGCTTAGATAATGGGCGAATTTTTCTTCATTGAAAATGCTCTCTGTCGCTTGAGAAGAACTTACTGAGGCAGCCTGCCATCTAGCTTTTTCACAGAAAAACAGGCTTGCAGACTGCAGATGAGAGAGTCTGGAGCAGAGACAATTTTAACTTAGCCATTCCTAATTTATCTCAAGCGTTTTCAATTCATCTCCACTGCTCCGTGCACACAGGAACACCAGATTGCCATCCCGGGGGAGCAGAATGCAACCCGGGATCTAGAGAGCTGTCACATTCCAAGAAATATTTAAATTGTGCTGATTTTCTTCTGGAGGACTGAGCCCAGGGAATGAAACTCTCCATCAAGTCCTAGCTTTGCGGGCAATAGATCAGAGGATATTGCCAGTTTTCTCATGGATTATTGTTATCGGGCAGGTTGTCTCTGAAGGTACGTAGTTATTTTCTCAATTCATTACCCTCTCCTATTTATCAGGTAATAATCTAACGAGCTGGGAATCCAAACCTGTAAAAGGAGAAAGATGTTAAGTAGTCAGTATTGACTAGAGAATGACATTTTATTGCTGCATGGTGATAGGTGAAATAACCTGATTCCTTCACTAACGACGTGTAGGATATAGTTTGAATTGCATTGTCAGCAAAAACAGGCAAAACCAAAACAAAACGGTGCTGCAGGCTGCATTACCATAAGTTCATATTAATTCTCTGGAGGATTTTTCTTTTGCAGCTGCAACACGTAATGAAGAAAATGCATACTTTGGAAACTCATTTAAGCTTATATATTATTTTCTCTATACTTTCACAAATATAAACTTTGTCTCAAATGTTATGACTCATTTTGTTGTTGTTGTTAATCATATATGAATAAGTGAATTAGGGTTTAAGAGAAACTCCAGTAGGTCTTCTTAAGGATATTATAGTGGTATACTTTGTTTACCTCATACTCTCTGTTTTCAAGTTTGAAAAAAAAACTGTTAAAAGGAATTACTACAGTGTTTATTTAATATACTCTAGAATTTGCTCTGCAACTTTGTTAGATTGAGTCAAAATGTTCTATAGAACGATACCAACTGTTTAGCAAAGTAAAATGTTAAAAGCTGACAAACTTCTGAGTAGAAGCTGAACTGATAAAAAAAAGAAAGTTTTATACTAAAATAAATTTACGTTTATTATACCTGTGACCCATTACAATAGGAAGATATGACATCTATGTCTGTTTTTAAATGCTGAAGGGGTGTGTGTGTGTGTGTGGGGGGGACATGGTATTCCCTATCAGCAAGTGAATGGGATTGTAGGATAGAAAGTAAACACAGAATAGTCACAATGGATTTATAAAAGTAAATACATAATTTAAAATATGGTATTAAGTCTTTTGATGAATTTTAATGTTTTGGTACTATGTGAAGATACTGAAATCTGTCCTGTTGTTTGTTTCTTTCCTTGTTAAAAATGGCTATCAGAATGGGCAGGATAGCAGGTGGATTTAACCTGGAGCATGGCGCACCTGCTGTGTATTTGGACTGGAACACAGAGTTTGTGTACCCATCAGTGGGTTAATCACAGGCTTGGGAGAAGAAATGGTAGCTGAGCTTCGCAAGAGCTCTTGTTAAATGTGTTCTAATTTCTCTGGCGTATCAAAAAGAACATTAGAAGAATAAAGGAGAGGGAGAAGAAGGATTGAGTCACCCAGATACTAACTTTCAGTTCCTTTCCCCTTATCCTCAGAGGGATTGTAAAAGGGGAAAATGGAAAAGAGTAAAGAGAATTGAGTCCTCAAAGAGTACTTTAAAGTGCTTTTTTTTTTTTTCATGAACCATGCAGGTACTGAGGATCAAGGGGTAAAATTAAGGTTTCCCTATGGAATCCTCCATTTGGCAAGCTTATTCTTTCTTTTGTGGAATCTTCCATCCACTCACTTAAAAAAAAAAAAAAGTGAGATTGCTCCCAGCCTGGATTCTCCCCCAGCAACTTAAGGCTCTAATTTAAATCTATAGAAGTGGAATCTCTGAAACCACATACACCCCTGGCTGTCTGAGTTTTACAATTCAGTGACTTATGAATGCCAGAGGATAGAGTGATTTAACATCCTCTGTTTATTTCATTTTTAAATGACAACTGGTTCTTCTAAAATCTCAATCTATGTAGAAAAGAAGTCACAAATGTAGAAGAGGAGCAATTTTAGGGAATGCAGTTTATGTTCTTTTAAAATAAGAGTACCAATGGACAATTAAAGATAGTCACTATATATTTGGGCATGAGGAAGATATGTTAAAAACTTACAGTACATCCTTTAATTTGCTCTTTGAAAGACAAATAAACAGAACAAATATTAATATTAGAAGGCGGGGCTTTAGATATCAAATTGCCATAAAAATATTATTACTCTGACCTCCTATTAACCTTTACTACAATAATCATGTTAGTGTCTCCTGCGTCCTCAAAGGACTCATTCTCTTACCCCATTATTAAAATTTGCTCAGTGCCCAGGTCTAGTACTAAAACTTATTTTACTTCATCTTATGGTGAGTTCATTACAAAATATATTACCATAATTTTATTTTATTATTTGCTACTAAATAACATTTGAGTGTCCGTGATATGTGTGTTGCTTTCAGGCAACATGTAGGAAGAAAACATGGAATAACATTCTCTCCTAAATTAGCCAGTTTATTAATATTTCAGGGCCTCTAATTGGTATACACACACAAAAAAAAAAGAAATTAAGCCTGACTCTTTAGTGGCCTCTTATGGGCATATGACACGCTAAATGTTCTATATTCAGTCAATGAGGATTTGTATTTTTCATTTCTTAGATGCCAAATTGAACACTGAATTATTTTCAACTCCTCCCTTAATTGTTTAATATGTCAAAGTGTCATAGTACACAGATTATTGCATTGAGAGTAAGACAAGTTGGATTTAACTATGTGTTATGCAAGTTACTTAACTTAATTACTCTATCCACAACTCTGTCTCATCATTTGTATAATGGCAATAATTTAGAATCTTGTAGGTAATAGAGATCATATACATGGACTACCAGTTTATGTACAGAATATGTTTGATAAATGTTATCTATATTTATTTTATTATAAAATTTTATATATGAATGTTGTCATTTGAGTGTTATCTTCCTCCAATAGTGCATGTGTTTATATTTGTGTGTATATGTGAATTGTTATAGATCTATTTATTTAGAAGCTTCTGAAATAAAAATACATACACACAGAGATGATAGATGATAGATTGGTTGATTGTAACTAATCTGTAGGTGCACTAAACCTTACCCATACATAGATAAAATTAGAAATTAATTAGTTTGAGAAATTATTTGGCATAGTCGGAATGTATTTCAAATAGCCTCATTATTAATTATGACTTAGTAGAAAAGGAAAAAAAGAAGTACATTTCATTTTCCTCTTTTTCATTCTCCCAAGGGACATGGAAATAGAAGACAAGACAATACATCTTTTTGCTCATTATTTTGTGCCCTTTGCCCCTTTCATTTGCATCTTATTTTGCTACAATGGCTTGTCTAGTGAGATGGCTTGAAATTCCAACTGCTCAGAGCAGTTCAAGCATACAAGCCAACCCTCAAGGAACAAAGCACGTATGTGAAAACTTTTATTAAAATGAAAGACAGCTTCTGCTTTGAAAGCATGCTAAACATTTTTTAATGAGAGTAAAACTGTCAAGTATGAATGGTAAATTCAGCCAGATGTTGACCTTAACTGTGAATTTAAATCTTCACAAGAAATAGTATCCAGGCTAGAAAGCACTTTCATTGAGTCTCAAGGCTATTGAAAGATCCTGTGCCTGAATTTCCCAGATACATTTCATATTAACCTGAGTATACAAAAAACTTAATAGTCGGTTACATGCCAGGGTAAATTCAGCAGAACACATGCCTTCCTTACACTTCTTTGTATTGAAATTTTGTGCCTGGAACCAAGTAATTACTTTGAGAGAGCACCGCAGAAAAGTATGCGTCATATTCTAGCTGGATCAAAATATGGATGTAAGAGCAAGAGCCTGTGACGAACCCTTCCAGTTTGTCTTCATTTTATTTTTCAGCTAGTGTCGTTGCCAGTGTCACTGCTGCCTTAAACCTGCAAGCATCCACCTACTCACCAATAAGGGAATGACTTAGGCATCTGATTTTATGTTTTTAAAGTTTCTTGAGTTTCTTGTTTTATTACTTTTTGATCCTTAACTTTGAATATTATAAGCAAGTGCTTAGAAGGTTTCTGTTTGATTTTCAGATTTCCTTTGGGCTATCTCTCAGAGTTGAACTTACCTATTTTGTGTGTGTATGTGTGTGTGTGTGTGTGTGTGTGTGTGTGTGTGTGTGTGGTACTGGGGTTCCTGGAAACCCTTCTACCTCTGGGCTACATTCCCAGACCAATTTTTATACTTTTTTATTTGGAAACACGGTCTCTTAAGCCAGCGCGGCTGGCTTTGAACCTGCAAGATCCTCTTGTCTCTGCCTCCCAATCGTGGGGATTACAAGCGTGCACCAAAAATCATTTTTCTCTACTTGGCCCTGCCCCTTTTATCCAAACAGAATCAAAATGCTTGACTTGATCACCAATATCTCCGGGTAATTCCTTTAAGCAAATTTATTTTTGTTTGTAAGCAATCTAGGTGTCCACCATCCTGTGAATAGATGAAGAGAATGTAGTACTATACCCAGTGGGATGCCGTGCAGTCCTCAGAAAGAAAGAAAGAAGTCCTGTCATTTGAGACAACATGGATAAATATAGAGGACACTATGCTAAGTGAAATAAGCCAAGCAAATTCTTAATGGAAAAGCAAATCCCCTAGCTAAGTGATTCTGTCAATTTGCGTTTAATGGCAAACAAATAGTAAAGGAAGTAACCAGGCAGACACTGGCTTGCTCATCGGGTATATTCCCCAGGCTTTTAGAATATAAAATGGGAAATATTTATTGTATTAAGCCATTCAGTAAATGTTATGGACTAAACTGTGTTCCTTCAAATCTAAATGTTGAATCCCTAATTTTCAGGATCTTGTACTAGGTAGGATCTTTAAAGAAACAGTTAAAACAAGAACATTAGGGTAGGCTCTAACCCAAGACAACTTATGTCCTTGTAAGAAGAGTAAATTTGGGCAGATATACAGAGAGGCAAAACCACATAAAGATGTAGCAAATGGCCATCCACAGGTGAAGGAGAAAGGTCTCAGGAATAAATAAATAAAAATAACCCTTCTGACACCTTTATTTTGTATTTCTACTTCCAGAATGGTAAAAAAATAAATTTCTGTTATTTAAATCATCCAGTCTGTGGTCCTTGGTTATGGTAGCTCTAGTGAATATTATTTTAAAAAATTATCAGTCTTTTTCAGATTCCTAAACCCTCTACTGTGTATTATTCTTCACTCTTCTATTTTTTCTTTATAAATGGAAAAAGAATTCGTATTCATCCTTTAAATATCTAAAGCCAGGTTTGTTGTACTTTGTTTATTCTAGGATGGGTAAGGTCTACCAAAGTCTTCCAAAGTTTGAACAAAACATAGCTAACTCAACATCATGAACAAAACATAGTCCTAAATTTTTATTTAATCAGTGAACATTTCATCAGAGCAATGATATAAAGCCTCAAAAATAGAACTTGAGCTGGGCATGGTGGCACATGCTTGTAATCCTAGTGCTTGGGGGATGAGATAGGAGAATTGCAGATTTAAAGTCAGCCTTGGCAACTTAGGGAGACTCTCAGAAACCTAGTTAGACCTTGTTCCCAAATAAAATCAGTCTAGGGGTGTAGCTTGGAGGTAAAATACCTTTAAGTTCAATTCCCAATACAAAAAAATAGAACTTTTTCATTCTTCTTTTTCCGAGATCTCAGTTTGATGTATCTCTTAGTTTGCCTTCACTACTAATGGACACTTAAAAGTTTTAATGTTAAAATACATTTCATGCACTAATGAATATTCACCATACTCAAGCCATGTTTTCTCATGTTAATTTGATCAACTATAATCATTTTACTGATTCTGAAATGAAGGCACTTAGAGACAAAGCAACGGCCTATTGCTATTTAGCACAAAGCCGCTAGGTTGTTAGCCAAGGGCTGGGTCCAGAATCTTTGGCTCAGAAACTGGTATTTAACCACTGTACCATAATAGCACTCAAGCCATTACAGGATTTTATTGTTTATAATAAGAAGAGCTGCAAAAATATGTGTGTGGGGGGCAGAAAATCAGATATTTTACAGTAACTTAGAGAAAAATGAAATGACATTTTAATTATACATTTTTATGTTAATATATTAGGTATGATGTTATTCTGCCTAGTTATGTCATTTCCCATTTCCCTTTATCTTTTCCTGCTAAAAGTGTCATATTTTTAGAACATCTTTCTTCAGAACACTATATTGTAATTGAGTATGGATAAAAGAGTTAGGTTAATCAGAAAATCTAAAAAAGAAAATGGTATAATTTTAAAAGTTACAAAAATTTTATATTTTATTTTTATATAAATGTTAATACTAAATTAAAAAATCATGTTAAATGGAAGCCGGGCGTGGTGGCGCACGCTTGTAATCCTTGAGTTTGGGAGGCGGAGATAGGAGGATCGTGCTGGTTGGGAGCCAGCCTCGCTGGCTTAGGAGACCCTGTTTCCAAATTTAAAAAAAATATATATAAAATAGGTCTGGGAGTGTAGCCCAGAGATAGAAGGGCTTCCAGGAACCCCAGTACCACCACCAAAAAAAAAAAAATCATGTTAAATGGAGAAATAATGAATATACCAACTGGACAAGTAGTCATTTATACTCTATTATTTCTATTCATTTTAACAGCATCAATGGGAATAAAGTAGAAAATTTTTGTGGAAAGACATATTTGAGTGAAAACTTTGCCAGGTGGCAATTCTGTTTTATTCTAAGAAGCATATGATACTGTGTGAATTCCTAGGTTGTCCTTTTTAAGTATAGTGATATATGTGATGTGTTGTCAGTAATTTTGAGTCCTATTTCCTAGCCAAATTTGAATTTGGTAGAACATCTTTGAAGAGTAAAGCAGGACAGCCACTCCAGGTGCTGTAAGTACAGCTGACCTACTTCATGAATAATTCTCTGATGCTTAATTTGCACAATAGAATGCTTTTTAAAATCTCATATCTAATACAAGAAAAAAAAAGTCATTAAGTTGAAGGTTGTTAGCAGTTCATGGTTCTGGATGCCTGGTTCTGGAAGGCAGAGACAGGAGAATTGCAGATTGAAGACCCAGTCTTAGAAATTTACAGAGGCCCTCAAAAAACTTTTCAAAATAAAATAGGGCTGAGAGTATAGCTCAGAAGTAGAATATGCCTGGGTTCAATCTCTAGTATCACAAAAAATAGAAATCAAGCAATGTAAAGAAATAACTTTAATAGTCCCAGCCAGTTTTAATTATAATTTTATCATGTAATTAAAATATATGTTTGTCAGTCAGGCGTGGTGGCATACACTTGTAATCCCAGCACTTAGGAGGCTGAGACAGGAGGATCACACAGGTTTGAAGCCAACCTCAGCTACTTAGTGAGGCTCTCAGCAACTTAGTGAGACTATGTTTCTAAATTAAAAAAAAACATATATATTAGATCTGGGAGTATAGCCTGGAGGTAGAAAGTCTCTGGGTTCTACCCCCAGTACCACCAAAATAATAATAATAATAAATTTAGATTCAGAATCCTTCATGTGGTAGACTTCAGCAAGCAGAAATTGCAGTACCTAATCCATCACACCTGGATCATCACAGAAAGACAATCAGAAAAGCTCAGAGAAGCAGAAAGAGGCACAGAGAGGTTAATGATTTGAGGGGGAGAGGAGGTGAGGCTCAGGCAGGTCCAGCCTATGACAGGCAACTCATTCCAAAAAGAGACATACATATATGTGTATAAGTGTACTTTATATACCAACTCTTGAGGCAAAAATTAGTAACTTTTATTATTTTTTGAATAATACTTCTAAAACATCTTTATCAATGTATTTTAATAACAGATTAAAACAGCCATAGATATATATGTAAGCAAACATGACAATTCACTCTTATTTCTATCTAGTATGAGCTGTTTTTAGGTAAAGAGAAACAAATAAAAATAGTCAAATTATTGCTAAGCTACCCTTAAGGTCGTTTCAAGCTCTGTACTGTAAGAGACAAGTCATAATTCAAAAAGAAAATAATCAATTTTCTTTCTCTAGGATAAGTAACAACAATTACAAACCAAATAAACAAAAGAACAAGAAAAAATACTTGTGCCTCCAAAACATTATTAATGTCAGAACAATTTTTAACGCCCTTAGTCATTTTGCTGTGGGTGAAATCAGTTCTAAGTTATAAATTTACATGATATTGTTTCTCAAAAAAAGCAAGAAAAATGGGAAAATATAATGTTACTATGAATTAATAACATTTTAAAACTTGAATGGATATATATATTGGACTTTGACTATTGCATTATATTTAACTCTTGAGTTACTTGAAATATTAGTCTTTTAATCTTCTAAAGGGATGATAAAAGTTAGTGATTTTTAGGACCAACTTTTAGAAGTTTTAAAAGCTGAATTGTCCATATAATTAAAGACTTAGCCGGGTGTGGTGGCGCACGCTTGTAATCCCAGCATTTGGGAGGCTGAGACTGGAGGATGGCGGTTCACGGACAGCCTCAGCTACACAGTGAGGCCCTCTGCAACTCAGTGAGACCCGGTTTCAAAATAAAGAATAAAAAACAGGGCAGGGGCTGTAGCTTGGAGGTCGAATGCCCCGGGTTCCATTTCCAGACCTGCAAAATAAATAAATAAGTAAATATTTTATCTGATGACAAAAGGGTGTCTGGCTAGCACTTATAATCATCCTTCCTTTGCAATAAGAGGGGAACATATATGATTCCACCAACTAAAACCCCAAAATTTTCTCATATTTTAAAACTAACATTGGACATCATGTCTAATACTCCTTCAAATCCATACAAACTAAAAATTGGGATTTGTGTTTGGCTGTGAGGTTACTTGGAGGGAGAATGACAGGTAATTTTTTCGAATTTAATTTCTGAAAAGTAGAAAAGAGTATATAAAGAGTATATAAAGTACCTGCCCTTATATTTCAACAGATTTGAAATATAGTTTTGATATATATGATTAATCAGTACTACATGTATAGCTCAATGGTTTTTATAAAACTTAAAATTTATACAAATATCACTACAGTTCAAATTTAGAGCATTCCCATCATGTCAGAAAGAAACCTTCTGTCTTTGTACAGTGACTCCCATTTCCTACCAAAGGCAATGGACCTAAAGCAACCAGGAAAGTATTGGACATTTTGTCAATGTGCATTTGACCTTTCTGGACATATTGTATAAATAGAACCATGTCATTGGTGGTCTTCAGTGCTAGCTTCTGTCACTGAGCATGGAGGTTCATCGTGCTGTAGCACCTCTTCATTGCCTACTAGAATTAAATTTTTATCACATAAAATTTTCTTTATAATCCATCAGTTTAGATACATATATATTGTTTCTGAAGTTACATTTTATAATCGCTCACACTCAAAAGGTAAAATAGTGTCATTTCCTTAGAACTTCTCTGTTCACATCACCAAAGTGTTTGGAAGCAAACTAATATTTTAAGGTAATTGTCCTCTGGTGAGATTTTCAAGACATTTTTTCTAAAAGCTCAGAATAAAGTGAAACAAGTAAAAAAGAGTTTATTATGGAAGTATGTTAAGTTAGTGAATGATATATTTTAGCTTAAGAAGCCTATTTTAACTAAATAATCTTACTTTTAAATAAATTATCTTACTTGTTGAATATATCTCAAAACATAAGTACAAATGACAAACATACAGGCTACTTAAAATTTTTTATTTTGTTTCCTGGGTTCCCGTCAAAGATAAAAAAAAGGTGTTCTCTCATAAAAGATTTGATGTTTTCCATTGAATTAACTATATACAAATATAAAATCCACAAATAGTTAATGTTACTGTACTACTTTTGTATGTAATATACTTTCCACCTAAAATGTATTTTTAATTTCTAGAAATAAATCAATTCTTATGAAATGTTCTACAACTTTGCATATTTAAATAGAGTAAAATTTTAATAATTTTATGTAAGCAAGTAAGTAATTTGATTTTCTACTTTGCTTTTATTTTAATTAATTATTCTAAAATATAAATATCATGTCTATTTTATGATCTTTCTCTACATCATTTTCAGTTACAAAAACTTTAGGCAAGTGAACATAAATATATATCATGGTATATTGTAGTTCAGCAGTATTTTAAAAACTGTTCTATTAGTGTTTTAATAACATATTAAAATGTTTTGAAATTCACTTTGTGGTAAATGTTAAAAATATTGAATTAACCTGGGCGTGGTGGCGCATGCTTGTAATCCCCGCGCTTGGGAGGCGGGGACAGGAGGATCACGCAGGTTCAAAACCAGCCTTGCTGGCTTAAGAGACCCTGTTTCCAAATAAAATATAAAATAGGTCTTGGAGTGTAGCCCGGAGCTAGAAGGCCCCAGTACCACACACACACACACACACACACACACACACACACACACACACACACACATATATATACATACATATACATATACATATACATATACATATACATATGTATATATATAATTACATTTTATAAAATCCTTAAGGCAAATATAAATAAAAATTTTGTTAGTTATGATGGTACATTCATGTAATCCCAGGATTTGGAAGGCTGAGGCAGGAGGATTGCAAGTTTGAGACCAACCTTAGCAAATTAAGGAAACCCTCTTTCAAAATAGACTGAAGTGCAGCTCAGAGGCAAAAAGCCCCTGTGTTCAATCCCCAGTATCACACATATACAAAATTTGGCTTATATTTAAAGCATTGTTACTTACATGATTATTAAGATACATAGTTTAAAATTTTTATATAAGTTAAATTTGACTTAGAGTACTACTTTTATACTAAAAATTTTATCATTTACAATTTCATCATTCTCAATAAGTTCTTTATAAAACATTTTTATTGCCGGGCGTGGTGGCACATGCTTGTAATCCCAGCATTCAGGAGGCTGAGACCAGAGGATTGCGGTTTCAGCTACTTTGTGAGTCCCTCTGCAACTTAGTGAGACCTTGTTTCAAAATAAAATAATAAAATATGGGGCAGGGGGTGTAGCTCAGAGGTCAAATGCCCCTGGGCTCCATCCCCAAACCTGCAAAAAAAAAAAAAAAGATAAAACATTTTTAATGTAAACAGATTTTCACCTGTGCAAATAAACCATATTGATTAAAAATTCAATGTTGTACATATACTCTCTAGACTTGGTCTATCTTCTTAAGAAAAGTTTTTTGTCCTTTAGTTAGAGAGTTCCCATTTCCTCCCCTTCTGCCTCATTGCAATTTCTATTCCACAGTTTGATTTTTTCATTTAAGTATTTTAGATAATTATATAATTATAACTCATATAATTACTATCATTGAACATTTGTCTTTGTGTCAATGGCTTATTTCACTTAGCATAATGTCCTAAAGGTTTATTTATATTACTAATTACATAGATCTCCTTGGTTTTTGAGGCTCATGAACAATTCTGTTTTGTCTACACTTTGGCTACAACAAATATGAGAATGTCTCTTTCATGTACTGGGTTTAATTGTTTGTGATACATTTTCAGAACTGGGATTGCTGATTGATATGATAGTTATATTTTTTTATTTTGTGGAAAGCCTCCATACCACTTTTCCATAGCAGCTATAACATCTACATTTATACAAAGAGTGCTAATATGTTTTCCCTTATTATGTACAGAAATAACTCTCAATAGTCTGATGACTTTTAATCCACACTATAAACCCTATCAGCATTCTATATAAAAGAAGGCAAAGAAAAAGGAGAAGAGAAACACAAATAACTAACAATAAGGTTTCCATATTAAGGGAAGAAGTGCAAGGCATAGAAAGATCACATACAACAAAATAAAATCTATATTTCACTATTAAGTAGTTTCTCATATTATTCTCCCTCCTGAAATATTCAAGAAAATGGCTCAGAAGAGCATTTGCTTCTTGAAATTATAAAAGCTATTTGTATATCATAAATAATGGTTTATAAGAAAACTAACATAATGATAGCTTCTAGAAGAACAGCTGTGAAGTAGAAAAGCAATTGCATGTTAGACCTCTGTAATAACAACAGAAGTATAGGAAATTATGCATTTCAGAACATATTCTTTCTAGGACAGAGTTCTAAAGCAGCACTTTTTAAGCCTGACACAATTTTTGTTATTATTGTTTAAAACAGATTTTAATATGGAAATCAGGAGAAATTAGAAAATTAGAGAACACCATGCCTAATTAAAAAGTATTTCGAGTGCTTACAATAGAAATGTGGCTTATAAGAAGCAAAAATAGCTGAAAAAATTTAAAAGATAAAAAAATCATGGTTATTGTGCTAGTGAGGGCAAAAGATAAGAAGATGTCAGAAGTGATAATTATCCCAAAGAAATAGGCTACACTTACAAAAGCCAATTCATATTCTAATGTTACTATTGATTTTCATATTCTGAATGTCTTTTTTAAAATACTATAGACTTTACTTATTAATTTGTCACAGATTCTTTTAACTGATGAACAGATTTGAAAAGGCAAATTTAAATTATTTAAGCAAAGTTCCTTCCCATGAAATGGCTTTAGTTTAGAAGTCTGACTCCTGAATAAAAATTGAAATGGTTTGGATTTAGAGTATCCCCCCAAATGACAGTGAATGTTGGAAGTGTGGCTTGATTTCTAAGGAGGGGTCCCTGGGGGTGCACCCTTGGGGACTCTCTAAGGTCTCTCCTCCCCTTGCTCTCTCTTGCTTCAGGCCTCTGTGTTTTGAGAGCAGACCCCTTGTTCTCTTCCTTTTTGTTTCCTGACACCACACCCTGAGATTCTTAGACCTAGCCTGACAAACACTGAACTCTGAATTCTCCAAAAACTGTGAGCAAATAAATGTTTCTTTTTCTAAATTGTGTGGCCAGCTGTTTTGGATCACAACAGTGAGAATTTTGACCAAGATGAAACTTTTCTGTAGCAGCATTAAGATCTCTCGACTCATATTGTCTAAAAACCAAACATTGTCACATTTGTTTGTGAAGTCATTTGACTTTCCAATACTTTTTTCACATTGATATTTGTTTGACTTTATATTCATCTTTGCACGATAACTGATTAAAGTGGAAATAAGAAGACTTCTTTTTTTTTTTTTTTTTTTTTTTTTGGTGGTACTGGGGTTCCTGGTGGCTTCCAAACAGCGCGATCCTGCTGTCTTCGACTCCCAAGCTGGGGATTGCAAGCATGCGCCACCACGCCTGGCCATTTTTTAAAAACTACTGGTAATCAGCCCTTATTACAATGAAAATAGAGAAAGTTTACATGTTTTCTCTACACCCACAGCATATATTTAGAAGTTCATATGTATTAAGTATCAGTATGGTTGCATTGCAGAGAAAAGACAAAAATAAAGAATATTCAATTGCTGCCTCTAAAAGAGTTTATATCATACTAGGGGAGACTTTCATATAACCAGATTGTTACAAAATTGTCGAGTGGATAAAAATAGAGATCATACATAATTCAGCCAAGGGAATATCTAGACTTATTTAGTTGTCTATGTGTGTGGGTGAGTGGGATAGAATGATTCCAAAGGCAATAATACCTGACCAGTTATTAATCAGTAACACTAAGTAGAAGGTATGCTTATCAATAAAACTGACAGGAAGTATATTCCTAGCAGAAGAGATAAGACGAATTGAGGAATAAGAATTATCAACAAAAGCTAAAACAAACAAAATGCATGGATTATGGTGATTAAAAACACTTTTTATTGTCTGATCATAACGTGTGAACAGGGCTATCTTCAGGGACATGTAACCTGTGATGTCTTTGTCTTGGAAAAAAACTAAACAGTTCAACTTGCAGGTAGAGGAAATTACTAAAGAATTTTATGCAAAGAATAAAATTATGTGATTTACATATTGTAGCAGGTATACAGAGAGATTAAATAGGTATGGGTACGATATACAAGTAGAAGCACAAAGTTAGGATTGAAACAAATACAAATTAATGACACGAAGGCAGAGAAAAAACTGGGGAAATCTACTTGCAAGTCCTTAGCACATTGAAGTGTGTGAACTTGACAATCATTGGACTGTAGGACTGATGAAGGAAAGACCAGCTCTGTGCTCTAAGATGCTAGCCTGGGTGACTTGGTGTCAGTAACGACAATAAAGAGTATCAGAAGAGGGGACGTTCTACAAAGAATACAGACTCGAATGTACTGTTAATAAAGTGCTTTGCTCTATTCAAAATCATGTTACAGGATACATTTTCACTACTTGGGGTCTGGATAACTTAAATTATGCAAAGAGTTAGTAAATGCTTAGAGAACACCATGATAAGAAAATAAAGATAAGAAATACTTAGATAGAAGTAGGAATAATAAGAGCTGTGGTCTCCATGGGTGTAATGTGTCTACAAAAAGAGGGGAAAATTCAAGAGAAATGCATCCAGATTAGACAGCTGAACTAAAAATATATCAATATAATTATTTATAACTTTATATGTTTTCACATTTAACTTTTATATTTGTGTGTGTGTGCATGTGTCTTACCAGGGGTTGAAACCAGAGGCTTTCTACCTCTGAGCAGTGCTTTTCATATGAGGGTTCACTTGTTTCGAAGCAGGGTCTCGCTGACTTTCATATGTATGCAAGTCATACATATGAAAGATCTATGTGGCAGATAGAGGTCAGTGATCTTGAAGTGAAAGTTCAATGAAATATGAGGAAATGGTAAGAACTAAGAAAACTGTGAGAAAATAAAAGAAAGACTGAAAAATAACTATAGAATTTTGGGCATCTTGAGGAGAGTTTAGATAGTTTTCTTTCTTAACTTCTTTTCTTTTTTTTTCCACTTCTTTTTCTCTTTGCTTTTCTTTTTCTTTTCTTTTGAATGCTTAAAAGCCAGTAAATTAGAAGAATCAAGATACAGAATAGAGGAGATAACATTAAAGCAGAGATTATGTGCTGTTGAAGAACAGAAAGCAATTGTTTTAATAGCTGCTATTTTTTTTCACCAGGTGCACTAGTTTTTCTTTGTACAATTAGAGAAATTAGGCAATGGTACTTGAAGTTAGGTAATGGTACTTACATTTTCTCCCATTGTATTTGTCAAGCAGAAGGTCTTCCACCTCACACAGTTAGAGCACCTTGGCATTTTCTTTCCATGGTCTTTCTCTTTTCTTAATTAAATTTTTAAAATAACAGTGAAAGTGTGTGCACTTACTGTGGACAACATGATGTTGTGAAGTATATATAATGATATGAATGAATACATTTAGCTAGTTCACATATATTTTACCTTACATAATTACTATTGTTGTGGTGAGAACACTTTTCAGCCATTTTCGATATTTTTCAGGAATACAATATATTGAATAGTCACTTTGTGGTACAATAAATCTCTTGATTTTTTTTTTTTTTTTTTTTTTTTTTGGTGGCACTAGGGGTAGAACCCAGGGGCTTTTCTACCTCCGGGCTATACTCACAGACCTATTTTATACTTTTTTTGGAAACAGGGTCTCACTAAGTTGTTGAGAGCCTCATTAAGTAGCTGAGACTGGCTTCAAACCTGTGTGATCCTCCTGTCTCAGCCTCCCAAGCTTGGGGATTACAAGTGTGCACCACCACACCTGGCAGATCTCTTTAATTTATCCTTTCTACTGAACTGAAATGTTGTATCCATTGACTAACATCTCTCATTCCTCTAGCCCCTGTTAATTCCTACTCTAGTCTCTACTTTTACAACATTCGCTTTGTTATAGTAGCCACACCAACAAGGTCATGTAGACAGAATTTTTATGTTTGTGAGTATTTATCATGTACATTAGGGAGCCTCCCTCCTTCCCCCTCCCCTCAACCTCAGTTAGGCCTTTTTATATATGCTCCTCATATGGTTTCTCCTCCTTCATCTACATTTCCTCCTATGACCCCTTTTTTCCCTACGCCAAACATGAGAAGGATGGAGGGGAGAGGAAATGAGAGGGGTTGGGGAAGGGCTAAATGAGTGATGTGTGCATGTATGCCTCTACCATCTTGTACTCCACTAAGATGTATGACTATAATGCACTAAAAAATTATATATATATATATGAAAAAATTGACCGAATTTTCTTCTTTAAAATATGAATACTACCTTGGTAAATACTGTAAAAGCATTTTTTCTTTTTATTTTTCTCTACTACTAGTACTAATTCTGGTATTTGGTGGTTGCTCAGTAAATATTCATGAAGGAAAAAAGGGAAGAGGAAGGAGCATAATTAAAACACAGGAATGGCAAAAAATCTGGCATGTGCAACAGAAACGTGGTGTGACTGGTAGCATGTAAAGTGTAAGATGTGGAAAAAAATTGAAAAAAAAGAAAAAGGAAGGAAAGAAGGAAGAAGAAAGGAAGAAAAGAATAAGTAGAATGGAAAAGGTAGAAAAAAGGGAAAAGAAAAAGAGAGAACAGATTACAGAAGGTCTTAAGTGTTAGGTAAAGTACAGATTTCATCTGATTTTTATTTTCTGTGATATTTCTCTGTGCATGCCGCGTTGCAAGTACCGATCCCACTCTTGACGTCCCCAGTAGTGGCCTGGCTACCTGGTGGACTGATCCAGACCCCGCTGGCTCAAGCAGAGGCCTGGCCTCATGGGAGGTCGTGATTCAATGCCCCCCCCCAAAAAAAAGCAATAAAGTAAAATAAATAAAAACAAAAAACAAAAATAGTACATATTTCAGAGACTTCTTTCTATATTAGAATTATTATACTGATGGCCCAGGAACAATTCAAAATTAACATATTTTGGTTATAGTTTTTCATGCAGAGGAGCAGCAAATAATTTTTGAGACAACATAAAAATAATTTTAAAAGGTCACATTAGAAATTTGTATTTCGATGTTCTTAAAATTCACAAATCTCATCTCATTCTGGTTCTAAATTTCCATATGGCAGCGAATGATTCCACTTTCAAATCTAATTCTGAAAAGCTTTGGAGGTTTTAATATGAAGATCTCTAGCAAACAGCAGGATTTAAAATCAACTAAGCCAGAAACAACTGTGGCATCCTATATAGCCAAACATTTAGAGCAAGTAGACACCGAAAATTTCTAGATATATCCAGAAACTCCTGGGAAAGATTCATGGCAAAGTACAAGGTTAGATGTGGCTTTTACAAACATTACATAAAAGAATCAGAGATGGCTCGGATGTTTTTATTCTTTCTTTTGGTCCCTTTTTTACTTTTATTTCAACTTTCTATTCATGTGTCTGTCCTGTCTGTGTTTAATACCTCCCCCTACTCTCACATCCTAAATTCTTAAATATATTGACTTCAATGCTTTTTTGATTTGACTTCATCAAGTTTAGAAGTAATGGCCATAGGTTTAATCCCCAGTGCCAAAAATGGTGAGGGTTTGATGTCCACTGTGGGGGCTGGTCAAAGCAAATGAAAGAAGTTTTGTTCTAATGGACCATGTAATTAAGGCTGTTTTGCTGGGGACACTGAAATGACATGAGGATTAACATCTTAACATTTACAAGCTAAAGACCAGCAGTAGACAAAATCACTGGTGGCATACAGATTATTTCCCCCCACCTTTTCTTAGATATAGCACAGGACAAGGAAGACATTTTGTCTTATAATTAAATGAGAACAATAATAATAAGATTACAAGTAAAAAATAATGAATATGGAGTTTCTAGTAGTAGAAGATAATTTTCTTTTTTGATATAAAGAAAAACACAGACTAAAAAATTAAATAGGTTCTGTATTATAAAAACTTATAAATATACATGTATTGTTTTCAATGAATGTCTTAGTTATAAATTAATTTTAAATTGGGCATTATAATTAATTTAAAATGTAGTCTCTAACATTACTATAAGTTCATTATTACATCAAGTATATTCTCGGAGCATGTATAACAGAAGCATAGAATGTAGCCATTTGATTTTGTTGAATATTCCTAATTTCTAAAATGACATTGGCTTTTGTATTCCCAAAATATACTTACAACTGCAACAATGACACTTTAAATTTCTGATGTCATTATTTTATCCACCAAACTAAAAAGAATTTTATTTTTATGTTAAATTTTTAGCCTAACTTATGGGTAACATGTAAAGCTTTAGAACAGTGAGGAAAGAGGTTGTATTTCTCTCACAGGGTACTTTTTTTTTTTTGCAGGGGTTGGGTGGTAGGATAAGGAAAGGATCAGGATACTACTAGGAATCCAACCCAGGAGAATACTACCACTAAGCTACATACCACAGCCTTTTTTATTCATTTTTTTTTTTTTTTAAACAAGGTCTTGCTATCTTAGTGAGGAGCCTCCCTTACTGAGACTGGCCTCGAACCTCTAATCCTCCTATCTCAGTCTTCCAAGTAATGGATTTACCGGCATGTGCTACCATACCTTGATGGTACTTTAAAGCATGTTAAAAGGAACTTACCAGATAATATAATTTCTTTATGAGCTATCTTTATTCGGAACATTTTTCCCATTAACATTCTGATTTTCTTTTTAAAAAGAAATGTTTTAAAAGGGAACAAAATTGGCTGGGCATGGTAGCCCACGCTTGTAATCCAACTCTTGGGAGGCAGAGACAGGAGGATCACACAGGTTCGAAGCCAGCCTCGCTGGCATAAGACCCTGTTTCAAAAATAAAAAATTTATATATATATAAAAAAAGGAACAGAAATTACCTGAAATTATAGTATTATATTCTGTATGTTAACTACATACTAACATTAAAATTGTGTCAACATCTTATTTCTAGACATTAGATTGTAACTGAACCACAAACTATGTGGAAAAAAGTCATTTAATCACCTTTAGGTTCCCAATGAAAATTCACATAAATAAAACACTTCTATAACCAAATTTTATTTAATTCCTGACATTAATGAATACATACATTTTAGCTTATTTTTGCAAGACAGAAAAAAGGATAAAATCTCAATTTTATCTAACGTATGAAAAAATTCAGTTTCAGCCACAATATAAACACTTAAATAAGAATGTGTAATAAAAATGTTTGTGAACTGAAAATCAATAAATATGTGAGTATTATCATGCAATTTTACAAATTTGTTCCTTTTATGGTTTTAAAATCATCAAGCTTTCTTCTGGCACTACCTCTAATTTTAGTAAAAAAAATTCCACATTCATTTTTAGTATTTTTTTTTAGAAATTAAAATGTAAACAAATTAAAGTTAAAAACATTAAAACTCAATTTTATTGAAATATTAATGTCATATTTTATATTTGTAAAAGAGTCTAGAACTTATACCAAGTTCACATTCACATTTGATTTTCACTGAGTTGAAGATTTCTTTTGTGTTCTTTTTTCAGCCAATCATATCCTGAGTCATATTCATTACTCCGAAGAGTAGTAGCATTTTTAAGCTACACTGAGAAAAACTAAATTAAAAAATTTATCTTTGTATAGTTATTTTTAAAGTGGGTGTTAATTCTTAAAAAAATAAATCAACCAATTAAATGTCAGATTTAAAGGATTCAATAGTTTGAGGGCAAAGGTAGGATAGATTACTATTTCCTAGTAGACAAGCTTTAAAGTGCTATAAGACCTTAAATAACTTCAAAGTTTGAGAAATAAAATGTCATTATTATGTAGATTTTCTGGGCAATTAAATTTTAGTCAGGCAAATGTTTATCTCAGTCAGTTTTTAAAATAGGCTTTTATTGGTACACTGTAATCATGCACCATAAGAGGTCCAGAGGAATAGAAACATATATGTACACAGCACTTGGTATGTTTCTCTCCCTATATATACTATTGAGCTTGGGATTGATCATTTTATATATATACATTGCATTATTTTACATTTTTAAGTCTTTCTTTTCTCCCTCTCCACGTGTTTACCCAAATTTTTTTTTGAAGTCGAGAATGAAAAACCCCTTCTTTAATATACAGTAATTTATCCTTTTTTTATTTGGAGACCCTTTTGTTTTCCAATTTCTTTATACCTTCCACATATGAGAGAGAAAACCATTTATTTTTGAATGCACAAACTTATTTTGTATGAGTCCGTGGATTTGATCAAGAGTATTCTGTCAATGAAAAGAATTCTATATGTAGAAATATTACGGGTAATATGTTTATGTGTTTTTACTAGGATCATATTCCTGTGACTATATAGAGATTATCTTTACTGACAAAATCCATGGTAGCAGCTCATTACCTGGTATAGTCTAACCTGGATTGCCTCAGCTTTCTAGACAAGTAGCTAACTTCTCTATCATTTTCAAAATTTGGTTTCAGAATATATTTTTATTCTGTCTTTTTTTTAAACTTGTATCAGTACATTATAATTATACATCATATTACAATATGGCTTAATAGAAATATACATGCACACACTGGAACTTTTCCCTCCAGATCCTACCCCCCTTTCTTCCCTTCCCCATACATTTCATTGGGATTAGCATGAATAAGTTTTATATGTTCATTGCATTATTTCAACTGTTGCCTTCTTTATACCTCTATCCTCCCTCTTCCCTCATCTAACCCCCCTCTAACACTCCAGTGGAGTCTACTCCTCTATCTGAAATCTATTTTGTTTCCTAATTTCTACCAAGCTTCCACATACGACAGAAAACATATATCTACTTCCTTTCTGAGACTGACTAATCTCCCTTAGCCAATAATATTCTCAAGTTTCATCCATTTTCCTACAAAGTACATGATTTTGTTCTTTTGGGCTGAGTAAAATTCCAATGTGTGTATATGCAACACAGGTTTGTGACTCATTCATCTGTTGATGGACACTTAGGCTGATGCCCATCATTTAACCTCCCAACAATTACTGATTCTAGGAGCTCTTAATTAGTGGATGTTCATACATTTATTCCATCAATTCCAAGTTATGTCCTGTGTCAAATGTATGAATAGTACCTAGGCATACAATAAATATTACACTGACAGTTTTGAAAATTGACCTACATTTGGGCTCTGGGATTTACCTGTTTGTGCTACCTTCCCTAGGTCTGGAGACTTTATGCCACTTTGCTATCAACAATGGATATGGTTCTTGGCTTCTCTGTTCTTGGGCCTTCAATGGTGACTGTAGAATTTCTTTGTATTTTCAGAGAGATTTTTGGTAACAGTTTCTAACATCTGTGATCTTAATTATTTTCTTTTTTAAAATTTTTTATTGTACATTGCAGTCATTGAGTAAAAGATAGTGGAAGCATACATGCCCGTATCAACCAATTAGCCCTTACCCAATTACCACCCCATTACTTCCCCTCTCTCCTTCTCATATTTGGCTTAGTGATTGACTTTAATATATTTGTTACTGTATATTATGAACATTAGAGAATTTCTCTCTTTCCCCCTTCCATCTCCTCAATTAGGTCACCTTATTTGCTCATCTATAGTATCTCCTTCTTTGAGTTCCTGCTATGACCCATTCTCTCCCTACCTTTTGTATATTAAGGAGAGCATCCAATTTCATATGTACATGATGTACATTCACAAACATATCAAAGTCACTAAGCCAAACATGAGAGGAGGAAGGAGGGAGGGAATGGGATGGGAACTGGAGAAAGGCTAAATGAGTGATGTGTATATGTATGCCTCTACCATCTTGTATTCTATTAAGATGTATGACTACAATACACCATTAAAAAATAAAACCAGAAAAAATGCTTTGAGAAAATATAAGAGCTTAATAAAATATTCTTGGAGTTGGAAAATATTCAAAATATAGATATGCATGGCCTATCTAATGCCAGAGAATCAATTAAATTATATTTAAGGGCTTTGATATTGACAGCCATAAGCTTGCTACTGTTTTATTTTTCTGTGCCATAGGATTTTCTACATCATTTGCAACTTTTTTTTTCACTTTGTAGGCCTGTATTCATGGTGTCAAAAGTGTGTCATTCAAAATATTGGGGAAAATGTATGATTTTGCCAGGTAGGGTGGCACACATTGTAATCCCAGTGGGAGGCTGAGATAGGAAGATAGCAGGTCTTTGGCCAGCCTCAGCTACTTACTGAGGCCTTCTGAAACTTGGTGAAATACTATTTTAAAATAAAGAATAAAAATACGCAGGAGGTGTAACTCAGAGGTCGAATGCCCCTGGGTTCAACCCCCATTGCATATATATATGCAATATATATATGCAATATATATGTAATATATATATATATATATATATATATATATATATATATATATATACACACACACATACACATACATACACAATCCACAGAGGTTTTGTTCTTGATGTGTGAATGGAAGATACTAAGAATATAAATATCTTTATTATTTTTTGCAAAATCTGAATTTTAAGATTATTGCTTTGATATGCTATTTATTTATTTATTTACTTTTAATATACTTGGGATGGAACCCAAGCCACATCCCTAGAATATTTTTTATTCTTTATTTTGAAATAGGATCTCACTGTGTTGCAAAGGGCTGTACATAGCTGAGGCTGTCCACAAACTGTGATCCTTCTGGCTTAGCCTCCCAATGCTGGAATTACAAGCCTGCGCCACCATGCCAGGCTTGGTATGCATTTTAAAAGAAACAAAACAAAAACATCCCAGAAAACCTAAACATTGATATTTAAGTCTAGCCAATGAAATTTTAATTACAAGTAGCAGTGAGCATTTTTTTTTCTCTAAAGATTGAAATCTTTAGGGTAGGTCTTGGTCCATCAGGGAATATGTTTAATGGATCAAGTGAAAATTCATCAATGTAATAGTCTCCCAACGTAATTCTAATTATCATATCAGTACAGTCACATTCAATAACAGTCATTGTGTGCACTGCCATATCATAGGAATTATAATTTCCAGCTCAAGTATCAGACAGACCTGGTTTAATACCTCAACTCTCCATTAATTCATTAGTGCAGAGTAGCTGTTTAATTGTGCATCTGAGGTTTTTTTTTTGTCCCATGATTAAAAAAGTCACTTTGCATTTTCTGTAATATCAACCAATTACTTTTAGCATATGCAATTGTAAGGGAGTTGCATATCTATTTGATCAAACAATAAACAGCGGCATAAAACAATGTATACTCTTTACACCTCAGAGGAAGGCAGTTTCTGAACAAACCCAAACTCTGCCATGTACACCTGCATGAATGTTCTCGAGCAAATGAAACTTTCTATATCTCTATTGTTTCATCATATAGCATAGTTATTTTACATTGCACTATAGTTTTTGCAAAAATCAGTAAGTTCCTATATTCCTAAGTTTAAAAATTCAGAAAGTAAGCATGGTAATTATTTAATGTTATCTTTATTATTACTAAATACAAAACACATTATTAAAATCATAAAAATACGAGCCGGGCGTGGTGGCGCACGCTTGTAATCCCTACGCTTGGGAGGCTGAGACAGGAGGATTGCATAGGTTCGAAGCCAGCCTCAGTTACTGAGTGAGGCTATTAGCAACTTAGTGAGACCTTGTTTCCAAATAAAATATAAAATAGGTCTGGGAGTATAGCCCGGAGGTAGAAAGCCTCTGGGTTCTACCCCCAGTACCACCAAAAAAAAAAAAAAAATCATAAAATGCATCCTGATTGTTAAAGGAATAAGTACCTTTGAATAGGGATAAGATACTTCCCTTTTCCTGAGCTCAAAGTTGTTAGAATGTACAAGTAGACTTACATAGTCATCCTGTGATGATGAAAGGATAAGGAATGCCGGTCTGTGAAAGAAAAAGGTTCAGGAAGAGAAAATGAAACTGTAAATAGTGCTTATATATATTAAGCCTATGCATTAAGCTGTCTTTTAAGATTAGTCTCTTGCAAATACATTTATTTATGTAAGGCAATAAATTTACTACTTGCTGAAATAAAATATAGATTGGATTCTCTGTTCTGGTACAATGAAAGATTTCTAATAATTACAGAGCCTGCCCTATGACAGTCTTGGGAAGGCTGAAAGAAATGATCTATATAGTGCTCAGTGTTTCACTGAGTTCTAAATACGCTTCAGCTATTATTAGTAGCAAAAGTTGTTGTGTAAGGTTAGCAAGAGGTGTGATGAATACCATGGATATAAATCAAGTGATATTTTAAATTATGATCATTTGTTTTTCTTTCTATTGTTTTTATCTTCTCCCTTTCCTGTTTTTAATTTACTCCTATGTCTTTTTTTTCTTTTATAGGAAAGTACTTGAACATGAATACTTTTCTTGCCAGCTACACATTTTTTCAGTAAATCTTCTTCACACTCTCCAAGAATAATATAATCCTTGTTTTCTCAATACAAATGGTTGATTTGATGAACTGGCAAGAAAATATGAGAACCTTAGTTCTTTGCAACAATCCTTTCCAAGTCACAGTTACTTTTTACATTGATATAAGATTTCTTTCAAAAGTTAGCAGAACATTTTCTACTGTGATGATGTCTTGGAATAGCATCCAGACTACAATAAGTTTTTTACTAGACAGATTCTTTTTCATTTTTCATTTCAAAACTACATATGAGGAACAGAATCTTGTTCTGACTCCTATCACCTATGTGAAAAAAATCATATAATGTAATTCTGTTGATTTCTAGATAAAAGTACTTTGGTTTTAGGCAACAGAAATCGATTTTCGACAGCTTAAGGGAAACAAAAGAAACTTATTGGAACAGTCATTGTAACTCAGCTAGAAAGGAAAAGAAAAACAATCAGCTCCTAAAAGGTACTGAGAACAGAGAGGTTTGTAGGTCTAAAACGAAATCTACCCAGGATACTTCAATTGGTATGTTTTAGCTCCTCCCAATTTTTTTTTTTTTATCAAGGTTCAAATTTCTGGGACAGAGAATCTGAACAGCCTGCAAGATAAAGGGATATTTCCATTGTATTCTTATTAAATACAACAAATAAAGAATGAAAAGCCAGTAAAAAAAATGTATGCTGATCACCCTCCCCAAAAAGAAATAGATCCCAAATCTGTTTCCTCATCTAAATCCTTAGCCTGGTATCAAAAATGTCCTTCTTTGTAATCCTAATCCTCTGTTAAACCTGCATCTTGTTTTCTTTATCTCTTTGATCTATTCCATAGCCAATCTCCAAAGTTTTCTTCTTTCCAAACACACTCTACACCTTTTGAACTTGCATGGCTTTTATAGGATTTTTCTCTCCCTTGACTAAGGCACATGATCTTTTGAAGTTCCTCCTATTCAGATCAAACATCTCACATCCTCGTCCAAAGGATTTTCCCATCTTTATCTAAACAGAAGCTCCTTGAGATCATGATCCATGTTTACATAATTTTTTTCATAGAAAGTAAATTGTGTGCCTAGAAGAAATACAATATTGAATGAATAGAGACTCAATGATTAAAATAATACTTGGCTAATAATAACAATTCTATTATATAAATTTTTATTAGTGCATTGTGACAATTCTTTTCATAGTTGCTTCTCTGACTCCTCTGATTCCCCAAACCTATTGTATCAGTTCAGGTTCTTTTATTATATTGTTAGTTCATAATCTATTAGTCTTCTTGCCTATAAACTGTAATCACAGTCTTCAGGAAAAATAACACTACTTTGCTCACAATTTTGTCATTATCTTAAATTTTGAATAAGGAATAGATTTTAATCAGACAAATATCTAGATTCTGTAGCTTTAATCATAGTCTGAATTTCTGGCTTTATTTACTCTGAGTAATTAACCAAATTATTCCACTATAAATTTATTTACTCAATTATTTTCTAGTTTATTTTTAAGCCTACATTCAAGCCTACATTTCTGTCTGTTATATATGAATAAGGTTTCCCTACATTTCTAACCATTTTTGTTGACTGGTATCTAGAATAGTTTTCACACCAATGTGTTCAGATCATGAGCACATATTTCCAGTCCTTTCTTGAAATTATAAGTTATTTATTTTTAAATTCACATTTTAAGTCCTATTCTACACACCATTTAGTAATGGAAAAATGAATGTCATCCAGTTTATTCTCCCACTTAGAACCAAGAAAAAATAAAAAATAAAATATGACATCCTAATCCCCCTGATAGATAGAAATGTAATTAGCACAGTTATATATGAATATTGAAGAATGATATCTGATGAATAATATAAAATGTGATTTCTAGGAACTGTGCATGGTGGCTCATACTTTGTAATCCCAGGACTCTTAAGACTGAGGCAGGAGGATTGCAGGTTAGGGGCCAGCCTCAGCAATTTAGTGAAGCTCTCCACAACTTATTGAGGACCATTTAAAAAATAAATAAATAAATAAAATGGGGGACTTGGAATATCGCTCAGAAGTAAAATGTCCCGGACTCAATTCCCATTATGAGAGAGAGAGAGAGAGCAAGAGAAGAGACAGGTTTTTCTAGACATAAATAGTGTCTAAAATTTTTAATAAACTTCTGAGAATTTGTCGGATTTTTGGAAGTGAGAATACTGAAAGCAGAGACCTGGCCAAGATGTGGAATTATGATAGAATAATTCTTTTTGAAAAAGCACATAATTTGGTGGGTTTTAAGCTTAGAGCTGAAGAGAAAATTTGTAAAGTGAACTCATTAGCTAAAAAAGGAGATAATTCAGTTCAGTTCAAAACATCTTTACTTAAAATTGCTCTGTGCATAATAATATAGGTAATGTAAAAATTATCAGAGATAATTCCCCTTATAATGCTTACTGACTAATTATGGAGAGAATAGAGGGGACAATCCCAGCAATATATAAATAGGATTAATATTATTAATCTATAAGACTCTTGTTCCAAAAATTCAGAGATGAAGAGGGAAACGAATTCAATTAGGAAGAAAATTTGTCTTTAAACAGGCTATTCAAATTAATTTTACTTGATACAGATTACTTTTAAAGATAATAAGTATTATCCTAGGAAAGAATAAAAATTTTAACAGGGTCTTATAGATAAAAGCTAGTGGATTTTATAAAAAGCAACCCATGAACAATTAAGACAGATTGATTAAATCATACCAACATTTTTAGGTCAATGATAGTTTTGTCTATTTTTACTTTTCTTCAGAAAATAAAAATAAACTATTTTCTGACATCTCTGATTAATATATCTTTCAAAGCCTAATTCCTCATCCTCCCTGTTAAAAGCCATTCTTGACCCTACCAGTGCACTTTCTACAAAAAATTAGCTGCTCCCTTGTGTTTTAATAGCAGAGTTCATAAATTACCATAATAGTCACAAATTATATTTCATTCAGCTCTTTACCTGTCAGTTTTAACTTGTTGCTTTTTAAAATTTTGTAATTTGAGAATAATGTTTTATTCATTTTTGTTCCCTTAACATATAACACTTGATGGCCATATGGCAGGTGTGAATGTTGAGTAATTGTGCATCTTAGGTTGCAAGAGCAGGTCATAGTGCTATAGACAAAATAAGCAGGGAGCAGAGAGGTTATCACAGGTTGGGGAATCTGTGCTAAGTAACCCAACTGGCTTGAAAAAAATTGAAATATAAGTTAATTTAATGTTTTTTAAAATAGAATGTTAATACTCACTGGTCATCACAATATTCTCTAAATCAAGAGAGAAAGGTAAATGTGGTATACTTCCAATATTCTGCTTTATAAAATGATATATGATATCAGTATATATGTACAGCATTGGTAGATAACATATCTAGAAATTCCTGTGTTATATGGCTAATCTAACCAGTATACAATATTCATAACATCTATACATTTCTACATTGATTTTTGTTATGATTGAAATTTAATTTCTGAAAGTGTTTAATTACCATACGTAGATTTGTCAAAAGTTGTATCTACTTTAATATTGAATTAATATTTTTACATATTTTATTTTTTGAATGTTTTTAACTTATTTTGAAGAGTATTATTTTAGTGAAAGAGCAGGATAATACTACTGTTCATTATCTTGGAATCAATATCCTGTATTTATTTTTCCAGCAAATAGAGACCATTTATGATAGCTTTCTTATACTGGAACAATAAATAGACCATGAAATAGTAATATTATTTAGTCACTGTAGTTATAGAGTTGTTCCTGGCAGTTAATACCAGCTTCCATTTAATAAAAAAATGTAAAAAGGATGATATAAAGACTTTTAAAATCAATTAACAAACATCTGTTCTTCCAAATGTATAACATGGATTGATCAGAAGGCCCATATCTGTCTCATTCCAATAACTTCATAATTGGTGTCTTATCTCAGTCCAAGGCTCCCTAGAATAATTTCCCTCTCTCTTCAGCTGCTTGAGTTATCCTTGGGAAACACCAGTTTGGTATTTACCCTCTGTTGACTCTTCTATGTTAGATGTAAAGGCAGGAACCCAGGAGTCCAATGGTTTTTCATCCTTTCAAGATGAATAGCATCAAGGTCCCGTGTGTAGGAACCAGCCTTTACTTCTTCTTGTAGCTTTCTGCAGAGCCACTCTCTGCCCTAGCTGGACTTTGAGGTACATCCATTCAAAGTGATCATTCACTTATTAATTTAATGAAAGTTTGTGCCTATGCCATTGCCTTTGTCACCTCTAATCATGATTGTAACCTCATGTTAATTATGTGGTCAATTTTTTTCCTCAAACAGATTGTAATTATCATGAAATAACATGGAGTATTTTTATTATGCATGGCAGTTCAAATTCTCAGTACTAAGCTCAATTGTTAACCTAGAGAAAACAATTTTAAATTATTTATTATTTTATTGGGTTATATTTATTTTTCTTTTCTTCTTCTTTTTTTTTTTTTTTGCAATACTGGGAATAGAACCCAGGGACAGTCTAACACCAGCCCTATTTTTTATTCTTTATTTTGAAACAGGGTCTCACTGAGTTGTAAAGGGCCTCACTAAGTAGCTGAGACTGTCTGCAAACTGCAATACTCCTGTTTCATCTCCCAAATGTTGGGATTACAAGCATGCACCACACACCATGCTCAGCTTTTGATATCTATTTTTCAATGTCTATCATTGACCTAAGATCCAAGACATGTAACTTTTCAATTATAGAATTTGGATTAGAATTAATATAACATAAATTTAAATTTAAATTTAACATTGAGCTGGGCATGGTGGTGTACTTGGGAGGCTGAGACAGGAGGATCGCACAGGTTCAAAGCCAGCCTCGGCTACTTAGTGAGACTCTCAGCAAATTAGTGAGACCCTGTTTCCAAATTAAATATAAAATAGGTCTGGGAGTATAGCCCGGAGGAAGAAAGCTTCTGGGTTCCACCCCCAGTACCACCAATAAATAAATAAATAAATAAATAAATAAATAAATAAATAAATATTCAACAGTAAAGGCTTTGGCAACAAAAACAATAAATTATTTTAACATTTGTTTTAAGTTTGTGGTTTAATATAAGAACATAATTGCAAAAACTCAATACTTGGCAATTATATGACATAGATTTATAAGAAATTATTATTTAAATAACTTAGGCACATGCTAAAAATAGGCATAACTCTAATTCGTTGTCTTTCCAAGTGAATCTTGAAGCATATCTAAATCATCTGTTAATTTCCACTCTACCTTTTTTCATTTTATATTTCGTTTCTATATAGATAATTATAATTCAGAAGGACATAGGAAAAACTCGGATTTTAAAATTAAAATCTAATGCATGTAATCCTTGACAGCTAATCGGTTTACCAGCTGTTTATCCTCTGACAATTTATATACCCTTTGTTTCCTCTTCCACTATAATGTCAGTTTTTTTTCAGTGAAATTATACATACATATATATATATATTTTTTTTTTTAATTTTAACTGTCAGGCACAATAAACCTTTGAGTAAAGGTGTTGCTTGTTTTTCAATAGTTTGGGTTTATTTTATATTGAGCATATACCTATTTGTCTATTTACTATATTAAATTCAATTTTGTTTTTTTATAGTAGAAAAACTAGAAATACTAATGTAGGTCTCCAAAGTAATATCCAGTAGTTGCATACTGTGCAAGGGAATTATAAAAGTTTTGAAACCAAAGGAAAGTTTTTTTCTTGGTAGGAAAGATTCCATCTAGAAACCTTGTTCGCAATATTGGTAAATGTGTAATTTTGAAATAGAATGATTCAAATCACATTAGGCTATGACCTTCGACTTGTTACTTGTCACTAACAAGCATAGCGGTGGTGAGAATGTTTGTAAAAAAACGTAAGAAAGTAGGCCATCATTGCTCATTTTGATGCCTGTTTCCTTAGATGAATGTAAAATTTACCTGGGATATACATTTCAGCTTGCCAGATCTACTCGGTTACATGATTGATGCATAGACTTTTGACTTTATTTTGATGCAATGCATTTAGCACTTTAATAGAGCTAGCTTTTTTCTTAAATTCTTTCTCCCACCACTTTCATCTTTCACTTATATTTTGAAAAGAAAAAAATTCTCAGTGTTTCAGTGTTTCTATGTTTTGAGGTATATTTTGTAAAATGCACTTAAATTCTTTTTAATATAGACCTTTCTGTATGTTTTCATTCTCTCTCTCTCTCTCTCTCTCTCTCTCTCTCTCTCTCTCTCTCTCTCACACACACACACACACACACACACACACACACAAACTTTGCAAGTGAGTTTGATGCTGTACATATATTATCTTCATTCTTCAACACTCCATATCCTTCAACACTTCTCCAAGCATGGCATTATCTTCATTTTTACAAGGCAAAACTCTGATCCAAGAAAGGGCCTAACAGAGATTACACAATTTGTAAGCCATAGAGCTGAGATTTGAATCATAGTTTATTAGGATCCACAAGTTGCACTAACCTCTTTCCCTCTAAAGAGAAAAATAATAAGAAAACAAGTGAGTGAAGTGATTTTAAAAGAAATGTGTTTCAATTATAGAGTCAAATTCAAGTGTTATTCAAAATTCAATGTCTTGAATGGTATACAAAGAATTGATTCAAAATATATTAAAGAATGACATGTTTCATATAGATGATTTTTCCTGATTGTTAATATTTTTATTACTTATGATAGATTTTCTCTTCCAAATACTGAGAAAGCATTTGAATGTACATTTCAATGAACTTAAGGACTAAGATAGTAGTATGAAGTCAACTAAATTTTTTTTATTTCTTTCTATCCTGAAAGGCATAAGCTTCTTCTGTTGTATGTATATATTTCACATCTAATTTCTCCTACCCAGCTTTCTAGTTTTCCAAAGCTAACAGCCTTGAATAAGAGGAAATCTGTGCCAAGGATTACTTGGAATTTTTCCAACTACAGGATTCTCAGGCTCTGGCTGCAGCTAATTCATTATCTCCAACATATCCATCTGAGACTCAAGCCAAACACAGACCAGGCCAAGGTACTTTCTGATTTGCCAAAACAACTCGTGAAAGAGGGAACCTGGTCCAATTCTGATAAATTATCTGCAAACAAATTAGATATTCTTCTAGCAAGGGAGTGTCAACACTGTAACCAACCAGAGACGACAGAATTTCTTTTAATAATGTGTTATATCAGTAGACTATATCAGTGAAAATGTTTTCGCAAATTTTTTCAGCATTATAATAAACTTATATTTGGATTTAATAAGAATGACTGTTCCCTATCACTATACAAAGCAAAATTTTTATTTGGGGATTTTCCAATTAATTTTATATGTTCATCCTGACAAACTAAATATGTGTGTTTTTAAAATAAATTTGTAAACAATTTGGTAGCTCCTAGATATCTTCTAAGTACAGTTTTAGTTGGATATAAACTTTAGCTAGAAAATGTTTGATTTTTAGCATAATTTTGTGTTTTGTGACAAATAGCCAGACAAAAAGAAACAATATTTTTGTAACTTATCTTGAATGTACCTTAAAATCATACTTAAAAATGTAATATTCTTGGGTCTAAATTCATTTAGACCTATGAATACAAAGAGAGAGAGAAGGAAGAAATCTAACATCAAACACTATAATCAATATTAGCTTCATTTATTATAATTTGAATTGGCAAATAATAAGGATTGAACTCATGGACATTTTGCCTCTGGGCTATACTCTCACCCCTATTTTATTTTTATTTATGAAAGAGTATCTAAATGGGTTGGTGAGAGTCTTACTAATTGCTAATGCAGTGCTGTCCTTAAACCTGTCATCCTCCTATGTGAGCTTAAGTATTGGGGTTATAGATATGAGCCACCATTCCTGGTGAGCTTTGTGTATTTTATCTAACTGTTTCTAAGAAAAAAAAAACACTGGAAGATAACTCCATTTGATAGATGAAATATGGATGCATAGAAATATATGAGGTAATAGATTAGCAAATAGACATGACTCTCTCCAATACGTTAAAATTTCTACTAGGATATGTAAGGGTCTGCTAAGGATAGTAATTTAAATTACTATTTGAAAAAGTATTGTGTTTCCTATGAATAAGTTTTACTTTCCCTGTTAAATTATGAAAATCTTGAGTGGTGAAATGATATCTTAAATAAATCCACACTCCACATCAAGTAAGAAAGGAACTTATGCATGGAAAGTGTTCTCTGAATTTAGATTAAATTAAAAATAAAACTTGTTAGTGTTCTTATTTATAACTCTCAGAACATTAAATTATTATATTTTAAAATATATATATTTAATGCAATATATCCAAAATAGATTTTTAATGGTGTGCTTTTATGATGTATTATAGTCTCACATCATAATGAAAATCATGTTGACAGTTACATACATGCACATAGTTCTTGGTGTCCCCCATTTTTTGCCTTCCCAAGAGAGTACTGAGATTGACTTTGATATATTCACATGTATACATAGTCGATGGTAGTACTTCCATTGATGAGCCCATATTAGAGAAAACATATGACCCTTCACTTTCTGTGACTGGCTTACCTCACTTAACATAATGTTCTCCAGGTCCTTCTATTTTCTTGCAGATGACATAACTTATTCTAGAAGTCCATTGTATTTCTCATAATTTTGTAGTCCATTCATTTGTTGATGGACACCTAGATTAGCTCCATAATTTGCTTAGTGTGAATTGTGCTGCCATGAACATGGGTATGTATATATTTTGGCCCCTTTGGAAAGATACCAAGGTAGAATGGATTTTTAAAAAACCTTTCATTTTTCTTCCCTCTGAAAATGACTCTTTTCCATTATTTTCTATGATGGTAACTATTTCTATTGTCTCTTTGCTCCTTATACTTAAAAAAATTTAGCTGGGCATGGTGGTGCATGCTTCTAATCCCGGCACTTAGGAGGCCGAGACCGTAGGATCACGGATCATGGACAGCCTCAGTTACTTAGGCCCTCTGCAACTTAGTGAGACCCTGATTCAAAATAAAGAATAAAAAATGAAGCAGAGGGTATAGCTTGGAGGTCAAATGCCCCTGGGTTCCATTCCCAGATTTGTAAAACAACAACAACAACAACAACAAAAATTAGCTTGCACTTGCTTTATTTAACAGCTATGACTACTCAGTCAGCAGGTTCTGTAGAGTATAGTCTATTGATAGCTCCTTAAACTATTTGATAATCTCATCTCCATAACTTAATTCAAATATTTTTAGCACACCTTTTTTATTTTTATTGTTATACATGTATTAGTGCATTGTAATTTATACATCATACTAAGATAGATGATAGGAACATACATGCACACAACATGTGTTGTGTCTCTCTCCAGACTTGGCCCATACATGTGGTTGAGATTAGTATTGATAATTGCATTTAGGTACAGTCATTATTTAAATTGTTATCTTTATTAAATCTATTTCTTGGCTCTTTTTACTAAATAGAAATACTCTATTTTCATAATCCAATGTACATAATTTCAAAAGATAATCTTTGATATACTTATAAAAATAATAACCAGTTCATTTTGCTTATGAATATTTGACCTAAAGATTATCTAATCTATTGATCCTTTTATTGACAAACATTCTCTCTTAAATTTCTAAGAATCACTTATCTTTGGAGTGTTGCCTTATTATAAAAAGTAGTACTCATGAGATCTCATTAAAGAACCAGCTTTATTTTTACTCATTAATTTAGTGCTTTTTAAAGAATGAACTGTGAAACTGCCTGAATTGTTACTTTCTTGAAAACATTTTTAAATATTTAAAATACTTTTGAATGGTAAATGAAAAATTTTTGTAATAATAATGAATGATATTTTTAGGTTCAGGAAGGCTAACTGGAATTATATTGATAAATTAATAAATTATTTTTATATAACTGCATTGATGCTACATTATTTCTTTTTAAAAGAAACAAATTATGAAAATGGCATAATTATAATTACTTGGGTATGTATCTAAGCCAAACTGTGAAATAAATAACTTTTTAAGTAAATATTTTTTGTTTCCTTTCATTTTTGTTTAATTGCATGGTGAGAGGGAAAACCAACAGAACATCTTAGAAGTTTCTTCTATTTAACTCAGACATGCCAAATTAATATGTTTTGAATATATGCATGTAATTACCTTCAAATAATCTGTATTTAAATGTTTTTTTCAAAAACTTTTGAAATACCATGTATATGTTGCATAATATGCTACAGTATGTATAAATAAAAATAGTAATATATAATATTTTTCCTGATGGAACTGTATGACATACACATACATATATATATGTGTTCTTAAAACTTGAAAATATATGCATATACATTATATATATGTATATATACTTTATTTTTCAAGCTGTTCTCAAACTTGTGACTCTACTGTTTAACCCTCCCAAGTACTAGGATTATAGGCATGTGCCACCATACCCAGATATATATACTTATAATTTGAGATATATAGGATTTGTATATGCACACACACATATATACCACTCACTCTATAAATATAAAAATATGAATAACATTTTGTGTTTATTACATGATAAAATAATAAGGCCCTTGATGCTTGTAAATGTCAAATTTTATTTCCTTTGTACTCAGGAGTTGAAAAATTTTAAGAATTTTTTTTTAGTCAGTTACCTTCTCTATTTGTTTCTGGGCTGTCAAAATGAGGTATCAAAAACTGGGTGGCTTTTAGAAAACATACTTTTTCTGTAGATTTTAAGTCCAAGATCAAGGTATTATCATGATAGATTCCCTCTAAAGATTGTAAGGAAGGCTCTCTTTTTGGATTCTCCCTGTGTTTTCACATCTTTCTTTTGTACATTTATACATGTGCATTTTTTTTGCCTCATAAGGACATTCAGTACATATGTTCCACACCTACCCTTCTGATATTATTTTAACTTAATTATTTATGCTAAATATTCACAAAATCTACTCTAAGGAACTGGGGATACGATTTTACATTTAAATTTGGGGGACAAAATTCAGACCACAAAAACTCTGCTGTCTGGATCCTCAAAATCTATGCCTTTCTCACATTCAAAATGCATTCACTCGCCAGGCGTGGTGGCACATGCTTATAATCCCAGCATTTGGGAGGGTGAGACCCGAGGATCGCGGTTCGTGGACAGCCTCAGCTACTTAGTGAGGACCTCTGCAATTTAGTGTGACTCGGTTTCAAAATAAAGAATAAAAAATAGAGCAGGGGGTGTAGCTCGGAGGTTGAATGCCCCTGGGTTCCAATCCCAGACCCCCCCCCCCCAAAAAAAATGCATTCATTGCATCCTAGCAGTTTCCAAAATTTTAAACTATTCCAACATCGATTCTAAGTGCAAAATCTCAATGGTGTCATGTATATGATAGTAATTAATATTATCAATATTTTATATATATACATATGTGGTATGCATATATTTTGATAGTGTATATATATATATATATATATATATATATATATATATATATATATACAGTATCAAAATTGGGTATGGATGAGATTCCAAGTATGATTAATGCTGAGGCAAAATTCCTCTCCAAGCCATGAACTTGTGAAATCAGACAAGTTATCTTCTCACAAAATACAATGATGGAACAGATATAAGATAGACTTTTTTTTTTTTTTTTTTGGCGGTACTGGGGTTCCTGGAAGCCCTTTTATCTCTGGGCTACACTTCCAGACCTATTTTATATTTTTTATTTTGAAACGGGGTCTCTTAAGCCAGCGAGGCTGGCTCTGAACCAGCGCGATCCTCCTGTCTCCGCCTCCCAAGCGCGGGGATTACAAGCGTGCGCCACAGATAGACATTTTAATTTCAAAAGAAAAAAATTAGAAAGGACTTACAGGTCTCAAACCAAGTCCCAAGCACAGGAAGGAAAATTCTATTAAATTTTAAAGCTAAAAAATGATCTTCTTTAGCCCAATATTTTACTTTCTGGGCCCACTGGGATAGAATTTTTTGAACCCACCAGGCTGGCAGCTCCACAACTTTGTTCTTTAGTGGCAGTTTTCTGGCTCTCTATAACCAAGAGACACACAAAACTCCTGAAGCCATGTCCTGGGTTCCATGATGGTAGTTGCATACCTGACAACCTTTGAGGTAACTTCAAGGGCCTAGTTTGTATTTGTTGAACAGTAGTGCACACTCCTTAGACAATTAGCTCTATTTGCAAAATAGAATTCTAAGAGGTCCAACTGGGTATGGTGGGACAGGTTTATAATGCCAATACTTGGGAGACTGAGACAGAAGGATCACAGGCTTCCGGCCAGCCCCAGCTACGTAGTGAGGCCCTTTGCAACTTAGTGAGACCCTGTTTCAAAACAAAAATAAAAAAATTTGGCTGTGTTTTTAGCTCAGAGGTAGAATATTCCTGGATTCAATTCCCAGTACCAAGAAAGAAAAAAAAATTCTAGAAGTCTGATAGTCTTTCTTCATTTTGTCTCATCTCATTTTTTTAAAATTCCAACTGCTTAGTGCTTTTGCTTTGGAAAATGCTCAAAAGTTTTTCTGGCCTCTCATTTAAGCTAATAGTTTAAGTACCTAAACTATCAGACAAAATGATCCTTCTTATAGCTTTTCTGCATGCCCACATCTTTATTCCTGAATTCAGCTAAGATGGTTGGGTGAATCCATGAGGTGTGCATCTGATCTCCTTAGCAAATGGTTACTTAGCTTTGTCTTAATGTTATCTCTAGCACCAGCTTTCTGGGGTTTTGCAGTATGTACATCTTGAGGATTTTCCATATCTTCAAGTTCTGATTCCTTTGTGTTGGTTCTTTTTTTCATTTATCTCTCTCCTCTCATATTGTACTGTCAACATCAATGTGAAGCCAGCCTAGATCTTTAACACCTTTCAGAGAAATCTTCCCAGCTAAATGTCCAACAATATAAAGGTTCTCTTCTCCACATATACTAGAATATAACTTGGCTAATTTCTACAGTATCTTATAAGGATAAGCTTTCCTCCAGTTTATAAGAATATGTTCTTCACTTCCATATGAGACCTCTCCAAAGGTGTACTTAACATTAATATTTCTACCAGTATTCTGTTCGTGATGATATATGTATTCTCTGAAGTAACCAAGGTCATTCCCACAGTTCTCCTATTTTCTTCTGAATATTTACCCGAAATACTGTACATATACATATTTCTACCAGAAGTCTTTTTTGAGAAAATTTGGGCTGTTCCTAACATCACTTAAAAACTCTTCCAGCCTATTCCAACTACCCACATCCAAAGTTATTTTCATATATTTTTGAGAGTAGTTACCATAGTACCTCTAGATTTTTCTGGACCAAAGTGTCACAAATTGGAGAATTGGTGTCTTAAAATCAGGAATTTATTTAATTTTTTATAGTTATGGAAGCAATAGCAAGACCATGGTATAATCCGAGTTGGTGACTGGAGGCCCTGACAAACATTTTGTTCCAGGTCTTTCTGTTTGGCTCACAAATAGCTGCTTCTTCCCAGTGTCTTTTCTCTATACATGTCTGTGTCCAAAGTTCCTCTTTTTTTTTAGAAGGATGTAGATCAATTCAAGGCCCACTCTAATGATCTAAAATTAATCTCATTTCCTCTGTGGACATCCAATCTCTACATACAGTCACAATCTGAGGTACTAGATGTAAAGGCTGGATCAAATGACTAGAGAGAGTGAGTGTAGTTCATCTCATAACACCTTTGTTCATATCAATGTCATATTTATACTACATATTTTATGACTAAAGATTTCCAGGAAAATCACTTAAACTTGTGCCCTCCTTAAAATACTTTTATTGGTGCATTGTTTTTATACATCTTGGGTTTAAAATGGTACAAGCAAACATGCACACAAGTCTTGGTGTATCCCTTCAGATCCCACCCACCATCCATCCCTCCCCAAGCATAATAGTGATATTATATACATAGTGATACTGTCATGCATGCACATAGATTAACATGAACTATTTCTTTCATAAGTTCTTTTTTAACCCTTCCTTACCTCCATTTCCCTATTCCTTCCACTATTCTACTTGTCACTCCCCTCAGTTATTTACAGTCCCTTTATTCCCTCATTTTCTCCATAGCTTCTCCTATGAACCAAAACATTCAATCTTTGATTTTATAAAACTTACTGATCTCACTGAGCATAACTTTCTCTAGTTCTGTTTTCCTGCAAATTATATAATTTCCTTTTTGCCATAAACACATGACATAATTTGTAGCTGAATAAAATTCTGTTTGTGTGTTATATACCACATTGTCTATATTCATTCATCTGTTGACACGCAGAGTAGGTCCATCATTTGGCTATTATGAATTCTGCTGCTACTAACTTAAAAATACATGTATCCCTATGGTACTCTGACTTTTATTCTTTTGTAAAGGTACAAAGGATTGATGTACCTAGATCATATGGAAGTTCCATTCCTAGTCTTTTGAAGAATCTTCATACTAATCTCCAAACTGCTTATGCTAATTTATACCTCCACCAAAAAATGCAAGAATATTCTCTGAGGTATACTCCCATCTCCATTTTAATTTTTTTTTTTTTGGTAGTACTGGGGTTCCCTGGAAACCCTTTCTACCTCTGGGATACACTCCCAGACCTATATTTATATTTTTATTTGGAAACAGGGTCTCTTAAGACAGTGAGGCTGGCTTCCAACCTGCGTGATCCTCTTGCTTCCACCTCCCAAGTGCGGGGGTTACAAGCGTGCACCAACACGCCTGGCTCCATTTTAATTTTATTTATTTATTTATTTATTTATTTATTTATTTATTTATTTATTTGGTGGTACTGGGGTTCCTGGAAGCCCTTCTACCTCCGGGCTACACACCCAGACCTATTTTATATTTTTGAAACAGGGTCTCTTACACCAGCGCGGCTGACTTCGAACCTGTCTCCGCCTCCCAAGCGCGGGGATTACAATCGTGCGACACCACGCCCCACTTAATTTTCATTTTGAAACAGGGTCTCATTAAATTGCTGAGGCTGGCCTCGAACCTGTAATCCTCCTGCCTCAGCACCCCAGTACTGGGATCACAGGCATGCATCACCAAGCCTGTCTTCTCATGGCAGTTTTGTTTTGATTTCCTTGATTTCTAATGACATTGAATGTTTTTTTTTCATATATTTATTGGTCATTTGCTTTCTTCTGCCCATTTTAGTGTTCAATTTTTAAGTTCTCTACATATTTTAGCTATTAGTACTCTTTCAGAGTAGAGTAGCTGGCAAAGATTCTCTTATTCTGTAGGCTCTTTTCAGACTCTTAATGGTTTCCTTTGCTGAGCAGAGGCTTTTCAACTTGATGATATTCCATTCAGTGATTCTCAGACTTATTTTCTGAACGTTGGGCCTCCTTTTGAGGAAGTCTCTAAGAGTGCCTATATTTAGAGAGGTGGTGCTATGATCTTTTCTGCCAACTGTTAAGTTTCTGATAAAATTTCTAGGTTTATGATCTATCTTGTGATGATTCTTCTTGTGCAAGGTAAGAAATTTGGGTCTAATTTCATTCATCTGTATATGGATAACCAGTTTTTCTAGCATCACTTGTTGAAAAGACTATCTTTTCTCCAGTGTATGTTTTTAGTTTCTTTACATGACTTTAAAGTATTTTTAAAATACTGTTTTTTCTTTCTATATTTTAACATTTACATTATAAATAGTGAATTTTATATTTATTAAAAATTTAAGACTAAATCATTGTTACTAATGTTGTAAATAAACAAAACATAAGCTGATAGATATGGTATTCAACATGTATTACTAAGTTACTTGAACCATTTTTTATTCTAAAATATGTACATTATCTATGTGAAAATAAAATCAACAATTATTTTAAAACTACATTTTCTCCAGCATATGAGTTTGGCCCCATTTTCAAAGATCAATTGACTATAGGTGTATGGGTCTATTTCTGTATCTTCTATTCTGTTTTACCAGTCAGTATGTCTATTGTTGTGCCAATACCATGTTGTTTTTACTACTATTGATCTATAGTCTAATTTGAAGTCCAGAATTTTGATGCCTCCTGCCTTGTTCTTATTGCTGAGAATTGCTTTGGCTATTCTGGTCTTTTCATTCTCCATATAAAATTCATGACAGATTTTTCTAATTCTATGAAGAATGTTGTTGGTATTTTAATAGGAATTGCATTGAAAAAAATATATATGTATATATGTATATATATGTATATAATCTGTAAATTTTGGCACTGTTTCAAGAAGCTTAGAGTATAAACAAAGGAGATATCATGGATATCATGGAGTGTTGCTTCAAGAATTTGAACATTAAAAAAAATCACAAAAATATGACATTAAGTAGATGTGATTCAACAAAATAAAAACAATATGACATTAATTAGATTTAATAGTCACTGTTTTCATTATCAACTTAATATTAGAAAATATACGTATTAATGAGTATAAACAATGTAAGTAAAAGGAGTAATGAATACAATGTTTTATTTGTCAGCATTTTCACAGATAGAACTTAAGAGACTGATCGTGCAACATAGACAAAAGAAGATATGCTCATACTTTTCTTTGTAGATATTGGGGTTCAGTCAATATGAAGCTAAGGACAATAAGCCATGGTGGTGACAGGAAGTAGAGAGAGGGAGAGTACCCACCTTCTCTCTTCACATCATGAAGTCCTGAAGCAAACAAGCAAGGGAGAAGAGGATGAACCATACATAATCCCCAAGACTGTAGCTGCAGGCATCACCTTCTCCATTCACACCATACCAGCCCAGAACACCAACCAGATTAATCTTTTATGATGGGTTTTATTCAGTGTTGATATTGCAAACAAGCCCAGCTTCCAACAGTGCCACCCTATTTATGTTAGTGCTGAGAATCCAAATAATCACAAATAGGTATCTCTGTGAAAAGTTTGAAATTTACATTTATATTTGCTATATTTGGTATAATACATCAATTTGAAGTACTGTGTGTATAAATGCAGTTACTCAATATCTATAGTAATGCTAATACCATAACTGAATATTTATATTCATTCTTTTCTTTTCTATTTTTGTGCATGTTACTGGGGATAGAACCAAGAGGCATTTTACCTTTGAGCTACACCCCATCCCTATTTCTTATTCTTTATTTTGAAACATGGTCTAAGTTGCAGAAGGCCTCACTAAGTAGCTAAGGTCATCCATGAACTGCTATCCTCCTATCTAGGTACCACTATCCATTTAAGTACCAGAATTTTTTCTAATTTTTATGAAATATCAATGTTCTATAAAAAACAGGTTATATTCCTGAAAATAGCTTTCACCTTTCTAATTAGATCATAAACACCAATAACTCAACTTTGAATCATATAACTTTTAATAAAATGACACCAATATTATTCTTAACTATATTCTACATAGAGTTCCACTGTAACTAGTTACTAATTATAGAAAAACATACATCACACACAAAAAACACACACATGCAAATTTTTAGTGTAGTTTCATATTTCTATGTCTATATCAATGAAAAATTATATTGCAAAATATTCAAAACTGTGTGAAATAATTTAATCAGAAGTATTAAAATTATGTATAGAATATTGTGAATTATTTTGGCATGGTATTCAAAGCCTAATTATGGACACTGGTGATACAAAGTAATAGCAAATAATTTCTGTCCTCTTGTTGTTTATAATTTACTTGATGATATGATATATATGCAAAATGTTAATAAAATTTATAGGGCACATTAATGGTATTTCAAAGCAGTGTTGTATTCAATCATTATAGAATTATATATGGCTAAAATAAAATTAAAAATTATATATTCATACAAATTACAAAGGAGAGAATAGAACATTTTTAATCCTATAGAGCTTTAAGGTTATATATAACCTTAAAGGCAAAAATTATTAAACAATGTAGAATAGATTCATAATTTTGTTAGAAACCAAAGGAAGAGATATTCCTTATTTTATTTTCCCCTATTATTTATATAAAATGTTTTAATCCTACTAATACATTTCTCTTGATAATTTCTCTTTGTGATTTCATGAAAATCAACATGAACATAATACTATGCTTCATTATGGAATTTTTAAACCAAAGACAAAGCCCTAAGACTTGCTTACATGGTTATATTTTGTAAACCTCTTCTCAAAGTATCAGAAAATTCAATAAGGTACATTTTGTAACACAATGTCTTGAAGCAGCATAAATCCCATTGAGAGGAGAAACATATGTCATAACTTGCTATCTGATTTATATTGAACACCTGAGGACAAGAGATTTTTGTATTTGCTTTTCATTTGAAAATACCAGGAAAGAGTATACGCATCATCAATGTGGCTCATTCATTTGTCTGCTCTAAACCTGCTACTCTTTTATGCTGGCATACTTTTATACTTTGGTAGTGCATTCATTATTTATTTGTTAACATGATAGAGCCTTTTCAGAAAACAAACACACAAACAAACACTACTTTCAAATGTCAAAAAATACCTTACACAAAATTTCTGTCTTTTCTTAAAACATGTAATAAAATTTTAAATGTTTTTTTTTTGTAGCTTACTTAAGTGGGGCAAAATGTTGAGTGCTGCAGAATTAAGGTTGTACAAGACAGTATGTTAGTGACATAGAAAATTTTCTCTAGCTGGTTTAAAAAAGTGAGCGGCTATGCTGTAAAACAGCTGTATTAGCTGTATTACTAGGTTCTGAGAATAACCTTTAGCAACTATCAGTGATTCTTTCAGCTGGTAGCCAATAAAAAAAAAAAATCAGTTCTACAGTTCTGCCAACAACCTGAGTAAATCTGATAGAGGACCTCAAATCTCCTATGAGATTACAGACCTGGACATCACTGAGATTTCACAGTGTTAACACCCTGAGCAGAGAACTCAGGTAATGTATGTGGTAGACTGGAGAATAGCTCTTTCAAGATATCTTGAATAACTATATATATATATATATATATATATATATATATATATATATATAACTATATAACTATATATATACATTATCCTAATCCTTGAAACCTGTGTCCATGACTTCATAGGGCATAAATATGTGTGTTAAGGATGTTGAGAGGGGAGGTTAGAGTAGGGCTGAATATATCAGATGCAATCTCATATACTTATAATAAGTTAGAGATAAAGCTCAAGAGAGTATCAAGCTATTGGGTCATGTTAAGATGGAAGCAACATTTAGAATGATGTACATTAAAGATGAAAGATGGAACCACAGACCAAGGAAAACAGGTGGCCACAAAGCTGGAAAAGGACTCGGAAACAAATTTCCTTTGAGAGCAGCCAGAAGGGAAGCCATCTTGTAAGTGCCTGGCACCTTGAGCTTAGTGATACTAGTTTTAAACTTCTGAATCTCCAGAATATATTTGTATTCTTTAAAATAACTAAGTTTTTGGAGATTTGTCACAATAGTAATATGAAATAAATACATCCATGCCTGATCTGAAAGTGTGAAAGTGTGAAATAGTGAATATGCATTGTTTTAAATCATTATATTTGTGGCAATTATGCAAAGCATTAGAAAACAAATATGATTAAGAGTCTCATGAGATTAGTCAGTCACAGAAAGTGAAGGGTCATATGTTTTCTTTAATACGCAGAAGCTAGGGAATAATTGGGATAACAGAGGGACTGGAGATAATGGAGGAAAACTTCCATGGGGAAGAGGAAGGAGAAGACTTAGGATCAGCGAAGGAATTACTACCATTGGCTACCTACGTGAGAACACTAATGTCAATCTCAGTACCCTGTGTGGGTAAGGGAGAGATGAGGAGGGAACCAGGGGATGGGGAGGTGTGTGTATGTATCTCACTACCAACATGATATACATTGTAATGTGAGATTAAAATATACCAACAAAAATATAATTAAAAAAGAAAGAAAAGAAATATGACCAGGCATAATGGCTCATGCTCATCATCCCAGTATTTAGGAAGCTGAGACAGGAGGATTGCAGGTTCAAGGATAGTGATAGTAAGTTAGTAAAATGCTCAGCAACTTAGCAAGACCCTACTTCAAAATAAATAAATAAATAAATAAATAAATAAATAAATAAATAAAATAAGCTATTTAATTTCAGCTCTACATAGAATGACCATGGTTTCAATCTCCAGGACGAAAAAAGAAAGAAAGAAAATAAATATGGTATTTTTGTAGATCATTACAGTTATTCCACTCTATGTTCATAATGACCCAAATTAAACAATATTCAAATCAAATTATTCAAATTACAGTTTTCACAAAACACTTGGAATACTCCAAATTTACTTGTGCTAACTATTAAGATAAGAATAACCTCTTCTTTCATTTTCTTATGTTAAATGCCACCAGTCTGCAAAAGTCAAATATAATCCAACTTCCTCAAAGCATTCTCTCCAAACCAGAAAAAACTTAGTTTTTAAGATTTCATTGAGTACAATATAATACATAAACTTTAAATGTGCCATTTAATACATTTTGACACTGTTGTATTCTATTAAACCACCACCAAAATTAAGATACAGACCGTATATATCACATCCAAAAGATACAATTGCCCTTGTATTGTCTTTTCATATAAGTGCTGCCAGATGGCTCTCCCTAGGTGAGCACTGATCTGCTGTCATTGTACATGTAAATTTCTTAGTTTGCACTTTCTAGTTATATAAGTAAAATATATATATACATATACATATATATATATGTATATATATATATGTATATATATATGTATATATATATATGTATATATATATATATATATATATATATATATATATATATATATATATATACCCAGTACTTTTGTCTGACTTATTTCATTTCACATAATTATTTGAGATTGTTGTTGGTGTACATCCCTCCCTGAATTGAGTACTTTCAGTAAAGTCTCTTCAACTCAGAAAAAAATTGGGGTCTCTATCTAGATCCTCTCTTTTCTTGCCAAATAAAATAAATTATCTGGCTGTTCTGTTAATGCAATGAGGTGGAACAGAGTGAAACTCACTATTTTTTCTTGTTTCTCTTGAACCACTTTTCATTGTTTTCTTCAGTGTCTCAAAAATTGTTGTGTGATGGTTTTGTGTGGCTTTTTCTCTCTCTCTCTTCTGGTTGTTTTAGGCTGGAGGAAACTTAGTCCTTCTTGAATGGAAATGGAAGCCTCAACAGTACCAAATCCTCATAGAATTCCTTATGTGAATCATACGTTTTTGCATTTGCCATTTGCTGCTTTGAAAACATGCTTACTTTTAATCTACAAACTTAGAAACATAATGCGTTCTTATCATTCATTTTAAATCTATCTCCAATTTAGTGTTCTGCTTAATTCTGTGCCCAGGAAAACTTATTCGATGGCATTAGCAACATAAACACATTTCTAGAAAAGTGAGTGTTGTGGAAAGTGATTACGGAATCTTTAGAGCTACAAAAATTGTCTAATAAAATATCTACCACGTCTGAATTTAAGTGATTCAACTTCTTTGTACTTTCTTTGGTCCTTTGCATTCATTAGAATCTGAAAATTCCAGTGGTATATAAACACAGACACATGCAGAAATCTACAGAGTCAAGGTTCTTCTGTTTGAATCTTGATTTTGTCATTTTGTCACTTCTCAACTAAAAGAATTCAAGAAATTCACTATGCCTTTATTATCTAATTTCTAAAGGAAAGAGAATGTTAATAAATGAATTTATTTCAAAAAGTTGGACAAAGTTCTGATGAGATTAAGAAAGTAAAGTAATAAGAATTGCACCTAAGAGTGGTGCTAAGTAAAAGTTAAATAATGTTAATTATTTCTTAACTAGCATTGAGAATCAAAGTGATGTGCTCTAGCTTTGTTTTTAAAATGTTTTGGGTATTATCAAAAGTCCTTTTATTTATCTTCATCCAAATACGTGCTTCTGTGATAACCTGCCAACTTGGTCTAGCAAAACCTTTTTGTGGTATATGATTGCAAAGTTTTATAGCAATTTATTTTTGTGACACAGATGTAAGACCAAAGGAACCTTGGGTAATTGAAATGCAGTTTGTTGGATTTCAGTAGCAGCTCATGATGTAAGATCTCAATCAACACTTCTGCCACCTATCATAAGAAAAATGTAAAGTGTCCTATAAATTGTTCTCAATATAAAATGTTCTTTGGACAATTCTGAAAAGAAGCTATTAAGAAAAAGCATTTTCTGACTCACTTTTCAGTTCACCCTGAGGATACTAGATGTGATATCCATTGGTTCTGAAGTAACTGAATTTAAGAGGGTTTAAAAGTGACCAGGTATGACCCATGGAGGACATAAGAATTTCAGCTGTTAAAATTGAGGTGAGGCTATGGTTTTAGCTGAATAGGAAACTGAATTATGACATGGCATCAGACAGAATGCTTATTTTTTTCTGCCTTGAGGTGAAAGTCAATGGCATGGCAAAAATTGCAGCACTGCATGATAGTGGAGGGAACTGTCTCTGATGGAGTGGGCATGCAGTCCCATTTATGAATATCATTTACACGTTTAAGTATAAATATCTATTCTAAGAGGGTTAGAAATCTATGTATTAAAATATTAAGTGCAAGCATCTCCTGTAAAGGACATTTGCGAATCACTTTGGCAGCATGAGGCAGGAAAGTTTTGTACTGGTGAGCTTCAGGGATAAGGGGATGGAGTGCTTACAAATCCAGATGCCTGTACTCAAACAGACCTCTATCATCTGCATTAGAGGACTCCTTCAATCTGTTTAACATTCTGGATCTCATTGACGCATGCAGTGTAAAGAATTACTTCTTTTAAAATATTTAAAGTTGTTGCTTCCTAACATTTTCCCCTCAAGTTGGGAAATATATATAGGTTACTTCATGCAATGCACACATTAGGTTTTGGGCTATTTGTGGGCAGATTTATTGATAATTATTCTGATAATAAATTTTATATAAATAAACGGACAATATCAACACGTTAATTCAATTTTAAAAGGCCTATTATGATTACACTATTATGAAATTGAAGCGAAGCTAATACTTTTGTTTATTGGAAAACTAATAACTGCTTAATTTCAGAATAGTTATATTTCTGAGCTTTGAAGGCAAAATTAGGAGGAAAGCCAGAAGCAAAAAGTTTGTTGTATCTGCCTTTGTTCTCTTTGCTCCATACTCATATATAAAATACTTCAAGTACTTTAAAATAGTTTGAAAAAAGATACTATGACAGTGATGATGGGCAAATAATTTAGCTCTATTAGTGATAATTATTAATTATCCTTTAAATAAAATCTTGATATGCTACTCAGTCTATCTATATACCTGATAAAGTATCTGATAAAATCAAGTGAGACAAAATATGTGATAATATTCTAATAACTTTGAAATTTCAAAGAAAATAAGTCATTAATGTTAAAGAAACACATTTATTTAGTGTTGTATCCTGACTTGTACTTCCCTGAAACTCATATACTGAAGCCCTCACCCCTGCTGTGATAGCATTTGGAGACAACTTTGGAAGATAATTAGAATTAGATGAGTTTCTGAGGTTGGAGCCCTTGTGATGGGGTTACTTCCCCTTTAACAAGAGACACCGATGAGCTTGCTTCTATGTCTTTCTATGCACAAGTTCATGTAGGAAGGGCCAAGGGAGCACACAGCAAGAGATGGCCCTCTGCAATCCTAAGAGACAGCCACATGGCAGAAACCAAACTGTTCAGAACCCATATTTTGTACTTTCCAGACTCAACAACCATAAGGAAAAAAATTCTCAGTTTAAGTCACTCAGTTTATGGTACTTTGTTAGGAGAGCTCAAATTAATTTTATATGTACCTATAATATATAAACACATATACAATATATATGTATGCATAAACAATTTACGCATATAAATATAAATTGAAATGGAGTAAAAATTAACTTGAGTACTTTGAAAATTATAATCATACTTTAAATATTAATTATTATAATTTTCTAAAATATTAAAATATCCAAAATATCTAAATGTCAACAAATATGTTAGCATTTATTAGCCTTAGGGTGAAAAAAATGAAAGTTCTGGAAATCAGGACTGATATTTCTCCTCATAGTAAGTCTATAAAATCAGTATATATTATATAAGTAATTATTTCAATCAGAGTTCTCCAGAGAACAAGAATCAATATGATATTCATGTGAAGAGATGTAGACATAGCTCTAGATAGAGATGTAGGTAAGTTTGGATGTATTAAGAGTTTTATTGTAAGAAATTGGATCATGTAGTTGTGGGGGCTGGCAACTCCAAATTTATGGGGCAGGCCAGCCAGCAGAAAAGCTGGGCAAGATTTAATGGTATAGGCTTGAGGCATAAATAGTTCTTTTTTTTTTTTTCTTTCTTTTTTTTTTATTGGTGCACTGTATTCATACATCATAGTGGGATACAAACTTTTGTAGACATACATGCACACATCGCCCAGTCAGCCCCCACCCAATCCCCACCCCATTCTCTCCCCATCCCTCCTTCCCATGCTTGGCTTAGTGGTTGACATCTAGTATTATAGCAATTTATCCAAAATTAAAAATGATAATTTCACATAACAGTTTCATTTGTCTGATACCAAGCTTTTGATGACTTAAAGATAACATTTCAATATTTCTTATTGCTTTCTTTCTTACCAGAGAATATTTTTTTCTATTTTTTTAGGTGAAACTATCATATATTTATATATTTATTTTTCAGAAAACAATCTATCCTAATATGGAATATGGACTCTAGATACCCAAAACAATCTTGAAAAGGAACAAAGCTAGAAGATATATATATTTTCTGATTTCATAGTTCTTTAGGAAACATATTTTTTACTTTTTAGGCTTTAAACTGGTTTAAGGAGACCATACACATTGTTGAGAATAGTAACTCCTTTACTTAAACTGATTTATAAATATTTGTAGATGTTAGCACGTAAAAAAATCCTTCACTGAGACACTTAGATTAGTATTTTTTTAATGAAAATAAATGGTATACATTTAAACTGTGCTTGGTGCCCTCTCCCCCCACCAGCATTTTCCCTTTCCCCCTCTCCCAACAATGAGTGTCCAGGGTAACCATGCTATATTCATGCTTTTACACATATTCAGATGTAGCTTCTCCAGTAATCAGCCTTCTTCCTTTCCTATCTTTCTATTCTAACTTTGCTGAGATTTCCCTCCATTATCTGGAGTACCTTTGGTATCCCCAGTGCTCCCTACTTTGGGCATATTTTGGGCCGCTTTCAAACTCTTGTGTTTTTTTTTTTTTTTTTTCTGAATTTCTTGGGGCTGCCATGCCAGGGAGGAGTCACTGTTTGGGGTGGCAGCCCTTGATGGTGCCAGGGGATGCCCAGTTTCTCAGCAGGACCGTAGCTCACTCAGGCTTTCTTGTGGTGTTGCAGAGTTACTGGATTTCTCCTGTTGCAGTCCCTGAGTCTGTTTTGGGCCATAAGCTATATTTATTTTGTTTATTAAGATGCTGCCTTCTCAGTAGTTAAACTTAATGTGTTTCAACTAGTGAGATATGCTGCTTCCCTCCGTCGCCATTTTTTCTCCCCTCCCTTATCCTTTATTTTGAAACAGGGTCTCACTGAGTTGCAAAGGGCCTCACTAAGTAGGGGAGGCTGTCCTTAGATTTGTGTTTGATTAAATACATGGGCACAATACCCTAACCACATTAAAACATATAATGATTCATCAAAATGTTATAACAAATACCTTTAATGAACAGACTGAGTGAAAAAATCTAGATCGAAATCTGATTAGAAACATTTACTAAGCTACAGAAATAAGAATAGCCATTTGCTATTCAGATTGTCATGCACGTCAGAAAGATGAATCACAGAAAAGATATTGACAGTGATCTCTGTGCTGTTTAGGAGAAAGAAAGTTTGAACAAAAGACCAATTGTTAAATCCTTTATAAAATTCTACTCTGAAATAGATATGGATGCACAGGATCATATTCTTAATTCCCTTAAACCATCAAATAATTTGCCAATCTCTGTTCTTAGTTCTCAATTACCAAAATATATAGTTGTTTGGCCTAAATTGTACATGTACAGAAAGAAATATCCACTTGTCAGGTTCTAATCATATGCCTTTACTAAATTGTCATTCTGATTTGGTTTATGTATCTTTCAAAGAGTTCTGTTGGAATATAGTTGAGATATAAAATGGAGGTACATAAACAAAATTTATGGTTTGCTAAATTTACATGATCTATACATCCATGAACCTAATATCACAATCAAGATAATATAATATAATATATATAATAATTGTTATGCCTTTATGTAATCCTTTCCTCTCTGTTCTACTGTTCAAAGATGGTTGTCTCTTCTAAAATTTCATGTAAATCATTATAGAATATGCATTTCTTTAGTCTGGATACTCTTCAATGCAAATACTTTGAGAGTCATCCATGCTGTTTCATATAATGAAAATTTCTTTGGTGTTGATAATTCCCATTTTGTTCCAAGGAGATAATAGTTATTTTGGGGGGGGGGTTCTGGAGATGGAACCCCCAGGTATTTGACCTCTGAGCTACACCTCATGTCCTATTTTGTATTTTTATTTTGAAGCAGGGTTTCACTAAGTTGCAGAGGGCCTCACTAAGTAGGTGAGGCTATTCACAAACTGTGAACCTCTGGTCCTCAGCCTCCCAAATGCTGGGATTAAAAGCATGGGCCACCACGCTCAGTTCTACAGTTAATTTTTTATTAACTAATTTTAGTTTTATCCAGTGAGGGCTGTTACAGTTATAGCTGCTATGAATATTTATAAGTCTTGGAACACTATCAGGCTTTTTATTTCTCTTGATTAATTAGAAGAATAGTAGAACTATACAGTAAGTATATATGTGTACTTTTAAAGAAATGTTAATTTTCCAAATATCACATAGTGCCATTCCCATCCCCAGCATATTGAAGTTTAAATTGATTCTCATTTTTGTCAGCACTTAGTATGGTCAATCTTTTAAAACCTTAGGCACTTAAATGGATAGTGCTCTCTAAGAGTGGTTTAATTTATATCTCCCTGAATGACAAATAACATCAAGCATCTTTTCAAGCACATACTTCTTGTCCACATATATTTTTTACAAAGTACATGTGCAACCTTTGCCTACTTTTTAAATTTAGTTGTTTCTTTAATATTGAATCTTAAGGGATTTTTTAAATTTATCAAGTATATTCTTTGCAAATAATGCTTTCCATTCTGTAACCTTTTATTTTCCTTCAGTGTCTTTTTTAAGGGATACATTTTACAATTAAGGAAATACACTTTAGTTATTTGCATATCACAGATCATGCTTTTGGTATTTTATCTAAGTATTTGCTTAACTGGAAATCATAACAGACTTTTAGGTCTGTTAGTCATTTGAAAATTTTGTTTTGTTTGGTTTTATTTATTTTATTTTTATGTGGATTGTTTGAAAATGGCATACATTCAAACAGTGCTTGGTGCCCTCTTTCCCCTACTTCCCCTTCCCCCTCTAAAAAATGAGTGTCCAAGTTAACCATGCTACATTTATACCTTTACACATCCTCCGATGTAGCTTCTCTATTAATCAACCTCAGCCTTCTTACTTTCCTACCCTTCCATTTCAGCTTTGATGAGGTTTCTCCTCCATTATATGGAGTCCTTCTGGTATTTATAATACTCCCTAGGTTGGGCATATTAGAAAAAACATATGTCCCTTCTCTTTCTGTGCTTGACTGACCTCACTTAACATAATGTTCTCCAGGTCTTTCCATCTTCTTGCAAATGACATGATTTTTTTTTTCTTTATGGCTGAGTATAGTTCCATTCTGTGTATTTCCCATAATTTTGCAATCCATTCATCTGTTGATGGAGACCTAGGTTGGTTCCATATTTGACTAATATGAATTGTGCTACTGTGAACATGGATATGTATATGTTACTGTAGATCTCTGATTTCAATCCTTTGGAAAGATAACCCAGGAGTGGTATAGCCAGATCATATGGTGGATCCATTCCCAATTTTCTAAGGAATCTTCACACTGATCTCCATAGTGGCTTAAATAGTTTGCAATGCCACCAGCAATGTAAAAGAGTTCCTTTTCCCCCACATTGTCGCCAGAATTTGTTGTTATTTGATTTTTTTACCCTTGCCACTCTGGTTGGAGTTAGATGAAATCTCAGTGTAGTTTAAATTTGCATCTTCCTAATGGCTAATGATGTTGAACATCTTTTCATGTATCTATTGGCCATTTGTATCTCTTCTTTTGTGAGAATAGATAGGCTTTTCAACAAATGTGCTGGGAGAACTGGCTATTCATTTGTTGAAGGATGGAAAGTTTCCTTACCTCTCACCATTCAAAGAAATCAACTTGAAATAGATAAAAGATTTAGAAATTATACCAGAGACTGTGAAGTTATTAGAGGAGGGCATAGGCTCAACACTCCAACATATAGGCACAGGCAGTAACTTTCTCAACAAGACCTCCAAAGTGCAGGAAATTAAAGCAATAATTCACAAGTGGGATGGCATCAAACTAAAAATGTTTCTGCTCATTAAAGGAAACCACCAAGAACCTAAATAGAAAGCCTACAGAATGGGAGAAAATCTTTACCAGCCACCACTCTGATAGAGGACTAATATCTACAAAGATCTCAAAAGACTCTACACTAGCAAAACAAATAACCCAATCAAGAAATGGGTAACTGAATTGAATAGACACTTCACAAAAGAAGAGATACAAATGGAATGAACTTTTGCATGTGTTGTAAAAGTATGAAGTTTTACTTTATGCATGCGGGTAGGCACTTGTTCAAGCCACATTGTTGAAGATGCTATCTTTTCTGAATGAAGTACCTTCACAACTTTCTCATGAATCAGTTTGTTCAAATATATATGGCTCTATTTCTAAGATTGCTATTTTCTTACCTTGATCTAGTGTTCTATTTTAAGTAATTTATGACCTTAGCCTACTGCAAGTAAATAAGAAAGAGATGAATAAATATAAACTATACTGTGTTTATGGTATCGGAAGATTTAGTTTTGTAAGATTTTGATTCTCATTAAATTAATTTATAAATTCACTTAATCCTAATCATAGTCCTAGCAAGGATTTTTGTAAAAACTGATTACCTGTTTCCAGAATTTATGTGAAAATTTATGAGACCTAGGCTAGAGTAGCCAAAGCAAATTTGGCATATTGGAGGACTAGTATTACCTGATTTCAAGACTTATTCTATTAAAAAAAGTAACAAAAAAGAGTTACATTGTATATGTATTTAGGTTTTTTTTTTAATTGAAAGGGCTTATAAACTTGAAATAAATGCAAGGTCTCGATGATATTCTATGATTCAGAATAGAGGGACAGACACAGGATTCACTTAATTCAGTAACATAAATTTCACTTGAGGAACAAAAACTACACATTCAAATTATAGGTCTTGCCTGGACATGGTGGCACACACTTGTAATCCCCGCGCTTGGGAGGCAGAGAGAGGAGGATCATGCAGGTTAGAAGCCAGCCTTGCTGGCTTAAGAGACCCTGTTTCCAAATAAAAATATAAAAAATAGGTGTTTGGGAGTGTAGCCCAGAGTTAGAAGAGTTTCCAGGAACCCTAGTACCACCAAAACCAAACCAAACAAAACAAAAACAAATTATAGGTCTTTTTAGGTAATACATCTTTATAGTCCAAAATGAGTTTTCCATATAAAATATCTACAGGCTTTTACTTTTTGATCACCACGTTTAATTATCTCATTTAATTTCACATTTTCATTATTATATTTAAATGTTTATAAAGATTTTTGTGTTTTCTTACATTAAATAATACAAATAATATTTGTTCTTAAAATATTAAAATATTTTAAATACATAATTTTCACATATTAAGTATTAAATAAGCCTGACTGAAGAAAACATTTGGGATTTTATAAGACTAATTTAACAATTTATTTTCTTTTTATAATTTCACTCTTACATATTGTAGCAAGCTAACACAAGCTGAAGAAGGATAGACTTATGATGTATCATTTTTTCTAATGCTTTAATTTGCCCATTGGTATGAAATAATTTACTTCAAATAATCATTAAATGATGAGCAACATGCCTCAAATTTCCCAAGACACCAAAATCTATGATCCAGATGTATATAAAGAAGTTCAAGGAAAATAGTAATTATCCTAAATTATCCTAAATCTATTGATAAAAGTTGATAAAGTAAGAAGCTTTAAAATAATAATAGGTTGTGTGGAATTTAAAGCTATTCTGCTTTGAAATGCCCATTGTCTAGCTGAGCATAGGCGTGGGATTGGCAGACTGACAGGAAGAATTTGTTGTTAAATACTTTTTAGCTATTTTAAGTCCTCCTCAATTTTGTTCTAATTTTGCATCTTCTCATCTCTCATTACATCTCTCATTACATCTCTCTTAGAGTAACTCTTCCTGATAAATTTGTTCATATCATTAAAATTCAGGAATGTTTTCACAAATTGACAGACACAAGAAACTATGAACTACATTGTGATATAAGACCATAATGCACCAAAATAGTATAAAACAAAAAAACAAGAAAATTACTAAAAATATATGGTTTATTTTTATTCATTTTTGTTGTAATTGGAGCATTACAATAACTAAAGTTTCTAAAGTATTCCACTCCCTTGGTAAATATTCTCTATTGTACATTCTGTAGCTTAGACCTTTTTCAAACCTGTGGCTTATGTTGTCAGTATTTCTCACACTTTTAGTCTCCCTTCGTTCCTCTCCTGGCAATTGTATCCTCAGTACTTATTCAGTGAGGTATATATTAGTAAACGTATATGAATATCTGATAGTCACTATGAATTAATTCTTTACTGATACCCTCAAAACTCTTAATTTCCTCTATTTCTTGATCATTTTGTAACATATGGCTTTGGAAATGTTAACAAAAATATTTTGGCCCTAGAAACATACTAAAATTCACATCTTATAGCAGCTGAAGTCTCTTTAGGTATTCAGTGGTTGATTACTATTCCCCTTCAATATTCTTCTTTGGTTTACATATTGTATTCTCTGTCTTTCTGACCCTGACTGTTATCTTCTCCTATTCTGTTTTCCCAAAGTAGGCATTCCCTGCCGATTTGTCCTTAGGACTCCTCTCTGCTTTTCATATGTTATTTCTTAATACTCTCATTCAGCCATAGACTCATCTACTATCTTTACTCATGTGATTCCCAGATGTTAAAGTCAATTATCCTTGAATAGATTGGCATGTTAGATACAAAAGCCCAAGTCCCCAATGATTCAGCTTTCATTGAGAAATGGTTTAAAAGTAAAATGTTGAATTCTTGGCTTCTTGCCAACTCTTCAGTTTCTACATTCATAGATTCTTGATATTATCCAGAGACCATAGCCATTTCCAGGTTAATTCCATACTTAGAATTATTTGCAGCATTTCTAACTGCATATATTATCTGAGCTGAGAAAAGTACCCAAATACCTAGGTAGGTATACCTGATAGTCATCCATTTAGTATCATTATATTCAAAGATTATATTTTAGCACTCTTTTATGAGCCATAAATTACGTGATTCATGGATGTGCATACATAAACATATATGTTCTTAATCAAATATTCACTAATAAATTGATAAATATAATAGCAGTGAATAATACAGGATTTGGTCCTTGTTTGATTTTATATCTACACAAGAATTGATGCTCTTCTTTATGGCTAAGTAGAATTCCATTGTGCATATTGCTATAATTTTATTTATTTATTTATTTATTTATTTATTTATTTGTGGTACTGGGGATGAAACCCAGGGGCCATCTACCTCTAGGCTACACTCCCAGCCCCATTTTATATTTTATTTGGAAACAGTGTCTCATTAAGTTGCTGAAAGCTTCACTAAGCTGAGGCTGGCTTGGAACCTGCATGATCCTCCTGTCTCAGCTTCCCAAGTACTGAGATTACAAGCATGCACCACTTCGCTCAGCTATATGTGCTATAATTTTATAATCTATTCATCTGTTGATGAATACCTAGGCTGCATTTATAGTTGGCTTTTATGAATTGTGCTGCCAAACATATATATGTTTGCATAACTATGGTAGTCTGATTTAAATTATTTTGTATAGATACCCAGGAGTGGTATAAATGGGTTATATGGTAGGTTCATTCCTATTCTTTTAAGGACTCTCCACTCTGATTTTCACAGTTTTGCAGGAAAAGATTAGTTAGTCACAAAAAGTAAGAAGCCATATGTTTTCCCTCTTATGTGGAAGCTAAGAAGAAAGTGAGTCACAGGAGGGACTCTAGGCAAAGAAGTGGAAACCCTAGTGGAGTGATGGAGGGGACCTAAAGGAAAGAGGCAGGAGGTGGAAGGGAGACTCAAAGAGAGAAACACAGTAATGGACATGGTGCACAAACAGAAATTCATCAGTGCCACATGCACAATTACACTGTTGTGCACAGCAAGGGTGAGGGAATGGGATGAGAACTCATTAAGTGCTATGTTCACATATGCCTCTATCACTCTGAGCATCATCATGTATGATTATAATATGCCAATAAAATAAAAAAGAAACTGATGCGAATATAAATAAATATCCTGGCCTTAATTTTGTTGAGTAATTGATGTGTTACAGGAACTATTAGAGACTATCTTTCAACATTTTAATATACTTTTATTGGTGCATTATAAATATGCATAATAACGAGTTTTAGCGTGATAGGAATGTACTTGAACACAACTTTTGGTATGTTTCCTTTCAGATTCCATTACATATCTTGCTGCCTTCCCCATACTTGTCACTGAGATTGGTATTGATAAATCTGCATACGTGCACAACATTTCAATGAACATCAAATACCAAATTTATTGTATAGATGGAAGATTTTCTTCTGTGTTTGCCTCTGTATTCTGTCTCTTTCTTTTCCCATGTGTGTGAACCAGGTCTATGATCTTTCATTGAATATATCAGTTACTTATTACTAGTTGTTTTTTTTTAATTTTCTTTCCAGCTATCACTGAAAATAAGACTGTTGGTAGTTTTTAGTTTCACATTAGACATCAAAGGACATATATGCATGATTAAAATGCCAGATATTTCTATAACTGTTATCAATTGTAGTAATTTTTTAAAAAGTACTAAAATTTTCTCTGAAAAAAAAAGAAAAACATTACCCAAAACATTTAACACACAGTCAGTCATGCATAAGCTATTCTGTTTCACATAATTTAGCCATGTTTTGTTCAATTTTAAAACAAGAAGGACTTGTAGGAAATGTGGTTTAAAGAAGAAATAATTGTGAAATTGATACATGTGTATAACCTAAGTACCCAGTTCGATATGAATTAAAAAATCTCCCAAGGAATATAGGCTGATTAAATAGTTGAATTGACTAACTGTTTTTAAATGCATGCCTAGTTGGACAGCCATTTACATTCTCTAACAAGCTGCACAGTCTAGAAACTTTTTAAGCCTTTTAAGAAAATAGAACTTATGGCTCAATAGCATTTGTACTGACATTTAGAAAATTATAGTTTGAATTGAAAATGATTATAACAGTGAATCAGTATTTAAAAGATTTCACACACATTTTCTCATTTAATTCTCACTGAAATATTGCAGGGTAAGGAACATCAGAGGATGCTTTGAATTTGTTAAGAGAATTTCCCAAGATCACACAAATGGTATTGAAATATAGATTCAAAATCAGTTCACTTAAAGCCATGTGCGATGGTGCACATCTCTAATACCAGTATTTGGAAGGATGAGACAGGAGAATCAATAATAGGTTAAAGACAATCCTAAGCAATTAAGCCAGACCCTGTTAATAATAAATAAATAAATAAATAAATAAATAAATAAATAAATAAAGGCTAGGGGTGTAGCTTGAGATGTAGATTGCCCCTGTGTTCTATTTTCAGTACAAAAAAATCAGTTCATCTAATTCCTAGTATCAGCTCTCTGAAGTCATTTTTTTGTTTTTTTAAACTATACATTTTATTTTTATTTTTTAATACATTTTTATTTTTATGTTGAAGTTGTTTATTATTATTATTATTATTATTATTATTAATTATTTTGGTGCTACTGGGGTGCCTGAAAACCCTTCTAACTCCAGGCTACACTCCCAGTCCTATTTTATATTTTTATTTGGAAACAGGGTCTCTTAAGCCAGCGAGGCTGGCTTCGAACTCGGGCAATCCTCCTGTCTTCGCCTCCCAAGCACGGGGATTACAAGCATGTGCCACCATGCCTGGCCAAAGCCATGTAGTTTTCAGTATGTAGTATGTGCCAGTACCTTATAAGCACATCAAAGCATTGGAACTTATGGCACAAATCTAAGTGGGATAATATTTTGTTTTCTGGTAGCTTAAATTATAGCCGATAAAACAATTAGAGTATGCAACCATTATAAAATGTAAGTATAAGGTGTATGGATAACACCTAGGAAGGATAAATAAAAACATTTGGAGAAGATGCAAATAAGTATCTAAGGCAACATTTGTTAATCTTCCTGTGGATTGTCAGGTCTATGGAGATGAAGGGCTGTTGCAGAAGAGAAGAATGAGGAGCACATAGAAGTATCAGAAGAAAAAAAAATGTTGCTTATAAGTGAAATGTGAATAATTCACTGTAATTAGAGTGCTGTATTTCAAAAAGAAATAGTCTATCTAAAGAGGTTCTCCAGCCTTTCCAGGAATACTTGGAAAATATCTGGAGATGCATTACAAAGAATTAGTGGCTATGGGACAAGACTTAACGGCAGCTTTGGTCTATTACAGTGTATAGTTTTCTCACCTTTAAATTAGAATTGTGTCCTCCCAAAAACATCAAGGACAGATCATCAAGAATCTTAGAGGATAAGTTAGGACATTTGGGCACTTTTTGTAGAGTATACTTCAGGGCCATTAGATGGTTTTAAACATAAGCTAAGCCCAATAAGATTTCCATTTTATCATTATTATTATTACTCGTAGTGTTAAGAGTGAAACCCAGGGTCTCATACACATAGAAAGCATGCTACCATTATGCTATAGCTCCAACCCACAGTTTCCATTTAAAAATGTTTATAGTTGTGGTGTTTAGAGTGGGTTAGAGGTATGAAAGTAGACAATATGGGGTGGGGGGTACCAGTTGCACTACACACAGGAAGGTCTAAGTGGAGCAATAGAAATGTGGCTATGTCTGTGAGAACTCTACTGCATTGGGTTTCCCCACTGGAAAATGAAGATGTCAGCTGCTTAGGAGCAAAGGAAATGAGAATGGATGAAATTTACTACAAGAACAAACCTCAGTATCAGTTTTTACAAAAGCTGGACCAAAAGTCACTTCAGTAAAGAATGACACTCCCTTCCACAGAAATAGACAGCTCTGCCATTCCACTTCATTAAAAATATTCCTCAAATAATTAGCTAAAGTCCTAAAGTTGAATTTTTAATTCTAAAGCTGGATGAAACTCTCCCCTATTCACAAGGAAATTTTTGATCATTTTATATCTTGCTTCTGACACAAAGTCATTATCAGAGACAGAGATTTTCAGTTTTTATTTCAGTAATTTTATAAAAAGGAAATGTATACATGAAGCCAGATTTATTAATTTCCTCATTAAATATTACATTTATTCTGACATCTATCTACCCATTCATTCATCATTAATCAATAAAGATTTATTGAGGACATTGAGTTAACTTCTTGTGTATATGGTTTTAGAGATTGAACCCAAAGATATTATACTTCTGAGCTACACCCCTGCCCTAATTCATATTTTTATTTTTTATTTTTTATTTTTATTTATTTTTATATTTATTTATTTATTTATTTATTTATTTATTTATTTATTTTGGTGGTACTGGAGGTGAAACCCAGGGCTTTTCTACCTCTGGGATATACTCTAAGACTTATTTTATACTTTATTTGGAAATAGGGTCTTACTGAGTTGCTGAGAGCCTCACTAAGTAGCTGAGGCTGGCTTCGAACCTGTGTGATCCTCCTGTCTCAGGCTCCCAAGCACAGGGATTACAAGCATGTGCCACCACGCCCGGCCTTTTTAAAAATTTTTTTATGTATTGAGATTGAACCCAGGAAAATTTTACTTCTGAGTTACATCCCCAGCCCTAATTTTTATTTTTTTATTTTGAAACAGAATTTCATCAAGTTGCAGAGGGTCTCACTAAGTAGCTTAGGCTGGCCGCAAACCTGTGATCCTCCTGTCTTAGCCTACCAAGTACTAGAATTACAAGTGTGTGCCACCACACCCAGCCCTGTTTTATCTTTTATTTGGAAACAGGTCTTCTAATTTGCTGAGAGCCTCACTAAGTTATTGAAGCTGAACTGGAACCTGTGATTCTCCTGTCTCAGCCTCTCAAATTTACAGGCATGCGCTACCAGACCCAACTGCTAACTATTTATACGCAAATATTTCTAGAATTCATATATTTGTCGATATTGCAAAGAATATCTATGTTACTTTGATGTTTATACTCTCTTATCTACAATAAGAACTTATGCCTGTTATATCATAAAGTTTAGACTCCAAAATCAGAAGTAGAAATTCAAAGCATGGATTATATTCATAGAAACATGTGACTATCTTCTGAAATTGGTACTTCACTTACACCAAACATGTCTTTAGTTCTTCAAAATACTGTGATTACCCAGAAATAGGAAATGTCTTCATTCTCCAGATGCAAACTGCTTCTATTTACATGACCATTTTGAATCTGAATTTACATGCCTCTCTTTATACAAATTGTTATTCCAGACTTTCTATGTCATTTAAGAAAAAAAGAATGTCTTTCAATAGCTAATGAGAGCCTTTAATTTACTTTTTTTTTTAAACAGGTGTAACATAGGTGGTACGCCCTTTCCTCTCTGCCCCATAGGGTGTAGCTCTAACTACCCTCTAGGGAAGAGAAGGTTGGGTGAACAGCCTCGCTATTTCTCCACCTCAGTAATTGCCGGCAGATACATTCTCCTCACTGCCTGGGAGTTCCTAAGGGAAGTGCATGAAGGATGGGCTTGCACCATGCTCCTTTCTCGAGCCACTTCAGTCCTTTCCCCAAACCTAATATAAGGTATTAAGCTGATGAAATTCCAAGTCTTTTTCTTTTTAGGGCTCAGGTCACACTGGTATGAACTTGTCATATTCTGGTGGGGGTGTCTCAGATGTGGTGATCCTGATGTAGCTTTATTTTAGTGACACATGTGGAGGAGGGTTTTTAATACACTGAAGCCAAACACGCATCCTACAGAGACACGGCCTCATCCACACTGGCAGATGCTTAACTCTCGTTTGGTTTTGCTGGGCGTACAATGCTTTTCTTAATAAAGCTCCTTTAATATACTGAAAAATGGCTGATGGAATGTCCTAATCATTGCTGACCTTTACTTGTTTTGGGAAGTGTTCAGAGCTGGTAGGTTATTCCTCACCTGTTGTTGGTTCAGTCCATTGAACCACTCCATGAAGGAACAAGGGTCCCTGCATATGTTACATAAACAAAACCATGGATGCTTTGAACCTGAATGGGCAGAAGATAGGGAAAATTTATAATTTTTTTATATTTTTCTTTAATCAATGAATAAGTATACTACATACACACCATATACCTTTCTACATTTATTTCTCACCTGTCTCTTTCATGTTCAGGTGCCAGAAAGCCCTTATCAAAAGCCTTCAGTGGCCTTATCAAAGGCCTTTCTTTCTCCTAAGTTTCCTGTTGAGTCTGACTCATGGAAGCCATTGTCAGCAGAGGCTATGGCAAATGGAGTGAAACAATTTAGTTCTGTGATTGTCCCCCCTGCCCCTTTCTGCCCAGTCATGAATCAGCCTTTGCTGAGTTCAACACACTCCACAATTGCTGTGAAGCACTCCTCTCTTGTAGTCCTAAATTTCAATATACATTCCTGCTCACTTCCTCTTCAGGTCAAATGATATTAATAGATCCCTAATGTTGCTAAACTTGGGGTCTTTCGCTATGCCTTGTTGGTTTTCTGTGAACCTGCTCTTGTATTCACAGACTGTCTCTGAATTAAATTTGCCTGAATTATCATATTTGAACATGACATTCTTTTGCTGTAATCCTTGCTGATACTGACATTCTTCCTACTTCATACTTAATAACTACCTAATTGAGTAAAAAATAAAAGAGGGACAAAATTAGCTGTGGAAAATAGAAGTGAATTTAATTTTACAACTGTCAAATTTCAAATGGATCACTTGTATTTCAGTGGTCAAATGTCTGATGTGGAGTCCTATAGGGATGGAAGACAAAAGAGGTGTTTGGGATGGATATTTGATTTGGAGATTAATAAAATTTTTCAACCTGGAAAAATCTAGGCTTTTTTTAACATTCTGTAAAATTAAGAAAATGTGTTTTAACTGTGCTTTCATCCATGTGAGCCTTTATTTTATATTATCATGCTAATTACACAAAGAGAAATTTAAGAGACCCAGAATCCTATCACAGCCAGAAAATATTCTTGAAATCTGAAATGTGTTATTTTGTGCCAATACTTCACAAGCATTCACATCAAGTTTAAAACTTTTCAAAGAAAAAGTTATCTTCCTTGGGATATGTCTTCAAACATACTATGCATGTATATCACAAATTATTAAATCATTGAAATATATGTTACTATTTTAGACAATATATAATGGAAAATACATTTTCTACATATGTCACATATACAAAATGTTAAAAAATAAATGTTTAAAATATGCCTAGTTTTCTTCTTCTTATGAAGAACTGCATGCTTTAACTCTACATATTCCTGGTATCTGGAAAATGCTCTAAGAATGACACCTAATTTAAGTGTGTGTGTGTGTGTGTGTGTGTGTGTGTGTGTGTGTCTGTCTGTCTGTCTGTCTGTCTGTATGCACATTTTCGTGGTCTAATGTTAGTTCCTATTAGTTGAAATTCAAGGGGTAGAATACTATACCTTTCAGCAGCTTAAACATCCTTAAAGTTTCATAACACTAATGTGAGAAAATCTCATCATCTGTGAACACTATTTAGTTAAGATAAAAGATTTATAACATATTTTATTATTTTTATATGACAAAGTCATTACCATCTTCCTAAATATCTCATATGTACCAATTTTCCATGTGAAGGAACATTAGTTTTCTGCTCAGACAGTGCGACCCTCCAAACCTCAGTGCTCAACAATTATTGTTTAATCTCATCAGTTTGCAGGTCAGCTAATCTCATCTGGGATAAACTGGACTAAAATTGATCATGGGCTTTGGGTTTTCATGCATTCATTCTGGCACTGAGGCTGAATAAGAATGGCTAATTAGGGCATGGCATAATCATGTATTGAAGTAGAAACAAAAAATATAATGTCACTTTTTATGGTATATACTCAGAGATTTCACTTATCACTTCTCCATTGTTTAACGCAAGTTATGTAGTCATATTTAACATCCATCAGTTGTGAAAACATGCTCACCAAATATTAAACACTGGCAGACACTTGAAAGAAGAAAGTAATTATTGATACATGATACAATTTACAAAATGGGGCTTTTGCAAAAGGGCATGTGTCCTTGGTTAATTTTTGTCTACTAATATTTATTATGTTTTTGTAGGATTCATAAATATGTGCTAGGCCTGTGCAGTTTCTGATAAATAACACAAATTTTTATTACCCTTACCCCTAGAAAGAGACATAAGAACACAACACACATAAGAATAAATTCAAGATAAATAAACCAAATGACCAAGAAAACCCATAAATTATCTCCACTTGAATAATTATAAATCCCCAAACGAATGGTTAAATTTTATAAAAAATAAACATCCAGAGATAAGGAAGTGATTTTATTTAAATAAAATATAGAAAACACTTTTGAAAACTCTAACACTTGCTTACTTTTCAATATATAACTGAAAAAAACCTGAAATAATTAATTTGTTTCTATTGTTCATGATAGTTCTCTATTATATTTAATAATCTAAAGAAACAATCTACTTAAAAGTAGCATCTCAAAGTTAGAAAAGTCCTTAGATGACAGGAGAATCTCATGCAGTTGTGTGGGATTAAACAGATGAGTCATCATGCACAAGCAAAACTATTCTTGTATGAAATTTCTGAACTCTTCAAGGTTACTTTATATAGACAGTGTCTATATAAAGTATATATATAATATATACATATATTATATATATTTTTTTCTGGGTGGTCTTTTTATTATGATTTAAATTATGTTGTTTCTTGCCAATGATATAAAGCCATACCCATGAATATTTGTTCTTTGGATACTTACAAGTACAGTAAACAAAGCATATTTATTTTCCATATTTTTATCCTAATAATTTTGAGAAACTGCATATAAGAACACAATGGAAAAATAAGTTACATTCTTAGGAAATTTCAGAAGAGTTGATTATCCATTTGATGTTCATTTCTTTTATTGACATTGGCCAAACAGGGGCCAAATTATTGCACTTCATATGATATATTTACATTAAAAAGTTATATAACTTCAAAAGACAAAAAATAACCATGCAACATTTTCATGAAATCACTGTGTATAATAGAAGAACCTAAGACAAAATTACTTAAAATATAATATGAAACATTTAAAAGTATAATCTGTGCTGGGTGTGGTGGTGCACGCTTATAATCTCAGTACTTAGGAGGCTGATAAAAGAGGATCAAGGTTAAAAATATATATATCCTTTAACTTTATAGCTATGGAGAGCCCCTAAGGAATAGTGTGCTATGAAGAGACTCTTTCAATTGGAAGAAAAATGTATAATATATATATATTTTTTTCGTGATTTATGTATATTATTTATAATATATGCTTAGTTGTAAGTAATATAAATTTTTTATAACTTAATGCTGTTAGGAGAGGAAATACTTTTCTAATTTCATAAGGGAGTAAATTTTAATTTATTTAGATAAAAATGTATTTGAATTGGCAGGCTTACTCTTTAACCATGGGTAAATAGAGACTTGTAGTTATAATTTTACTTTCAGATAAAAAGTACATTAATATTCAAATGTTTGCTTTTCATTTAACATTATAATATTTATAGTTTATTTGTTTCTATCTTGATTATAAGATTTCTTTCTTGTACAGTGGAGCAATGCATGTCTTTATCATGCTTTATATCTAGAAAACATTAAATACTTTTGCATATAATTTCTTAATTTTTATTTTTATGTCCTCTAGATAGGCATTAAATAAAAATTTATTATGAGTTTCTGCAATTCTTTATGTTAAGATTTTAATTTATTGAAATTAATACTTTAAGGATCAGCTAGTTTTGTAACAGGCAGAACAGGAAGAAAATTCAACCTCAAGTTCTTAATTAATAAGCCCGGTTTTGTACATTAAGTTATTTTTAAATTAAAATATCTAAAATATGCATATTATTAGCACTTTTATTTATAAAATATGATATTTTATTGATATAAACCTTGACTTCTAAAGGCAATAATATAATTGAAAACACATTTTTTGTAGAATTATTATGAGTACAGATTGAATTTTATACTTGAGATTAATTATAAAATAAAAAATCGGCACTATTAATCACATAATTATTTAAAAATAATTATTGAATGCCGGATGTGGTGGTGCTTGTAATCCTTGTGCTTGGGAGGCGGAGACAGGAGAATCACGCTGGTTCAAAGCCAGCCATGCTGGCTTAAGAGACCCTGTTTCCAAATAAAATATATATATAAAAAATAGTTCTGGAAGTGTAGCCCGGAGGTAGAAGAGCTTCCAGGATCCCCAGTACCACCTAAAAATAATTATTGAGCATCAACTACATTTTTTGGCTCAGTGAATCAATTAATAAAATTACCTCAAATCCCCATCTTCATGAAGATATTTATTGTAGAGGGGAAATAGAAAATGAAAGAAAAAACATAAAATGTGCTATATGAACAAGCCCTCAAATAAAGTCATGTAGGAGAATATTGAGCATAGGAGTTGGAATAATTCTTTTAGTTAGGATAGGTGAGGCTGAAATGTCTTACTAAAACCATGATTCTTTTAAAATAAGTATCAAAAGGAATCACTTGTGTAGGGATGCACCCAAGGAAAAGAGTAGAGTAAGAATCCTAAGGTGAGTATCTGGTTTTAAATATATAAGAGGAGGAACAGAGAGTGGTTGAGAAGTGTTGTTTTAAGTGAGTTCTGCAAGGAGTAGGGATTCAGATCACAAGTGGTTTTACAATTAAAGGCAGCAACAATTATTTTGAGGAGAAAACAATGATCAGCTGAAGGCTTTTAGTAGAGGAGTATTACCATCTGTGCTAAGTGTTTCCAGGATCATTTTGGCTTCTTATATAAAGCAAATTAAGAGGTGGGAAGAGAAAAGAAGAAGCAAGGACACAGGTAAAAGAATATTCCAAAATCTAGGCAAGAGCTGATGTTGGCTCAGAGTTATGTGTAAACAAAAGCTGCTCAAATATATTTTGAAGAAATAGGATTTGCTGATGGGAGGTGTTTGTTGTGAGAGAGAGATAAAAAGACCAAAAGAATAATTACTTTTTTGTTCTAAATATGAAGAAAAAAGTTGTCATTAACTGTTTTAGAGACCCAGGAGGAACCAATTTTAGGTGAAGGCATAAGAGACTCATTTTTTTCTCCTAGTTTGTTTGTTTTGTTTTGTACATACTGTGGATTAAACCCAAGGTCATTCTACCTCTGAGCTACATCTGTTTTGTTTTTAATTTTTATTTGTGCATTGTAGTCATACATCTTAGTAGGGTACAAGATGGTAGAGGCATACATGCACACATAGCCCAATTAGCCCTTACCCAATTCCTGCCCCATTCCCTCCCTCACCCTCCTTCTCATGTCTGGCTTAGTAATTGACTTTAATATGTTTGTTAATGTACATCATGTAAATTAGAGAATTTCCTTCTTCTCTTTTCTTATCCCCTTAGTTAGGTCACCTTATTTGCTCATATATACTATCTCCTTCTTCAGCCTGAGTTCCTCCTATGACCAATTTTCTCCCTAGCTTCTACATAATAGGAAGAGCATCTGATTTCTTATTTCTGGGGGGGACTGACTAAAACAGGTCTCACTATGTTGCTGAGGCTTGCCTCAAACCTGCAATCCTCCTTTCTCAGTCTCCCAGGTACTGGGATTACAGGCATGTGATAATGCATCTGGCTGAGGCTTGGTTTCTGACATGTTTAATTTTAAATACCTAGGTTATAAAACTGGATACATAACTCTGGAGTTCAGGGAAAGTTAGCAGCTGGGGGTACTTTTTATATAAATCAGAAAGCATAGGATTTAAGTCTTTGAACCTGGAAAAGACCACTGAGAAGAATTAATATAGAGATACAGCTCAAAATTTGTCTTTGAATAGCTTCCTATTTAGATATTTATTACATGATTACTTTTAAAGGAGATTGAAAAGAAATGCTTGTTAAATAGAAAAAAAAATATCTAAGTGTTACTAGGAAAGAGGCTAAGTAAAGACAATATTTAAAGTTGGAACAATGATCAGCTGGGCTTGATGGTGCATGCCTGTGATCCCAGTATTTGGGAGGCTGAGACAGGAGAATCACAGGCTTAAGGCCAGTGTCATCATCTTAACAACTTATTTAAATCCTATTTCAAAATAAAAATAAATAAAAAGAACTGATGGTGTAGCTCAAATGGAGAATGTCCCTGATTTTAACCCCAGTATCTATTTTAAAAATGATCAATGGTGCCAGTTGGTTGGGACAAGTATAAAAGGGAAAGGTCTGCAAATGGAAGAACTTAGTAATGTTGTAATCAATCTTTATCACAAAATGAGAAGTTTATGTGGAGTTGTAGGGATAAAAATTTGGTGATAGTACATTTAATAATAAATGGAAGAAAAAGTTTAAGTACTAAAATAGAGGCAGCTCTGTTTTATTTTATAGTTAGAAATGAGGTGATAGCTGGGAAGGTTAAATGGGGTCAAGGTAATTTATTTTGTAAGATGGGCAGCATAACTACACGGTCTTTTATACTGGTGAGTATAATCTAGTTGATGAGGAATATTTGCTAGTTCAAGAGATGTAGGGAAATGACTACAACAATATCCTTGAGAGAGAAAAGGGACAGGCTCTTGTGCACAATGGAAGGGCTATGTTTACTTAGAGTATATTCATTCTGATAATTGAAGACACATTAGAGTGTTCAAATGTAAATGTAGACAAATGGAGGTAAAGGAACAGATGGTAGAATTCTCTTTTGAATACTTTATTTTCTTCTAAAAAATTGAAAAAACTGGTCGCCAGCTGAGAGTGGGAGAAATTCAAGGCAAAATTAAACATAGTCTAAAGTAGTTGTGTAGTACAATAAAAGAGTGAATGAACTATAAAAATGCAATATAAGTTACTGAACATCAGATTAAATCAGATCCAGTCCTATAGGACAGTGTTATTCTGACTGGAAAATTCATGGAGGTGCACATACAGTGAATTAAAATTAAAATGGTTGTAATTTAATAAGAAAGTACATGAATGTGATCGAAACAAAGAAATTGGTGTTGCATTTAAAGTAGGGCCTTTATAAATTTTAGCAATAAAATTTAAACTGGATACATGAAGAATATGTATGGATGCTAGATATGTTGTATGGGACAAGAAAGAATATTAAAGGAAAAGATATTGGAGTTGGGCTCTGTGGCCAGTGAGCTGAAAGCATAGAAAATTGTTGTAAGGCATGTTAAAAAAAAGAAATGCAAATGGCCAATATTTACATGAAAAGATGTTCAACATCAATAGCAATCAGGGAGATGCAAACTTAAAACCTCACTAATATTCCATCTAAGCCCAATTAGGATGGCAATCATCAAGAAGTCAAACAACAATAAGTGTTTGAAAGAATGTGGGAAAATGGAAACTCTTCTACACTGTTGGTGGGACTACAAACTAGTACAGTCTTTGTGGAGATCAATATGAAGATTCCTTGGAAAACTGGGAATGCACTCATCCTATGATCAAGCCATACTCTTTCTGGGTATCATTCCAAAGGGACTGAAATCAGAATACACATATCCATATTTATAGCAGCACATTTTGTGATAATCAAGTTATAAAACCCAACTAGGTGCACATCAACAGATGAATGGGTTACAAAATTATGGAATATACAAACAGTGGAATTCTACTCAGCAATAAAGAAGAACCAAATTATGGCATTTGTAGGATGGACCTGGACCTGGAAAATGTTAAGTGATTAGCCAGTCACGGAAAGTGAAGGGTCATATTTTTTTTTTCATATACAGAAGTTATGGAGTAAATTGGGATATAAGAGAAACTGGATGGTGGAGGTGAAACTCCAGTGGAGTGAGAGAAGTGGTTTTGAGGAGGGTGGGGTAATAGAATTAATGAAGGAAACACTTCCACTGACATTATGTTCATATGTGAGAACATCAAGTGCTGTGTGCATCTATGGCACAATCATTATGAACTATATTATGATGAGAAATTATAATGCCCCAGTAAAAAAATATGAAAAAAGAAAGAAAGTGAGCTTTGAGGAGAGTGTCAGTTGTTAGTTAATAAAATGTCTGTGTATAATCATGAAGGGTAGTTTCTGAGATTTGGGGTGATGACCAAGATCATCGTGTAGAATGGAGAAGCTAGGTGTTTGACTTGGTTCTCACTACTACAGAAGTGAAACCCAAAATAGTTGCAATGAGTCAGGAGCTAAGATTATCAAAGAACAAAAGAGATAAAAGGACACAGGGTATCTTAGATGACAGCCACAAAAGAAGGTATTTCCTAGAGTGAAATAGTTTGGATATGGGGTGGTGCCCAAAGATTCATGTGATACAGACTTTGTCTCCAGCTTGCTGCTATTGGAAAGCTATGGAACATTTAAGAAATGAGTCCTGTAAAAGGGCTCAGGTCATTGGAGATTTACCCTTGAGTTAGATAGTGGAACCCTAGTGCCTTCTTATTTTTCACTTCCTGACTATGAGGTGAGTGGTTTTGCTCAACTCAAAACTTCCACCTTGATATACAACTTGCCACAGGCCTAAAAATAATAGAACCTTTTGATCGTGGAATGAAACCTCTAAACTCTGAGTGAAAATAAATCCTTTATATAAGTCATTTATCTTAAGTGTTTGTTTTAGTTACCTAAAGATGATTAGCACAAGTGTGGGGAGGAAAGAATTGTCTAACTAGGGTTATAAGTACAAAAAAGACAGCCTTCTTTGAGGCTCAGACTTTAAGAAGTATGTGGAAGAAACAATCTTTAGGAAACAAAACAAGTTTAAATAACAGAGACATTTAAAAAAGAGGTTAATGTTATAGTCAATGTAGCTTGTCACTGTGAGAAAATAAAATGTAGATGGTGAGTGGATAAACATTCTGTTTCAGAAGAGTCCTTGGACTAGGAAAAAATGTCAGAGATTATCTAATATTATAGTCCAAAGACATTGCACAATATAACTAATACTCATCCAATTTGTATTGGTATTATTTTCTGTGACTAGCTCCTTTCAGGGTGCCCTTTCCAAAAATAAGACATATTTACAAGTTCAAAAGTACTTGCATTTGCCTTAAAATGAAATATAAATCAATATACTATTGGTTCTTCATGAGTAGGATTCTCCCTTGCTTCCTGTGACTATTCCCAAAGTATCATTTCTGCATTATTATTATTATTATTATTATTATTATTATTATTATATTTTAACCACCAGATTCAAATTTTGTTTCTTCCCCTTTCTTTGAGACTCTATATTTACAAATCTAGCTATTTGCTTCATGTCATTAATGATTTTTATCAGAAGATCACCTTAACAGCCATCATCACCACAGGCAGCTTCAGTATGGAGTCATCCAATTTCTTGGTCCCCTGTCTCACTGTCTCTCTGCTGACCCACTCTACTTTCACATTCTTTCTCAATCTCTAGCTCTGCTTTTTTGTATTACATTTGCTATGACACTTTTAAAAGCATTGGTAACCCTCTGGCTCTAACTTTACACTCATAGGCCATAACTGTAACACTGGAGAAGCTTCTCTCTGGTTTATGGCAACAGAAAAGCACTGAATAGTAAAATGGAGGCAGAATCATTTTTCTGCTCACCAAACTCACCACAGTGCTCACAGAAAAATGTTTCCTTGACAAGTTTATTTTACAGAGTTTCACTATAAAATTCCATTCATCTATTCTACTTAAAGCTCTTATTATTTCTCTTTTTCACTTTACTAACTTCAGTGCATGATTTCACTTCTTATAAGAGTGAATACATCACATGGTAACCATAGAATTTAATTATTTTTTGTCACTACATCTAAAAACTGACCTACTTCCTACTATCTTGGATTAGGCTGCTATAGCAAAATATATATAGTCTGGATGGTTGCAAAAGCAAACATTCATTGCTCACAGTTCTCAGGGCTAAAACATCCCAGATCAAGAAACAAGCAGATCTAGTGTCTGGTGAAGACACTGGTTTGCAGATGGTCATCTTTTTATTGTAAACTCATGTGATACAGTGAAGAAAGAGGTGATGGTATAGATCACTTGTCCCACTTATTGAGAGCTTTATTTATATGACTTAATTACATCTCAAAGATCTCTGAGAGCTTTACTTATATGACTTAATTACATCTTGAATATCCCTTCTTCTAATGCCAAAACATTGGGGGTTGGGATTTCAAGATATTAATTTAGGGGTGGAAAAATAAATTTCAGTCCATAGCACAACCCTGAGTAAAACACTAGTCCAATCCTGCCTCGTCTCATGGACTCCACTATTCCCTCTACCTATCATAGTATCTTTCTCCATCTGAATGGTCAGTATGGTAACTTCTATGGCAATAGTATCATCAATCCCAGATAAAGCGAAACAGAATTTTTCTTAACCCCATATACTCAATTAATTCTTTTGTATTTTTGTTTTTCTATTTCTCTTAATTTTTATTTTTTAATTTATTTTTATTTTTATATGGAACATATTAAAATATACATTCAGACTATGTTTGTTGCCCCTTTTCCCCACAACTTCCCCTTCTCCTTCTCCCAACAAAGAGTGTCCAGGTTAACCATTCTATATTCATACTTTTACACATATTTGGATATAGCTCCTTCATTAATTAACCTCAGCCTTCTTCCTCTCCTATCCTTCCATTCCAGATTTGCTGAGGTTTTCCTCCAATATCTGGAGTCCCTCTGGTATTCCTAATAGTCCCTAGTTTGTGCATATTGGAGAAAACATATATTCCTTCTCTTTCTGTCCCTGGCTAATCTCACTTAACATAATGTTCTCCGGGTCTTTCCATCTTCTTGCAAATGACATGATTTTGTTCTTTATAGCTGAGTAGAATTCCATTCTGTGTATTTCCCATAATTTTGCAATCCATTAATCTGTTGATGGAGAACTAAGTTGGTTCCATATTTGGGCTATTACAAATTGTGCTGCTATGAATATGGGTATGCATATGTTACTGTAGTTCTCTGATTTCAACCCCTTTGGACAAATAACCAGGAGTGGTTTAGCTAAATCATATAGTGGATATATTCTCAGTTTTCTAAGGAATCTTCCCACTGATCTCCATAGTGGCTGAACTAGTTTGCACTCTCACCAACAGTGTAAAAGAGTTTGTCTTTCCTCACATCCTCACCAGCATTTTTTGTTATTTGATTTCTTTATGCTTGGCATTCTGATTGGAGTTAGATAGAATCTCAGTGTAGTTTTTATTTTTGCATCTTCCTGGTGGCTAATGATGTTGAACAACTTTTCATGTATCTATTGGCCATTTGTATCCCTTCTTTGTGAAACGTCTATTCAGTTCAGTTCTCCATTTCTTGACTGGATTATTTGTTTTGTTAATGTAGTCTTTTGAGCTCTTTATATATTCTGGATATTAGCCCTCTATCACAGTGGTGGCTGGTAAAGAACTTCTCCCATTCTTTAGGTGTTCTCTTTAGGTTCTTGATAGTTTCCTTTGATGAGAAAAACTTTTAGTTTGATGCCATACCACATGCTAATCCTTACTTTTTCTCCTTCCACTTAATTTTCTACCCTTGCACCCTAAGCTTATGTTCCTAGTGTTACCACTAAACAGCCCATTGGCCAAATTCAACATATTCCCATTCTACTTTAGTATTTAGCAATACAAAACTGACCATCACTTTCCTCTTAAAAGTCTATAGTTTCTTGGATCTTCAAGTGTGGTGGATACATATTCTGCTTCTAAATCTGAAGTACGCATAATGTATAAGTCTCTTAATATTATACATATATTTTCTTCATAAGAGCAGTTGGATTCAAAGATTCTATTTTGCTTAGTAACAGAAAAAAAGCTAAATGAATCATTTCTAAGTAAACTCAACAACTTCAAATATTCTCAGTCTTTTCAGATTTTAATTCAGTTAAATCTAAATTGGACAGCCCATCCTTCTTTCTTTTATCCTGGATTGGTTTAATTTAGAAAAAGTTTCTGTATTATAGTCATATCAGATGGTGAGGCATCTGGGTTTCAGCCTTCCTTTGTCCTATACTGGCACTTGCTGCAATGTACAATTGTATTTCATAGACACACCACCCTGGCATCTGTTGAGGTTTCTGTATTCCCAAGTGGTTTCTTGACATACATTCTACACTGCTCTTTGTTATAATTTTGTCTCATCATGACCACAGGCACCTTCACCATCTGCCTGCAGTTTCTGTCTCTCAACAAGGATCTTCTTATCAGAGGCAAAAGGAAATACGGTAGTTCTCTCTTGTGACTCAAGGATTATAGGGTATTTAACTTCAAAGAAGCTGCTTTGTGCCTTCTTCTATCTGGCAGCAAAAATGATATCTCAACCCTTATGTTACCTTTTCATGGGGTTACTAAGAAATTCTAAAAGGATATTTTTTCTCACTGTTCCAAGAAGTATTATGGGTAAATGCATCCTAGATTCTTAGACCCCAAACAGGGCTGTGAGGTCTGTCAATATCCTTTATATATCTCACTAACTTAACAGCAGACACCATAATAAATAGACGGTCCTCATAGGTCTCACAGCTTCTAAGTGTTCCCTTCTAATGCATTTTTCAGCCTTTCTCTGTAGCAAGAGAGTAATTATCCTTTTATTCTAATAATGCGTAAGAGTGATTTAATTTTTCTATTCTTCCTACTTTTTATTATATCAGTTACATGGCTTTCATTAAAATAAAATTCAAAGATTTAGCATATCTGCCCTTAGGTCTCTACGTTTACTTCATTTCAGCTGGCTGGGATGAGAAAAAAAATGGACCACATATTAAAAAGTGAAGATATTTGATGATTAAAGGGAGAGATTTATATTTTATCAGTATGACAAAATGGTTAATTTTCCCATGTCTTTGGTTGGTGGAAAAAACTATAAATTCTGAATGTATTAAATATTTAAATTGATGAACAAAATATAAAGTAAATAATACTCTGAGGCAAAACTAAATGAAAGGATAAAAGAGAAAGTGATAAGCAGAATACTGATACTGATAATAACTTCTACCTTGAGGGTAATTGCAAATTCTAGTAAACTTTAGTTTTAGTTTTCATAGATTTCCAGAGCATAGGGAATAAGGAGTGAAGTCCAGTGGTGGGCTAAATTATAATTCTAGCCAGCCAGGCATGGTGGCCCAACCCTGTAATCCCACTACTTTGGAGGCTGAGACAAGAGGATCTCCGGTTCAAGGCCAGCTTCAAAATGAAGAGAAACTCTTAGCAACTTAGCAAAATCCATTTTCAAAATAAAAATAAAAATGGTTGGGGGTGTGGCTTGAAGGTAGAATGTCCCTAAGTTCAATTCCAACCACTAGTACAAAAATAGTCTATATATTTCCTCCATAAAACTGCATCCTCCAAACTGCCTAGCCCTTTGATGTGAATGAAAATAAATGCCCACTTAGTGAGAGTGTTACAAGAGGTCATTCCTATCTTGAATTCAAGTGATAAGTGAAGAGTAAAAATTAATCCTTCTGTATAAAATCCAGTCATTATATTAGATTGTAGCCTGACTTTACGTGTGTGGTATGAAAAACTTCAGTGCAATATCACAGTTTAATATGCACCTAGGTTGTAAAGCCCACAGGCATCTGACAAAAACATTTGCAAATTTCCTGTGGAAGAACTTGTCTTCAGGCCATATCACAAATAGTTACAACAAGCAAAATGTAAAAAATATATAATTTTAGAATTTTTTAAGAACCACAAAACATCACAGGAATAAAACATATGTACACACACACACACACACACACACACACACACACACACCAATTGGAGCCTACAGAAATAAGAGACCAAATACCTAACTGTTATATAAAATAAACATACTTCATGGGTTGCATAAATAAGTGAAGGTCCTGAGAAAAAATGAGAAAAGAACAGGGAATATTAAAGAGACCAAGAAAAGTTGAGAAAATACTCAAGAGAATGCCTTAATATTGAAAGTTATTCTTTGAGGTAGAGGTCCCTGGAAACAGACTATGAGCTAGAGATTTGCATGAAGGAAGTTTTTTGGGTTTATTCTTGAAGAAAACATTTATAAAGCAAAAAGAAAAACTGGATGGGGCACAAAGCAAGGGATACAAGTTGCAACAGAAGCCTCAGCTGATTATATCATAAACTCGGGAGCTAATCACTCCTAAACTTACTACTTAAGACCAGACATATTTTTAGTGTTTCTCCCTATTATATAGAACAGCTACACCCTGCAGACTGAATATCATGGCTGCAAGGGGAAATGAGATCACAGACCTGAAAACTCCCCAAGAGCTCTAAGCATTCTGGGCAAATGGGTTAGTTTGTCTACACAGTGACCTAAAGAAGAGACACTGGAGTCAGATAATCTTCATTTATTTCTGCCTTTGACACATCACTAAGTAGCTGACCAAAAACAAGTTTCTAAATTTCTTTCTATTCAATTTTCTCAATTCTACAGTGACATTATTAACTACTGTGGAGTATTATAGGGAGGATTAAACAAAGATGAATATATCTGGAGATTTAAGCACAGTACCTCTGTTATAACAATAGTAACTACTAACTGATGTAATAAAATGCTTTTAAAGGGCATAAAATCATAATCATAATCCTTCAGTTAGTGTTGGGAATGCAGCCCAACAGCTGGTGGGGCTTGGCGAGATGATGAGTACCAACGACTCGAACACAAACCCACGAGCCGGGAGTCAAGTCAAGCAAGATCTCATTTATTTCTCTCCAATCAGTTCTTTATATAGCACCAAGCCACGAGGGGAATTTCCATGAGAAATAGCCTAGCCTATCCGGGATAAAGATCACTAGCACATAGTTTACAGCCAATCCCAGGCCAGTACATGAGCCATTCATGTGTGCGGAATGCTCCTTTAAAGGTAGAAAGTGAAAAACCGTTCAGTCTCCCCACCCATAATGAATGGGGAAACCACGCCTTCCTTGCTTCCTCCAGGCGCCATCTTTGCCCCTTTTTTGCTGAATCACTTTACTTAAAGTTTTGCCTTAGGCTGTAGGCCGCTCAGGCCGAATCTCCTTAGGCGCTGTATGGACACACCCCATCAAGTTAGCATCTGCCTCTATTTCTATATTTATTATACTATGCTCTTTAATACACTCCTTCTGAAATATTTTCTGACTATGGCACGTACAGAGCATAACCACCTTTCCAAGAGCAAAACAATAATCACTGGCAGTTTACCTTTACTGGAATATAGGGTTTCTGCAAGATTAGGAGGTCTTTGACTCTTTCTCTAACCTTTTGTGTACATTTATGGTAGAATAAAATTGCCCACCTGATATTTTTATGAAAATATGCCAGATATTTTCATTTTCATACTTTATGGAGCTGCATATTTTTGGATAAGTTTATACTGATTCTTTTTATACTAACACTACATTAACAGCACAACTATAGATGATAGCACTCAGTCTTTATTGGCAAAAGCATTTGCTATCAAGCAAATCACATTGAAAAAATGTCTTTATCTGTGCTCTGAAAAGACTATGATTTGCTTCCTGTGTTTGTTATTTTCTTTCTACTCTGAGATGTAGTCATTCAACTAAGACCCCTACTACCACTTTTATGTCCTGGCTTATTTAAAAAGAGCAAATTTACTGCTAATTTTTATGACAAAAATTTTCTCTTTATGCATTAGTAGTTGGAACAAATCTAATATAGAATCTCCCCCACAATTTGGTTTCCTTACAGCAATAAACAAGTACTTTGTTTTATTTGTGATGTTTGACAATTTGTCCTGTTCTTCTTTAATGAAAATCGGAAGCTACTTGGCTCCTACAATAAGCTGTCAAGATGAAAAATCCACTCTGTAATGTCAATTTGCAGTGCTTGTGGTTCAAAGGATATGTACAGCACATGTGATTTATTTTCCAATCACCTAAGATTTAACAAAAAAACTATACCATAATTAATCTCAAAAAATCTGATAGCTAACATATGTTTAGGAGTTTTGGTTGAACATAAAACATGAAATTTCTGAAGATGTTATTAGGAACAATAGTAGAACAGCTATTAAAGTTCATATGGAGTAAATATTTTATAAAACATCACATTCAGATAAATGAGGATGCCAGTAGGATAGTGAAAGGAAATTTGGGGAGGAAGTTGAGAAGGGAAAAAAGAGATGAGTATTCAAATGATGCTATGTTCACATATGACATTCTCAATATCAAGCTCAATAATATGTATTGGAAAAGGCAGAAAGCAGGGTGGGATTCACAGGGAAACACACGTTCTGCTGTGCTCATATATGTTCCTATCACTCTGAACCTCAATTTGTTGTATAATTACAATATACTAATAAACACATGTAAAAAAAAGTGTAATCATCTAAGAAAAACTAAAATAAATACTCCCAATTTGGGGAGTAATTTTATGGTGTTAGGTAGAAGTGATGTATTACCATTTTTACAAATTTTATTGTGAGAGTAAGAATTTAGTCTTCATATATGTGTAACCCTATTGAGTCCTTATAACATGTAATATGTTGGTATTGGGCTTTGAACCCAGGAAACTTTTATCTCTGAGATATATCCATAGCCATTTTCATTTCCTTTTCTTTATTTTGAAAGAGGATCTCAATAAATTACTGCACACCATCCTGGAACCTGTGATCCTCCCATCTCAGCCTCCCTAGTACTGGGATTACAGACATCTGCCACCATATTTGGTTACATATGATAATTTTACACATATTTTATTTTTATATTTAACACTTATAATAATAATATACTTTATTATCTCCTAATATTTACTTTTATTCTGCATTTTGTTCATAACCAAACCTCTTAGATGCACTTTCTTCTCATTAAGTGATTGACTTTCTTGGTTATATAATTGTATTATCTTAAAGATAATATCTTTCATTACAAATTATACTTTACATAAATTCTCCTTAAGTTCTTTTTTCTTGTTTATTTACAAAGCATTTTAGTCTTGTTATATCTTAGCTATGAAAACTTGCTTGAGAACCAACTGTTCTAATTATGTGAAGAATTATTTTATTAGAAAAACACATATAAGTTATTCTTTTACAAGAAGTATAGAATCATTAAAGATATAGATATATCTGAACTAATATTGAAAACTATTTAATATACAATGCTAATAAAAGTGAATTTGTGTGTTTTCATAATTATATAGCAATATGACCTCATGTATAGATATATTTGTGTTCAATAATGTTAAAGCATGTTGGTAGCCCTACATGGTGGTGTATGCCTCCTGAGACAAGAGGATCTTGGGTTTGTGATCATCTGAGACAATTTATCTAGGCTCTCTGAAACTTAGTGAGACCCTGTCTAAAAATGGAATAATAAAATAGGGCTGGGAGTGTAGCTCAGATGTAGAATGCTCCTGGATTCAGTCCCCTGAAACAACAACACACACACACACACACACACACACACACACACACACACACCACACACACACACACACACACACACACACACACACACACGAGCATGGTTGGTGGATACATAGAAAACAATATCTAGTCATCTGTTGCAAACATTATTAGTCATTTCCTAAGCAGTATGAAACTGGACTGTCACTCCTTACATCTTTATAAATTATTTTGATTTTGAATGATTTTATGGTTAGCTTTTTCAAAATAACATGTGGAAAAAAGATGAAGTATATAGTGACTAAATTCTAGGACATATTACAGGTCATTATAACTCCCTTACTTCTTGACTTTGTTTTTAAAATCTATGTTCATAATTAAAGGCTTTTAACTAATGTCACATGAGGAAGAATTATTTTAATGAGCTAGTATTCAAAAGCTTCCTCCTTTCTGCCACTGATAAACACATCTTCCTCATAGACATTTTTTGTGAAAATACCATTTTATAAATATGGTTAATTTTTATTTCAATAAAATGTATTTATGTATAATGTACATTAATTGTTAAATTACCAAACTACATGTAGTATACCACAGCTAAGTAATTACATGGCCTTCTTAAAAGATTCTATAGTTAATTGCATGGGAATAGGTAATCAAGTTTTTTTTTCCTGGTAGTCATATCATTAGTTTTATATAAAGTAATAAGTAATGAAAGTAAAAAAAGAAACATATCTTTTCATTTGTAACAGTAAAATTCCATTAGGAACACTGCATTTATTTCTACAAAATATCCTCAAAGGATAGTTTTAAGCAGTATTTTGTGAGCCCTCAACTTGAACACTTCATTTTCTTATGTCTCATTTTCTCATGTCTTAATGATGTGCTTAGTAATCACCATTCCTTATAAACCACATGGACATTTAGATTTCATTCGTCTTAGAATTTATATATCATCAAATATGCATGCTTTATCTCCTAATTATCCTCTCAATTTGTCTCACTATTAGTGCCTTTCTTTGACTTCTGGCTTCATTTTGCCTCTTCAATCATCTACAATAATATTTATGATCTTTGCTATCTCATGGTAAATCAGAGGACATTTTTAGGATCCAAGCCAATCATAATGTCTTCAAGCAATGTTTATGTATTCCAAGCCTTCCTGTTACTTACCAGTGAATACTGAAAAATAAATATAAACTGCTTCACCACCGAGGCTAAGAGAAGCCAAGTCAGCTGACTTACAGTGACCTAATTTTTATATAGCTGTTTGTAATTCTGATCATCGTGTGATAGCAGTATGATTTATTAATCCTTCTGGCATTTTTTTTTCCTCCCTGACAGCTTCTCAGCTGCTGAGGCAAACTTCTTGGATAGGTAAGTACTATGCAATATTTTGAAACTGTGCATCAGTATTCTGTGTTGCACTATTACTAGTTTCAGACACTTATTATCTAATACGAGGGGGAATTTAACACCTCATAAACTAAGAAATAGATTTTATTATTTTTTTTATATTTTTGTGGGGTATTTTTGTGATACTGGGGTTCCTAGAAGCCCTTCTACCTCCAGGCTACACTCCCACGGGCTATACTCCCAGACCTATTTTTATACTTTTTTATGTGGAAACAGGGTCTCCTAAGCCAGCGTGCACATCTGGCTTTGAACCTGCACGATCCTCCTGTCTCAGCCTCCCAAGCGCGGGGATTACAAGCGTGCGCCACCACACCCGGCTAAGAAATAGATTTTAAAGGTTCAAGATTTCTAAAAAGAAAAATATATATATTTGCAAATATAATTGAAATATTACCTTCTAATATGTTTAACTCCGCATAGGTTAAAATATCATGGTGGTATTGTGCGCCAAGATTGAGAAACTGGTACAAACCCAACGTACCATAGCATTTTAATGTGAATGGGAACTATACTTTTAAATCCTCTGAATTATCTAATGAATAATCAAATATATTTTTGAATTTTTATTGGAGCATTGTAGTCATACATCTTAATAGAGTACAAGATGGTAGAGGCATACATGCACACATCACCCAATTAGCCCTTACCCAATTATTGCCCCCTTTTCTCTCTCTCCATCCTTCCTTTCATGTTTAGCTTAATAATTGACTTTGATGTTTGAGAATGTACATCATGTACATTAGAGAATTTCCCTCTCCCCCATATCATTCCCTTCCTTAGTATCCTATACTATCTCCTTCTTTATCTAGAGTTTCTCCTATGACCCATTTTCTCCCTAGCCTCCACATATTAGAGAGAGCATCCACTTTCTTATTTTTGTGACTGACTAACCTCACTTAGCATAATGTTCTCCAGTTCCATCCATTTCCCTGTAAACAACACAATTGTGTTTTTCTTTATGGCTGAGAAAAATTTCCTTGTGTACATATCCCATAGTTTTGTAATCTATTCATGGACATCTTGGGTGATTTCATAGTTTGGCACCTGTGAATCGTGCAGCTATGAACGTAAGATATGCATGCATTTGTTTGATAGTTTGGTTTCCATTTTTTGGGTTAGATACCCAGAAGTGGTATTGCTGGATCATATGGTAGGTTTGTTCTCATTCTTCTCAGGATTCTCCATACTATTTTTCAAAGTGGTTGCACTAATTTGCAATGGCACCAAAAATGTATTAGAGTTCCCACTTCTCCCCATCCTCACCAGGATTTGTTGTTGTTTGTGTTTTTAATGATTGCCATTGTAGTTGGAGCTATGTAATTCAATCAATTTTTATAAATTTAAATGATGCACACCTATAATCACAGCATTTGAGGGGCTGATACAGAAGGATCACTGGTTCAAGAGCAGCTTCAGCAACTTAACTAGATTCTCTGCAACCTAGCAAGACCCTGTTTCAAAATAAAAAATAAAAATAAAAATAAAAAAGGGATAAAGTATATGTTGAAGTTGCCATGCCTCTGGGTTCAATCTCTAGTAACACACAAACACATACAAACACACATACACACACACAAATATTTAGATATTTAGAAGTTTAAACATTTATAATCAACACATTTAAATTTTCAAAATAATTTAAATTATCAATAATTTGTTATACCTGTGAATTCAAGGTTATATTTAACACTCTATGCATATATAATATTTCAAGTACTAGAGAAAGACATAGTTATATTCGTGATACATGAATGTGCTTTGACTTCACTCAAATCTCAGATTTTTCTCGTGTCAAGTGATACATCATATTTTTATCATGATTATTTAAATTTTAAGATATGCACTTAAATTATGTTTTTTGTGAGTGTTGATTGAAAAAGTATGCAAGACTTTAAGACAATGGACAGCTTTTCTATGAAGATTTTGAAGTGTGGCTATTTCCTCAATCCTTAAGATACATCCTACCATATTTATTCATAGATATAAAACAAAAGTTTAATTCTTAAGCATCTAGAAAAAGTGTAATAATAATGTAATTTAGAATACTGTTTTTACTTTGCAAAAAACTTGAGAAGCCAGAATTTCTTAACATCTCACTAGAAAGGCATGCTATAGGTATCATTTAATCACAGGTGTGACAAATGCATGTAGATCCACAGTGTAAGAAGGGAGGGAGGGAGGATTTCTGTCTTTGGGTCCATTCATTTTCTCTGGAGCCTTTAATCTGGTCTTGTCTTAGAATCATTGCCACTTACACCAAACATGCTTAAGGATTGGAGCATCATGTCTTGAGATTCAAAAAAACTGGCACATAGCCAACAGAGAACCAATTAAGTAAGGACTAATTTCTGTTCATTGAGAAAAAGAAGAGGGACATTCTGTTGTGCTCTAACTTGCAAAGAGGTAGATTCCTCAGTTCCAAGCTCTTCTTTTACAGAGTATAATAATATAAATAACATGCTAGCTAATGCCATGAGATTCAAATATTTTGACATTGAAGTCACTAGTCTTTAAGCAATTAATCACTGACAGAGATCCTGTTAAAGTCAGATAGTGTTGATTTTTAAGCTTTCGGTAATTTTAACAAATTATTTATGTTAACGTTATGAAAATGACATTTTGCCAAAAGCAGACTCTATTTTTCAAAATTAGCACATCTTCATGTTTTCATCTTGTAGTGACTAAGATGAATTACCTAATGGGTGATTCCTGTTATTGCATGTATACTGGGAAATTTAGGCAATTATTGTTATTTTTAAAATTAAAAAAACATAATCAAAATCAATTTATGTATAAATCTGCTGCTTCAGACTCTTTAAAACTGGTGTTAGGCCGGGCGTGGTGGCGCACGCTTGTAATCCCCGCGCTTGGGAGGCTGAGACAGGAGGATCGCGCAGGTTCGAAGCTAGCCCCGCGCGCTGGCCTAGGAGACCCTGTTTCCAAATAAAAATGCAAAAATAGGTTTGGGAGTGTAGCCCGGAGGTAGAAGGGCTTCCAGGAACCCCAGTACCACCAAAAAAAAAAAAAAAAAAAAAAAAAAAAACTGGTGTTAGGCCAGTAAAGATAGCAGTTCTGAAAGTAATAACACATTTAAAGCATTAAATTACTCAGTTTTTAGATATATTTTTTTAATGAACAAAGATGAAGTTCAGAAAATTGTTAGACATCTTTAATTTTACCAGAAACAAACTGCATAACCAAAGCTTCATGATTTGAGGAGAAAGATAAGTGATGAAGAAATGGTAAAGATCTGCTACACCTTATACTTACATCATGGTGTTAAAAGTTCAGAGTAGATTCACTTTTGGGGTGCAGCTCTGTTTTCATTTATTATTTTGATCTATAAATTAATGACTTAATTTTGATTCCTAGTGATATATTCTATTTTAAAATTACATGCCTGCATTTTAAAAATCTGTGTAAATGTATTTGCATACAAGCTTAGATTTTTCTTGGAGTGCTATAAAATAGTTGATATAGAAATAGAAAATAGGCGATAGTTACCAGAGCTGGGGTGGTTCTTGGTAAGGGTTTGGAAGAAATAGCTCAAAGGATATGAAATAACAGATAAGAAGAATAATTTTAGAAAATTTATTGTACAACATGGTAATTATATTTTTTTTGTATTTTTGAAAAATGCTAAAAGAGTCCATACAAAGTATTCCTAGCACACAAATGGGGGCATGTTATGTAATAGATTAATTTGCAATAGTCATTTAACATATATTTTAAAATATCATGCTTTACAGAATAAATATAAACACTTATATGTCAATTATATAATTTTTTAAAATCAGAAAGTATTAAATTTACAAAGCATGAGTATTATATAGAATAAATGTATCTTTGATTAAAAAAATCTTTGTTTCTTCTTTTGATTGTTACTTAAACAAGAAAAGCACACATATAATTTGCAGACATGCAATTTCAGAAATCTTTTCAGAGATGAACAATTTAATTATATGTTTCTTGCATATTTACCAGTGAACTTTATAGCAGTTGCTACATCTTATATTTCACCATAACCTCCAGAGAATTAGAAAAGTTTGTAGTGGTATTTTAAAAATTATAATTGAAATCTTACAAAAGTTTAATAAACTATTGGATTGAGAAAATTAAATAAATAAACTGGTGGATTGAGAAAATTCTGAGAAAAAAGAAACTATCAATGAGTTGAACTGAGTACTTCCAAAATTCATGAAGTCTCGCAGTTTCCCAGACTATGACCTCATTTGGAAAGTATTTTCACAGAGGTCAAGTTAAAATTAGGCTATGAGGGTGGGCCCTAGTACAATATGAAAAGGTGTCCTTACCTAAGGGGGAATATAAACACACAGACACTTACTTAGAGAAAAGACGATGTGAATAGATGTGGAGAAGATGGCCATCTGTAAGCCAAGGATTACCTGGACCTACTCATATAGGAAAAAGGCCTAGAACAGGTATTTCCCTCAAACATTCAGACACTGGTTTCAGATTTCTGGACATCAAAATGGTGGTACAACAAATTTCAATTCTTCTTAACCAACTAGGTTGTTGAAGTGTTATAGGAACATATACAAAGCAAATACATCATACTGAGAAATATTTCATGTCTGAAGTCGAGATTCTACTTCCTCAACTTCCATATTAGCTCAAGGGAATCTACGTAGAAAACTGGAAACAAAAGCATTTATTAATAAATTTCTGAAGAGAAATGATAAACTTAGTGACTAATATTCTTAAAATGCAAAGAGTAATATGAGTCAATTTTCTTACATAATTGTTTATAGATTGCTGAATAACTGTGCTATTTTTTTAATTTTTTTTTATTGGTGCACTGTATTCATACATCATAGTGGGATACAAACTTTGTAGACATACATGCACACATCAGCCAGTCAGCCCCCACCCGATCCCCACCCCATTCTCTCCCCATTCCTCCTACCCATGCTTGGCTTAGTGGTTGACATCTAGTATTATAGCAATTTATCCAAAATTAAGAATGATAATCTCACATAACAGTTTCATTTGTCTGATACCAAGCTTTTGATGACTTAAAGATAACATTTCAATATTTCTTTTTGCTTTCTTTCTTACAAGAGAATATTTTTTCTATTTTTTTAGGTGAAACTATCATATATTTATATATTTATTTTTCAGAAAAAAAATCTATCCTAATATGAAATATGGATTCTAGATACCCAAAACGATCTTGAAAAAGAACAAAGCTAGAGGATATATATTTTCTGATTTCAAACCATATAAAGCTACAATAATTGAAGCAGTGTAGTACTGTTCTAAAGGCAGAGATATAAACCATTGGAGTTAAATACAAGCCTAGAGCTAAATTCTTCCCTATATTGTCAAGTTATTTTTGACAAGATTTCCACAAACATTTGGTGGTGGAAATAATAATCTTTTAACTAAATATTGTTGAAAAATAATAATTACATGGAAAAGAATAAAATTGGACCCTTACCTAATCCCAAATACAAGTATTAACTCAAAATAGATAAAAGACCTAAATATAAATATTAAGACTATAAACTTTTAGAAGAAAATCTGGGTCATAAAACCTCACAACATTGAAATTGGCAGTGATTTTTTGGATATGATTTCAATCGCACAGGCAACAGAAGAATATACAAACTCCCTAAAAAATAAAAAAATATTTTATATCCAAAGACAATGTAAACAGAGTTAAAAGTTACTAATAGAATTGGATAAAATATTTCCAAATGCTATATCTGAAGGTATATTAATATTCCAACTAGAAATCCTAAAAATTAACAACAATAAAGGCAAACAATACAATTTAGAGATAGGTAAAAGACTAACATAAATAATGAATCTCCACAGATAACCAATCTTAGTTTTCTGTTGGATGGAAAATCTTGTTTCTCTGGTTCTGGTGTGTGTTACCTATTTCTTCTTTGTAGTTAATCTCTTTGAGTATTTTCTCTAGCGCTGGTTTTGAAGATATAAATTCCTTCAGTTTCTGTTTGTCGTGGAAGCTTCTTATTTTTCCATCTAATTTGATAGAAAGTTTTGCTGGGTAGAAAATTTTTGGCTGGAAGTTGTTTTCTTTCAGAGTTTGGAATATGTTACTCCAAGCCCTTCTGGCTCTCATGACTTGGTTTGGGAAGTCTGGAGTGATTCTAATCAGTTTGCCTCTGAATATCACTTGGCCCTTTGTTTTTGTTGCCTTTAAGATTCTCTGCTTGGCTTCCACATTGGTCATTTTGACAATTATGTGGCGTGGGGATCCTCGTCTCCAATCCTGTCTAAAGGGAGTTCTATAAGTTTCCTGGACCTGTGTATCAACCTCTTGCTCTATGTTTGGAAAATTTTCTGCTATTACTTCCTTGAAGAGATTGTTGATCCCTTTGGTATCACTTTCTTTTCCCTCCTCTATTCCAATTATTCTTAGGTTAGCTCTCTTAAAATGGGCCCATATTTCTTCAATATCAGATTCCTGCTGTTGGATATTTTTTTCTAGATTAGAAACTATGCGTTCATTTTTGGAATGTTCATCTTCTAAGAGCGAGATTCTGTTCTCCATGTGGTCTAATCGGTTGTTTGTGCTTTAAATTGAGGCCTTTACTTCATTAATTGCATCCTTTATCTCTTTTTGGCTCTCTATGAGTTCTTTTCGAAGCACCTCTATTATTTCTACAGTTATTTTCCTGATTTGATCTTCTAGAAATCTCTGATTTTCTGTTTTATCGGGTTCTGATGTTGTGGGGTTGTGGGCATTCATTGCTCCAGTATTATTCCTCTTTCCCATGATTTCGGAAGTTTGTGCCTTCTCTGGGTTCTTCCCTTGGGTCACTATGACTTCACTTAAGGTGCTCTGGATATTGAGTCTGTAGTATCTCAGACTCCTTTACTGGGTTGTATCACAGAGTCTCCGACCCAGGGAGTCGATAGAGGCTGCTTTAGACTGTGGGGGGTGCCAGGATGCACTATATCACCATGTTATATCACTTGTTGTTATGTGATATCTCCTATGGTGTGATATCTCTGCCACCGCCACTCCCCCACTGGGTCAAGTCCCAGGGAGTACAGTACTGGGATTTCTCCTCTGTGGCCCGGAATTTGACTCACTGTTCTTGAGTACGCAGATGTAGCTGTACTGGACTCTGTGAATTCGCTGCTGCTGCCGCCGGTGGCAATATGGCGCTGCTGCTATGCCCTCGACCGTGAGGCTGGCTTATTTCTTCTTGGTTTTGAGTTCCACTCTGAGTCCCTGCAGTGTGTGCTGAGCTCAGCCACTGGGAGCTTTAGATGTTACCTGCACTGAAAAATCCTGCCTGGCTGTTCCGCAGCGGCTCACCTCAGCTTGCTGTAGCTGTCCGGTGAACTCGCTTCTGCCGCCGGCAGTATGGCACTGCTGCCGCGTCCTCAGGCGTGAGGCCGGTGTATCTCCTCTGTGGCTCTGAGCTCTGTTCTTAGTCCGCTTTCTCTCTGGAGCCTGGTGATATTTTGTTTCTCTAATGATGGTGTTTTCTGGCTATGAAAGGCGCTGATTTTGTGGTAATGGAGATTGGTTGTTAGTGGGGCTCTTAAGCCCTGCTTTTCTCGGTCGCCATCTTCCTGGAAGTCATAACTGTGCTATTGAGTTATTAATGTATGAAAGAGATATATAGACTTGAAACATGAATTCAACCTCAGCACTTTGCTTATTATATTCTCAAGGGGAAAAAAAAACATTAGCAATGATTACTTAGAAGGCTGAGACAGGAGAATTAGAGGTTCAAGGCCAGCATACAGTAATTTAACAAGGCCCTATTTACAAAAAAAAAAAAAGCTTATGAGTGAATGGAGCCTTAAGTTAGAGCACCCCTGTGTTCAATCTCTACTAACACACACACACACACACACACACACACGCGCGCGCAATGACATGTGGGTTTAGAATGTATCCAAATATAGTACACACACATTCTTATATGAATATATAATCATATCACTAAATTAACAATGATTATTTATGTCTATTAATTAGTGGGGATTCAGGATTCAGCTACTATCTCATAACTTTCAAAATCAGAATCAGAATTGAACATATAATTTAGGTTTCTAAAAGTAGAGTTTATTGCTCCCTTGGCCGGAGAGATTGGATTAAAGATGTGTGAAATAAAACAAATTAGGTCACTGTTTCTACCTGTGTTGCTTTTCTGAGGGAACAGAATAAAGCAAAATTAAGACATAAGTAATGAAATAGATTGCTTATCATGCTTTAAAAAATAGAATTATTTCAGTATTATCAATCAATATTTTACTTAAAATCTAGTAGTATTCAGTGCCAATATTTTTTTACTAAATTTAAATTTAAAATTGCATACAAGTATGAATATTGTGCAATATTTGGTATATGTATACATTGTAAAATCTTTAAGCTAGGGGTGGTGGCACACACTTGTAATCCCAGAATTCGGGAGGCTGAGATAGCAGGATCATGGTTCACGGACAGCTTCAGCTACTTAGTGAGAACAAAGTAGCTCTACAACTTAGTGAGAACCTGTTTCAAAATAAAGACTAAAAAAAAAAAAAAAAAAAAATAGGACAGGTGGTGTAGCTTGGAGGTAGAATACCCCTGGGTTCCATCACCAGACCTGAAAAAAAACCTTTAAATTAAGTTAAACATATCTATATCTTCAGGTATTTATCATTTCTTTAGGGTGAAACATTTAAATTTCTTGTTTGTTTGTTTAGTGATACTGAGGATAGAACAAGTAGCCCGGCACATACTTATTCTAAAGCTAAACTCCTAGTACTATATTATTTTTTATTTTGAAACAAGGTCTCACTAAGTTGCCCTGGTATACCTCAAACCTGTGGCCCTCCTTTCTCTGCCTCCCAAGTGCTAGGATTGCATTTGTGTGACACCATGCCCAGTTGCTTTCTTCTTTATAAACTCTACAGTACATTATTATTATCTATAGCATCCCACTATGAAACCGCACACCAGAACTTCTTATTTCTATCCAATTCTATCTTAGTGTCCAGCATGGAGAGTAAAAGATATAATTGTTTTAGGCCAGGCACAGAGAAACAAGTGCCACATGATTTCACTCATAGATGGCCCTTAAGGCATCCATATTATAGACGTTGAGAATACATTGGGTTGCTCCTTGATGAAGTCATCTGAGAACATTGACTTGTTGTTATGTGATATCATGGGACTTCCATGTCACTCTCCGAAGTGGCCACGAGAGTACACTTGACCACACCACAATGTTGTTTGATGACAATCCAGACTTTTACAAAATTCGTTCCACTAGGGGCAGGAAGGATTTAGATGTGTGTTTTCACTTTGTGTGTGTGTGTGTGTGCACGCGCTTGCACGCACGTGCACGTGTGAAGGTGTATGAATGCGTATGTGTTTAAATTTTCAGCAGATGAATTTGCTACTAAAAAAAAAAAAATGACCCTGCAATAGAATCATAAGTTTTCAACCTCTTTTTGGAATCTAAAGAATGGACCTCAGCTTTAAATACTTTGATTTCCAATGCTTTCACTATTAAGGGATTATCTCACTCTCTTTCAGTGTCTTCTAGGATCTTTGGAGAAGCTACATGCATGGAGTCCTAGCTAGCCTGCAGCAATGCTACATTCCCCTGTCTTTTACTTTGCACCCTGCTTGCTTCCTGCTATGCATAGTTAACAGTGCCCTCCCTCCCGCTGTCATCCTCATTTCTCTAGTTCTTGAGATCACTGATGGGAGAAGAGAACCATTACTAAACAGTGGCTGCAAAGTGCTGAAGTGTTCAGCCAGCCATAAGATTCTTCTATTTACTGTCCTTGTTATTTATGTTGATATTTGCTTAATCTAGGGTGTAAGAGCTTGACATATGGGGTGATTTAGCAACACCATGGAAATAAATATTATCTACAGTTTTATCTATCATGAAATGACATAACATTAATAATATCTAGTCTAATGATTCTACCCATACCATATACCACAAGATCTTTGAATTTACTCTTTTAAAATGCACAGTAGAAGATGCCATTGAAGCATAGCATGTTGTTTATTATAAACAGAATAGACCTAAATAAGTGGCAACCCAAATTGGACCCATGAATTTTTACCTAATGGTAAATTTTACCAAAAGCCTTTGGTCATCTTAAGATAAAAACATAATCTTTATTTGCTAAACTTTGAATTACTTGCTCTATGTAATAATAAAATTCTGAATATAATTTAAATATTTGCTTTTCCTATTTAGAACTTGGCAGTATAAACAAAGATGTATTTTTTGTTTATTTGTTTGTTTTTAGTTCTCCATAGCTAGTATTCTTCCATTCATACCAGACTTGTTAGCCAAGGATTCTTTAGTAAACAAGACATAAAATAGCATTTCTTTTTTGTTTATTTTAATTTTTATACTTTTACTGATGCATTATATTTACATAAAAGAGCGTTTCAAAGGTGAATTCAGGCCTTCTGGGACAGATGGATTGCTCTAGACAAAACTTTTATTTTTTTCATGGTATATTTTTGTTTCTGTCCCAAATTAACCTTTGGGACCCTCTTCTTTGGTATAAAAAGTATATCTCTTCATTATGTTTCTTTTGGGTAGACCTCACATGGTGATATAGTGCACACCCAGAGATCTGGCTGAAATTTTCAGGTTCTGGGAGGTCTTTTTGTCGAACCACAATCTTTTCCATATGATTGCAGGCTGGGGCACTTCCTACCCAAGCAAGGCTGATTTTTTGTATCTGCAACCTTCTACTCTGTTTCTCATTAGCTTTCCCAAGTGTGAGCCTAGAACCATTCTCCACTGCCCCCAAATCCTTCAGTGAATACATACCAGATTCTCTGATTGGGTTAAGTTCATCTTGCCAATTAAGGATTAGAGAGCTACTCTTCATTTTTTGATACTCTATGTAAGAGCAATTATGGAGGAGGGCAGAGAATGAAAGTTACTGCCCAACTCTGTCCAGGAAAATCTTCCTTGAATATTTTTTTTTTTTTTTTTTTTTGCTGTACTGGGGATAGAACCCAGGAGCATTTTACCTCCAACGAGAGCTACAACCCAGCCCTGTTTTTTTTATCCTTTATTTTAAACTGAGACGCAAAGGATTTCACAACATAGCTGAAGCTGCCTGCGAACCACAATCCTCCTGTCTCAGCCTCCCAAATGCTGGGATTACAAACATGCACCACCACACCCAGCTTCTGTCTTTATTTTCTAACCTTTACCATCTTAAATCTTTGATTCAAGCAAGATAATTCATTTTAGTTATCTTCTTGAACACCTACAAATGGTTCATATATTTTATTTGGGTGACTAGATCCTTATCTCACTTTAATATGTTGCTATGTTATTTATATTCTAAAATTGTGTCTCATATTTTAGAATTTCTCTCTATTAACTAATGGGTGTCTTAAGGTCATAAACCATGTCCTTTTTTTTCTTCTGTTTTTCTTATTGATTTTGACACAAATAAATTATCATTAACATTTTGGATTGTGTGATATTTTAAAGGGACACGGGAGAGCTGAGAACTAGGTCATGAGGGGAATAGATTACATCATAGGTAGAGGATATAGATATTAATATTAATGAATATAATTTTAATATTAGCCTAAAAGAAATATGGCACAGAGAAGTAGTCTTAAAATGTGCCACCTGTCTTTTGCTTTTCTCCTTATTGGGAGGTCATGTGTGGCTACTTTTGAACCTGGATGATTTTATTATCTGCACAATGAATGTATTGCAGAATAAATGATCCTTTGTACCTCTGAGACTAGATTTCAAAAGGTCATGCAGTTTCTGTAGGTCTAACTGGAGACAATTGCTTTGGGAAAGTTTAGCTGCCAAGAAATCCAGCCACCCCAAGGATGACATATGAAGAGAGAACACAGAAAGAAAATCAGAAAAGAAAATAATAATTCTAAGCCAAATTTAGAGGAAATGTAAATAAGTCAGGATTCATTTAATTCTTCCTCTTCACCAAACCCTTTCTACCCAAAATGTCTCTTACTTTTAGATACTAAACTTCAAAGTACTTTTAAATTAAGACATAGATTCCAATCAGAGAACAAATTTAAAATGGGCTTTTTATTAGCAGACTAAAAAGATCTAAAGTGATATTTTATAGGCTCTCTCAGACAAAAAGGATTCTAGGGATGCTAACAGTATTCTTTACAGATATACTTCATTAAATAATAGGGCTTCTATGATATTTAAGGTCTCTTCCCAAAGCAACTTTAAAAGGAATACCAGGCAGATAAAAGCTTTCCCTAAAGAGATTAAAGTGTGTATTTTTTAAATTTTTTATGGGTGCATTTTAGTCATACTCTTAATGAAGTACAAGATGATAGAGGCGTACCCATCACTCATTTAGCCCTTCTCTAACTCCTACCCCATTCCATCTCCCCTCCCTTCTCCTGTTTGGCTTAGTGATTGACTTTGATATGTTTGTGAATGTGTATAGTGGACATTAGGGAATTTCCCTCTTGCTCCCTCTCATCACTCCCAGTTAGGCCTCCTTATTTGCTCATCTATGGCTTCTCCTTCATCTCGAGTTCCTTCTATGAACTTTTTCCTCCCTAGCATATGATTTTGTACTTTTTGTGACTGACTAATCTCACTTAGCATAATATTCTCTAGTTCCATCTACTTCCCTGTAAATGATGTAATTGTGTTCCTCTTTACGGCTGAGTAAAATTCCACTCTGTGTATATCCCATAGTTTTGTAATCCATTCATCAGTTGATGGGTATCTTGGCTGGTTCCATAGTTTGGCAACTATGAATTGTGCGACTATGAACATAAATACACATTCATTAGTGAGGTAGTTTGGTTTTCATTCTTTTGGGTAGATACCCAGAAGTGGTATTGCTGGATCATATGGTAGGTTCTTTCTCATTTTTCTGAGGATCCTCCTTTCTGTTTTCCAAAGTGGCTGCACTAATTTGCAATCCCACCAACAATGTATTAGAGTTCCCAGTTTTTCACATTCTAGCCAGCATTTGTTGTTCTTTGTATTTTTAATGATTGTCATTCTAGTTGGAGTTAGGTGAAAACTCAGGGTAGTTTTGATTTGAATCTCTCTGATTGCTAATGATGTTGAACATTTTTTCTCATACATTTATTGGCCAGTTGAATTTCTTCTTTTGTGAGGTGTCTATTTAGTTCATTTGCTAATTTTTTTAATTGGAAGAGTGTATAATTTCACTAATAGAGAACTATATGGGAACCCCCCACATAATTTTAAAGAAATTTTATTGAGTTTTATTGAAAGGACAGACAACAACAAAAAATTTTAAAAGTTGCATAGAATTTCTCCTGGCAGGAAACTAGCTGATAATGCTCAGTTACCCCATCCTCAGTTACTGGGTGGGGGTTACTGTTTAAGAGAAAGGGCAGATGCAGGAATCTTGACCAGCTGAGTCTCCTTACCTGCAGGGAATCCTGAGTAAAATAAAAACTGATATTGTTTTAGGTGACTGTTTAGGAATGTTACATAGCAATCAGAACAAGAACCATTGAAAAATGGAGAGCATATTTTTAATTTAAATACATGTGAACAACAGCCCAACCACAGAGCCTATTTTACCATTATGCCTTAGATCACTTTGTCAGCAGTGATACTCTTTACTTTTGTCAGCAGATAATTGCTGCTGTGAGACTGCCCCGTGCACTGTTTAGCCTCATGCCTGGCCAGATGCTGGTGGTATGCAACTATCCTCACACCCCCATGCTTGTGATAACCCACTGTGTCTCTCAACACTGCCAAATGATCTCTGAAGGCAAAATTACTACTGATCAAGAATCACCTGCTTAGATTAATTTACAAAACAAATAGTAAGAAAGAAAAAAATCTTGGAAAACTAAAGAATATAACAGTTTAGAACCTATGTAGCTAAAAATTTATAACAAATCCCTCAATAATAAGACAAAGTGAGAGCTATCAATGAAACAAGCAAATTCTAAAAGTAGTTTTGTCTATAACATTCAAAAAAAGGTACATTCTTCCCATCATTATGCAAATACATAGAACTAGATTTCCATTAAGTGTTGTGGATAGTGAAGCTTACCTCGACTAATTGTTTAATTTATGTTCATTTTCCCCTGCTATTTCATGCTTCAGCTGATTTTTATCTTATTCTCTATTGTTTCAATAAAACACTTTTATAAATTAATGACTTTTGAAAAGATGAGATTTGTCCCTCAGATAACCCCATAATTTAGCATTTGGAGCTTTTAAAACTACTTATAGAGAAACAATCACTAATTGAGACTAATGCAGTATGCTGTGTATTTCTGACAGCATAATCTAACTCTTCAAATTTTGATGATAATAATTGCATGGCAACTTACAATTCAGAAGACAAATGCTATCAGAATTGTTAGTCATGGAAAAGGAACAAAGAGGTTTGATTTGTGGGTGAGAGGACACAAAGTTTTAATAATCCTTGCTTTTTCTGCAGTACCAGTGTCTTAAGTGATTGACAATCGTAATTTTTCATTTTTGTCAAATCCATGTTTTTTCAGAAGACATTTAAGAATGGACTGTAGCTTGCCTCAGTTCATTATATTTGCTTTAAACTTTTCTGTATAACTAGGGTCATTATTATAATAAGTATGAGATGTCTTCTCTCTCTCTCTCACTTGCTTTCTCGCTCTCTCGCTTTCTCTCTCTCCTTCTCTCCCTCTCTCTCTCTCTCCCATTCTATAAACCCAAAGAGCTTGTATTTTCCCAAACCTGAGGCCAATGCTGGTGCAGTGACTTTCTAACTGTTCTGTTTCAAGTGCTGGTTGTCACAAGCCATGAGAGGCCAGAGCAGTCACTAGGGGACAGTGCAAATCCATCACTAGAACAATACATGCAGCTCAGACTGTGAGTAGTAGACACTGCTGGAAAGTATGAAGAATCAAGTGCATATTTAAATGGCAAAGGGTTCGTTTATGCCCCCAATACTAGCTCAATTCTGGAATTTAGAAGAATTACTTACACTGGCAACCCATGTGACTAGCGCCTGCCTCATTGTATTCTGCACTTAAACTCTCACATATAAGAGACGCTATCTTTTTCTTGGTCATTGGCATGCTCACTATTACAAGGCATATATCTGTCATTATTTGACAGGTACCACTTATCAAAGGAATAGGACATTTGTATCCCAGAAAATTCAAATAGATTAAATTCATTTTTCCCCTTTTAAAAACTTTACATAGTGCAGTAACATCTAAATTAATTTCTAAACTATTCATAACTTGTAGATGGATTTATTCCCTTCATTTCTCAGGGGGAAGAGAATTGTAAGGCTGGGTAGACCTGATATACCAGTTCATTTGCTTTTATATAACTTCCCTTCATTTTAACATTTCTCTCTCTCCCTCCCTCCCTCCCTCCCTCCTTCCCTCTCTCTTGCAAAGGCAAGATGTTAAATAAGATGAGATAATTTGTATTTTGTTACGCTTTCTCTCAATGATTAATGAACAACAGAAGGAATAAAAAAGATAATAGTGGATAGAAGCAAGTTATAAAGTAAAAGTAATAGTTACTATCTGAAAGTGAAATTGAATTGGATGGTGTACATTGTTTATCAAAATGGTTTCTCACTTAATGTTTATTTAATTTGGCATACATCAAATTGTTTTAATTAATATTAAATTAATGGTTTAGCATGTTTAGTGTCTATACATCAGCAGTTCACTGATGATTTATAAATGGGCTTGGCAATTTGCTTTATATCTTTTAGAAAATCAATAGGATATCATTTCACATTAGTAAACAAAATACAATGTACTCATTTTTATCTGCCTAAAACAATAGATTTTAGATTATAAATGGACTAATTTCAGGTGAATAGTTCAAAACAAAGAAATAATGACACAGTCTTTAGTTTCTTAGCTTTTTTTTTTTTTTTTTTCAGTACTGGGGATGGAGCCCAAGGGCATTCTACCTCTGAGCTACACCCCCAGCCCAATTTTTGTTTTATTCTTTATTTGAAACAGTGTCTCACTGAGTTGCAGAGGGCCTCACTAAGTAGCTGAGGCTAGCCGTGAACCCACATCCTCCTGTCTCAGCCTCTCAAATTCTGGGATTACAAGTGTGTGCCACAACATCTGGCTAGCTTTTAAAAAATTATTATTATTAAAAACATGTTTCAGCTATTTGTTGAATAAAAAAATCTTCATAAAAGGCCAAGGCATTTCCTTTTGAAATTTAGGTAACTGAATTACTAAATCTTAAGCATTCATACCTAAGAAAACCTCAAAGTATGATGGAATAAGACAGCAAATCAGTCTAAAGTACATGATAGTTTCAAAGTAAAATAAATTGACTTCTTTGGATATGTGTGTGAGAAATATTGATTAGGAAAGGAAATATTGGAATAATGTTAAGAGCATAAATTATGAACTATGGCATATATAAAATCTTGAATTTTAAATGTGGTCATTTTATTATTTCTCCAATGTTTCTGTGTTCATTCAAACTCCAAAATGAAACAGGATTGAGTCTTAGAATTTTAAACTTTTTTCAAGCATAATATTAATATAAAAACATATACAATTTGAAAATTTTTTACAAACATGCTCATCACCACCACCCAGATGAAGAAACAGATTATTAAAAAAGCCACAAATTTCCCTTCAGGTTCCTCCTCTCTTAATTCTTTGTTTTAATTTTAATTTTTAGTTTTGTATGGTGTTTTACTTTAAGAAAACAAAACACACTGTAGGCTAATGTATCTTATATCATATAATGCTAGATTATGTAACTGATATTTATATTTTTGTAACCCTCTTTTAAAAGAGTTTTTTTTTTTTTTTGTGTGTGTGTGTGTGTGTGTGTAGCTAGGTGTAGTGGCATACACCTGTAATCTCAGAGACTGAAGCAGGAGTAGGTTACAGGATAGCTTCAGTAATGTAGCAAGATTCTCAAAACCCAACACCACCCTCTTTCAAAACAAAACATAAAAAGGGCTGGGGATATGGCTCAGAGGTAGAATGTCCCTGAGTAAATCCAGTCTTAGTAAATCAAGACTGAATTTGTTGTTGTACTATTATTATCATCTTTAAAATTGGGGAACATATAGAAATTGTCATGCATTGTTATATATGCTAATAAAATGATGAGAAGTCTTCATATGAATTGCGATGGAATTGTCACAACTTCGTAGCTTATTCTCTTTGTCCATTTTTTATTGTATCTCTCTCATTCGAACTTCTCATACAATAACTATTTATTATTATTAATTATTATTATTATTATTGCTATTATTATTTGTGGTACTGGGGATGGGACACAGGGGCATTCTACTTCTGAGCTACACCTCCAGCCCTATTTTTTATTATTTATTTTGAAACAGGATCTCACTGAGTTGTGAAGGGTCTCACGAAGTAGTAGCTGAGGCTGTCCTCAAACCGTAATCCTCCTGTCTCAGCTCCTCAAATGCTGGTATTACAAGCGTGTGCTACCCATGCCCAACAAACTATTATTTTTAGTTGCTTCTTAAATTGTGTGTACTTTTCTTCCTTTTCTTTACTCTTTTATTCTACTTTTCTATTTTGCTCTCCGTCCCTTCTATTTTCTCCTTCCCTCAACCTCTCTCTCTCTCTCTCTCTCTCTCTCTCTCTCTCTCTCTCTCTCTCTCTCTCTCTCTCTTTCTCTCTCTGTCCCTTCCTCCTTTCCTTTTTTTCCTTCTTCCCTATTCTTTTTAATTTCTCTCCAAGTTCTTCCTCTTTCTATACTTACTGTGGAATAGTCTTAAATTTAACACTGCAGCAGACACTGGCAACATAACATCAAGAACATTAGAGTACTTGTCTTCAAGGTGCATCCTCTCAAAGAGTTAGAGGAATCATGAACAAGCTTGGGAGGCTGAGACAGGAGGATCATGCAGCTTCGAAGCCAGCCTCAGCTGGCTTAAGAGACCCTGTTTCCAAATAAAATATAAAATAGTTCTGGGAATGTAGCCCGGAGGTAGAAGGCCCCTGGGTTCTATCCCCAGTACCACCAAAAATAAAGAATGAAATGTTCACTTGTGTCTTAGTGAACATTCTGAAGTGTTTTCTTTGTCTCTATTTGATTCTTTGATATTTCCATACCTGAAGTAGTCCTCTGGCTCTATCAATGGATGGCTACTAGGTTTCTTTTTCTTATAGAAGCTTCTAGATCTGTGGCTCCGTATATGAAATTTCCCCATGTTAAGGATGCACTACAGCATAAGACATGTAGTCATTTCCCTTAGTCTGCTTTTAATACGCCTGTGACAGCAGAGGCCTACAATTTAACAAATGTTTAAAATATGAGTTAATTAAAGGAGCCTCTATAACTAATGCAAGCATTTCCATATGCTTATATCTAACACTATACAGGAGGATGTAGGCATTAGAGTCAGGGGGCCTAAAATCAAGTCAGTCTTCATTTATTTCCAAACTATAGGAGTTTGCAAAAGTTACTTAAGTTCTTCAAACCTAGAGTTCTTTAATGTTTAGATATACCAATGTCACTTATTTCATAGAATATTTGAAAATATTGAATATATGAATATAAATAATCATGTTATAAATAGTAAATGCCCAGAAAATAAACTTTAGTTTATATTTTTGCTTTTAAGCATTATCTATTATATATCTTTACTCAATATTTGGACATAACTACCATTTTCTCTAGTATAATCTTTCAAAAGCTATTGAGAGACAAATGATTGATGGATAGATGCTCTTTAATCGAATAAGATATTCTAATAAAACAGACTATCTTTACAATGGAAGTACAAACACTTATAATCTTACAAACAGAACAAGACTACAGATATTAATATCTGTTACCCCTATATCAGCCTTAGGCTACAACAGATGCATTCATTATTATGTGATAACCTAGGAAAGATGAATGAGGATTTTCTGAATAAGTTAATACCTCCTCAGAGTCTAGTCAGCCTGATAGGTGTTGGTTGAAATATTCAACAGCTGTTTGAACACACTGCCATTTGGGGTGTTGAGAACCAGCTCATCAAAATCAACAGTATCTGCAGAGAGAATTGAACAGCCTTATTGATATGTTTATTTTAAATCTACTTAAAAATACATCATTTAAACATCTGCTACAGGTAAAAAGTTTTTTTGTTTTGTTTTGTTTTTGTTACTGGGGATTAAAACCAGGGCATCCTACCTACAAGCTAAACATTCTACCTTCAAACTAAACCCTCAGCTCTTTTTTATTTTTATGGGAAACTGAGTCGAGCTACATTGTTGAGACTGTTCCTCAAGCTGAGATCCTTCTGTCTCAGCCTTTCAAGTGCTGATTTTAAAGATTTGTAAAAACACTCTTTCTTGTTTGTTTACGAAACATAAGAGTGGCCTAACTATTCATCTTAGAAAAATTTATTCTTCCAAAAGCAATTTCTTTTTACTTGAAAATATTTTTGATGTATTCTAAAAGTTTATATATATGCACTAGATGTATATAAATGCTTTTCATGTTTTTTTATGGTACTGGGGGTGGAACCCAGAGGCTTTTTTACCTAGGGGTTATACTCCCAGACCTATTTTATGCTTTATTTGGAAACAGGGTCTTACTAAGTTGCTGAGAGCCTCACTAACGAGTTGAGGCTGACTTCCAGCCTGTGTGATCCTCCTGTCTCTGCCTCCCAAGCACTGGGATTACAAGCATACTCCACCACACCTGGCTGAATACTTTGTATTTTGAACATTTGAGTTGCTTTGACCTTATTTAACTACATATTTGTCAGCTACTGCTTATCCACAATGTGCACATTTATGTAATTAAAAAAAATTTTTTTTGTGGTACTAGGGATGGAACCCTTCTACTTCCAGGCTACAGTCCCAGACCTACTTTTTCATATTTTATTTGGAAACAGGGGCTCTTAAGTCAGCAAGGCTGGTTTTGAACCTGTGCAGTCCTCCTGTCACTGCCTCCCAAGTGTGGGGATTACATGTGTGTGGCACCATGTCCGGCTTATGTAATGTTTTTAAATCATACATTTTGCTCCATTTTTGTTGCCTTGGCTCTCTTCAGGACTTCTTTGGAGGTTTTACTACTCATTACTAAAAAATAATATTTATTATCATAAAATATCAAAGATTACATGTATAATCTAAAATTAATTTTGTTTTTGACAATTTACTTATTTATTTATTTATTTTCTTAATTTTTTTTTCTCTTTTGGTGGGTCTGGGGATGGAATCCAGAGGCATTTGGCCTCCAAGCTACAGCCCCTGCCCAATATTTTTAGTCTTTATTTTGGAGTCAGACACGCTAATGTTGTGCCATGAGGCCCTCTTTAGTCTTTATTTTGAAACCGGGTCTCACTGAATTGCAAAGGGCCTCACTAAGTAGCTGAGGCTATCTGAGAAACCATGATCCTCCAGTCTCACCCTCCAAATGCTGGGATTACAAGCATGCATCACCATGCCTGGCTGTTTTTGTCAATTTATGAACTAACTTTAAAACAATAAATAAGCTTTGGTGACTTAAGTTGATATGTGCATTATGTGTAAGTTTATGATAAAAATCTAATCATAAATGAATTGAGTAAATAAAAAATACACTTTTCCTCCTGAATAACATGGAAACGATACTCTATAGAACACTAAACACAATCTAAGGGCTTATACTGCTGCGTTATATTGATTTTGTGACTGTAGGATCTATCATGATTGAACAGTAAAATATCTAATCTAATTTGTGAGCATGTTGTCAGAAGTATGTAATTTAGAATTAGATACTAAATGAATGTAAATAAGTCCTTTAGATTTATGTATTTATTTATTTATTTACTTTATTTGAATGAAACATCCCTTTTGTATGGTAATGAGAAGACATAGAATCCCTACTTAATGATGAAGAATGATTAGAATTTTAACATTTATTTTGGAATATAAATTAATCTTCTAGTTAGTAAAAATGGAGAGAAATGTGTCTTGTTGCTCTAAAGCACTTAACAGAGAATGCTATCTTGCCCATTAACTATGAGCTTACTGCCTCTTTTTCCTTGCATATTTTTCTAATCAAGGACATACTTTCTCCCCTGAGGCACGTGGGAGTTTAGCAATTACTTGCAGCTCTAACACTAGGCAATTTCTTCTGGGACTGCAATCTGTTAGAGTTCAATTTTCTCAACCACAGACAAAATGATCAGAATGAATTCATTCCTTCAGAATGAAACCAAGTGAATAAACTAAATGTGATTGAAATGAACTTATGTGGCACTCATACATAAATCAAGAGAATACCCCGGCACACATCCCAACTGTACATACTTATAGCATGTGTTTTATATTCCAGCAACTTTTTGAAAGTTTTTTTTTTTAATCTTCCAAAGAACATTTTAAAGTCTCAGTTAAGTTCAATGCAAATATAATGGTTGTAATTATGTGTAAATATTACCATGGCATCTGGTAAAGATGCCACATATATTTCATTTCCTCAAACATTAGAGATATGAAACAGACACTGTGGTACAACTTTACCAATGCTAAGGAGTAACAAATATTTTCATCTCTGCCAATCTGTTAGTATGACTCACTCACAAACACATGCACACACATACACTCACACACACACATGCACACACACAGTTTGTACTTCATGTTGAGGTAGAGTAAGCATATTTTACATATTTATGAACGGTTTATTTAGGATATTTTTGTGAATCTAGACTTGCTTGTATACATTTTCTGTCTGGCTGAATTTCTCTCTCTCTTTTTATCTGTGTAAGATTTTTCTGTGTGTGAAACATTTTTATTCAAATATTACTATGACACACACATACTATGTCCGGAAATTTACCTGGCAAATACTTGGAGAAGTTGTATAAAACTCGATGCATTGTTGCATTATTGGCAAAAGCTAAGAACTGGAATTCACACAGATTTGGTGAATAGAATGCTGATTGCACAAATTGCGATCTATACATGCCATAGAATACAAAGCTACTTACAACTACTGACACAGATCTATTTGTGATGAGCAAAGCACATCATGGAAGAAAGGCAATACTGACAAGTGACTTTAGGTGGAAAGTAGATCTTAGGGGAATTTTGCATTTCATTAGATAATCTTCAGTATTATTTTAGTTGAAGATACTGAGGTTCCATTGTCCTTGTCACCACCATCAGTACCATCATTGCACTACCATCATTGCAGAATTACTCTTATTTAGCTATTTGTAGTGAATTTATATTTAAATAAAATTTATTAGTTAAATTTTCTATTTTTTTCATTTTTCAAAAAAAATATCTAGACTAGCAATACATTCTGCATAAGAGTGAATAGAAGACGCTTTGGGTGATGAAATTTAATTTGTGTAGCAACTTGGAGAATTAATTTTTGTTCTGATATTTTTTTCTTGCTGTGACTTTGTCTCCTGACATGGAAATCTGAATTCTATTTCCAAGGATTTGAATAATACTGTCACTTCAAAGTGATAAATTCGAACTTAGGAGAAGTTAGGTTGCTGTTTTCTTTTATCTGTCATTCTTTGGTTGTTTTTTGTCTTAATATCATCAAGTAGTCAAGAAAGCAGAAATACTCAACATATATGAATGGTAAAACAGCAGTATCACAAATGCAAATTTTATGCATTTGTAATAGTAAAAATGAAAAAGTTATCAATAATCTCTAGCCAATAAGTTTAGCAAATGCTAACCTGTCTTACACAAAAGGTTATGATATTACCAGTTACCTATGTAGAGCTCACAAAGCTTCCCAGGGACCAGGTTGAACTGCCAACCAAAAGAGAAATTTATCTATTTTTGTATATAGGACTCTCAATTTATTTTTTGGGGGGGTGGTACTGGGGTTCCTGGAAGCCCTTCTACCTCTGGGCTACACTCCCAGACCTATTTTTACATTTTTATTTGGAAACAGGGTCTCCTAAGCCAGCGCGCGCGGCTGGTTTCAAACCTGCGCGATCCTCCTGTCTCTGCCTCCCAAGCTCGGGGATTACAAGCGTGCGCCACCACGCCCGGCTGGACTCTCAATTTTGATTCATGCATTATATCAAGAAAGTACAGTAAGGGTTTAACAACTATATACAATAAAATTTGAAGAAATCACATAATGAATCAAAGAGAAAGAAAAAAGGCCAAGATGTAGGTTGTTTCCTAACATATTTTGCTTAATTTGCTACAGTTCAGAATATAGCCTCCTGCATTATAGGTATGAAATCTGATTTTATTTGTACATTAAAAACAGATATTTATTAGTTTAACGGTGTCACATAAAGAAAACTCATGAAGATGATGTTGATTTGTCATAATACAACATGACCAGTGTTATTTTGATCAAGAAAAACTCATAGAAGAAAGTGAAGTTAGGTTTATTGTATACTAAAATATCCTTGTATTTTTTTAACAAATTCAATTCTAGTTTTTTAATGTCAAAATAGATATAATAAGAAAATGTCTACAAGTACCGATATGTTGGAGAATTGGCCCTATGTTTTGTCTAGCCATTGCAAAGTTTTCCGTCTAATTTCTAAACTTTGACCCATCATTAGGTGATTCATTCTTCTATGTATGGATATCCAGTTTTCCCAGCACCATTTATTATAAAGGTTGTCTTTAGTGCTACATATATTTTTAGATATTTTGTCAAAAAATCATCAGCTTATAAGTGTATTTTCTCTGTATCTTCCATTCTATTCCATTGGTCTATGTCTATGTCTGTTTTTGTGTTAATACCACACTACTTCTGTTAATAAAGCTCTGTAGTATAATTTTAAATAAGGTATTGATGCTACTACCAGCATAGTTTTTATTGCTCATAATTGTTTTAGCTATTCTGGGCCTTTTGCTTTTCCATATGCATTTTAGGACTATTTTTTTTCTAGGTTTCTGAGAAATAATTCTGGTATTCTGATAGGAATCACATTGAATTTGTTGACTGCTTTTGGTAAAGTAGTCATTTTCACAAAATTTCTTCTGCCCATCCAAGAACATGATAGGTTTTCTCATCATCTTAGGTCTTCTCCAAATCTTTTGAGTTCTGTAATTTTTTGTAGAGGTCTTTTGCCTTCTTGGTTAGATTTATTCCAAAGTTTTATTTTATTTTTTGATGCAATAGTGAATGACATTATTGTCCAGATTTCTTTTTCAGTGGATTCTTGATTGGTATACGAAGGCTACTGATTTTTATAAGTTGATTTTTGTGTTCAGCTACTTTGTTGAATTTTTTATCAGCTTTATAAGGTTGCTGATGGAGTATATTTTTATCTTCTAAATATAGGCTGTGATTTGTATACAGAGATAATTTCAGTTTTTTTGTTTTCTACTTGTATTTATATTTCTTTAATTTCCCGACATATTGCTTGGCTGGAATTTTAATTATTATATTGAATAGAAGTGGTAATAGTGAGCATCCTTGTCTGTCATGTTCTTCTTTAAAGGTAATACTTTCAGTTTCTCCTTATTCAGTTTAATATTAGCTTTGGGTTTATCTATTTTTTACTTAAGTAGATGTTGGAAATATAAATTCATATAGCCACTATGGAAATCAGTATGAAGGTTCCTCAAAACACTAGGAATAGAGCCACCATATGGCTTATCTGTACAATTCCTTGGTATTTTTCCAAAAGAATTACAATCTTAATACTATGGTGATTCATGCATAGCCACATTCATAGCAGCACAATTCACATTAGCCAAATTATGAAATTAAATTTGATTCCATAAATAGATAAGTGGATAAAAATGTGGCATATATACACAATGGAATTCTATTTATCCCTAAAGGAAAAAAATTATAGCATTTGTAAGAAATGGATGCAATTAGAGTGTATTATTCTAAGTGAGATAAACCAGTGTCAGAAAGTCAAGAGCTATATGTCTTCTCTCATATATGGAAGCTAGAGAGAAAACAGGAAACAATTTCAGATAAATGAAGAGAGATATCAGCAGACTAGCGGAAGGAGATTGAGGGAGGGAGTTGGTAAAACAAAAAGAATACTTGAAGAAGGAAACAGTTCAATTAATGCTATGTCCATGTATTACTATCAATATATTTTTCTAAAAGAGAACTATCTTTAACATTTATAAAGGGAGTATTAGGCTGGGATCTGAACGGAAACACACCAAGTGTTGAGTGGATGTATGTTTGTATCATTTTGAAACTCACTATAATGTATAATTATGATGTACCAATAAGAGCATATGAAGGAAACTATACACTTAATTGTTTGAAAATTCAAAGGAAAAGTTATGTTATGAAAACTAAATATTTATATTAGCTGTTCATGTTTTATTGTGTTCCAAATCTATTTTGAATATATAAGAAAAGCCCATTGTAAAATGTACAATAGAAAATAAAAGGCCGGGCGTGGTGGCACATGCTTGTAATCCCCGTTCTTGGGAGGCGGAGACAGGAGGATCCGGCTGGTTCAGAGCCAGCAGCGCTGGCTTAAGAGACCCTGTTTCCACATTAAAAAAAAATAAAAAAAAGTTAAAAAGTAGGTCTGGGAGTGTTGCCCGTGGGAGTGTATCCCGGAGGTAGAAGGGCTTCCAGGAACCCCAGTACCACCAGAAAAAAAAAAAAAAAAAGAAAAGAAAAATAACTATCTCACAAAGAATGAATTAGGTAGAAGTGAAGCCAAAGAGAAAAGAAAAGATTTAAAGTATCTGATTGAATATTCACTAAGAAAGCAAGCTAATAATGTAGAAAAATACAAAGATAGATTTTCTTGTCAATGCATTTGAAAATGTTTCCGTAAATTCAACATAATTTATTCAAAGACATTAAGCGTGACAATAGAATGTAGTAGATACATATGAAGGTTTTTTTTTTACTTCATCTATTTGGTTTTGGACCCAGAAAAAACATACTTTTTAGTGTGTAAAGTGGATTGAACTCAAGATTATTCTCCTGTTGATCTCTACCCCTAGCCATTTTTATTTTTATTTTAGAACTAAGTTATTTTTCACTTCTCTGAAACCTGCAATCCTTCTATCTCAGCCTCCTAAATGGGATTATAGGCCTCAGCCCTGCACCTGGCTGAAACAAATCTTTTTAAGCCAAACCTTGAGAAAAGACATTAGAGAGAAATGAGGCCTTTATTTACCATGGCTCCACATATTTAGACAGCTATTGGCAAGAAAAGGAGCAAAGGAAAGTGTTTCCCTAACAGTATGGAGAGAACTTTGACTTCATGCCAGATATAAGGTTCCTGATACAGGAATAAAATTATTTGATGGTTCAAATAGTTGAAATCTAAATTTTTTCCCATTACTAAGACTATTGAGATTAAATTTCCCATTTAAAGATTAATAGTTAAGTAAAATTAATTATGATATTTTAATCTTAATTGTAACTTTTTGTTTCAGTTGTCTCTGTTATCTAAGTGTTTTGCAAGAATAATTTTTTCTTTGTATATCTAAACAAATATTCTCTGCAAAAATTTATCTTATATCTCCAAAGTCAGTTATCTAATATGTATCAAAGCTAGAGATTAGTTTCAAATCAGTGTGATAGAATATTTCAGAATTAGACATATTTTATTAATAGTTATAATATACTTCATTGTTCTGTAATTAATTTGCAGTCTCATTCATTTATTTTAAAATATCTGTGACGTATTAGTTTGGGGCACAATTCTTAGTATATTATTAGACAAAAAATAACCAAGAAATGAATTCCTTTTCCTCATTAAGTTTAGCAATTAGTTGATGAATCATGTGTGACATCCTCCAGGTAATGGGAGAAGGAGTGAAGTAGAGAATATGATAGCAAAACCTGGGCATAGATTTTTACATGAGACAAATTAGCATAATGATGTGTCATCATCTTCATCCCAACCCTACTTCCAGCACAACCCCATTCATCTTCATAGAGGGAGACTTCGTTCAGTTTGGGGCTAATGAGTGTTCTTTTTGACTGACTGGACAGCAGAAAAAACATAGAATTAAAAGAGGACTTGAAAGTATAGATAATGAAATTTAAGTGCAGAAATGAAGACAGAAGGATACTGGTTAACTGTATAAAGCTCAGCATCTTTGGCAAATTTCTAGAAACCTGTCTTATGATTTGGAAAAACTGAATGGAAGGAAGGAAGAAAGAAAGGAAGGAAAGATGGAAGAAAGGAAGGAAGGAAGGAAGGAAGGAAGGAAGGAAGGAAAGAAGGAAGGAAAAGCTTTCTATTACTGAATCTTCAATGTTAAACAGAGTACTCTTTCTTTGATTCTTTTAGTACTTATAACCCAACCACCATATGAAGTATTTGTTTGCCCATTTAATATGCAGAGAAACCAAGGCACCAGGGCACCATAAAATTGACCCTCAGCAAAAAACCAGCATTGCTGGACTCATGCTTCAAACTTAGGTTACCATGCTTTAGTTCCTCAAATGTCACACTCTTATCCTAATCCAGTAAAATATCCTGCCACTTCATAAGATATGCCCTTAAGAGGGAAGCTCAAGGAGTCTTTCTAAATTGCTATACCTCCATACAAAGATATTTAGATTAGCTGCAGTGTTTCAAATGCAAAATTTGTAGAGAGTGGAATTAGACCAGAATATCCTTCTCAAAATATCGCAAAATATTAGCTAGAGAGAAAAAATAGGTCCAAATTTGAATTTTGATCTGAAGTTTACTGTGTCATAAAATGTATGAGGTGTGTCTTTCTCCTTGCAGGCCATGGACTGTATAATCTTTCTAAGCCATTTGTGCAAGTATATTTTGTACTAGTTCATTCAAAAAGGAGCTCAGGGATTTCAGAATTTGTCAATACAAAATTATAATCTTCAGGTTATGATGTGGCAAATGATTTTTATTTTTCTAATTTGGGCTCCTACATTTAGTTGCTGTAGCAGTGATGAAGAAAGCTTGCAATGCCAATGTTTAGTTACAAAAGAAACTGATAGCCAAATATTCATCCTACCTATAAAAAGATTCAATCTTGCTTTTAATTGTGTATCTTATTTAATGAATCAGAGAAGTCAAGGAGAGAAATATTTTATAATTTATCCACTAATTACTTGAGATATAAACCTTGGTTAAAACAAACACACTTTTTTTGTGTGTGTGTGTGGGTCTGGTGATGGAACCCAGAGGCATTTGACCTCCAAGCTACACCCCATGCCCTATTTTTTATTCTTTATTTTGAAACCCGGTCTCACTAAGTTGCAGAGGGCCTCACTAAGTAGCCGAGGCTGCCTGTGAACCCCAATCCTCAGGTCTCAGGCTCCTGAATGCTGGTATTACAAGCATGTGTCACCACGCCTGGCTCCAAACACACTTTCTTGAATGGCAGTAAAAATATTCCAAAACGCTCAAAATATAATGACACAAGTTATAAAAAACATTGAACAAAATAGCTTGTTTTTATTAAGAAGCACTTTTATTAATATGTTTATATTTTAAGGGTTGCTTTTCTTCTACTACATATCATTTGATGTCTGTTCAAGATATTTGATGTCATAAAAATAATATTGTTGTTTATTATTTAATGATTTATATTAAATGCAATCTTCTAGATATTAGATACATGAAGAAAGTAACCTAGCCTTTTCTGCATTGACTTTGTTGTGTAGTAGTATTTCTCTTAATTCTTTCTTAAGTAAGTTACCATTTTAACTGAGCCTTAACCAAGGCCTTTATTAAGAAAAATGGAATAGTTCATTTAAAACACTATCATATTTTATTTCATTTAATAAAAGCTAACTTTTACCTATTGCCATCTTTTATCCTTATTACAATTTCAAATGAATGAAGAAACATATGCACATTGCTTTCTCAAACCATAAAGGTTTCTTGTGAATCATTAGAACTCTGCTTGCAACTCTAATATTTCTATTCTGTTTTACATAATTAGTATGCACCCATTTTCAGACTTTAATTAAAATATATAGAATCTGTATTGAAAATCCACCAGAAATTATTTTGAGGTATTCTAATTGACATTTTGGGGCATGTTTATTTTCAAAAATCACATCATATGTACATGTCAGTAAAGAATGAGAAATAGAAAAATTATGTTGCCTACCAAAGTTATATAGATTTCAAATTGTGAACTCTCTATGAAGCATTATAAACTTGTTTTTGCCTTGAAAAATTTAAGAATCAATTTCTTATGATTGGTCTTATGTTTACCTCATAAAAATTTTCCATATCAGAATTTCAATGTATTAATTTATAATTAAAACTCTACCTAAATAAAGTGAACTGGAATATATGTACATTCTTGGCTCCTATTATGTGGATAGAAAATGATGTGATTTATTTTGATTTTCTCACCAGGCTATAAACTTCTCTGTAGAAGACTGATAATTTCCTATTCATCCTGGTAGTCTAAATAGCTAGCAAAGTGCCCATTAAGTGTGAAAATGTTTGATGAAGGAATGAGTGAGTGAATATTTAGATGATATTATCTTAAACCATTATTTATAATTAAAAGAGAACCTAGCTAATTTGAGTTGTCAGAGCACAATGTTCATAAGCTTTCAACACAAATACACTATGCAGATGAGAAAAATCTCATATTCCACCAAGATTGAAAATGCCATAGCCTATAAAGTAATTATCGTAAGAGATGGCCTCCTTTAAATCAAGCTCTGTAGTGTGTACCTTTGTGATATATAGTGTGCATTTTTTAATCACATCAATGACAAGCTAGTTAGTCCTGACATGGTTATTATAGAGGCTATTACAGCACTGCAGAACTCATAATGAAATCTAAATTCTAAAAGATATAATGATAGAATATTTTATGGAATTTAAATATAGTATCTGTACATGGAGAACCACATATTTCATAGAAATCTCTAAGTAGTGCATATTTTCTCCATCGTGAGTAATAGGTCCTTCCTCATAATTTTTATTTAAATAAGTATGCTGAGGAGGTTTTGAAATAAATTACCAACATCTTGAAAATAGAATGCACAAGTAGTCTCATGAGCATGATATATCACACATGAAAAAAAAAAAAAACAGTGCTTTCAGATATATAACAAATAAGGTTGCCTTATTTCCTTGTTTTTTTTTTCCCCTGAAGTTGTGGAATTAAATAGCTCTAAATTCACAGTTTTTGAAAGAAGTGATGAAAAGAACCACAATGTAGAAACCTAAATTATAAATTATATAGTGTGGTTGTCCTATCAGATTCAGCAGTAATAATCTTGTCCTGGTTTAAATACAGGAACTTGAATTTTCAGAGCAATGTCACAATGAATGCAATATATCTTTCACACTGAGAAATTAGAAGGACTAATTGCTATTTTTGTCTCTAAACTATTGTTTATTTAAAGGCTAAGTTATTTGAATTACTTTCTTTTTAAAAATGCAGTCTTGTCTGGAAAAGGATGTAACCATATGGCCAGGATTGATGTTCTATGCATCTTTTATACTACATTGAACACAAAACAAATGCACATCAGTCTTGAAGCTCTGCCAGGTAGGAAGAACTCCCTAAGACCTAGTATTCTGCCCTGAGTCCAACAATTTAGTAGATGCCAATTAAAACTACATTTAGCTCTATCATCCTTAAATCTGTTCTAATTATGATGTTTATATTAGTTAAAACCTATGCAAGAACTTTGTAATATCTAACCTAAGGCATTACAAAGATACTTTTGTTTGCTATATTAAAACTAAATAGATGTTACCTAAGTGAAATAGTAACTTTCATGTATAGAATGTACCAATGCATTTAAACAATGTATTCATTCATCTACCCAAATATATATATATATATATCCTTGTGTATGTGTGACAAATAATCTTTACCTAGTGGGTATTGTATTTGGCCAAATTTTCTAATTTATGGAGCTTATATTTTAGGAGGGAAGATAGACATAAGGAAGAAAAACAATATAACTTCAGCATGAAGGAATAGTTGGAGATAGCAAGATAGAGCATCCAAATTAGTGACATTTTATCAAAAGATGAGGTAAGCATATTCTATGCAAAAGAGACAATAGTTGCAAAGATCTGTCTTGAAAAACAGATTTCAATTTTTGTTCAGGTATCAGACTCCAACTAAACTCAGTCTGTTCAGATTGCTCTAACAAAGAACCATTTCCTGATAATTAATAAACAACAGCATTTTAATGCTCATTTTTAGGAGACTGAGAAAGATAAGATTATGGTGTCTATAAACCTTATGTCTGTTGAGGGCTTACTTTCCTGTTCATAGAAGAATACTATTGTCTTGTTGTATACTCACAAAGGCTAATTAGCCCTCTGAGGTCTCTTATCTATCTTATTCAGGAGGCTTTACCTCATGACTTAATTTCTCCCCCAAAGCTCCACTATCTAATAATATCACCTGATGGATTAGAGTTTTAGTATGATTTATTTTTGAGGGGTGAGGATCACAACCTCTCAGACCAGAGCACTTTATAGAAGAAATAATCTTGTCATTTGCCGAGAACTTTGTAGGTCATGTTTAAGTATAATAAGAAGCTATCATAGAATTTTTACCAAGAAGACTTGATCTTATTTGCATCTAAAAGGAGATCATGTTTACAAAAGTCTTAAGATAAATGAGAAAACAGAGGTTCTCAAGCTAGCAAGGGAATGGATAATGTAACCAAAACTAGATAATGATTGTATACAGGATAAGTCAGGCCTCAGAGAGCCATGTATGTCAGGGTGGAGTAAAGAGAAAGTTGGGGAGGTCAGCACCAGTCTTGTGCCTTTGGCCACAATATTTTTGCATAACTGTAGTTTCTATAACTCTATAGCTATTGATTTGATTTTGCAACGGAAGTGAAAAATGCAGTTAGCTCTCAGTCACAACTTGGGAATTTGCAGTCTAATAATCATCTGGAGATTGGTAGGATTGTGGGAATCATGAAGTTTTCTGCAACAGAGCTAATTAAAAAGTTACTATTTTTAATTTAAGATCTTTATGATTCCTCAAAGGGTTTAAAGCAATAACTCCTGTAATTATGATTAGAAAACAAGTTACTAAGTTAATATAGCAATTTTTAAAAAGAGAAGAAAAATACATAACTGCTATTTATTTCTCTATTATCTGAAACCCATCTGCTTACCTCTATCACTTCACTGGTAGGTAACAATCCTTTCAATGTTCTACAACATTTGATACTCCTGACTACATGTCTTCTAAAAACATACTCCTATTGAAAGTAAGGTAACATAAGTCTTCATTAGCTTTTCTTTTATCTTTCTAGTTATTTTCTTTCATATCTCAGTACAGGCCCCTATTTTTCTACCTGTTTCTTAAAAATTTATACTTTTGAAACTTCTTGACTTTAGTCTCTCTATTCATTTTTTAAAATAGTTTTATATATTCTAAAGACTCACATATCCAAGACTTTATGCTTTGCCTTGTTCTCTCCTGGGGTTATCCTTTTAACAAACACACAGAACATTTTCAGAACACTGTCTCATGGTCAGTGCTTCAGCACTGACAAGTAGAAATAGAAGTTATCTTTTTATCCACCTAAAAACGACTACTATCCTATGGAATTTTAAATGGTAAACTTAACTACATATGTCTTCTAAAAAGATCACTAATACTTTGCTATTCCTTTTTGTTCCAGTACAAGGGGTTGAACTCAAGGGCATTTTACTTCCAAGCTACACCCCAAGCCCTATTTTTATTCTTTTTTTCAAAATAGGGTATTACTTAGTTTTGGAGGGCCTCACTAAGTAGCTGAGGCTGGCCATGAACCTGCAATCCTCCTGTCTCAGCCACCCAAGTACTGGGATTACAAGAATGAGCCACCGTGCCTGGCTTGCTATTCGTTTTTAACACATGATATTTGTGATTTTATTTTCCGATTAATTTTTTTAATGGCACATTATAATCATACATCTTGATGAACTTCAGGATGATAGAGGCATACTTACATGCAACTCTTGTTGAAACTTCCCCCAGTTCTCACCCCCTTCCCTCTTCTTCCCCTCCTTCCTGTGCTCAGCACAGTGATTGGCTTTGATAACTTTGTATATCATGTCCATGAGGTATTTCCCTTTTCAAGTCTTCCTCTCCTACTACCATCTCCCTCAGTTAGATCTCCTCTTTCCCACTCAAGTTTTTCCTCCATTGTCCGGAGTCCCTCGGGTATCCCAATTTCTCCTTAGATTATGAATATGAGGGAGAATATCTGACCTTTCACTTTTGGTGACTGGCTAATCTCACTTATCATAATATTCTCTAGTTCCATCCATTTTCCTGCAATGACTCCATTTTTTTCTCACTGAAAGTTTTGTAAAATTTCATAGTTTTGCAGTTTTTAATTGTGGAGCTATCAACATAAATATTGATGCATGCACTACTAGGATAGTTTGATTTCATTTCTTTTGATAGATACCCAGGAGTGGGTCATATGGTTGGCTTATTCTAATTCTTCTATGGATCCTCAATACTGTTTTGTAAAGTAGTTGCATTAATTTACAATCCACGAACAGGGTTCCTACCTCTCCATATCCTCACCAGCATTTATGATTTTTGTATTTTTAATGATTGACATTCTAATTAAATTTGGTGAAATCTTATCATAGTTTTACTTTGCATCTCTGTTTACTAATGATGCTGAACACTTTTCATACATGTATTGGCCATTTGTAATTCTTCTTTTGTGAAGTATTTACTTAATTCATTTAACCGTTTTTGGTTGGATTATTTGTTTTTGTTTTGTTTTTGGCAGTTTCTTAAGTTCTCTGTATAACTATTAGTCCAATATCAGAGGAGTAGCTGGCAAAGATTTCCCATTATGTTGGCTCTCTCTTGAGGATCTTGATAATTTCTTTTGCTGTACATAAACTTGTGTTTAGTGCAATCTCATGTATTAATACTCATTTTAATTTCTTGTTCCTTTGCAGTATTGTTGGGAAGTTTTTACACCTGTCTCTATGTTAGAGTGTTGTTCTTATTCTCTTTCAAAGTAGCTGCAAAGTATCTAGTCTAAATTCCAGATCTTTGAGGCCATCTTAAATTGACTCTTGTGCAGACTGAGAAGACATTCCAATTTTTTGTCTATGCATAGTCAGTTTTGTCAACACTATTTGTCAAAGAGGTTACCTTTTTTTTCCAGTGTACTTTCAGGGATCATTTTTTTTAGTTTCTTAATAATTTGCTATTCTTGATTAATACAGTGAATTTTAACCTGAATGCCCATTTTGAATCAAGATACAACATTAATATTTCTCTAAATTCCAAGAATGATACCTATTTTTAAAGAATGGCCATGTTTTAATGTTTCTGTAATGAATGTGGAAAGCAGCTTACTTGTGGGTAATTGATTTAGTAAAGGCTCTTCAATAAATTTCTGTTGCCTTTAGAGTAAAAATTCAACATATCTGAGATGCCATATAAATTCCTCTTTATCTCTGTTGACAGTCTCACTGATATAATCCAAGACAACTGCCTACAAAACTTAAAGATAGGAGGATTTATTTGCTCATAATTTTTTAGAGAACTCAGTTTCAGTTCATGTCAGGCCATGTTACATCTGCAGTGCTCAGGGCCTGGTGGCAGAAAACAGAGAGAGAGAGAGAACAAGGGCTCTGCTCTCACATTTGGCAGCAGGGTGATTCAAAGACAAAGGCACAGTCCCTAAAGTCACAACCCAAGACCCTGCATTCTCCAGTCTCACCTACCTGCCTAAATTACCACCCAGGAAACCCACATAAGGGATTTACACACTGATGAGATTGCAGCCCTCATCCTTAATGACATCAACTCTGAACACTAAAGCATTAGCTTTTCAGGAGATATTCTACATATAACCATAATACTACTCTATAAACTAAGATGCAAACTTATTACTTAAGATTTACTCTGATTTTTTTCTTCACCTACAAAAGTTTTTCAAGATTAAGCATATCGTTCATATTTTTTAGGAATCCTTGTCCTATTTCTAATCCTGGTTGGTTTTAATTCCCTCATTTGTGCCTCTGTGAGAACCTAAAGATGTCTCTACTTCAGAGATTACAATGGTCTGTTCACTTGTTCATTGTTTTCACACTCAGCAGTGAACTCAATTACAATACAGTTAGTTTGTTTTGCTTTTTACATTTCTATAAATATCAACTGCATAGTAACAGTGATAAAAATTGCATAAGGAAGAAGGGAAAGAAAGGAGGAAGAAAGATAGATGCAATTCTTTGTTGTTATATTGATAACTATATATAGAGACAGAGAGACATTTTGAAATATTAAGTTGCTATATGCTACTTCCTAATATAAGAATACAACAGAGAAATATAAAAATGGAATTTAAAATATTAGAGAATAAATCTAAACAGATTTGGTGAGAGAGAAAATATAGATTTGGTGAGAGAAGAAATATGTTTAAATATGCAGAACTGTCTACCAATTTCAAAGATTGAAAGATTATCTGTGAGTTTGTGTTTATATGTGTATAAGTTTGAGTGCCTACATATACTATTATATGTATAATATATATACTATTGCATAATTTAGTTATATATAACATAAGAAACTTAGTTAACTTGGTTTTATGTATATATATATATATAGTATATATTATATATAAAACTATAAATTTGTGCATGTGTGTATAGTATACTTATATAATTATATCAAGTATGTATAGTATGTGTGTATATATATCAAGCTATATATATAGTAGTATATATTATACACACACACACACACACACACACACACACACACACACACACATATATCCCTGAATAGAGTATAGGGTGAAGAGCTTCATTTAAGAAACCTACAATTCTTTTAATTGTGAAATCATCACATTTCCATTTAATGGTGTTTTAGAGAGTGTCAAATATTATATTTCTGAATTCTGTTAGCATACTTAACAACAACTAAACACTTTAGGAGTATTTCAAAATTTACTAATATTGAAGCCCCGTTTCAGAACAATTATGTCCTAGAGGAAAGTCTGAACAGAGTGAATCAAATACATAGGCAGGTTTGAGCATCACTGGTTTTGTACAACAACCTCATTTTACAGTTGAGAAAGCTGAGAACTTTTACATAGAATCTTTAAAAGCCTTGGTCATCAGGTTCCCTGACCCAGAGTCATGTAGCAAGTAAAATCAGAGCAGAAGGCTGTTAGAGGAGAGCAGGGTGATTGCGGACATGACAGCTGACAGCTTGACAGTGCTGCCTCTCCACAGGGTGTGATAATGGATGTTCATGGTGGAGGCTGTGAGTCATCAAGATAAGAGTGAATTCCCTTCAGTGACCTCCTTGTAAGAAGACAGGAAAGAGCTAATAGACTTCCAGAAGATTCCTATCAAAAATGATTAAAATAAATGCTTCCCTGGGCCCCCAAAGGGAACTTGCCACTTTGGAACATTCCTGAGACCCATTCTCCTTCAGTTTGGGGTCATCTTGTATGCAGTGGAAAGAGATCTGATTTATCATTTAAAACCTAGATTTAAATTTTGACTATGGCATAAATTTGCAGCACAATCCTGAGAATGTGGCATCATCTTTGTGAGACTTTAAAGTTATTTCACTTAAAGACTGAAAAAATAATAAACAGTAGATTATAATGAAGACAAAAGGAGTACACATATGTTTTAGTAAATATTTATATTTGCTTCTGTCCTAAAAAAAATGTAAGGAGGCTGGATAAAAGTAGGTGCCAAGTATGCAGTTCAACTGATCTGAATTAAATAAGTAGGTGATGGAGCAATGTTTAAATTATAACTATCTTTGAATATCAGTGATTGTTACTTATTATTATTAATTACCTATTTTACATAATCTATATATTTTCCTCAAGTCAACATTCTTATACTTTTTGTACTGGTTTTGTTAAATGATTAGATCAGAATTTTACTTAGAGTTAAAGTCAGATATTATCCCTGGAAAATGTGTAAGGAATTTTTAATAAATTATAATTAGATAAAGAGAAGGTACTTAATAAAAATATGTAATATGGTTCCACCTTCTAAGACTGCTTGGTAGAAAAACTGATAACTTTTGGTTGCCATAAGAAAATGTATAATTTTGGAATATTAAAAATATAAAATTGATGTTTTTTTTTTTTGTGGTACTGGGGTTCCTGGAAGCCCTTCTACCTCCAGGCTACACTCTCAGACCTATTTTATACTTTTTATTTGGAAACAGGGTTTCTTAAGCCAGCGTGGCTGGTTTCGAACCTATGCGATAAACCAATCTCCACCTCCCAAGTGTGGGGATTACAAGCATGCACCACCAAGCCCGGCTAAAATTGATGTTTTTAAAGATGCATTTTAATCTCTAAATTTCAATGGAAACTTAAGAATTTAATCAGGCCTCATTCATTTGGATATTTAGCACATTATACATAATCCAGCTGGAGTTGGGATCACAATTTTCATGGTTGTTTTATTATCTGTTTCTCAAAATTTTTTTTTGTATGATGTCAGTTTGTAAACATTCATTTTAGAATTTATTTTCTAAGTGATCTTGAAGACAAGGAGAAAGTTTCAATTAGCCAGTGGTTTTCACAGTTTTTGACTATGTAGGTTCCAGAAAAGAGATTTATACTGATACTTACACTTGAATCTTTGCACTGAAGAATACAATTTTCAAACCACACAAAAAGAAAGATTTGTACTTTAGTAGCAATTGTGTCATCTATAATATGTAAATATCCTATGCTGAAAGCAGTGAATTATTGAAATCTTTCACCCTAAAGAAAATTCATAAATATGGGAATTGTGAAGCATTTGCTTCTATTTTTTATTTTCTTATTGAATTTTTATGTAGTATAAATATTATACTAAAATTAGAAATGCACGTATGATTTTCTTTTTTTTTATATGATTGGGTAAGTTAAGTTACTGCCTAGAATATAGCTAAAATTCTCATTTCTGACTTATTAATGTTTTTTTTGGTTAACCATTCAGTTTTATTAATTTTTTTTTATTTTTTAACAATTTTTATTGAACATAAATAGTATACATTTACACTATATTTGGTGCCCTCTCCCCCCGCCCCCGTTTTCCCTTCCCACCAATGGTTGTCCAGGTTAACCATGTCTTATTCATAATTTTACACATGTTCAGGTGTAGACCCTCATTAATCAAGATCGGCCTTCCTCCTCTCCTATCTTACCATCCAAACTTAGCTAGTATTTCTCCTTCAATATCTGGAGTCCCACTGGTATCCTTTGTGTTTCCTAGTTTGGGCATATTAGAGGAAACATATGTATCTTCTCCTTCTGTGCTTGGCTGATCTCACTTAACATAATGTTCTCCAGGGCTTTCCATCTTCTTGCAAATGACATAATTTTGTTCTTCTTTATGGCTGAATAGAATTCCATTATGTGTATTTCCCACAGTTTTGCTATCCAATCATCTGTTGATGGTGATCTGGGTTGGTTCCATATTTTGGCTATTACAAATTGTGCTGCTATGAACATAGGTATGCATATGTTGCTGTAGTTCTCTGAATTCAACCCCTTTGGAAAGATACATGGATAGGCAGAATAAATATCATCAAAATGGCCATTCTGCCAAAACTGATCTATAGGTTCAATGCAATTCCCATTAAAATACCAGTGACATTCTTCAGAGACCTATAAAAATTAATCATGAACTTCATATGGAGAAAGAAAAGACCTAGAATAGCCAAAGCAATTCTCAATAACATGAAACACGCAGGAGGCATTACAATCCCAGACTTCAAACTATACTATAGAGCAATAGTAGTAAAAACAGCATGGTACTGGCACAAAAACAGATATACTGACCAGTGGATTAGAATAGAAGATACAGAAACAAACCCACACATCTTTAGTCAATTAATCTTTGACAAAGGGGCCAAACACATATGCTGGAGAAAAGACAGCCTTTTCAACAAGTGGTGCTGGGAGAACTGGCAAACCATTTGTAAAAAGATAAATCTAAACCCCTATATCTCACCAAACACAGGAATCAACTCAAGATGGATGAAAGACTTAGAAATTAGACCTGAGACTGTGAAGTTAGTAGAGGAGAGCAGAGGTTCAACACTACAACATATTGGCACAGGCAGTAACTTTCTCAACAAAACCTCCAAAGCTCAGGAAATTAAAGCAAGAATAAACAAGTGGGATAACATCAAACTAAAAAGTTTCTTCTCATCAAAGGAAACTATCAATAACCTAAGAGGAAGCCAACAGAATGGGAAAGGATTTTTACCAGCCACCATTCTGATAGGGGGCTAATATCCAGAGTATACAAAGAGCTCAAAAGACTCTACACTAGCAAAACAAACAACCCAATCAAGAAATGGGCAAATTAACTAAATAGACACTTCACAAAAGAAGAGATACAAAGGGCCAATAGATACATGAAAAGATGTTCTTCATCACTGGCCATCAGGGAGATGCAAATCAAAACTACACTGAGATTCCATCTAACCCCAGTCAGAGTGGCAAGCATAAAGAAATCAAACAACAACAAATGCTGGCGAGGATGTGGGGAAAGAGGAACTCTTTTACACTGTTGGTGGGAATGCAAACTAGTTCAGCCACTATGGAGATCTGTGTGGAGATTCCTAAGAAAGGTGGGAATAGATCCACCATATGATCCAGCTATAGCACGTATGATTTTCAATTAGGGATACAGAGTCATTTAAATTAAATGAAGAGTTATCTGCCATTGATGTAATAGTATCCTCTTCCTGACAGACTAAAGTTTTTTTAATAAGCCAGGAAGACTTTTTGGTAATGCTCTTTTTGTTCAAATCTATGTACTTAAAATAGTCATTATAGTATCTATTTAGTGTAAGACATAACAGTTTCCTCTTCTTGTAACTGCTAGATTAATATTCTTATATACTTTCATACAAGGTTTATTTTTCTGATTGGAATGAGGAATGTAGTTAGGAAATTGTTATCCTGAAAGTTGGTCAGGATATTTTAAAGCTCACCTAAAAGAAGTTTCTCTGGATCACCTAATGCATCATGCTTACCAAAATTCCCTAATGCATGCCACACTACTATGCTTACCACAGGAGTTTATGAGATTGAGGAGATGGGAAATGTCACATGAGAAGTTACTTTCTGACAGTGATAATAAACCAAACAACTCTCTAAGGCTTACTTTGTGTCCAACCTCTTTGGAATCTTGCAAAAGTACCTTCAACCCTATGGACTCTTTACATTTTGTAGATTAATAAGCTAATATGTAGTGTCCAGGTAACTTGCGGGGTCAGTCCGCTTTCTATAACTTTAAGTGAGATTATCAATTTATGTAGATAAAAGTTGTACTCGGGATCAAGTTGGCTCTGTTGCTTTTGGGTCTGTGTAGCACATCATGCAGAGAGTTCACAGCGAAGTGCTCACATGACTAGGAAGTGAAGAGAAAGAAGGACCAGGACCCCACAACCTCCTCAAGTGCACATCCTCAGTACCTTGAAGATCTCCCTGTACATCTCTTGTCCGAAAGACTCCATCATCTCCTGATAGCACATCAGGCTGGGGACCAAGTCTTTAACATATAGGTCTTTGAAGGACACATAAGATCCAAACTACAGCACTTGCCCAAAGTATGTAGTAATAAGTAAAAGAACTCTGATTTGCATCCAACCAATCTATCTCTATAGGCCAGATCCTTAGCCATTGTAAAAACTACCTTGAAAAACAGGAATATTATATTTACAAATAGATAAAAGAGTTCTGTTACTGAAGTCTGAAAGTCAAGTGACTGCTATGTGATAAATTATAGTTTTTATGTTTAGATATATATTAGATCTATATGTATTTTATAGAAAAAGTATGACTATTATAAAATACTCTTTGATTCACTAAGCTAGCTAGCTTTACGATTGTACTTGGGTCAAGATAAAGAGAAATTAAAATAATACTGGACTTAGTCAAGCTAAATTGTTTAAGCTTTTTTTTTTAATTCATCACTAAATTAAGTCACAGTCTCTTGTGTCAGAGGAATTGAGTTAGAATACTGCATGTCACTGATGCTATTGATTTTTGGGGAAAAAATTCAGTCAAGAAAATCTCTGTATAAACAACCAATATAGCTTTTGCAGATTCCCAACATCGGAGAAGCATCTCATTATTTTATTACAAGATTTTATATCCCTAGTCTAGGTTCAACAAACTATAATACATTGGGCAGTGCCAGCCTAGAGAAACCTGCAGACTAAAAATAGTTTTTACAGAGCTTTAAATGATTTAAAAACTAATCAATGTAGAAGGAATTCTAGACAAAGAAGAAATCATAGATGAGCAAATAAAGTGACCTAACTGAGGGGAATGGGAGAGGAAAAGAAAGAAATTTCCTAACACAATGCACATTTACAAACATATCAAAGTCAATCACTAAGACAACATGAGAAGGAGGAAGGGGAAGGAAATATAGTGGGAATTGGGAAAGGGCTAAATGAGTGATGTGTGCATGTATGCCTCTACCATCTTGTATTCCATTAAGATGTATGACTACAATGCACAAATAAAAATAATCAAAATAGAATAAACTCTCATTTCTAATTAAATTCAGCGTGATTTATAGATTATGTATTGATACATGGAAATCCTCTTTACTTAGGTGAAGTCATAATGCCATGATCTAATTTGGTTGAGTTTTTGGAAAATAAGAGAATATGTTTTAATAATTTTCAGGAGTTTCAATCTAGGTCGTTGCATTTCTGACCTTTTGTTTTACTATCTCAAAATTAAAATTCAAAGCTTTTCACATTGGCTTGGATTTGTACGTGATTACTGTGTGAGCTCTGCCTGCCCAATCCAGCTTGTGTCTCATAAGTGACATGTTCATTCTCAGGCCTTTTCTCTTACTATAAGCCTTTCCTGTGGGTTTACAGTGATTCTACTCTTAGCTCCTTTACCCAATTTTCATGTTACATTCCTTTTTCTCTTAAAAATATATCTTGTATTCTGCAAGCAAATTTCCACTGTGTGTATTATATGAACTATACTTAAATGACCTGATCTATTTTTTACTATGGAGGTTTGATAAAATATAAGAAATAGACACCAAACAGTGGTATAGAACAATATCTGTATGTTCCATGATAAAAAAAAATGCTTCCCAGAAGCACAAAGCACTCATCGTTTTCCAGCAGGTAACCAATCATTCAGCACAAATTACAGTTAGTTCTCATGACGGCTGTGTTGGCCAGGAGAAATGGTTTTGGGCTTCAGTTTTATAAAAGTGAATTTGAATGACGATAACATATTTTCAAGAGCTGTCCATTTACTCACATGGTCTGATTAATGTTTGTTAGACTGCTAGATGTTCACCAAATACTAGTTTTGGGAAAAAAAGCTATTGCTTTGATGCCTAGGGACATCTGACTTAAAGTGTATCAGGAAGACTGGTCAGTGTGCTAAGTTCATGACACCTCAGAGAAAACACTCCAATTCTTTTCCACAAAGGTTTTCTTAGCTCTCTTCATGTTTCAGATTACCAGAACACATGCAGAGAAACAAGGGAATTCCTTAGCATGATCCTTATTACTTTTCATAAAATAGTACATTTTGTTTGAAACTCACATCAGAGAAGACAATAGAATCTGTGAAAATGAAGAATAATAAGGTAATAATTCTCAGAAAAACTAGGTTCTATTTTTGTGTGGATTTTTCTTTGGAGAAGAACAAGTAATGAAATGCCTAAAGATGTTAAGAAAAAGAGTGTTGTGGACAAATAGGATACTTTTCAAATGTGGCATGGTACATCAATGATATATTGAAGATGACTGGATTACTGTCTTGTATTAGAAGAGGATTTATATGATTCAGGATTTAAGGTATAACAAAAGTCCATTCTTAGCTCTGCAGCTCTTTGAAGATAAATACTATTATGTCATATTTAAGTGTATTATGTTAATTTAAATGACAATGCTGATCTTAGAGCTATAAAAAAGAATTAGGATAATGGTGCCAGAGTGCAGGTATTCAGTGGTATAGCTAAAGATTGGAGGCTCATAACCAGCTATGATTAGACAATCTGCTTTAGAATACTTCCCTGATATGCATAGCTTTGGGATATTGTCTGCAAAGTATGAGCCCAACATAAGAAAAATGCACAATTATTATTATCTTTTAATGCTTAAATACAAAGTTTTCTCAGGTTTGTTTTCATAATTTCAGTTTTTATTGCTACTTTTTCTAGTTTCATTGATTTAGTGAATTAAGAAGACAGTTTTGTACAATATGCCTATAAAAATGTATGTTTCCTTGAATGGGAAGACTGTGAGACTATTATTTTGTTTGCTGTTTGAAATCACTTCAGCTAGTTTCCTTTTAAGTAAAGATGCAGGCACAAATTAGACTTAACCTTAGGCAATCTAATTAATCATCTCCAATTTTGCCCGAAGAAAATAATCACTTGCTCCAAAATTACTTTTGTTTTCTGACACTCTTTACCCTCTACCTGCTATGATTCCAAACAGAAAAATCGAGTTTATATAAAAAAAATTCTAACATGATCAATTCTATATCATGGGCCTCAGGTTCTTACGACTTTCCCACAGCCAATTAGAAGAAAACAATAGAGAATCCAGAGGACTCCTTTTCAAAGCCTTTCAAATTTTGTCACCTCACCTAAGACTGACCTCCTCCAATCTACTGGTTCCCATAAATTAACTATATCTCTTATGCTGTGAACCAATCCTATGAATGCCTTTGTTGCCTGACTCTTAAGCTGATTCTGGGAATCATTTTACTTTTTTTTAAAGTAAAGTACAATGAGGGCTGAGTGGATCAGAAACTAGATTATTGATTATTCTACTCTCTGTGACAATTTACACTGCTTCAGTAGCTCATCAAGCATAAAATAAGGGACATAATTATACAAAAAGATATAATAGTATTGACCAGGTATTATAACATACTAACTAAAAGGCCTGTGATATTCAAGTAATATTACATATACTATTAATGTTGGCATTTGGAGTTAACTATAATGCCAGAACAGAATATTTTGACACTGTGTCTTATTTTCTATTAATTAAAATACTTATATTACTATAGATATTTAGATAATATGACTGCAGATTTTTAATATTTAAGTAATAGTAAATTCAGTGTTCTATAGGTTAATAACATGTCCAGTTAACAGGTATATTTTTTATTCTTTTAACCTTTCTTTCAGGCAGTAATCATTGTCTGGAAATCAAATTTCTCTGTAGAGCCAGAAAAAAAAATGTATCAATGTAACACTCTTAACTAAATGATTCTAAATGAATCTATAATTCCCAGAGCACTTAAGTGAATTTGCTTAAGAAGCATTATTCCATAGCACATAAACTAATATCACAAAATGATGAGATAAAGGGTCATACTTATCAGCATGTTTATGAAATTGCAGTCTTTATGCCTTCAATCTATCCCGCTCAGTATGATACACAGAAAATAATGACCTACATTCTGACAGAGTGCTTTAACACAAATATTGAAATTTAAAGTCAAATAATTACTTTTGCATTTTCAAAAAGAATAAAAAGAAACAGGGAACTCTAGAAACAGGGAGAAGGTAAGGAAAAAAGAGAAGTATAGAAAGAAAAAGAAAGTAAGGAAAATAGGAAGTGAGGAAGACATGAAAGAGAAAAATAGGAAAGAGGTCTGAAGAAAACAAAGGCATTTTCTCTAGAGGTGACTTCTGGGTGGCTGCTTAGAAGTAGGTCTTTGAAGTACAAAAACCACTGTCTGTTCAACCACAGGATAGTGTTCCTCAGAATCCCCACAATTTGTTGACAGAGTTTTTTGTTTGTTTGTTTGTTTGTTTTGTAATTTTTTGTTTTTTTTTTTTTACACTGGCTGAGTAAACACATTTCCAGATGCTGGAATGCCAGGTCCCAACAGGTAATAAAAGAAAATTGACTAATGTCAGCTGTGAGAAGCAAAGCCTATTTAAAATAAATACAGAAACTCCAACAGCTAATCTCTCCAGACAATGTGAACTTCATTTTTGGCAGAAAACCAGAAATTATTTGCCTACAAGCATAGAGACTTTGAAACAGCAAATTCAGGCCTCTAATTTTTTTTTATCCAGTACTGTGGGTGGAACACAGGGGAATTCTACCTCTGAGCTATAGCCCAGACTTATTTTTTTATTCTTTATTTTGAAATAGGGTCTCACTGAGTTGCAAAGGGTCTCACTAAACTGTCCATGAACCACGATCCTCCTGTCTCAGCCTCCCAAATCCTGGTATTACAATTAAACCATACCATACCTCTTGTAACACAAGAAACTAAGAACTATCATTCTCATTTCAGAAGTAAGTACAACTCTGAAATTATACATGTGCTTGGAGTTGGGGGCATGGTCATCTTTTAGTTATTATTTTTGGAGGCTCCATATACCCTTTTCCACATATGAACACTCTATTTCTGTTCTTGAATTTTCCATTTGTTGTCATTATAGACAAGAATAGTGTAGTAAAAGCCACAGTTAAGGGTCTAGATGGAAAAATCAATAGGACACATTTTCCAAGTAAAAATCAATAATACTTAAAACAACTTTTCTTACCTTAGAGGCAAATCCTATTGTGGTAAGTGGCTAAGTTGCACATGTCCTCTGACCTCTTCATGTCTGACTTACAGTGTCCTCTTGTTTTTATATGAATGGTCATCTTATCAATGAATTCTGACAACATGAGTTGTTCTGACTGAATCAAATTTTCTACTATAAAGAACACTAGGAAGAATGAATTAGCATGGAATTATTTGAACTGCAACTATCCAATATTTATTTTATTTTACTAATGTCTCCAAATTAATTTAGAGGGAAAGTCACTGAAGTGTTGTTTTTTTTTTTTTAAAGAGTAGTAGTGTTCACTTTTTGACACCAATTAGCAAGTTAATTGCCTTGCTTTTGGCCTTTCCACCCTCTGCTAGTTGATCAAGTTAGTTGATGGTGTAAGGTTAAAGCTGCTACAGAGCCCTGCTAACTTTGTAAGTAGAACAAAAATTAGAAGTACCATTTCCTCTCTTCTATGCATGGGGTCACATAATTTGTATGCATTTTTTCTTTTTTTGTATTTAAAAAAAATTTATTGGTGTAGTGTAGTCATACATTTTAATGAGTGATGTTACCATCACTCATTTAGCCCTTCCCTTATTCCCACCCCATTCTCTCCTCCCTCCCTCCTTCGCATATTTGGCTTAATGATTGACTTTGATACGCTTGTGAATGTACATCATAAACATTAGGGAATTTTCCTCTTCCTCCCTCCCATCCTCCTCAGGTCACATTATTTGCTATAAATTCTATAAGATCTATAAAATCTATAAATTTTTATATTTGCTATAAAATCTAGAAATTTTTCTTCTAGTTCCTCTTATGACTGATTTTCTCCCTATCTTTCATATATTAGGGAGAGCATCTGATTTCTTCCTTTTTGTGACTGACTAATTTCATTTAGCATATCAAAACCTTGGGTTTTGATAGGTAAGATAATATACATAGGAATTACCAAAGCTTCTATGTTTATCAAAGTACAAATATGAATTTTTCATCATAAGCTATAAATTTCCCACCAGGCAAGACTATTTGTCAGGTATAATTTTTTTCATTCATGATTTAATTTTTCTTTCTTCCAAATATAATTTTGTGTTTGGGTTGAATATATATCAATGACTCATGGAAAACACCAGTAAATCTGCTCTTTCTCTAATTTGTGAGACTTTGGGGGTTTATGAGAGCCTCGAGTTCATTAATGTTTGAGCTGTTTTAACCCTCACTGGAATCTTCATATCTCCCTGGGGTGGGGAGGTCTTGAAGAACCAATCAGTTCAACTGATATTACATCCATATATGAAGGTTTAAATACCAATCTTACTAACGTGTGCAGAGAAAGGGGGAACTGGTGAGATCTGGAGGAAAACACACTAAATGTTGTGTATGTGTGTGTATGCATCACATTAACCTTCACTGTGAAGTATAATTACAATGAACAATGAAGGTATAATTTAAAAAAGATTATGTGGCATTCTTCAGAGCATTTCTCAGAGTAATTATCCCATGTTAGTCCAAGATGATGTATTGTGAACCAAACATATGCACAGACAGAAGATTTAAGAATACATATCCCTTCTCTTCATATATTGGATTTATTTATACTCCATCACTCCCATCCAAAATATTAACTGACCTTGGATTACTTTTTATATCTTTAGTATTTTTTATTTTGCAGAATTGCGGATGGGGGATGGAACCCAGGGGTATTCTAACTCCAAGCTACACCCTCAGCCCTATTTTTTTATTCTTTATTTTGAAAGAAGGTCTCACTGAGTCGCAAAGGGCTTCACTTAAGTAGTAGCTGATGCTATCCTCGAACCGTGATCCTCCTGTCTAAGCCTCTCAAATGCTGGGATTACAAGTGTGAATGCTTTGGATTTTTAGGCTATATTTTTATTGGTGCATTGTAATTATACATCATAATGAGGCTCAGAGTGATAAACACATACATGCACATAACACTTGGTATGCTCGCTTCCAGCTGCCACTCTGCTTCCTCCTGCTCACTCCACATACAGTTTTTCAAGATCAGTGTTGATAATTTTGTATATATATGTTTAGCTTTTACCTTTCATATTTTTTCTATTTATGTTTGCTTGTACAAAATGTTTATCTTATTATTTCTTTTGTAGTTCACCTTGAATAACTTAAGTTTAATTTTCTTTTTTAAATTTTTTATTGGTGCATTATAGTCATACATCTTAATAAGGTACAAGATGGTGGAGGCAGGTATACACACAACACCCAATTAGCTCTCACCCAATTCCTGCCCCACTCCATCCCCCTCCCTCCTTCTCATATTTGGCTTAGTGATTGACACTGATATGTTTGTTAATGTACATTATATGCATTAGAGAATTTCCCCCTACCCCCTCCCATCTCCTCAGTTAGATATTCCTTTTTCATTGCCTATTTTCCTTTGCCTTTTCTCTTTTCCCTATTTTCTTCAATTGTTAGAAGTCATTCTTTATGCTGGTAATCCCAGTACTTGGGAGGCTGAGACAGGAGAATCGCAAGTTCAATGATGGCCTCACCAAGTAGTGAGACCATCATCAACCTAGTGAGATCCTGTTTTATAATTAAAAAATAAATTCTGACTGGGGGTGTAGCTCAGAGGTAGAATTTTCCTCAGTTTAATCTTCAGTATCACACAAAAGAAGATGTTCTTCATAATGTTTTCTTCTCTAACAGGAATGTGACTATAATGATAGTATTATGGAAAAAGCCTAAATCAGCAAAGGGAGACTGATGATGGCCTTACCCGTGAAATTTCCAACCAATACCTTCCTGACTTCCCCAGGGAGTCTTCTAACTCATTTAAGAATGGTTTCCCAAGCAATCTCATTCTGAGAGTGCTAGTTCTTTCTAATTAGGGGTGAAAATCAACAAGCAAATCACTCTCAATTTATTGAGATGCTGTTACTTCCTGACAGCTCATATGATTCAGTCATTGTGTAAGAAATTATTATATAAACCTATGATCTACAGTTTAAATAAGGAATCCATGTCATAGTAGTGATAAATAAAAAAAAGATGGTATGTGGATTTCTTTTGTTTGTTTTTTCTGGGGATGGAACCCAGGGGTATTCTATTCCCAAGCAACGACCCCGGCCTTAATTTTATTCCTTATTTTAAAACAGGGTCTCACTGAGTTGCAAAGGGCCTCATTTGAATGTTTAAAGAGATGAAGTTTACAGAGACCAGCATTTCCATTGTCATGTTCTTGGAGTAGTTGTGGAGGAGAGTGTCATAATAAGTCACTGCCCAGCAAGTTATGGACAGTGTGGTGACTTTTCTGTTATGCAGTAAATCAGAAGAACCACGCTATCTAATGAAGTTTTATATCTCCACTCTGGATGAAGAAAGATGAGCCAAGGCTCTTCTTTTATCTCAACTGTGCTGCTGGTGGTGTGTGTGTGTGTGTGTGTGTGTGTGTGTGTGCGCGCGCGCGCGTGTGTGTGTGTGTATTTGCTATTCTTATATTATTCAAAGCTTTTTTATCTCTTACTTTCCTGCCACTGTAATAATATTTCTGTATATTAAATTTGCTTTGTTCAGTTTTTGTGCACTTATAATTTACTGATTGGATCAAGACTGCATAGATTACCACAAGTTTCCTCTTCTCCAATCAGTGTTCTATCCTTCCCACTTGGATTCATTTTTTTTCCTCTTTCTTTAGAAAAAGTAAATATAATTGCTATAATTCAAAATCTTGTATCTCTCCTTTGGTATTTTAAGAAGATTTCTACTTTTGCTTGAAATGCTCCTCCTCCCACTTACCTTCTATCTGTCTGATATTTATCAGATCCTCTGCACTAGGCTAAAAGAATTCAGCAACAAAGAGAATAAAGTATCAGTCCTCATGAAGCTTAAATTCTTATGGATCACACTATCCATATATATATATATATATATATATATATATATATATATATTATGTGCATGTGTATGTGTGTATGTATATTATATGTATATATAAATATAAATAGCATCAAAAAGTGTTATAAATATTTAAGCAGATAAGAGAGAATGCAAATATTATTTTACTTGAGGTAGTTATTTCTCTGAAGATAGGTTATTGTGCTAACAATAAAATTCTGACTCTTCAAGATCACTATAGGAAGTTTAACTGTGACTAAAAATCCATGGTGATCACATTTTAATCATGATTTTTTCCCTTGCTGTCTTACCCTCTGAGATTCAGCTTTTTAGTGAGTTTCTGCCCAGACCATTATAAGGCATCCTGTCAAAGGCAGAAATGTGACCTGGGCACAATGCAAAGATGCTTTTAAAGCTTTTGCCTATAAGAACACATATCACTTCCTTTCACATAGTATTAAACAAAGCAAGTCAAATGGCCATATCTGAAGGCAGTGGGTAAGAAATTAAATCACGCTGGGTGTGGTGGTGCAAGCTTGTAATCTCCGCGCTTGGGAGGCAGAGACAGGAGGATCGCGCTGGTTCAAAGCCAGCCCTGCTGGCTTAAGAGACCCTGTTTCCCAAAGTAAAAAAGTATAAAATAGGTCTGGGAGTGTAGCCCGGAGGTAGAAGGGCTTCCAGCAACCCCAGTACTACAAAAAAGAAAAAAAAGAAATTAAGTCGCCCTGGGAGAGGAAATAAATGTATCCCAAAATAAATCTAAGGTGGAAAATGAAGGACCTTTTGAGAAAGTGACATTTGATCAGTCACATCTAAAGACCAGAAAGAAGTAAAAAAGAGAGTTGTGAGGATATCAAGGGGCAGATGATTCCATAATAGGCACATAATAACTACTTTTATCTTTTTGTTTTAAGTGAAAACACTGTAAGTGCAGAGAAAGTGATTCTTTTAATAGTAATTCTCTTGACAGTAATTGGTGTGATGTGTCATGCCAAGTATAGTTAGCATGTGAAAAAATGAATCGGGCAAATCTTCTAATAATTATTGTTCTGGTGAATGATGATTCAAATAGACAAGAAGATAAGAAAATCCTTAAATGCTTCTTTCTTGTGAAACTTAATGGAAGCTTATGTTTAAAACAAAATATCTTCAAAGTATGATTTTCATGAAATTTGTCAGATCCATCTGTTCTATCCATTGAGAAATTCTTATTCAAATCCCTGTTATTCAATTAATTGCTTCATAAATTTTTGGATTATGAAGAGACTGAATTTATGACTCACTATAAATTGAATTTTACTCAACACCTGATGCAAGCAGTAATTTTTATAAATATATTAATGAAAATATATATGTGTATACTTTAATTGAAATATCAATATTCTGCTTTGTAAGAATAAATGTGATCATTAACTTATGTTAATGTTAATTTAATGTTAAATTTCAAGCTTTTCCAAGGCATATATATTAGTAAGCTTTTCCTCTTATCATTAGTTTACATTTGTCATATAATATTTTTACAGTGTTTAATGGTTATAAAAGTCTTTCCAATCATGCTAATCTATAAACTCTAGCAATCACTGTGCTCTTATTTTCAGAAAAAAATATATTGAGTATGGTACTCAGTGAAATTTTATCATATTCTAATTTTCTTTATTGGCATAAACATGAGGTTTCTTCTAAAATGTATGCTTTCAGGCTATATATTTTTATAAAATCAACAGTAAATTTGCTAATGTAAAATCATTCATTACATTCTTACATTTTAATTGTCCCCATGTAGTTATAGTTGTTTCATTGAAAACTTAAATTTTTTCTCTTTTAATTAATTTTCAGAAACATAAATTTAATATATTATAAAACTAAAATTTGTTCTTTTATAAATTTTATGGTTCTCCAGTTGTCACAGAAATTAATTTCTGCTTTTACCTTTCTAATTTTCTTTTCTTTTCTGTCTCCCAAAGCTAAATACTTGGGAGTGCCATTTGGGGCACAGGAGGACTTCTCATTACCTCTTCCTTTGCCCTCATTATTTTCTCTTTTGTTATATATTCTATTGAAGAGATAGCATTTTTCCCCATGGCCATGAAGACATTTTATTATCAAGGATTGCAACATGAAAGTGGTGATACAAGAAAGAATCCATTACTTTTTGCCCCCCTTTAATGTTTTAATTCATAGCCTCATCTTTTGGTTCTATACAGATTCCTTCCAGGCTTTTCCAGCTTATTAATTCATATGCCTAGATTTCATTTTAATTAAATATATGCAGGTGTCCCTCCACTTATTTCTAAAATAAGAATATAATAAAAAGTAAAGGAAATATTCTAGTTTCCAGCTCCTGACTAAACAGTTGACAGAAGAAATTTTTCTTTCAATTCATATTATACATAGGTACAATGTATATAGTTGCAGAATATGCAGGTAAATAAAGATTCCTAATGTTATGGAGTTCTAACTTCATTAAATTAGAAATGTTTGTAGATATCTTTAGGTAGCTGAAATTTTAAAAAGAAACTAAAATAACTTCAAATATGATCCTAAAGCTTCACTGAAGCTCTATGGGAAAGCTTAAATTAATTAGGAAGGTGTTAATTAAACTATCAAATATTGAAGTTGGAAAAGAAGAGTCATTTTTGGTTCAGAGTATATTTTTCTGAATATCAAAATGTACTGCTCCATAAAATCACAAAAATAACAAGGTGTCAGTATATTTTCAACTTGCAAAGCATTTTCACACTCAAATATATTTGAGAGTATATTTTCTGAAACTGTTATATCAATTTTGGATATTAAATCAAGGAATTGGTAAATACTGTGAATAGCCCAGTACACGTGTCTGAAATATTTAAGTTTAGAAACCTGATTCTCATTGGGGTTGTTTTAATGCCTTTTCCAGGTCAATCAAAAATATTACTTCAGAAAAAAAAAGTACAGGGATTTAAGAAGTATAATCACAGATGTGTCAGCATATCTTATCTCTACTATTTCCTCTTTCCTGAAACCTGATTTTTCTAGAATTGATCTTGAGTCATCTAGAATATACAAATTAAGCATAAGTTTGTTGTTTTGTTAAAATGTTGTATAAAAAATACTTATTTTATTCATGTTAAAATATTATTTCTATTCCCAAAAGTGTATTGTCCTTAAACTCAAAAACATCATATTGCGGTTCACCATAGCAAACTATTTATTATTTTTGATTAAAGAACATAAAGCATCCTAATGATTTACCTAAGCTTACGTAGAATCTGTGCTAATGAAATACTGCTATCCTCCTTTATGTCTGTTTTGGTCAACATTCTCACTGATACAATCTAAAACAACAGGCAGGCAACCTAAAGGAAGGAAGATTTATTTTACACAGTTTGGAGTTCAGTGCATGTGAGGCCAGGGTCTGCAGATCATAGGCATGGAGGCAGGAAGCAGAGAGAGTGAGCAAGCAAGGGGATTCAAAGACAAACACAGTCACGAAGGCCACAATCCCAGCCATACTCCACCTGCCTACATTGCCACCCAGTAAATCCATTACACTGAATTCATCCACTGCTCTTGGTATTACAACCTGTATGACTTGATTATATCAATTTATCAACTCTGAACATTAATGCATGAGCTCTTTGTGGCACATTCTATATCCAACCATAACTATCTATAAACAATAAAAGCCAATCTCTCTACCTTCCTTACTTCCTTCTTTCATTCCTTTTTTTCCTTCTAAGACTATACCCAGAAAGTATATTGAGTGAGCTGAATGGGAATGTAGAATAATGTCCAATACTGCTCATTCTCTAATGTCTTGTTTTGTACCTGGGGCATAATAGGCAAATTTAAAATATTTGTTAAATTAATGTTGAATATTAACCTGCTTTCAGTGTATCTATGTGTGTGTGAGAATGTGTATGTGTGTGTAAGTGTGTGTTTGTGTGATTCTTGAGCTTGAGCCCATTTCCTTGCACATGGTAGGCAAGCACTCTATCTTAAGGTAATATTTCCAGTCCTCCTTGCATAATTTTCAAACAGGTATTATTTAAAATTCTTTTGTACCTTCTTTCTCCCTCCCTTAATTTCTCCTTCATATAAAGTGAAGTCAGTAGTAACTACTATTTTTAATGATGTAGGTGTACTAGTCATTGAGCCATTTTGTGTGTGTGTGTGTGTGTGTGTGTTTGTGTGTGTAATCACTAATTCTTATCACAAATTTGCTAGGTTTATTTTCTTGAATTCCCATAGAAATAAACTCTGAGTGATACCAAGGAATCCTTCCTAATTCCTACAACTAACGACAATCAGAACCAGAATTCAAACTCAGCTCTGCTTAACTGAGTATTTTTCACTGTCTTCTCCTTATAAAACTTTTCAATTTAAATACTAGGAATAAAAGAGAATACTTACTTTTCCTCACCATGTAATAATAAGTGTCAGAGATAGGATTTAAAACCCAGCAGTGTAGCTCTGGACTTTGTTTTCCTAACCATTGTCCTTACATTCAAGGGGGGAATATGGAGTCAGCCTAGTGAAAGCATGTTTTTTATTGTGGCATGATGAACTCAGGAGCACATTCTTCCACTTCTCTAAGTTCATGCTTGAGGACCAGTAGACAACATAAAAGTCGCTGAACAATGTTTTTTTTATTTGAATGTGGCACTCAAATTGTGAGAATTAAGCTAAATTGTGCTGTATAATGTGTATTTGAGAAATGAATGGGAAGAAAGCCTACAACTGAGGGCAGGAGAGGTATATTGAAGTTGAAAAGATTCTGAAAGCAAAAGTTTTATCAAATGACTTGTGTTCATTTTTTTTTTTTTGCATGAAAGGTACAGTAAAACCCACATTGTTTAGCAAAGCTTTCAGAGTTGGAGTTAAATTAAGAGATAAGAGACATAATTAAGAATTGAAGAATATTATATGATATGTACAGACCAAGAACTGAAGCTGTATAATGAGCAGAACCATAAATTTATTACTTTTTACAGTTAATGTACAATTTTACTAATTTTTCATAATTTATATGTTATTATACATCAATAGCGTGCCTGCCTACCAAAAAATCTTTAATCACAGAGAAAAGTCTATATAATATGTAAATATATTAAGAGAAAAATACAGAGAAAAAATGTCGTGCTCCAAATTATATAATTATGACATTACTAGATGAGAATCTGGATTCTCAATTTTAAACTTATGTTTTTATAAACTAAAAATAAAGGTTACATTAAGAGTCAGGGTAGAACAGATTTATAACCACATTTATTTGAAGAGCTAATTCTGTTCAATTTTGATCCAAAAATTCAAATTAATTTTATTTTTATTTTCATCCTTTAAAATTTACAATTAAAACCTTCCCTTGATATGGATGTATGTATTTGACTGCTGATAAATATAGCATGTCTATTTTCCTACTTTAATGCTTTTTAATATCATTCTGTTCTATCACTTTAAAAAGAAATCTTCCTTTGTTTTAAGAAGAAAGAAAACTCAAACTTATTTTCCATTAGTTTCTACATTCTACATTAGGTTTTTTCTATCTTTCTCATATCAGCCACAATTTGTAGACTTTACTCTCCTTGTCTGATGCAATCAGTATAAATGGAATAGAGAATCAAAAGGTCAATACCTTTCTAATCCAGAAGCCACCATCTCATTTTTACTCTCTCCAATTTCTGCTAAGCCATAAGTCCTTGTTCATCAGTGATTAAAATTTTGGAACAAGAGTGCTTTTAAGAGTAAGACTCTTTTATATTTAGTGCTCTCTAAAATCAGCAAAGTTTTTCTTAGACTATTACAACAAAAGTAACAGCCCAGTCTAAGTTATGTAACATTGAATTGGTTTTACTTTTTATTTCCGAACTTGCATTCCTCTTCAAACAGATTATAATAGTGTTATTTATAAATTTTAAAAAAATGTATTATGATAAAAAATATATTATAAGAATGATGGCATTTAGACCTAATAAATATTTTATTTAATATTTTCTTTGTTAAAATATATTTGATTTTTCTAAATGGATTTTATACTGGGGTTAGTGCTGCATGCTTGTAATCCCAATAGTTGGCGGCTGAGAAAGGCAGATAATAGGTTTGAGGAAAACCTCAGCAAGTAGTGAGCCTCTCATCAACCTACTGAGACCTCGTTTTAAAACAAAAATAAAATAGGGCTGGGTATATAGCTTGGAGGTAGAGTGGCCTTAGGTTTAATCACAAGTAACTCACAAATAAAAAAGAAAAGAAAGAAAATTTAAATAGGTTTTATGTTTGTATAAATACACACATACACATAAGTATTTGAAGAATAGGTTCTTCAAATAAAGGAAGTAAACTAACTGAATAAAATTATCAATTGAAAATTAACAAAATCCCTGATTTTATTATTCCAATTAACCTCTGATTTGTATAATTATTATTTAAAAAATATGTACCAAAGGATTACCACAGAAAACAGAAGATCACTCATTGGCAGAAAATCTAATAGCTCACTACTTACTCTCTATTTTTTCCTTTTAATGACATGACCCTACATACCCAAATTTGAGCAGGTTTGATGGTTTCAGCTAAAAGTCTTTCCCTGTAACTAGGTCCAGCCATTTGCTAAAGGCCTGTTGTAGGACTATGAGTATATGTGTGTGACTTTCATGCTATTTCCATAAAATAAAAGTGCTTCTCATTTCTTCTTTATTCCTTTCCACTGACTGTGGGATGGAGATTCCTGTAACTGCTAGTCTGGGCTCAGAGTAGGAAATTGCTTTTTGAGGAGAGAGAAATTACAGCCAGCCTGAGTTCCTTGCAAACCACATGAAGCAGAGCCACCTAGTCTGCTGAATTCTCCAGAAGACTGTGTATAATAGAAATAAACTTTTGTTACTCAAACAACAAACATCGAAGTCTCTCATATGCTTCAACATTCCTACAGGATTAAAGTCTAATAAACACATCATAAACTGAAATTATTTAAAGCTGAAAATGCACACAGTGTGACTAACCTACCGGTGCTATAGCTTAGCAACATGGAACACTGGAGGGTGTCAGTTGTTCACCCTCAGTATCTGTGGCTTACTGGGAGCTGCAGCTTACTGCTGCTCCTCAGCATCCCAAGGTCATCCTCCCACATTATATATAGCTAGCCCTGGAAAAAATGAAAAGTCAAAATATGAGGTATGATTTCCACTGAATGCATATGGCATTGGCACCACAGTAAAACTACAACATAATTAAGTTGAACTGAGGTTTAAGCAGAAAGGCATTTCTATCACAAATGGATATGATTATATTGCAAATGACAGATTTAAATATCATAGTATTCATAATATGTCAAAAGTAAAATGTCCAAATAACCTTCAGTTCTCTAGAAAAGAGTCATTCTGTTGTGAACATTCAAAAATGAAAAAGAGGTATGATTATCTTTGCTAAAAATCTTAATCACGAAGATTTTTGTTATTAAAGATATTTACTAAAGTGAGTCTAAGTAAGATAGTTATATATAATGCAATGGAAAGTAGGAAGGAATTCATTACAAGAAATACAAGAGTGGCCACAGAAAAAAATATAAAGTTGTAGAGTTTATCTTTTCATGTGGCTGGAAGTCTTTGTATTTCATTTCTATGTATTTGTTCAGTTTTCTTCTCTGAAGATTCGACACTTATGCAGTGTTTTTTATTATTATTATTTCTCAAATTTGACCACTGCTTTAGCTGTCATTGGCACCAATAATAGTTTTAACAATATAAACACTGAGAACTGAATACCACATCTATGTAGTTCAATCTCTCCGTTTATTCAAAACTCCTAGAAGAAAAACAAACTATTTCTAATCTGGATTAAGGAATTCATGTTCTGGTTTCACAATGTCCTCTGTCTTCTAACTGGCTGTATTGGAGTTTGGGTATTGATATGTTATCCAGAGAGATAATGTCTAAGACTTTCAGACATCAAAAAAATTTAAAAAATTAAAAACCTATAATGTACTTATTTTGTATTGGAGCTATGTTAGATATAGACAGTTACTTTTTTTTAGTGATATTTGGGTATCTGAAGTGTAAAAAGTATCAGTGGCACAAGTGAATACATATGTGGGTTTAATCATTTAATCATTTCTGTACATGCTCATTATTTAATATAAGAATTAGATATGTATTTCTCCTATATTCATTGTTATAATGTTAATCATTATCACCTAAAATTTGAAAGAGAATTTTCTGAAGAGATAGCTGTTACTATAAATAAGCAATGCAAAAAAATAGCAAGAAAATGTTGAGATTATCTTCAACCATTATTCCTAGTCATTAAGTCACAGATTTAAATAGATGGCATTTTTATTTTACAGTTTTACTTGATTTACTATATCTATATTTTATAAAGAAATATTCATATCATATTTCTGTAATTCATAGTTATTCCATAAATCTAAATTATTCAACTGTTAAAAAACCTATGCCATAATTAAACATTCATCAATTCATTGACTGCAGTTTTAATCTAAGTGAAATCCAGTGATTTCATTCATTTTAAACACTCATTCACTTTATAAGTCAGATTGTCAAAAATAAAGTTGCTGTTACAAGGCTAGAGAGATTTATTAGTGAGGCTATTTTTTATAGTATTAGGCATCTTGACAGAGGGAAAGTAATCATCAAGTCATATCAGGGCTTTGTTTTTCACGCTTATTATATCTCCTTGTAACAAATAAGCAAGCCCATACTTGAGGTGAATTCTAGATTGTGAATTTAAAAAGTAACAGAAAATTTGTAATGAAGCTAGGAATCAAACACATCTTTGAAACAAAAGAATTCCATGAGGACATTAATGACAAAACTGCTAATAACTTAAGTGGTTGAATTTTTTGGTTTATTTGTTTAACTTGTAGCTATAGGACTACATATGATAGTTAACTCTTTGTTCATACTAGTTTTCCAATATTTTTTTTTCTGTACAGAGGATTGAATCCAGTACCTCATGCATGCTAAAAACAAACAAACAAATACTCTACCACTGATATGCTTCCTCAGACATATATATATATATATATATATATATATATATAGTATATATTTATATATAAATATACAAATTTTTTTGAGAAGAGATTTTGCTAAAATGCCCAGGTTTGCCTCGAACTCTTATATGTTCTTGCTTGAGTTTCCCAAGTAATGAATATTATAGGTATGTACCACCATGCCAACTGACCAATGGTTATGTTAGATAAATAAATTCTGTGGATTCTGGCCTCAATTACCATAACATTTCATTTGCTTAATATACCATGAAGAAGAATTTTGTGCTTCTCCAATAGATCATAGTAATATAGATAGGTTGGAACTTTTTTCTAAGGTAGATAGCACACATAATATATTACCACTTAACATATCTTAATATTACATATAATTAGAATGTTAAATGCCACCATCTACACTTTATAAATTACAGCTAATGCACCTCTTGCTGAAGTGTTGCTCACCTGCTGAGCAGCCATCATATTTAAAACCTGCTTCCAAGACTTCTTATACCCTCCAGGATAAGACAGGCTAAAGTAATGATACTATTGGAACTGCATATAATCAGCTCCTATAAAAACATCTAGTCCTGATTCCAATTATGTTAATTCACTGCAGCGGGACTGTACATTTCAATCACCAGAAGGTTCAGTGGTTTTCTGAAGCCCCTTGGCAGCACACAGGAGTCCCCATGAAAGTATTTAGCAAATCCCTTTGTGATGCATGAGAGGTTTAAGGCAGTAATAAACCAATCCCTTTACATTGATAAATTCCTCTTAAGTCAATGAGGGCTTTGCTGGGGCTGAAGACTGAGGATTGTTCTTCTCCAATTCAGTCTCCAAAAGAATCTTAGCTAGTATATAATAATATAGACATCCATTTTCAACTGTTAGAGCCACTAGAGGGCAAAAGGATCATAATTCACAGTAAAACAACTGTTTAAATCTGAGCCACCCAATTTCAGTCCCTTAGAAGTGCTAGTGGTACTTTTTCTGCAGCGGTTTGTATTTAAATGTGTCACTGTTGCATTCTTGTGTACTCGGTAGAGCTCTCAAGACATATTTGTCGTAGTGCTGAGGGGAGGCATACAATGCAGCATGCTTGCTTTACCAGCAAAGCTCCTTTTGTAACAAAGAGGCTGATGTTTAAGTCCATGGCAGAGTCACAAGCATAGAATTCTACTGATGCAGGAGCGCAGTTACATTTGAAGACCCACAAAGAATACTGTAGGGTCCCTGGCAGCACTGTAAGCTTAGTAGGAATATTAACCTGCCCTATGATGAAATTCTTCACCGGGGAGTCAATGGAGATCTTTCCTTAGAATGTTTTTTCTTTTTCCAAACATGAAGCCATTTATGAATGACTAATATGCCCAAAGTTGTCAGAGGAAATATATTCTGAGAGGAGCAGCTATTGTAAAATACAGAATGCCGTGAAAAAGTATATTAAAGTTTATAACTCCAAAAGCATGACTTAATTAAGAATTGTGGTCTGCAGCAGTTATTTAGCAAACCTTGACTTTTTTCAATTTTCCAGACTGATGGTGCATTGCAGCAGGGAAAGTCTGGCAAGAGCTGTCCTACTGACTTTGAAATTCTCTTAACATTTTTAATATTTGTTACATTTTTTATATTTTATAATGGCTTAGATATCCCAATTTATAAAATAGTACAAGGACTTCAAATATTGAATCATATACAGGTATAGGGTTAGATATTTTTCTGTGTGAAAATTATTAGTATATATACAACACTGCTTCTTGGATTTAAAAGATATCAAGGGTTCAGTTAAATATTACTGATTCTTTTAAATTGGCTCTTGAATAAGCAGGATGTTAAATAGGCTAAACCAAATTTCATATACAGAGAACATATTGTTAGTGGGAATCACAATAGCCACATGCTTTACTGTCTTCTTATATATTTTATATACATATAAAGTTATATATCTGTATCTCTACATGTATCCCACATTCTATTGAAGTTTTAAATTCTATCCTATGTAAAATATTAGAAATTATTATATAAGATCTAAATAAGAGCCGCGCATGGTAGCGCACGCTTGTAATCCCTGCACTTGGGAGGCTGAGACAGGAGGATCACACAGGTTCGAAGCCAGCCATGCTGGCTTAAGAGACCCTGTTTCCAAATAAAAAAGTATGAATAGGTGTCTGGGAGTGTAGCCCGGAGGTAGAAGGATTTCCAGGAACCCCAGTACCACACAAAAAAAGATCTAAATAAAATTATCACAATGTATTTCTTAATGATCTACTATATTAATTCTGTAGTGATGACTAGAAAAAAATGTTCCACAGAAATTTATTCCTCTCATCAAGGAGCATTTAGCCTTATTGAGTGAGTAAAATCTATAAGTAGATTATCCAATAGAGTATACCACTATTATGATAAAGGAATTCCCTGAGGCTTACTTACAAACTCAGAGAAAAAGGACAAAATGGTCTGAAACAACAGTTTGGAGAAAATAACATTTTTGTTGGTTTTCCAAAGATATGTAGGTGTAAATATGTGAGGACAAACAGTTATCAGGAAACATATATCTAATATCTATTTAATATTAGTATTAGCATTGAAACTTTATATGTGTTTAAATTTCTGTTAAATAAAAGTTGGGACTTCAAGAAATTAATTTTAGGCGGGGCACATCATTTAGTCCAGAGACGAATGCAGACCAAATTTCAGTACATTCTCAAACACCTATTCACATTTTATGGTTGTATTATATGAGACAAAATATACTTTAGAACAAAAATAATATAATAATAAAATTTTTATCTGATTTAGAAATTATAAATTGCATTGAAAATGTAGCATTTTCTTAAAGAATTAAAAATTGAAAGCAATAACAAAGTAAAAGAAATCATAGATGAGCAAATATGGAGACCTAACTGAGGGGGATGGGAGAAGGAAAGAAGGAAATTCCCAAATGTACATGATGTACATTAATAAACATATCAAAGTCAATCACTAAGCCAAATATGAGAAGGAAGGAGGGGGGAGAGAATGGGGTCGGAATTGAGGAAGGTCTAAATAAATGAGTAATGTGTGCATGTATGCCTTTACCATTCTGTACCACATTAAGATGCATGACTACAATGCACCAATAAAATTTAAAAATTCCCAGAAAATAAATTGACAAATCTATTGTTGCAAAGGAAAAGTTAAACAAATTTCTTCTGATAATAGTATGAGCTCAAAGAGCTAAAAGTATATATAAGGGTCTATAATAAACATATGAAATAATGAATATATACAATGCTACAGAAAACAACTGGACACTATATATTCTTTAATGTCTAAGATTTCATATGAAAATTCACCATGTACTTAGTGGCAAAGGGAGATTTCTGCAAATTTTAAATAATTAGTAACATACCATATTATCTGAAAAAAGTGATATCAAAATTATATGCAGTGGCAATGTGTAAATATCAACATTATCAGCTAAAGATAAGAAATTTGGACATCCCAATACAATGTTTAATTTGAAACAATACAGAGAGATAGTTATTCTTATCCATCATACCATAGGTCCTTCACCTTTCAAACCTAAATTTTCCTCTTTGTAGATAACAAAAATAATTGAGAAAATTATCCTGAAATATAAATCTAAATTGGACATTCTTTGGTTCAATAGAATCCAAAATTTAGAAACAGTTAAATTTACATTGATTTATTGAACAAAGATGTACTTGCCAAACACGTTGTTATATCCTAAGGCCCCTATTCTCATGGATTTTATTGTGAATAAGACAAATAGAAATCAAAATTTATTTATAAACAATAACAAAAGCCACTAATATTATTACAAGAATATGTGACTTTTATGTCCAATCTAATATGGGGAAATAAGAAAAGTAACTGTAAATAAGTAACTGTAAATCTAATATGGGGAAATAAGAAAAGTAAATTATACTTAAAGTAAGACATCTCAATCTATAACTTTTGTGCCCCACCTAATACAGAGAAATTAAAGATGATTTCTGAGAGAAAACTATACTTAAAATATTCATATATTTTAATATGATGTTAATGAAATTTTATTATCAAATCAGCTATATTTTTTGTGGTACTGGGGAATAAAGGGTCACTGCCTATGAGCTATACTCCTGCTGTATATTTTTTTATTTTTATTTTGAAAAAAGGTCTCACTAGGTTGATGTCAGTCTTACTACTTACTGAGGCTGTCCTCAAACCTGAGATTCTCCTGTTCTATAGCCTCCCAAGTACTGGGATTACAGGTGTGGGCCACATGCCCAGTTTGCTATTTTCTTATATGGTGAATATTTAGTATTTTTGCCACCTTGAATCTACTCATGATTAATATGGTAAAATATTTGTATTCACTCTGGGTCACCATATTTACCAGTGTGAATTTCCACTATATACAGAATGGTGGTATTAATCCAGCTAAAGATACCATGTGACCTAGAATAAAGATAATCAGTGAATCCCAAGGTCAATTAACCCAAGGAGAATTTCATAGGAATCCAAAAAGTATAATCACTTACAGACATGCCTAAAATGGGATATATTTGACTGAGTGCAAAAGCTGGGAACACTGATTTACATTAAAACACTAATTAATTTATATAAAAGCCTGGGACCATTTCTCTGAATTTCTGAATTAGGTGAAGAAAAATTTTCTTCCCCTGAGTAAATTTGGTTTTATTTGATTTAAATTTAAAGTAAAATCCTGAGAGATGGTATACACAATAATCAAAATAGCTAAATTGGGGGAGTCCTACATAAAAACTACCCTAATACTTACTACCCTAAAACTCAATACCTAATAACAAGAAAAATTTACTCATCATGGAATCTTCAAAATTATTGTTATTCACCTATCTCTATATAAAGCTAACTAGAGTATTACTTAGTATATTAATTGAAAAACAAAAAAAATCTTTTCTTCTGGAAGATTTTGATATTTGCAGAATAGTGTCAAGAAACATTTGAAGCTAAGCATTACTTATGTAGAGTAAAAAGAAAAATAACTGGAATATCACAAATAACTCTATTTTTAACTTTCTGGTATGGTTACATTTCACTTTTGAAAACAAGCCTAAAAGGCCACTGCTGTCAGAAGAATGGGATGTGGAAAGTACCTGCCATATAGATTTGACATGGCATCATAAAATAATGAATTATAAAAATTTAAAATAGATTTATGAGAGAAATGCTTCCATATAGAATTACATGTAGAACTGGCATGAATACCTAAAATCTTGGGGAGATTTAAAAGTTTGCAGGTTTCAAAAGGTATAGAGAATAGGGATAAAATTATCACTAAGAGTTTACTTTATAGCTGGCTGAATACTGTTTACTGTCTGAAAACATCTTAACACAGGTGACTGGTCACACAATGTTTTCTCAATAATGGTGCTGCATTATACTGAGATGATTTAGACTGTCAAATTCTGAAAATATTATTGAGAAGAAATGTATTTAGAAGAAATGTACTTAATGTTGCTTATAATCTTTCATTAAAAATATATAAGTAATACATGAATGATCTCAGTAAAATAAAATTTATATTTTTCAGATAATCCCTGCTTGCCTGGGTCTTAGGCCAATATTCAGAGGTAAGTAATGCTAAAGACTGTATATCATCCAATTATACATTTTTTTTTTACTATTTATAAGCTCTGCTTATAAATAGTTTGCTATAATATATAAATGTATTTATTAGCTATGAACACAGAATATATCACATGTAATATTTTACATCAATAATTTTATGCACATGGTTTTATTTGTAGGTATATATAATGTAAATTATTATATTAGATGCTATATTAACATATTAGGCGATTTAAAATTTTTAAATATTTATATTAAAACATAATACAAAGAATAATAAAGAAGTCATAATAGGCCAGTTCAATTAATGTGTTACTCCTAATTCAAAATACAGAACTTTGTCAGAATCTTAGAAAGTTCTGATTTTATTCCCTTCCAATGAATATAAGCTCCATTCTTCCTTAACTTAATCAAGACTATGGTTTCTTATATCATAGTTAGATTTGCATATATTTTTACATTAATTTCACAATTTTATTTCTAGTTACAGTCACAGAAATTTTATAGGTGTGATTTAATTTTATTTTTGTGTACTGTTACCAGCGGGTTCAGTCCTGTGGGGGGCAAGTCCACTAGCGGTCGGGGGCCTCAGAAAGATGGGACAAAAGGCAGGCGGCGTTCTGCAGATTCTTATCTGCAGCGGTTCTTTTCCCTCTATGAATTCCTTAAGTTTTTAGTTACGACGCTTTGGAAAAGAACCTGAGGTGGACAAAGGCTTCTTGAGCCAATGAGACTTTATTACGAAAACCCAAGAAATTTATACACTTCACCAGTAAAGTTAAGAGAAAGGGGGGAGGTCTTTCAGCTGGCTGTTGGCCTTTGAAGAATTAACTTCTGTTTCTCTCCAAGGTCTTGCAGATAAGCAGCTCCAGGTGGCAGCCTCCCAGGATAGTCAAGGCTTGGGAGTCTTTTTCTTTGGGTCTATTGTATTCGGGCAGCTAAGTTGTTTCTTTAAGGTTACACACAAGGTTTCTCTCTGTCTCTAGGCAGGATTTCAAGGGTGAATAATTATTTTGAACTGAGCTACTTTTGCCAGAGTGATAGATAGTGATGAAGGTCGGAGGCCATTTGTGATTGCTGCAGCTGGGGTGCTTATCACAGTACCTGAATTCTGGCCAGTTTCTCATTATTGTTGAGCAGAGCCAAGGACATTTAGACAAATTATTAGAGAGTTTATCTCCACTGACTCAATTTCATAATTCACATCACTGGAGCAATTCATGTAGAAAGTTAAAAGGAATAATAGTGAAGGGTATCTAAAAGTGGGGGGTACTTTAGCCAGAGACGACACCTCCTTCTCGGGGCTTTTTTGCCGAATAACTATGTGGAGTGGGGTTCTCAACACATAGATGCCGAGGCAGCAGGATGTCTTGGCAGTGTACATTCAACAAGTATAACTTTATTAAAGGGGTAATAATCTATTTCTTCTATGATTTATGAAATTTAAGTTTAAAAAATGCAATAAACTGTCTTAAATATGGTTTCTGGTATACAAAAGCATTCATTTTGATGTTTGACACTCAGAGGAAGAATTGTCAGCTAACAAGATATACATGCACCACCTTGTCTTTAGTAGATAATATATAACAGTGTTCCAAGACAATAGTTCAAATTTGAACTTCTACCAGCAATATACAGATTATGCTGATGCTCTGTGTTATTGTCAGTACTTGATATCACCATTCCTTTAAAGTCTATGCATTATGATTTTCAAGTTATGAAACATGCTTTTGGTTTTTAGTTTAATTTCCTAAAAAGAATATTCTTAATATGAATGATGATTTTTAAAAATTTAAATAGGTGCTATGGATATTCTCTTTGAGAATCCCTGTTGTCTGTTTACCAATTTAAAATAAGGTTATTTGTTTATTCTTACCAATACTATATAGGAGACTTATTATATTCTGATTTTTAACACTATTTCGTTTTGTTGTTGTTGTTGATGTTGTTGTTTGTAATACTGGGATGTAAATTGCAGAGGGTCTCACTAAGTAGCAGAGGCTGTCCACAAACTGTGATTCTCCTATCTCAGCCTCCCAAGTACTGGAAGTCTCCCAAGTGTAAGCCACCCCTGGTGATATTAACCTCTTTTGAGTTGTGAATATTTTTTCAAGTTTTTGAATTATTTTTCACTCATATGTAGGCTATTTTAATTAACAGAGCATCTTAATTATACAATAATTTTCTTTTGTGTCTGTTTTTTTTCATTTAACATAATGATTTCAAGGTTTATCTCCATTATAGTATGTACCCGTATCTCATTTATTATTTTAGTTTAACAATCACCTATTATTTAATAATTCTATAGTTTTTTTATGCATTCATTAAAGTATATTCAGTTTATTTCCATTTTGGGCTATTGTTAGTAATGTGGCTATGAATAATCATGTGCATTTTTATTGTTTGCCTATGTTTTTAGTTATCTTGAGTACTTACCTAGAAATAGAATTGATTAGTCATATGATAGCTCTATATTTAATATTTTAAGGACTACTGAAGCATTTTTAAAACTAGCTACATCATTTTACATCTCATAATTTTATAACTCAATTTCTCCACATCCTCACCAAAGCTTATTTTGTCTTTTTATTATAATCTATGATATGTGATATTTTATAAATATAATATCAAGATGATGTTTGACTTATTATGCTTTCAACTCAAGATTTTTCAACTTTAGGGTGCTAAGACAGCAGTATCCATTTAGTAGAAATGACACTTTAAATTTTGATCTACTCCTGAAGTACAAATACGTACCATCATACTCTCTCCTACATGGTAGAGACTCAGAGTTTCCAACTGACTATATGATCATGAGGTTAAGCATCTGATATTCTATGGGTTAGATATATTAAACACATTTTTGGTTTACAATATTTTCAACTTGTCATTGGTTTATTGGAATATAACCCTAATATAAATAAAAGGACAGCTATACATGTGCACATAAAATATAGAGAAAGACATGAAACTTATATTTTTAAGACTACTATGATATGACAAGAAATAAAATCTAAGTTAGAAATTGAAAGAAATAATTTAACCATGAAGTTGAATTCCTACTGCTGTGAAAAACTTTCCTAATGTAAAACTTCTAGCAATTGGCATAAGTCTCCCAATTCTTTTATAGGCATTGTGCCACAGCACTGTTCATTTCAGCTTCATTAGAAATATCATCTATTTTTCTTGGGCCAAATGCCAGACCTTGCCTCATATCACCAATGTTTAAAATAAGATTTTATAATGAATCATATAAAATACAGTATTCTGTCATGTTATACTCTAACTAAAGACATTTCAATATTAATAAATCAGGTATTCTGCTTACTTGTTCAGGACTGATCATTTCCCGTTTGGAGTACCTTTCAACACAGCATTGTCAAAACAAAAGAATAAAGAGGCACCGTAGATCCATTTACCCTTAGTCTGTTAAACGGGCCATGCACATATGAGCTAGGGAAAAAGTAGGAAACTCCTTAGCTAGTGGATTGACTAAATTCTTTCCTATTCATTTCTTGTATTCTCATCTATATTATGTCAGACTTAGCCCACAGTATTGATTCCTCTTTATCCTGGTATCAATCATTTCTCTATTTTCCTAGTCACAGTAATGATGCAACTACATACTCTCCTTACCTTTGTCATTCCTGGTTCATTCTTGCATTCTCAAGTAACATGTGGGTTTTTCCTGATCCAAACACATTCTTATTAACAGAACTCTTTACTAACTGAATCCATGAACTGCCTTTGAATTATATATTAACTCTCTTCTGTGGCAGGTTACATGTTTCCTTTGCTTTCACTGAACATTCTCTGCTCATCTGCTGATTACTTCCCTATCTTTCTGATATCATCAAACCAAGCCTATTCCCTGCTAAGCATGGTTGCCTATAGGGCCCTGAAATACTTCTCCATTCAGTTTCTTCAGTAAGCTGGAGGAAAGCAATCAAAATCAGCCCTGTCACCCTCTCTCCTCATACATTCCTAGCAGAGATCAGTGCCTCTCCTCAGAATTCTTAAAACTTATGGGCCAAGTGAGATAACTTCCCATTTATTTTAGAACTACTTTTAGAAAAGCTTGATATGTTTCCATTTACAATTTACTTAAAAGAACTCTAATGTTTATTACTATAGTTTGTTATGATGTTTAATTTTACTTGAGAATAATTGGTGAATACTGGCTCTTAAAAAGACTCCTATTTGAGTATAAAATATTTAATATTTGGTAGGAAAGCTGCCTTTTATTTTCAAATGCTAAGTTTTATTTTAAATATTTATTTTAAAATTATTTTATGGGATGCAGTGTGATGCTTTTACATGTTAGTGTTTTTCAAAAACAGATACTTTTTGAGTATAATTTATAGATGAGACAAAATTGAGAAGAGATATTACTTATAATGTTATATATATATAGTTATATAATCTAAATATCTAAATTTCAGAACATTTATATCTAACTGTGATCAGGCACAGGAAGTCAGTAAGAAGAGGAAAGTGGGTAAAGAAGCTTGATAGTCTTGATGTTGGTAAATTTTCTATTTTAAAGTTGGGAGGTATGAGTTACTGAGCCAAGTCAAAACTGAGATTAAACAATTAGAAAATATTAATAGCTATTATATCTTTATTAGACACTATTATTTAAGTGATTTTCTCCACTCACGCTGAGAATGTTTTTCTAGTTTGTAACATAGAAACATACATTATGAGCAAATGTGATACCAAATGATTATAAAATGATAATTCTGTCTAAATAATCTAGAAATGGGCCATTTTTAGGTTTAAATAACTTTTATCCTTTTACAAATCTTTTATCAAAACAAACAAATGTATTATTTGTATGGTTCTTGTTGCCTGCATTTATATTTTACTAAAGCTTTGACCGGTTGACATTCTTTTTTTTTTTTTTTTTCACTTTCTGTTTTACCTAAGTTGAATTGGTAATTCAGGCAAAAGGTCTAGTTTTTTTCAACAAGAATGCCCCCCAAATAACAATGGAAACAGTTATAAGGTTCTCTATATAGTATTTATTTTCAATGTCACCCTCCTCCGATAATCCTCTTGTGTTGCAATATCATTTGTGTTAAACTGAACAACAGATTGCTTGATGTAAAATGTAAATCAGTGTGTGAAAACAGTCTACCTTAATTGTTTTTAAATTTCTTTCATTATCAGATGAATTTTTATAAGAAAAATATCATTAAGTACTGAATAGAACAAAATAGTTTTAGTGACTGAAATTGTGCAATAAAAGGACCAAAGGAAAGAAACTGGAATTCAGTTTAAGTACAAAACTGGGCCAACATAGTTATTGATATTTCCCGTTGTTTTTTTTTTTATAGTACTATATGTAAAGGAAAAAATATTCTACATTTTCTATCATCTCATTATACTATAATTGGAAAAAATTGGGCTTTCAAAGAGTTTACCATAAAGATTTGTAGAAAAAAAGCCAATAATTGAATTCCATATATTCTATACATATTGCCTATATGTGGTAAGGCAATATAAAGTATGATCATAAAACAGAAACAAAGTAGAAAATGGGCTTCAGGCCTGAGAGGAAAGCACATTTTCATGGTTCACAATACATATTAGGGAAAAAAAAAAACAGTTTAATAGGGTCATGGTGTTTATTTATTATAAAACTCCTATCTGTAAAATGGGAAAACAAATTTCAGTTCGCTCACAGAATTTTGTGGGTATTAATTATAATGATGTATGTAAAACGTTTAGAATACCTTATACCTAATAAGCACTTAGTGAATGCTGGATATCTGTTCTACCTAGCATTGTATTACCTGTTTATAATATAATGCTTTATACAAAGAAAATGCTCAGTTAATACCTGTTGAGAGTGAATGGTCAAAAATGATGAGAAAGGGAAAGTTTTAACAACTTTTTTCTTTAATTAAACAAAATCATCTGAGTATGCTTTTATAATTCAAGCCTTTATCATCCACTTTGTACATAGACTCAAGGATCCTTATAACCACCCATATCAAACACTCCATCTATGTCTATCTTAACCTGCCCTCATCCACAATAGCTACCAAACCTGATAAATAAAATAAAAACCTAGAAGTCCAAAAGAATGGATTATCAAAGGTCTTAGGAAATAGATACAGAGGTTATGAAAGTTTTTGTAATCCTAACAGGTCAAGTTTAATGTAGGTAATGTGTTAGAATTTATTTTCCCCCAAAGAAAGAAGTACTAGTGACTGAAATAATATGGGGAGGTTCTGAGTATTAATATGATTTATGATGAAAATATTTATTGAAATTTAAAGGGCACTGGTCAGAGAATCATGGGTAATAAAATCTGGGTGCCATTTATCTGGCCTATCAACAACTGAATACCTAATATAGTTGAAAATAAGCAGTGGGAAGGAAAAATGTCAGAGAGAGACTCCGGTAGATTTTGTAATCAGAAATAAGGTTGCAAAAAGGAATTACACGATGAAAAGGAAAAACTATAAATCTTGTCTAATTATAACCTCAAAATTTTGGATTATAAAGTTAGAATTTTTTTGTGGTGGTACTGGGGTTCCTGGAAACCCTTCTACCTCTGGGATACACTCCCAGACTTATTTTTTTATATTTTTATTTGGAAACAGGGTCTCTTAAGTCAGCAAGGCTGGCTTCGAACCTGTGGGATCCTCCTGTCTTTGCCTCCCAAGTGCGGGGATTTCAAGTGTGCGCCACCACTCCCAGCTAAAGTTAGAATTTAAGCATTAAAATAATCCTGGATATTTCAGGGGGAGATTTTCATTATGTTATGGGAAATGGAATCAGAATCATATAACCTGAAATCCTAGAATATCTAGCTAAATAAAAACAACATTCAGAGTACCTGAAAATAGAAGATAAAATTGTAGCCTACAGTATAACTCTCTATCTGCTTATTACCATGAATAAATATTTATATTTAATGTACAATTAGCAGGAATGATCCTGAGTGTAGACAATCAAAGTCTAATGCCCATGGGCAATCAGTTGTCTGTAATTAATAATACTTTGGAATTCATTTCTGTACAGAATTGCCTTTTAATAATCAATCAGTGGTTATGGCCCTAGAAATATTTTGGAATATAATCATTGAGGATTATGCAGATTCTTCTTTCTCCTTGCTTCAGGTCTCAAAAAAAGAGAATATATATGGAAAGGAGACATCCTTAAAAATGATCAAATCTTGGTGTGAACAAAAATGACAACTTATATGTTTATTTATACTGATATAAATATAACAATGGGTTTATTATAAAATATGATTGCATATACAGTAAATATTTTCATAATATTTACTGCATAATTGGTTTGCATGGGTAAGTTGACATGAAAACTACTAATGCTCTCTGAAATATAGAAAACAGCTGACCACTTTATAATACAAGATTATGATAAATTCACAAATCAGCAAATCAATCTACTTCCTAAAGGAACTAAACACTTATCAATAGGTGTCAAATTATTCAGTTATCTAAACATCATGAAAAATACCTCTGAGTAAATACAACAGACTGAAGTTTACTTATCTGATATCTGCTGTTTTTCTAAATCCAATTACCCCATTGGACTTTTGATGTAGTTACAGATACAGAAATAAAGCAAAAAGATTTAAGGTATTATCTGGGACGTAATCATTACTGCAGAAAGTATGTAATATAAAAAAGCTACCGAGTTAATAATGTGACTACAGTAAATGGCAAGCTGAGAGGTGCATTTAAGCACTTGATTTCAGGGACCGTGTAACTTACACCAACTTATAAGAAAACCTCAGAGCTAAACATTCAGACACTCAGCAACAATTCAAACTGACCTACAATATCTGCTAATAATGGTGCCAGTACAGGTTCAAAGGAGATTCAAGGCTGTTAAAAGTGGTACATGTGAATAATCTCAGAGATGTATACTCATACCATATTATTGTGAGTGATGCATGGCTGACACTTTATTGCACTTACTGGCAGACCAGCATTGACTGAAATTTTTCTATGCCCTCACTGGTTTGGGAGTGGTCACAGGGGTTTCTTCCCTTTCAGCTAGCACCCAAGGAACTTGACTAGTTTTTCAAATTGTGTATATAAAACTTCACTTACAGGGCAGTTTATTTATTTATTTATTTATTTATTTATTTATTTATTTTTATTTTGGTGGTACTGGGGTTTCCAGAAGCCCTTCTACCTCCGGGCTACACTCCCAGACCTATTTTTACATTTTTATTTGGAAACAGGGTCTCCTAAACCAGCACACGTGGCTGGCTTCGAACCTGCGCAATCCTCCTATCTGCCTCCCAAGCGCGGGGATTACAAGCGTGCGCCACCACGCCCAGCTACAGGGCAGTTTAGATGCATAAGAAGAGAGCCAGAGAGGAATGGTTCAGGAAAAGAAAATCAGAAAAATCCACAAGGAAAAGTTTAAGGCAGGATAACAGTGGAAGCTACTGAACTCAGAGGGATATATTAGGCACTAGAAGAGTTTACAAGCCGCTACTGGAGTTGAAGTTGAGAGCTACCATTATTGAAAAGGCACTTTGCCAACAGAATTATAAGCCTTTTACATATATTGATTAATAAATCCCACATGCTGGGCATACCCTAAACTGACCCCCAGTGAGTTATATGCCTGTATTATCTCCTTTTTCTGGGGGTAGAACCTGTGGTTTGTTGCTATTCAGAATATAGCAAAGAAAGCCAGGCATGATGATGCATGCCTGTAATCTCAGTACTTGGGAGGCTAAGACAGGAGGATTTCAGGTTTAGGATTTCAGGTTTAGGGACAGCCTTAGCAATGTAGGAGACTACTAACAACCTAGTAAGATCCTGTTTCAAAAAAAGATTTTTAAAAAAGGGCTAGATGCTGGGTGTGGTGGTGCACACTTGTAATTCCTGTGTTTGGGAGGTGGAGACAGGAGAATCGCACAGGTTTGAAGCCAGCCGTGCTAGTTTAAGAGACCCTGTCTCCAAATAAAAAAGTATAAAAATAGGTCTGGGAGTGTAGCCCAGAGGTAAAAGGGTTTCCAGGAACCCTAGTACCACCACCAAAAAAAAAAAAAAAAAAGTTCTAGAAGCATATAAGTATATCTTGAAGGTAGAATTTCCTTGTGTTAAATCTATATTATTTCAAAGAAAAAGTATACAATAAAGGATATGGCAAAGCACTCCAGTTTTTTCTTTTCTTTTCTTTTTTCTTTTTGGTCAGGAATAAGAAATTATCCAGGTGGCCTTAAAAAAGTATATAGTCATAATAATAGAGGGCCCATTTTGGGGGGGGCTTGGAGTAAGCTAATGCAGGGCTTTACTGCAGAGAGCTGCAGTAGGCCTCTAGTAACCAAGAGCAGGTCTGGTATGGTCAGCAAGAAAATAAGAACTTCAGCTTCCCCCAAACACGGCACTGAATCTAGCTAGGAAAGATCACAAGAACTTTGAAGATGACTCAGCTCCAGAAAGGACTGTAGCCAGGCTGACTGCTGCCTTATGAGACCCTAAACAGAGGACCTCCATATGAAATGCTCAGACTACTGGTTCACATAATAATTCACTATAAGATAATACATGATATTGTTTAATCTGCTGAATATTTGCTGATTGGTAGTAAAACATTAGAGAATTAACATCTGAAAACAACCCCATGAATTCAATGCTATTATTATTTCTTATTATTGCAAATGTGGTACCTGAAATATCCCTCCAGAGTAAGTAGCTTTATTAAGTTTAAATAAATGGTGGAAGTAGGATCTGAGCCTGGTTAACACATAGTATAAAAGTTGAGAGTGGTTGTCTACAGTGGAAATTTTTTAAGTACACAAAACTAGTAAACTTACTGTGAAGTAACCAGAACTGCTTTAAGGGGCTTCTCCATTATCTAAAGGCTTTCTGGCATTCCTTGCTTCTGAATATGAACTAAACCATATGATCCTTCACTTTCTGTGACTGGCTAATGTCTATTTTGTACACTATAGGAAGGTGAATTCTTTTTATTCTTAAACAAACCTATTAAAAATGTTACCTTATTTTTAATCCTCATATATACTTATAATAAACTCCTTTTAATATAATTAAGCAGAGAATATTTCCCTTTCCCCCTCTTTTTTTTAATCTCAGAGTTAGTGTCATCCATGAGAAGGTAAATTTATATTTTACCCACTGCTCATTACTACAGCAAAAAATAATTCTCAAATAACGTAAAGGAATTCAAATATTACATTTGGAAGTATGAAGGGGATAAGCTCAGACGTAGAATGCTTCTGGGTTCGATCCCTAGTACCCCCCCACACATGTTATGAGTCTCTAAAACTGAACTAAATTGGTTTTAGTAAAATGCTGACTTTATCTAAAACTTAACAAGTAGAGAGACCTTAATTAAAAGACAACACTGTAATTTCATTTTTTCATATATATATACATATATATATATATATATATATATATATATATATTACAAGGACTCTTATACACCTGAGCTAAACTCACAGCCCTATTTTTTAGTCTTTATTTTGAAACAGGGTCTCAGTAAGTTGCAGAGCCTCACTGCCGAGGCTGACCTTGAACCTGGGATGGATCCTCCTGTTTTAGCAGCTCAACTACTGGCATTACAAACAGGCACTATCATGCCTGGCTTAGAGATTTGTTTATTTATGAATGCAACTAATCCATCCCATTATTTTATAGTCACAAAGCTAAAATGTTCATAGGAGTTGTGCACTAATTTACTACATCTAATTATCATTGATATTACTGGCATTTTTCTTGCATCCTAAAGGGAAAAATTCATATAAAATTGTATTATTTTTAATAATTAATATTTGAAAAGATTGCATTTGTATTTTTTCTATTTTCTGGAAAATAAGCCACTAACTTGGAGATTCAGAACATGCTGAGAGAATAATATATAAGTATTTCAATAAATCTAAAGTAAAGGCAGTTCCCATGGTTAATTTTTAAATCATCTATGGTACTGAAATGACAGGAAACGAAGAGATAGCAATTAAAGCCTAATTATGTGTTTTAAGATTAGCTATTATTAGAGTATTTTATAGCCACACAATTAAACATATTTTTAAAATAATAACATGAACAAGAAGGAAAATAATCATATGATTCATCTCTAACATTCTACGTCCCTAGCCCTATTAGCTAAAAAGTTATAATAATGCTTTGAAAGATATTTATTCTCTTCTGTTATGATCAAAAATGATAGAAATACAAAATAATGAGCTTCAGCTGGACATGGCAGTGCATACCTATAATTCCATTGCTTGGAAGGCTGAGACAGAAGGATCTCAGGTTCAAGGACAGCCTCAGCAATGAAGTGAGACTCAGCAACTTCACAAGACTCTGTTTCAAAATAAAAATAAAAAATAAAAATAGAGCTTGGGTGTAGGTTGGAATGAATGCCCCTGGGTTCAATTCTAAGTACCACAAAATAATAAGATAAAATAAAATAAAATAAGCTGAGTATGGTTGCACAGGTTTGCAATCTCAGTACTTGGGAGGCTGAGACAGGAGAATCACAGGTTCAATGCCAGCTTCAGAGTTTTGAATTACAAATTATTAGGCTAACTGAAATTGCCCTAAAGCTCATTAATATTTATTTCCAGATTTGTGTGCTTTATGTAATTAATTTAAAAGTATCTATTTCTATGAATCAGATTCAATAATTTGTATTTTGCATTGTATAATTTGTTGCTAATGTTATTAAAGGATATTTTTATCTCAAATATTGTAGATTTGGCTGTAGGAGTTTGATTTTCCTCTTTATATCTTTCTTGCTTTTGACTTTGGTTTTATTTTTCATACTTTCCTATTTTGGGGGGTGGCAAAATGGAATTCAGTATTGGCATCTACTCATTATTTTATCCTGTCATTTATATTTCTATTACTATTATTTGATTTTTCTCCTTTTGCTTTTGAGGTAATGGGGATTAAGCCCTGAGTCATTAAACCTCCAAGCTATACCCATACCCCTATTTTTTATTCTTTATTTTGAAAAAGGGTTTCAATAAATTGCTGAGGCGTCACTAAGTAAATGGGGCTGGCCATGAACCTGCAATCCTCCTTTCTCAGCCTCCCAAGTATTGGGATTACAAGCATGCACCATTACACCTGGATTGATTTTTTTCCTCCTTATGAATTGTATTTCATTGTTTTCTTCAATTTATGTTAAGATTTTATTGGGTGCTGGACATCATATAAACTTCAAGTGTTTAGTTTTGGACATTTTTGTATTCATGTATTCTCTTAATATGCTTGAACTTTGTTCTGGGATACTGTTAAATTATTTTAAAAAATATTGACCCCTTTGGGGCTTCCTTTTAAGATTTTCTTTTATAATACACCACTGCAGTCAAAATGGTAGACTAATTTTACAGAATAAAACTTGTTTCTTTACCAGATGCTCTCTCAATTACCCTAAAATTATTTGAGTTTATACTTTTATTGGTGCATTATAATTATACATTATAGTGATATTCAAATGTACAGGCACATAACACTTGGCATATTTCCCTCCACATCCCACACCCTGCACCCACTGTATATTTAGGGAGATTGGTCATAATGTGTTCATATATGAACATAACATTATTTGAAATGTTTTTGTCCTCATTTCTCCTTTTACCATTACTATCTCCCAAACCCAGTCTCTTTCTAGTATTCTACTGCTGTGTCTCCTCATTAATCTGAAGTTCCTTGTTTTCTTTTTTCTCTTTACAGATGAGAGAGAAAACATTTGATTCATGACTTTGAGTCTGTCTGATTTCAGCATATTTTATATTTACATTCATTTTATTGCAAATAGTATAATTTTGTTCTTTTTTGGCTGAGTAAAACTCTCTTGGGTATATATACCACATTTTCTTTAACCATTCATCTGTTGGATAGATACCTAGGTTTACTTAATAATTTGTCTATTGTGAATTGTGCTGCTATTAAAATAAATTTTCATAGAGCACTATAATATTCTCATATTAATTCTTTGAGAAAGATTCCAAAGAGTGGTATGACTGATTCATATAGTGGTTCAATTCCTAGGCTTTTGAGGAAACTCCATTCTTATCTCCTTAGTGGTTGTACTAATAATGTATGATACCTCCAGCGGCTTACAAGAGTTATTTCTTCACATCTTCACAGGTGTTTAATTATAATGAAAATAAGTTATAGATATGAAAATAATATGTAAATACAAAAGGTAATATTAAATTGTTTGAAATAGTTGTGTAAATACTAAGTTTATCTAAAACCGATGTCAAACAGTTAGAAAACTCATCAAGATTGTTTCAAATTGGGCTAGGCATGGTGGCACATGTCTGTAATTCCAGTACTTAGGAGGCTGAGACAGGAAGGAAAGAAGTTTCAAGGCCAGGCTCAGCAACTTAGTGGAACTCTCAGCAACTTAATGAGACCTACTTTCACAATAAATATTTTTTTAAAGGATGGGGTGCATATTGGGGGTAGAATGTTCTGGAGTTCAATTCCTAGTACCCAAAAAAAAAAGATTATGACACATTGGGAGAAAAAATGACTAATTTTCAGAGCTTGTTTTAACCTTAGCTTTATTACCATGTTTTTAGCCAACTAAATCTGTTTTAGTCTGAGGAGAAGCAGGTGCTTTACATTAAAAAATTAAATACTTTTAGATGAAGGAGGAGACACTATAGATGAACAAATAAGGCAACCTAACTATGGGGGATTTGAAAAGGGGAAAAGAGAAATTCCCTAATGTACATCATGTACATTCACAATCATATCAGAGTCAATCACTAAGCCAAACATGAGAAGGAGGGTGGGAGGAGGGAATGAGGTGGGAATTAGGTAAGGTCTAATTGAGTGCTGTATGCATGAATGCATCTATCATCTTGTACTCCATTAAGATGTATGACTACAATGCACCAATAAATCATTTTTAAAAGAAATATAATCCATTTGTATAGTGATATAATAATGAATTTTATTTTATTTATTACTAACATTATTGTTTCTGTGAGATATTATTCTTTGAGGGATGTGTTGCTGATAGTGGAGCACAGGTGCCACAGTTTAAAGAAGTAAGTTTTGTGTTTGTGACCCAGCAGGAAATGTCCTTCTGCTAGTCTTCCAAATGTGTATTCTTCTTTCTGAAGAGTTTGCAAAAACTACAAATGTGTGTACACCTATATTTACTTTTCTTTTTATGATCTTTTGTATGCCCAAAGGCTGTGACAAACATTTTGAGAGAGAAGTGTTTTATTTAACTTGGAGGAGGAAAAAAGAAAAGAAGTCCTGTCAATTCTAATAAAAGCCAACTCACACAAACACCATACCACATACAGAACTAAATAAGTAATGTGTTCTGTGTAAAATCTGGATTTTTTGATGACTATTTTTATTGTTTTAAGTATTCCAAAAGACCAAAACTGTACCCTTTGTGTCATTAAATAGTAACTCTTATATGAACTATAATTTAAAATGTCCTCACAGATGTCAAAATTCATTATTGTCCATTCTTCTTGCTTTCATTCTTAAAAATGTTTTAGTTCAATAGCTACTTATGATTATCTGTGTTTATTCTCGTTTTGATTTGAACAAAAATTTGATTTCAAGTGTTGTCCTGAAAAATTTTGAATTTTTCTAATCTGGAATTATTCCTTTTGCAAAGGGCATATATCAATGAAATAATCCCAATATTAAGAAGAAGGAGAAATTATTGCAAGTAAAGCAGTTTTTTCAAGAGTGGACCAAAAAATTAACAAATCAGGTACTTCATTTCTCCAAAGTTATTAGTAAAAGATACTCTTGTTATACTCTAAATTATATTAAATTAGTATTTTTGTTCTTGATGTATACTAGTTTTAGAGCAGAATCATTACCATCTAAGGTTTTCTGTGCATATCTCTATTTTGAAATAAATTTAGGCTCTGAGCTTAAAATAATAAACTAATACAAATCTTTACACACTTTAATTGATCTATGCCTTAAAAGATCAAATAGAATAAAATATTTGGGGGTATTCATACTTGTGAAATTTAGTATGAATCTCTGTAACACAGTAAAATTTATGTTTATTACTTCTTTTTCTGTGACTCAGACCAGACTGAATCTAATCTGTTACAGTTTGACTATAGTGTATCCACTATATTGTATTATATAGTGTATCCATTATATAATATTGAGATTATAGAAGTTTGGTAAAAATGCTAGAATTTCAGCCTTTCAGAATTTCACACAGCTGTTGGATTTCATAAATGCAATTTATGATTCTCCAGTTAGGTGTGTTTGCTGAAGCCTCTAATCCCAGTACTGGGGGTATAGCTTGGAGGTAGAACTTAAAGGTGGGCTTCATTGCATATGAAGGGAATTCTAAACAATATTCTTTATTATGCTTCAAATTTACTTTTTGCTTTGATCAGCTCTTATAGTGGTCTGTGTTAGGTTAAATGGCTATAGATTTTTCTTAACATTGCTTTAAATGTAGCTTGCTGATACACATGGAGTCTAGAATATAAAAATTTTAAAATTCTACTCAAAGAAATATTAAAATTATATTGACACCTTCAAATTATAGTACTTATTAGGTCTCAGAGAAATTCTTTGTTAAAATGTTGAGAAAGATTTTTTAGTATGTGCTTTAAAAAGTCATATTTCAAGACAATACTTTTTGACAGCTGTGAAATAACAATATAATTGCATCATAACTGTGAAATATGACTTCTTCCTGCTTTTAAAAAGTCAATATTTTACCAATTCTGACATGTATACAAAGAATCAGGGTATCCAATGTTTCCTGACTAATTAAGACTCTATTTCCATCTTGTCAGATTCATTGCATAGTGTCTAAAAGTTAAGATAAGCAAATTACATATATAAAATGAAATTGAGTACCTTGAAAACCTTAATATATTTTATAATTATATGTTAGGATATACTGTATATTAAATGAATGTCCTTATATTATGCTAATAAGCTATTTTTATAATTTTTTATTATCAATTGGTCTAGAAAGCAGAGATCTCTTACAAATTGGTAGAATCATCCTCATATATTAATTAAAAAGCTTTCAGTTAGCCCCATTGACTGTTTTGATTTAGCTATATAACTGTGGGAGTTCAAATCATTAACTTACATATCATTTACAGGGGGAAATTATGTAATTAATCCTTTTAGAGAAAAGTGAACTTTAGATACAAATCATCCAGTAATAAGTTTGGTCATGTTATCATAAAAGGAATGCAAATGCCATTTATTCATATTTTCTAATTCATTTGATAAGCTCTTTAGATTAAAAAGTAGAACATGAATTGCAGCAATTTTGTAGTTACATGAGAGTTGTTTTTAGAATTATAGCACAATATACCACAGTGCCTTTTGTGAGCAGAATTTTAAACTTTTCTTCCTGAAAAAAATGATTTCTTCTTGTATGCACATTTACCATTTTAATTAACTCATGTTATTTTTCATTACACTTAAGTAAATTAATTATTCTTGACCTAAAAAAATAATGGTTAATAAAAATTTACAACAGAAGCATAAAGAACAGAGAACATGTACAACCAACTGGTATAAATAATAGATAAACCAAGGCTTTTAGGCATTTGTGTGATTTTACCAGGTTAAAAAAGTAAAAAGTATTATAAGAAAATAGAGAATATAATAACAAAATAAATGCAAATATGAAGAATTATAATGCATTCAACTATAATGCTTTCAACTATTTCAGTTATCACTAGAGGCTAAAGTATGAGATGAGGGATAGTAGAAGATGCAGTTGACTTAAACAGTAGAAAGAGGTCTTGGGATGAAATGCTCAAACACTTAAAAAATATCCTAAGGCCAAGAATTGCTAAACTTAATAGATCCTTCAGTGTGCCAAAAACTGTTAAATATTGTTATTTTTTAAACTTTCCACATATATCTAAATCCCAAATTATTTATAATGTATTTAAAATATTTGAAAATATAAGTATTTAGCTATCATAGCACATAAAGTCTTAATATTATTACTTGTTCACTGAGAAATTAATACGCTTATTAACCATTGCATTCTGTATAGTAAAAAATAGCAAAAATTGCTGTTACACAAAATTTACATTTTAAAATAAGCATAATTAGTAAAGTATAACAATGGTAGCTTTAAAGAAAAATATTTTAAGAATTAAAAAAGCTAAGACTGATTCCTGTATTGAAACATTACTTATTTATTTTCTAACTCTGATGAAATTGACATTTGAGAAACTGACATGGAATGGCGCCAGGCAGGCTGAAGTTGACATAAAGAGTTGTTGTTGAGTGATGAAAGACCATTTGAGGCAAACTGTCAGATCCAGAGTGAGTGTCATATATCTCCTATCTCTCTGCTACTACTGGAGAGACTCCAGAGCAGCAAGACTCAGGAAAGGTTCATAATGCATTGGGATGGAAATTTGTCTTCATTTATGCTTCTTTATGTTCTTAAACATTTTTGTATGGCTCTCTTAAGTGTGGAGTCATGGGAATGTGCTCCGTTCTGTAGAGAAACTATCTCAAGTACTAGTTAGCAGACAGGTTCTGAGGGCTTTATCTTTTGGCCCTCACTGACACCATGTTCTCACTATCATCATACAGCATCAGATTGCTCCTAGATTTTGATTGAAAACAGTAAGGAAACTTAGAGTCAGCCATTTCTGACCTATGTAGGATGATTCTAATGAGCTAAGCAATCTCAGCTCTAGGACTACCTAGTGATAGCCACGTATTTCTAAGGCTCAAACTGAAAATCTGAGGATCATTATATGCAGTATTTTTTCATTCTCTCCTTTTCTTTATTGGTAGATATCAGACCTATAGTGTAGTTTGAAGGTGCTGCCCATTTAGTTCTGCCTCATCTCTGTTTTATTTATATGGATGTTTCTGTCAATCAATAATTTGCCTTTGAGGTCCTACATTGATATCTACTTCCTAAAGAATCTGAACTGCCACAGTAAGAGACATTAGACAATATGAAAAAGAGGGCTTTTTCAGTGTAAAGCCAAGACACTTGAGGATAATGTTCAGCATTATATTTGTGTGACTCATCCTTCAGAGCATATCACCCCTGTGTTTTGCCTGTGTGCCTCTGAGAGTTATCTCTGTCTTCTTTATGCCAAGCATATATATTCTCCTGAACAAGTACAGAAGTTAATTTCTCAGCATGGGATTTAAAGAGCTCTTCAGAATCTTTTAACCAAGCTTTCCAAAGTAAACATTCCTCTTCAAGAACAATTTTCATTCCATCCTCAGCCACCTTTCACAAAGCATTTTAAATCAACCATAAATTGTGGCATTAGTTTTTTTTTTATATATAGTCCTTGGTGCTGATAATATATATATATATTTTTTTTTTTTGTGTGTGTGTGTGTGTGGTACTGGGGTTCTTGGAAGCCCTTCTACCTCTGGGCTACAATCCCAGACCTATTTAATACTTTTTTTTTTTTTTTTTGAAACAGGGTCTCTTAAGCCAGCATGGCTGGCTTCGAACCTGTGTAATCCTCCTGTCTCCGCCTCCCAAGAGCAGGGATTACAAGTGTGTGCCACCACGCCTGGCCTGATGAGAATTTTTTTAATCGTGCATGCTCAATAAATTCTAAAGCCATTTCTTCTCAAAATAATTTGTTAAATATTTTAGTAAAATGGATGGAACTGGAGAATATTATTATAAGTGAGATTGATCAGTCACCAAAAGTAAAAATATCAGATGCTCTCCCTAATATATGGAAGCTAGGAAGGAAGTGGATCATAGGAGGAACTCTAGATGGAGGAGAAACCACAGATGATCAAATAAGGTGACTTAACTAAGGAGGATTCGGGGAGAAATAGGAAAATCCCATAATGTACATTCACAAACATATCAAAGTCAATCACTAAGCCAAACATGAGAAGGAGGGAGGGGGGAGGAATTGGGGTCGAAATTGGGGAAGGGCTAAATGAGTGATGTGTGCATGTATGCCTCTACCATCTTGTACTCCATTGGGATGTATGACTACAATACACCAATAAAAGACCATCATTCCCATTGTTTACTGTGACAAGTTCTGCAAAGACATCCTGTGTAGATGAGAAAAGTGTCTCAGGCTAGTATAAATTTCATTACTGATGTGCCAGAGTGAACACAAACACAAAGGAGGCCTAAAAGATAATCACTATATATTTTCACATATAAATTATTTAATTCAGTATAGTGTATATTTTTAAAAGGGCTTTTGAGTAATAATATCAGAGATATAAATACAAACATGAGTGTTATTATTTTCTTAGTTTTATACTCACTGCCTCCTACCTTATGGACCAAAATTATTTCAAGCAAATTAATAATCAATATGGTTTTTAAAAAGAGCTTTCATTTTTTCACAAAGTCATTTATAAATCATAAATGTTATTTTAGTACTTTTTATTTTTTAAAGGAGATAAACAAGGGGAGGGAGAGGTAGCTCAGTGGAAGAGTGCTTGCTATCATGGTTAAGGCTCTGGGTTTGATTCTCAGCCTACCCCACAAAAATGCTAAATAATGTGTATTCTATTGAAAGTAAAAAGTATAAGAACATCTCTTTTCCTTAATTATTACTCTTTAGAAATTAATTATCTCAAAAGAGTCAGCATCTTTTATTTGTAATATATCAGATATGCTTTTCAAAACATAGAAGTTATTTTTTTTTTTTACCCAGGAATGGTGTTAAAAAATTCATGCTGTTTACTATTGAAATATGTTAGGAATAATTTAAAACTTTGAATACTAATAGGTAGATGTTGAATTAAGAAACATATAAACCTAATATATGCAAACTCTGCCATTTTATTTAGAGAAAGTTTGTACAGAAACCACATGTCAGAGTGGTCTCCAAATGGGTAGAGATTCCGTGCCAAAAGATTTATCTATGGTAATGTGGCCTTTTTCTATCCAGAAATCCTGGTAGTTGTTTGCTTTTATCAAGTAACACTGAATTCCAATGAGGACAGCAACTGTTAAAAACACATCTTTTTGAGGTGGGCATTCAGAGATAATATGCACAGCTGTGTTTTCTGAGTGAGTTAACAGGGGGCCGGAGTTATGAAATAATCAGCAGAGCAAGCTGATCATTTAGCAGAACTGCTGCTAATTACAAAGGAGTGATAGAAGAACACAGGAACCTGTATTTTTGTTATCTTATATATTTTTATGCCATATGACAGTAAAGATTATATGAAGCAAGATATGTATTTTTTTAAAGTAGAAATGTATTTCCTCGATTTTCACATTTTATTAAAATTCCAATGGTGCAGAAATGCATAAAATTGGAGATACAGAAAAAGTCATAATTCATAGTTCACCAATGTCTACATATAGTGTACAGTCACCCTAAATTATATGCCATAGTTGCTTACCACATATGTACAGTCTCTTAGTTCACAACTATGATGTCAGGAGATACTATTTAGCAAATAAAAATATAAAAATTAAGCAACTTGATTGAAATTGACAATGATTCTCTAATTTATCCCAGCAATTACTGGGAAAGGAAAACTGCAGATTTTTCCCTCAAAATGGAAATAATTCAATTGGTCAGAACTTCCAGAAGCACTTGTTGTCGATTTTTCTTGAGTGGATAGCATTAATGAAAGATCTGTGTCACTTTCAAAGTGATGATTGCTAGACAGTAAACGACTTAGGATTGTTAAAATAGAAAATTTGGAGTCGGTTAAGGAAATAGACCTTTCAGAAAAAAAAGACTAGAAATATTTTGATTGATTGCCTGGTTGTATAAATAATGGAGCTAATGTTAAGGAAAACAAATTATACAAAAAGACCTCTGTAATTACAGGTCAGGTGTAACATTTATTTTTATCAGTAGCGATTGATCAAGCAACTCTCAAACACAGTCCTCACTCTCTGTAGAAAGTAGAGCATAGATTATAATATATATATATACATATTATATATATATATATATATATATATATATATATATTCCAAGACAGCTGCCTCCTTCATGCTGACTATATATATATATTATGATATATATTTATATATTATATATCATAATATATTATATATCATTATATGTATGTATATATATATATATATATATATATATATATATATATATATATATATATATCAGCATGAAGGAGGCAGCTGTGATGGAAAAGAATCCATACTCTTCCATAGGAAGACCTACATCTCCTTTTCAGCATAGCTATTGCACTGAATGAATATGTTATTTAGCATGACTGAGGCTCAGTGTCCCTAGATGTAAACTAGATATTATATTTATCATCCAAAATAGTTGTGAAAGTTTATTGATACAACGTTGGCTTTCTAGCATTGTGAGAAACCCCCTAGGATAAACAAATGAAAGAAGGAGAATGTATTTGGGCTCATAATTTCAGAAGTTCTAGTCCCTCCTTAGTTGGCCCTGTTTCTTGGGCCTGTGGTTACACCGTGCATCATGAGCGGAGTGAGTGACAGAGGAGGTATGTTGACCTCATGGCAGCCAGGAAACAAAGAGAATGACACCAGTATCCCAATATTACTTTCAAATACAAGTTCCCAATGAATTAATGCTATAGCTGAACTCTATCTCTTGTAATTATTAACACATATTAATTGTACAAATGATTTCAGTGTGACATTGGCATAGATGCATATATTGTGGCTGGATCCTGCCCACCTCACCTCTTCCCTCATTGTCCTGGTCACCATCACTTTCCCTCACAGTCGCTTTTCTACTTACAGGTCATTTCTTTCCCTTTAAGTTTATACATATGAGAGGAATAGTACGACACTTGTCTTTCTGTATTTGGCTTATTTAACTCAACAGGATATCCATTTTCCTGAAAATGGCAAGATTTTATTCTTCTTCATGCAGTGGCTCATAAACCTTTGTGTACATATACCATATTTTTTCTATCCATTTATCTGTTGATGGACAACTAGGCTGATTCCATATCTTAACTATTGTGACTAGTGCTGCAATTAACATGGGAATGTCACTCTTCTGTACACTGATTTAATTTCCCTTGGATATATACCCAGTACTGGTATAGCTGGATTCCATTTAGCCTCTTAAATGTTTCCCCATCTCTCAGTAGAGCGATGGGTTAGGGACCAATCTATTAACACATTGGCTTTTGAAGTATATTCTACATTCAGTCTATTCTAGGTATATACAAAAGTCTCATTAAACTATACAATTAGAAATGTTAAACATCCTATTTTCTATTTCCTAAGCAACTCTCACCACCTCCTAAAGTCTCTGGACATCCTTCAGAAGTCACTTTCTCAAGGGTTTTAATCAAATTTATTAAAGATAGGTACATTCCCAAAATTTAGAATCTGAATGAAAAGGAGATGTAATTAAATCTGTTTCCAGAGGTAATGATGGCCGGCTGTAGGGGAAGAGTGGAAATTCCCAGGGATTCCAGCTTCTCTCAAGAATCACTGGCCTTCATTGTTCAGGATGAAGTCTTCACTCTTGATTCTCTTAAATGGACTTACTTTCTCCATGACTGCCTCTCCCCAAAACTCCTTTAATTATTTTGTTTTTTTTTAAATATTAAATACTTTTTCACATAAAATATATTGATAATATATGTTCTTTTAGTCAAACCCCTAATGATACCTCAAAATTTACATTTTTTATTTTTTTACTATATCAATTGTTGGCAATTGAAGGAATGCAAAGCAGCTACATGTGAACACAAACTAATCAGTTATCTAAAAGGTTTTTAAATATACAGTACTATAATTAAACTTTGGCAGTACTCATAAACTTTCCATTTTGATGTTTTCTTCTTTGTTTTATTTTGAGTCTCAGCATATATTGACTCATTTTTTATTGAATCTCTGATTTCCTTGAATTTTCTAAAAACTTGTCCATTTTGTCTAAGGTGTATAATTTACTAACATAAAATTGTTTACAATATTTCCTTATATTACCCTGTTTGCTTCAGCAAGTTTAGTGGAATGTTTTCTCTTTCTTTTCTGATTCTAGGAATTTTATTTAGTTTTTCCCTTTAATTTTTAGTCAGTATAACTAAGGTTTTTTAATTTTGTTAGTCTTTTCAAAAAACCTTTTTGTTATTTAATTTTTTTCTGCTGCTTTTCTATTCTCTATCTCACTCTAGTCTCTTTGTCTTCTTTCTGTTAACTTTCTGTTTAACTTTATATTTAATCTTCTTTTTCAAATGCAGTGAATGGAAGTTTCAGTTATTGGTTAGACAACTTCTTTGTGTTCCAGTTAGGCAATCACAGGTAAACAGTCCCCTCTGAGAACTGCTCTAGATTAATTTCATTCATCTCTTAGTACTTTTTATTTTCTTCGTGAGTTTTTCTTTGATCCATCTGCTACTTGGGATTATGTTGTTTGCCATCTACACATTTTTGTTTCCCATATTACTTTGTTAGGGCCTCACTAAGTGGTTGAGGATGTCTACAAACTGTGATCTTCCTGCCTCAGCCTCCTAAGCATGTACTACCACACCTGGCTTATTTTCATCTTTTAAATAGGTTGAAGTTGTTGTTGTTGTTGTTGTTGTTTTTCTTGTTGATTATTTTGTATTTTTGTTTTGTTTTGTTTTGGCTGAGTACTTGGATGGCCTTTTCTGGTAAATGTTTAAATGCACTTGAGAAGAATGTATGTTCTCAGATGTCGATGTATTAGTATTTTTTCAAATATAAATACCTGACCATGTAGAGAAAGGAAGATTTAGTTTTCATGGTTTAGTCCAGGTGAGGCCTGGGACCAAGGATTTCAGGGCATGGTGGTGAGAAGTGGAGAAAGGGAAAGTGAAAGGATTTACTATTCACATCATGGAGGCCAGAAACAAGAGAGAGCGCGTGTGTGCATGCCTGGGAGGAGGAACTATATATAATTCTCAAGCCCAAACCCCATGGATCCACCCTACCAGCCTGACAATACCCAACTACAATGAATTAATCATTTGCTGAGATTATAACCAAGACTGCCATTCAGTTTCCTTGAGGGTTGGGGAATAATCCTAATTCAAACCATTGCTGTCTATTACAAATAGTTTGTAAGAATTGGGAATATCTACTCATATCCTACTTCTCCAGGCATAAGCTCTGAGGCCTAACTATGGTATTTGGAATGAGAACACTGTTATTTTTCTCTCTAAGTAAAATCTTCACTTTAGGAACTAAAAGCCTGGGCTTCTCTCAGCATGGATCCTTTGCCAGAAAAGCCGGGACAATGACAGTTGAGACCCCAGTATATTCAGAAGATAAATGGAATATTGTCACAATGTCACACTGAAGCCATTTGTACACTTAATATGTGTTAATAATTACAAGAGGTGGAGTTTAGTTGGAGCATTAGTTCATTGGATATATGGAGTCCCACAAGTATGGACTACAAAGAAGGGAGCCTTCATCTAGGGACTGAACTTTTGGGATCTTCGTTTCAGTAATATGTGGTTTGGGTAGGATAAAAAATACTGATATCCTACCATCCTGGTAAAATATTTCTCCATCTGGGATCTGGGGATAGAAGGAGCTCCACATTGTCGAATATTTTAGTCTGGAGTGAAATTTTCATTTCATTAAGCTGGAATGAGTAGAGAGAGTGCCAATCTTAGTTCAACTAAGAGATTCACAGTTCAAATGTAAGTACTCAAAGTATTGAATTTGGGTTTTTTTTAAATATTTCTTTATTTGTTATAGGTTTTAAGGTCCTTAGCTTTAAATTATAGTGGCTATTATTTTATTCATCACTTTTACCTGGATTAGGTGCTGATAGTACCTCATGCTATATCAGAAATGACCCCGCCATTTGCATTACAGAGGATTGAACCCAGGAACATTCTACCGCCAAGATATACCTACAACCCTATTTTTTATTTTTATTTTTAATTTTAAAACAGGGTCTCACTAAGTTGTAGAGGGCCTTACAAGTTGCTAAGGCTGGCCACAAACTTATGATCCTCCTGTCTCAGGATCCAAAGTACTGAGATTATGAGCGTGGACCATCACATCCAGCTGGAATTCTCTTTCTTTGACTTTCTAAACCCACTAATTATAAAAATTTATTATATATATAAGACAATGTCTTCATATAATGTGAATTCTTCTAAGAAAAACTATTGAAAAGAAAAGTATATTTCCATTGATTTTCTACTCTCTGTTCTATACATATGGCCACAAAGACCTAAAATTATGGGGTCATCATTCAGGTTATTTCTTCATAGTTAGTTCTTCTTGTCCAATGCTTCTCAAAAAATCATGTGACTATACATAACTTGAAGATCTTGTTTAAAACTATTTGTTTTGATTCAGAATTTTTTTCTGGGCCCAAAGTTGTTGCATCTCTTTAATTTTCTACGTGATACTAATGATACTGGTCTGTTAATTTTTTAAATAGCAAGGGTTGTGTCATCCCAGATAACCATTTTATTAAGAGATCCTCTACTAAATAAATTCATACTGAATTTCCTATTTCTAATGAGCAAGTCAGCACTTTAGAAATACTTTCATGCTAAAATTCATTACCACTACCAAGGCCAACACACACAACTCACATTTTCTATCATTCTATTAATATTTAATTAATGTTATTAATTAATAAGTAATATTTAATTAGTAATTAATATTGGTCTATTAATATAACAATAAAACAGTTATTTTGTGTATATATGTAATAAGTCTCCACTTAAATATGTAGTTATTCAACCTGTAGGAATACTTTTAGTGCTACAAATTAATTTGTAATTTTATGATTTTGACATCATGCATTTTATTATTTACCTTTTTCTAAAAATTAATTAGTACAAACATAGCAGCTTAAAATAACAGCTAGTTATTATTTCGCAGTTTATATATGTCAGAAATTCAGGCTCAGTGTAACTTGATTCTCTGCTGAAGGGTAAAATTAAGGATTTTTTTTTTTTTTTTTTGGTGGTATTGGGGCTCCTGGAAACCCTTCTACCTCCGGGTTACACTCCCAGACACCTAATTTTTTATATTTTTATTTGGAGACAGGGTCTCTTAAGCCAGTGAGGCTGGCTTTGAACTTCCTGTCTCGGCCTCCCAAGCATGGAGATTATAAGTGTGTGCCACCACGTCTGGCCAAAATTAAGGATTTTATCTGAGCCTAAGGACCTCTTTCAAGATTATTCAGGTATTTGGCAGAATTCAGTTCCTTGTAATTGTCAAATCCAAGTCCCTATTTTCTTGATAGTTATTGGCCAGGGTGTATTCTCAGCAGCCAGAACCAAGTATCAGGTCTTAGCCAAGAAGCCCTCTCACAACACGGCAATTCACTTTGTCAAGACCACCAGGAGAATCTGTTACTCCAGTCTTAGAATTTTATATAAAATAAGTTAGGCACAGATTTGACTATGATTAATAATGTTATAACTTTGCCATATAATGTAAGTTTACTAAGGAAGTGATTATCATATCATATGAGGTCCACTTCATACTCAAGAAGAGGGCACTATAAAATATCATGGGTTACCAGAAGTCATCTTGGAACTCTGCTGATCAAAAACGGAACTCACACCTCATGAAGCTCATGCCTGTTTTTGACAGTAGCTCCTCAATCACTCATTTATACCTTATCTTTGTAGTCTTCTATCTGTATATTACCTTAGCTTTCCAAACAACTAAAACAACATTTAATTCTTTATAATTTACTCAAAATACACATGACAAGTATTTTAATTTTTCTTTACCTTTAACATTATACATGTATATGTCCATACGTATATATTTGTTGTTTATTGGTGCACTGTAGTCTTTTATCATAATGTAGTTCAGAGTGATAACCATATACATGTACACAGCACTTGGTGAATTTAAAACACTGCAAAATAATATTTTGAAAGATATATTTTGCTCATATTTGAACATTTATAATAGTTTTGGCACTATTAATTAAAAATATATTGTATTTTTATTGTATTTTGAAAAAAATATTTTGTGGTACTGGGGGGGTGGAACTCAGGAGTTTTTCTACCTCCAGGCTATACTCCTATACCTATTTTATATTTTATTTGGAAACGGGGTCTCACTAAGTTGCTGAGAGCCTAAGTAGCTGAGGCTGGCTTCGAACCTGTGCAATCCTCGTGTCTCAACCTCCCAAGCGCTGGGATTATAAGCGTGTGTCACCATGCTATATTTTGAAATTTCATATGGCAAACCACAATCTAAATGATAGGTAATAATAATAATATTGTCAACTTGAAAATATCTCTTGTAAACACTTCTCAGATTCTCAGATTCAAATGTGTCAATATATAGAACATAATCGGGAGAGCAAAAAACAAAAATTTTACTTATAATTTTTTTAAGGAGATGTTGAAAGATTATTCTTATTTCTCATGTTAAATTACCAAAATACTATGGAAAAACAGTTAAATGGAGAGATTTAAAAGTTTATATCCATGCTATGGATCAAAAAATGCAACATTATTGCAAAAATGTAAACTTTTAAATAAAAACTGCTGATTATAAATTTCTAATATAATTTTCTATTCAAGATTAATATGACATGTAATTGTATTACTTATCTTAGATCATTCTTAAAAATTACTCAGTGTTATAACATTTATTAATTATTTCAATATTAAATGCATTAATTCATCTTATTTTAAAAATCCAAGAAATTTAATGTAATCACAAGTTTTATAACCAGATTATGGGAAGTAGGGTAGAGAAAATGGGTATAAATATGGAAAGACTTTTTTCAGATATGTAGTCTATCAAAAAACGAAGTATTTCTTTTGCTATCAAAATGCTTTGCACTGTGCATTTCAAAAGCACATGTAGCATAACTAATTATCAAGTCCCAAGGAACACCATATTTTTAAATAAACTTCTGCATGCAACATTTGTAGTTCAAGTAACTACTATCCTTTAAGGCATTATGATATTTATTTATATATAATTGCAAAAAATATTTCTCTTTTCTTTTTCATACCACTATTGTAAAATAAATAAAATTTAGTGTTTTTTTTTTTTTTTTGATGTGCCCTTATTTGTTGAAAGGCTATGTGATTTAATTCAGGGTACCAAAGTTTTATTAATCATTGATAACATTTTTCTTTTGCTATATTTAACAACAGAGCAGTAAACACATATTTAGGTAAAAAGACAATATATTCAATTCCCATTTGATAAACTTCAGAGAGGAAAATAATCTGGATTACCAGAAAAATAAAAATGTAGTTTGAATTTGTATTAGAATAATACATATAATTACTTATATGATTAAATTTGCCAGGAGGTAATAGAGTATTGGGTATCTGTGATTATTTAAATTTGAAAACATTAGTATATCTATTTCTTAAATTTATTTAAGTAAAGACATACATATTAAAAGATAATGTGTATTATTTTACATATACCCATAAAAGCATGCTAGTCAGCATAAGTTCATTAGCATTCCCTTTATTTTCAATATTTTTTGAAGTCTTAGTAATTTAATTGTATTTTATACCCCTTTCTTTTCTCTTAATCTTTATTTGTAAAAATATAGTGAAAAAATAGCAATTTATCTTAGAAATTTTAATAATTAGAATATTAGGTTGGTAGCTCAAATATACTTTATTTTACAAGACATTATATAATAAATATTACTCCTTGATTTTATTAATAAGGACCATGAAGTATTAACTTAGATAACTAGTGTCATCTGAAAAGTGAAGTACAAATTTTAACACTTCTAACACAGAAGTGATAAGATTTTTTCTTCTGCCACAAAAATATTATTATGATATCCTACTTAACTTCAAAGGTTAGGTACATGATGACAAATTCATATTTGATCTAAGGGAGATTGTGCTAATTGGGTGATGTGTGCATGTGTATCAACACAAGCCTTTTATTTCATTATGATGTATGACTACAATGCACCAATAAAAATATTAAAGAGATAAAAAAATAAAGGAGATTTTAGTAGATGCAAGCTCCTATTTGATTACTACTCTTTGTTATTAGAATTTCCTCTATTTAAGTAATTGATTATTAAATTAGATAACATGATATTACTCCCTTTAAAGTAGGAGTTAATTCTAATAAAAAATAAATTTTGAGCATGAAATTAGCTCCCCATTCCTACTCTGAAAGGATTATGCACAGCCTCTCATAAAACTGCTGACACCTCTCACCACATAATATTATACACTCATGAGGAAGAGACACAAAGTAAAAATGTGCAACATATTTTACTTGATTGGCTATAAACTCTCTGATGCATTTCCAAGTGCTGAAAATAGGCTTTCTTGATGCATTTCAGGAATAAATCCTTTGTATCTGATTAAAATGCAGATGAGCATCATAAACTATTGTAATTTGAAAGGACTGAACTCATGATGCAATCTGCTTCCATCTGCTTTCAGGTGTAAAGCAGGAGGGAATTTTGCTGAAAGAACCACTGAATTCAATTTAGCCTAAAATTCAGGGAGTGAAACATGCCAGTCTAATCCCCCCCCTTTTTTTTTTGGTTTCTATATTTATGTCATTTTGTTGTATACCCTTGTAACTTCAGGCCATCTGCATAATCATTTTGCTGTGAATTATGTAAAAAATATGTTTTTCTTTTTTTCTTTTTTGCAAATATGAAGTCATGCATGTATGGAGGAAAAAAAAAACAGCTACAATTGTTGCCAGGGTTTTGAAAAGAGCTTGGGAATTAAATTGACTGCCATAGGCTTACTTCTTCATAAGTTGTTTGCCTTTTCTAACATTTTTCAGCAAATATGAGCAGTGAGATGGAGCCATATGTAGTGAGCGGGAACCAGTTAAATAGCAGACACTCACTGAAAGTGCTCCAGGCTGAGGCAGCAGAAAGACAGGGGCTTTGGAAAAAAACAATTTAGGTATGAAAACTAAGTCTCTTGTCTAATAATTGCGTGGTTCAGGGGAATTCATAAAATGTCTCCTAACTTCAATTTCATCTCTAGTAAGTGGTCATGATTTATGTGCATCCATAGGGCTCATGAAGGGACTGTGGCTAGAGAGCCCTTAGGGATGTGCTTGCATATTACTGGTGTAAAATGCTTAGGTCCATTTTTACTCTGATTTTTATATGCTCAGCTGTGTCAGAGAGAGGAATGGTACATCAGTATTCTCCAAAGTATTCCTGGGACTTCTTATCTTCTAGAAGTTCCATACAATAATTTTCAAATTTTTTATTTTTATTTTAGTATGAGTCGTAAAAAGGCAGAAGCAGATTCTCAATCATCGGTTTACTATCTCATATGGACTTTTCTTTCTGCTTAGGAACCTGTTACTTTCAAGTAGGATTATTTTACCACTTACAACCTCTTTGAAAAAGTAGTGATGGTCCTCATGATGCTTTAGTAACAAGAAAAACCCAAGTGACATCACCCTTTGTCATATTTTTTTTTCCCCCTTGCAGGTCTGGGGATGGAAGCCAAGGGCATTTGACCTCTGAGCTACACCCCATGCCGTTTTTTTTTTTATTATTATTCTTTATTTTGAAACCGGGTTTTACTGAGTTGCAGAGCGCCTCACTAAGTAGCTGAGGCTGTCTGCGAACCACAATTCTCCAGTCTCAACCTCCCGAATGCTGGGATTACAAGCCTGCGCCACCACGCCCGACTACCCTTTGTCATATTTAAGTAATATGTTTTGTGTTATATTATTATTGTTTTATAAATTTTAAATTTGTCCTATGATCTTTTTTCATTTCACATAATATAGGATCCAGAGTCAAGAAAATTAGAATACCTAGTTTGATGCATTCTACATATTTTTGTAATCTTTCAAGTTTTAAATAAATTCTACAAACCTCTAAGATTTGTTGTTTGGAATATTTTTTCCGTTCCAGAAACAAACTAAACATTAATAATTAGTTGATTTTTAGAACTCTCTATATGAAAAATAAATTATGTACAATTTTATACTGGTTATGAAGTATAAAACAGTAATTAAGTTAAAAACATAAGAAAATACATGTATGGTATAACTTCCCTAAAATTAAAATCTAAATTTGTTAAAGAAACTATAATCTAGTATGAGAAGCTATAGACTGTGATAGCATATTTGGTTCAGTACTTACTAGACTTTTTTGTATAGCAAAAATTCTGACAAATTAATAAATACATATAGCTCAAACTGTTATCTGGTATACTTAACACATAATGAGTTAATATTTCTTCTTTCCAGCAAAAATTACATCTGTTGGCAAAATGAAAAAAGTAGCTACCAAAAATGAACAAGAATACAATCAGAAAATCTGCAGAAAACAGATTCTACTTTACTAGTTAACAAGGACATTGTGATAGAAACAAAAAATTTTTATAAAAATCAGGTTAACAAAAATCTGAAAGATGAAACATATTCAGTGCCACAAATATATAATACACCAATGACTATTATAAAATATGAATTTAAAATGTATTCTTAAAGATCTCAGGTGTTTAAAACATGTGCCCAGATCAGCAAGATTCTGAGGTGGGGCATGCCTGAAGAAGGTGTGTCATTGGAGGTGAGGTCTTTGGGATGATATATATGTCCAGGAGAGAAGAGTTCCTTTCTCTCTCTTTGTGCCTTTGGCTTCCATGATGGAGAACCATGTCCTTCTATCATGCATCCTACCAACACTGTACCTGCCACCTCTTCAGTTTATACCTTGGTGCTATCACCATCAACTGAACCTCTGAAACTGTGAGCCCAATAAACTTTGCTCTTCTGAGTTGGTCTCATGGTCACTGTGACTGGAAAGCTGACTGACTAAAACAATGACCTCCATCCAATGAAATAGGACTTCATGCTACACTTGGTGAACTTTGTCTACCAGTAGTTGTAAAATTAAAGTGTGCATTCTCATTGAACCAGCTATTACATTCTGGGCCTTGCTCCAATTTCAATTGAAATGTCAACCTACAGAAATAATGTGCTAAAAGATTTTATTTTACTTCATTTAAAATAGGAAAATATAGTAAAAGCAACCTGAGTATCCATCAATAGGAGAATATTAAATAAATTATAGTGAATCAATAATCTGGATCCAATACTTAGTCTGAGCAAAGTACATTATAAAGCAAGAAAAGCAAGGTACAGAATAGTATTTTTCAAGTAATGCTTTTTAAAAAATAATTACCTTTATAGGAAAAATCTTTAGCATATAATTGTTGAATCAAAAAGGATATAATTAGAGTTTCTAACATTATGAGCAAATTACACTAAAATATTATACCATAAATATTTATAGTCCAATTGATATCATTTGAAATTTTCAAATTCTCCATAAAATTATTAATGCACTGCTAATTTAAATAATATTTTGCAATCTAATAGGCAACACATTATTCCTCTATCCCTTATTTTTCAGTGTTTGATATATACTTAGCACTCTACAATAAAAGATATTTGTCAGCTTTTTAGTAAGCTTTAATCCATTTTATAAAAAGTTTTACCTGTGTATTTTTACTAGATTCCCTATGTATGTCATGAACCCAGTTACCTACTCAGAGTATTTGATTTGCATATTTGTGTATTAAAGTCATAAACATTAAGCATATAGTTTCATTTCATTATTGCTAATAAAGTAAGATATTGAAATATAGTTGCTAAGTAATTTTAAATGGTTTCTCAATATTGATGACAAAGGTATTAAAATGTTTGAGATTTTTCTAAAAATATAATAACATGTTTTTCAAATATATTTTTCACATTGGTGATAGTAATCAATTTGGGGCAAATAATTTAATTTTGATATTCTTTCTTGAGATTTGAAACTATTCATAAAGAATTGCAGAACTCAGTATATACAGAACTTTTCAGATTGCCTGCTTAAATAATCTCTGACTTCAATGATGCATATATTTGCTTTATGCTTTCAGAATGGAACAAAGGAGCAGTTAAATTGTGTATTGCCATTTAAATTCAGTATTAAAGTTGAGAATGCAAAACTTAAAAGTTGATGTTCGTACTTATCAACAGATGTGTAGACCCTGATAAACAGTGCAGTCATTCAGGGGCAGATATTACCACTGAAATGAAAGAGAGAAGAATAAAGAGCTCAGACTGAAAGGAACTTTACTTTAAATGGGTTACTGTTGCCAATGGTTTTCTTTATTACTTTTGTTATTGAGAGAAAAGTCACTGAATATTTCATTCATTTTCTTTTCAGTAGATATTTTGATAGCCTGAGTGTCCCTTTATAGGAAACTCATTTCCTCAAAAAAATTTTTAAAGTAAATATAGGAGATTTGAAACCCTGAGGGGTCTTCTACTTTGTTCTCTCGATTCTTAGTATTTTATGTGAAATATGTAGTCCTGAAGGCACAATGCTATTTAAAACACAAACTTTCTGAAATTTCTTATAGAGGAACTATTCTGATTTTCTAAAATTGTGTATGAAAGAGGTCATTGCATCTTTGAAATAGTTTGTGTAAGCTAGCGGCAATATAATGTAATTTTAATGTTTTATTTTCCTGTAACATTCACTCCCGGTTTTTGCCATTTTCTTATCTGTTTATATGCCAGGAAAAGTAGTGTGCTGTTATTTATGTAGTCTGTAATTGTAAAAAAAATTCTGTTCTTTGCTAGTTTAACTTTAAGGAATAAATGTTGACAGGGTCACATTCATTCCTTTTTTGACACTACTAACACCATCAGGAGACACACAGTTTAGTAAGTCCCAATGCTCAGGGGCTCTATTTCTCAGTGTTTAATGTGAGCATAACTGCCAACTCATTAGTTATCATCAGTACACTTGACCAGACCTCTGAGATGGTTGTTTTCATTCATAGTAAGTATTCAGATGTCAGCATGATAGGTTCTAGCATAAAAACACTAGATAAAAGTTTAATTCATTGCATTTTTTATATGTGTCATACCAATAACCAAAAAATAAAATTAGTCATGCACACCTTATCATTCTATCAAATCACCTACAGTCACATTTTCGTTTTCTTCCGACTGTTGTCCTTTTGCACTCATGACTTACACCTTGTCATAATCATAGGGTGGCATAATTGCATTTCATTCAATCTTAAAGCAAACAAATTGGCGACTGTGGTCAAAACCTTATATTAAGTTCCCATTGATTCAGCTTCACCTAGGGCTAAAATATCTTATTGAAATATTGAATTATTAAAAATCACTGCTCACCCTTTCATATTCAGAGTTATAAAATTCACAAAATATAAACAGTCTCATAAATACTTTATTTCTACCAGCAGATGCAACATTTATCTCTATCATGAACATCTGAAAATAGTGTATTGATCTATGTGTATATATATATATGTACACATATATATAGTTTTCTTTGCATATATATACATATATATGTAGTTACCTTGTGAAATAATTAGCAATAAGGTTCTCTCAGAACTTTTCAGATAAACAAAATAAAATGCATTTATACTGGCTTACAAAAGCCCATACTCATTATTTACTCATATGGATGATGATGACTTAAGAAGTTGAGAGTATCAGCAAAATCTACTTATCATAGGTACCTATATCAGAAACACCTGTCCCAGAAAACTTATAAGACATAAGCACATCTTCTACTGCTAATGAAAGAGGAAAGCAGGAAATATCAGCCTGAGTCAACTACTAATTAAAATGAATCCTGTGGATATAAAATCTTGAACTTTGATAGGCTGAACTTCAAACTTTAATCTTATCTAAACAGGATAGCATAGCCACTGATAGTAATTGGACAACATTTGTAGTTGCATACTTTTAATATAACAAAATTCAATACTAAATGAAAGTGTTCATAAATTTGTGTAGCTTTACCATGTAATTCAAAAGACTACATTCTAGAAATATTTATTCCTATCACATATATGTGAGGTAAAACTTCCTTAGGGGTATCCAGTTAGAGGGGGGATTAATGATTCTTCTGGATCCATGACTGATGTGAAGACATATTTCAGCCTTCATTAGTTTGATACTTAAGCAGACAGGCCAAGATTACTTACTCACACCCACTTATAAAAAGAATTAGCATTAAGTGGGAGAAACAATGCTGGGAACCAGCAGGGTCTGTAATACATCTGAGTATGTTTGCTCTCAGTTGCAGGAAACAAAAACCTGTCTAAGTTCTTACTAATAGAAAGAATTACAAAAATATAAATGCTCACTGATTACTTAATGGGCCTCTGGGACTAATCCTTAGAACCACTCCAGATAGAACTGGTTTGCCAGGGAGCTACTGTCTGACATCAAGAAAATATTGCTGTGGCTGTAATCCAGGAACCAGGAAGCCACCACTGCACTGTTTTCTCTCAACAGCCACGATGTTCATAGATAGACACTGGCCTCTGTTGCAGAAACTTCAGCTTCACTGTTTGTCTTCAGCAATTTTATTTTATTATTTTATTATTTTATTTATTTATTTATTTATTTATTTATTGCGGGTCTGGGGATGAAACCCAGGGGCATTTGACCTCCCAGCTACATCCCCTGCCCTATTTTTTATTCTTTATATTGAAACCGGGTCTCACTGAGTTGCAGAGGGCCTCACTAAGTAGCTGAGGTTGTCAGCGAACTGCCATCCTCCAGTCTCAGCTTCCCAAATGCTGGGATTACAAGCGTGAGCCACCACGCCCAGCTTGTCTTCAGCAATTTTAAAGCAAGCTAAGAGTGCCCTTTCCTACTCTTCTCCCATCTAAATATCAAACTATGTATTTAACTGCTAGAACTTAATATTTACTAAGAAACTTTTTTGAAAGGGTGTCTTAGGAAATGTTTTTAGATTTCTGGCATTTGGAAATGATTGATTGATAGTGTCAATCCACTATACCCAGAACACTTGGTGTGCTTTCAATTCCTTTTGAGATCTGAGTTTATATATGCCTATTAGGTAGGCTAACTACATGTTCTGGTTTGCTTGGGGCAGTCAAGATGTGTTTTTTTTGTTCTACTATGATTATAAAAAGTGACTTCTTTCATTACTAAATGATTTCTCACTTGGAATATAAACTCCTCTTCATTTTGCCTTTATGTATTTACATCCATCCATAGGGCATAGGAGTAAAAGAAGAATTAACTGGAACATGCCATTTAATTTACTACTCAAAACAAGGCTGTAAAGGGATTACTGGCAGTTTTTCATTAAAGGACACAAGGCTTGAAAATGTACTACCCATCCCTATTCTGTGATCACACAGTAAAAAATAGAGCAGGGACTCATTTAAATTTAAGACTCTATCACTATCAAGAACATAAGTTTTAGATAATTCTTTAGTTTTTAACATAATTAACTCTGTAGATAATTTAGATAATTGTGGTTTTGTCAAATTCTCTATGATTATCAGACCTATTTTATATTATATATGGAAACAGGGTCTCTTAAGCCAGAGATGCTAGCTTCAAACCTGGGTAATCCTCCTGTCTCCGCCTCCCAAGTGCTGGGATTACAAGCGTGTACCACCAAAAGCCTGGCCTTTTTTAATGCTTTTTGCACTCACTCATTAATTCATTCCAAAAAATATTTGAGTACCTACTATGAGCCCAATGCTGAGCTATGCTTAGAGATATAATGTTAGACCAAACAGAAAATAATCCTTATCCATAGAAAGCTAACAATTTAGAGTACATACATTTAAAAAAATAAAATGTGTTGCATGATAAGAAGTAGTATAGAGGAGGAACATGCAGATGTTAGGTATGATTGGGAGATTGGGAGAGCTGCAGGGCAGTCAATAGTAAAGTAAAGTTTCATTAGAGTCAAGAAATAGGTCAGGTTATCATGAAAGTCTCTATGTAAGTGTGTTTAAGTCCGAAAGATAGAAAATGTAAACCATGCAGTGAATTTAGTTTAGAGGACCAGGAAGCTAGATTAAGCTATGAAGGTGAGCAAGGGTATAAGAAGGGTATAAGAGTATGGGATATGAGGAGAGAGAGAGAGAGAGAGAGAGAGAGAGAGAGAGAGAGAGAGAGAGAGAGAGAGAGAGAGAGAGATATGCTGGGGGGAAAGAACATTGCATGGAAAAACCTAAAAGTTTGGCTTTGAAGTGAGATGGGAAACTGGGTTACTGATTTAACACACTGGTAGATTTCAGTAAACTACTGATAACATTCAGTCAGCTTGGTAAGAGAAGTTTATTCTAAAGGGAACTTTACAGTAATAAATAGAAATAATATTGTAATATTGTCCATATTATCTAGTTTATTTAATATTCAGATCCCTCACCAATTAAATAGGATTAAAAAGATTGTGGTAAGAATTCAAATAGTTTATATACATACTTGCCTAAAACAAACTAAATTTCCAAAAAGGGCATTTATTATTAGCTTAAATGAGAGACTATTTTTAATAAGCAGAATCATATATCCATATATGTATATTATATTCTTAAATTAGTCTTAAATATTTCAAGCTGCACAACAAAGAAATACAGGTAGTTCAAGGTGATGACATTGTAAAAATAAAACATTTCATCTTTATGTTGTGTGTGTGTTTGTGTGTGTGTGTGTACATGTGTTTGTATATGTTGTATGTGTGGTACTGGGGACTGAATTCAGGAACATTCTACCTCTGAGCTACACCCCCAGCCCTTTGTATTTTTTATTTTGAAACAAGGTCATACTAAGTTGTTGAGGGTCTTGCTAAATTACTATGGCTGATGATCCTCCTGCCTCAGATTTGAAAGTACTGGGATTATAGAAGTCCTCTATAATACTCTGATAAAAGATACATTAGGAGAGAGTGAAACAAAATATCTCTCTCTACATTAGGGATTAGGGGAGAAGGAGAGAGAGAGAGAGAGACAGAGAGACAGACAAACAGAAAGACACATTTGGAATCCTTAGAAAATTTCTAAGGCCCTTCAGTTCCAGATTTAGCAAGAGAAGATATAACCTTCTCACAAAGTGCCCAGCAGGAACTTCAAGTTAATTACTTCCTATATTATGATGAATTATCTTAGCTGGCTGTTATGGAGAACTTCTGTAATCCTAGTACTTTGGAAGCTGAAGAGATAAAGGTTATTCTCAGGATTTGTAGAAGTAATTTCTAGTTAGAAATTGACTGATTGATGATTTATATAGTCTATTTTTAAGCTAAGAATACATCTACTACTTTTAAATGCTTCTCCACTGTTAGTTTAATCTTACACTTTGTTCAAATGGATGGAGCGCATTTTTTTTAAAGTATTCTGCAATTTAAGAAAATTCTATTTTGATGTTAAAAACCTGATAAATTATCCATTCTTGTTTTATGTATAGCTAAGTTCAAACAAGTAAAGGCAGTATAGAGTTCAAAGTTCATCATAAACTGCTACAAATTATCACTAAGTTTTTGAAGGAAGCATAATTTTATTGATATAAGCTAGAGAAAAGGGACAAAATGAAACTTAAAAATAATTATTTTAAATAGGATTTATAACCATCTATTTAATATGAACTGCCTTCTTAAAAGGACTTCTGAAAATTTAGGTAGAACTGTAAGAGCCTTTTCTATATTTCATCTCTTTGACCTTAGAGAAGATATTTAACATTTAGTAATATGGGGGTTATCACTGAGTTGTCTTATTCAGGTAAAATTAAGACTTTTATAGTTAACTCTTCATTGTCAATTCCAATATAGAATTAAAACTAATAAATCAAATATTGAATACATATATTTACATGCTTCATGAAGAATTCCTAATGTACTAGAGAGCCCTTCAGAGAGTTTATAAGTAGCAGTACTGCAACACTTTAGTTTTCTTGAATTTCAATTTTGGTACTGTACAAGTGTTTTAAAATGTATGTTATAGCATATATATATATATATATATATATATATATATATATATATATGTGTGTGTGTGTGTGTGTGTGTGTGTGTGTATGTGTATATATATATGTATATATACATGTTTCTGAATATAATGTACTGCTTACAAGAAGACTATTGTCTTCATATTCATTTTTAAATTTACCTCTGTGCCTAGTAAATTGATGAGGTATGTCTATACAGCGCCTAAGGAGATTCGGCCTGAGTGGCCTACGGCCTAAGGCAAAACTTTAAGTAAAGTGATTCAGCAAAAAAGTGGCAAAGATGGCACCTGGAGGAAGCTAGGAAGGCGTGGTTTCCCCATTCATTATGGGTGGGGAGACTGAGCGGTTTTTCCCTTTCTATCTTTAAAGGAGCTTTCCGCACACATGAATGGCTCATGTACTGGCCTGGGATTGGCTGTAAACTACGTGCTAGTGATCTTTATCCCGGATAGGCTAGGCTATTTCCCATGGAAATTCCCCTCGTGGATTGGTGCTATATAAAGAACTGCTTGGAGAGAAATAAATGAGATCTCGCTTGACTTGACTCCCAGCTCGTGGGTTTGTGTTCGAGTCGTTGGTACTCATCATCTCGTCAAGCCCCGTCAGCTGTTGGGCTGGATTCCCGACAGTAAATTATTTTGTTTCCACTAAGACTAGCTTTCTCAATATACCACTGTACAAAATATGCAAGTACAAAATGCATTTGAATTTTAAAATTTTCCTCATCTTGAAATGAATTAAAAATAGAATTACCATATATTATATTCACAAACAAATAGAATTTTATTGTTAGAATAAAAGAGTAATGCAAGTAAATGTTAATGAAACATTAATGCAATAAATGGATAGAACTAAAACTGAAGCAGTTGTGTATTGACTAAAGTTTAGTAAATAGTGCATGTGAACAAGTTTTTCCAGACAGAAAATAAATTCATTTTTTTGTATTACTGGGGTGGAATCCAGGGATATTCTACCTCTGAGATATACCCATAGCCCAATTTTTTTTATTATTTATTTTGAAAGAGCATCTCACTGAGTTGAAAAGTTCCTTTCTAAGTAGCTGAGGTTGGCCATGAACTGCAATTCTCCTGTCTCAGCATCCCAAATGTTGGGATTACAAGTGTGCACACTACGCCTGGCATAAATACGTATTTTGAAGTTGTTTTGTTAAGTGGGTTCTAATCTGCAGACAAAAATGAAACCATTCTCAAAAAATCAAAAGTGAAACATGATTTAATATGAGCAAATTATCAAACTTCAAGAAAATCTCACTTAATGTATGAAATTAACAATATTTTAACATATTTTTATTGGCATATTGCAATTATATAACATAATGAGATTCAGAGTGATATAAACACATGAAAAATATATCCTGGGTGATTTCTGCACTCTCAGTGATGAAGGAATAGCAATTAGAAGCCCAGAAAATGTATTATCAATAAAGAGAAAGTTATATTGGGTATGGTGGCACATGTCTGTTATCCCAGTAATAGGGGGACTGAGAGAGGAGAATCACAGGGTCAAGGCCAGTTTTGGCACAAGTTCAAGGATAGCCTCCGCAACTTAGTGAGTCCCTATTTCAAAATAAAAAGTAAAATAGAGCTGAACTTGTAGCTCAGAGTGCAATCCCCAGTATATTGGCGGGGGGGGGGGGGGCTAGGGAGGGAGACAGGGAAAAAATTTATATATAGCCTCAGATTGGGTTGGGAGTGAATGCAAACTTCAGAAAACTTCAAAGTAGAGCTGGGAGATCCTAAAAGCAGCCATTCTGGAGGAAAGACAGGTCCCAGGCAGAGCATTTATTCCATGGTCAAGACCTCAAAGAGAAACCTTGATCCTCTTCTCTTTAATGGGAAGGGCTGCCTCACCTTGGTGTGAAGTCAGGATTTGAGCCTCTCAGCAGTTGGTTCAAGTGGCCGGCCTTGGAGCTAAGGTCAAATGTTTGTCCCAGTAAGTCAACTAAATTTTTTCTGACATTATGGCTTGGGAAAGTCTGCTAAGTAAATAGAATTATTAAATACATAAGCAGCAAAAAGGGAGAGGGAAAGAAAAATAAACAAACAAAAATATACCAAGGTTGCTTAAGCAAAACAATCAGTATATTAGGTAAGCAGAAAGCACAGTGATATTTCAATTTCCAGGAAAACAGGTTAAGAAAACCAAGGTGAAAAGATTCAGGAAGGGGACAAAGAGTTCAGCACCTGTCCATTACTAAGAAAACAAGCTAAGAAAGTCAAAGGAGAAGATTAAGGAGAGAAGGAAAAGTACTTGAGGGAGACTTACATTCATAGGCACTGCAGAAGTAGATTTGTGGCTCTTTATTTCTTCCTGCTGAATGTAGGTCTATAATATGTGAATTGTTTTAAGAATTATAAAAATTATTTTTGACAGTGAAAATTATATATATATATTATATATATACACACACACACACACACACACACACACACACACACAACATGATGTTATATCCACATTGTGTAAGGGGCTAAATCTGAATATTGAATATATGTACTGTAGCATATTCTAGTCACTTTTGCGGTAAGAACCCTCAAAATCTACCACCTTAGAAATTTTCAAGTATGTGATATATTGTTACTAATTATAATCACTGCAATGTCCAATAAACCTATGGAATTTATCTATCTTGCCTAATTGAAATTTTATATCCTTTGATCAAAATCTCCCCATTACCCCCACTCCCAGCTGCTCATAACCCCCATTGTATTTGGGCTACTGAGTTCAGATCTTTTATTTTTTATTTTTATAATGTTTCAATATATTAAATCATTTTATTTATAGAGATGAAGAAAGTGATCCCCAGAATTCCACATATGAGTGAGAACATCAGCATCTAACTTTCTGTGATGACCTCATTTCCAGGAGTCTTTTTTTAGTTTTCTGTCTGTCTCTGTAGTAGTTTTTTTTGTTGTTGTTGTTGTTTTTTTTTTTTTTGAGAGCATTTGTTACCACAAAGCCAATTGGAGAATTGGAAATATAAAGTTCATATGAGACAATTTGCAATATCTATAACTGAAGAGCTAAGCTTTATTTATTTGTTATTTCTCTCCTATAATTCTCTTATTCATTCATGGAAAAAAGCAATGTACTTCAGAAAATACCACCTCTATTAAAATATGCCATGCAGATCTGGGCATGGTGGTACACACTTATAATCCCAGAACTTGAGAAGTTGAGACAGGAGGATCACAGTTTTATGGCCAGCCTCCACAATTTAGTGAGGCCTTCCACAATTAGTGAGACCCTGTTTCATAATAAAATAGAGCTTGGGTTGTAATTCAGAGGTAGAATGCCCGTAGGTTTGTCCTTAGTAACACACACACACACACACACACACACACACACACACACACACATACACACACACACACACACACACACGGACGTCCTACAGAATATTTTCAATGCCCTAATGAACCTCCTCCACCTGACCTTCTTTTCTCCCTCCCTTCCTTAAAATTTCTGGAAACCACTGGTCTTTCTATTCTCTTCATAGTTTTGGCTTTTTCAGATGGGCTTTTTTTAATTAGCTTTTTTTCCCATTGAAATATATATTTAATGTATCTCCATGTTCTTTGTAACTTTATATTTTATTTTTTGGTGTTAATTATAACCTATTATCTATATAGATCTCAGTTTATTTACCCATTCATCTACTGAAAGATAGCTGGTACTTTCCACATTTTACTAATTATAAATAAAGTTGCTCTAAATATTAAAAAAGAAAGAATAGTCCACGGAGTATCTTAAATTAATTACAATAAATTTATTAACTATGTTAAAAACAAAAAGAACTTAAAATTTCATACATGCTAGGAAAGGGAAAATTTGAACAATATTTACTGTATATTGCTGGGCTTGATGTTGAATGATTGTAATCCCAGTACTTGGGAGGCTGAGACAGTAGGATCACAGCTTTGAGGACCGCCTCAGTGAGATTTTCCTCAACCTAGCTAGACTCTCTTTCAAAATGAAAATACAAAGATAGAGATAAGGTGTAGCTTGGAGGTAAAATGCCCCTGGGGTCCATCTCCAGTACCACACAAAATAAAAATAAAAATAAAAATTAATAATAAATTATGTTAACAAATTAATAATTATATTAATAACTAATTGTTATTACTATATATATGTAGCTATGCTTTAATTTTAAAAGTTTGGAATTAGTTTTAGTGTCTAAAAAAAAAGGGAGAGAATTTCACTTAAGAATGCCATTGAATTACTGGAAGTGCCTTTCTTCAAAACCTTAAGATAATGTATATCTTTCCTGTCTTTATCTGTCCTAATTTGGTACTGCTTTATTGTAGATCAAGAACATAAATCAGGTTATGGAAAAATATTCTTCTTGACATGTTTTAGTTAATTATATGTGGGATAAGTTACACATTAATGTGTACAAGTTTTTGAGAAAAGATTGTTTGAAAGATTCTGATATAATTATTTCAAGTTCCATCCTTGTGATGCTATGTTATCATACTACTTTTCTTTTTTTTACAAAGAAATAGTGTGCTACTTATATTTAACCTCTATCTTTGAACTTTAGAAAGTTAATAATGGTTACTCAAGGCTTTGTAAGTGAATAGCAGAATAATAATGACAAAGTACACTGATAAAATGTTTTTTCAAAACCACCTTTACCTTTAGATATTATCACAAACTTGTGAACTTGAGAAAACATTAGTTCTACATGTTATTTGCCTATACTTTATTTTCATGTCAATTGACCTATATTTTTCTAATAGTTCATTTGATTTATTCATAATTTCCCATTTATATTTACTTTTATTGAGACTATAATCTGTATAATTAATATTTGGCTTATATGAATTTGAAACAATTGGTATCCTCTTTTGGTAGGCAGTATCTAGATAAAGAAGTTAAGAAGCCACAACTTCTTGAAATACTAGAGTTATCAGTAGCAACCCTGTCTACTTGACAGTAACTTATACTGTTAAATGTAGACATTCATTTCCAGCACTGGAGACAGCAAAAGTCAACTAGATGCTAAAAGCTAGTAAAAAAAAAAAAAAATGTAGGTGAATTTAGAGTATTTCCTTTAATCTCAAAATTTTTAGTGTTTCTATGCAAATGGAGAAATACACATGACTAAAATCCACTAAAATACAGTAAAACTATTAAAGATACACTTGTAAAATTTCATATCTGGCTTTATAACCTGAGTTCTGGACCATAAAAGGACCATTAATACTCATAACTTCTTCGGTGAGCCAATGAACCAAAGTCAGTTCTAAAGAAGTGCAGTAGCTAGGTGAGCGTTTCATGACAATTGAGATATAATAGTCAGAAAGAAAAAATATATACTATGCAGTAACCCACGTTTGAAATGCAAAACAACAACAAAACTAAAAGCCTAACATGTCGATGGTAAGGGCGATAGAAAAAGACAGCTAAAAAGGTGCCATGACATACCCACTAACCATTGAGCAAGAAGGGAAAGAGAAAGATGGGGTTAGATTCACTCCTAGTTTCCTTAGAACTTAATAGATAATGCCTTATTTCACTGATTTATGGAAGAAACAGAAAGCCTTATGGTGGTGGTTTTCAGGTAAGAACCATTTTACCTCCTTTCCTCAGCTTTTTGTGACATCTAGAAACATTTTGGTTGCTGAAACTAATGAAAGGTGTGACTGGCATCTTGAATAGTGGCCATAGATGCTGCTAAACAGCCCACAATCAAAATGACACCACCTTCTTCTCAATCACAGAATAAGAAATCAGCCTCATGTGATGTCAAAAAAAGACTAGAAACAATGCTATATGGGGAAAAAAGAGAGGTGGGGGAGAGAGAAAGAAAGAGGATCACTTAAGTTTTAGTTATGTAGAATGAAAAATAATGGTCTCCAAAATAGGTCACCTCCTACCTAGTTCCTTAAGCATTGAATGTGTTAACTTTAAATGACAAAAGAGACTGCATGTGTGATGCATTTCCAGATCTCCCCAAAAAGTGCCTTCTTTTTGAATTATCTAGAGGAACCCACTGTCATCACAAGGCCCTTAGAAGAGAAAGAAGGAGCAGGAGATTTAGGGGAAAACACATGACAACATAAGTAGAGGTTAATGCAAGGAAGAACAAAAGCGATTTAAAGATGATATGCTGCTGGCTTTGAAAACAGGAAACAGGGCCACAAACCAATGGTTTAGGTGGTGTTTATAAGTAGAAAGAAATTAAGGAAATGGATTCATTGATTCTCCCCTACAGACTCAGGAATTTACACCTGCTGACACTTTGATTTTATCTCAGTGATACCCATTTCAGAATCCCAACCTCCAGAATTGTAATATTAAATTTGGGTTGTTTTAAGCCACTAAATTTCTGGCAGCTTGTAACAGCAGCAATAAATTAAAAAATTGGAAACAGGATCTCTTAAGCCAGAGAGGCTGGTTTCGAGCATGCGTGATCCTACTGTCTCTGCCTCCCAAACTCAGGGATTAGAAGCATGCGCCACCACGCCAGGTGTGGAAGTCCTATTTCAAATAGGAGAAAGTAACAAAGGATAGCAGGTTTACTTAAATGTAAAACAAAGGGTTGAAGGGGTTTATTGAACTGAACAAAAGATCATTAGTTAACCCATTAGATGTTGTTTCATTGGCATATCGGTGACCGAGAGTCACTTAGCAGTGGCTCAAGAAGTGAAATAAAGATCAGAAGTGAAGATAAAATGTTTTTCTTCTATAAAAAATAGGAAAAAATTGAAATATCAGACAGAGAAGAACATGAGTCTGCTGAGTGTGTGTGTGTGTGTGTGTGTGTGTGTGTGTGTCTGTGTGTGTGTGTGTTCAAGTATGGGCTAAATGTGTTAAGAGAACCTTGGCCTTTGGCCTTGGTGAAGGCAAGAGAAAGCAGTTAAAAATATGAAAAGAAAAAATATATAAAAGGTGTCTGAGTGTGAATTACTTTAAGTAGAAGGCCTTATCTATGCAGAGGTGGAAAGAAAGATGGAAGCAGGAGTATAAATTGTAAGCAGGTCTAAGTGGGTAGGGACCATGTAGTCCTGCTCCTTTCTGACCAGTGGTCCCCATTGTCTTGTAAACTTGTAGCACAGCTTTCATGTGTAAATGTATGCTTCTTTGGTGTGTCAAGTGGTATAGGGCAGTAGGACTAAAGGAGTTTCAAATTAGAATCTTTGCACTGGAGCCTGTGGCCTTGTCATGCACTGAAGTTTTAGATGCCACCTTTGTGAAACTGTACTCAAAATGTCCTTGTGGTGTTTGGAAAGAGACAAATTATGCCCTCTGCTCAGGTAGGAGCTGCAGGTAGATAGCATTGTCAGGAAGAAGCACAATATCAGGTAAAACAAAAAGCTACAGGAGACAGTTTTAAAGACAGATGGTAATGGAAGGAGTTTCTCAGTAAGCGTGAAGCTGATTCAATGGGAGGGAGAGTAGTGAGGAGGGTGTCAGAGACTATTCAGGAACAGGAAAAGATTGAGTCACTTAGTTGTATGCTTTCTAAGTCTATGTGAAACTTTTTCTAAAGCTTTATTCATACAAGATAATGCAATTTGTTTATTTATTTATCTGCTGTTTATAATTTGAGGTATGTGTGAGTTTATTCAAAGGAAAATGACTCATCTACCTTCATTGGTGACACAGCCACCCCTGGAGAGAAATGACCCCAAGGTCAGTTATAAAATATTGAAGCACACTTTTATTAAGCCTGCAACAATTAGAATTAATAGAATTTTCTGAACAGAATAAAGGTTATGCCAAGGTTTTGCTGACTGGACTGCAACATTATTGCCATGGATTAGATATAAAAATGACCTTAAGTAATTTTCCTGATAATTATGTGCTGGTACACAAGCTTTCAAATTACTTTACAGAAATACTTACCTAGGTAATATGATGATATCTCAAAAAAGCAAATGATTATTATTTCAGTATTCTTAATCATTAAGAAAGAGATTATGGCCAATATCAAGCTAGAAAATGTATTTTACTTATACGTAGTTTTGATGCAGCTCATTAAAATCAAGAAAAGTGTCTGAGTAATTTATTTTACAATATTTGCCTAGCAACGCTCATGAAATCAATAGCTTACTTTACAAAGACTTTAATTTATAACTCCCTTCATGTTTTTTTCATTTTCTCTCCCTACCTAATTTTGGTTTGAAGTTGTCATTCATCATTTAAGGCTCTAACAAGGAGCAATATTAAAATGCCTCATGTTGAGAAATAAGCCAGTCTTTCTAATATAAAATAAAGCAACATCAAACTTAAAACTATAACAAATATACTCTAAATTATCATCTTCAAATTGTAAAGAAAAATCACATCATCTTTTTAACCATTTGTAAACAAGTATGGGGGCAGTTGAAAATTTCAGATAACTTAATGAAATGCTTTTAACAGGAATCCAGCAGTATGTGTGAACCAGAAACCTAATAAGACCCTTTCTTTCTTTGTTTTTATATAATTTTATTGGTGCATTATAGTCTTACTTCATAATGTAGTTTGTAGTGATGGGGAAACATATGAACATGACATTTGGTGAGTTCTATTGAAGCATGAACAGCCCAATGAAACTCATGTTCATAGAGCACTAGTGATTTCTTATTTTCCTAGAAAAATGGTTTATAAATACTGTTAGATACACATAAAATTGAAAGTAAAAGTCTTCAGTAACCTCACCATACTCCTCATTTTGCCATAGATGTTAGATATCTCTGTAGTATCATTACTATCAACATCATTATCATTACCACAAGAGAGCTCACATTTATTTATTTATTTATTTATTTATTTATTTATAATTTTAAAACAGGGTCTTGTTAAGTTGCTGAGAACCTCACTAAGTTTCCGAGGATGGCCTCAAACCTGGAATCCTCCTGTTTTAGCATCCCTACTACTGAGATTACAAGAATTCACTGCCACATCTGGCTAATAGTTTACTTTCTATTGAGTTTTACTATATAAATGTTCCTTGTTATAAGCACTTTTCATATTGTAACTCATGAACTCTTTATGAGGGAGACAGTATTATCATAATCTCAGTCTCATAAATGGATTAATTCAAATAGTAATTGCTAGGGCCAGGGTACAAAGTGGTCAAACTCTCCTTTGGTCTTAGTTTTCTCTCTCTTTTTTCAGAATTTTCCTTGTAGCATATATTAAAAAATAATCAGTAAAACACATATTGTTTATAACATGTTATAACCAGTTCTAAGTTTATTACATATATTGAGCTATCTAATCTCTATGAAATGTGTATGAATATATTTAGTATATTTTACAGATGAGAGCAATATAGGCCAACTAGTAACCAAGTAAATTTCTCAAATTCACACAGTTCATAAGTGGTAGTTCTGTAATTTAAATCAAATTCATTGTGACTACAGAATCTCTGCTCTTAATCAACAATCTGTATTTTATCTTAGATCTTCAGTTCATCCAGCTGATGTACATTGGTTTCTTATTCTCCACAGTGGATATTCAGATAGGCTACAATTCACTTCATGGACTGAAACTTTCATAATGTTTGTGATTTTGCCAAAACATTAGAAATTTGTAACTAACTAAAGGGAATTATGAGAAAGAGAAAAAGGACATTTAAGTAGCATATTAGTCATATTAGTCAATATGACTGTTATCAAATATCTTACCCCTTTCAAGATGATTCTGCTGTGATCATCTTAAAATAAGTCTTCAAATATTAATGGAACACCCTCAGACTGTCATTTAAAAAAGAAATCAATAGAAAGGACAAATAACACTGTAAGTTTAACACTGGATAAAATATCCAGGCTCTTACCTTGATTTGCCTTTACCATGCACATTATACTTTGTGAAGGTGCAATTGAAATAGAAGATCCTGTCCCCTGTCCTCCATAAATTTAACTTGTAAAAAAAAAAAAAAAAAAGGCCGACAACTTTAAGATAAACATGCACATACAGGCATGTATGTGCATGCACATTTGTATAAATAGTTGTGTAAAGATAATAAATGATGGAGATTAAGAGGGGTAGAAAAACTCCAGTTGGGATATCCAGAATAGATGTCACTCAAAATTTATATTGAGCCAAAATCGAAAATATAAGAAAGAGAAAATCAAAGTTTGTGCATTGACAATTTAAGGGCCTGGAAACTTCTTTGCATTGTGTTGTACAGTAGTGTGTTTTAAAAACTTCTAGTTATTTCTAACAACAGGAAACACTATTCAACCATGATATTTTGTGGTTGGATTTGCCTATTCAGACAAGATTTAGTAAACATTGGTATCTTTTGACCTACCAGCATTTTATTTCTGGTCTTTTTTTATCTTATCATGTATGGGATTCTTCTGCCTGGCTTTAAAGCAGGCAGGCTATTTTTCTTTCAAAGAATGAATAAAAATTATGAAGAAAAAAATCAACAAATAATCAACATAGTAATCAACATATAATCGATTGTGTGCCATCACATTTGTTAACTAAATTTGTGTGAACATTTTTGAGGGCGTGTCAGCCATTTTAGAAATATGGGTATGATATTAGTGGTATAAACAGTCTAAAATTTCTGCCTTTATGAAGATTATAATTTCTTAGATCATTTAAATTGTTAAAAATGATTTGGGAATACTGTCCTTAGTAAAAGCAGTAAAAATGCAAAGAAAAAGAGAAAGAGGAAACAGAAGGAAAAGAAGAAAGTAGAATAAGAAAACATAGTGATTGGCAAGGGCTACCAGTACTAAAACTTCAATTTTAGATATAAGTAAACAAAAATCAATGATATATCAAACTTTATCCTGAAGTCAACAAAAGAAAAACTCAAACATACCTGATAAAAATAATTAGTATGACAAAATATAGAAAAATAAAAGCAACAGAAATGTATGGGAAGCCAATGGAGTAATGTTATCACGATAGTTGATTTACCTCAGAAACATTTTCCACAATATCTATCAGCATTGGCATAATGGCAATAAAAAGTGCTTTACTTATTAAAATGGCCTTAAAATATCATTTAAGTTTGTATAAATAATGCCATAGGTTCAACCCTCCTGTTTTTCTCAACCACTTTCTTCAGCATGTCTTTTCTTACCATGAAGCTTTCTTTCATGTAACACCTGGGCACTGGCTCTTGGGGATGCCTTTGTAGCTATTTTAGAAGGTTTCTGTGACATTTCAGTTTTCCACTTCAGTATATTTTACAGATAAATGTGCTTTTGCCTGTGTCCATGTACATAACGCTTAGGAAAAGAAAACACATTTTAAAGTGTTTGAGTAAATAGACTTTTCACAGCAGGTAAAATTTAATCATTAAACTATTCCAGAAAAAAAGCACTTTAAAAAAAATTGCCTTCAATTAACTTTCTGACCTTTAAGTCAAAGGCTAGTTTGACTTGAAACCTATAAAGAAAGCCTTTTGTGAATTTTAAAATATTGAAGATAATATGGTTCCATTTATTCTTCAGCAATCAGTGAAAGTTTTTCACTCACTCAGTTTCAGAAACATTGATGCAAAGACACAATGAGAAATTGGAGTTTCGTTTGTTCCCTTTCATATTTCATATCAGTGGGTTTTAAATTTATAAAAAAATACAAATATTTCATCTTTTTTTTTCTTTTCCACTTTAGAATGCTATGGTAAATAGTGATAAAACTACAATTTTAGAAAACTTAAAGGTGATGAGTTCTTTAAAGTCAATGATGAAATTGTGCACTGAATGTAGGAAACAATGATATGGAAGAAGAGAGTTAAGTACAGAATCAGGCTTCAAGCTTTTGAGTCTGGGATGTAGCTATACAGATTAATACCGTTTTAGAATTCTGTAGTTCAGACATGATTAAAATAGAAATATGACCCCAATTCAAAGCAACTAATGCCATAAGCATCAGAATCTATTTCTTTCATTAATTTTATTGTGGAAAACATAGCACATGACCTAAAGCAAATGTTTCTGACAATGTTATGCTTCTAGGTAAAAGAAGTCTTCTGAACATGTTGAAAGCAATTTAATAAATACTTCAAGAATCACTGCTATTTGCTGAAACTTTCATAAAAGAAATAGAAATTTGTTCTTTGACAGTATTCTTATTATCTTTTTTGGTATTAATTGATTGTGAGGTTGAGTGGTTTTTCAAGTTAATTTTAGTTTTTTTCTAGGTCAAAATACTCTTACTCCATTCTATCAAGCTGGGATTTAAAGATCATTTTTTTCCTACTTTTCAGGATTTATGCTTTAAAATGTTATCAAAATAAAGGTTTATTTTATTTCATTGCTTGCAGGAAAAAAGCCACACTGTTGCTAAAATCCTAAGCAAACATTTAGAAACATATGGTAATTGAAAAGTCATAATCTGGCACTATAGCAACTGCCTGTTTATACAAGAGGATTTTGTGATTTGAATATCGCTTGTCATCTAATCTGGCAAGAAGATGTAATATCAAATATGTGCATTATTTAGGAGAGACACAGCATGTGATGATTTAAAATTATCCATGTGTGCATGTATGCCTCTACCATCGTGTATGCCATTGAGTGCATGACTACAATGCACCAATAAAAAATAAATAAAAGAAAAAATTAAAAGTATTCATTGAACCATAGACTGAGCTCTAGTTAAAATAAATATTTTGTGATGCAACATCTATATAAAGTTACCAAAATTATCATTTCATATTAAACCTTTTAGGAAAAAAGTTATGTATTATCCAGTTCTTACTGCATTTTTTTTGAAAATGAATTTATATTTAGTGAGTTTTGAAATTCAGTCTTTATGTCAATACATTGTATTACTCTTTGGGCAAGTGTATAAATCATCATTTACAAATCAATTCACATTTTAATATGCCAGAAGGTAGCTATCGAGAGAAAAACTATGACAAATCGATTTGTAAATTGAATGACCATCACTTAATTTATCCCTTTGGATCCACTGGGAAAAATGTTTGTTAATATTTCTGAGTTCAGGGCACACTCTGAATCTATAATTTTTAGAAACTCACTTGAAATAATTAAAAAAATAAAAATTAGATTAAACAAGTCAAAAGCAATCACTATTAAATGTAAAAAAGATGCATGATAAGTACAAAAGCACAAATGGGTATCTCATTATTCATTAGGTACTTCACGGAATCATATATTCATATGAATATAATGGTCTTGTGTTCCAACCACATGATTTGATTCATTAATAAGGCAATATATTTTAAAAGTCTAGTAAACAAATACCTGTTTTTGCTTCTTTTTTAATGATATGTTATGCCTGTTCTTTCTTCTTCGTAGCAGGTCATATCCTATTGCATATTACATTGCCTTGATTGGCCAAGCAATGCTCTATTCTTTATTGTCTCCTAAGTGTATATATACTGTATTTATTAGAAAAAACACATTAAATACATTGGGGCAAAAGTACTTATAGGTTTCCAGTTATATCATGTACTATAGCATATTGACTAAAACCTATTAACAAAAATTCTTATATAGGCAATATGTTTTAATCAAACAACTCCTTTGACTGTGGAATGATTTCTTCATCCCAATCACAACCCAACTAATATTAACTTTTAGAATTATTAAACTGTCCCTATGAAAAAAAAACTACAAAATATTTTAGAAAAATAAATTGATGATCTCAATAATCCCACCAAGAATGTATGTCAGCATGATGTGTTTTAATTAGATTATTGAATGGTTTTGACATAAGTGTATGTCTTTAAACAGATAATAATAAGGTTTTAGTCATCTGCAATTAGAATACTGGCTTTTTTTTTTGTAATATTGGGGTTCCTGGAAGCCCTTCTACCTTAGGGCTACACTCCCAGACCTATTTTATATATTTTTATTTGGAAACAGGGTCTCTTAAGCCAGCGCGACTGGATTCAAACCTGCGTGGTCCTCCTGTCTCCACCTCCCAAGCACAGGGATTACAAGTGTGCACCACCATGCCCAGTAGAATACTGGCTTTTTAATCAAGTACGAAGACAGGAATATGATTTTATCTAATTAAGATTGGTTAGATTAAAATACAACTTAGATCTTGTTCTAACCACTGCATAGTGGGAAGATTCTTTTCTCTTTGAATGTGGGTTTGGGTCTGTAACATTTTTTGGCCAATGAGACATTAGTTGATATGCAGACAGATGTTGAAAAGTCCTTATAGAATGGGGCTCGCTCTCTTGCTGAGTGCAGAATGGCATAGTATGTGAACATTATAACCTAATCTGATGGGAAGTTCTTGTAGAAAGCAACTGAGGCACCGTGACTACAAAAGACCAACTGCCAGGTGAGAGTGAGGCCGTCCTAGACTGTTCGGCCCCATTAAAGCCAAGAGATAACCATAGGATGAGCTCAGCTAACCTAGACTCTAAGAACCATCAGGTACCACATAACTGTAGAGAGCAATGTCATCAAATCTGAATATAAACCAATAATTAGGTTCAAATAAAAGGCATTTATTCTGATTCATTTTAGGAAATGCCATATGAAGAGAGAACAAGGTACAATATCAACTATACTATGTTCTAAGGAAGGAAGGAGATGAGAAAGTTTAAAAAAGCCAAAACCACAACTTTGTGTGCAAATTGTCTTGTCAAAATGTGATTGGTGGGGATGAATGGTCTGTTTATGAGTTCAAATGTGTAGTTTTTTTTCCCTGTCTAGCAGGTGCAAACTCAGCAAGTATAAGAGAGGTTTGACGTTATTGTGGTTTCTGTGGTTTAGCACTGCTTAAAAATGTACTGTTGAGAATGTGCATGAACCCCGTTCCATCAGTGGCTCTTTGGCTTTAAATCAAAGCGCTTCATTTGTGATCTTAATTCACAATAATACAGATTCATTATTTTAAGTCATTTGATTTTGAATTACTGCTACACAGCCAGGCTTAAGTAACATATTTTTAGACTCAAATAAATTTAGGCATAATTCTTGAGTATAATACATACTACCAATATTTACTGATTAAAAAAAATGAAGTTTTCTTATACCTAACTTCTCATTCTGTAAAATTAAGAGGTTACTAAATGTGGTGGCACACGCTTGTAATCCCAGTATTTGGGAGGCTGAAAAGGAGGATCACAGGTTTGCGGCTAGCCTCGGCTACTTAGTGAGGGCACCCAGAACTTAGTGAGATCCTGTTTCAAAATAAAGAATAAAAAATTGGGCTGGTGTGTAGCTCAGAGGTAGAATGTCCCCGGGTTCAATTCCCAGTACTGCAAAAAAAAAAAAAAAAAAAAATTAAGAGGCTAATATTATCTTAGAAATTTTGTATATAAGTTAATGTAGTAATGTGAATAAAATACTTAGTACTGTAACTGTTACTGAGTAAATATATCATTCTTTCCCTAATGTACATGGTGTACATTCACAAACATATCAAAGTCATTCACTAAGCTAAACATGAGAAGGGAAGGGGGAGTGAATGGGCTGGGAATTGGGGAAGGGCTGACTGGTATGTGTACATATGCCGCTACCATCTTGTTGTCCATTAGGATGTATGACTATCATATCTCAAACAAAACTGTTATAAAACAAACTATTGAAAGATTGCATAATTTATTGAGTAACTATCTCCAAAAAATGCTGGTGTGCACTGCAGGTTCTCAGTTGTGCCCCATCATGATTATGCGACTAACTGGGAGCTACAACTTGATGTTACTGCCCAGCATCTTAAGAGCATATCATACATTATGTCACTAGTCTGGGAAAAGATTAAAACTTAAAATTCAGTAGGTGGTTTCCACTGGGTACCTATTACTTCTGCCTCATCTTGAAGTTTAAAAATTGTAAATCAAACCATTGTAAACAGAGGAACATCTAGTTCAGTACTGATTTTGCTTGCTCCCAAATCAAACAAAAACTACTATCTGTAGAATCTGATAACACCATGGATGCTGGCATCACTTCTGTGTCTATAATGCATTGTAGTATTATTGTGTGCTGGTAAAGCTCTCTGAGAAGAGTAAGAAATTTAGTTTTGGAGAAAAATGAAGGCAGAATTCTGGCTGCTTCAGAAAGTGGTGTCTGGATAGTAAAAGAGTAAATACTTCCTTTTTTATTTTAATTTTGGTTGAGTAATAGATTCTGTATTTCTGAATTAGGAGTGCTGGGTGGCCCTAAGCCAGAATGTTTTCCTACTCATTTTCTAATGTGACACATTTTGTTTTTGCAAATAACCATGCATAGTTCTGACTGTGTTTATCGGCCCCATTCTCTCGACATTTTAATTGTCCCTCAATTTTTAGTGTGCATCAGAATCATGCAGAGGGATTGTTAAAAGACAGGTGGCTCAACCCTCCCCCCTGAGTTTGAGATTCAACAGCTTATGTTTGTTACAGGTTCCCTGGGGAGATTAGTGCTGCTGGTCAAGAGACCACACTTGGAAAACCACTGTTCTAATTAGTGGAAATTCCTCTCAGGCACCTGCAAAGGTCTAAATGTCATGTTGTGATTAAAGAGTATTGATTTTGTTTTTTTCCATCAACATTATAGGAATATTTTAATAAATGTTTAGATGCTGTTCGAGGAAAGAATACCTTAGACAAACTAAAACTAGAATTGTGTCCTGAAGTAACATTTTTCTAAATTACCTATACAGATTTGGCTATATAATGCTAAAAATTACAGAAAACAACAGATTGGAGTGAAATTCTGGTTGAGAATGCATCAGCAGTGTCATTTATTACAGAATTTTTTTTTGTAATTAATACAAATAAATGCCTTTCCATGTTAACACTACTTACTGTCTCTTATAATAGCTTTAGACCAAGTAGCATTTAGCATAAAATAGAAGCTGACCTCTAAAATTACCTAAGTGTATATAGTTTTCCTATGTTTATTTTAACTCTGGTTTGCAAAAGGAGGATTGGATTTCTTGAGTAATGGATCAATGTGCTTTAATTTGCCACTTTCAGCAGCTTATTTCCTGAATTTTAGATATGATTGTGTTTATATTTGGGGTGCTTTAGGTTAAATCAGTAACAATAAAATCAATGTTATTCTTTGGGAAATTGTTTTGAACTTTTAATCAGTTTTTGAAGTCTTGCCTAATATATTATCTAGTGTTTTCCAGTCATCTATAGGCTCAATTGATCTTATATACTAATTATAAAATGCCTTGCCTTCTGGTTGACTTTTATAGATTTAGTCTGATTTTTTTTTTTTTTTTTGGTACTGGGGGTTCCTGGAAACACTTCTACCTCCGGGGTACACTCCCAGACCTATTTTTATGTTTTTGTTTGGAAACAGGGTCTCTTAAGCCAGTGTGGCTGGCTTCAAACCTGCGCGATCCTCCTGTCTCTGCCTCCCAAGCACAGGGATTACAAGCCTGTGACACCACGCCTGGCTAGTCTGATTTTAAACGAACTAATTTTGATGTACAAAGCATGTTAACAGAATACTAAATGCATTTAAAGATATAGATATTTCAATTGCTGACCATTTTAGAAGCATTGCCCCCTAGATTATATTGGATTATGTCTTCCTACTGAAAACAACAGGAAGGACAGGGAACGTTTAATATATGTATCTATAATTCTAGTATATTATTTTGTATCAATTTTACATTGAGGCTTTTTAGTGGAATCAGATAAAAATCAACAAATAAAGGTCTCAGAAATCAATTTTCTGATGTAACCATTCTGTTTCACTCTTTATTGTGTAGGTGTGATAAACATAAGGGGCTGTAGATAAATTAAGAAACCAAAAGAAGTGTGGATGGGAGTTGGGGGAGAAAGGTGAGGATGGGAAAAAAGGCCTGAGAAATTAAATAATTTAAATAATGCTAGGCTTGTATATTAAAGTATCACTAGTAATATTACTAAAATTTATGGGGAAGGAGAAGGTAAGAGAGGTGTGAAAGCCAGAGGAAAACACACCAAGACCTGCGCACATGTATGTTTGTATTACTTTGAAACTTACTATGATGTATAATTACACTATACAACAAAATTATTATAAAAATCAATAAAAAGAATAATTAACATGTATTATTTCGCTTTCTCAAGACAAAATTCTGTGAACTGATTACTTGGCCCATTCACTTTCCTGATTAGTTAGTGACATCTTAATTCCTCAATGTTTAGACCTATTCTTAGTATAGCTGGTTTTCTCAAGAGTGAATCATCCAACAGATGCATGATTGGGAACCACAATGGCTTTAAAAACCTAGACTCAGAAGCTATGCTCTGTTATTTCTGGGTTACTCTATTTGTTTCCAGATCAATTCTGTTCAGTATAAGAGGGAACTATACACACATGTGTGCACATGCACAGATACATGAATATCAAGAAACAAAATTACCTAGATACCATCTTGGATACTAGCAAACACAGATTATAATAAAAAACAAAGACAAACTTTTTCCTAATATTGCGGTCAAAGGCTAGTATATTAACAACTAATTCCATCAATTTTACAATTTATTAAACGATTTTTAGAATGTAAGTAGCATTTTTGTCCTTACTACTTTCCTTTTCCATAGCAGCTTATCTTGTGATTGCTATATACTTCTAAAATGTACTTATTTCATGCCTTTCCCTCCAAGATATTGATTTGTTGGGTAATATTCTATTAGGCTACCATATTAATTTTTGTTCAATTTTCAGTAAATTCTAATATACTCATGCACCCACAAGAACCTTCTGAGCACGATGACTTATTTTGAATACTTTAAATTCATGAAAGAGACAGGAGACATTTTATTGATCAGTGAAATTCGGTGGTTCATAAATATCAGTACCATAATGCCGCTATTCACTTCAGTTGGATAAGTTTATGTGGGTCACCTAATTTAGGAAAATCTCCAAGGTTTTAATTCTTTTTTCTTAGAAAGTGGTCTTTCCCCTTAAGACTAATAATTATATTATCTCTGCTGTGTAAATCTTATAAGTAACCATGGTTTTTGACTAAGAACATGTGTATTTCTGTTCATACTTGTCTCCTGAGGTTCTGATCCAATTTCAACTGCAAATTTGACATCATGAAAACAGAGTGCAGTTTGGAGACAACAGATACAAATTTAAGTCCTGGAACTCTAAATGTGTTAGATTTGTGGCATTAGGCACATTATCTAATTACTCTAAGCCTTTGCTTCACACTTATAGAATCACAATAATAATGATATCTAAAGCAAATATGTTATAAACATTAAATATTACAATGTATGACAGTAAGAATAAACCAGACATTATTTCATCTCCCAGGGTGCATTTGACAATGTCAGGAAAATTTTTGTTGTATTTGTCATATCTGGAGAAGAAGAGTACTACTTAGCATTCAGAGTTTGGAGGCTAGGAATGCTGTTCAGAACATTCTAATGCACAGGGAAACATTCTGTGATGAGATAGATAATTTTATGTACCGACTTGACTGGGCTACACAGTTCACAGATGTTTGATCAAATATTAGTTTGGGTATGTCTTTGAAGATCATTTTGGTTGAGAGCAACATCTGAATTAACATCCCCAATGTGAGTGAATCTTATCCAATTAGTGAATGAATGAATAGAACAAAAAGATTGACCTCAGCAAGGAGTGGTGGCGCACTCTTGTAATCCCTGCGCTTGGGAGGCAGAGACAGGAGGATCATGCAGGTTCGAGGACAGCCACGCTGGCTTAAAGAGACCCTGTTTCCAAATAAAAAATATAAAAATGGGTCTGGGAGTGTAGCTCGGGGTTAGAAGGGTTTCCAGGAACCCAGTACCACAAATAAATAAATAAATAAATAAATAAATAAATAAATAAATAAATAAGATTGACCTTTCCCTGGGCAAAATAGAGTTTTACTTGCATGAGTGATTTTAAACCAGGACTTTGTCTTTTTCTTGCATTCAGATTTGAACTGAAACATCAACTCTTGAGGCTTGATCTTGTAGACTTACCCTCCAAGGCATGAGAGTTGGCCTCTTTCATCCCAAGAGTCCATTTAGTATAAAAAATATGTATACAGACAGACAAATAAACATCTGATTGATCCTAATTATCTTCAGAATACTCAATACTCATACACCAAAGAGTATCTGATCTAGTGTCAATAGAACCCAGATTGAGAAACCTTGATGTCCATGAGGATCTAGCATAGTACCTTGTAGATGAAAGACAATTAATAGATGTTTAGTGAAATAAATTATTTATAGTGCTCTTGGATATCAGAAATGCTCTGGGAATAACTAGAAATAATACTATTCAATATGTAAGATTAATAGGTAAAACTGGTATATGTACTATATAAAAATATGAATCACAATTTTCTATTCTTAATAAATGATGTATTTTTATAAAACAATTTTAATATTTTGGCTTGCTGATAGTATTGTAGAAATAACCAATACCCATCCAACTATGTAAATTAAATCTATAACATGAATTACAGATCAATTTTGATTATCTCTAAAACAAAACATATTCTAATGTAAGCTACCAAGCATATTTTGTTAATTTTTAAGCGAGTGAGGCAATGTTTTCTAATCTTAAACATCAATTAATTTTTTAACTTTAAACCATTTGAATTAATTACTTTTAAATAGAAAGTCAATTTGGTTTACATCAAGAGTAATTATCTAGGTGACGACATTGACATGTGCTTTAAGTATTGTTAAAAATCTTTAATTTCAATTTTGCAAGACAGTGGATGTGGGGGAAATGGTGAATGCTATGTAATATTAATGAGGAGAGAAAGGAAAGGAAGGGAAAAATGTGGAAGATGAGAGAGAGAAAATGAGAAAAGACAGGCAGACAAAATTAAATAAGTAAATATTCTCTAGTCAAAGCAATATTTTAATCAAATATATTAAATATGTTTTTCTACTTTATTGTAGAACAACAGATACTTTTTTATTTTTGTTTTAGATTTTATGAGAACTAAACAAAAAATAAACATATTTATTGTAATTTTATGTGTATTTAATAATTCTTGTATGTTTTTAGAATATAAGAAAAATATAAATAATGCAATATTTTACAGTACTATACATCCATGGTGATTATAAGAACTGAAACACTTATTTCTTCATGCAAATATATTTCACTTTGAAGACTAGTTCTATAAAGTTAGTTAGTATACAATAGCTTATCAGTAAAAGAAAATGTGGGTCCCCAGATTTTATTAGTTTTTGGGGTGCTAAAGCAGGTATATTTATGTCCATAGGCAAGCTGACTACAAGAAAGTAACTTAGATGTTTTCTTTATAAGTACATGTGTTGAATCTAACAATTATTTCCAATTTGTTGACCTCAATATATGAGGGTAGAGATGCTGAGCAAATCAGTTGATAAATATCTTTGAATGAAATCTTTGCCTAAATGTAGTAAACAACAATTTTAAATTTTTAATAGATAATTTCTTAAAATCATACTTGAGATTGCATTATACTTTTCCAAAGGAAGAATTTGATTAAGGAGATTATACACAAATATAATCAGTTTATCCAAATTAACTCATAACTAAGAATTATACAATAATAATAAGCTATGAGAAATTAATATTGGTTAAACTTACATAATGTAGTATGTTGCTTCTATTAAGACAGGTCATCTATTTTGTATATAAACATGAATTATTCAAAAATAATATTAGTTTAATAAATAAGTTAAAGATATTTTCAAAGCAAGATAATTACTTTAATATAAATTGCTAAACTGAAAGTACTTTTACTCTAAATGAAATTGATGATACTCACTATATTTCTTCATATGATGTTTGCTTTGCCTTCACAAATGTGCTTTTAGTTCAAGGTTGACATATATTAAGACTTTATTCCATATATTTTTCTTAATAATTCTTTCTTTATATGTTTAAGTTCTAAAGGTAACAATGAAAAAAATCTATTTGATTGGAAAAAATGTTTGTTTGTTTTTTTTTATTTTTTTGGTGGTACTGGAGGTGGAACCCAGAGGCTATACTCCGGGCTATACTCCCAGACCTATTTTATATTTTATTTGGAAACAGGGTATAAGTTGCTGAGAGCCTCACTAAGTAGCCGAGGCTGGCTTCTAACCTGTGTAATCCTCCTGTTTTAGCCTCCCAAGCGTGGGGATTACAAGTGTGCCACCTCGCGCAGGTGGAAACTTGCTTAAGTGATTTGAAAAGATAAATCAGAATAGAAATCCATGCAGATACACTAAGAAAAATATTAAATTTATACAATTCATGGGCAAAATGAACAGAAGTAAAAAATAAAAGCTATAATTATATCTATTATATAAAAAATTTAACTGCAAATTTGTAAGCCTGATTCTCTAGGATAAAGTGAATTTCATATCAGAAGATATAGTTACTATCTAAATGCTGCTATTTGTTCAGTAGGCATGGAAAAATCAACTTTACTTGGCTTTTTTAAAAGACCTAACAAATATTTTCCTCATACAAACAGTGCCAGTGTTAAATGAGGTGACATACCTATAAATAGTAAATCATAGCTGGGTGTGGTGGCGCACACTTGAAATCCCAGCGCTTGGGAGGCTGAGACAGAAGGATCGCACAGGTTCGAAGCCAGCCTCAGGTACTTAGTGAGACCCTGTTTCCAAATAAACTATAAAAAATGTTAAAAAATGAATAAATAGTAAATCATAGATATCCAGTGAATGCTAACACAAAACCCCCACAAAACTAGAAAAGTACAGTATGAAAAAAGGCCCTAAATGTACCTTATGATGACTAACTCTATAACAGTCCATATGACAGCCTTTTCACATAATGGGCTACGCTTTAAGCTAGTAATAATTTCAGTCGAAAGCTTTCTCAAAAGGGGTTAGAATTTAACCTGAAACATCTTTAAGCTCCCTCTATTTCTAATACTGAGTGGTTTCTGACAATGCTACCCTGCCTATTTTGTAATTAAACATTTATGATTCCAGAAAAAAAAATAGAAAATAATGATTAGAAGTTGGTATTCTGGAATCCAAATGGATTCTGTTTTTCTTCTGACCTGTCCTCTTCATGATTTTATGAATTTAGGAAAATTCTATAACCCTACTGAGGGTAAACTTTTTTATTAATATTTAATACATGGTGATAATCATTCCTATTTCAAATGGTTAATGGTGAAGGTAAAACAAAATGGAATAGAATACATATTTTGTAAAGTTGTACTATTTTTTATTATCAGGTTGGTGGAACTGACAAGCCAAGTTTCACTCTAATTTCTATATAAAGAAACTTTGGAAAGCAAAGAAAAAAATAAGATGTCCAACTAAAAAATTAACCAAGATTTAGCAATAAATTTTATAAAAACAAATACATAAAATTGCATACCTATTAGATAGGAGTAGCTGGCCCTCATAATGTGGCTTTATTAGGACTATGTTCAATGTATACTTGCCAAACCCACAATGGTGCTTAAATTTTTAAATATTTGAACTTAGGTTCTTAAGGTTACAAACATCTTGGCAAATAGAATATTCTACTCTCTCAAGGATCTTTGCCAATTGTTCTAATAAAATGGAATCATAATAATGGTTGAGAAAGTAATTGAGAAAATTTAGAAAATATAGTGTATTGGAAGTCATTCCTTGTACTTATTTTTGAATTTTAACTCAGCAAAGTTGTGTTAGGCTTATTGATTGGGGTTAGGACAATGACTGTAGTTTTCAAATTTTCTACATTCTACAAATTTTATACACTGTTATAATCTATTGTTATTTCACTTAAGAGTAACCAGCTTTGTGTTTAGTTAAAATTCTCTCAGAGCATTTTAATCTAAAAGTTTTACATCATAGATAACCAAATTTCTTTGAATTAATTTTTAGATTTAACACCAATTTGGAATTATCTATCAAATGTAGGATCTATAACTAATTAATATATTATATAAATTAAATTATTCAGTTTTATAAATGTAAATAGCTCTGTTTTAAATGAAATAAAAGCTGATTTATTTTGAGCCAAAGGTGAAAGAAAACAGATTCAAGTTATCCTAAATAATGTACTACATGCACTGTTCTAGCCACAGAACAAAGTCATCAATCAACACATTAAACAAAAAAATTGTAGAAGGCATTGGCTACCCAAAGCAAGATTTTTTTTTTTCTGGAGGATTCTTATGTTATAGCATTTTTAGCTTTAAGGCTGGGGAAAAGATAGTAGTCTTCTAAACTTAACAATTCATTACATTTACCTCACAGTTATAAGAGACTATTTGGTTAGATACAAAAGTCAAAGGTAAATGGATATTTTTTAGAGTCTAAGATAATCCAATATAAGTTTGTTCTTCCATACAACATTTTATCTCAAAAGAACCAGAGTTTCTAATCATCCAAAGTCAGCTTGCAGAAGCTTTACTACAGATATAGATTTTTCAGAGAACTCCAGTTTTACCATCAAATAATCTAGTCAGTTTTTACTGATAGTTATTCCAGTTTTCCTCTAAACATAGCTTGTAAGCCTCATCTAAAGTATAAAAATTTCAGTTATTTATTCTAATGTTTAAGAAATTATCCTATTTCTAAGTTTGGAAGTCCATGGAATTATTATTAGTATCTTGACTGACATTATCATTTTAAAATGAAAGTTTAAGTATTAAGGAAACTAAATTTACCACATTGGCCAATCAGATGTTTCCATAGGCCTAAATAATATATCAGCCTATCTGTAAATCACTGCCAGGTTTCATTTACTGTCATGCCAATACACTACAAATATCATATTATATTTGTTAGAAAGGAGAACAAAACTCAACAAAAATATTTACTTAAAAATTCAGTTGGGGGAGTAATTAGAATAAAATTTTAAATCTGCATAAAATGGAGCATCTTTTCTATTATGCTTCCTGATGAGCTCATGGCCTGTGTTGGAATGGCTCCATGACTGAATCTGTAGTAAGTTTCAAGTTTAAGGTGTAAAAACCTTGAACTTTCATGGTCAAGAGTTAAACTTTAAGCCTTCAATTGGTCCTCCTCCTTGTCTTCACTCTGAATAAAGGGCAATCAGTAAACAGTGAAGCCCTTTACCAAATACTGCTTTAATGACCACAGGCAATACCTAGCATCACACAGCGAAGAAAATTGGTCGTCATCAGAGGCTGCTGTGCATTGGTGTGATAATCCCTGAGGCTAAAACCAATCAGCAGCCAAGCAATTCTGTGCCCCATGAAGTCCATAAGTGGTTTCCAGGGGCACTTCTTTGAGAGCACATTTGAATAATCTAATTTGGAGTTTCAAATGTGAGGGAAATGATGGACAGATCACAAGCCAACTGGCACCATTTCCTAAGTTGTAATAAAAGGATTCTCATATCTGAAATAGCTCATGGTGCATTTTCTAAAACCCGATTTATATGAGCTACTTGATATAGTCCACATATAAAATTTCAATACTCTTTTTTTTTTTTTTTTTGGTGGTACTGGGGTTCCTGGAAGCCCTTCTACCTCCGGGCTACATTCCCAGACCTATTTTTACATTTTCATTTTGGAAACAGGGTCTCCTAAGCCAGCGCGCGCGGCTGGCTTCGAACCTGTGCGATCCTCCTGTCTCTGCCTCCCAAGCGTGGGGATTACAAGCGTGCGCCACCATGCCGGGCAATATACTCTTGTTTTTACATAAAGATGGTTTTACTTCTTTGGATAGTTGAAATGGTGCCCCTGTTTTTGAGAATAATAGAAGGGGCTGCTCTCCTTATCCTCGATGGTATTAAGCATATTTTCAATTTTAAAAGACTGAATAGTTACAAATTGTGATGTACTAATCATGTGTAGGATTTGGCTGTTTGTGTCTGTTAAAATATTTATGGAACACATATTTAGTTTAATATATTGTATCTAATAGCTATGGACTTACTTCTTTTTGAGTGTATTATTTTTTCAAAAGGGCTGAAAAGAAAGTCCTATTGAGAACTTTTTCAGCAATTTTTCTGCTTTCAGTGGATTGCTAGGGCTGGAATCCTTGAAAGGAGAATAGTGAGAAAATTGTTTATGTGAACTTGTTCAGGCCACTAAATTGCTTTTTGAAAGATGAGTACTTTGTTGAACTAATATGTGCCCAAAGGAAGTAATACCTCGTACATTTCAAATACTTAACCTTTTAGAAAAGTAGGATAATTTAGGAAACTAAAGAGAACAATAAATAAGATGTGACTAAATTCATTTACTAAGCCACTTGCAACAGTTGGTGTTGCCTCAGAAAGCATGCCATTTATTTCTAGGGAACATTTGAGCTTATTTCTACAGAATACATGCTGTATTCAGTTCATCATTAATGATCTAAGAACATGGACAGTGGCCTGTCTACTGGGGCAGAACTAGAAATGAGGTAGAAAAAAGAGATTTTGAAGGCTTTAAGAGATTGTCTTTCTATGGAATAGCTGAAAAAGTTTATTCATTTTAAATGTTTAAAATAAATGAGAAAAACACCGGTCAATATGAAGAATTCTACGAAATTAGGTAACATTAGGAACTAGTCACTAATAACATGGATTCTGAGAGGTTCAGATTTGGGGGCAAAGGTGCCTGTTATAAAGATTGAAGAATATTGCACAGCAATGACTCATCCTACAGAAATGGGTAAAATTCATTGGATAGTTATAAAATGCAATAGATGCTCTAAGAATAATATTAGGTATTTTGTGCCATGAAAGTGTACAAAAATAACCAACTTACTAGACCTACCTGGCAAGATGGTAGTGAGATTATAGACAAAAACAAAACAAACGATGTTATTTTAGAGCTGCAGTATCATTTATGAGAAAGCTGATGAAGTTGATGGTGCATCTAAATGATGCTGAGATGATATAACATTGGCTCAGAGCTCCTCAAACCTTCTTTATACAGAAATTGATTTTCTAGAAGATATTGTGGCAAGTCTGCATGTCTGGATGTTGGAATTAAAGAGTCAGGAGACTTGTTGCCAAGAGTGTTTTGCCAACAGTGCTACAGAAGGAAGGTAGAATCTGTCCTTTCATACTATGCTCATTCTTCACGCTAATAATGGTACATGGTCTTCAGGTATAGCAAACTGTATTCTATCCAGAAATGATAGCACTTATCTTTTTATTGAATTGCACATGATCTTCACAAGGAAAGATATTTTTTGCCAAGCACATAATACAGAATTGAAAAAAGTTATTTAATGATGCAAAGTGCAATCTGGGGGTATATTTAAAGCACTTTGCACTTTGGATCAGAGTTGAAGCTAACATACTAAAGAAGGAAAACAATTCCCTTTTTTGCTATCTCTATCAAACTAGAAAAGTTAAATGTTTGTGTTTTACTTTGAATATGATTTAGTATTAATTAATATGTCACATTGATTTTGATTATCAAAATCAAAACAAAGGAAAGAGCTCAATAAGTAGTCAAAATATAAATGAAAGAGCTAGAACATACAATAAAATATTAAGTCATTAAGAGTGTGTTATGGGGCTCTTCATGTGGGCATATGCCTATAATCCCAGTAATTGGGAGACTGAGACAGGAAGATCACAAGTTTGAAGCCAGACTTAGCAACTTAATGAGACTTTCAGCAAGTTAGTATGACCTTTTTTTTCCAAACAGAAAATATAATAGACTGAGAGTATAGCTTAGAAGTAAAATGTTTCTGAGTGTTTCAATCCCCAGCAACACACACACACACACACACACACACACACACACACACACACGCATGTGCACACACACACACACACACGCACACACACACCAAGAATGTTTTGAATCAGAGTTGAAGATTTATAAGTTTATATATTTCTAAAGAGGAAAAACAAAATTTATCACAGTGACAAAATTTTGTTTCATTTCTGTGTAAGTTTAAATTATTGGTAAAATTAGCTTTCTATCAGTCATCAGGAAAATGAAAAACAATTTAACATATTATAAAACAATTATATTTCTAAAACACTTTGTATGTTGAAAATAAGTTATATTAATAGACTATATATTATTACTTGACAGAAATACATAGAAGAAAACAATAGAGCCCACTTTACCTTGTTTACTTGACATTTGTATTTTTCACAATGGCAACTATTCCATATAATAGAACTGAAAAATACTTAGATATATAAAATTCTCTATCCCTTGGGAAAGAGTGAAATTATCAGATTTTTCTCTGCTTTTAAATAATGATAATTTTGTTGACCATCAATGCTTCAGTATGACATGATAATTACCTCATTCATGACAATCATGTATTTTATTCTTATTTATTAAAATTGAACAGCCAGGCTTGGTGATGCACTCTGGTAATCCTAGTACTTGGGAAGCTATGACAGGAGAATTGCACAGGTTTGAAACCAGCCCCAGCTTCTTGGTGAGGCTCTCAGCAACTTAGTGAGATTCTGTTTCCCAATAAAATATAAAATAGGGACTATTGCCTGGAGGTAGAAAACTGGGTTCCATCCCCAGTACCATAACACATTCCAAAAAAAAAAATCTATCTTCAGATGTTTGCTAAAGCATTATTCTGGAAATAAAATTAATATTTTAGAGAAAAATAAATATTTTTTTATTTTTTGGATCATGTTATCTTTATCAACACGATTAAGATGTATTTTACATGTAATAAAGTACATATACTTTAAGTAAACCTTTGATAATGATTGACTAAATTTGTACTTAAGGAACTACTTAAATCTAATTATAAAGTTTTTCTAGAACCATTTTTCCTCTGGTATGCCAAACAAGTTTTCTTATATTTCACTCAGAGACGATTTCTATGTTCTTTCTTGTCCAGGCAACCACTCCATCTATTGTTATTCTAGATTAGTTTTGATTTTTCTGGATTGTCATAAATTAAAATTGTGTAGTCTATATTCTTTTGTTTGACTCATTTTGAGCAGCATAATACTTTTTGACTTATTCATTTTGTTATGTATATAAAATTATGTTTTTATATTGCTGAATAGGATTCCATTGAATGGAGGCATTACAATGGAATTGGAATTCGCTTGGCAGATGTTTGCTTCCACATGAGGTTGTACTTAATAAATCTGATAAACATTGTTTTCCAAGTCATTATGAGTAAATACAGTTTCATTGCTTTAGAGAAAAGGCTTAGGACTGGATCAGATGGGTCATAACACAAGTTTATTTTTATTTAATTTTATGAAAACTTCTAACCTTTTTGCCAAAGTGCATCCCTTCCAGCAACATTTGAGAATTCTAGTTCCTCTAACATCTTCTGCAATATGCACTAATGAGCTTTTCTGATTTTAGACATAATAATGTATGGATAGAGGTATCTTCTTGCGATAAATTTCATTTCCTTTGTGATAGTTTTTCTTTGTGAAAAATACCAGAGAGAAAAACAGCTTAGGAAGAAAGATTAATTTGTCTCAGGGTTTCAGAGGTTTCAGTCCTTGGTGGGCTGGTTCTATTGCTTTGGACCTGAGGAGAGAGAAAATCATGGCAAGAGGGCATAGCAGAGAAAAGTTGCTCAGCTTAATGTCAGCCAGGAAGCAGAGAGAGAGAAAGGGGGCGGAGGGGAATGAGCACAAGAAATACCCTTTAGGAGTAAATACTCAGTGACCTACTTCTTCCAACTAGGTCCCACCTCCTTGCCAACACTTATTATCCACCTATTGAATTATAGCTATCCAAGTGGGTGTGAAGTGGTATCTCATTGTGGCTTGATTTGCATCTTGATAATGATGCTGAGCATGTTTTCAGGCACTTATTGGCTACTTTTGTATGGTTTTGGAGAAAAGTTCATTCAAATCCTTTTTGATTTTTTACTTGGAGTATTCACTTTTAAGTTGAAACAAATGTTTATATATTCTGAAAATTATTTTATCATATATAAAACTTGTGAATATTTTCTCATTTTTGTGAAAAAATTTGATTTACTTTTCTGAAATTATTTTAGAGTTTAGTACTAACATTTAGGTCTCTAGTCATTTTTGAGGTTTTGCTTTAATATAGTGTGAAGCAGATGTCCAACTTAATATTTTGTACATAGATATCTAGTTGTCCCATTGCCATTTGTTGAAAAGATATTCCTTTCTCCCATTAAATTATTTTATATTTCATTAGAAATTAATTTATTATAAACTTAAGGACTTATGCATAAATCTGAAGGATAATCTATTGTTTTAGATATATATCTGAATGCAAATACCTTACCATCGCAATTATTGTCAAAGACTAGTAAGTTTTGAAATTGTGCAGTATAAGTTTGCCAACATTTTTCTTTTTTATAAAGATGTTTTGGATATTTTTTGTCTATTGAATTCCTACAGGAATTTAAAAATATGTTTATAGTTTATGAAAAACATACTTTTTTAAGAATTGCTTTAAAGTAACTTGAGTTTATTGCTCTTTCATGTTAACTTCTTATTTGTAAAAATGGGATGTAAGTCCATTTTAGATCTTTTAAACTATATTTTCTCAATATTTTGCATCTTGCAGTATGTAAGTTATACTTTTTGTTAATCTTATTCCTAAGTATTTTGTTCTTTTTGATAATATTTATATGGATGTTTTTCTTAATTTTATTTTTGGATTATTATTTGCTAGTATATAAAAATACAAGTGATTTGCTCTTGTATCTTGCAACTTTTCCAAACTTTTGTGCATTATATAAAAGTTTTTATGTGCTAGATTATGTCTTCTAAAAATAAAGATTTTTTTCTCTTCCTTTCCATTTTAGCTGTAATTTATTTTTATTTTTAACTAATGGCTCTGGCTAGAATTTCTAGTATTATGTCAAATAAATTGGGTGAGAGATGACATATTTTTCTTGTTACTCATCTTAGGAGGAAAGGTTTCAGTTTTAAAACATTAGGTATGATAGTAGCTGACAATTTGAAGATAGACTTTAAGAGAATAGATGATTCTGTGGGAGGTTGAAAAATTGTCCCTAAAGATATCCACATCCTAACCATAGAAACATTTGAGTATGTCTCATTTCCTTCGTTTCTGCCAGAAGAACCTCCTTTATATGTCTGGTAGTACAGATCTGCTAGTGCTGCACATTTTTTTCTATTTAACTGTGCTATCTTAATTTTGCCTTCATATTTGAGGAATAGTTTTGTTGAAAGAACACTTGGTTGACAGTCTTTCTTTCAGCATTTTGTCTTCCCACTGCCTTCTGATTATTACGGCTCATACTGAGATATCCGCTTTTAATTTCACTAAATGTCATATATAGAAAGATGAATCTCTAAAATGTTCCCATTGTAATCTTTGCAACCCTTGAATATGTTGTATTGAGTGAAAAAGGAGAATTAAGGATGCCAAAGGAATTAAGATGCTTTTCATCTGACCAGGAAATGAGGAGATTCATCTAATACTATCAAAGTAGTTCAAATATAATCAGGTTATTTATGGAAAGAGGCAGGAGAAGAGAAAGAGAAAGTGAGTGAGTGAGAGAGAGAGAGAGAGAGAGAGAGAGAGAGAGAGAGAGAGAGAGAGAGATTGATTCAGCAGCAGAGAAGTACTTAGTCTTACTTGGTTAACTTAGAGAAAGAAGGCATGGGCTATGAGCCAAGGAGTGCAGGTGGCCTATAAAAGTAGATAAAGGCATCCAATCTTTAGAGGTTTTAGAAGGAATACAGGACAGTTAGAATCTTGATTTTAGTCAGTGAGACAAATTTTACATTTTAGAATTTATACCTACAAGGTAATGATGTATATGTGTCATTTTAAGCCAAATGTTTTATGGCATTTGAAAATATAGCTATAGAAAACTTACACATTGAGAACCCCTTTATACAATAAGTCACTTCTATTTTTTGTCATTTGCCAGTATAATTATGATGAATCAAGTTCTGAACATTTTTAGTTTATCCAGTTTAGAATTTTTAAGCTTTTTAATAAGTGCATATTAATTATTTTAGTGTAATTTGGGAAGCCTTCACTTATTATGTCTTCAAATAGTATTTTTATACTTTTAGAGTAATGTAATTATCTATCATGGTGAGAATCAAAGCAATACAAACATACATGCACTTGTTGTAATTTCCTCTTAATAGCCCTCTCTGCTCCTCCTTCCTCCTCTCATATGTGTTAGTGATAATGTTAGTGATAACCATCCTGTAGTGACATAACATTATTCTTAAGATATTCCTGCTTCTCTTTTCTCTTTCTTTTCTACCTCTGGGCTCTCACTATGAATTCTTCTGGGCTTCACACTGTCCTACAGGTCACTGAGTCTGAAAATCATTTTCATTTGTTAAGTATTTTGGGTCTTGTTTTTCTGTCCCATATCAATAATTTCAACCAGCCCATCTTCAAGCTTCCTTGTGCTTTTTATCTACAACTTTATTTATTTTTCATTTGTGGTACTTGGGATTGAACACATGTAAACTCTACTTCAAAGCTACACCCCAGCTCTATTTTTTATTCTTTATTTTGAAACAGGGTCATACTAAGTTATAGAGGGACTCACTAAGGTTTTGAGGTTGTCCTTGAACCTGCGACCTTTCTGTCTCAGCCTCTGGAGTACAGGGATTACAAGCATGCACCATCATGCCTGCCACAACTTCAAATTTTCTATTGAACATCTTTACTTGATTTAAAATTTCTGCTATCATACATCTAAGCTCTGTAATTTTTATTTTAGTGGATTTATTTCTCTTTATGGATACATGTTATTTAATAAGATATTCCCATTCCTTCCTTTAGTTCTTAAAAAAACATGACTTTATTTAGTTATTTAAGCATATAAGTTCAATTATTTCTGGCTTTCTTAGACATAGTTTTTATTGGATTCTTTTTAAAATATTTATGATTATACTTTTTATTTTTTTGCCTGTTTTATAATTTTTATTAAAAATTGGACGGCCGGGCATGGTGGCACACGCTTGTAATCCCCGCGCTTGGGAGGCGGAGACAGGAGGATCACGCAGGTTCGAAGCCAGCCGCGCGCGCTGGCTTAGGAGACCCTGTTTCTAAATAAAAATATAAAAATAGGTCTGGGAGTGTAGCCCAGAGGTAGAAGGGCTTCCAGGAACCCCAGTACCACAAAAAAAAAAAAAAAATTGGACATCTAAAGCAATATAATATCAAAACTTTTTTGTGTGTGGGGGTCTGGGAATGGAACCCAGGGGCATTCGACCTCTGCGCTGCACTCCCTGCCCTATTTTTTATTCTTTATTTTGAAAGCAGGTCTCACTGAATTGCAGAGGGCCTCACTAAGTAGCTGAGGCTCTGTGAACCATGATCCTCCAGTCTCAGCCTCCTGAATGCTGTGATTACAAGCATGTGCCACCACACCCAGCATTTCAAAACTTTTGAGTTCAGATTCCTCCTTTCCCAGCTTTTGTTAATACAATTTGCTGTTGTTATTTACTTAATAACAGTATTACTTAATTACAAATAACAGTGTTACTTAATAACAAATAGTTATTTACTTACTAACCCTACTGTTATACTTATATTTAATGTCTTGTCTAGCTGCAGAAGCTTATGTTCAGTCAGGTGAGTGGTAAACTATTAATAGGATAGATATTTATTTAAATGCCTCAAACCAGTAACTCTCTGAATAGTCATTAGAATTGTGTGTGTGTGTGTGTGTGTGTATGCATGTGTGAATGCATGTGTGTGTGTGTGTGTGTGTGTGTGTGTGTGCATCAGAGCATGCCTTTAGCATTTAATCAAACAGCTCACAACTCTGCCTTTGCCCTCATTTCCTGCTTGTAATTCCTGTCAGATGATGACAGTTCTATGTGGATTTAGTTTTGTGTACTTCACAATCTATTTTTAAACAATTTTTAAAGTTTTATTTATGGATTTATTTATTGGTGCATTGCAATCATATATTTTTTAAATTTATTTTTATTGGTGCATTGTAATCATACATCACATTGGAATATAAGACTTGAGAGGATATACAAGCACACATCATCCAATTAGCCCTCATCCAGCCCCCATCCCATTATCTCCCCCTCCCTCGATCACATGCTTGTCTGGTGATTAACTTTGATACATATGTTTATGTACCTCCTGCTTTTTAAAGAGGCTCCATCATCCCCTTTTCCATACCCTCTGATTGGTTACCTTAATTGCTTCACTATAGGGCCCTTTCTATAGCTCGACCACTTCCTGTTGCCCCTTTCCTCCTAGTTATTGCTGATTAGGGGAAACATCTGGTTTTAATTTTCTGCGATATTTCTCTGTGCATGCCGCGTTGAAAATACCGATCCCACTCTTGACGGCCCCAGTTGTGGCCTGGCTACCTGGTGGACTGATCCAGACCTCGCTGGCTCAAGCAGCGGCCTTGCCTCATGGGAGGCCCCCGTTCTGGCCTCACTGGCCCCGACACCGGTCTAACCCCTCAGCTGGCTCTGATCCAGGCCTCGGAGGCCTCAGTAGTGGCCTTGCCTTATGGAAAGCTTCGATGCTGGCCAGTGGCCCTGGCACCAGCCTAACCTCTCAGCAGGCTCTGATCCCGGCCTTGGAGGCCCCAACACCAGCCTTGCCTCGCAGCAGGCTCCGATCCTGGCCTCGCTGGCCCCAGCACCGGCCTAACCCCTTGGCAGGCTCCAATCCCGGCCTCAGAGGCCTCAATAGCGGCCTTGCCTCACGGAAGGCTCCAATGCCAGCTAGTGGCCCCAGCACTGGCCAAATCCCTCAGAAGGCTCTGATACCGGTCTCGCTGGCCCCAGCACCAGCCTAAACCCTCGGCAGACTCCGATCCAGGCCTCGGAGGCCTCAATAACGGCCTTGCCTCAAGGAAGGCTCCGATCCCGCCCACGCTGGTCCTGGCACCGGCCTGACCCTTCGGCAGGCTCCGATCCCGGCCTCAGAGGCCTCACTGGCCAGCATCGGAGCAATCATATATTTTAATGGGGCACAAGATGGTAAAGGCATACAAACACGTATATATCCCTCATATAGCCCTTTCCCAATCCCCATTCTATTTTTCACCCCTCCCTCCTCCTCATTTTCAGATTAGTAACCACATTATTGGTTTGTCTAAGAACATTCAATTTTTTTTTACTTTTTGTGACTAATTTCACTTAGCATAATGTTCTCCCATTCTTTATGACCCCTCCCATCACTGCTTGGTAGCTGATTATCAGAGTTACAATGACTGTGTGATCGTTGGCTTCCAAAACTAGTGTAGAATTACAGAGAAAGAAATGGGATCAGAACAAGTTAGTATACCATAGAACTTGCTTTCCTTACAAACATTTAATTTCTTTCCTTAAGTTAATACCCAAAGAATGTGGTTCATTTTCAGAGTTGTAAAAAACCTTGATTTAATCATTGTTTACACTTTTATCATTGCTGTTATGAAACTGCAGATATATGGAAAAGCTCAATTTACCATTCCCACTGTTACCATATTTTGTTCATTTTTTATGGAGATACTCAAAATACTCAAGAGACTAGACTTTGCCACTAAGTTATCTCAGTGTATTAGTTGAAACATTTAATTATATTTATGTGGCTTTACATCTGGATTTTCTGTTCTATCCCATTAATTTATATACTTACAAATACCAATGCTACACTAGCCCAAGGGTCTATCTTTTTCTATAAATATCCACAAAACTGAGGCAGAATAATTTTTTAACTTGCAAGTAGAGAATACAAGAAGTAGAGAAAAGAAGACTCTAGGAGAAGTGTGAAATGGGGTTATGTCATGCTGTAATAAACATGGGCGTGCACATATCTCTTTTAGATCTTGGTTTGACTAAAACACAATTAGCATTATTGATATATTTGCTTTTTAAATATACTTCTACATTGTCATCATACATCATAGTTAGGTTCAAAGTGATACAAACATACATGCACATATCACTTGGTGATTTCCCTCTGGTTTTCCCCCTCAGGTTTTATTACCAATATATTAGTAATATTGGTAGTGATTCCTTCCTATATGGACTTAACAGTACTTAAACTGATTACTTCATCCATTCTCTTTCCCCCGGTAGCACCTTCTACTATTCTACTAGAATAGGTCTGTTTTCTCATTTAAATCCCTTCAGTCTCTTATTTTCTTTTTAGCTGCCACAAATGAGAAAAATAAAATATGACCATTGACATTCTGAGACTGACTGATCTCACTTAGGATACTATTCTCTAGTTCTATCCATTTTCTTGAAGATGACATGATTTGGGCCACATGGTAGTTCTATTTTTAATTTTTTAAATAACTTTTATATCGTTTCCCATAGGGGCTACACCAATTTACATTCCCACCAACAGTGTACAAGATGTCAATTTCTTCACATCCTTGCCAACACCTGTTATTCTTGTAAAAAATAGTCGTTATCTTAACAGATGTTAGGTGATCTCTCATTGTGAGTTTGATTTACATTTCTGCAATGATTAATGATGTTGAACATTTTATATATCTTTTTTGCATTATACATATTTGGGAAAATGTATACATAATTTTTTTCCTATTTTAATTATCTTTTTAATTTTTTATTGATGCATTGTAGTCATACATCTTAATGAGAGAAAAGACTTGTGGAGACATACATGCACACATCATTCAATTAGCGAAAAAGAAGAAATCAGATGCTTTGCCTAATATGCAAAAGCTAGGGAGAAATGGGTAACAGGAGGAACTCTGGATGAAGAAGGAGATTCTATAGAGGAGCAAATAAGGTGACCTAACTGAGGGGATGGGAAGGAGGAAGAAGGAAAATCTCTAAAGCACATAATGTACTTAAAAATAAACATATCAAAATCAATCACTTATAATTATTTTCTGTTTTGCTATTGAGTTATAGTATTTTCTTTAATATTTTGCATATTAACCTTTTACTACATACACAATTTTAAAATATTTGTTACTATTAAATTAGTTGACCTTTATCTATATAAATTGTTTATGTGTGCAGAAGCTATTTAGTTTGATGCAGTAACACATGTTTATTCTTGCTTTTATTGCCTGTGTTTTTTATGTTATACCAAATAAACCATTGTCAAGATAGATATTATAACATTTTTTAGGTTTTATGTTTCAAGTTTGAAATTCTTTTTGTGCATATGTATTCACATGTTATAAGAAATAGAATGAATTTTATTAGAGTGTGAATATCCAGGTTTTCTAACACAATTGTTGAAGAGATCATTGTTTCTCAAATGTATATGCTTAATAACCTTATCAAATACCACTATATGTGGAATGTTTATCTTATTAGTTTATATGTCTGTTTTTATGTCAAGGCTTTACTGTTTTAATTACTATACCTTTACAAGGTATCAGCTGCATTTTCATGATCTAAGAGTGAAATATCTGAGAGAAACATTAAAAACACACTCATTTATAATGCTATGAAAGTAATACAAAATAAAATAACAGCTGGATGTGGTGGCATATGCCTATGATCTCAGTATTTGGGAGGGTGAGATAAGAGAATCACAAGTGTGAAGCCAGCCTCATCAACTTAATGAGGCTCTCAGTAACTTAGATCCTCTCTCAAAATAAAAATTAAAAACTATAACGCACAAGTAGAAATTTTCTTGTTTCAATCCCCAGTACCACACAATAATAATAACAATAACAATAATAAAATAATTAGGAAGAAACTTAGCTAAGGCGATGAAAGACTTATAAATTATAAAGTACTACTGAAAGAAATCATAGAAGATATAAATAAATGGAAATATACACCATGTTAATGGATTGGAAGACTGATGATAAAATGTTTCTAATTTCCAAAGAGATAAACAGATTCCAAGTAAGCTCTATCAAAATCCTGATAACACTTTTTGACAGAAATATATTTTTAAAAATCCTAAAATTTATATGAAATCATAAAGGATCCTTAAACAGTTAACAGAATGTTGACATCACATTTTCTGTTTTCAAAATCAATAACAAGGCTAGAGAAATTATTCCTTAATTTTATAACCGTTGCAGTTGTTTTGCCTTCCTCCCCCAAATCAGCCAACTACTCTCACAGTAACATTACTAAATAGTCAACCTCAAAATTTCTGTAACTTTCAAAAACAAATCTTTTCTATTTCTTTGCTCCTTTTCAAGCAATCTGGGGTCTTGTTCCCCTGGTCTGAGTTCTGTTGGGCTTTGCACCAAATGGTGGACTCAATACAGTTTCCTTCATTTGTCTCTAATCGTATTTGGACACAGTTTAAGTAATGCAATGTTTATTATTTTCAAGGCAAATGGGAAGACATTACAGAACAAGCCCAAATATTTATGTCCAGCTTTGGGACTTTTCTCATCCACTGGTCAAACAAGTCAAATGTCTAAACCTCAAAATCACGGCATATCCAAGCATACTTTTGGTTAGAATAAAGAAAAAAAAAATCACCTGACAAATTCTCATGCTAGTGGAATGAAAAATATACTCTTTCCATTGAAATATATATGTGTATGCAGCATAGGAACAAAGGGTAAATAGTAAATAAAAAATAATAGGACATACAATTTTCAGAAACATCTGGTTTTTTTTTGTTTGTTTGTTTTTGTTTTTGTTTTTTTGGTGGTACTAGGGTTTCTGGAAGCTCTTCTAATTCCGGGCTACACTTCCAGACCTCTTTTATATTTTTATTTGGAAACAGGGTCTCTTAAGCCAGCCTGGATGGCTTCGAACCTACACGATCCTCCTGTCTCAGCCTCCCAAACGCGGGGATTACAAGCGTGCGCCACCACGCCCAGCCTAGAAGCATCTGTATTTTTGAGATCATGTTTACTAGGCCAGATAGTTTTTCTACTAGGACATAGAGAAATACTTTTATCTCGGTATTTTATAAAAACAACAACAAAGCATTTAATGGAAAAATGAATATAAATATGTATGATACTATAAAATCAAAAATAACACTACATTCATTGTGTGGTGGCCACGCATCTAAAATAAACTCACTTTTCTTTGTATTTCACTAATTTTCAATCTTCCAAGTGTTCTATAACAATGGCCATACTATAAAATTCTGGTACAAAGTTCTACAAAGTTTTGACTGAAATTTCTAAGTAGGACTTTCAAGTAATAGTAAAGGCTATTTTTTAGGAATACTAAATTTAAAAATGCCTGACAAGAAAAACTTAACCCTTTTCGGTAGCCATACCCTGTTTTTCTTCTTTTATCGGTAACACTTAAGTAACAAACACCACTATGTTTCAACCATGAGATTGAAAACTAAATGTCAAACGTGATTAAGATAAAATCAAAGAGTTTGAATTTTTATGACATTCTGTATATACATATATGGGATTATCTAATTCTGGATTTCTTAATACCCAAGAAACAAAGAGTTCTTTGTAGTTAAACTTTTAACAGTTGAACTTTCAATTACTGGCAGGTAATATAGCAAACTAAGTGTGAAGAAAAAGAGGATTTTGAGTAGTTATGTCTAATTACCATCAATAAATATTTGGTGAAGATTTTTTGTAGTAATATCTACTTTATATTCCCTAAATTATTCCTGTGAAATTCTTTAATTTTTAGTCATTAATTCTTGTTGGTCCTTCCTGATATGACAGTCCTAGTACATTTTTTTTCAATTGGATCAGAAGTAAAATGCCCCTAGGTTTAATCTGCAGTACAAAATAAAAATAAAAACAAAACAAAACAAAGATCTTTAATTGGTTCTTCTTTTAGATATTTTCAGTATCTAATTAAATTTCTTGTTTTCTTTTCAAGTCTTTAAGAATAATAATTTGTGTACTCAAAGAAAAAAATCCAACAATTTATCAATTGTCCTCTCTTGTTCATTTTTCTATTTGGCTCAGCAGGAAATAGCTACTGAGAGTACACTCCTTATGACAGGAAGAGTGAACTCCATTTGAGATGTGTATTAAAAATGGATTCTCCTTGAATTGCAACATAAGAGCTGTGACGGAGGCTGCTAGTTTAAACCACAGAACCTGTTTTCTGATCCCTTTCCAACAGAATAAAACTCCTCATCATTCACTGGCTCCATGGTCCTACAGGATAAAGATTCCATTTACCAAATCTCCTTGAAGTTAGATGTCACTGTTTGACTAACTTCTAGCCAGTGTCTAAAAGTAAGTGATTTGTCAGACATCCTGGATATGCCATAACAAAAAGCAACAGGACTTGTTATTTGTCCTTTCACTGCCTTCTCTTGCTTAAAATCAGGATTCTTGTTCAAAGTCCCAACCTGGACCATTTGTCCAAGTGTTTTCCCCTAAGAATAAGGAAAGAAAAAGCTGAGAAAGGACTGAGTCTGAAGTGACTTCTGCAATGCCTTAGGAGAACTGAACTGTATATACAGGAATTTTAACATGAAAGAGAAATAAATCTCTATGCTGCATAAGCCAAGGTTATCTCTAGCACATGCAAATTAACCCACACCATAATTGAATCAAAACCTTGACTAATTTTTAAAAATTATATATATATATATATATATATATATATATAATACACATACACACACACACACACACACACACACACACACACACACTAGCATCCTCAGCTGCAGAAGCTATGCAGGGTGTTGACTCATTTTGCATCCCCTATTATATGCTCTCTGACTTGTGTTATACTCAGTAGGAACATGCACATTTACTGGATAATATAGGTTGAGTCATGTGAATCCTGGAAGATCTATGTAGGTAATCAGTATAATAAAAATAGGTCCAGAATACTCTGATAGTGTCTGGAAACATCTCCATGTTTTACCGCTTATTGTTTTATTATCTAGAAATAAAGGTACTCAGTATCATTGGGGACAAACTATCTTAATCCACTTTTAGGAATGAAGAGTTTGATTGAATCTATATGCAGTGGCAATAAAAATTGAAATGAATTCATCAATGAACATAAATATAGAAATTACTTTTGTATTTTTAAAATTACTATTCAACTACTATGGTATATAATATAGATAAAAAAGAGTTTTAAAATTCAGTTTCTCTTCTCCAGGTTAAATATAAAAAATGTTGCATTAGTTTCGAAATAATATGTTTCAAAGGTATATACTCCTAAGAGACTAATTTATCACCGCTTAATTCTTTAGATTATTTTCTTAGTGGCAACTTGGTTTTGTTAATGACATAAATCATGCAGAAAGAAATTAAGTAATTTAAAATCAATTACAAGGAAGAACACATTTTGAATTAAAAATAATTGTAATTAACTAAATCCTCAGCAATCATAGCCATCTGGTTTTTATTGGAAATATTTGCATTTCAATATATCTGAAATTTCAAAAGCTATGCAATATGTGTTGACATGTTTCATGTCTTTCCATATTTATTTTGAAGTTGTGAATAGAAGAGATAACATTTGATTATTTCTCCTTTCTAAAAATAAACTTATTAGTATGTACTCTCAAATTTAGATGTCAATTTGGGTTATTTAAAGCTTCGTCAATATGGTTTTATGAGAAAAATCCTTGGTAGCAGGTATATTTTCTAGTATAAACTGTAATGCTTTTAAAAAATACTCAAAGCAATTACATGATTCATAAAATATTTAGAAGCATTTACTGATGAAAGTTTTATAAATGACTGAACAGTGGCCTCAATTGCACTGAGGCAATTAGCTAAAGAAATGGTTTTCATAATCAGTATTTACATTAAATAGAACTTCATGTACATATATATCAATATTTATTTCTGAATTTTATGTAATATAATTTGTTCATTTTTAATACTATAGCTACCATTTCTTAAAAATATATTTCACTGAATGAACAAAAGTATACTTCACTAATTTTCATATATATATATTTAATTATAATTAAATAATTATAATAATTATAACTACAATTATTAAGACAATATTATTAAATTCATGTACCTCAATCTAAGATTCACAAAGTGAATTTTAACATTTTTCTTTAATAGAAAGCTTAGTTTTTGTTTCTCTTTCAAGTAGTGTTAGTCAGCTTTCTCTTGCTGTGACAAAATATCTTAAAAATCAACACTGGGGCTGGGCGTGGTGGTGCACGCTTGTAATCCCAGCATTCAGGAGGCCGAGACCTGAGGATCGTGGTTCGCGGCCAGCCTCAGCTACTTAGTGAGGCCCTCTGCAACTCAGTGAGACCTGGTTTCAAATAAAGAATAAAAAATAGGGCAGGGAGTGTAGCTCAGAGATCAAATGCCCCTGGGTTCCATCCCCAGACCCACAAAAAAAAAAAAAAAAAAAAAAAAATCAACATTGGGAGGAGAGATTTGTTTAGTTACAAAGGTTTCAATTCATGCTTGCTTGGCACCCTTAATTCTGGGCCTGTGATGAGACAGAACATAATGGTGGATTGCACATGGTGGATCAAAGCCTCTCCGTTCATTATGGCCAGAAGAGAGAGAGAGAGTGAGGAGAGAGAGAGAGAGAGAGAGAGAGAGAGAGAGAGAGAGAGAGAGAGAGAGAGAGAGACAGAGAGAGAGAGACAGAGACAGAGACAGAGAGACAGAGACAGAGAGATTTATGAAGTAGAAAATTAGAATGAAGAAAATCTGAATTTTATTTTACATAATAAGCATTTTTTTTTTTTTTTTTTTTGGTGGTACTGGGATTCCTGGAAACCCTTCTACCTCCGGGTACATTACCAGACCTATTTTTATACTTTTTTATTTGGAACAGGTCTCTTAAGCCAGTGCAGCTGGCTTCGAACCCATGCGATCCTCCTGTTTCAGCCTCCCAAGCGTGGGGATTACAAGTGTGCGCCACCACGCCTGGCTAAGCATTTAAATTTTACCTTGTAGGTCAGTGTATTCACACATGTAGGTAGAAATATCTGGAGAGTAATACTAAGTTACACAAAGCTTTGACGTGTTTGTTTTAACATTACACAAAATTATAACTTTTTTTTTTTTTCTTTGGTGGTACTGGGGTTTCTGGAAGCCCTTCTACCTCCGGGCTACACTCCCAACCTGTTTTATTTTTGGAAACAGAATTTCTTAAGCCAGCATGGCTGGCTTCGAACCTGCGCAATCCTCCTGTCTCTGCCTCCCAAACACGGGGATTACAAGCGTGCGCCACCACACCTGGCTAAATTATAACTTTTGATCTAGAGAAGTACCATAAAGACCAAAAATACAAATTTTTAAAAGAAACTATTGTAAAACATATTACTGACAAACTGAAAATTTTAATGACTAAAACAAATAGTAAATTTGGGGATAAATGGAATGTTTCATATTTTGATTGTAGTAGTTCTTACATGTTTATATAAAATTACTAAAATATGTCAGTTTTATAGATATAATTGATTGATCTGATTGAATGTCAAGTATAGCTTAATAAAGTAAATAATCTGTCAAAAAGAAAAAAAGGAATTCAATCTAACATTTTATTGAATCTCTTGCAAATTATCTTCACATAAAAATTATCTGTAGCATAAACATATTTTGTTCCACATGTACAAGCATTGCTATTTTTATTATTTTTATATTATTGTGTTGCTAAAATAAACTTTTATTTTAAATTATCACTAATTTTATTCTACAATTTAGAGAAGGTAATTTAATATTACTCATGTATAGTGTATCTGGATACTGCTAAGAAGACAAATAACCCAATCAAAAAATGGGCAAGTGAACTAAATAGACACTTCATAAAAGAAGAAATTCAAGTGGCCAATAAATGTATGAAAAAATGCTCAACATCATTAGCAATTAGAGAGATACAAATCAAAACTACCTTGAGATTTCACCTAACTCAAATTAAAATGACAATCATTCAAAACACACAACAACAAATGCTAGTGAGGATGTGGAGAAGTGGGAATTCTAAGACATCATTAGTGGGACTACAAATTGGTGCAGTCACTTGGAAAACAGTACAGAGTCCTCAGAATAATGGGAATTAAACTACCATATGATCCAGCAATACCACGTCTGAGTACCTACCCAAAAGAATGGAAACCAAACTACCTAACTAATCCATCATATCTATGTGCACAGCCACATAATTCAGAATTGCTAGACTATGGAACCAGCCATATTACAAAATTATATAACATGTACACAATGAAATTTTACTCAGCCATGAAAAAGAAAAAAAATTCACATTATTTACAGGGAAATGAATGCAACTGGAGAACATTATGCTTAGTGAGATTAGTCACAAGAAGTTAAAATATCAGATATTCTCCCTAATATGCAGAAGCTACGTAGGAAAAGGGTCATAGGAAGAATGCTAGAGGGGGGGGGAGAAACCATAGATGAGCAAATAAGGAAACCTGACGATGGGAGGGGGGAAGAGGGAAATTCCCTAATGTATATGATGTACATTCACAAATATATCAAAGTCAATCAGTAAGCCAAACATTAGAAGGAGGAAGGAGGGAGGGAATGGGATAGGAATTGGGTGAGGGCTAATTTGGTGATGTGTGCATGTATGCCTCGACCATCTTGTACTCAAGTTGTATGACAACAATGCACCAATAAAAAATTTAAGAAAATGCCGGGCGTGGTGGCGCACGCTTGTAATCCCCGCGCTTGGGAGGCAGAGACAGGAGGATCGCACAGGTTCGAAGCCAGCCGCGCGTGCTGGCTTAGGAGACCCTGTTTCCAAATAAAAATGTAAAAATAGGTCTGGGAGTGTAGCCCGGAGGTAGAAGGGCTTCCAGGAACCCCAGTACTACCAAAAAAAAAAAAAATGTAAGAAAATAAGTTGATAAACCTCAGTATTCTTCCTTCCCTACCCTTTCTTCCTGGCTTCACAGAGTTTTCCCCTCCATTATCTGAAGCTCTTTCTCTCGTATCCCTAATACTTCCTAGCTTGAGCATATTAAAGAAAACATATGTCCCTTCTCTGAAGTTTATTAATGGAAAAGTTACATGTGAATATAACATTCTTAACCTGGACATCAGTAATGGAAGGGAGGGAGGGAAAAGGAGAAGTGAAGCCAGGGGGCACCAAGTACTATATAAATATATGTCATTGTCAATATGATCCATATTATGATGTGAAACTATAGTGCACCAATAAAAAGAAATAAGTTAAGAAAAAAATCTTATTCTTGAAAAAATTGGAAGCAATGATGTTGTTGTCAAGAATAATGTTCAATTGATAAATAATATGGTTCCTCATATCTTTGAGAATTGCAATTCTGATTGGGAGAAAAATCAAAGGACTGGAGATTATTGGCAATCTCCAAGCCATAAAATAAAAGGACAGAATAAATCAAATTAACTTCCTTCTTATTTATTTCAAGAGATATATATCTAGGAACTTCTCGAGGCTTGCCTTAAATTAATTGCTAAATGATAGTTTGAATTTTGTTTATATCATTGTAAAGTTATCATTGGTTTCAGATAGGTAGCTTTATTTTCTAAATCTATATACTATGTTATGACTTATAAAAAGGGCCGCAATATTTTAAATTCTGCGTTCATTCCTAACTGATTTCATTAGCTACAAATTATTTTATCATTTAATATATATATTTGCTTTTACTTTGCTATAAAACTGATAGTCTTAAGCCACTTAAGTTTATCTTAGGCTTAATGCTTATGTAAATCGACTAATTAATAAAATTAGAAAAAATACAGCAAAAATAAATCTTAAAAGAAATTTCTTAGAAAAGAGTAATATAAGAAGCTCAATTTTGCTTGTTTGTTTTAGTGCTACTGGGGATTGAACATGGGCGTAGGGGTTCTATTTCTGAGATATACTCCCAGCCCTACTTTATGTTTTATTTTAAAATAGGGTCTCATTAAGATGTGGACAACTTCTCTTAAGTTGCTGAGGCTAGCTGTTAAACTGCATTCCTCCCATCTCAGCCTCCTAAGTACTAGAATTATAGACATATGTCAACATACCTGATTTTTTTATGTTTAGCTATATTTGCAATTTCAAATGCATAACATCAATGCATTTGAAATGCATTACCTTAAAATGTATTTTATGTAAATTTATTTTGACCTAAATTTTTATGGTTAGAATTTTAAAAATTATCTTAAGATACTTCTCAACCTTATATTAACTTATTCAGCTTTAGGAAATTTAAGAACCTCTAAAAGGGTATAATTATGGACATCAAAATTCAGAAATAATTGTTTTCTAAATTTGGTAACTTTATCACAACAAAAATGATGAATTTAAAGTTCAAAATTATTTAATGAAACATAAGAAATGAACAGAACCTGGAGCATTCAAGCAATGCAAGAGATTAAAGGTGGTCTGCAAAGTCACTTTTTTGAGTAAATCACTTCCCAGGGCTAAGTCCTCACTACATAATTCCAAAAGAAGATCATACATATCAGAATGGAAAGTTGGAAAACTCAAGAATTATGTGTCAGTACCTTACACTACTTAGGAACAAGAATGCTCTGGTCCCTAAATGGATACTGATCCCTTTAAACCTGTAATCACCAGCTGCACTACTTTTCAGACCAACTATCTTCTGGTGTTCCTATAATGGAGAGAAAGTTCTGGCCATTCTGGCATACAAGATCAATTTTGGGGGTATAGTTCTTGCTATGAATTGAAGCACAATTTTGAACTTGTTTGTTCACAAGTCTTGTGAGTTTCAATTGATATCAGCTTTCCCCTGATTGATTCACCTATTTGAAACATTAAGACAAAACTCTGTTGCTAACATACAAATTTGAAGATTGATTAATTCAGCAACCTCTAGATCTCTTGGCAAGGATTCTCAGTGTTCATGCACTTGGCTCAGCTGTGATCATACTAACTTTAATATTTTCTTCCCTTTAAATTGATTCTTTAAGTATTAGAGTTTATAGCTTTAGCTTTTAGAAACTTTATTAGTTTTCTAAAATAGAACAATGTTATAGAATGAAAATTAAGGGACTTGTTTAATGTTTATTGTTTCCCTCTTCTCAACATAAGGCAGGCACTTTAACCTTTATTGTTCTCATTAGAACAGAGAAAATTCAAATACTTTCATATTCTCTGACATAATTTAATAAGATTAAATAAATGATGCACTAAGAATATTTCAAACAATGAGTCTTCAAAGACTATGTGAATTGTTTCCCTTAAACCCCTTAAATATTATATTATGAACTACTTGAAGGCAATAGAATATCTTGGCATAGTAGCCTTTTATAAAGTCCTTGATGTAAGTGTTTGCTGAATGAGTAAATTTGCTTACAGTTTTTTAATGTATTTCATACTGACAAAACAAACTTTAATTTAGGTCAGTTGCTCTTTCATCTGTTTTAGTGGGTCTTGGTTCTATTCTTGCTTTTACTAAGCAGAAATTTTCTCAGATACAATGTGTAAGAAAAATGTGTCTTTAGGAGAGAATTAGATTCTCAAGGATCCAGGGCTATTGTTTGGAGACATCTTCAATGACACTTAAACTGTTTAGTGAAATAGCTGAAGGGATTGTGGAAGCATAAGTTTAAACAAGATTCTTTTAAAAGTAATGACTAAAGTTAATTGAACAATGTTCTAAGCAGGAAAGTGTGAGCACAGATCCCTTGAAAGAAGAAAATGAGAGCAGTAAAATGATGGGTAAGTCAGAAAGGGCACTGTTTTGTAATCCCTCTGTTTCTTCAGTTCCATAATAAAAGCAATGACAAAAAGCTTCCAATAATTAGATTTTATTACATCATTTATCCTTTTATAAATTCATTAAACATTTATTGAGAATTTGCTATGTAGAATCTACTTAACTCACTGGCAATCATAAGGACAATAAAAACTTCCAGGTTTGCATGGGAAACAAACATCTAAAGGCCAATCATAATAAGAAAGTTTATCTTAGAGATGTAAAGAAAGAGATGTAAAAATATGAGTAAATGAGCTGCTGGTAGATGCTGGATTAGTAAAAAGCTTAACAAAAGCTTTCCAAAAAAATGGGAGATTTAGCTAAATCTTGTAGGGAGAATGAATATAACAAGCAAATTAGATGGGATGGAAAATCTTTTTGAGAGAGCTTTAAGCGGCCTCCTGAAAGACCTCTGATGTGGTTTGTTTAGGAAGCCATGGTAACTGGTTTTTTTTATAAGTGTGGGTGCATAAAAGTGAAGATGGGCCAAAAAGAATAGATAGGATATCAAAGATGCAGTTAAATTTATCCTGTACATAAGAAAATAAGTTTACAAAAATAAATCAATTAGTTTTACATTTTACAAAGATCACTCTTATGACAGCCGGGAGATGAGCTGGAGAAAAATGATTGAACAGCTAAGAATGAAATCAAGTAGGAGCCTTAAAGGGCTCTGCTAAAGACTGAAGTTCCTATAATAAGGAAGTTCTATATTCAAGAGGACTGGATTGGTTCAGAAAATTATAGAATCAATTTTTATACTACAAATGTGTCCCATTTTAATGTATATAAATAAAAGTATATTGCCTTTGATTTCAGACCAAAAACTATTTTCTATTCTCACCATATATTTCTTTTTTAATTTTTAAACATTTCTTTAGTGTATTGTAGTTGTACATCTTAATGGAGTACAAAAAGCTAGAGGCAAACATGCACACATCACTAAGCTCTTACTTAATTATCACCCCAATCCTTCCCCGATCCCTCCTTCTAATGTTTGGCTTAGTGATTGATATGTTTGTGAATGTACATCATATACATTAGGGAATTTTCTTCATTCCCCCTCCCATCCTTCTCAATTAGGTGACTTTATTTGCTCATTCTCTACAAATTAGGGAGAACATCTAATTTCTTATTTTTTGTGACTGACTGGTCTCACTTAGCATAATGGTCTTCGTTTCTATTAATTTCTCTGTAAATTATGTTTTTTTTTCTTCTTCCTGGCAGAGTAAAATTCCATTGTGTACATATCCCACAGTTTTGTTATCCATTCATTTGTTGATGGAGATCTTGGCTGATTCATAGTTTGGCATTGCTGAATTGTGCAACTATGAATATACATATATGTGCATTGCTTGGAAGTTTAGTTTCCATTCTTTTGGTAGATACTCAGAAGTGGAATTGCTGTATCACATGCTAAGTTCGTTCCCATTCTTCTGAGGATTCTCTCTACTGTTTTCCAAAGTGGCTGCACTAATTTGCAATCCTACCAACAATGTCTTAGAGTTCCCACTTCTTCACATTCTCATTAATATTTGTTGTGTTTTGAATGATTGTCATTCTAATTGAAGTTAGGTGAAATCTCAGGATAGTTTTGATTTACATTTCTCTGATTGCTGATGGTGTTGAACATTTTTTCATTCACTTATTGGCCATTTGAATTTCTTCTTTGTGACATGTCCATTTAGTTCACTTGTCCATTTTTGATTGGGGTATTTGTTTTCTTAGTGCTGAGTTTCTTGAGTTCTTTGTATATTTTAGATATTAGTACTCTATAGGAGGAGTGCATGGCAAAAGTCTTCTTCCACTCTGTTGGTTCTTGGTTGAGGTTCTTGATAGTTTCCTTTGCCGTACAGAAGCTCTTCAATTTAATGCAACCCCACATATTGATTAACCTTTTAGTTTCATGTGCCAATAAGGTCTTGTTGAAAAGACTTTTACCTGTGCCTATGTGTCGCAGTGGTGGACCTATGAAATCTTCAAGGAGCCTCAAGGTCTCTGGTCTGATTTGAAAGTCTTTGATCTATCTTGAATTGACTCTTGTGCAGGGTGAGAAAGTAGGTTTATTTCCATTTTTATGCATATAGTTAATGAGTTTTTGCCAACACCATTTGTTGAACAGGTTATTTTTTTTCCAGTGTATGATTTTGGCCCCTTTGTCAAAAATCAATTGGTTATAAGTATGCAGATTTGTTTATGAGTCTTCTATCCTGCTCCCTTAGTCTACATATCTGTTTTTGCACCAGTACCATGCTGCTTTTATTATTATGCCTTTGTAATATAGTTTAAAGTCAGGCATTATGATTTCTTCCATGTGAGTTTTGTTGCTATGAACTACTTTGGCTATTCTGGGTATTTTTGTTGTTCCAAATGAACTTAAGGACAGATTTTTCTATGTCTGTGAGGAATGACCTTGGTAATTTAATGTGTATTACATGAAATCTGTAGATTACTTTTGGAAGTATGACCATTTTGATGATATCGATTCTACCTGTCCATTAATATGGAAGATCTTTCTATCTTCTAAGGTGTTTTTGGTGAAGTTTATTCGTAAGTATTTTATTTTATTTTTGTGTGTATGCGAGATATCCTGTGTGGAAGGGTTTTCTGGAATTTTTTTTCAGTATATTTAAGGTTGGTGTATTAAAAAGATTTTGATTTTGATTTTTTTTTTTTTTTTGCGGGTATGGGGATGGAACCCAAGGGGCATTTGACCTCCGAAATACACCTCCTGCCCTATTTTTTAGCCTTTATTTTGAAACAGGGTCTCACTGAGTTGCAGAGGGCCTCACTAAGTAGCTGAGGCTGTCCGCGAACCACGATCCTCCAGTCTCAGCCTCCCAAATGCTGGGATTACAAGCATGCGCCACCACACCTGGCTAAGATTTTGATTTTTAAAGATTGATTTTGTATCCAGATACTTTGCTGAATTCATTAATCTTTCCATCTTCTAAGGTCTTGTTCAATTTCTCTTCTCAATGTTTTCTAAAGAGAATAATATTCTCTTTAGAGGTCTTTTACATCCTTGGTTAAGTTTACTTCTAAGTATTTTATTTTTTGGTGGGAAATCCTGAATAGAAGTATTTTCTGGGTTTCTTTTTCAGTGGATTTATGGTTGGAATACAGAAAAGCTTCCAATTTTTATAGATTTATTTTGTATCCAGACACTTTTCTGAGTTTGTTGATAAGTTTTATAAGACTTCTGGTTGAGTTTGTTGGGTTTACTAAGTATAGTATTATGTCATCTGCAAATAATGAAAGTTTTAGTTCTTCTTTTCTATTTGTACTTCTTTGATTTTTTTCCTTGTCTTATTGCTCTGGCTAAAGCCTCAAATATTATATTGAAAAAAGGTAGTTATAATGGAAATCCTTGTCTTGTTTCTGTTTATAGGGGGAATTCTCACAGTTTTTCCCCATTTAATATGATGTTGGCTGTGGGACTAATGTCAATTGGCTTTATGATATTGAGATATGTTCTTTCTATTCCAATTTTCTGCAGTGTTTTTAGCATAAAAGGATGTTGGATTTGGTCAAATGCCTTTTTTCAGCATCTATTTAAATGATCATGTGATTTTTGGTTATGTTTATGTGATGAATTACATAGATTGATTTTTGTATATTGAGCCAGCCTTGCATTCCTGGGATGAATCTACTTCATGGTGTATGATTTTCTTGATGTGGTTTGGAATGCATGTTGCTAGTAGATGTCATCTGGTATATTGTGGTGGCAAGTTGTATTTTATTCAACACTGAAGGTTGAGTGAGGAGGGAAGTGAAGCTGTAAACGCAAGAATAGGGTAAAGCCACAGATAGAATCAAATAGAGTGAGAGTATGAGTTTAGTAAGGTAGTAGATAGTAGATTAGAGAATATGCAGTAGTATTCTAGTAACTAATGTAGAGTATTTAGAATAGTGATGTGAAGTGGATTTAATACAAGACAAAGAAGAGAGAAAAAGGAAAAAGAAAAGGGATGTAGAAAATAGAATCGTTATGTACAAGGAAAGAGGCTTGGAATAGAAGTGGAGAAGAGAGCAAACAAACAAGCATACACATACAAAAAGACCCAAAACAACAACAACAATAAAATAATGCAACCCTACAAATATATAAATATTCAGCAGACTGGGCCTCTTCAGTCTCTCTCTATGCAGACATAGAGTGCCACCGGCAACATTCCCGCTCTAAGCCTGATTCTCTGAGTTTCTTTCAGTCTATGCAGATCGACATTATTAATGGGGCTTGATCTAATGTTAAATGTAGGTCTCCCTCTACACTTTCCATGTATGCAAAGCCTGAGTCTCTCCCTGCCTGCATAGGCAGTGGGTACCTCTGGACCAAATTCAGTGTATATGGAAGAGTCCCTGGTCTCCACTGCTAGGGATGGGTCTGACTTCTCCCCGCTCACCATGATTAAGTGGTCTGTAGTGATCTTAGAGATCCTACTAGTTGGACCTAGTGTTAATCATAGTTCTCCCTCCCCACTTTCCACTAATGCAGAGCCTTAGTCTGTCTGAGCCTCTGCTACATCTAGCAGAAAAGTTTACCTCCACCTATGCCGGATTGAACCGCAAAGTCTCAGACACAGGGTTTATTATGCTGTACAAGTTCTTATGACCATGCTGAGAGTTCTCTCTCAGGGACAGTGGCTTCACTTATGGTGTTGTTGAACACTGCTCTGGATCTCTGGAGGGCACTGTGAGCTTGGCTGCCACGGCTGCAAGTTATAGCAGGTGTTTGCACAGGAGGAACTGATAGCAATTAGAGTGAATTGCAGCTGCTTATGTCATTTCAAGTCATTAGTTGTTTTACTGTGGGTCTCTGGCTGTTGGCTGCGGTGAGGTAAAATGGCACCAGTCACTGCAATGCCTGCAGCCGCAGCTGTTGGAGGCAGTCAGCATCCTTTTCTGCTCTCTGATCAGCCTTCTAGCTTTTTTTTTTCTGCCTCCTTTCACTTACTGTGTTTTTTTTTTTAAGGTTATGGTGCTCTCTTTCTTTTGTCAGAATGCTGTTTTAATGGCAATGGAGAACTAATGTCAGCAGGACTGATATGTGCTTCTTCCCTTGATTGCCATTTTCCCAGAGGTCCTGCCTTCCATACCTAAGTTACTGTACTTTCAGCAATGTCTTGTGCTTTGTAATGCCTTAGACTTATTTTTCTTTCAAAAATCATGATTTTTTAAGGGTATGGAAAACAGACATTAATTGAATATTTTAGATAACATTTTAAAAGTATTTTTATAATAAAAATTAAATGTTTTTCTCTATTAAAGAAAAATCAGATCTCATTTTTTTGTTGGTGTACTTAACTTGTAGTAAATGTTGCTACCACTGCATCTTTATATCCTTCTAAAGTGCATTTGTAGAAATCTAATTCTCAGTGTGATGTTCTCTGGAGGTAAGGATTCTGGAAAGTGATTAGCGACCTAACTTGCTTTCTCACTCTTTCTACCATGGGAGGACACAGCACAAAGGACATTTAGAAGTAAATCATCACCAGACATAAAATCAGCAGGCACCTTAATTTTGGGCTTTTGGGCATCCAAAACAAATTCCGGTTGTTTTTAACCTTATATCCATATTGCTTTATTATAAAGCTTAAGGTGATTAAGAAACTCATAACTACTTAGACTTTTTTGTAAGTATCAGTACATGTATAAATGATTAAGTGAATTAAATGTTAATATTCAGTCCAATTACTCTTCTTTGAACATTAGAATGTATAGCATTTATTATTATTACTATTATTATTATTATTATTATTATTATTATTATTAATTTTGGTAGTACTGGGATTCCTGGAAACCCTTCTACCTCCAGGCTATACTCCCAGACCTATTTTTATACTTCTTTTATTTGGAAACAGGGTCTCTTAAAACCAGCATGGCTGGCTCCGAACCTGTGCGATCTTCTTGTCTCTGCCTCCCAAGCATGGAGACTACAAATGTGCGCCACCACACCTGGCAAAATGTATAGCATTATAAAACAATAATAAATAAATAATAAATAATAATAATAAATAATAAATAAATAAATGCTATACATTCTAATGTTCTAAACAACAAACATATTTAATTTCCTTATTTTAAAGGTCTTTGAGAAAACAAGTACATTATTTTAAGCTTGGTTTGGAGAGATATTTATATGAGTCAAGAATAATTGTCTTCTGGATTATTAATGGACCAAATTGAGAAAGATTTTTTTAAAAGTTACAAAACTTAGTAGTAAGGTGAGAGAAATCATTGCTCTTCTTCTTCTTGGTTGGTATAGTTCTGAAGCTAAGTCTAATCACTTATATTAATAGTCATAAATGTGTGTATTATTCTTTGATGTAGCATTTCCATTTCCAAAATGCATATTAAAGGCAAATCCCCAAGGCAAATATTCAGAGGCAAAAACTTTTATACCTGCAAAATCAGTATAAACATACACATGGAGAAAGAATTAGAAGTCAACCACATAAGCAACAATATGGATATGATTAAGTGAATTATGATACATATACAAATATACATATAGAGAGAAAATATCATCTCTGTATATATATACATATATATGTGTGTGTATAGTATATGATTGATTTAGATATCTAAAATATTTTTATGATTACAAAGCTATTTAAAGTATAAAAAGATACATGGTATGTATATGATGTGTATATATATATATATATATATATATATATGTGTGTGTGTGTGTGTGTGTGTGTGTGTATATATATATTTAAGTAACATAAAATTTTATGAGGGCATATATTAAAGCTTCTAATAAGCCAGGCATAGTGGTACACTTTTGTAATCCCAGTACTTGGGAGACTGAGACAGGAGGATCAAGGCTTCCAGACCAGCCTCAGCAACTCAGTGACATCCTGTTTCAAAATATAAAACAAATAGGGCTGGAGATGTAGTTTAAAGGTAGAAAGGTTTTAATTCCCATTACCATACATGCATACACACGCATACCCGGCAAAATGTATAGCATTTTAAAACAGTAGATCATGCAGGGTGTGGTGGCGCACGCTTGTAATCCCCGCACTTGGGAGGCGGAGACAGGAGGATCACGCAGTTTTGAAGCCAGCCACGCCTACTTAAGAGACCCGGTTTCCAAATAAAAGAGTATAAAATAGGTCTGGGAGTGTAGCCCGGAGGTAGAAGGGTTTCTAGGAAAAAACAAAAACAACAACAACAAAAAAACCCAAAACAAAACAACAGTAGATCATTACTAGGCTTAACTTTTTTTCTTCCTAAATTAAAATTTTGTTTTTTGCTCTTAATTCCATCTGAAGTCCTTCACCTGATCCAAAATATCCAGCCACTTTTAATTAAAACCATATAAATATTATGAGAATGTTAGAATGTGAAAAATAAAATCTTTTAATTCAAAAACAATACTGCAAACTAAAATATATTAACAATGAGCCTAAGGAACTCAAGGAGACAAGATAGGATATCATGTTTTATATTAAGGAAGAAAACAAGGCTCTTTTAATTTAAAAAAAAAATACACCTCTTTTCTACCTTGGAAAGGCAGAGAGCATCAAGAGGAGGATCATTTGGTTCTTACTGTATGTTTGTTTTCACAATGAGGTTAAGGGAAATGATGAGCTATAGAAATGTGCGTGTGTGTGTGTGTGTGTGTGTGTGTGTGTGTGTGTTGAAATTCAAAAGTTAATATGTATGTACCTAAGGAGTCAATCTCAATTGTCTCAAATTTATAGTTTGGTTCATAAATTTAGGAGAAAGCACTTATTTCAGAGATTATTCTCCCTATTGTTTGAATATGCCCTTTGAATTAATTTTGAAACTCTATTGCCATGGTGGTGATACTACGAAGTGGGATCTTCAAGAAGTAAGTAGGTTGCTAAAAAGGATCGATGCCTTTCACAGGTGACTGGGTTAATTTTTGTGGGAATAGATTTATTATGGGTAGGGAATGTTATAAACAAGGCTACCATTCATGTTTTGTCCCTTTTATATATGTCTGATTGAACTTCTAATTTTTTATCATGTTATAATGGTGCATGAAGTCCTTACCAGATACAGCTGCCCTAATATGGACTTTAGCCTTTAGAACCATGAGCTAAATAAGTATTTTTTTCTTAATAAATTATCTAGGCCTAGGTATTCTGTTACAATAACAGAAAATAGACTAAGGCAATCCTGATATAACCTTGTTAAACCAAAACTAATAGTCATTTAATTTTTTTATCCAGGGTCTTTTATAAAATCAATAAGAAATATGGTTCTAAAAGAAATATAGTATACATTTGTGTGTGAGTGAGTGTGTGCTGTTTCTAATATTCTGTTCCAGCTTTGCCCAATGGAGATATAAACTGCAAGTAAAAGTTGCATATTCAATTTTAGATTTTCTAGTAACCACTCTAAATATAGTAAAAATAAAACAGGTAAAATTAAACTTAATATACTTTATTTCACCAAATATTTCTAATATTACCTAAACATGTAATCAAAATAAAATTATTAATGAGCTACTTTATATTTGTGTTTCATACCAAATCTCAAATCTGGTGCATATTTTTTAATAGCTGTATGCTTCAATATAGTTTAGAACATTCCAGGTGTTCAAATGCTACCATGTTGAACTGTTCAGATCTATACTTTTAACATTCATGAGTATATACTTTAACTAAAATATTCCTATTTATTATTAAAGTCTCTGAAATATTAACAAATTTCCTATATATAGTCTTGGAAAAATATTATAGAGTCCAATGAAGCTAAATTGTCACATAGTGGTTATAGTAATACTTTACAAAACTAATTCAATAGAATAATCTTCAAAATACTTACCATGGCCTTCAAAGTCCCAGGCAATTTGACCTACCTCTCGCTACTTTTCTGTCTTACCTCTCAGCCATCTTTAGTTTACTTACAATAATTTATTCATGCTAAACTTCTTGTTGCTCTTTAAATATTAGAATTCTATTCACACCATTTTTCCTTGCAGTTTTCTTCATGGACAGTTATAAAAGTTAGTTATTACAGTTCAAGGCCTTTATTCTACTCATACATCATTTTCTCAAAGAATGGACATTCTATTTTAAAAAGAGTACCTATCCTACCTCTCATTTCTCTTCAAACTCTTCCATTGTTTTGTTTATTCCAGATTATTTATTCTTATTTTATATCTATTTAATGATTTTTATATCATATACTGCATATTGATTACAAGTTCCAAGAAGACATAAAATATCCCATTGTACACTCAAGGCAAAGAAAAGAGTTGACATTAAGCAAATAATAATTGAGATTAATAAATTAATTAATATAAAATTATTATTTTTAAAAATTAGCTAAAAATGTCCCAGTAAATTGCCAATCATGTTTTAAATATGAAGTTGCATAGAGGAGAGGAGGTGAAAACAATGTAATCATTGCAGTGAGAAAGGTTTTCTTTCCCATAAGAATTTTTAACATACTTTCTATAATTTCCACTAAAATCTGCCCAGTAATTATAAATTGTGGAAGTTTGACTATATAATAAGTCAAAATTTTCATAGTGTTGAAATATTTATTTAAGATGGAAAGGTTTATACTATATAGATGGAAATACAGCCTACTATTCTTTAAGAAAAGTAGTGATTTCATTGGAAAGACATTTTGTATGACAAAATGCCTGAGAAAATCATCTTAGAGGAAAGAAGATTTATTTTGACTCATGATTTGTGAGGATTCAGTCCAGGATCAGTTAATTATTGGTATGGGCCTGAGATGAGGGACTTAGCATCCTGGCCTGAAAGGTTTGACAGAGCAAAGCTGCTCACCTAATGGAAGCCAGGAGGGAGAGAAACAGAAAGTGGCCAGAGACAAGATATAGTTTTCAAAGGCACAGCCCCAAGGACCTAGTCCCATCAACTTAGATCTACTTGCTAGAGTTTCCACCACTTCCCAATATCCCATTCAATTATGAACCCATCAATGAATCAATCCACAATCCATGGATTAAGTTAGAGCCCTCATGATACAATCACATGCAGAAAGTTCTTACCTCTAAACCAAACAAAACAAGACAAAGAAAAATAATAAATGTGGAGTTGCAACCTTACAACATTGAGCTGGATGTGTTGTGAAAAAACAATTGAAACTAGCCAAGAGCACATTGCTTCAGTTTGAATACTCACCACTCTTGCATGTACACCATACACATTATATATACACATATATATGTTTGTATATATATGCATGTTTATGTATATATATATATATATGGTTATGTATGTATGTGCAAACATACTAGATATAGAATGTACTTGTGTACATGTAAGTGAAGTGAATATTCATTTATATATTTATGTTAAATGAACATCCCTTTAAATCATCAGATTGTGTTTCTCAAACATTACCTAAAGTGTTCTGGAAGCTAGATATATATCCCCTTGTTTCATTTTTATTCAAAAGCAGCAAACCTTGATTTTTTTAATTGCTTTTACATTACAGACCACTTAAATGTTGTTTGAAGCAACCAGAATAAGAGTTGTTTTATAATATATTTCCTCAGTGTGTTTTTTCAGAATCTTTTTTCACATATAGTGAAAAGTAATATGATTGTCTTTTCTACAATGTGCATGAATGCAAATCAGACAAATATGAATTTTAAATTGAATCATAAAATATACTTTTCTGAATTATTAGAATACTCATTTGATGCATTATGTATTAATGCAATAATGACCAACTTATAAATTAACAATATTTCTTTTCTTTTCCAAATTGAATGATAAAATAGCAAATAAATAGAACATGAAACAATATGTTCAAATTTTCATCAAAATAATCTCTGCAGTAAAATCTTTTTAAAATTTTTTTTGCAAGTTCAATTTTTAGGCGCCCTTTTAACTGTCAATTTCATTTTGATGAGGCTTCATCATAACAACAATTGCAGGTAGATGTGGTTAACTTGTGATAAAAGTATTCTACTCTTTTGCTCCATAATAAAATCATTTTGCTTACTAAGGATATCATAAATTGCTTGGAGATGACTGATGACAGGTGCTGTAGATATCCCCTATCACTTTATCACTCACTAATCTTTTCTTCTTTCATTTAAATCAGATTTGGAAAGAGTTGTTATTGCCTAAGGTATTCAAGTATAGATAAAAATAGCTATGGTTAATATATCATGAGTCCTTCTAAAAGGCAACTAGTTCAATGCAAATCTACTTAGAATTTGACCAGCATAACTCTTCCAGGCAGCAATACACAGTAATGTCATACTCCTCTTCTAACAAAGTATCCTGATCATATTAGAAATAATAAGAAGACAAACACTAAGAAGCATTAAAGAGTCTTGCCTTGCTCTGTTATTTCTTTATGGCATTCAATTTCCCACATACCAAAGAATTCATTTTTTATATTATTTTTATTGGCTATCTCTCAATCATTATGCAAGTTCTTAAAAACAAATCTTGATTTTTAGGCCTGTATGTATCTAACACATAATACATTTTAATAACTTTAAAGTTTCCATAAATCAGTAAGTTTGTAGGTTTATGATAATATTTGTTGAGGTTTAAAAAAGTATTTTTTACTTGATTATGCTCTTATTTTATGGACAGTATATTTGCTCAACCATTCTGGCAGAGCTCCGCTTTTCAAACTAGAAGAGTATGAACATTTAATGTATAATACTCACATATCTTTCAAATACATGACATTTCAAAACTTTAAAATTAATTTAAAATTAATTTACATGCCCTGAAATGAAGTGCAACTATCATAGAACAGAGGGCAAGCTGAACTGTATATAGTAGAATTGAAATCATTAGTTGAGAGGAAAATTTGTCTTCAAGTACTGATTAGGAATAGATAGTTTCAAATATCTTTATTAAAGATCCTTATAAAGTAAACATGAAGTAAATAGAAAAAAATTTAATTCAGGACAATATTAAAGAAAATTTATCTTTAAATAATATAGAACATTATTTTAAAATTAAAATTAAAGTTATAATTTAGACATCCTGGGTTTATATTTTTCCTTATTACTTAGAAGCTGGATGGGATTGGGAACCTACTTCAATTTCTCTTCCTCTGTTTCTTTAAAATTACATTAATAGTATAATATTAGGAGAGTTGAATTAGTTTATGAATTTCAAACAATTACACATGCCTGTTACATAGTGACTGTACAATAAGTCTTACCACTTATGATGATGATGATGATTCAATAGTCTAAACATCATGACACTTCGACAAATTTATTGCATGCCAAATTTTATTTAAAACACACTTAAACAAGGTGAAAGATGTTCATGAAATTTTCTATACCCAAAATATGAGTTTTTATATCTCCTACCTGCTAAGACATCCACTTAGTAACACACACTTTTGTTCCATGCATGTAAAATTTTAATCTGCTTTTTAAGAATATGTAAATTCCTTGTAAATTATTATATTTTAATATTATATACAATTATTTTTGTGATCCTGTTGCATCTAAATTTCATCTAGTAATAATTTATAGAAGATTATTTTTTGAGGATTATATTAAGTGCTTTTCATATTTTCATTTAATCACTACAAAAAACCTTTAAGTTAATGAACATGTTCTTCCCATTTTAGAGATGAGACAGTGAAGCTACAAGTTTAAATTGGTCAAAGAATGAACCACAGTCCAGTGCAGTGACACAAACCTACAATTATAGCTACTAGGAAGGCTGAGGCAGAAAAGCACAAGTTCTAGGCCAGTGTCTTCAGTTTAGCCAGACTCCATCTCAAAAAATAAATAAGTAAAAGATTTGGAATGCAGCTCAGTAGTAGACTGACTCTGGTTTCAATCCTCCAGTAACAGAAATATAAATTATATAGCAAATAAGTAGAAATATTGAAAAAGTGAAAGCATGCATGCTGAATAGTAGCTTACTGCTTAATTTCTAAGTTATAACATTCCTATTAAATGGATTTATACTTTTTTACAATGCAAATTAAGATATATCCAGATAAGTGCTAAATTTCTAACTTTAAATTTATATTTTAATGTCTTTTAGGGTATTTGATCACTTTGTATACATAACATTCATTTATTCATATATTTCAATTATTGACTAATTAGAAATTAAATAAATTTATTTGACTTGTATAATGCAGAAATAGACTAATACATTTATATAGGTTACATCTTGCAAAAGTATCAAAAGATGGATGACAAAGGTGCATAGTTCTGAATCCAACATTAATCTGACTATAGTTCATATCCCTCAGGAGAAAACCTCTATTTACTATTAAACAATGGACTTTCTTCTATGAGAAAAGAAAAAAACCCCAGAAATTCCAAAGTATAAATTTTCATCAGTGAAACAGAGAGCTTTTGTCATTGAAGCAATTCATAAAATTAGCATAACCTCCCTAGATATGTGTGTATATCTACAGTTTAGGTACTTAATTATTTTAGTCAGAAGGGAATTGAACATTTATGTCCCTGACTTTTTGTTTGGTATGAAAAAGATCTCATTAGGGCAATCTATCCTAGGGAGACTCTGGAAAAGGGTCAGAAGGGAGAATGGCATTATACGGCAGCAGAGAGAATGAAACTATGACATGGTCATGTTTTTCAATGTATCTATTGATGGAAATTGCAGGTTTCTGCTGTGCAGTAGATATTATTGCACAAAGTCTCCATAGTTTAAAAGAGATTTTTGCAAACCATCATGGCTCAAATATATTTAGTGTAGAAGTCTCCACTATTACATCTGAAATGTCTTTTATTTTCTTTCACTCATAATTCTTTGTTAAAAGTAGACTTTGTTCATTAAACCAAAAAGGATTGAGCATAGATCTACTTAGGGAAACAAAGTAAAAGTTCTCAGAATAGAGATTAATAATAAGTAATACAGCAGTTTCTTTTAATAATTTTACTACTCTGTACTCATTTTGTATTTCTTTATAAAGTACTATCTCTGTTATTTTGATTAATTAATCATCTTAGGCTGCTTTACATAATTTTCAGCACCCTTGAAGCCAGATCTTTGGACTTCATTTTCCAAATAAGAGTTTTATTAAAATTTTTCTTATGAAAAATTAAAGATTAAAATGAGTATTCATAATAATTGTTTTAATAGAGGTATCTATGATGGAATAATACATATCTGAAATTTTAAGAATTAAAATTTCTGGACATAATATTGATCCTCTCTGAATATGCTGTCTACTATGTTTCATTTCAGATTTTTTGGTGACTGTATTCCATTCTCACTTAAAACACATCAATATCTGTCTTACTTCTTCTTTCCCTACCTTCCTATTTCTTCTCATATCTACTACATCATGACAAAATACATTTTGTCATGATATAGTAGATATGAGAAGAAAAACTCTTCAGTTGTTTTTCTTCTTTTTTCTTTTAATTGGAACTCTAGAAATATTTTGTGAGTGAAAACTTGTATTTGTTGGTCTTTTTGGCAGGGCGTATAGTATCTTATAATAACATTGTCAAAATTGCTTCAAATTCAACACTTGAGACTAAGATATTTTAATCTATGCTAGAAGTTACTTGTTTTAAAATCTGTATCCACCATAATAAATTTTGTGAAAATTACAAAGGTAGAATATTTAGAATTTTTAGGAGAGAAAAAAACATTTCCATCACAATATTTTAGCTATATAAAAACACAAAGTAATATATATATATATATATATTGAAATATATTAGAAATAATTTTTCAAAAGTTTTTTAACAAATACAAAGTTTTAATTGAATTAAATAACATACTTGAAAGGAGAATGCCACTGGTGTCGGGGAAACAAATTTTAATCCATAAGTATAGCAGAAAAGGAATCTGACCTTCCATGAATGTAGTTTCTAAGGACCAGAAATCTCCTTAAGAACTTTTCATCAGCCACTCTATTGAAAATTATATACAAAGTTATTTAATAGTCTTAATGGTCTAATTTTTTAGGAAAAAAATATGACACTTCATAATCTTCAGGAGGTCTGTAATTGCTGGAGCAGACACAGGGGATGGACAAAAATAATTGAGGCAATAGTTTCTGAGGTCAATGTTTTATTCTAGGTTAGTCCTGTAACTTGCTGTCTTAATTGGAATATTGAAAAAATATAACATGAAATTAACTTTGCCAGGAAGCAATGTATGCAGGCTTTAGGAAAGTTTCTGTTAGAAGGTAGTTAAAATACAAAGGAACTTTTGACCTTTATAAAAGATAATACAAGCTGAGCATGATGGTGCACGCTTGTAATACCTGCACTTGGGAGTCTGAGACAGGAGGATGGAGCAGGTTCGAAGCCAGCCTCAGCTGACTTAAGAAACCCTGTTTCCAAATAAAAATATAAAATAGATCTGGGAGTATAGCCTGGAGGTAGAATGCCCCTGGGTTCCATCCCAAGCACCACCAAAAACAACAATAACAACAACAACAATAAAAAGATAATACATACCAAAATGCTATGTTGTTTCTCCATACATGGAAACTAGGGAGAAACTGATGTGCAAGAGGGACTCCAGTTAAAGGAGGAGAAACTCTAGTGTAGTGAGGATGAGGTTTAGGGGAAGCAGTAGGGGAGACTTGATGTAAAACACACTTCAATGAACACTATATACATATATAAAAATTTCAATGCCAATCTCAATCTCTTACTTGTATGGGTAAGGGGAGGGAATAGGATGGGATTCAGGAGGACGCTTGCCAAGTGCTATGTGCATATATGGTCCTATTACTCTGATCTTTGTAATGTGTCATTACACTGTATCGATAAGGGAATGTTAAATAAAATATGATTTTAAAATTATTAACATTATAGTTATTGTAAAATTGTAATTAAGCTAAATTTATGATAATATAGTCTATAAAATCTACTTCTTCTGGCTTATGGTAGATTACTTAGACTATATATGAACTCTAGTAAATAGAAGGCAGTAGCTGGTTTGCTCACCATCATTTGATAGCTACATAGTTTACCTTCTCTCTTGTACAATATATTGACATATTAATATTAACATATTAGCACAGCTTCTCATATGCACTGAGGCTTCTTTGTGCTTCTCTCCATTTTCTCCCAATCAAGCCTGTCTTTCGATTTAATTTTAGATACTAGAACTTATGGTCCATTATTTTAAACAGTGTATTTTGTACTGTATACATTCTGATTCAATTCCTCATCTTCCTGTTTCTCCTCTAATGACTTATTTGGATATATTTAATATACTATTTGAATGAAATCACTGCTTTCTACAGTAATGTCTTATTTTTTATAATTTTCAATGTTATCTCTAAAAATTGAAATATGGACCTAATTCATCACAGTTTATGTGGAGTTAATAATTCGATGTTATAAATGATAAATACAGGACATGCAATCCTGTAGGTCACTTCACCTTATATTGACTTCCCTGTCTCATATTCATCACATGTATTCTGTGGATACATACAAAACTCCACCAGGTAAGAACGCTTCCTCTCAACTGTTATGCATATTTTTAAGAGCCGAAGAGTAGAAAAATAATCTTTTGTGTTTATCCAGATATTTGCCCTATCTGTTGCTCTTTTTTATTATTGAAGATTCATTCTCTACTGTGGAATCATTTCCCTTTAGTCAGAAGAACTTTCGTTAGCATTCTTTTGGAAATACTTGCTGGAATACTTACTTTTGCTTTGCCCTCATCTTAGAATTTCATCATTTCTATTTAAATGCTGAAAGGTTTTTTTTTTTTTTTTTTTTTTTTTTTTCCTGGATGTAGAAATAGTTTGAAAGTTCTCTTCCTTCAGAACTTTTCAGCAGGTGTTCCATTGACTCCTATCTGTTACTGGTGTCTGGTGAGACATTGGGATATTTAAATCCATGTTTCTTTCTCACAAAGTTAAGAATAATAAAAATGAAGCAAATGTATGAATAAAGAAACAAAAGATAAACATATGCTCTTCTGGTATAAATATGAAATAAAATGATATAAAGTTTGTTTTAATGCATCATGGAGACAATATTGCCTCTGACAATGTAGTTACCATATTATATTCTTATGAAGCTTTGTAAGATGGGTAAAGAACCTGGGCTTTTAAGTAAAGCAGTAGAAAAATCACAAAACTTTGGAGTATTACTTTTTAAGAGGCATGTTGTATGTTTAAATTTCTCTGAATTAATAGAGACTATTACCCTACATCTCAGAAAATTTAGAAACATTATTTAAAATTAAAAAAATAAATTTTTGTTAAACAAAAAACTATTTTCAGTTATCAAATAATTTATCATCCTGGTAAAATAATTTTAAAATAAATATATATTCAAAATATATGAGTTATACAATAAAAATCCAAAACAAATAAAAATAAACAGTTGAAAGAATTCTATCCCTATACTATTATGTATGCATATATGTATAAGTGTGTGTGTATGTATGTGTGTAATATAGGCTCAAAAGGCCAATACAAAGACCTCAAATCACCTTGGTTATAAGAGACAGAGATCTATTTTTTTATATTAAAATGAAAAAGAACAAAGTGCAAAAATATTCCCAGAGGCCATTGACATACTGTTCCACACTATTTTGGGCACAGGATTTTTACATTGGTTGTCTTACCATCCTTAATACAGAACTTTCTCTGAATTTAAAATGGCTGCCTTGACTCTCACAAACATGTACACACTGTGCCTTTGGGGAGGAGAAAGGAAGAATGAGGTTCTTTGCTTTTAGTGACATATCTGGGAAGTTAAAATGTTGCTTCAGTTCACATTTCACTAGGTCTAAGCTAGGTGTTAGTAACATGTAACTTCAGGGAGTGACAGAAAACAAAGTCCACGGCTTCATGAATGAATTTAGTAGGAACTAACATCTATTACATTATTTATCACATTTCCATATGACACATAATTAGTTGTATCATTAGTTGTAGTAAAGCCTTTTTTTCCATATATGAATAATGTATTCAAATACATTAATGGTTTGTATTCTATGTAGCAGATTCATGTAGATAACTGCACATTAGTGAAAAATAATGAATAAATAAATTAGTGAAAAATAAATAAATTTATAGAAATAAACAGAAGTTATAAAGTTCCCAAATATTTAGCATCATGTAGAAATGAGTGTATTTTAATTATTATTTTTGAGTAGCTTTATATTCACAATGAAATTTAGGGGAAAGTACAAAGATTTCCCTAATACTCTCTCTCCTCATACATATATAATCTCTCCATTATCAACATCCTCCATCAGAGGTACACTTGTTAAAACTGATGACATGTCATAATCACCAAGCTAGCTTTATAGTTTAACTCTGAGCTTGTACAACCTATAGGTTTCACAAGTATGTAATGACCTGCATCCATCATATAATATTAGCCTACATACTCTCATTAACTAAAAATCAATTTACTTCTCTGTTTATTCATCCTTTCTTTCTTCTTAACCTCTCATTAACTACTGAATGTTTTACTGTCTACATAGTTTTTTTCTTTTCCAAGATAACAATACTTGGAATAATAAAAAACAGAGTCTTTCCAGATTAGCTTTTTTACTTTCATAATAAAACTTTTAGGTTAAGTCCATGTTTTTTTCGTGGTCTGATAGCTTTTCTTTCTTTTTAATATTGAACAATATCTCATTGTCTGTATATACCACAGTTTATCAACCTACTGAAAGGCATCTTCACAGTTTGTAAGTATTGATAATTTTGAAGAAAGCTGATATAAATATTCATGTGAAAGTTTTTGAGTAGACATATTTTCAGTTCACTTGGGTAGATATTATAAGGTATAATTGTTGGATTATATGGTAAGAATATAGTTTTACAATAAGCTGCCAAACTCTCTTCCAAAGTGAGTGTATCATTGCACATTCCCAACATCAATGAAGGGGAATCCTTTTTCGTTTTTTATATTATCAGTGTTAAGGATTTTGGTCTCTAATATATTTGCAGTGTTATCTCATTTGCAATTCCCTCATTTGCAATGCCATCTGTATATATTCTTTGGTCTGCTAATATATTTGGACCATTCTTTAATAAAGTTGTTTGTATATTTAAATTTAATAGTTCTTTGTGTATTTTCACCAAGAAGAGTTTATCAAGTGTATACTTTCCAAATATTTTTTCCCAGTCTGTTTATTCTTCATTATCTTGATGTGATTTTTAGAAAAGTTTTTAATTTTTATTGAGTCCATCTTATGAATTCTTTCTTTTCTAGATTGTGCTTTGCTTTCATATCTAAGAGGCCATCATCATGCCTAAGCTCTCCTAGGTTACTTTATATTTGTATGTTGTTTTTTTTTTGATGTTGTTGTTGTTTTGTTTTGTTTTGCAGTACTGGGTATGGAACCCAGGGGATGCTATATCCGAGCTGCTGCAACCCTGCTCTATTTTTTATTCTTTATTTTGAAACAGGATTTCACTGAGTTGCAAAGGGCCTCACTAAATAGCTGAGACTGTCCGCGAACCTCTATCCTCCCATCTCAGCCTCCTGAATGCTGGAATTACAAGTGTGCTCCCACGTCTGGCTTTTTTTATTGGTTTTCGGTGTTAGATTTAGGTCTGCGATCTATTTTGAGTTATGTTTTGTGAAGAGTGTAAGGTCTGTCTAGATTCTTTTTTTTGCATTTGTATGTCAATATTATAGTATCATTTGGTCAGTGAAATTGTATTTTACTGGAAAGAGAATGGGTTATTAATCCATAAAACCCAGATAGAACTCTTGACTGGACTGTTGCTAAGTTACCTGTTTCTATCCTATTTTCTCACGTGCAGTATAAAACCAATTATACTTCAACTGCCTATCTAGATTTGCTGGAGTAAATCAACAAAATATTGTGAATATCAATGTGCTTGATATATTGCAATATATTATTTGTATTTGAATAGTAATCTCACTCTTGAAAAAAATTATATATATATTTTTGCCAAAACTAAGAAAAAGGTTTTTTTGTTTTTTTTTTTGGTGGTACTGGGGTTCCTGGAAGCCCTTCTATCTCCGGACTACACTCCCAGACCTATTTTTACATTTTTATTTGGAAACAGGGTCTCCTAAGCCAGCCCGCGCGGCTGGCTTCGAACCTGCGCGATCCTCCTGTCTCTGCCTCCCAAGCGCGGGGATTACAAGCGTGCGCCACCACGCCCGGCAAGAAAAAGGTTTTAATTTCAACAAATAATTGGATAAGTCTTCCTCTTTGGATAAAAGAGTAATATAAATATATTTTGTGAATATTAACTGAGTATTAATTTGTGTAGAGTAGGCTCCTTTATAGAAAATGAAACTGTATAAGCAAGTATATATTTATGTGGAAAGAACTGAATAAACATGGATAGACAGGGTTAACAGTAAACTTTGAACGATTAGTTCTTTAGGACCTTATTTCCATAAACATATCCTTCATGAACATCTGCAGAAATTTGAATGTACGATAATCAAAGTAAAATTTAAGTGCAGATGAATTAGGTGTATACGGAGAGTATAGTTGGTTATTTGAAAAACTGATGTTACAATCATATGTAAGCAGGTGCATATGTTTGAATGATCATGACTTCTGTATTCAGTGATTTCAATATAAAATCATTTTTAGAAGTGCAGATGCGATTTTCTCTATTCCCGCTGCTTATTCTTTTTTACTTAAATACTGCAAAATGATTTTTTAATGTTTTAAGTAAACAATTTGCCTCAAACTTCAGAGAGCTTCATTAAATTAGCAGAAGACTCAGCAGCAGCTCTGTATGATATATTTATGATATATTTGTGGTTAAAATGCCCCATATTATTCAAATTGCCAAGTAAACTTTACATGGAATCATCGATGAGGCTCAAGGAGAAAATAATGTAAAGCTGCTCCCCAAGCAGTAGCAGTCTCACAGTCTGGTAGCACCTGCAAAGAAACTAGATGTTGAACAAACTTAAAAAGCACTTCAAGAGAAGTCTGGCTAAATAACAAACTTATCAACTCTGGCACTGTTTTTTTTTTTTAAAGTAGCATCCATAAAACAAAATAAATGAGATGTAGCTCGTGAGCCACAAGAAAAGTTGTCACATACTGATTTAAATAAAACACTTTTAGCACACTTTTTTTATCTTAAATATTGGATCCATTTTCACTTATCAGTGTTCTCGGACTGTATCTCTAGTAGCTATCGATTTAATAAAGTAAGAAAGCAACCAAGGAAAGAAGTAGCTTACTTAATATAAGAGGGAGAGTATATTATGATTTTCTTTTATTAAGTGCCTAATAATCATGCTTGTATTCTTGCTCCAAAGAGTAATGTTGTGAGTAGAATTAAAACAAAGATACATTTTCTTAAAATTAAGGATTTGAAGTGAAGATATTTATGGTGCAAATAGTCTAAGTCAGGGAAGATATACCCATAAAAGTGATCCTTAAATAAAGCCCTGGTGGATAAATAGATTTTTTGCAAAGAAGAACTTAAAAAAACATTAGCTGATGCTTGGCAAATAGCCTTAGTTAATAAAAATTAGAGACAAGAAAAATTTCAGATGCATGTCAGAAATCATAGAAAATTTATTATAGTTTGGGCCAACTAAAACATTTTTCAAATATATGGGTTAACTATCTACTGAGGACAAGATAACATGTAAGATAATATACCAAGCAAAGTAATAATAGAGTACCTCATTATGCGAAGTCCTTTTTGGGAGAGGGTGTACTGGAATTGTACTCATAGTGTCCTATCTCCAAGCTACACCCTCAGCCTCTTTGTTTGTTTGTGAAACAGGATCTTGCTACATTGCTGAGGTCTTCACTAAATTGCTTAGGCTGGCTTGGAACTTGTGAACATCCTCCCTCAGTCTCCTAAGTACTGGGATTATAAGCATGTGCCACCATGCCTGTCCTAAAAAGATATTTTTATTTTTCAAATGACTGATCAATAACAACTTATAAATTTTTTTAATCTTCAGCCTGGAGATGTAGCTCAGAGGTTCAACACTTCACTAGCATAGGCAAAACTCTGGGCTTAATGATGAATTTTGAAAAAAAATATCTCTAACTTCTTTTTTACATATTTGATGGAAAGGATATAATAAATGTTTCAGTCATAAATCATCTATGTTATCCATGCCTACAAAAAAGGGAAAATGTCCTGGCTGGACTCTAGACCTAAACTTTATTTTCAACTTATTGCATCTACCAGTATTAAAAAATCTAAATCTTACAGAGTGTGAAAACACCACAAACCTAATCACTACAGAGGTGCACCAAATGCTCAATATGTCAGTGTTTTGCATTGGCCGTCTTCTCCACCTACTCATGATCTTATCTTCGAGGCAGGAATCATGTCTTATTCATCATTCTAAGAAACTCAACATTGCGCACCATCACCGAAAATAACCAGCTCTCAGTAAATATTTGTTGAATGAATGAGTACATTTTTAAGTTACACATTCTTATGACTAAATTCTAACAGCAAGTTTCTTCATGTAGAAAAAAACTGTTGCTAAAGACACATTATGTTTAATGTATTCTAGAAAGTCACAATCCTATTTTATAGTGAACTAAACTTCTGTTATATCAAGGAATGCATGCAATATCAGTTATTTTAATGCCCATATTAGTTTAAACTGAGCCTTTTACCATCTGTTCCATCTCTTAACCATGAATGTAAAAGAACACATTTTCCTATTGCATTTGTAAAATGTAATATATAAATGATTTAAATACAGTTATATACTCCTGAAGTAAAGCTGCATGCAGCTGGTATGGGACTCCCTTATGTTACAAACAGAAATAAAGAAGAAAGTCTTATCCCTGACACAGGGGGTTTAATGCTTGATGACCTTTTTTTGTTGTTAATGGTAGTAGAAGTTCACATCTTCACCATAGCACAAAACTGACTTTTCTAGTAATGAATTTCATTTATAAAATATAATTTCCTCACCCTTATTTTGTTAAGCTATTTGTTTATTATTGTATTTTAGCTGTTCTAAGAATTTCATTATGTTCTGTGGAATCTAAAATAGTAGAGTTGTGTCTCTTAAAATTCATAGTGCACTGTGTGAGACTGTATTGATTTTGCTGTGGTTTCTTTCTATTGAGATACAGACTCACCAAAGAATTGTTTACTGAATTCGATTAAAGTATAGTAATCTGTATAATTATTGTTGAGAAGACCTTTTAAGATGTAAAAACATGCTTTATATGGTATTCTTACATTATAAATTTACTACAAAAATAATTAAAATAAAATACATGCTTTAAATGTCATTGGTCATATCTATATCCATTCCCCATGATAAACACTTGCATGGCTTTGAGACCAACAATTTTCCAGAGAGTTATATTCATAAAAGAAAATAAAGCATAATAGATATTTATATTTAAAGGGGTATAAGAAATGAAAATTGAAAGTAAAAATGTGCCAAGACTTTAACACTCTTTTACATTGTGTTAAGATAACATGTTTCCCTCGTCCCCTGAGTAAGAAAAAAGCATAACTTTTATTGGCATGTAAACTGAGAAAGCAGACTATTTCTATCATGCCTCATTCAAAATTGACATTTAGTGAGAACTGAAAAAACTGGCAAGAAGTAGACATTTAACAGTTTAACTGCAGTGAATTAGATTAGAGGCTCTCACGCTCTCTATGTATGCAACATATTCCTTAGGGAAGAAGATGCTAACAGGCTATATTTTTACATATTCTGAGTTAGTTTCATAATCACAATCATTTATTGCTGTGTACACACACACCAAACTCACAAAAGCACATGCAAGCATACACATAGTACTATGAAAAGTGGCAAAAATACTCATAAGATGATAAAAGGTAGTTCTCAAAAAAGACCATAGAAATTCAACCAAGAAAACAGCTAAGCATTACATTTTAATGTTATATTCATAAGACACTGTCCTCGTTAATTTTGACAATTTACCTAGCCACTTCAATGCTATTTAATTTTTTTCCTTTTTTGCCAGATTGCAGAACCATAACCTTAAAAATATCAATCTATTAAGTTAAGCAGAATAACCTCAGTATAGCATACAGTTTATCTAGTGCTTTGTTATGACTCCAGCCAGGAAGGTTGATGTAAATATAGATCATGTTTATTGTATATAATCTAAATCACTTTACTACTCAGGATGTTTTTAGAATTGTAGGACTAGAGTTACAAGTCTTCAAAATCAGTACGCTGTCAATGTTTCAGTAATGATGTCTGAATAACAAAAAAATATCAGGATTAAAATTGTCAAAATAGGAAATCACTGAAAATTTAGTTCTTATGTAATAGTGTTATGTAGTCTTTTTTCAGGAAAGATATTAATCTCTCTTAGCTTCAATTTCCTTGCTATGAGAGTAGAATTGGAAAACAAAAAGGACAAAGAATTAGGCTTTATTTCTGTAGGTAAAGTTGTGATACTTCCTATCAACTCAAGGCAGATTTTAGCTCACGCCTAGAAAAATTATGTGATATATACATATATACATATAATATATATAATACATATTACATGTATTACATATATACATATTATGTATGTTATATATACATAAATGTCGTAATTTATGTATATTTTCAAAGATAGATTAGTAGATAGATTCATTATTGGCTTCTCTGCTTAGGGTGTTAGTAGTCTGATATAAAATTATGATTTTCATCTGAGACATGGGGCCACCTTTTTTAAGATAACTGATTATAGCAGATTTAATTTCCTGTTACTTATGAGTAAGGTCTTCATTTTGCAGTCAGTTGTCAAGGTTATTCTCAGCTGCTAGAGACATTCTGCAGTCCCCTCCCCTGTGGCCCAAAGGCAGGTTACAACAGAGCTGTTTGTTTTCTTCAAACCGGCAGGCAGGAGTCTCTCTGACACCTATCCAAAATATTTTCTTTTTTCTTAACCCAAAATTGACTGAAATGTAACCAAATCATAGGAGTGATACCACTTTCATATTTTAACTTTATGCCCAAATCTAACATAAGAAGAATATACAATATGGTATATCATATCAGGGTGAGAATCTTGGGGACATTTTAGAATTATTATCACATTAAAAATGGTACAAGGCCATATTTGTTAATACCTATATTTGCTTAACCTTCACCTCACACTTTGAAAGTTTTATTTTATGTATGTACTATAATATATGCATTATTATTACCATAGTAATAATTATATGATTAATAAACTATATAAATATTTGAATAAATTCTTAATTTCCTTCATATTAGGTTATTTCTTCATATTAGGTAAATTCAGTGTAGTAATAAGTTGAAAACTTACCTTTAGAAAACTAAATTTTAAGTCAATTGGAAATACATTTGAAAACCTACCTTATGTCTGCTTCCATTAGTGTTCTTAAAATTGGAGTCAAATTAAGACTGACTTTGGTATTCATACATCCAAAAAGTATTCTATATATGAAAATGTGTTCACATAAATGGCATGTGTGAAATGAGGAAAAATCAACTTGCTAAAATAAACAATATTGTGAAATAATTAAAATGTAACCACTCTTTATAATTCATTCAATCTGAAAGCAAGCCACAATATTCATTCCATATGTGGAGATCATATGCACTTATGGCTTCTCCACACTTGGTATGGTTTGGATGTCGAATTCCACCCAAAGCTCATGTGTTGAAGCTTTGGTTCCCAGGGCAATGCAGTGAGGCTCTTGGGAAGTGATCGCAAAATGAGTGCTCTGACCCCATTAATAGACTAATTTATTGATGGTATCATAATTTTATGACATTATTGGGAGGTGGTGGGAACTTTGGGAGGTGGGATCTATTTGAAGGATGTGGGTAACAGCAAGTGTGTCCTTAAAGAGTTTATTCTGTCTCTGTTTCTCTCTTTCCTGGAAGCATGAGGAGAACATTTGCTCTGCCACTTGCTCCCCACCATGATGCTCTGCTTCACAAACCCACAGCCATGGGGCCAAGCAACTAGGCACTGAAACCTCTGAAATAATGAACCAAACTGTATCTTGACCCCTTTAAGTTGGTTTTCTTAGGTCTTTTTAAAATATGTTTTTATTAGTATATTGAAATTGTGCATCATAATGAGTTTCAGAACGATAGAAACCTTCATGCACACAGCACTTGGTGTGTTTCCCTCTGGATTCCAATCCATTTCTTCTCCTTCCATGTACATGTATATGTTATTGAGATAGATATTGAGAACTTAGTATATGTAAATAGCATTATTTGAATTGTTGTCTTAATCAAGTCTCCTTCTCCCAACCCCTACCTTCCTCCCCTTAACTCCCTGCATTGCTCCACTGGAATCTTTCCTCCTTTATACAAAGTCCCTTTTGTTACCTAATTTCTGTATAGGATCCACATATGAGAGAAACCATACAACTGTTCGCATAATATTCTGCAGTTCCATTCATTTTCCTGCAAACATAATTTTCTTCTTTATAGATGAGTAAAATTTCATTGTGTGTATATACTGTAATTTTGTAAATTATTCTTGGACGCCTAGGCTGGTTCTACAAATTGGCTATTGTTAATTGTGTGGGTGTATTGGTATAATCTGACTTTATGTCCTTTGGAAAGATACAGAAGACTGGTAAAGCTGGGTGGTTTCATTCTCAGTCTTCTGATAAACCACCACATTGATTTTTATAGAGGCTACACTAATTTGAAATCCTATCAGCAGGGTATAAGAATTCCTATTTCCCCACATCTTTGCTAGCATTTAATATTATTTGTATTCTTGATGATTGTAATTCTAACTGGAGTTAGATGGAATCTCAGTGTTGATTTGTATTTTCATAATTACTAATGATGTTGAACATTTTTCAATATATTTATTGGCCATTTTTATTTCTTTATTTGAGAATTGCTTATTCAGGTCAATTTTTCCTCAGGTATTTTGTCAGAATCAAAAGGCTAGTACAATACTCTGAGCTTTTCAGAACTGTGGAGAGTAAATTGAGCTCGTAAGAAAATATCATTGCTATGCTACCACAATTTGAGTACCCAGTATATCATTGTTTTTTTCTCCTGTTCCAGTTTTCCAAATGGATATTTATGACTGTTCTTGCATATTTAAGCATTTAATACAAATGTTACCTAGAAATGTGGCTGAGGCAGAGTCGGGATAATAACTGGTATCCTTTGGATTTAAAATGTCCTCCAACTCTCAAATAGTAGACAAGCAGCCATGTTTAGAGGCAAGGTTTGGTTGCTAGGAAAGGTCCTTGAGGGTGTGGCCCAGGACAGTGCTTTCCTGTCAGGCTGCTGCAGCATCCAGCTCTTCTTACATCTGCCTCTATGAACTGACACAATCTCTCTCTCTCTCTCTCTCTCTCTCTCTCTCTCTCTCTCTCTCTCTCTCTCTCTCTCTCTCTCTCTTCTCTCTCTCTCTCTCTCTCTCTCTTTCTCTCTCTGTTTCCTGGCATGATTTGCTTAGGACATAAAGCTCAGCTTCTCTTTAGAAACCAATATAACATGAACTAAAATCTTCAGAACTATGAGCAAATAAAATTCTTCTTCCTCTAAGTTTTGTGTGTCAGATGTTGTCAGATGTTTGAGTCACAGCATGAAAAATGCTAAAACAATCACACCATGAGAACTGGGAAAGTGAAGAATCTTGCATTAGCAGGAAAAGTCTGTTTGCCTCTTTGAGAACTTTTAGTAAAAAAAAAGGATACAGAATACTTAGTCAAGGAAGGCAGTGGAGACAAAAAAAAAAAACTCACTAAAAAAGGGGAATGTTTTAGTCTCATAATCTGTAATGATTTTAATAATATTAGAAAAATATTTATCACTTTGCTTTCACCTTCTTTTCCCTCTTCTATGCCAATTATTCTTCAATCTTCAATTCATGTCGTCGAATTATTTTTTTTCTAATTTATATACTATGCATTCATTGTTGGAGTGATCATCTTCTAGGAGTGAGATTCTATTCTCCATATTATCTAGTCAATTGTTTATAATTCAAATTGATGTCTTCACTTCAATGATTGCATCTTTTATTTCTTTCAATTTTTTTTCTAAATTTTTTTCAGAAGTCCTGTATTATCTCTACAGTTACATTCCTGATTTGACCTTCTGAAGATCCCTGCAATTCTGTGTTTTCAGATTCTGTTATTGTGGGTTTGTGAGAGATCATTGCTTCCTTATTATTTCTCCTTCCATTGATTTCAGAAGTTTATATCTGTTGCTTTTGATAGATTTTTCTCAGTCTCTGGGTGTCAGCTGGTAAATGCAAGGGCAAGTTGTTTTGTATTTAATAGTGAAGGCTGAGTGAGGAGGGAAATTAAGTTGTAAATGGAAGAATAGGGTAAAGCTACAAATAGGATCAAATAGAATCAAGGTATGAGTTTGGTAAGGTAGGATAGAGTAGAAATTAGAAATAGTGAATATGTAGTGGTATTCTAGTAACAAATGTAGAGTTTTTAGTAAAATTATATGAGTGGATTTAATGCAAGACAAAAAGAGAAAAGAAGAGAGGAGAAAGGAAAAGAGAAAAAATAATGGAGAGAAGAGAGTAGGTATGTATAAGGGAAAAAGCTTAGGAGAGGATTTAGGGAGAAGGTAAAAAAAGACAGGCATACACACTCATACACAAAAAAAGAACAATAAATCCAACCAATGCCAACAACAAATTAAGGCGACTTTACAAATATATAAATATTAGTAGACTGGGCCACTGCAGTCTCTGTCTGTGTAGTTACTGAGTGCCACCAGCACCTTTTCTGCTGCAAGCCTGGTTCTCTGAGTCTTTCTCAGTCTATGCAGATGGGCATTATCACAGGTCACTCTTAATGCTCTCCAGTAATGTGGAGTCTCTGTCTCTCCCTGCCTTTGTAGATAGCAGATGCCTATGAGACCAAACTCAATGTAAGAGTTTCTGTTCTCCACAGCTAGGACTCGGCTGGTCTGACATGTTCACCCTGATTGTGTTGGCTGTGCTCATCCTGGAGATCCTAATAGTAGGGTCTAGTGTTAAATGGAGGTCTCTCCCCACACTTTCCACTGATGCAGAGCCAGAGTCTTTCCAAGCCTCTGCTATAGCCAACAGCAGACCCTACCCCCCACTCCGGGTTGAACCACAGAGTTTCAGAACAGGGAGTTTATTGAGGCTGTGAGAGTCCCTGGGGGTGCTTGCTGGATGTTCTCCCATGGGGACCATGGCTTTACTTAAGGTGTTGTTGAGTCCCACTTTGAATCTCTGGAGGGCATGGTAAGCTCAGCTACTACTTATGCAATTTACCTTCTCCAGGTTGAACCACAAAGTCTCAGACCCTGGGAGTTTATCTCTGTGTGAGTCCCTGAGAGTGTTGTGCTGAGCATACTCCTGCAGGGATGGTGGCTTCACTTGTGGTCTTGTTGAGCACTGGTCTGTATCTCTAAAGGGCATGGGGAGCACAGCTGCTACTGCTGAAAGTTGTAGCCAGCGTTTGCGCAGTAGAAACTGAAGGCTTACAGTTCTGATAATCTGCAGCTGCTCACTTCAGGTCCTTGGTTAATTTCCTATTTGTTTCCTGGAGTCGGTTACAGTGAGGCAAGATGGCACTGCTGTGGTGCCCGCAGCCACAAGGTGGGTGGGTTTCTTTTCTTTTTTTTATTTGTTGGTCTGGAAATGGAACCTAGTGGCATTCAACCTCCGAACTCTACCTCCTGCCCTATATTTTATTCTTTATTTTGAAACAGGGTCTATGTTGCAGAGGGCCTAAGCAGCTGAGGCTGTTCGAAAACTGCAATCCTCAGGTCCCAGACTCCCAAATACTGGGATTTCAAGTATATACCACCATGCCTGGCTAGTTTCTTTTCGGATTTTGAGTGCCACTCTGGATTTCTGGAGAGTATGGTAAGCTCGGTAACCACTGCTAGCAGTTGTTGCTAAAAAGTATTGATGGCTTACAACTCTGATGATCTGCAGCTGTTCACTTCAGGTCTTTGGTTGTTTTCTGTTTGTCTCTGGAGTCAAGGTGGAGTGAGGTAAGATGGAGCTGCTCTGGGACCTGGGGTCACAAGTCAGGCATGTTTTTTTTTTTTCTGCTCTCTGATTAGTCTTGTAAACTTTTATTCCCTGCAGCCTTGTATCTATCATTTTATTCCTCTAATTATAGTATTTCTTGGCTTTGTAGAATGCTGTTTTTAAGACACTGGAGAACGGGTGTCAGCAGGACTGGTATATGCTGCTTCCCTCAGTCACTATCTTCCCCAAAGTCTTGTTTTGTTATGAAAATTAATAAAAACATACCTAAGTAGCATATGGTTCTCTGACTTTAAAACTATTTTAAAATTATGAATTTAAATATATTTTTGAGGCATTGGGAATTGAACCTTAGGGACATTCTACCTCAGATCTACACCCCCAGCCCTATTTTTTATTCTTTATTTTGAAACAGGGTCTCACTAAGTTGCAGAGGTTCTCATTAAGTAGTTGAGTCTGGGCAAGAACCTGCAATCTTCCTGTCTCAGGCTCTCAAGTACTAGGATTACAAGCATGTGCCACCACTTACAGCCTAAATATATTCTTTTTTTGTGTGTGTGGTACAGGCTCCACTCCCAGACCTATATTTTATATATTTATTTTGAAACAGGGTCTCTTGAGCCAGCGAGACTGGCTTTGAACTTGCGTGATCCTCCTGTCTCTGCCTCCCAAGTGCGGGGATTACATGCATGAGCCTCCACTCCCGGCTAAATATATTCTTTTAAAAGCATTTCTTTCTTTCTTTCTTTCTTTTTTTTTTTTTTTTTTTTTTTTTTGGTGTGGTACTGAGAATGGAACCCAGGGGCATTCTACCTCCATACTACACCTCCAGCTCTATTTTTTATTCTTTATTTTGAAACAGGGTCTCACTGAGTTGCAAATGGCCTCACTAAGTAGTAGCTGAAGCTGTCCTCAAACTGTGATTCTCCTGTCTCAGCCTCCAAAAATGCTGAATTTTACTGATCAGACCAAAGTCATGCAGATAGTAAATGACAGTCTGAGATCTAGAGCTATGTGTCTGAAAGACCATCTTCAAGCCCATGATTATATTCTTCCGTGGGGCAATGATTCCCAGTTTATCTGAGAAAGAATCTATCATCTATGCTAGCATTCTACTTTCAAGATTTTTCATGTTCTTGGAAGTTTGTTCTGCCAGTACATAAGATATAAGTTCAGACTATTCTAAAAAGTCTGATCAGAATGTAACTTCTAGTCTGCTATTGCTACCAGGTAGAGCCATGTGATAAATAGGCGCAGTACAGATCCCAAAAATGAGGAAATATTTTGAAGGCTCGGACAGGAGAATGTCAGGTTTGCGGCCAGCGTCAGCTACTTAGTGAGGTCCGTTGAAACTCAGTGAGACCCTGTTTCAAAAAAAATATATGCCGGGCGTGGTGGCACACGCTTGTAATCCCCGCGCTTGGGAGGCAGAGACAGGAGGATCCCACAGGTTCGAAGCCAGCTGCGCGCGCTGGCTTAGGAGACCCTGTTTCCAAATAAAAATGTAAAAATAGATCTGGGAGTGTAGCCCGGAAGTAGAAGGGCTTCCAGGAACCCCAGTACCACCAAAAAAAGAAAAAAAAAATATATATATATATATATGCCTGGACATGTAGCTCAGAAGTATAGTGCCCCTTGGTTCCATCCCCAGTATGGCAAAAAAAAAAAAAGATGGAGAAATGAAATGGATATTAGTAGTAACCTAAATCTATGTTGCTTAGTGTCTTTAATATTCATCTTCCTAGCCTACTGAGGCATAACCTCAATAAATTAATCAACTGTAAGTATGTATTTGTATCTTCATTAGTAATTTGAATGAGGACTGGGAAAGATGCATTAGAACACTGTCTTATGCTAATCATGGAGTTATGAAGCATATTTATTATATTCTACTGTTTAATAGTTTAAATATTCTCAATATTTAAGAACCCATAATGGTTTAAGTATTGCTCATTTCTCTTCACCTTAGAATCCAGTTTATTATAAATCTTAGGCATTCTTCAACCTTTTTTGTTTTGACAGTATTTTGAGTATAAGAACAATACTAGACCTTGCCATAAGGTAGAGAGACATGCCTGGAAATTTGAAAATCAGACATTTTTAATTTGAGAAAGTTAAATATCACTTAAAGAATAATTTTAATTTGCAAGGCTGTGCAATATATGTGTTTGTGTACATGCATACATGAATTTACTTACAGATTTGACAATTTTAATGCATACTCTACCGTTTTTGCAATTTTATTTATGCACAGAGTCAAGAGTCCCTTCAGAGGACCTCTGTGTTTGGAACTACCACATCATGCTCCTCACCTGGTGCTTTTCCTAAACTTTGACTTGCAAAGAATTATGTTTAGAAAAGCTTCATTATCCATATTAATAAATTTTCTTTGATAATTATTCCATTTTTATATTTTCAGAAGTAATAGGAGTTTAACAAGCACCCTATTTTACAGCAAAATAGTATAAAGAAAAGAATATTTTCAGTCACTTGACAAAAAGCATATTGATAATAAAAATCAATCTAGATTCAACCTCATCCAGAGGAGCAAAAACTCCCCTCAAATGGGTATTCTTCAAAGAATGATTCAATTAATATATTAGTATATTCACTTGCTGGGTGTGGGGAAGCTGAAGAATTGTGCCAAATACTTGGCTATGCTTTTGTATTTTTATACATTTATTACTGCATTATAGTTTCACATTATAATGATGTTTATAGTGATAATGACATAGATGCACACAGCACTTGGTGAGTTTTCCCCTCAGCTGCCTCTCTGTTTTTCCACTTCCCCATATATGATTATTGAGACTGACATCTATATTCACACATATGTACATAATATGCATGGAAGTAATTTCTTTATTAATTTTTCCTCTTTTCCCCCATCTGGTAGACCCCTCCTTCAATCCACTGATGTTTCTTCTTTTTTATCTAACATTCCTTTGGTTTTCCAGTTACTCTCTAGCTTTTATATATGAGAGAATACATGACCCTTCATTTTCTGTGACTGGCTAATCTCACTTGATGCGATGTTCTCCAGGTCCATCCATTTTACTGCAAATTACATAATAGTGTTCTTTTTTTTATTGATGATAGAATTCCACTGTGTGTAGATCCCATAATTTTGTAATCTATTCATCTGATGATGAATACCTAAATTGGTTCCATAATTTGGCTTTTGTAAATTGTGCTGTTAAAACATGTATATTCATGTTTCACTAAAATATATTCTGGTTTCAGTCCCTTTGAAAAGATACTCAGGAATGTTTTAGTTTGGTGGATCTGTTCCCAGTGTTTTGAGAAATTTCCACAATGATCTCTACATTGGCTATAATCTTATCAACAGTGTAGAAGAGTTTCTATCTCTCTCTACATCCTCAAGAATATTTATTGTTATTTGATTTCTTAATAATTGCTATTCTGTGTGTGTGTGTGTGTGTGTGTGTGTGTGTGTGTGTGTGTGTGTGTGTGTGTGGTACTAAGCATCAAACCCAGGGGCATTATACTTCTGAGCTACACCCTCAGCCCTACTTTATTTACTTACTTATTTACTTACTTACTTACTTACTTACTTACTTACATACGTACATACTTACATACATACTTACTTACTTACTTACTTACTTATGGTACTGGGGTTTGAAACCACAGCATTCTACCTCTGAGTTACAACCTCAACTTTACTTTCTATTCTTTATTTTGAACCAAGTTCTTCTAAGTTGCTGAGGGCCTCACTAAGTAGCTAAAGCTGGCTAGAAACCTGCAATTCTGTCTCAGCCTCCCAAATACAGGGATTACAAGTATGCACCAGCATGCCTGGCCTTATTTTTTTTTAAACAGGTTCTCACTAAGTTGCAGAGGGCATCACTAAGTTAATAAGGCTGGCTATGAACCTGTGATCTTCCTATCTCAGCGCCCCAAGTACTAGGATTACAAGTGTGTGCCACCAAACCCAGCTGATGATTGCCATTCTAACTGGAATTATGTGAGATTCCATTATTTATAATATAGTTTATTTTTTCTTGTAATAATAAGATATTTAGATAGAATTATAAATATTAAATATGTATATTATTAATATATGTTTATTATATTTGTATAAATTAGTTGATGACAATAAACACTTATCCTAAAAGTAATATAGGGTCTTTTACTTCCATTCCTGAAAGAAAAAAAAATAAACTTAGAATATATATTTTTACATGCAGTTTTTTTATCCTTGTATCCTTCTTTCTACCCACCTCAAACTTATTATAGAATGTATTAGTGCTTTCAATAATTTCTTATTTACTTAATAACTTCATTTTTCAATATAAATTTCTATTTGGGAGCCATTATTACAAGGTTCTATTGTTCTCCAAACCCTAATAATAGACCATGAATGGATGGTTGCTGATTCAGTAAATATTATTATCAACAATAACAATGATACTCTATAGCATTTACTACAGGTTGGGCATATTGTAACTATCACACATATGTTATTTAAGTAATTATGCCATAATTGTGGAATAAGGTTCATTATCCACAATTTTTAGAGCAAAACAAGACATGGAGAAGTAAGCTAATTGTCCAAGATCACAGTGCTGGGATTCCAGGGAACTAAATAACCCCACTCAAGTAGTCATGTCTCTGTAGACTATGCATCTGATCCACTACCAAACGATGATGCTCAACCTCAGTGTCCAACTGAAAATACTCATAGTCTATTATCAATTTCATCCTTTAAATACTTTTTTATCCTTCTTGAATTGACTCTTTTGTGTAAGAGAAAGTGGGTTTAATTCCATTTTCCTGCATATGGTTAATCAGTTTTGTCAAAACCATTTGTTGAAGAGACTATATTTTTAGTATATATTTTTGGCCCTTTTGTCAAAAATCAATTGGCTGTATGTGTGCAGATTTGTTTCTGAGTCCATTGGTCTATGTGTCTGTTTTTGTGCCAGTACTATGCTGTTTTTATTACTATGGCTTTGTACTATAGATTGAAGTCAGATATTGTGATACTTCAGCATGATTTTTGTTGCTCAGAACTACTTTGGATATTTTGGTTTTTTTTTGTTTTGTTTTGTTCCAAATAAATTTAAGGACTGATTTTTGTATATTTGTAAAGAATGACTTTGGTGATTTAATGGGTATTGTGTTGAATCTGTAGATCACTTTTGAAAGGATGGGCATTTTGATAATATTTATTCTGCCTATCTATGAACATAAAAGATCTTTCCATCTTCTAAGGTCTTCTTCAATTTTCTTTTAATGCTTTATATTTTTCTTTGGAGATGTCTACCTCCTTGGTTAGGTTTATTTGTATTTTATTTTCTTGTGGGATATCCAGAATAGAAGTATTTCCTGGATTTCTTTTTCAGTAGATTTATGGTTGGCATACAGAAAAACTTCTAATTTTTTATGATTAATTTGCTTTGCTGAATTTATTGATCAGTTTTATAAGCTTTTTTGATTGGGTTTGTTCTTCTAAGTATAGTGTCATGTCATCTGCAAATAATGAGAGTTTTAGTTCTTTTTCTATTTTTACTCATTTGATTTCCTTCTCTTGCCTTATTGTTCTGACTAGAGTTTCAATTACTATACTGAAAAGAAGTGGTGATAATGGACATTCTTTTCTTGTTCCTGTTTTTAGGGGAAATTCTAGCAGTTTTTTTTTTCATTTAATATGATGCTGGCTATGGGCCTATTGTATTTTGTGTTTATGATGTTTTAATTTTTTTATTGGTACGTTGTACTCATACATCTTAATGGGGTACAAGATGGTGAAGACATACATGAACACATCACTCATCTATTAACCCTTACCCAATTCCTACTCTACTCCCTCTTTCCTCCCTTCTTCTCATGTTTTGTTTATTGACTGATTTTGATATGATTGTGAATGTACATCATATACCTTAGGGAATTTTTCTCCCCCATTTCGCTCAGTAAGGTCACCTTATTTGCTCATCTATAGTTTCTCTTTCTTCATCTTGAGTTCTTCCTATGACCCTTTTTTCTCTTAGCTTCATCATATTAGGGAGAGCATCCCTTTTTTTAAATTTTTGTGACTGAATGATATCATTTAGCATATAGTTCTCCGGTTATATCAATTTCCTTGTAAATAACATAATTTTGTTTTTCTTTATGGCTTAGTAAAATTCCATTGTGTACATATTCCATAGTATTGTAATACATTCATATGTTGATGGACACCTTGTGTGGTTCCATAGTTTGTAATTGTGAATTGTGCAGCTATGAATATAGATATACATGCATTAGTTTGGTAATCTGGTTTTCCTACTTTGGGGTACATACCCATAAATGGTATTACTGGATCTTATCATAGGTTTGTTCCCATTCTGAGTATCCTTCATACTGTCAGTAAACAAGGTGTTTTATAAATGTAGTTCAATTTATCAGAAGTTATCATATTGCGGAAAAAAGAGAAGTAACTATTTCACTTTCAATGATTCTTTTATTTAGCTCACATAATTTTATGTCAAATAATAAAAGTAATAACTAATATTGAATAAATAATGAGAAGTTTGATTCTTTATGCATTTGAAAAATTTATAATTATTTGGTATGCTTTAGAAGGAAGTACTGTAGAAATTCTTAGATTATTCAATACTGGAAAAGATAAAAATGAATCTCCTTTTATGAAAACACGTTTATTACCTTCTCTTTTAAGACTAAAGTGACACAGATTTAAGAAATGATATAAATGCAACCTAAATTAAATTAAAGATAAAAAGATTCACAATCAGTTCAAGCTGGTCATCTGAATATATTCTTAAAGCCAGCATAATAAATGAGCTGACAGTCAACTCAAAGCCAGCACCAGTCCTTGTGCACTGCTGATTGGTCTAGCAATGTGGTGTGTGTGTGTGTGTGTGTGTGTGTGTGTGTGTGTGTGTATTAGGAGAGAAGATTATATATATATATATATATATATATATATATATATATATAGAGAGAGAGAGAGAGAGAGAGAGAAAAGAAACAGACTAAATAATGTTAAGAGGCAAAAACAACATGGTATATAGTAGATAAAATATTTCTAGGTTAGAACTAGAAGTTTTTTATGTCTTACTTGAGTGCCTTAAAACTTTGAGAGCTCATTCCTTTTTAGAATTTGTGATTTTAGAAAGTCAAGCAACTTCCACTTTTTTAAAAGTATCCTTCATTTTTCTTTGAATTTTCTCTTCTTTTTTTCTGTGTAGAAACTATAGATATTCACTAAATGCCTAGTATTTATGCATTTTAGTGCTTATATATAAAATTTGGTTTTAACCAAGGTAAAAATTTCAACTCTGTGACTTATGCATAGCAATATGTTTTCTTCTCTTTATATTTATTCATATATTTATACAAATATTTATATAACTGCATATAAGTTATTTACATCAAGAGTTTTATAAAGTATTTCCATATTTCTTAAAAATAAATATTTCTTTATTTTTATATTTTGAAAATAAATCATTTTTTTTCTAAAAAATTTTGTGAGAAAATAAAATTTTTCATTTTCTACAATAGTTTTTGAGTCGCTTTAAAACATTGTAATAAGAAAGTCACTTACTTCTTCCTCTCCTAACTTTCCATTTTAGCTTTGCTGAGGTTTTCCCTTCATTATCTGGAATCCCTCTGGCATTTCTAATACTTCCTAGTTTGGACATATTAGAGAAAATGCATCTTCCTTCTCTTTTTGTGCTTAGCTGATCTCACTTAACATAATGTTCTCCAGGTCTTTCCATCTTCTTGTAAATGACATGATTTTGTTCTTTTTTTATAGCTGAGTAGAATTCCATTGTGTGTATTTTCCATAATTTTGCAATCCATTCATCTGTTGATGGAGACTTAGATTGGTTCCATATTTTGGCTATTACGAATTGTGCTGATATGAACATGGGTGTGCATATGTTACTGTAGTTCTCTGATTTCAACCCCTTTGGAAAGATACCCAAGAGTGGTATAGCCAGATCATATGGTGGATCTATTCCATGCTTTCTAAGAAATCTCCATACTGATCTCCTTAGTGGCTGAACTAGTTTGCACTCCCACCAAGAGTAAAAAAAGATTTCCTCTTTCCCCACATCTTCACCAGCATTTGATTTCATTTTATTTTAGTTATTTTACTTCTTTGTGCTTGCCATTCTGATTAGAGTTAGGTGGAGTCTCAGTGTAGTTTTTATTTACATCTCCCAGGTGATTAATGATATTGAACATCTTTTTATATATCTATTGGCCATTTGCATCTCTTCTTTTGTGAAGTGTCTATTCAATTCAGTTGCCAACTTCTTTATTGGGTTGTTTGTTTTGTTATTGTAGAGTCTTTTGAACTCTTTGTATATTCTGGATATTAGCCCTCTATCAGAGTGGTGGCTGGTAAAGATCTTCTCCCACTCTGTAGACTTTCTCTTTAGGTTCCTGATGCTGTCTTTTGATGATCAGGAAAATTTTAGTTTCATGCCATCCCACTTGTTAATTCTGACTTTATTTTCCTATGCTTTGGAGGTCTTGTTGAGAAAGTTACTACATGTGCCTATCTATTGAGTGTTGAGCCTATGCCCTACTCTAATAACTTCACAGTCACTGGTCTAATTTCTTAGTCTTTGATCCATCTCAAGTTGATTCCTGTGCATGGGGAAAGGTAAGGATTTAGTTTCATCTTTCTACAAATGGATAGCCAGTTCTCCCAGCACCGTTTCTTGTGGATAATGTGTAGATGACTCTGGAGGAAGGATGGCCCTGGTTCTCATAAGAGAAAAACATGAAGATAAGACAAAATTCAAAGACAGTAAGTAGGGTAATTTAAGGACTGAGGGAGAAGAGTTCTCAATTTCATGTTAGAGTAACCATATTTAGTTTAGCCTATCACTGGAAATTTTTCTAAGAGAAAAGTATCTCCCCTTGATACTTTTAGGGTCTTTTTTTAGTTCACAGCAATTGAGTTTCCATCAAACCATTAAAATAGAGTGAGGTTATGAATACAGTCAATTTTTCTTATTAGTTCAAAATATTTACATAAGGAATTAATATTGTAGGAACTGAGAAAATTAATGAAATTGTTGTTTTTTCCCTTAAAACTATGCCTTACTATTTTATATCTATTATAAGAATAATTTTATATTTTTAAAAACCTGAGTCCTATGTACAGACTAATATTATTGTGGTGATATTAGTTACTATTATTATTTATTATCAAACCAAACCAGAAGTCATAATTTTTACTTTCTATTAGTCACTTAAAATGTGTTCTGCAATGCATTCTATAAAAATATTTATAAGAAGCCGGGGGTGGTGGCGCACGTGTGGAATCCCCACACTTGGGAGAGGGAGACAGGAGGATCGCGCTGGTTCGGAGCCAGTCTCGTTGGCTTAAGAGACCCTGTTTCCAAATAAAAAAAAAAAATAAAAAAAAATAGGTTTGGGAGTGTAGCCCGGAGGTAGAAGGGCTTCCAGGAACCCCAGAATCACTATATATATATGTGTGTGTGTGTGTGTGTGTGTGTGTGTGTGTGTGTGTGTGTATATATGTGTATATATATATTCTTATTTATGACTTATGTGTATCCTAATTTTAAGAAGAGTAAAACAAGAATTACAGAATATAAATAACTTGCTCAGACTTTTCATTCTTACTCTCTCACTGATAGCATTTGTGAGAGTTTTTAAAATTTAAATGCCATCTTGAGGTCATCAGGGCAGCTAAGAATGTGGGGGAACAACTCAGAAGGAAATATATTGAAATAATTGTTTCTTTGCTCTATTCTCTAAAGTCTTCTTCTCTAGTGATTTTCTAAGCCATGGCTAGGACATAAAGTTTTAACAGAAAAATGCTGTCTATAAGTGGGATAGGGATAATTTTTTTTTTAATTTAGAGTCAAATTTACCAAGCAGTCAGCATTTAGGAGGCCAATATCTCAGTAGAAAAATGAAATAAGGAAAATTGAACCCAGTATACTATCTGTAATTTTTGAAACATTTATTCACCCACAAAAACTCATATACAGAAACCAAATAAAGAGAATTCAAGAAGAAAACAGCTGCTTTAAACAAAATAGGAAACCAGGCAGTCACAAAGCACTAGGAAGTCAGTGAAAAGAAGTCAGTGATCACAGTTCAGGGACTAATAAGAAAGAGTGGCTGGCTAGTATCCTCTATGTTTTGTGGAAACACCAGGAGAGTTCTACCTAGCAGCAAAATAAACAAGAAATAGGTCCACCTTAAATGAATCTAAAAGTTTGCCATTGAGTTTCTACTTGCCAGCTATTAAACGAAAATAATTATACTAGGATATAAAAACAAATTATTGTAAACAAAAAGAAAAATTAAGAGTGATTTGGCTGTGGAATTATCACACACAGCCTTTAAATCAATTAATACCTACAAGAATGTACTAAGAGAATAGAATATTAAAATTGCAACAAGAGGAATTTAAATATGTATGTTTTTATGTATGTGGATAATGGGAAAATTTTAGAAAGGAAAGTTTTGATAACTGCAATAAAAGATTCAATAGGTGGGTGTAAAAGAGGATTGACACTGCAGGAGAGAAGATTACTGTCTAATCTTTTTTAAAGCCATCTATTGAATTAAGCAGAGAATATAGATTTTGAAGAACAGAGACAAAGAAACAAAACAAACAAAGCCAAAAGGATGAAACCTATGTGGAATTGAAGTCCTGGAAAGAGAAAATAACAACAACAGCAAAATTCAAAGGATATTGAACAATACGTTTTTAAATATGACCCAAATTATAATATCAAAGCATGAGGATATTATAAAAATTTCAAGTGCAAATAAAATTTATCCTCTTCAAAGTAAACCTGCTAAGAAAATCAAATATAGAGGAGAAAAAAAAATCTTTAAATGGAGCCTTGAAAGAAAAATGTATTGAGTTTAAAGGAACAGAATGGGATTAATAATTGAGTCAACTTCTTTATATGATGATCAAATATTTAACAAAAAATGGTGAATATTATAGAAAGAGGATGTTTTTATTTATTGTAATACATAGACACATAGGTACATGTACATATATATATACACAGATACATATTTAATGTGCATATTTGTACGTATGAACATATGCACAAGTATGCACACTCATGCATCCATATGTAAAAGCATGTATTTTTATATACATGAATATGTGTATATGTGTATATTAATGAAAAAAGAGAAAATAGAAGTTTGATTGCTTATTCACATAATTCTGTATAACTAATTCTCAGCAAACTTAGATCAGAATATAAAAGGCAATAAAATGAAACATTTTTCTTTCCTTTTTTTGGTGCATTGATTTCATACAGCATAATGGGATTAAAAAGCTTGTGAAAGTATACATGCACACATAACCCCATAAATCCTACCCCCTCCCCATCCCATTCCCTTTCTTTCCCTCCTTCCATGCTTGGCTTAGTGATTGACATCGATATTTTTTTATGTACATCATGTGCTTTAGAGAGTTTCCCCCTTCTCCCCTCCCATCCCCTCAGTTAGGTTGCCTTGTTTGCTCCTCTACAGGATCTCCTTTTTCACCTGGAGTTCCTCCTATGACCCATTTCACCTTTGCTTTCACATATTAGTGAAAGCATCTGTTTTCTTACTTTTTGTGACTGACTAATCTCTCTTAGCATAATGTCCTCCAGTTCCATCCATTTCCCTGAAAATGATATAACTTTGTTTTTTTTTTTTAATGGCTAAGTAAAATTCCATTGTGTACATATCCTGTAGTTTTATAATCCATTCATCTGTTGATGGGCATCTTGGCTGGTTCCATAGTTTGGCAATGGTGAATTGTGCAGTTATAAACATAGAAGCACATGGATTAGATTGGTAGTTTGGTTTGCTTTCTTTTGGATAGATACCCAGAAGTGGTATTGCTGGGTCAAATGGTAAATTAGTTCCCATTTTTCTGAGGCTTCTCCATACTGTTTTCCATAGTGGTTGTACTAATTTACAATCCCACCAGCAATGTTTTAGAGTTCCCATTTCTCCACATCCTCACCAGCATTTGTTGTTGTTTGTGTTTTGCCATTCTAGTTGGAGTTAGGTGAAATCTCAGGGTAGTTTTGATTTGCATCTCTCTGATTTCCATCAATTTTGAACATTTTTTCATGAATTTATTGGCCACTCGAATTTCTTCTTTTGTGAAGTTTCCATTTAGTTCCCTTGGCCATTTTTTGATTGTATTATTTTTTTTTTTAGTGTTGATTTTCTTAAGCTCTTTATATATTCTAGATATTAGTCCTCTATCTGAGGCATAGGTGGTAATAATCTTCTCCCATTATGTTGGCTCTTATGTGAGAATCCTGACAGTTTCCTTTGCTGGACAGAAGCTCTTCAGTTTCATGCAATCCCACATATTGATACGCCTTTTAGTTTGTTGTGGCTTTGGGGTCTTGTTGAGAGAATGTTTATCTGTGCCTATCTGTTGCAGTGTTGGACCTATGCCATCTTCAAGGAGCCTCAAGGTCTCTGGTCTAATTTTCAAGTCTTTGATCCATCTTGAATTGACTCTTGTACAGGATGAGAAAGTGGGATTAATTTCCAGTTTTCTGCATATGGTTAACCAGTTTTGCCAACACCATTTGTTGAACAGACTGTCTTTCTTCCAGTGTGTTTTTGGCCCCTTTGTTAAATATCAAATGGCTGAAAGTGTGTGGATTTGTTTCTGAGTCTTCTTTCCTGTTCCATTGGTCTATATGTCTGTTTTTGTCCCAATACCATGCTGTTTTTATTATAGTGGCTTTGTAGTATATTTTAAAGTCAGGTGTTGTGATTCCTCCTGCATGGTTTTTGTTGCTGAGAACTACCTTTGCTATTCTGGGTTTTTTTGTTGTTCCAAATGAACTTAAGGACTGATTTTTCTATGTCTGTAAGGAATGCTCTTGGTAACTTAATCGGTATTGCACTGAATGTGTAAATCACTTTTTGGGAGTATGGCCATTTTGATATTTATTTTGCCTATCCATGAACAGGGGAGATCTTTCCATCTTCTAAGATATTCTTCTATTTCTTTTTTCAATGTTTTATAGTTTTCTTTGTAGAGGGCTTTTACCTCCTTGATTAAGTTTATTCCTAAGTATTTTTTTTGTGGGAAATCCTGAGTGGAAGTGTTTTCTTGATTTCTTTTTAGTGAATTTATGGTTGGTGTACAGAAAAGCTTCTAATTTGTTGAGATTGATTTTGTATTCAGATACTTTGCTGAAATTATCGAATAGGTCTATAAGCCTTTTGGTTGAGTTTGTTGGGTCTTCTAGGTATAGTATCATGTCATCTGTAAATAGTGAAAGTTTGAGTTTTTCTTTTCCTATTTGTACTCCTTTGATTTCCTTTTCTTGTCTTATTGCTCTGGCTAGACTCTCACATATTATATTGAAGAGAAGTGGTGATAATGGCCATCCTTTTCTTGTACCTGTTTTTAGGGGGAATTCTTGAAGTTTTTAATATGATGTTGGCTGTGGGCTTATTGTAGATTGCCTTTATGATGTTGAGGTATGTTTTTTCTATTGCAAGTCTCTGCAGTGCTTTTATCATAAATGGATGTTGGACTTTATCAAAGGCTTTTTCAGCATCTAATGAAATGATCATGTGATTTTTGTCTTTGGATCTGTTTATGTGATGTATTACATGGATTGATTTTAATATGTTGAACCAGCCTTGCATCCCTGGGATGAAGCCTACCTGCTCATGGTGTATGATTTTCTTGACGTGGTTTTGAATGTGTGTTGCTAGTATTTTGTTTAATAGTTCTGCCTCCAAGTTCATCTAAGACATAGGCCTGTAATTTTCCTTTCTTGAACTGTCTTTATTTGGTTTTGGTATTAATGTGATGTTGGCTTTGTAGAATGTATTTGAGAGAGTCCTGTTTCTTTCTATTTCACAAAATAGATTGAGGATTATCAGGATCAGATCTTCTCTAAAGGTTTTATAAAATTTACCTGGGAAGTCATCTGGTCTGGGCTTTTCTTTGATGGTAATGTCTTTATTGCTGTTTCAGTCTCTTTGATTGCTATTGGTTGGTTTAAGTTTTCTATGTCTTCTTGACTTAGTTTAGGAAGGTTGTATTTATCTAGAAAGTTTTCCATTTCTTCCAGATATTCCATTTTGTTGGAGTATAGCTTTTCAAAGTAATTTCTAATAATCTTCTGGATTTCTGCATTGTCAGTTGTGATATCTACTTTTTCATCTCTTATCTTCAGGGTTTTGGAATTAAAAATCATCTCTCAATAATCACACTGAATATAAATGACCTCAATTCCCCAATTAAAAGACATAAAGTGGAAAAATGGATCAAAAATCAAAATTCATCTATATGCTGCTTGCAATAAACACATCTTACAAGTAAAGATAGCAACAAACTCAAGAAAAAGGGTTGGAGCAAGGTAATCAATGCCAATGGAACATGAAGACAGGCAGGAGTAGTAACTATGATTTCAGATAAGCTAGACTTCAAACCCAAGCTTATTAGAAGGGACAAAGATGGTCATTTTCTACTGGTGAAAGGAAAAATCCACCATGAGGAAATAATGATAATCAACATTTATGCTCCAAACTTAGCTGCAGCCACTTTCATAAAACAAACATTTTATAATATTAAGTCACATATAAATCCCAATACAATAATACTGGGAGACTTCAACACACCTCTTACACCATTAGATCGATCTTCTAGACAAAAGGTCAGTAAAGACACCTCGGACCTAAAGAACTCTATTAATCAAATGGACCTGTTAGACACATATAGAATTTTCCACCCATCTAAAGCAGAGTTCACATTTTTCTCAGCAGCTCACAGAACCTTTTCCAAGATAGATCACATCCTGGGCTACAAAATGTTACATAATTCCCTGTCTCTTTTCAGACTGTAATGGTATAAAAGTAGAAGTCAACTATAAAAAGACTCAGAGAAACCACACAAACATGTGGAGACTGAACACCACACTTCTAAATGAAGAATGGATCATAGAAGAAATAAGGGGTGAAATCAAGAAATTCATAAAAACAAACAAAAATCGAGAAACAACATATCAAAATCTCTGGGACACATTGAAGGCAGTAGTAAGAGGAAAATTTATAGCACTGAGTGCCCACATAAGAAAACAGAAAATCATCAAATAAACAACTTAATGACACACCTCAAAGCCTTTGAAAAACAGGAACAATCTGAACCAAAAGCCACTAGAAGACAAGAAATTGTCTAAATCAGAGTGGAAATAAATTAAGTAGAGAATAAAAAAAAAACAATATAGAAAATCAACAAAACCAAAACCTGGTTCCTCGAAAAAATTAATAAGATAGATAAACCACTAGCCAAATTAACTAAAAATGAAATTTGAAGAGGATAATATGTTGTATTTATGATATTCATATAGGAAAATAACATGTTAAAAAGACAGAAGCACCAAGTAAAAATGGAATATTAATCTAAATTAAAAGAAAATAATTTTTATGATTAAAGTAAAAGTTGGATCATAGGATGAGAATATTTTGACAATTTGAACAATTGTAGAGGAATAATTTGATCAGATGAATAATTTTATCTAGATTATAAAAAGTCCTTCAGTTAAGTAAAAATAAAAGATAATACAAATAGTCTCTTAAATTTATTTAAAAGCTATTCAAAAAGCCAAGCACAGAAGGAGAAAGGACATATGTTTCCTCTAATATGCCCAAACAAGGGAACATAGGGGATACCAGAGGGACTCCAGATAATGGAGGGGAAATCTCAGCAAAGTTTGAATGGAAAGATAGGAGAGGAGGAAGGCTGAACTTGATTAATGAGGGTCTACATCTGAATATGTGTCAAAGTATGAATATGGCATGGTTACCCTGGACAATCATTGGTGGGAGGGCTGGAAGGGAAAACGAAGGTGGGGGAGAGAGGGCAGCAAGTACAGTTTATATGTATACCATTCATTTTCAATAAAAAAAATTGTATTAAGAAAAGCCAATGTGCTTATACAGAGGTCCTCGACATCATTTGTCATCTGGAAAAGGCAGATTTAGCCAGTGAATATGGGAAAAGACAAATCATTTTGGCAAGAATGTGGAGGAACTGGAAAGCTTTTTTTTTAACTAATGGTGAATGTGGGACCTGGCTCTGCTAATGCAGCCTAGCAGTGTCTGTTTGAGCTGACTGTGTGTCTACTCTACTGAAGATAGGTCAAAACATGAAAAAATTTGCAAAGCAACATAAAATGTACTATTTTAAATTGTATAATGGAGTGTTATTTAACACATTTCTTATGTTGTACAAATACTATCTCCATCTAATTTGAAAACATCCCATTGTTCCCAAAGAATAACTTGTATCTTTGGTAAAAGTAGAGTTAAAGCAAAATAATTATTTTTAAATTTTTTATTTTTTATTGTTGCATTGTACTCATACATCTTAATGGGATACAAGATGGTGGAGACATACACACACACTTCATCCAATTTGTCCTTACCCAATTCCCACCCCATTCCCTCCCCTTCCATACTTCTCATGCTTGGCTTAGTGATTGACTTTGATATGTTTTTTAAAGTACATCATATGCAAAATAATTATTAATATGCTAAAATATCTCAAATTTTCATCAGATTTGGAATTAGCAAATGAAGTGTGCTCATTCAATGATTAGATGTGAATTCTATGGGGTAATAATATATAAAAGTGAAAATGATCAAATGACCACTACATAGAATAGCAGTACTGAATCTTACATTTTAAATGTTCTGTATAATTAATCAGATTTAAAATAATACATCCAGTGTTATTATATTTATGCAAATTTTAGAAAGACTAGTATAGTCTATGGTGACAGAAGTGAGAAGACTGGTTACTTTTGAGTAGGGGTAAGAGTGATGGCTCTTGGGGCCATGAGGCAGGATTTTGTGCGCCTTGACATACTCTGGAAGTGAATTTGTTAGATGGCTGACTCACTAACTGTGTCAACTATTTAAAGATTCATTAAACTGTGTAAATAAGAGTTCTGCACACTATCTTATGTATTATTTGCTTATAAAATATTTTAAAATTAGAATATCTGTAGTAATTTGCCCAAGAGCAGACACTGGTGAATGGTAGAGCTGAAATTTGGATATGTGTCTATCTAGCAGAAAACATCTTCAAAACACCTTATCCTGTTCATAATTTAAAACATAAGTTATAACATAACATTATAACTTAATGTTATAATAGTCTTTTTATAAATGCTTGAAAGCTCATGGCACTTCTTAGACAAAGGACAGTTTATAAGAGGCACTGACATTTTATAATTAACAATATTAAGGAGAATTATTAGTAGCATATTCTTAACTATTATAATTTTTAGCAATCTATTATGTGCCACCCAGAAAGCTAGTATCCCCAATAATAGAAATTGATTTGCAGATATTCAATTATACTCCAATTGTCTTTTTCTTGTTATATTAATAATATGTCACTGATCTAACTCTTACTAGTAACAAAAGACCTTTTAAAGCTTATGGTTGCATATTTGTAGATTAAATCATCACTTTTTTGTGTGTGGGTATGGGGATGGAACCCAGGGGCATTTGAATTCTGAGCTACACCCCCTGCCCTATTTTTTTATTCTTAATTTTGAAACAGGGTCTCAGTAAGTTGCAGAGGGCCTCACTAAGTAGCTGAGGCTAGCCACAAACCTCGATCCTCCAGTCTCAGCCTCCGGAGTGCTGGGATTACAAGTGTGCACCACCACACCCGGCTTCACCTATTTTTTTTAATTCCTCAATAACAAAGATCTGAAAACTAGCTATTAGAAATGATTCTAATTGTTGGCTTTCTGGGGCAATTTAACATTATATTTAGTAAATATTCAAAGTTTTAATAAAATTTTTGTATTTAATTAATTGATGTTTGAGACATACATGAATTCATATACAGTAATAAAATTACTGTTTTCATATCCTCAATCATTTATATATGCGAGAAACCTTTATATTCTTAGAATTAGAATTATTTGAAGTATATTACAAATTTTTGTAGACTATAGTTTTAGGCTATGAAACACTACACAATTAATTTCTGTGATTTTGTGCCTCTTGTAGGAAATTTCTCATTCCCTCTTTTCCCTTTCCCTTCCCAGTCTCTAGTGACCATTATGCCAATTGATATTTGTATGACATCATTATTTTTTTCACAAATAAATGAAAACATATGCATTTACCTTTTTGTGCTTGGCCTATTTAATTTAATGAGCTGTCTGGTAGGCCATCCACTTTGCTACAAATGGATATGATTTCCTTCCTTTTATGGATAAAAATTATTCCATTGTGTTGGAAGTGGTGTTGAAAATGGAGGAGCAGAGGGGAAAAGAAGGCTTGAGGAAGGCAACAAAACAAATAATATCACACACACATATATATGTATCATATATCACATACAGGGAGAAAAACAGTAAATGATGTTGTATAATATATATATATATATCTGTGTATATACATATATAAATATGTGTATATATACATATGTATATGTATGTATGTATATATATATAAATGTACCATTTTGAATCTCATGAAGATGAATTCCCAAAATGCCCTTGCAAGAAATAAAAAATAAAAATATTTTATTGTATATACGTATCACATTTTTGTACTTTTATTGGTGCATTATAGTTATACATCATAATGAGGTTCAAAATGATATAAACATGCATGTAGCATTTGGAAGTTTCTCTCCAGATCCCACCCTGCTACTTGCCCCTTCCTGTATATATTAGTGAGATTGGTGGTGATTTCTTTCTGTATGACCATAGCATTATATGTATGGCTTTACAAAAGAATTGAAGTCAGAAAACTACAGTGATTCATGCATATTCGTGTCTATAGTAGCACAACTCACAATAGCCAAATTATGGAACCTACCTAGGTATCTGTTGATAGAAAAAAATGTGGTTTAAACTCACAGTGAAATTTTGCTTGGCCATAAAGAAGAACAAAATTATTTAATTTGCAGGAATATGAATAGAAATAGAAAATACACTAAGTGAGATCATCCAGTCTCAAAGAGTCGAGTCACTTGTTTTCTCTCATATGTGGAAGCTAGAGAGAAAATAAAAACAAAAGTAATTTTTAATAAGTGAATCACATTTTTATATTCTTTTCTCTATTGATGGACATCCTGGTTTATTCCATGTCCTTTCTATTGAGAATAGTGTTAAAATAGCACAGGAATACAGGTATATTATTAATGTAGTGAGTTTATTTTCTTTGTATTTTCTTTGAATACAGGTATATTATTAATGTAGTGAGTTTATTTTCTTTCTTAGTACAACTCCTGGATCATGTGACAGTTTTAGTATGAGATATTTAATAAATTTCTGTACTGTTTTCTAGACATTATGCAGATTTACATTCCCACTAATACCCGGGCTTGGTGGTGCATGCTTGTAATCCCCGCACTTGGGAGGTGGAGACAGGAGGATGGCGCAGGTTCGAAGCCAGCCACTCTGGCTTAAGAGACCCTGTCTCCGAATAAAAAAAAATATCAAAATAAGTCTGGGAGTGTAGCCCAGAGGTAGAAGGGCTTCCAGGAACCCCAGAACCACACACACACAAAAAAAATTCCTACCAATAATATGAGTCTCCACATATTCAGCAGCATTTCTTTTTTTATTTATTTTTTAATCACAGTCAATGGAAGTAGGGTGAAGTGAAATTACACTGTGGTTTTGATTTCCATTTCCCTAGGGATTAGTGATATTGACCATTTTAATTATACTGTTGACCAAGTGAATTGTCTATTTTTGAGAAACACCTACACAGATCATTGGTAATTATTTTTGTATATAATAAAATTTATATTTAAACAAAATATATTTGTTTAAATATAAATTTATGCTAGGTGTGGTGGTGCACACTTGTAATTCCAGTACTTAGGAGGCTTAGACAGGAGGATTGCAAATTTGAAGTTAGCCTCAGCTACATAGTGAGACTCTCAACAACTTAGTGAGACCCTGTTTCTAAAATAAAAAATAAAAAATAGGTCTGGGGATATAGCCCAGTACCACAAATACATATACATATACATATACATATACATATACATATACATATACATATACATATACATATATATATTGCCCTAATATAGTATAACAATATAAAATATATTTTAAATGTAAACCAATATTTACATTTAAGGAACTTAAAAACTTACAGCAAAAAGATAAAAGCAAAATTATTGATAAAAATACATTCCAATGGTCCATAATGTAAACTTAAATGTTTTCTCCTTGCCAATTCAGAAGGTTACTTTGTGAATCTTAGGGAAAAATATTCTTGGTTTTATTTTATTTCAATATTCACTTTATTACTTTTTTCATCAAAAATAATACAGAGTACCTTTTACACAGCAGGCATTATTATAGGTACTAGAGGTATAGCAAACAGACAAAAATATCTACTCTCAGAAGTTTTCTTTCTAGGGAGGATTCATAATAAACAATCAGTAAATGATATAATTTGTCAATTTATATAAATGGAATGAAGAATATTAACACAGAATAAGGAAATAGCTGGGCCTATTTAAAATGGAGTTGCAATTGAGATTAGAGTGGTTACATGAATGTACATCTACAAATGGGGCTATCTTAAGTTGGATTTTTAGAAAACTGACTCTGAAGCAAGGATGTAAGTATATGTAGGTTAAAGGAAGTTTTTTTGAAAAGCAAATTATTACAATATAAAGTGGATATATCAAGAGGAAATAGCCAGAAGCAGTTTGAAATTAACCCTACATTGCAATCTTGAAAATTTATGTGGATCATGTCTTGGATTGTATCATCCAAAGGGTGAGAAAGACAGGTGTCACTTGTCCATTAATTTATAGATTATAGAATAGATTTCAGGATATTTTAACCTTCTGGCCTGCTCTATATATAGGTCAAGCATGCTCATGTGGCCAATAGAAGCCACAAAATACTCTCAAGTTCTTTCTGTAAGAACTTTTCAATCAGGGAGGGCAATCAATATCTTCAAACAAGAATGGGCAGGGTATGGAAAAATACTATAGTGACATTTTGTAAAAACCCAAAGAAGGTGAAGAAAAATGTCTTGCAATATGTAGAGGAAGGGCATTGGTGAAGAGAAGCAAGTACAAAAACCCTTAAGCTTAAAAATGTGTTTTCATGCTATTTAAATCGATAATTTTTGCTTATATCTATAGTAATAGTATTGTTCAGCTCATATATTGGCTGATGTAATCATTTTGTGACATTCATTCATATAAAGATCTAGAGCAGTCCCTATTATATATTAGGAGCTACATAATTTCTAATTAAATAAATAAATAAGTTAGAAAAAGAACTAGTACATTAAAATTGACGACAGTTATATAATTTATCAGAAGTGCACAAAATTGTTATTTTTAAAGCTCCATTATTGTTTTGTTAAATGATATTAAATAGCACACACCTGTAATCCCAGTTCTTGGGAAGCTGAGACAAGAAGATCATAGATTTGAGGCCTGGCTCACCAAATCAGTCTCCAAAAAGTTATAAAATATAAACCCTGTCTCAAAATAATGATAGTATATAAAGGTTTGAGATATACATCAGAGGTAGAATACCACTAGGTTCAATTCCCAGTACCATATACAAAAAAATAACTCAAGTAAGAGATTTTATGCCCAGAATTTTTTTCTGCATCTTAACTCTAAGACTATTTGGAGAGAAAGAAATGCAGTGGTGATTTGATTGCAATGGCAAAGATAACAGATCAGAAAATTTAAAGGTTTAAAGTAAAAAATCCTTTGGAAACTAGATTTCTTACTGGGTGCTAGAAAGCAAATTTAGGTATTTATTGCCAGATAATGGAATCCATTGTGTTTTTTTTTTCAAAATTGATGTTGAAATGTCACTGTCTATTATATTGACTTATATGGAAACTAAATTGAAGCAAAAAGAGAAAACAGTTTGTACAATTTTTGTTTCTTTTATACTTTCTACTGTAAAATATTGGTAGCAAATAAAAACAATAAAAAGCCATGTTAAAAATACAAATAAATGCAACTTGAGAGAGGCCATTTAAGCCAACATCATAGTATCAGAATTACCGTGGTCCTCATTTTCATATTGCTATTTTGTATACTTTAAAAAATAATAACAAGACTACAATTTTTGAGAATAGCGTCTATTTTCTTCAATCAATTATTAATTACAATTTTTCAGCCCAATATCTTCCCAAATAGTTAGAAAAATGACAATATTGAAAGAAATGACTTTGGCCAGGCATGATGACATATATATGGCTGTAATCCTAGTATTTGGGAGACAGAAACAGAAAGATTGCAGGTTCAAGAATGGCCTTTTCAAGTAAGCAAGACTCTCAGAAACTTAGCAAGACCTTGTTTCAATCAAAACATTAAAAATGGGCTGTGGTTATAGATCGGAGGTAAGATGGCCTGGGTTCAATTCTCAGTAACCCTTTCAAAATAATTGTATTAGCTGGGCATGGTGGCATATGCTTGTAATCCTGTGCTTGGGAGGCTGAGATAGGAGGATCTCACAGGTTCAAAGCTAGCCTCAGCTACTTAGGCTCTCAGCAACTTATTGAGACCCTGTTTCCAAATAAAATATAAAATAGGTTTGGTAGTATAGCCTGGAGGTAGAAAGCCTCTTGGTTCCACGCCCAGTACCACCAAAATAGTAGTAGTAGTAGTAGTAGTAGTAGTAGTAGTAGTAGTAGTAGAAGTAGTAATTAATAATAATAATAATAATAATAATAATAATAGCTTTTTTGGGGGTAGTACTGGGGTTCCTGGAAACCCTTCTACCTCAAGCTACACTCCCAGACTTATTTTTATACTTTTTTTAAATTTGGAAACAGGGTTTCTTAAGCCAGTGTGGAAATAATAGCTTTAATATGAATGGTTGAACTTAAAACTACAACATAAGACGGTAAGAAATATACACTAAATTATTCACTATATGAAATATGAAGTAGTTATGTTTACAATTTGATTTTTGAGAAAAGAATTTTAGATTGCACAAGAAAGGAAATATTTCATATCTTTAATTTCAACAGATGTTAGAAATTTTAATAGAACTTGTACACAATGCCCAAAACTCAGAATTCCAAAGTAAACAATACAAATATATAGCCATAAATAGATTTATTTTTATAAAATTGTGAGGGAAAAGCCCAAATGCTGAGATATGTTGATTAGTGGGTAGATGAAAAGAAAATGTGACAGTGAATGTTAATCTTTAAAAAGTTTATTTTAAAAATTATACTCATGAATATTAGTGGGCATCTCAAGGTAGAAATAAAAATAAAAGATACACTCCTTTGAAAGTGGAAGATAAAGGATTCAGTAAAACAGATATGGCAGATTAAAAAAATAACTTATGCAATATGTAAAACACTCATACTAGCACCTGGCACTTAAAAAGGATTCCATAAATATTATTTGCAATAATAATGAGAAGAAGAAAAAGGAAATTGAAAAAAAATTGAGACAGGAGGATAGATTAGGGTAGATATAAAAATCCAAAGAGAAAGAAAAATAAGAAAAGAAAAACTATATTTCCTTTCAAATTTATATTTTTAACTTAGCCATCATTTATTTGTGCATGCCACCATTTAATGATTATTTTATAGTGACAGACAATGCTGTTACATCTTAATTGATTCATGTTTAACATCTTTAAAAACAGTATGATAAACTTGGCATGGTGGTGCACACTTGCAATCCCAGTGCTTGGGAGGCTAAGACAGGAGTATCACACAGGTTCAAAGCCAGCCTCAGCTACTTAGTGAGGCTCTCAGCAACTTAGTGAGACCCTGTTTCAAAATAAAATATAAAATAGGTCTGGGAGTGTAGCCTGGAGATAGAAAAGCCTCTGGGCTCCACACCCAGTACCACAAAAAAAGTAAAAAAATAAAAGAGTATGATGGATATCATATTTGTTATGGGGGTTATTATATTCTTCTAAAGACCATTAATACAATTTTATATAAGTACATATTTTTATTTTATTTTTATTGATGCACTATAGTCTCTCATCATAATATAAATCATGTTGACAATGGCATATATTCACACAGTACTTGGTGGCCTCCCCTGTCTTTCCCTTTTTCCTTTCTCCCATCCTGAGTGTCCAGGTTAACAATGTTATATTCACATATATACACATATTCAAATGTAGCTTTTCCATTAATGAACCTCAGCCTTCTTCCTCCACTACCCTTCCTTTCTGCCTTTGCTGAGGTTTCCCCTCCACTATCTGGAGTCCCTCTGGTATCCCTAATACTCGCTAACTTGAACATATTAGAGAAAACATATCTTCTTTCTATTTCTGTCCTTTGCTAATCTAACTTAACATATATTCTCCAGATCTTTCCATCTTCTTCCAAATGATATGATTTTGTTCTTCTTTGTTGCTGAGTAGAATTCCAGTGTGCATATTTCCCATAATTTTTCAATCCATTCATCTGTTGATGGGCACCCAGGTTGCTTCCACATTTTGGCTATTGCAAATTTTACTGCTATGAACATAAGTATGCATATGTTACTATAATTCTCTGATTTCAACCCATTGGAAAGATACCCAGGAGTGGTATAGCTGGATCATATGATGGATCCATTCCAAGTTTTCTAAGGCATCTTCACACTTATCCTATAGTGGATGCAATAATTTGTACTCCTACCAACAGTGTAAAAGAGTTCATATTTTACCAAATCCCCGCCAGCATTTTTTATTTGACTCCTTTTTGCATCACATTCTGATTGGGGTTAGGTGGAATCTTAGTGTAGTTTTGATTTGCATCTCTCTGATTGCTAATGGTGTTGAACATTTTTTCTGTATCTATTGGCCATTTGTGTATCTTCTTTTGTGAAGTGTCTATTCAATTCAGTTGCTCGTTTCTTTTTTTTTCTTTTCTTTTCTTTTTGGTGGTACTGGGGATGGAACCCAGGGGCCTTCTACCTCTGGGTTACACTCCCAGACCTATTTTATGTTTTATTTGGAAACTCAGTTGCTCATTTCCTAATTGGGTTATTTGTTTTGTTATTGTGGAGTCTTTTGAGCTCTTTGTATATTCTGGATATAAGCCCTCTATAGAGTGGTATCTGGTAAATATCTCCTATTTTGTAGGCTTTCTCTTTAGATTCTTGATGGTTTCCTTTGATGAGCAGAAACTTTTTAGTTTGATGGCATCCCACTTGTTAATTCTTGTTTTAATATTCTGCACTTTGGAGGTCTTTTGGAGCAAGTTAACTACCTGTGCCTATATGTTGGATTGTTGAACTTTTGCCCTCCTCTAATAGATTCATAGTCTCTGGTTGGATTTCCAGGTGTTTAATCCATCTTGAGTTTATTACTGTGCATGGTGAGAGGTAAGGTTTAGTTCTATCTTTCTACAAACAAATAGCCAGTTCTCCCAGCACCATTTGTTGAAAAGGCTGTCTTTTTTTCCATTATATGAATTTATCCCCTTTTTCAAAGATCAATTGACTATAAGTGTGTGGGTTTGTTTCTGTATCTTCTGTTCTGTTCTATATTCTGTTCTATTGGTCTATGTGCCTGTAATTGTGCCAATACCATGCTGTTTTAACTACTATTGCTCTATAGTATAATTTGAAGTCAGGGATTGTGATACCTCCTGCATGGTTCTTATTGCTTACAATTATTTTGGCTATTCTGAGTCTTTTCTTTCTCCATATAAAATTCATAACTGATTTTTTTAGTTCTATAAAGAATGTCATTTGTATTTTGATAGAAATTACATTAAATCTCTAGAACACTTTTGGCAGAATGGCCATTTTAATTATATTTATTTTGCATATCCATGAGCAAGGGAGATCTTTTCACCTTCTGAGGTCTTCTTTAATTACTTTCTTTAATGTTTTATAGTTTTTATTGTAGAAGTCTTTTATGTCTTTGGCTAGGTTTTTTGCTAGGTATTTTATTGGTTTTGAGGTTATTGTGAATAGAATTGTTTTCTTTACTTCTTTCATTGTGGATTTATTGTCAGCATATAGAAAAGCAACTAATTTCTTTAGGTTGATTTTGTATCCTGCAACTTTGCTAAATTTGTTAATCAGCTCCATAGTCTTTTTTTTTTTTAGTTCTCTGGGTCTTCTAGATAAAGAATCATCTCATCTGCACACAAGGATAGTTTTAATTTCTCTCTATTTGAATTCTTTGATATTCGTTTTTTGACTTACTGCTATGGGAAGAGTCTAAAGGACTAAATTGAAAAGGAGTGGTGATAGTGGGCATCGTTGTCTTGTTTTTTATTTTAGAGGGAATTCTTGCAGTTTTTCCCCATTCAATATGATGTTGACTTTGAGGTTATTGTATATGGTGTTAATGATGTTGAGATACATTCTTTCTATCACAATTTTCTGCAGTGTTTTTAACATGATTGAGTGTTAGATTTTGCCAAATGCTTTTTCAGCTCTTTTGATATAATCATGTAATTTTTGTTCTCTGTTCTATTTATGTGGTGAATAGCATATGTTGATTTGCATATGTTGAACCACCCTTGTCTTTCTGGGATGAAACCAACTTGGTCATGGTGTACAATCAATTCAAAAATGATTTTGAAAGTGTTATAACTTTGTATAGAATTTTTGCATCTATATTCATCAGAGATATTGGTCTATAATTTTCTTTTATTGTGATATCTTTATTTGATTTTGATATTAATGTGATACTGGCCTCATAAAATGAATTAGAAAGAATTTTCTCTAAAAATTTTGGAGAATTCAGCTGGAAACCCATCAGGACCTGAGGTTTTCTTTGATGGCAGAATTTTTTATTGCTGTTTCTATTTTGTTGCTTGTTATTGGTTGGTTTAGGCTTGCTATGTCCTCTTGATTAAATTCAGATATGGTCTCTGTACTTAGAAATCTATCAATTTCTTCTGTGTTTTCCAATTTATTGGAGTATAAATTTTCAGTAAAGTTTCTGATAATCCTTTGCATTTCTTCACTCTCTATAGTGATATCTCCTTTTTCATTTCTGGTTTTAATGATTTGAGTTGATTCTCTTTTTCTTGTTAGGTTGGCCATGGGTTTGTCAATTAATCTTTTTAAAGAACCTGCTTTTTTTGTTGATTCTTTGTATTGTTTTTATTCTCTATTTTATTTATTTCTGCTCTGATTTTATATTTCCTGCCTTCTGCTGGCATTAGGATTAGATTCTTGCTGGTTTTTTGGTTAGGTCCTTGAGATGTGTCATTATGTTGCTTACTTGGCAACTCTCTGTTCTTATGTGGGCACTCAATGGTATAAACTTTCCTTTTAACACTGCCTTCAAAGACTCCCATAGATTGTGGTATGTTGTCTCTCTATTTTCCTTTAATTCCAAAATGTTTTTTTTTATTTCTCTCCTTATTTCTGATCCTACCCACTCTTAATTAAATAATGTATCACCCAATCTTCATGTATTGAAATAGTTCATTTTGGTCTTTCTGTTGTTGATTTCTACTTTCATTCCTTTGTGATCTAATAAGGTATAGGGAATTATATTACATCTTTGAATTTGCTGGTGCTTGGTTTGTGGCATAGGATGTGATCTATTTTAGAGAATGTTTCATGGGTAGCTGAAAAGAATGTGTATTCTGCTGTTCCTGGATGAAATATTCTATGTTCATTACTTCCATTTGGTTTACAACTTTCTTTAGTTCTAAAAAGTTTTTATTCATATTTTGCCTTAAAGATAAATCTAGTGGCAAGAGTGGAATGCTTAAGTCTCCCAGTATTATTGTATTTGTGTCTATTTGAGATCTGATATCCTTAAGTTTTTTTTTTTTTTTGTGAATGCACTCACATTTGGGACATAAGTATTTACTATCATTATCTCCTTGATGAATGGTTGCTTTTAATAAAAAGGAAGTACCCTGCTTTGTCTCTTTTCATGGTTTTTGCTTAAAGTCTGTTTTATTGGAAATCAGCATTGCTACCCCTGAATATTATTGGTCTTCATTTGCATGATATATCTTTTTTCATCCTTTCACTTTTAGTGAATAAATATCTTTGGCTGCAAGGTGAGTCTCTTTTAAGCAGCATATATTTGGATTATGTTTTTTTTAATCCACATTGCCAATCTATATCTTTTAATCAGTGAGTTAAGTCCTTTGACTTTCAGTGTTATCATTGAGATATGATTTTTTCCCTGTCATTTTGTGTTCTTTATTCTGTTCAATATAATGTTATTTCTTCTTTGCTTAATTGCCCCACTGATTGAATTCATCTCTTCTCTGGTTCTGAAATTTTTTTTTATGATTTATGTCTTTAAGTATTTTTCTTTAGTGCTGGCTTAGTATTCATGAAATTTTTGAGATTCTATTTATCTTGAAACACTTTTGTTTCTCAATAAATTTTGAATAATAACATTTCTGGATATAGCAGTTTTGTTTGGAAATTGTTTTCTTCCAGGGTCTGGATTACATCATACTAGTCTCTCTTGTCATTTATGACTTGGGTTATAAAGTCTGGAGTAATTTTTATTATTTTGCCCCTGAATGTCACCCGTTCTTTTGTTCTCACTTCTTTAAAATTCTTTCCTTAGCCTCTCTGTTGGTCATTTTGATTATTACATGGTGTGGGGAAGTCTTTCTTTGATCTTGTATTAATGGTGTTTTGTATGTATCCTGTACACGGATAATCAAGTCTCTTTGTTTGGAAAATTCTCTGAAATTATTTCTTTGAAGAGATTATGGGTACATTTCATCTGTCCCGCTATCCCTTCTTCAATGCCTTTTTTCCATAAGTTAGGACATTTCATATTTTTCCATACTTTTGGATGTTTAGGTTCTGTTGTTATAATGTCTTCTGTATAATGTTGACTATGCTTTCAGTTTTGGTATTTGTGTGTGTGTGGGGGGGGATCTGGAGGCAGAACCCAGGAACATTTGACCTCCAAGCTATGCCCTCTGGCCTATATTTTATTCTTTATTTTGAAACAGGTTCTCACTAGGCTGTGGAGGGCCTCACTAAGTAGCTGAGTTTGTCCACAAACTGTGATCCTCCAGTATCAGCCTCCTGAATCCTGAGATTACAAGTGTGTGCAACCATGCCTGGCTATACTTTCAGTTTTGAATGAGCTGTCTTCTAACAGTGATATTCTGTTTTTCATTTCATCTAATCTTCCAAAAGTTCTTTCTATTGGTGTCTTCATTTTATTTATTGACCCTTTCATTTTATTCCAGGCCTCTTTCTGATTTTTTTCTTAATGTCTTAATATCCTCTTTCATTTTCTGTATTCTTACTGTGAAGCCTTTCATTGTATTAGAGATCAGGATTCAGAATTATCCTTCTTGCACTTCTTGAAGATCAATATTCATGACTTCCCTTATTTCCTCACTGTTCCTCATTCTCATATTTTTAGAATTTTCAGGTTTCTGTTTCTGTTGTTTTGGCATCTTCTTTCATTTTGTGTGTGATTGGTTCATTGTTGATAGGTGCTGTACCTGGTCACTATTGGTTCCAGTTATTTCTCACACTTTGATATTAACCCTAAAGACTGTGTCTATCAATCCACTGTTGTTTTACCTGTAGACCATTAAAACTGAGTTGCTCTTGGGTATGTTCTGCTTGCTGTCATGGTGGTGTTGATGGGTTTCAGGTGTTAATCTTAGGAGTTTTGTCTGTCAGTACTTTTATAAAGAGTCAGCTCAATGGTGAGGGCATATTAGTTTGTGACCCATGTGTTTTTTAAACTTTGATGTATGGTCTGTTGAGTGCTTTATTCTATTGGCTATGTTTAGTTTATCTTTATTGTCTTGTTTTCCTTTCCTGTGGATTACCTATCTGATCCAATCTTAGCAGTAGGGATTTAGAGGTGTCAGCAGGTTCATGCATGGGAAAGTAATGTTTTTTTTTTTTTCTTTTTTTGGTGGTACTGGGGTTCCTGGAAGCCCTTCTTCCTCCGGGCTACACTCCCAGACCTATTTTATATTTTTGAAACAGGGTCTCTTACACCAGCATGGCTGGCTTCGAACCTGCGCGATCCTCCTGTCTTCTCTGCCTCCCAAGCGCGGGGATTACAAGCATGCGCCACCACGCCCGGCTAAGTAATGTTTTTTTAATGGTGAGGGTTAAGTGAGAAAGGAGAATCTGGGGTGATGGATATAGAAGTAGGGTAAAGTAGAGGATATGATTAAGTTGGTTAAAGATTTATGTATAGTAAGGTAGTATCTGGTTGAGATGAGAGATGGTGATATAGTAGGATTCTTGTAGTTGTATAGAGTATTTAGGTATGAAGATATGAAATAGCTTGAATATAAAACAAAGTGATACAGTAAGAAAAATGTTTTGAGAGAAAAGAGTAGATAGGATAGAAGAAGAAGCTTGTAAAAGGAATGGGAGAGGGAGCAAACAAACATGCATAAAATAAAACAAGCAACAAAACCTATCAATTATAAGAGTAAATCAAAGACAAAAAACAACAAAAAAGAAAAAATAGTGACAGTAAGAAAGAAATAAAGCAGTACTGCCATTTATACATATAGGGCCCATATATCTGTTTACTTTAGTAGATTCTAGACTATGTTCCAATGTCTCTCATTTGTTTCATAACCTTTTGTCAGCTTTTGGACTCACTTTATGAGTATTTGTGTCACTCTCTTGCCTCTGACCACTTTGAGCTCAGATGTCAGGTTGGTAGGTGTCACTGTAAATGAGTTCTGTGTAAACACAGGGTTCTGTGTTTTTCCACCCTGGGCTCTATGCCTCCTGATCTTGCATGGATTCCATTCCTTCTTGCCCTGGGCTCTGAGCTTTCTGGTCCTGGGCTCTGAGCTTTCTGACACTGGCCTCTGCACCTTCGGCTTTCAGCTCTGCACATTCTGGCCTTGGACCTGCATCTCCCTACCTGCACCAGCGGAGGGTGTCCAGTGTAATCTCAGAGTAAACCCCTGTGACTCTGTATGGATATTGTACCCTGGGCAATATGGGCCTTTCTTGTGTCTGTAGGTTCTAACCGGACCACCTCTGGGGTGGGCACCAGATCTTAGCTTGCTAAGGTTTCTGCAGCTGCTCTGGATGTTCATACACTGAAAAATATGGTAACCTTACTTTCCTGTGAGCCCAGTTCTCTGGAGGGTGCAGTACACCTATGTAGGTGCCAGCATCTGGTGAGTGCTCAGATTTTTGGATTTTTTTCTCCATTCCTGAAGCACCATGCTGATCACTTAAGATGCTGAAGCTCTGCCACCGCTTACTTCACCTCAAGTCCTTGGTTTTTTTGCTTGGAATTTCTTGGGGCTGTGAAGCAGTCAGTTGTGGTTTGGGTTGATGTCCTGAGATAGTGCTGGTCACCGCACCAGGTCAATTGCATGCTCAAGCTCTTTGCTATGAATCTCGTGTTCTGAGTATTGGATTTTATTCCACTATGTTTTCCTTTTTTGTGTTTTTGTTCACAAATATCTTCATTGCTTTTTTGTTAAGGAGCTGCATTCTTGGTAGTTGATTTTGGTTTGTAACAGCTACTGAGATGTGCTGCATCCACAGTCACCACTTTTCAAGTACATATTTTTATATAAGTGATCTTATTAAGTTGGGAAACATATATAGAAAATAGAAAGAAAAGAGAAATGTATTTGATAAACATTCACAGACACAATAATAAAAAATGATGGCCTTACATCTTGACTATGTGTGGAACAAAATGCAGAAGGCATCACTGACATGTGAGCAACTTCTATTTTTTTTGTCCACCCATTATAATATTTTTTTAATTTTTGTTTTCCATTGTGATATAATTTATAAATTATAAAATAAAAGATATTTGAGTTCATATTTTCATGAGTTTTATAAGTATGTGTATGTATATGTACATCATGATATGAAATAATTTCACCACCTTGACCAGGATCCTGTTCTATCCTCATCTTTAGTGAGCCATTAATGAACTTTTTAAAAGAATCTAGCTATTAATAACAGTAATATTAAAAATGTGCATATTATTTTGCTTTTAGAAATAGCAAAATGTTAAATGACTCTTACATTTAAGTTGATTACATTTACACATAGAAGTTCTGAAATACTAAGTTACTTGATATCATAAAATATATACATGTCAATAAAAATGTAGACATAGTGCTGGGCGTGGTGGCATATGTTTATAATCCTCATACTTGGGAGGTGGAGACAGGAGGATTGCACATGTTTGAAGCCAGCCTCATTGGCTTAAGAGACCCTGTTTCCAAATAAAAATATAAAAAATAGGTGTCTGGGAGTGTAGCCCAGAGGTAGAAGGGTTTCTAGGAACCCCAATACTACCAAAAAATATGTAGATCAAAAATTTATTTATTTTTCTATTGTCTTGTTTTCTACTGATTTTTATCTTTCTCATGTCTTCTTGTGCTTACGTTTGTTTTTTCCACTACTTATGGTGGCTTCTTTAATTATACTGGATGAGATATTGTAGAAGACTATGAATCAATACTGTAGCAATAAAACATAAAATCAGTTCAAATTCTGATCAATACTACATCTTTTAATTGAAAGTAATTTAGTTAAACTTATTTTTATATAACTGTTATTTATTAAATATAATTATTTGATAATAATTATAATTTAAAATATTTCTGGTATATTTTTATTTCTTTTTTTGAATAGTTTCTATTCAATTCAGTAGCACATTTTAATGGATTTTTCTTCATGTTACATTTATTATGTCTTTTTATATATTCCTGATATTTGTCAAAACTACACTGAGATTCCATCTAATCCCAATCAGAGTGACAAGCATAAAGAAGTCAAATAACAACAAATGTTGGTGAAGATGTGGGGAAATAGGAACTCTTCTACACTGTTGGTGGGAGTGAAAACTAGTTCAGCAACTGTGAAGATTAGTGTGGAGATTCCTTAGAAAACTAGGAATGAATCCAGAATATGATCTGGCCATACCAGTACTCATCTTTCTTTTTTAATTCAAGCCAATGTACTAATGCACAGTTATACAAACAAAATCATATCCATACTGAGTAAGTGCACACTTTCAGATTACTGTTCCTGCTCTAGGATCACTATTTAAAAAATAAGCAAAGCAACAACAAAAAACTCTCCTTCTTAGTATTGTTCAGTTTTCTTATCAATTTTTACAGCATGATATTGTGTTTATCTTTTTTATAAACCTAGTGATACATGGCCAAACATGCATCTTGCTACTAGCACATGATGTTCCAGTGTTAATATTAGAACTGTTTGCATATTCATGTATAATGTTTACACTGTGTAGAGGGCTTTCTTAGCCACTGCATGTTCCTTATCTTATCTTTTCCTCACTGTCAGTGTGTAGATGTAGATGTAGCATTACCATCTCCCTTTCACAGATGAGAAAATGGAAGCAAATACTGGGTAAATATATATATTTTATATATATAATTTACCTGTTTCTTTATAATTCTGATATCCACAACTCTTTTCAACATAGCTCATCACTTCTATCAAAATAATTTTATGATGTAACTTCAAGCCTTAATAGCAGTTTTTACCTTTCATGAGTAGTACTAAACATTACAGAAAACAGTACAAGTAAATGATACTCATAATGTAGGTTAACAAAAAAGCAAGGCAATAATATAAGTAAGATATTACTTTATGCATTTCTTCCTATAAGATACTGATTTTGTATATTTTTGCAAATAAAGTAAGTTGGTTACCCTAAGTTGGAACATTGAGAAGTTTTATAATCAGATAATGTGAAGTGAATATAAAGTAGTATTTGTGCCTTAAAGGTATACTGTTTTGCCAGGCGTGGTGGTGCATACTTGATACTTGTAATCCCCTCGGAGACAGGAGGATCATGCAGGTTTGAAGCCAACCTCTCTGTCTTAAGAGACCGTGTTTAAAAAAAATATATATATATATATATATATATATATATATATATATATATATATATGTATATATATGTGTATATATATATATATATATATATATATATATATATGGTCTAGGAGTGTAACCCAGAGGTAGAAGGGTTTCCAGGATCCTCAGTACCACCAAAAAAAAAAAAAAACAAAAAACAAAAAAACGGTATTCTGTTTTGAAAAGAAATGCATTATTTCCTTAGCCAATTTTATTTGGAGAAGCTTTCCTGGGATAAGTATTTATCTATATGACTGTTATAGTACTGGAACATAACATAATAACTTTATTCATGTGATTTATTTTCATCAAGAGGAGAAATTTATCATTGCCCAAGTAATATATATTCACAAGCATTTTAAGTTATATGTTTACCATAAAATAATCTCTTCTAAAGAGTATGGGTCCCATTGAACTTTATTATGTATTTTATGTGAGTGAATACACTTGTGAGTGTTATAGTGAATTTTATTAAATCTTTTATATGACTGTATGTGTATATATATATATATATACTCATAAGTATAAGTATACACTCACAAGTACAAGTATACAGAGAGAGAGAGAGAGAGAGAGAGAGAGAGAGAGAGAGAATGAATATATCCAGAAAATGGAAACTCTTAAGTGAATTATGTAGTAAATTGTTATAGTGAATGTTTATTTGTAAATACAATCCTAATAAGTTATACTAAATACTTGAGGAAGTATATCTCTTCCTAGCTTTAAACCCACATTTTTAATTATTAATAGATTGCTTTCTTTTACTATAAATTATTTTTTACCATTATTTTTTTAATATCATTGGTGCATTGTAATCTCACAACATAATGAAGTTTAGAGTGATGGGGCACATATGCACACAACAGTTTTAACTCCTTCCTTTTGCCTACCCAATATTGAGATTAGAAGTAATAATTTGTATATGTACATAGAATCAATAGAAATTTCCCTTCATTATTTCTTTCTCCCTACCATTACGTTTCCCCAGATTCCTCTCCATCACTCCATTGGAGTTGCTCCTTTTTTATCTAAAGTGTCTCTTCTATTCCAATTTCTTCCTAGCTTTCACATATGAGTAAGAGGATATGAACCTTCACTTTCTTATTTTGTTTGTGTGTGTGTGTGTATCTTAATGGGGTACAAGATGGTAAAGGCATACATGCATACAATACTCATTTAGCCCTTCCCCAATCCCTCTCATTTTCTCTCCCCTTCCCTCCTTCTCATGTTTGGCCTACTGATTCACTTTGATATATTTATGATGTACTGTATGTATATTAGAAAACTTCCCTCTTCTCTCCTCCCATCCACTCAGTTAGGTTGACTTATTTGCTCATCTATGGTTTATTTTTCCTGAACTAGAGTTCTTCCTATGGCCCTTTTGTCCTATTGGCTAATCTCACTTAAAATATTCTCTAGATCCATCCATATTTTGGAAAATAACATAATTTTGTTCTTTATTGCTAGGTAGAATTCCACTGTGTGTATAGCTGATAATTTTTTAATCCAATTCATCTGTTGATGGACACAAAGGCTAATCCCATGACTTGACTATTGTGAATTGTGTTTCCTTATTTGCTCATAAAAAGATGGATATGCATGCATAACTATAATGTTCTGATTTCTGCCCCTTTGAAAAGATACACAGGAATGGTATTTCTGGATCATATGGTGGATTCATTCTTAGTTTTCTGAGATACCTCCACACTGATCTTCATAGTTTCTAGACTAGATTGTAATCTCAACAACAATGTATAAGAGTTCTATTTCCCTACATCCTTGATAGTATTTTTATTGTATTCTTGGTGATTGTCATTCTAATTGGGATTAGATGAATCTCATTTTTAACCATTCTTAAAGTCCCTATGAATAAAATTATAGATTACAAAACCTTTGAGTGTGAAATTTTATCTCAAAATTATGTTTGAAGTTCACTCAAATTATTGTATGAAGTAATACTTTGTTCTTTGTCATCGATATATTTTAACCTATTGTGTGAATATTCTGAAACATATTTAAGTCATTTTATTGCTAATAAATATTTGGATAGTTTCCAAATGGGCCTACTTTAAAGAAAGCTGACATGAACAATCTAATAGTTTTATGTCTGTGTCACTTACTGTTGTACGCATATACTTTTTAAATTTTTAATGCATATTACCATGATAAAATATTTAAAATAAAAAGTTCAAACTCTTTTTATTAGCTTTAGCAATTGGTGAGTTTTATTAAAATGTAAAAGGTTGGAGAAAGGTCTAATTTATAGGGACAAGGTATAATAAGGTATAATTCATTTTTTGATTGGGCCAAATTTAATTTGTGTGTGTGTGTGTGTGTGTGTGTGTGTGTGTGTGGTAGGTATTGGGGATGGAACCCTTCTACCTCTGGGCTACACCCCCAGACCTATTTTATATTTTTTATTTGGGTTATTTAAAATATTAAAAAATATTTTATATTTTTTATTTGGGTCTCTTAAGCCAGCTAGGCTGGCTTCAAACCTGCGCATTCCTCCTGTCTCCACCTCTCAAGCACGGGGATTACAAGTTAAAAATGCCTATTGGAGAGAAGGAATCGAAATCAGTACACAGATAGAAAATCATATTTGGAACAGTGAATAGATCAGGCCACAGTTATACTCAAGAGGGTGCAGATAACATCAAAAGTCATGAAAATGGATGAAATCACATAAAGGGAAAGCACAGATTGAAAAGAGAATGGAGGTTAGGACCAGTTAAGAACTAATCCAGAACTCTCAGGAAGAGAAAGCAAAACTAGCAAATGAGACCAATATCTATAACTATAAATAAGGAATATTCAACTTTCAAAATTTGTGGTTTGTATTAATGTTGAAGTATATCCATTGATGAAATGATCGGCAGTGAATACACTTACAGAGTTTCTAAAATTCTTACTGGTTTATAGAAAGTACATACATTATCACAATCTTTATTGATTTATGTAGTCTAAACTTATATAGCAGAACTTTTTGTTATAGTTATTTAATTTGCATACATGATGAACAATAAATAAAATATAACATTAAAAATATACCTTTTAATCCACTTAATTCATATTTTTTAACTTATGGTCCTACTGATAACCAGCTTTATACCCTTGGGAAGCAAAGCAAACAAAGATTATATCCTCATGTGTTTGTAAGATCAACATAATGCTTAAATCATTATAAAGAGTGTTACAGATTGAGACTGTGCTTTTCATTGATGTTTGTTTTTTGATCTAGTGTTCACATTCTTTTGGAAACAAGAATATGTCACTCATAGTTATAATCAGTGAATGTGCCCATAAAAATTGAATGTTTAAAAATCAGAAAAAAAGCCCAGGCTGTGTAACCCCTTCATTGCTCCCTTAAAAATTAAAGGATTGATTGTGTCTGGGCCTCTTTGAAGGTTTGGGCAAAGGAACAGTGGAATATTTAACGAGATTTAGAAATTCAGCACAGTTGGTCTCAGACTCTGGGGTATGTTGTAAGCATCATTGATGTGGCTTTTGAGCAAAATAGAGGCATAGAATGTTGATTTGACTTTTATCAGATAGTATATGAAAGAAATTTAATAATGTGAATATCTCATTTACATATAAATAGTGGTCCAAATATTTCCAAATTTAAGAATAAAGACATACAGGTACTAAGAATGTTTATTTATTGGTGCTAAGGATGTTTATTTATCAGAAAATGTTGCACATAAAAAAATTGTGTGTGTGGACATTTATATCTTAGACCACACTTTAACAACCCAGAGGTGTTAATATACTAATAGAGCTGACACTCACAAGTACATGCTTTCTTTAAAGATATTAATCGCAGCTTTGAACAGAGAAAACCAAACTACTAGTACAGAAAGTAGAAATGTAACTGGCCTCTTTAGAAAAAGTCTACAAGGGTAATAGTGACTAGATTCACCATGCAAGTGCCATCATGATGAATGTTTACAACACTTTTTTTGAGAGCCAATTATACTGTTTTTTTTGTGCAGGGCCTGGAGATCAGCCAGATCAGTTGTATGCACAAAGCTGCTTTGGATCTGTCTTTTCAAACAAGAGCTGCAGAAAACACTCTAGCAAGGTTCAAGTTTTATCCCACTCCGGTAAGAGAAGCTTTCTTTTTCTTTGCTGTGGTGAGAGTTTGATAAGAAATCCTTTTAAACCACAATGTGGTCAGTCAGAGGAGAAGCTGTTCTATGTCACAAGTTATAAAATGTTTTATTTTCTTTGAAATATTTTTTCATGATGCTTTTTGCTTTTATGTTCTAGCAAGATAAACTGAAACACTAAGTCCTATTGCACATATTAAGTTTGTATTGGGAGTAGGGGAGTCTTAAACTACTCTTCTGTTGAATAAAATATGGGCTTATTTTGTATTTAATACCATAGATCTCCTGGTCAGGACAAAGAGGAAAAAAAAAGATCTGTATTCTGATACTGTGCCTCAGCATGAATCCATGTGTTTAAGTTGCCCTGACCAATGGGGTTATTAATGCCCAGCAGCTCATCACTGCCTAACTGGGCCTCTGGATTTACTTGCAGATACTTTTGACTACTCTAAACTTTTATTTTAAAAACTGGAAAAACCGGAGACAATAATTATGCATGAATATAATTGTGCACATACAAATAAACTACATGGTTTAGTTTACTTAAATATTTAGGCATGTAACGTGCTTCAAAACATGCACAGCATTCTCTGTATCATAAGCTCTACCTGAATTCATATCTTTCTAAAATGACAGTAAGACATTAAGGGTATGTATTTATGCACAGATATGCACAGAAACATATATGTATAAGTCTGTACATATAGTTGCATATAAATATTTGACCTATGTACAATTAACTTTAGATAATGAAAAGATGTATATTAAAGCAATGTAATCCCACAGTGATTTATAGTTTTCAATTTATATAACTCTTTACTTTCTTAGTAAACTTCAGAAAGCAGTGATATAAATATCAAAAAGATTTTATGACCAAAGAGCTGCATTTGAAGATAAATCTAATTTTTAAAATAAAATAAACTTAGATGATATAATTTTTTATCCTTTTTAGGTACTCAATTGCATCCATAATTTAATTCATATCCCCATTAGATTTGAACATAACTTCTCTCAGGGTTTTCCTCAGAGGAGCATTCCCAGTTTCAAAAGTATAAACAACTTAAAATTTCTGTCTAATAAGTTGCTAATAAATATTCATGCTCATTTGATTATTTCAATCTTGAATTTATTGAGTACCTTGCCAAAAGCTTAAAGAAGGGAAAATATGTAACTTATGAAGGGAATTTAAAGTATCTGTATAGATTGAATGGGAATTTAACAAATATGCTGGAAGATAGTTTCAGTGAAGGTTTGGCTAAGGACAAACAAGAAGAGTAGAGAGAATCAGGTAGACTCAGTAATGAAATGAATGAGATGAGAACTGATCTTTTAGATTTGAAAAGCAATTCTACTCTTAATGCAAGAGCTTATCACACTCCAGAAACAACATTGTTCCTTCCTTGTCTCTCATTTAATTTATGCATGCATTTATTACAATAAATTTTTAGTACTTCTGCTGTATAGGCTGCATTGAGAGAAAAAGAACAGGTTTTGCTCTGAATGAGATTCTGGTAAAAGAGCTGAAGCAAAAAAACACATTAATATTTCTGTCAGTTTATGTAATAAAAAAGAAATAAATAATTGCTTCAACATGCTGTGGTTTCTGTTTTCTTAAAGACTGTTGCTGCAGGCAGGTACAGCAGGCAACCATAACAACAAACAGTACCAGTTTCTTTAGATTGTATCTTTCCCACTTTTGAAGTGAATCTTAGTTGGAAAAAACTTCCTTCTAGGCTAAGAACCACACTTAATAGTGGATGTACACTCTATATCATTATACATTTGCATCAAGCCTTGAACTCACTTCTGATAAAAGTATCCTTTTATACTTTTTATTTTTCCATTTTGAAACCTTAGAATAACTGTATTTTTATGGAGAAAAAAAACTACTGTTTATGAAAAGCATTCAATTTACTACTTCCTAATGATGAAAACAATGAGCTGGCTTTCTCACACCTCTTCCCCTTCCAGAAATTTACTCTGCAAAATAAAAAGTTTGCAAATTTTAGCAAAGTATTTTACTGAAATTTTGCTCTTACCCTTCAGATTTCCTTTGCCTTCTTTGCCTTCCTCCCTTTTTTTTTTTTGTTGATAATATTGCTTCCCATTTCACTAAAAACAAAAAAATGAAGTTATCTGTTACTCTCTTGTGTTCTTTTGCCTCTAAGTCTACAAACACATTCAGTCTACACTCATTTTACTCTTCTTTCCTCCTTTTATAAATATATGAAGTGACCCAATATCCATGGCCCAATCCCTCCCATTAGGTAGTTTCTCTCTCTCTCTCTCTCTCTCTCTCTCTCTCTCTCTCTCTCTCTCTCTCTCTCTCTCTCTCCCCCCCCCTCTCCTCTCTCCTCTCTTTCTCTCTCTGAACTACAAAAGCCACCAAACCATGGCTAGGATGCATACCATTTATGTGGCCAATGTTCTATGCACATTTCTCAATGTGGTGGTGTGTTTGTTGTTTTTATTTCAGATACTACATCCATATCATTTCATTGTGAATAAAATGCAGTGGCTATATAATATTATTTTTATTAAAATGTTTTTTCTATTCATTATACTTATAAAAACCTTTTTTCATCCATTAATACCAATCACCATGTCATTTTTTTTATATCTGAAGTAAAGTTGAACAATTTATACAATACTCAAAAATAAATATTTGTTCAAGTTCTCTTTAACTTTTCATTGTATAAACAAGTTAATCCAAATTGTATTACTACTTTTTTTTCGGGTCTCAGGATGGAACCAAGGGAATTTTGGCCACCAAGCTACACCCCAAGCCCTACTTTATATTCTTTAGTTTGAAATGGTCTCATTAAGTTGCAGATGTCCTCACTAGTAGCTGAGGCTGTCCACGAACCACAATCCTACAGTCTCAGCCTCCTGAATGCTGGGATTACAAGTGAGCATCACCATGCCCAGCTCAAATTGTATTATATTTAAAAAAACATAAAAACATTAATAGATGAATGGACAGATTGAAGAGATATAGCCAGGTAGTCACATAGAGTTTTTAAAATTTTATTTGCATCCTTTTGATTTTTCAATTATCCATTTTTATTTTCTTATCTGGCCTGATTATGCATTAAATGATATCCTCCAAAACTTGGGATTTTATAATATATTTAAATTTTAAAATATTATTTCTTATTATTCTTTAAAATTTGAAATTAAAGATACCAATTATTCACTGTACACAAAAATATATGAACACATACATACATGCATTTACCGAGTCTTCTATATTAGGTTTTTAAATAAAATGTTCTTATTTTATACTCTGGAAAGAAAATGACTTCAAAAACATTATTAGCTCCTTCATTAATCCTCAGGCTGGACACACCATTAAATTCAAAGAGCAAGTATATTTTTTTAGTATCAGGATCCTGATGTCTACTTCCTCACTGGACTAAGCTAATGGAACTTTCCAATATATATTTGTAAATGAGCCAGTAATGAGATTGGTCTCTGCTCTTCAAGACAAAAGTAATTCTGTTGTGCCTCCCTCAGCCTTTCTCTCTGTGGATGCATGGTTAAAAATAACTACATTAAAATAAAAAAGCCTTGGTTCAAATCCTAATTTAATCACCTATCGGTTGTTAAGAACTTGAACAATTTACTTAAACTCAATGGACATTCATCTTTTTATTTTTAACATGAAGACAATAACATCAATTTCATATAATTGGATGAAATAATCTAGGTAAATAATTTAGTCATGAATTATACATAATATACATATCTTCTGCTTATATAACCCGATAAAGATAATTTAGGCCACAATTTTTTTATATTAGCTTTTGTGTGGTGTATTAGCTTTTAAATTTTACATGTAAATGAGTAAGTTTACCTTTTGCAACATTTTAAAAGGACTATGGTGTCCTATTAATACTGTGAAAATAGCTTTAAAACAAAGATTACTCATTAGATATAAATTTGTATCTTACTTTTACATAATTTGTTTCTATTTTGAAAAGAGTAAATGTTTATTTGTTATTTATTTGATTGAGATTAAAATATAGCATGACATAAATTCTCAACAGTTTTAATCTCTAAGATTTTTATATTTAAAGTGTTGTAGGTTCTTCTGAAATAAAGATTTATTCTAGAACTAGAGTTCCTTCCAAAACTATAGTTTTTCATTAGAGCTAACAGTGCTTAGTTAATCAGTTCTAAAAGTTTTTAACGCAGATTTCTGGAGCCACAATAACAGCACACATACTACTAGATTTATTTTATTTATTTATTTATTTTTATTTATTTTTATTGGTGCATTGTAATCATACATCACATTGGAATACAAGACTTGAGAGGATATACAAACACACATCATCCAATTAGCCCTCATCCAGTCCCCATCCCATTTCTTCCCCCTCCCTTGATCCCATGCTTGTTTGGTGATTAACTTTGACACATTTGTTTATGTACCACCTGCTTTTTAAAGAGGCTCCATCCTCCCCTATTCCATACCCTCTGATTGGTCACCTTAATTGCTTCACTATAGGACCCTTTCTATAGCTCGACCACTTCCTGTTGTCCCTTTCCTCCTAGTTATTGCTGATTAGGGGAAGCATCTGGTTTTAATTTTCTGTGATATTTCTCTGTGCATGCCGCGTTGCAAATACAGATCCCACTCTTTATGGCCCTAGTTGTGGCCTGGCTACCCAGTGGACTGATCCAGACCTCGCTGGCTCAAGCAGCAGCCTTGCCTCATGTGAGGCCCCGATTCTGGTCTTGGTGGGCCCGGCACTGGCCTAACCCCTTGGCAGGCTCCGATCCCAGCTTCGGAGGAGGCCCCAGCACCAGCCTTGCCTCATGGCAGGCTCCGATCCCAGCCTCGCTGGCCCCAGCACTGGCCTAACCCCTCGGCAGGCACTGATCCCAACCTCGGAGGCCTCAATAATGGCCTTGCCTCACGGAAGGCTCCGATGCCGGCCGCTGGCCCCGGAACTGGCCTAACCCCTCGGCAGGCTCTGATCCCAGCCTCGGAGGCCCCAGAACCAGCTTTGTCTCATGGCAGGCTCTGATCCCAGCCACCCTGGCCCTGGCACTGGCCTGACCCCTCGGCAGGCTTCCATCCAGGCCTCAGAGGCCCCAGCACCGGCCTTGCCTCACAGCAGGCTCCGATCTCGACCTTAGAGGCCCCAGCACCGGCTTTGCCTCATGGCTGGCTCCAATGTCGGTTGTTAGCCCCGGCACCAGCCTAACCCTTTGGCAGGTTCTAATCCTGGCCTCGGAGGCCTGAGTAGTGGCCTTGCCTCACAGCTGGCTCCGATGTCAGCCACTGGCCCCAGCACCGGCATAATCTCTCGTCAGTCTCCGATCACGGCCTCAGAGGCCCCACACAGGCCTTACCTCACAGCAGGCTCTGATTCCGGCCTCACTGGCCCCAGCACCGGCCTAACCCCTCGGCAGGCTCAGATCCCAGTCTCGAAGGCCCCAGTAGCGGCCTTGCCTCACGGCAGGCCCCAGTGTTGGCCATTGGCCCCGGCACTGGCCTAACCCCTCAGCAGGCTCTGATCCCGGCTTCGGAGGCCCCAGTACTGGCCTTGCCTCATGGCAGGCTCCAATCCTGGTCTTGTTGGCCCCGGCACCAGCCTAACCCCTTGGCAGGCTCTGATCCCGGCCTCGAAGGCCCCAGCACCAGCCTTGCTTCACAGCATGATCCCATCCTGGCTTCACTGGCCCCAGCACCGGCCTAACCACTCTGCAGGCTCCGATCCCAGCCTCCGAGGCTCCAGCACCAGCCTTGCCTCACAACAGGCTCCAATCCCAGCTTTGCTGTGTCCGTCGCCAGCCTCACCCCTCAGCAGGCTCTAATCCGAGCACCCTCTTCGCCCGACCATTTGTCCCACATTCTCGAGGGTGCGTGGTGGAAGCATTCTGCCTCTGGTGTCATTACTTCAAAGGTTCCAGGTGTAATGCATCAGATCTCTGCCTCCCCTGAGTACTGGCCACTGCCATTGCCACAACCTCCACCATTTCAAATCTTTCTCAAGCTCTTTTTCCACTCTGAATGTTGTCCAGTGTTCCTAAGCATGCGCAATGGTAGCATTCGACCTTTGGTGTAATTTCTCCAAAAAAATAAAATAAAATAAGGTTGGTAGGCTCCGATTTCTGCCTCTCCTGAATACAAGTCTTCACAGCCAATGCGGAGACTGCTTTCAACACCGCCTTTCTTCTTGGTCTCTGCTAAACTCTCTCTCCTTACAGGTGATGTCCAAGATTCTTAACAATATAGAGAAGAAGCAGTCCTCCTTAGTGGGGAATTTTTCCAATAATTCCAGTTTATTTGGATAAGTTGTATCTGCATCTCCAGTATCCTGGCATCTGCCACACCCTCCTTGACCCCTCTCTGATATTTTCATTTTTTTCTTTTCCTTTTTTACAGGGTCTTTCTGGGTGGAAAGGAGGTTGCCTAGGGGTGCCCCACCAGCGCCTGCCCACCCGCCCAGTGTAGGGGCCAGAGGCCCAGACCACAGGGTCCTTCTGGGTGGAAAGGGGGTCGCTAAAGGGTGCCCCGCCAGCACCTGCCCATCTGCCCAGGGTCGGGGCCAGAGACCCAGACCACAGAATCCTTCCAGGTGGAAAGGGGGTCGCCGAAGGGTGCCCAGCCAGTGCTTGCCCACCTGCCCAGGGTCGGGGCCAGAGGCCCGGACCACAGGGTCCTTCCGGGTGAAAAGGGGGTCCTAGATTTATTTTAAATGATAATTAGAAGCTGGGTCTAGTGGTGCATACTTGTAATCCCAGCATTCAGGAGGCTGAGACTGGAGGATCATGGTTTGTGGAAAGCCTCAGCTACTTAGTGAGGCCCTCTGCAACTTAGTGAGATCCTGCTTCAAAATAAAGACTAAAAAAGAGGACAGGAGGTATAGCTTGGAGGTAGAATGTCCCTGGGGTTCATCCCCAGACCTGCAAAAATGTAAATAAATAAAAATTAAAAAATAAAATTATAATTAGAGAGGAGAAACTCAGATTTTAAAATATCCCCAGGAAATGCAAGAGAGAGAGAGAGCGAGAGAGCGAGAGAGCGAGAGAGCGAGAGAGCGAGAGAGCGAGAGAGAGAGAGAGAGAGAGAGAGAGAGAGAGAATCCTAGTATCTACTTTATTGGTTTTACAATGTGGCTGCACCCACATTTGGGACAAAAATATTAACTATCATATTTTCTTACTGGATTGTTCCTTTTAATAAAAGGAAGTGCTCTGATCTGTCTCTGGTGATGAGTTTTAGCTTAAAGCCTGTTTTGTTTGATATCAGTGTTGCTACCCCTGCCCATTTATGGTCTCCATCAGCATGATATATCTTTTTCCATCCTTTTACTTTCAGTCTGTAAATGTCTTTGGTTGTAAGGTGAGTTTCTTGAAAATAGCATATATTTGGATTATGTTTTTTAATCCACATTGCCAGTCTATGTCTTTTGATTGATGAGTTAAGTCCTTTGACATTCAGAGTTATTATTGAAATATGATTTTTGTTTCCTGTCATTTTGTGTTCTATCTTCTGTTTGGTACAATGTTATTTCTTCTTTACTTAGTTGCCCCACTGATCAACTTCATCTCTTCTCTGGTTCTGAAAATTGCTTCTTTTTTCTTTTTTATCATTCATTTCTTTAAGTATTTTCTCTAGTGTTGACTTTGAATTCATGATTGTTCTTAGATTCTGCTTATATTGAAATACTTTTGTTTCTCCATCAGTTTTGAATAATAATATTCCTGAATATAGTACTTTTGCTTCTGATTCATTTTCTTTCAGAGTCTGGATCACATCATACCAGTCTCTCCTGGCATTCATGACTTGGGTTGTATAGTCTGGGGTGATTTTTATTGTTTTGCCCCTAAATGTTATCTATTCTTTTGTCTACACTGCATTTAAGACTCTTTCCTTGGCCTCTCTGTTGGTCATTTTGATTATTACATGGTGTGGGGAGGTCCTTCTTTGATCTTGTCTTAATGGTGTTCTGAACATGTAAATCCAAGTCTGAAATGATTTCTTTGAGGAGATTACAAATGTTTTTGGTGTGTCCCTCTAGGCCTTCTTCAATGCCTTTTATCCATAAGTTAAGATGTTTCATATTGTCCCATAGTTGTTTGATGTTTAGGTTTTGTTGCTGTAATGACTTCTGTATGCTGTTGACTGTGCCCTTGTACGTGTCTCTGAATGGCTCACTGCACTGCTTGGTCCCACGGCTTCTCTGGGTGCACACAGTTACCTGGTCTCATTCTGGGTCTCTGGAGGTCTCCCTGTGCTGCTGCAGGTGTCACCTCTGATGGGCACATGGGCTTTTGGCTTGGGTGTTGCTTATCACTTAAGATGTTGGAGCTCTATGGCCGCCTACAAGCTCTTGGATTACTTTTCTGGATTTTCTCGGGCTGGTGCACATGTTTTAGCCAGGGCCAGGACTCATAGTTTGGGCTGGCACCCCGCGATGGACCCGGTGGCCAGGCTATGTCTGTAGCAGGTCCATCACACATTTGGGCTTTTTTTGCAGTGGATCTCGCAGTTCAGAGTTACTGAATTCACTCCACTGTGGTTCCTGGATCTGTTTTGGCTTGTGAGCTGTATTTATTTTGTTGTTAAGACACTGCCTTCTCAGTAGTTAAACTTTATTTGTTTCAGCTACTGAGATGTGCTACTTCCCACAGTTACCATTTTGAATCTCCCTCATATCTACTTTATTGGGGTGGTATAAAAATTAAAATATTTAATAAATATGTTTCTAAAATAGTGCTTGGCATAAATGATACATAGACAAGAAGAGGAGAGAGAGAGAAGAGATAGAACTGATTTAATAATAAAGATGTTTATTCAGTTATCTCACTCAATTATCAATGGATATCAGTGATTTAGGAGCTGAATAGATTTCTAGAATACTCAGCTATTGCTTAAATTAATTTGGTAAGTCAATAAGTGGAATAATAATCTTTGAAGCAAATGGTTATATATGATTTTGAAAAAAATCTAATTTTCTAAACTTGTTTTACCTATCAAAGAAAAGTAGGGGATGTTATTCAAATTTAAAAATAGGATTCTATGGGAAAGGTAAGGTAAAATCTAACCATCTGGTCAAAGCATAGCACAATTCCAGTAGCTGCTGGGGGAATAAGTGGGCAGAATCTAAACAGAAAAATTAAACCTGTTTACAACCATGAGCATCACTAATATGATTTCCCCTTTCCAGAGGAGGAAATGTTAATATGTCTCAATAATACTTCTGAAACCCAGTTTTTTTATGACATTAAAACTAGTGCTCCTTCCTAGAGGGAAGTAGAGAACATTATGTTAAGTAAGATTATCCAGACACTAAAAATGAAGAATCAAATCTTTTCTTTTATATGCAGAAGCTAGGGAATTATTAGGATACAAGAAGGATTTTTTAGATAATGGAGGAGAAACTCCAAGGGAGCTAGGAAGGTGGTCTAGGATAGGGAGAATTAATGAGGAAAATACTTCTATTGATGTTATGTAGATATTTAAAAATACCAATGAGAATCTCAATATCATGTTTGGGGAAGGAGAAGAAGCCAGAGAAAGTTCACCAAGTGCTGTGTGCATGTATATCACTATGACTATGAACTATATTATGATGTGAAATTACAATGTACCAATAAAAGTAAATACACAACCCATTATATATATATTAGGATATATATATATATATATATATATATATATATATATATATCCTAATACTTATTACTTTTGTTTTTCAAATAATTTCAGTGAAAGTGAGAAGTTGCAACTCTAAAAAACATAGACACCCTTATTTTTACTTTATACTACATTAAGGCTACTTTATAAAAGGTCTAGCTTGTAAAAATTAGGAACCTAAGTGGACTCATATTAGTTTCGCATTAATGAGAAATAGACTACTAAACCTAATAAATAAGTATGCAACTAATCTTTAGTATATTTATTGGTGGATATTGTAATATATCAAGTTTTGGATGTTTCTTTCAATCACTTTTTCTGTGAATCAGTTCCAGTATCACTCAATTGGTAATTAAATATAATATAATTGAGTTATAGCTTGGGTTAATATCTAGAATATACAGAAAACCCAAGAAACTTATTTCCCAAAAGTCAAATAACCCAATAAAAAGTTTTCACAAAAGAAAATTTAAGTGGCCAATAAATGTATGTAAAATGTTTGACATCATTAGTAATCAGAGAGATGCAAATCAAAATTACCATGAGATTTTACCTAATCCCAATTAGAATGATAATCATTAAAAATATAGCAACAAATGCTAGTGAGGATATAGAAAAGTAGAAACTCTAATACATACTTGATGGTATTGCAAATTTGTGCAACTACTTTGGAAAACAGTGGAGAATCCTCAGGAGAATGAGAATGAATCTATCATATGACCTAGCAGTACTTCTGCATATCTACCAAAACAAATGGAAACCAAAGTAACAGAGTAATAGATGCATATCTATGTTTATAGCTAAACAATTCACATTTACCAAACTATAGAACCAGTAGAAATGTCCATCAACAGGTAAATGGATTACAAAACTATGGGATATGTACACAATTAAATTTTACTCAGCCATAAAGAAGAAAAAAAATGTTATTTGCAGAGAAATGAATGGAACTGGGGAATATTATGCTAAGTGAGATTAGCTAGTCAAAGAAAGTGAAAGGTCGATGTTTTCCCTCCTGTGTAAAAGGTAGGGAGAAATTGGGACAAAAGAGGGACTCCAGACAAAAGAGAAAATAATCCTAGTGGAGTGATGAAGGGCAACTAACTGAGGAAGATGGGAAGAGAGAAGAGAGAAACACTTCAATGATCAGGATGTACATATACAAATTTACCAAAGTCAATCACTGTGCTGAGGACTGGAAAGAGAAGAGGGGGAGGGAATATGGCAGCAACTGGGGGAGGGCTCAATGAATACTATGTGAATGCATGCCTATATCACCCTGAACTTCAACAAAATGTATGTTTACAATGCAAACAAAAAAAGTATAGCAAATATGCTATACATACAATAGGGGCAGATATTTTTATTCAATTTTTACTTGTTTTATTATAGAAATTCTGTTATTTTTAGTAGAGTTGATAGAAACTATGGTTAGCATATGTTTTCTGAGACTTTCCAAAATTCTTCTCCTTGAAAAAATATAGACTGATGAGATATTAAAACTCCAACTTAAACAATTTTAATTCATGTTAAAGGCAGTAATAGATACTGCTTTAGAGCTCTTAAAGCAGTTAATACTTAATGTGATTTTATTTAATATACCCTGACTGTACAATACTGTGAAACATATAATACTTTTATAAAATGGAAAAGTGCTTTGTAGTCTTAAGGCATTCATTAATCAAGTAATGGAATAATGTTAGGAATAATTTACATTCAAGCAAGTAGTTCCGGCTAAGAGTGTTGCAGAAGAAATATCAGAAAACAGAGCTGATTTCCCAATTCTTCTTGCATCTTTTTTTGTAGCTATCTTCACAAAGAGCATTTTATTCTGATGTTTGTGTAGATTACTTTTTGCCCATTGTACATCTTTCTCCCTACACTGCACAACAAAATGAATAGGCGATAGCTCCCAGCATTTGACACTGGCAGGAAAGATTAGCAGGAGAGCTGACTTTGACAAATCAGATATATTAAGCCTTTGCTTAGAGGGATGCACTGCAGAAAAGCTGGTTTGTCATTGTAACCAAGATACTCTATTTTTTTTCAAAAAGAAACAGAACACTTTCAGAGTAATACATTGAAATGCCACCTAGTTGCCTAAGATCTAAATTTTAAATTATTTTCTAATATCCGTATTCAACTTTGTTATGCTAGCCAGGATATTGACTCATATCATTTTATAATGAGAAAATATACATATTTTATGTTTGCTTTCATATTGGGAGTTACCATGGACATAAAAATTGATTTTAGAATACTATTTATTTCATAGAAGATGCTTGTTGGCCAGCAGAGTTAGGCCATATTACACCCTCACAACCAGAATTACTGTTCTGTTTGTGTTTTCATGCACTGTAACAATTTTTTAGATTGTCTGAAGTTGAAAAATGGTATTTTTTCCAAATGCATGACTCTTTCAGTGACATTGATGTTCTTTTAACTAATCCGTGAACAAGTTTTGGAAAGAAATTGGTTTCTCTTAAATTCTATTTCTAGTAGTTAAGAAAGCTATACAGGTCATCTCAATGTTACAAGGTTTGGAACACTAATACTCTATCTCCTGATATATTTTTGTACTTCAGTTAACCTTGTGCTTTATCTAAAGTGAGAGAGGGAGGAGAGAAGGACTAAAGGGATGGTATGGCAGATTAGGGTAAGAAATATTGGGGTTGTTAAGTATTTAATATAATTTTTATCTCCATTTATTATATAGTTATATATCCTCAATTTTATTTACATTCTGTGTATTTCTACCTCTTCCTTAAAGGAAACTCTTACTATAAGCTTTTATTTTAAAATTAGTATGTGTACATTTAATGTAATTATTTTTATTTATTTTTATTTTTGTATTTTTTATTTTATTTTTGTATACTTTTGAATACTTTTTATTTTTATATACTTTTATTGGTACATTATAATTATAAATCATAATGAAGGTCAGAATGCTAGAGATATACATGAACACAACACTGTACCAAACCCATAGTGACTTAGTTTATTTTTAATACTTTTATTGGTGCACTATAGTCTCACATCACAACCTAGTTCATAGTGATGGTGACATCAAGCACACAGTACTTGGTGGGCTTTCCTCTTCCTTCCCGTTTTTCACTACCTTCCCCTTACTTAATATTGAGATTGGCATTTATACTCTCACATAACATTAATAGCATATGCCCATTAGTGTGCATAACATTAATGGAAGTGTTTTTTTCATTAATTCTCCCTCTTCCTCCCCACTCTCCACTAAATGACCTCTCATTTTTCTAAACTCCCTCACTCCCCTGGAGTTTCTTCTCAATTATCTGAAGTCCTTCTTGTATCTTGATTACTCTCTGACTTCTGTAAATGAGAGAAAACATGTGGCCCTTCACTTTCTGTGACTGGCTAATCTCACTTAACTTAATATTCTCTCTTCAGGTTCATCCATTTTTCTGCAAAATGGCCTCAGTTTTTCTTCTTTATTGCTGAGTAGAATCCCATTGTGTTAATATCCCATAATTTTTTTGATCCATTCATCTATTGAAGGATATCTAGGTTGGTTTTATAATTTGACTATCGTTAATTGTTCTGCTATAAAACATGTATATGCATATGTTACCATAACATTTTAATTTCAGTTTCTTTGAAAAGATACCCAGGGGACTTCTGGCAAGATGGCAACTGAGAAAAACATCGTTTTACGAGTCCTGCTTACACTTGATCTTCATTGCCTCAAAACAGCACTTCACATAGAGAAACACAATCAGTAGAGGAATAAAAACCATAAATACAAGGGACAGAGAAAAAGAAGACTATTAGAACAACAGAGAGCAGAAAAGAAACATGCCTGTCTTGCAGCAGTGGGCACCATGCAGGCACCATCTTACCTCACAGCACCAGACTCCAGAGAGGAAAAGGAAAACAAAGAGCTGAAGTAAGCAGCTGCAAATCAGTTGGTTGTAATTCACCAGTTCTTCCTGCACAAAGAATGTTTAAAACTTCCAGTTGCCAAGTCCATCATGCCCTCTATGTATTCAGAGCAGCCAGTCCCAGAAGTTCTTCCAGGGATTCAGAGCAGAGCTCAAAACCAGAAAAAAAAAAAAAAAAAAAAAAAAAAATACACCAGACCAGTGGCTGAGGGTGCTGCAGCTTCCACAACCACAAAATAACAGAAACTGATAACACAGAAATGAAAAGATCTCCAGAAGATCAAATCAGGAATGTAACTGTAGAAATAATATGGGATTTCAGAAAAGAATTTAGAGAGAGCCTAAAAGAAATAAAGAATGCAATCATTGAAGTAAAATCATCAACTCAAACTATAAACAATCGATTATACCACATGGAGAATAGAATCTTGCTCCTAGAGGATAATCAGTCCAAAGCAAATACATATTTTTAACTTAGAATAAACAGTTCAGCAGCAAGAATTGGACATTGAAGAAATATGGGCCCATCTTAACAGAGCTAACCTAAGAATAATGGGCATAGAGGAGAAAAAAGAAGTTAAAACCAAAGGGATCAATAATCCTTTCAAAGAAGTAATAGCAGAATATTTTCCAAACATAGAGCAAGAGGTTGATATATAGGTTCAGGAACATATAGAATTCTCTTTAGACAAGATCAGAGAAAAGTTTTCCCATGCCACATAATAGTCAAAATGGCCAATGTAGAAGCCAAAAAGAGAAATTTAACATCAACAAAAATAAAAGGCCAAGTGACATTCAGAGGAAAAACAATTAGAATCACCATACTTCCAAAACCAAGCCATGAAACCCAGAAGGGCCTGGGGTAACATATTCCAAATTCTGAAAGAAAACAACTTATAGCCAAAAATTTCCTATGCAGCAAAACTATCTTTAAATTAGATGGGGAAATAAGAAGCTTCCATGACAATCAGAAGCTGAAGGAATTTATGTATTCAAAACCAGTGCTAGAGAAAACTCTCAAAGAGATTAACTTCAAAGAAGAAATAAGTAATACATTCCAGAACCAGAGAAACAAGAATTTCTATGCAGCAGACAACTAAGCAAAGAACAAACACTATATTAAACAGAAATAAAATCTATTTTTTTTTTTTTGGTAGTACTGGGGTTTCTGGAAACCCTTCTACTCCAGGCTACACTCCAGGACCTATTTTATACTTTTTTATTTGGAAACAGGGTCTCTTAATCCAGTGCAGCTGGCTTCAAACCTGTGTGATCCTCCTGTCTCCACCTCCCAATCACAGAGATTACAAGTGTGCACCACCATGCCTGGCTCAGAAATAAAATCTTAACATGTTAGGAATTAAAAACCATCTCTCAATAACCACACTGAATGTAAATGGCCTCAACTTCCCTTTAATAAAAAGACCAAAAGTGGCAAAATGGATTAAAAAACAGAACCCATCTATCTTCCACTTGCAAGAAACAAATCTTACAAGTAAAGATAGTAACAAACTTAATTAAAGAGCTGGGAAAATATCTCTTTGAAAATCTATTTAAGGTAAAATTAATATCTGGCAGATATATTTTGAGAAACAGGATATTATTCTCATTTGAAGTCAATATTTACAGATTAATCATAGTTTTGTGAAATGTATCAAGGGCCCAGTTTCTGGAAATCTAAATGCCACTCTACCAGCAAAGGACAGAGCAATATCTCAAATATAAACATGTCATAAACACTTTTCTGTATAATTGATCATGAATAAATTACATAAAGTGCTGATGTTACCTTCAGTCATGAAGAAGTACTCAAAAGTCAAAGCAAAATAAGGCCCAAGTTTAAGGTATGTGTTTATTATTCAAAGGATCTATTCAGATTCTGAGTCACATTATGGTTCACTTGGCTCACCGTGTCTCAGATTTATTTTTGTATGAAAGAAATGTTAAAATTTGTAACAATTTGAAGGGGTTTCAGAGCTTTAATCTCATTGAGTAGGCTCTGATTTAAATTTTATAAAAAATAATGGGAGGAAAATATTGACTCATGAGCATTTTTATGGCTGCATGGCTCATGAGGTAGACCAGTGGACTGGATATGTTTCTAAACTGGAATAACAGCAAACTATCAGCTGATTTAGAATGCCACCTGATACACACTTTAAAATACAAGATGGTTCTTAGTGTATTATAATTTTTTTCTTTCCTTTCTGTTTTATGGAGAGTAACTGTTAATATTTGGAGTTTACCTAGACAATAACTTATTATAGGTTACTAAGATTTCCCTAGGCTTTTTGTGATACTATAAATGTTGCTCAAATTTAGAAAACCTATTAATAGGCTTGCTACTTATTAATTAGTATATTCAGTAAAATTATCAGATGTATTTTTGTCAAAGACTACATGAATAATGCACAGTTTTAAATCAGACTTTAAAATGTTAACTTTATTTTTGGTCATGGACTTAAAGTAGTTCCACTCATTAAAGGAAAAATAATAATATCTAATCTAGATATAGTAATTTGTATTTATTTTCATCATTTTTCCACTCATTTCTATCACATTCCTTCCCCTCAAAACATATATACAAATGATCTACATTCATAGATTTTTTTTTATTTTACAAGACACTTTCTTGATAAGCATAGTCAAAATTAGTTTTCCTTCACCCAACACCACTACACTCACTTCTCAGTCTGTTACTAACACATTGATTTCTTGTGCATTTGGTACTTACTGTCTTTTTATTACCCAACCACAAGAAAACTGCACAATGTAAAGTGGCCTTGTCCACATATCTTTAATTGAATTCCAAAATAACATTATCTACTGATACACACACACACACACACACACACTACACGCATACATATATAAATGTGTGTATACACACACACACACACACACACATTTTTGCTTTTTTTCTACTCCTTTTATAACCTTTTTTGAAGACTAAACAGTCTTCTTTTTTTTTCTAGTACCTTTCTAAATTCAGGATGAAGTAACAGATTTCATGTCTTGATTTAGGAAGTTGGAAAAGCGAGCTGAAAAACTATTGAAACATATTTTGAGATAAAAAAAGAACCATATTTACACAATGTATTGATTTCATTACATAGTTATAAATTTATATGTATAATTTGTTGATATATTTTATATGTATGTACATTTATTTATATGCACCCATAAATATATATGCACATATCAAAACATATGAGTTATTTATTTGTTCTTTTTTTTTCAGTGCTGCGAATAGAACTCAGGGTATCACCCATGATAGATAAGTGACACTCTACCTCTAGACTACATTCCAAGCTCTTTATTCCTTTTTCATTACTACTGGGTTCAAACCCTTAGGAATTAGGGTTTGAGAAGAAGGATAGTCAACAGTAATATATAATATATCTCTATGGTTTAAAAAACTCTCCTAATTTAGATATGAACAATTCTAAATTTTAATTAAATTTCACCTTAGTATCCACATGTTTAGAAAATTTTATAGCAGATCATAAAATTTTGAAATTATAAAACTATGGAATATATACACAATGGAATTTTACTCAGCCATAAAGAAAAAGACAATTATATTATTTATAGTGAAATGGATAGAACTGGAGTATATTATACTAAATGAGATTAGTCAGTCACAAAGATAATAAATTGGATGTTTTCCCTAATATGTGAAAGCTAGGGAAAAAATGGGTAATAGGAGGAACTCTAGATGAAGAGATGCTATAGATGAGCAAATAAGGTGATCTAAGGGGATGAGGGAGGAAGAGAGAAATTCTCTAATATTCATTGACAAACATATGAAAGTCAATCACTAAGCCAAATATGAGAATGTGGAAGGAGTAGGCAATAAGGCAGGAATTGGTAAGGGCTAATTGGGTAATGTGTGTATGTATGCCTCTACCATCTTGTACTCCATTAAAATGCATGACTACAATGCACCAATAAAAAGTTAAAAACATTTCAGAAAGATGGAGAAAGAAATGTTACATTGTTTCTTCATATTAAGGCATTAGATTAAAATACTATATAGTATATGAAACTTTAGAAAATGTCTTATTCTAATGTTGTCTAACATAATCCTTTTGCAACAACCACATTATTCCCAAAACTACAGAAATATCTAAGAATTGTTCTGGGTGAAAAATAAATTAGTTTTCCTGGGAAGTCATTTAAGGAGAATATTTGTCCTTGGCTTTCTGATAATAATTATGGTTTCATAAATGGTGTCTTGGAAAACTCCAATCAATTTTCTGCATTTTTCTTCCTTTGCTCAGTTTCTTTGCAACCTCTTCAACACTCTTTTATTCTTTATCTTACATGAAGTTTCATTTTTAAAAACCATGTTCCTCTTACTAGCTCCTTTTTATGTCTGATGAGTTCAATTCTTTGAAGTATTATCTAAACATTAAACATTTACCCATTTGTTTTCCAACAAAAATGAATACTTATTCATTGCCTGTTATATGTTAAAAATTCAGACAATATTCAACCATTCTTGTATAACCCAAAAGTATGTTTTTATGAAGCTTCACAAACCATATATTCTATACACTGTTGATGGAATCTCTGGGTGTTTATTTCAGTTTTCTAAAGTTATTGTGACAACATATCACCAATTAGTGAGTCTAACACCTTTATTATCTCACAGTTCTGAAGGCTAGAAAAGTATGAAACCAAGGATTTGGCAAGGTCATGCTTCTTCTGCAAGCTGTAGGAGAAAAGTTTTCTTTGTGTTTTCTGGTGTTCACCAGCAATCATTCATACTCTGGCTTCTAGATGTGTCCCTCTAGCTTCTGCTTCTCTTTTGGATGATCCAACTTCTTCTATTTTTGTCTTCAGTTCATCTTTAGAGTATGCACGACTGTTTCTGTTTTCAAATCATTTTATCTTTATTATTGTCTGTAAAGACACTATTTACAAGGCATTTCATTTTAACAGTGTCAGATATTATGATTTTGACATTCTTTTGGGAGAAAACAATTCAATCCATAATAATAAAGATGTTGTTTTTCTTTTTCATTCTTTTTTTCTAGTCTTTCAAAACTTCCTCCTGCCTACACTTTCTTGTATTTCATCTAAAACCCATGAGATATATATGAAGTCATTTAAATTTTTTAACTTCTCTTTAATACCCTACCATTTTAAAATAAACTTAATTCATAGTTAAATTTTTTTTCACAAAGAGGTTTTATTTAGAAAAACGTTTGAATACAGGTCAAGGGAAAATGTGGGCCACTTGTATAGCATGAAAGCTCTTTGGGATCTTTGCAAATCTTTTCTTATAGGAGGGTAGTTAGAAGTACATGTTGGGAATGGGGTAATGGGATGGCCGGCCTCCTTTTTTTGAATTTTAAGTTCTCATCATTTCATTGGTGGGTGCTGAGTTTGACAAAAGGAGAAAATTTTTTTGTAAATTTTTTGAGGGAGTAGATTTTTACATCCCATAGTTAATTTTTTTCTCAAAAGTTGTACATTCCTTTATTTATTTGCATGCTTAGGCAATTTTTATTATTACAAAAATAGAAAGAAGGGATAGAACAAAGAACGGTGTTAGAGAAGACACAGTAGAGTGCCTTGGAAGTAAGACCCTGGGGTTTTGAACATAGACCAATTTTTATGAGGATTTATTATCTCCCATCCTGCTTAACCAATAGTCTTTTACCTCCCCTTGGCCTAATGCAGGTGCAGGCCCACCCATTATCTTCAAAGGGCAAACCTTGTTATGACCAAGTTGTATTACTTGGTTAACAAAGTCAGAAGTCACATGGTCAAGGTCAGAAGCTCCTCTCTGATGAAGGCCTGTATTATTTTCCTTCATCCTTGGTGAGCTTAGCCTTTTTTAAAATCTCTATCTGCTAGAAGTTTTTCATTATGTAAACTAGCAGAATATATGTTTATTCTCTTAAGTAATACTTCCAATTTTGCATCTTGTCTACCCTTTTTTAGCAAGTTTGATTTGGTTATTATTTCCTATCTTAATCCATTTCAATCTCAGTCTCTACTGACTTTTTCAATTCTTAACACATAAGTATGTACACATATCCTAAAATACCACAACTTGCAAAAATCTTTCACAGCCTATTTTTCCTGCTAAATAGCATTCTACCTGGTTATATATCATCAAATCCTATCTATATAATCAGAGTATAACTGATTGAAACTGCTATCAAAGATCCTAATTACTAACATTGGCCACATTCTAATGTACACTTATATTGGATTTTAATTTATCATATATACACAACTATTCTGATAGCTTGTTAGTTACCCTTACTGAATGTTCTTTGTTTTTTCAGTACTGGGCATGAAACCCAGGGGCATTCTACCTCTGAGCTATACCCCTGGCCCTATTTTTTATTCTTTATTTTGAAAGAGGGTCTCACTGATTTGTAAAGGAACTCACTAAGTAGTGGTGATGCAAGTTTGTAATCCCAGCATTTGGGAGGCTGAGACAGGAGGGTCTAGGTTCACATATATCCTCAGCTACTTAGTGAGGCCTTTGCAATTCAGTGAGACTCTGTCTCAAAATAAAGAATAAAAAATAGGGCTGAAGGTATAGCTCGGAGGAAGAATGGCCCTGGGTTCTATCCCTAGTACTGCAACAAAAAAGAAGTTAGAATATTTAGAATTATAATCTTCATTTCTCTGTTTTTATTATTCTACATATTTTACTTAAATAATTATTTCTATTCTCTGAATTTTCCTTAGCCCCAAACTATCATATTAACATTGGATTCTTTGAATTAGTCCCTACAACATGTTGACATGTTATTTGTACTCTTAAGTATTGTTTCAGACACAATTTATATTCTGTGTACTTTTTAGCATTATAATTTGTCATACTCTCCTCAGCCTTTCTCTTCTTCCTTTCTCTCCCTCTTCTATTTTTTCATAAAATTATTGTAATAGGATCCCTGTCACAAAATTTTCTGCATTTATTTTCCCCCTCCACAGTCTTGTCAGGTTGATCTTTCTGAAATTCAGCTATTGTTATTTAATTTACTGTTTTAAGAATCTTCAGTTTTTCATGACTTCTCCCTTGTGTACAGGAAACAAAAATAAGCTGAGATTGCCTACAACGTTCTTAATATAGACTCTTTCTGATCACCCTGAACTCATGTTCCATCACTTGCTCATACATCCACTGTATGCACGCACACGTGTTCCTTTGTCCTCTGCCTGATTGTCACTTCCCATTATCATCCCCTCTCCTCACAGGCACAATGTAGTATTCATTTTGCATGTGAAGTCATTAGCATAATGCCTAGCATACCACGGCAATAATAAATGTGGAGTGAATGATATATACAGGAGAGAAATCTGCTATACATGTCACTCAAGGAGCTCTTGCATTTTTTTCTCCAATTAGAGTATCTGAAATTGACTGAGCTCTGCTTCATAATTCAGGTTTTGTTGATGTGGAGATGCATTTCTCTTTTCAGAGATATGCAGAGTAAACAACTCTTTGGATTTTAAATGTCACATTGCCTCCCATCAATTCCTCTTTCTCCTCACAATGTTCCTATAGATTATCTGTTGCTGTTGCTGGAATAGGGATAAAAAGTAAAGAAAGGAGCAATTTGTCTAGCATCATTGAAGCACAAGATGTATCTTGTTATGGTTATTATATATGCTTGATGTGCTGTAGTATAAATAGTACTCAGCCACAGTCATATATGGGTTAAAGTTGCTTTCCAGAAAAGAGACATTGCTTCTACTAAATGAACCATAATTTGTAACATGTAGCTTCAAAAAGCTACTGCTTCTATTGATGAACTTAGGGAAATGTCAGTTTGGGAAAAGAGGCTTGAAATAATAAGCTCTTATTCCTATCCTGTTAAAAATGGAACAACACTATAGCAAGTACACTTCTAGCAAGACATCTTATCTCCTAGTGAGCAGTCAGCCATTAAGGTTCACTAGTTAGAAAATCCAAAAAAGATTCAATGACTAATATTATAGACCTTCAACACAAAATAAATTTATTTTTGGCTAAAAAAATTAACTAATTGTTGTTTTAAAAATATAGGAAATTTAGAAAATCTTGCTATAGCTCTATAAAAGATGGCATTTTTCTGACAACTCATATATTGTCTGGATCAATAAGAAATAATGAATATGTGCCCTGCATTTTATCAGAGAAGCTCTTGGGTTTGAAACTGCTCATATGAGAATAGTTTTAACTTGCTACATTTTGCTGAACATGCATAATATTGTAAACACTAAGTCTGTGAGGGGAATAATTAAAATGTAAGAATCTATTTTTCTGTATACTCTATTGATTAATGCATATGATTTCCTGATTTGAGCATTTGTTTAACATTAATTAAAATCCATTCTTTAAATTTTCAAGTTTCTTTCTTTTGTATTTTTAGGTTTATATCTCAAAAGAATTAATTTAGTTCAAGGCCTTAATTCTTAAAGTGAATTAAGATGAATAAAAACTATTAAATTTTTATTTTACATTTTATATTTCCTTTCTCAATATTTTATTCCAATTGTTCCTTTCATATTGTGGAGGAAATAAAAAGAAAAATACTTGAAATATTTTCTTAATAGATTTTTTCTTAATTTTTTTCTCATTCTAGGCAGTCAAACCTGTGATTAACTATATGTTATATGTAGACAATTCAGATTGCTAAAAGAACAGTTATAAAGCAGAGTGATTCTCTCTCTCCTTCTTATGTTTTCTTCCCTCCACCTTTCATCTGGCCTTCTTTCACTATATTAACAGCCAATCTCCAAACGGGTTAAATTCAACCCTCATGTCAATACCTGAGAGTCTAAAGATGGGAGTTGGAAGCCACACACCCCTGCTGATCACTCTCACCATGAGCAGTGATTTAAGTGGGCCCTTTCTTGATGTAGCATTATCAACCTTTCTTGGTGTAACATTATAATCCTACTGCTTTTTCTCATGAAAATTTACTCTAAAAAAAAAAAAAAAACATTTGTAACATGTCTGCTCTGCTCAAATGCCCAACGCTATCCATGTTTCCTGACTTTCAAGAGCTCTTCCTTTAGTTTACCTGACAAGAGCTCTCAGAACTTCCAGGGTCTTGAGCTTCCATGTCATTCATGCAATAGATGCTATTCCTTCTCACAATTTATAACATGGCTCTATCAGTTTGTCGTTCACAAACTTATGTTTCTGTTCATCTATTTTGCCCTGAGTTCCAAAGTCTTAGTTTATTAGGGATCTTACCTCGAGAATCATTTCATTTCACTTATTTTCCTCGTATTATAACTCATTTACCTAGGTGTTTTCAGCTAAAATCTAGAAGAATAAAGTTCTCCTAAATATTGTTTTCTTCCTTGGTTTTAAGTTTCACATTAATTGTAGTTTTACCTTTTACCTATTAAATGTCTGCAGTTGGTCCATTTTTCCTTCATTAAATGTACTAAAAGTACTTTTAAAAAACACTCTAGTTTATATCTGGGCTATTATAACCCTCCCCCCTCAGCTGATTGCTTTGCCTTCATTGTAAAACTCTTCCAGTATACCTGTGATAGCTAATTTTAGGTGCTCATTTGACTATATCAAGAAATAGCTAAAGCTAGGTGTGTTGGCACATGCTTGTAATCCCCACATTTGGTAGGCTGAGATAGGAGGATCGTGGTTTGTGCACAGCCTCAGCTACTTAGAGGCCCTTTGCAACTCAGTGAGACCCTGTTTTAAAATAATAAAAAATAGTACTGGGGATGTAGCTCAGAGGTAGAATGCCCCTGGGTTCCATCCCTCCCCCCCCAAAAAAAGACCTAAAGAACCAAACAACCATTTTATGGTATGTTTGTTAAAGTGTTTACAAAAGAAATTGCTATGCCAGTTAGAGTAGAGCAAGTACAGAAGAGCCACCCTCAATGTGACAAGCACCATCCAATTGACTGGAGATCCAGAAAGGACAAAAATAAAGCAAAGATGACTTAGTCCCTCTCCTGGTTCTGTGTCTCTGGGGAACCCTAAATAATAATATGTAGCAGTCAATTTAAACATGGAATAAAGAAAATTTCATTATGAAAAATGCCTTATACCAATGGGTTTTAATAATTCATTAATTAATAGAATGGGTGGTGAACTAAATGACATAAATTGGAGTAACAGCTCTGACACTACTGGGTTTTGCTTGCATTTTTACATTTTTGTGCCTCATTTCCTTTTTCTGCAGGTTTAAAATATCCATAGTAGCTTTTAAAGGGTTGTTGCAATAATGACATTGTTCACTCTATGTAATGTTCTGAAGCACCCAGAACATATGGCAGATTTTGTAAATGTCAATTTCCATCTTTACTACCACTGTCTTAGCTTTGGTTTCTTTAGGGGCTTTTATCATAGGATATTAGAATTGTTATTATTATTTTTCCAGCATCTAATACAATTTTTAGAATATAGTATTATTTGATAGTTTGTTTAGCCCAGTAAATTAAATTATAGTTTTTTATTAATATTTGCATTTATTGATTTTCACAAATAAAGTTAATGGAATGAATAATGTGAAATTTGAGTTCATTGAAAAATCATTGTAATATAGTGAAATATTTTGCTCTCTCCAACATTATTTGCTTTCTTAGATGTGCCATAACTATTCATAAGCTTTGTCCATCTTTTCCTATGGCACTGCCACAACTCAATCAGCAAATATATTTGGAAGCAACATGAAAATTTTGTAGAAAAGAAACATCTCTTTTCTTTGCAAAATGTAATTGCTAAATCCAGATAGATGGAAACCATTATAGAAACAATTTCTGAAACAAACAAAAACCCTATACACACTTGGGAGGACAGCAAAAATAATCATAGAAATGGATGGATGTTTTAGCCTAGAATGATGGAGACTGGTGCTTTATCTCTCACTTCAATTACAGTAAATAGTAAGATCAATCTGGTTGTTTCTTTAAAGCAAAAAAAAAAAAAAAGAAAGAAAAATTTTTCAAGCTTACTTTGTTGAATTACAAATATTATACAAGTTATTTTGTATGTCCCTTCCTATTAAAATCTTATTATTATAAGTATTTCTTTAACAATTATAAAAAATATATATGAAATTCAAAGAAAGAATATAGCTACGGGAGATAAATTAGGAAATAAAGCTTAATGTTTAAAATTAAGTAATAGTTTCCAAAATTCAAATGTATATGTATACATGTATATATAGAAAGATATTTCAGTTATATTAATGATAAGAAATAAGTTTTTTATTTTGTCTCAGTTGATTTTGTTTCATGAAACTATCTTCAAACAGTTATATAAATTTCCTAAGAACATTCCAGCCATCTTAGAAAGCAAATGGTTTTACTTCTTAAGTACACTATATGATTGAAAATTTATGATAGGTTGTATATTTATTAAAGGCTTACACAATGAAGCATATTACAAAATTGAATTTCATTTTGATGCCACCCATGTGTGCAGTCAAATACATTTTATGGTTACACAGTCTCTTAAAACACAAGAGCTGTTGGCTTTGGTCTCTATATGTGTGTGTGTGTGTGTGTGTGTGTGTGTGTGTGTGTGTGTGTGTGAATGCTGAGACCATTCAATAACAGAAATTGTGTCTCCTCTGACCAGGGGAGTTGCCTGGCAACATGACTGGAGTCGCAAAGTGTAATTTATGCCCATGTTTAGAACTGCTATTTATCTTCATTATAACTAAGTAATTTAAGTTGTCAACTCTCTTGTGACTATTGGATATCTGTTAACTATACATTTAATGCTTGACTAGACTGTGCTTCCAAAAGAAAAAGCAGCTATAAATTTCTGTGTTAGGTTTAAACCTATGTCTAACATAAGGCTACAATATGTCTTCATCTTCCTTAGAAAACATTGTCTTTCTACCAACAGTGTACTAAATGGACCTTACAGAGTACTGAGCAGTGTGATTTATTCATACATTCGCACAGGATAAACAGTTTTATGACAGTGAATCCAATTGCACCTGAGGGAATTGTGGAATCAAAGGCAAAAACTGATTAAACTTAAAAAATAGTAATATCCAACTTCCGTAACCTCCACTTTAAAATGACATTAATCCTATTGAACCATAACACAGTATGCATTTTTAAGCAAATAAAATCTTCACCCAAACTTTCTTGTCTTTTTCATAAAAATTGAACTCTTCATGCCCAGTAGTCTCATTCAATTGTATTTTTTTTTAAAGATAGTCAAAAGTGACATAATCTTTTTTTGGGGGGTGGAAATGAAATCTTTATGTTGATTGAAATAGGCCAGGCACAGAAAGACAGGCACTGCATGATCTTCCTCAGACATGGAATATGAGAGTTGAAGTGGAGAGTAGAATGGTGATTTCTCTAGTGGTGGGAGCACCGAGGAAGGGAAGACAGGGGAAAATGGCTCAGTGAACACTAAGTTCTAGTTAGTAGAAACAAGTGGTTCTGCTGTGCAATTTCAGGGTAGGGGGAAGCTATAGACAACAATAATATACTGTACAGTTCTAAAAAGCTAGAAACAAGGAGTATGAAAATTTTCACCATTAAGAATAAATATTTGAGCAGACACATATGTTTAATCTTAAACACTGCACAATTAACACGTGCACTGTAACATTACATGGTACCCCATTTGTAAGGACAATTGTTATGGTTTTATGTGACTTAAAATTAATTTTAATAAAAAGTTAATTGCCACTTATAGATTATTAATTTCTAGAATTTTCCATTTAATATTTTTGGATCATGGTTTACCATGGATAACTGAAATGGCAGATATCAAAACTGTTGGTGAGAAAGAACTATAATATAAGCTTGCTATAATACATAAGTTAATAGCACCTCATTTAGCTTTCTTCCTATACCCACCCCCCCGCATTGGTTTGAAGACTGGATAAATAAATGAGCACAGAAACAACTCAAATGTCAAGGGAGGTTTAAATGAGACAACATACACTGCACACAGGCAGGATTAGGAGCACTGAGCTTTAAGTCAGTTGGGTTGAAGCTCAGCTTTTTTCCCTACTTAGTTATGTATGTTACCTGAATGAATTATCTTTTTTATTATTCTTTATTTATTGGTGTATTGTATTTATACATCATAATGGGGTAAAAAATTTGTGTAGGCATAAATACACACCACCCAGACAGCCCCCACCCAGTCCCCACCTCACTCCCTTCCCATCCCTCCCTCCCATGCTTGGTTTAGTGGTTGACTTCGATATGAATAAGTACATCATGTGCTTTAAAGCATTTCCCTCGCCCCACCTCCCATCCCCAGGGTTAGGTTGCCTTATTTGCTCCTCTATAGGATCTCTTTCTTCACCTGGAATTCCTCCTATGACCCTATTCACCCTAGCTTTCATATATTAGGGAAAGCATCTGATTCCTTACTTTTTGTTATTGACTAATCTCACTTAGCATAATGTCCTCAAGACCCATCCATTTCTCTGAAAATACCGCAATTGTATTTTTTTTATGGCTGCGTAAAATTTCATTGTGTACATATCCTACAGTTTTGTAATCCATTCATCTGTTGATGGGCATCTTGGGTGGTTCCAGAGTTTGGCTATGGTGAATTGTGCAGCTATGAACATAGATACACATGCATTAGTTTGGTAGTTTGGTTTCCTTTCTTTTGGGTAGATACCCAGAGTGGTATTGCTGGATCAAATGGTATATTTGTTCCCATTCTTCTGAGGATTCTCCATACTGTTTTCCAAAGTGGTTGCACTAATTTGCATACCCACCAACAATGTTTTAGAGTTCCCTCTTCTCCACATCCTCGCCAGCATTTGTTATGGTTCGTGTTTTGAATGATTGGCATTCTAGTTGGAGTTAGGTGAAATCTCAGGGTAGTTTTGATTTGCATCTCTCTGATTGCCAGTGATGTTGAGCATTTTTTCATGCATGTATTGGCCATTTTAATTTCTTCTTTCATGAAGTGTCTATTTAGTTCACTTGCCCATTTTTTAATTGGATAATTTGGTTTTTTATTGTTGAGTTTCTTGAGTTCTCTATATATTCTAGATATTAGTCCTCTATCAGAGGTGTAGGTGGCAAAAATCTTCTCCCATTCTGTTGGCTCCCCGTTGATGTTCTTGACAGTTTCCTTTGCTGAACAGAAGCTCTTCAATTTCATGCAATCCCACACATTGATTCACCTTTTGGTTTGTTGTGCCTTTGGGATTTTGTTGAGAAAATTTTTATCTGTGCCTATGTGTTGCAATGTTGGACCTATGCCCTCTTCGAGGAGCCTTAAGCTCTGTTTACCTAATGATGAAATTATGTTATTTTTAGTTTTAATAAAAATATGTGACATTTGGTTGCAAAATTATACATTGATCTTATATTCACCATTACTTAGAATGTCAAAAGTATGCTATAATTAATGACTTATAAAATAATGATAATAGTTGGAAACTTTGTTTTTTTAACTAAAAACCTGTACTATAATATATATATATACATATTTGATTAATATGTATCTAGATATAGATAGTTAAAATAATTAATCTATTTGATTAATTTCAGTTTTATTTTTAAATCAGTCATTATATACCTTGTTTTTGTTTCTCTTTGTGTATGATGGGGAGGTACTAAGAATTGAACCCTGGAGTGTTCTAGCTCTTAGCTACACTCCCAAGCCTATTTTATTTTATTTTTTAAATTTTGAAACAAGGTCTCACTAAGTTCCTGAGGCTTCCTCAAACATGGTATTCTACTGTCTTGGTCTCCCAAGTAAAGTATGTGCTACCATGATTTCCTTCTAAGTCCTTAATTAAGATTGAATGAAAACTAAATTAAATTGGTTATACTTATATATTTATCTCGTCTCTTTTCAGATATTAATGTTGGTAAGATATGTAGTTTTTACCATACATTAACATCCTTTTTTATAATAAGCATGTATTATATAAGGAGAACAAATATGTTTGCTAGCAGAGTTAATTTTACTGCTATATTTTGCTGTTATTTAAACATGTAGTCTCACAGTAAGCATGTATTTGCATAAAGCATTTCTTCTGCATTAGAATAAAAATTGACAATGTTTGAAACTTAAGAAATCTTGAAATTTTATTCAGTTGAATGGAAATATAAATTTCTGAAACATCAAATCAAGCAGAGCATTGCACTAATGTTTTAATTGACATAGTACTTAAATTACTCTATCCCAATCATAACCACAGAAACTCCTCATTATTCTGGTTTGTTGTCTGATATTTCTGGTGTCTTAATTACCACTTAGAATCTGCTTGGTTATAGTGAAGAATTTATATTTAGTAAATGGCTACCATAAATTTGATGCCATTTGAGGCACTTGATATAGATGAAGCCACTTACTGATCTTGACAGAAAAAATTTATAGATGAAGAAAAAAATGTGTTAGGGAGTCATAAAGCTATGCTTTAAGTGAAATGTTTATTTTTCCCATATCCTGTGATTTGGGGACTCTGCTATATTACTCCCCTTGCCAGAAAATTTTGTTCCAAATGTTTATTTTTGGAGTTTTGTTTGGTCTTTTGACTTGATACTTCTTTTGATAGGTTTAGGTTGCCTTTTTCCACTTCACTCTTAATATATTCCTTTTTTTTTTTTTTTTTGGTGGTACTGGGGTTCCTGGAAACCCTTCCACCTCCAGGCTACACTCCAAGACACCTACTTTTTATATTTTTATTTGGAAACAGGGTCTCTTAAGCCAGCAAGGCAGGCTTTGAACTTGCGTGATCCTCCTGTCTTTGCCTCCCAAGCACGGTGATTACAAGTGTGTGCCACTACGCCTGGCCACTCTTAATATATTCTGATCAATCCATCTGCCAAAAGGCTTCTCAAAGTTTGTATGCAACGTCCTCTCAACCTTTTGTTGTTTTATGACTCTTGTATGTTTTTTTCTCTACATACCAACCCTCTCATGGAATTTTTAATTAATTTCATTTTGAGAACATTGTAAATTCTCATGGAGTTTAAGCAGTAATATAAAGAGGTACTTTGTGTTGTAATGTCTTCCAATACTCTCATTTTGCAAAACCATAATCCAGCACCATGACCAAAATATAAATATTGATGCAGTCAATATGCAGAATATTTCCAACCTTTCCAGAATTCCTCCTGTTGCCTTATTGTGGACACCCATGTATCTTTCCCTCCCATCCATTCTCTCTCATTTCTGACCACCATTAATCTGTTCTTTCTATAATTTTGTTATTTCAAAATGATGTATGAGTTGAGTAATATTGTTAATATCAGTTTGTGACCTTTGGGAATTGGCTTTTTCACTAAGCATTTAACTTCTTGAAGATACAATAAAGTATCCCTAGCTTGTTGAGTATTTCATTTTATCTGTAGGTTGATGAGTTTCCAAGCTGATGAATACATGCAAGTGCTGGCGGAGGGGTGTGATCCACCCCAGCTCCAGGAAGGACATGGGTCCCTGGGTTTGGGACCCTTTCAGAACCCACTCTATTATTCCTCTTCATTTGGTATTCATCTATACTCTTCATAATATTATTTGTAATAGACTGGTAAATTGCCTTCTTTGAGTTATGTGAATTATTATAGAGAATGAATCTAACCCAAGGAGGGGATTGTGGAAACTTCTGTTTATAACTTGATAGAAGTATAAATGATAACCTACTAATTGTGCATCTGAAGTGGGGACAATCTTGTGGAACGAAGCCCTCAACATGTATAATCTGATGTACCTCCAGGTAGGTGGCCTAAAACTGAACTAAATTAGAGGATTTCCTGTTAATGTCCTCTGGAAAATTGCTTGGCATGTAGAGAAAAACTCTCACACACACATTTGGTTACTGAAGGACACTGTTGAGTGAGCAGAGAGAGAAAAACATTTGCTCCCCCCTTAACAAAGCACAACTGTTGAGTTGTATGGTAATTGTGTTTTATGCCAAACTGATTTCCAGATGGGTTGTACCATTTTACATTTGCATCAATTATGTGCCAATGAACTAATTTTCCTGCATGCTCACCAGAATTTAGTATTGTCGTTTTTTTAAAATTTCAGTCATTCTGTTAGGGCATATGGCAATTTGATTTTCATTTTTCTATATTCTAGAGATGCTGAACAACTTTTTAGGGTGTTATTTGTTATTATATAATATTTAGCTACATATCTCTTTATATCATTGGCCTGTGTTTTAGTGGATTGTTTACTTTTCTGTCATTGAGTTTTGAGACATTTATGCATTTTAGATACTTGCTCTTATGAGATAATGGTTATCTCGTAAGAGCAAGTATCTCCCAAACTTAAACTTGTGTTTTCATTCTCCAACACAGCAAAGATTTTATTTCAGATGAAGTCAAATTTTAGTGTGTGTGTGTGTGTGTGTGTGTGTGTGTGTGTGTTGGGTCAATACATACAAATCACCTGTAATGCATGGAAGATAGGTGTTTCACTACAGAAAAACCTTTTAGAGATTTTTAGATAAAACCTGGGAATCAGTATTTTTAAATATGTTTAAATAAAGATATATCTTAACAGTCATCCAGATTTTAGGCCCATGAGTTTAATATAAAGCTATATACCTGTTCATTTTTACCAGATGGGTTCTTTATAAAACCTAAAATATGAATGCTGAATATTTATTATTATCTGGAGCATTCATAGAACAAAGATATTAGCAAAATAAGCAATCATAACTTAATACTTTTTATTGTGAATTTTAAATATAGATGTAAAAAAATCAGTAGGGAATAAATTATACTAACTAAATAAAAATTTTCAGTTTCTAAGTGACAAAATTACAGTAAGTATATTTCTACATATTATCATTCAATGGCATTTTTTGTTGTTACAATATTTTTTTTTATGTGTGTATGGTACTGGATGTGGAATCTAGGGACTTTCTATCTCCAAGCTATATTCCCAGACCTATTTTATATTTTATTTGGAAACAGGTTCTCACTAAGTTGATGAGAACCTCACTAAGTAACCGAAGCTGGCTTCGAACCTGTGCACTCCTCCTGTCTTAGCCTCTCAAGTACTGGGATTACAAGCATACGCCACCATGCCTGGCTTTGTTATACCAATTTAGCTATTTTATGGATCCCTGAAATTTATTGTTAACACACTCTACAACCATAAAATATACCACTAACAACAAGCACACACACAAAACTTATGGTTCTGTATTGAGAGGACACTAAGTTTAAAACTATACTATACATTTATAGGGAAAGAAAATCAAAGTCTTATAATAGTATTATAGCTTCTGTTCACTGAATTATAAATCCAAAAGGCCACTGCACTTTCAAAACATAAGAATTCAGCTCTGCACATGAAAAGCCTATATTGGTTGATGGTGCATCACAAAGCAAAAATTGTACTGGCAGAGTTTACACTGGATACGGTTTTGAACCTGTAATTCAAGCTTTAATAATTCAGCTCAATTATATCTTGTCTGTTGGGTGATACAAAGATCTCCAGGTGCATGGTGCAGATTCCATTATTCTTAGCTTATTTAAAAGCATGGCTTAAAAATGTGCTGAGTGTGCATTGGTCTAGCTATTAAAATGTTTTTCCTTGTGAATGCTTACATAGATTGGAAAGATAAGTACACTACAAATTATATCATAGTACTAAAACTGTGTTTTAAATAAGCCAAATCCTCTGTACTAAATTTAAAAAAAAGGAAGATGATCTCTTCAAGTTCTAAAATTTAGAAATTTTATGGGAAAAAGCCTGATCAGAGCTGAAGTCACAAATCCTTGTTATCTAAATTATTTGAATTGTTTATCTTCTGAAAGCCGCTTATTATGTTCCAGTTTTTTAACCTTGAAGACTTTGAAAAACTATTTAGTATCTCTGTTATCAGTCAAAGGCTGTGGTTTTCCTTTACTTAATTCTTAGAATTATAGCTAGCGTCTTGGCAAGAAAATAGGGACAAAAATAGAAAGGACTTGCTGGACATGGTGCACACTTGTAATCTCAGCATTTGGGAGGCTGAGACAGAAGGATCGTGGTACTCAGAAATCCTCAGCCACTTAGTGAGGAACTCTGCAACTTAGTGAGATCTTGTTTCAGAATAAAGAATAAAAAAATAGGGCTAGGGTTATAGATCAGAGGTAAAATGCCCCTGTGTTCCATCTCCAGTACTGCAAATAAAAAAATATAGAAAGGACTCATAAATATACTCCTGAAATATACATAGTGATATAAATTATCTTTTGGTCCTTCACACAAAGTATTCCTTGAAAAATTATCTAATTAAACAAAAATTTAATAATATTTAAGATCAATAAAGACATTCAGTCCATTAATATCGATGCAACATATGAACCCTTTATTTTTGAAACAAAATTTATAATTTATTTATTTTAGAATAAATTTTTACATTTATTTTTTGGTTGTTTTTGAATTTTTTATTGGTGCATTGTAGCCAAACATCTTAATGATATACAATATGGTAGAGACATACATGCATACATCACCCAGTTAGCCCTTATCCAATTCCCACCCTATTTCCTCCTCCTCTCTCCTTCTCATGTTTGGCTTAGTAATTGACCATATATGTTTTTTAATGTACATGATGTACTTTAGGTAATTTCCCTCTCCCCGTCCCATTCCCTCAATTAAGTCATCTTATTTGCTCATCTATAGCATCTCTTTCTTTGTCTATAGTTCCTCTTGTGACCTATTTTCTCTCTAGGTTTTACATATTAGAGAGAGCATCCATTATGGCTAATAAATACATGAAAAAAATGTTCAACATCATTAGCAATCAGACAAATGCAAATCAAAACTACCCTGAGATTTCACCTTACTCCAACTAGGATGGCAATCATTCAAAACACAAACATGTTTGTGAGCATGTGGAGAAGTGGGAACTCTAATACATTGTTGGTGGGACTGCAAATTAGTGTCATCACTTTGGAAAACTGTGTGGAGGATCCTCAGAAGAATGATAATAAACTTACCATATGATCCAGCAATACTACTTCTGGGTATCTACCCAAAAGAATGGAAACCAAACTACCAAACTAATGCATGTGTATCTATGTTCATAGCTGCACAATTCACCATAGCCAAACTCTGGAACCTGCCAAGATATCCATCAGCAGATGAATGGTTTACAAAACTATGGCATATGTACACAATAAAATTTTACTCAGCCATAAAGCAATACACATGTCATTTACAGGAAAATGGATGCAATTGAAGAATAAATTTTTGTCTTTTTAATGATGCATTATTATTTCACATAATAATGTAGTTTATAGTGATACTGGCATACATATACACAGAACTAGCTCCTTCCCCATTCCTTTCCTTCACTATACAGAGAACTGGTAATGATATTGGTAAACTTACATGTGTACATTATATCAATAGAAGTTATTCCTTCATTGGTCCTTCCCCTCCCTGCTCTTCCCCTAGACCACCTCCCCTGGCTCCACTTGAGTCTTGCCTCCATTATCTGAAGTCCTTCTGGTATTCTGATTACTTTTAGAGGAACTTATTTTTATTTATTAATTGTTTATTGTATTCATGCATCTTAATGGAGTACAAGATGGCAGAGGCGTACATGCACACATCATTCATTGAGCCCTTCCCTAATGCCCACCCTATTCCTTCCCCCTTCTCTCCTTCTCATGTTTGGCTTAGTGATTGACTTTGATATGTTTATGCATGTACATTATGTACATAAGGAATGTCTCTCTTTCCCCCTCCCATCCCCCTCATTTAAGTTACCTTATTGACCTTATTTTCTCATTTATAGTTTCTCCTTCTTCATGTAGATTTTAGACTGAAATAAACTACACAAAATTAATTTTCACCAAAAATAACAGCAGTATTTTTTGTATTTTTTCTAGATAAAAACATTTGTAGGTTTTCCAGGTTTTACTTATAAATCAAGGCAAGGTGGAATGTATCATATGACTCCTTTAAAACAAACATTAGGCCAGGCTTGGTAGTATACACCTATAATCTGAGTACTTGAGAGGCTGAGACAGGAGTTTCCCAGGTTAAATGACAGCCTCACCAAATAGAGAGACTTTCAGCAACCTAGGGAGACTTTTTTTCAAAACAAAAAGTAAGAAAGGGCTGGGGGTATATCTTAAAGGTAGATTGACCTTGGATTCAATCCCCAATACTACACACACACACATAATATACATTAACTGTAGACTTAATAATAGCCCCACCATAATTAACATACCTTATTTCCAACTACCAAATTTACCTATGATACCTATCACTTCAATTAGTGTGTCTGAAAAGCAAATGATAGATGCTTTGATGGGCAGTATTTAGTTCATATGGCTATGCATTGTGTATTAATTGAGAATTATAGATATATGCCTTCCTCAAATCAGTTCAGAACCCTTCAGTTCTTCCTTTCCATCCTCTTTCTTTCTTGATTATGCTAATAACCTCATCTCCACATGGTGACTGCTCTGAGTTTACTGCTATTTCATGTGAGGAGAATGCTCACAGCCATCAGGAAGAGCACAGGTAAGGGTACGCTTTCTCCATGGGCCCTCTTTGCACTAGGAAGGAAAATCACTGAAGCCTATAACAGAATTCATTTAATATTGTAGTGGCCTTACCTAGGTAACATCCCTTTCCCTATACTAATTTCTGACAAAATGGAACAGGTTCCCCAGTACTAGATAAATCAGTGTTTTTAGTCATTAGTACTGACATTTTAGATAAAATATTTTTATTAGTTTTCATATGTTAAAATACTTCTCAATAATATGAAACTGTATAAAATTTAAAAGATCCATATATTAAATGCTGGTGATATTTATTAATATCATTGTTTATAGTATAGAAATCATCCTTCCAATAATGATAAAGATTTCCAAACAAATATATTCAATTTTGGTGCAAGCAAAACATTTACTAAATTACATATTTTCACTTTCATATTTATCAGTTCAGTGTTTACTAAGCACTTAATGGATATGCCAGACTGTGAGCAATTCCATTTCCCAACACCCACTGTTTTGAATGTCTAACTCCCATACATCCTTTAAAACATAGGTAAAGTATCATTTATTCTAAAAGACTTTCCTCACCAACTCATTTTGATTAAATATTTCCTTTGTGGTTTTATCACACCCTGAGCTGCTTAGGATTTTGAAACACTTATGACTCAATGCAATTACCTAATTACCTGCTTTTCCTCCACAAGACTATAACCTTTATCTTAGTTTCCCCAGTACCAACCACTGTGACTGTAACATAGTAAAGGATTCTCAAGAATCATAACAATTAAATTGCCATTTATATATAGATTATGTAATCACCACCACAATCCTACAAGGCAGAGTATTATTATCCTCATTTTATTGGTAGGAAACTAAGATTTAAAGAATCTGAATAACTCATTACACTGCTAATTGGTAACAAAACATCAAACAGAACTCAAATCAACTTTTCTCTTCATAAATGCAAACTTTTTGATTGAATAAATTTTATTACCGATCTAATCAGTAGATGTGAACACTAGACCTTATCAACAAAATGCAAGCACACACTTCCATTTGGTTTAGAAATCAATGATATTCTTTCCTCCCTAATAAGACTGGCATATTACATGTATTCACTACGTTCTGACTATTTGATTTGCTCCTTATATTCCAGAGAATTAAGTGATCCTTGGCACAAATGTCCTATGTTTCATGCTCACAATCAAACAGAAAATGCTTTTTTTTTTTTTAAAAGCTGTGAGTCAACAGGGCCTGGTTCTGGATATTCACTTGGTTTCAGGTCTGCACCATGAGTTTCAATAGATTTAAGAATTATGTACTCTCCTGTTTTTTGACAGGGCCAAAGCAAGTCACATGGCCACACCTAAAGGCATTGTTATGGTGGAAGTATTTTGTATCACAAGAGAAAGAAGACAATTAACATTTTCTAAGTAGCAATTCTTCACCATTACATGCAATATTTATTTAGAAATAATATAGAAATACAGCAACCATATTTGGGAGGAAATTCCTCAGTAATACATATTAGTAGTTGGGGAAAACAACAATTTGGTACTTACTAGCTTCTGTGAAATCTACTAATTTACAATTATTTTCATACCCTAGAGGAAAAAAATAAATCTACGCTCAAAGAATAAAGCCATATCATCAAGTTTCATTGACTAATATGCAGTCTCATAGGAAGAAGTTTTAATTTTGAGGCAATTCTTAGATTATTTCAGTGGTCTTTTTCTGTAATGAAAATGGCCTATGTGTAAAGTAAGTTGCATGATTTGATTTAAAAAAAACTGCCTTAAAAGTTATATTCTTGCTTCAGACTATCACTGCAATACTATTTTACATATGAAAAGAAAAATTCTAATGAGCTAGCTTCCCATTCCAAATCTTGAAAAAATATACAAAATGAAGTAATTGTTCTCATATTGGAAATCACATTGTATTTCATTTTCTATAGGGATGACAAAATTAAAAATTATGCAATAGATATTGGTTTCATCGCATTTATATTTTCTCTTCAAAATACATATTTTAAATCCAACTCAATATAAACTAAATAACATTGTGAAAAATTTCTGATTTTTCACATCTGCCTGATAGAAAAAGAGCTCTAATATATTAATATATAATCATTATAGTCTTCCTGCTGCATTTGTAAAACTGTATTGCAGAAATCATTTAATATAAATGGCTTGAATATTTATATTACTGAAGGAGAAAGAAATTTCAGCAGCCGTTTCTGAATTATAAACATCTATTCTGTCTTGTGCATAAGTGTCTAGGCATTAATATCTTGAAACTACAGTCTTACTGAATTTCATAATACTACTAGTTCATGTTCCTGCTTCGTAAAACAATAGGGCATTTTGTCATAGTGCCTTTATGATATACACATTCATCAAATTATGATTAGCTAAGGTCAAGCTTGCAGCTACAAATAACATTCACACTATTTGATAAATAATGCAATAAAATATCATTAACTGCTCAATGTAATGGATGATCTACTTCTTTCCCCTTCTGTTGCTCAGCTATAATCTTCAGGGCTGCAGAAGTCACACTACAGCTCCAGTAATAATGGGCTTGTTATTGAATCCATTAACTTAATATTTTCTCATTTTATTGCACATTCTAGATAAAATAACCAATTGACAACATTTATAAATAATGTCATTGAACATTGGTTAAATAGATTTTTCCTATACTTTCTCCTTCAATTTTTTGTGTGTAGCTCATGGATTTATTTATAAATATAAGTATTTGAGATATAGCTAGATAATGTATGCATAAATATTTTCACTCTCTTATACATAAAAAGTCTATATAGTTTTATAAATATATTTGTAAATTGATAACAATAGCATAGATGTAACATATGTACGAAATATTAACAGATATATGCATGTATACATACTTATGGCAATTATAGTAAGAAAAAGGAAGATGGCTTGACTATTAAGATTTGTAAATCTAGAAATCAGAGTTACACAATCATTTTATCTGCAGGATTATGAATAGTACATAAGTAGGAAGTAAAATTTTTATTGCTGTGGGTTCAACATCACTTATAAATTCATCAGGACATAAAAGAATTAATTCAGACAACTATTTGCATTTTGCATTTAGAAGGAGTCTGTTACAAGGGTGAGAAACTCATTATGGTGCCTGAAATATTGACATTAGATATGTAATATTTATAAAATTGGGCTAATATTTAAACTAATCTATATAAAATGAGAAATAAATATGGAAAATTATATCCATGTAACTTGCTTAAAATTTTATTCATTTGGTAGCTTAGAATTCTAAGAGGAGAATTATTGGAAGTGATTTATTACTCAGTATTCAAAGTAAACAGCTGAATAGAACATCACATGGATATATTCATGCTATGTAGTTAATAAGCCAGATAGGAGAGACAATTTCCATCAATAGTTTGGATATACAGTAATGTAATCCAATGTTTTAGTATTTTACTGAGATCCTTTAAATCACTGTCAAGTTTATTCCCAGTGATTATTTTTACACTGATAATAGTAATCCAAAATATTAAATTGTTTCAATTTAAGCAATTGATTTACATTTTTTTGCCTTTGTTCATAATATGGAACAAATTTTGAAAAAAGAAATAATATAATTAAAGAGAAGATAAATAAGCTCTCAATATAATGCTGTTTCACAATTTGTACCCGGGATAATATTTCAAAATAAAATATGTTTCACTCTGATCTTGAAGTCCTAAAAATGAATAAACAGAGACTTTTCTATATAGGACATGGAAACTCCTCATTCACCAATGTGAACTTACTATCTATTATGTTTATTGAATGTCTACTGTCTAAGAAGTCCAATGTCATGCTGTAGAGTGCTGAGTCATGTTAGCTGGCTTTCTATTACTGTAACAAATACCTAAATAATAAACATTAAAAGGAAGAAAGTTTTTGTTTTAGTTCATGGTGTCAGGGCTTTCCATCTATAGCCACTTGGCCCCATTGCCTCTGAGCCATTGGTGAGGCTGTACATCATTGTGGGTACTACCTGGAAGAGGGAGCTGCTCACCTCATGTTATCTGGAAAGCAAAAAAGAGAGAGGAAGAGAAAAAGAGTATAGTCCCACAATTCCCTGTGAAGGCATACCCATAATCACCTAGCATCCTCCAACATGTCTCCTTCTTAAAGGTTCTACCTCTCCCAATACTGCCATAGGCTTGTGACCATGCCTTGTACACAGAGTCTTTTAGGGGATACCTATTCAAACCATAGAATGTAGAAAACGCTACAAAGAAAGGATCCAGACACTTTTTCTAGCTGTATTTTAAATGGTAAAATATTAGTTTGCAAAATAATTTTATTAATAGGCATAGAAGAACACTGAGTGAGAGAATCTACAGAAGGATAGGCAATGAAGGGAAATTAAGTGTGTGTATATGTCAGAACTTAGTAGATAATGACACTAAATCAATCATATGATAAGGAGTAGCTTCCTGGCAAAGCAAGTAAGAGTGAAGCTGTTAATGGTTGGGAGCAAGGGAGTGGTGATAAGCTATGTAGGGAAGGGGCCACGTGCAAAGGAACTAGCAGTTATAAATGTGCACAGAGGATGAAATTCTCTCCCAGGCAGAGTCCTGGACATTTACCTTCTATATACATCTGCTAACAATTTTATTATGCTGATACTGAACAAAATTATAATGTATAAATATTGTTTTACTTCAGTGTTAAGATAGATGAAATAAAACATTATTATTAAAATTTAATTGTGTTTTAAAAATAAGTACATTTACTTTCTCGGGGAGAATATTTTCACAGATTATATTGCATCTCATGCTTTTTTTTCTACTAATGAATGTACAATTTGAGGTAAGAGATTTGATCTTCTTTACATTAAAATAATAATAATGATAGGATCTGTCTTAATTTCTGGAAGATTAAGTGAAAGAATACATATCAAGGGCTTAGCAAATACCTGGTATAATAATTAAGCTTGATGTAGTCAGCATACTAAAAAGAGAACCCTGGCTTGGATGAAAAATAACCCAAGCCCTCATGGAACTTATTTTCTACTGAGTAAAATCATCATAATCAATAGTTTGAGTATTCGTTTTTAGTTCTGATGTGCCAGCAGTATTCCAATGCATGGTATGAATGAAGAGGACCTATTTAATACCACAAAAAAGAGCTATTTAAGGTAAGGCTTATTAAGAGAATAAGTCTATTTAATAAAGGAAAAGAGAAGGAAGATATAAGAGCATTTTGGAAAATGGGTGAAAGTCTTCAATTTCCTTTCATTGCTGTTTCGAATATCAGCAAAACCATCTGTAACAGCTTTCATTCTTAAAAGTTTCTACTTTGAAGAAAAGAATGTGCATTATGTAGATGAAGAATTATTAAATGGAACACATTTAAATATATTCTAGTATTACATTATATTAATGAATGTTAACCACAAAAAGAAAGAAAGATGAATCACGTAAGAAATAAGTGTATTAGTCCTAACCATTTCTAGTCTTCATCTTATACAATAATATCTAGGACACCAGCACACTTAAGAATAATTGACTAAAGGGTTATAAAATTGTTTAAGGAATATCACATTATCCTCCCCTGCCCAATACCCATTTCTTAATCTTCACACATTTTTCAATGCTATGTGTTACTCATGTGTTCTTAAGTTTCCCTTGGGATGTTAAAGACATAACTTTAACAAGAAAAGCCATTTGTGTTAAGTTAAGGAAAAATGATTTGAATTATATAATGGCAATTTGAGAAAAAAGATATAATGACATATATAAGATCATTAAATATTAGAGTAGGAATAAGAAAGCTTTAATAATTTCAGTTAACTTTTACCTATTTTAAACTAAAAATTCCACATTTTATATAGGGTGTCTTTAAAATGCAACATATATGCAGTTTCTTATTTATTACTTTACTCAGTAAATATCTATTGATAACTATGTGCCATATTCCATTATAGACAAGGAAAATATGATGGGCCAGTCAGATTCACTAACTGTTCCCAAGTGAGCTAAGCCAGAAAGAAATGGCTACGTGTTCTGTGCAGATAAGATAAGCCTTGCCACATTATATTTTCAGAGTCAAACCTATTCACGTACCAAGGCTAGGGTCTCTTGTACAAATGTCTAATTTCAGTCTTTAGCCAATGGATTCAAGAGTATCAAAGAGTTTGCTAAATTAATAAGAAAAGGTTTGGTCTATAAAGTAAAGATAGCAACTAAATCATATTTTGGTCCAGTATTGAAATTATGATAGCTTACATTTATGGAGCACTCTTAACTACATTTCTTCCTAAATACTTCATATGCATTTATTTATTTTTTATTTAACTTTTTATTTTTAAAATAAACTTCTTTATGACTGAGTAAAATTCTACTGTATGTATATGCTACATTTTCATTATTCATTCATCTGTTGATAGACATTTACATTGCTTTCATAATTTAGTATGGTGAATTGTGCTGCTTTAAACATGGGTATGCAGATATAACTATGATATTCTGACCTTAATTCTTTCAGAAAGATACCCAGGAATAGTAAAACTGAGTCAAATGGTGGTTCCACTCCGGTCTTTTGAGAAAACTCCTTAGTGATCTCCATAGTGGTTGTACTAATGTGAAGTCCCACCAACAGTGAATAAGAATTATTTCACCACATCTTTGCCATCATTTAATATTGTTTGGATTCTCAATGATTGTCATGTTAAGTGGAGTTAGATGGAATCTCTGTATTGGTTTTGATTTGCATTTCCCTGATTGATGAAAATGTTGAACACTTTTTTCATATATTTGTTGGACACTTGTATCTATTTTTTGAGAAGTGTCTACTTAGTTTTTTGACTGGCTTTTTAATGTTAATTTTTTAAGTTTTTTTTGTATATTCTAGATCTTAGCTCTCTATCAGAAGAGTAGCTGGCAAAAATTTTCTCCCATTCTGTTGGCTCTATTTTTAGACTATTGGTGGTTTACTTTGTTGCACAAAAACATTTTAACTGAATAACCATCCCAATTTATTAATTCTTAGTATCATTTTATGAGATTTGGGGATCTTAATGGGGAATTCATTACCAACATCTATATTCTATTGATGATCACCTTTTCTCTCACTTCAAAATATAAAACTATATGTAATTTATTTTTGTTTGCATTAAGTAGTATTGTTAGAGGAATATTTATTGTACTATTAGTAGAACAGATTCTAAAGACTTTAACAGGCAAGATTTTCATTGTTGCTAATAACAATCTTGATTATCTTTTTTCTTCAAGTTGTGTTTTAATATAAGGCTAATTTCTTGTTGTAGGAGTTAACTTCTAGAGATTAAAATTTAAAAATAGAATTATAAATAACTATCCAGGTATACAGATATTCTGGTTGCATAAAGCGCTCAATGTTATACATCCTAATTTGGCAAAAATCAGTCAAATATTTTCTTATGCAAATTTCTTCTTGTTTAAAAATTTTAAATGTTAAGAATCTGACTTACCAGGTTAACTCTAAAAAAGTAAAATGTGGACTATTAAGTCCAACAACAGTCAGCTTGAGATCAGTGGGCATTGTATCTATTCAAATCTTACTTTTGTTCACGTTCTTTTGAGGTCATCTATAAAGGAGTTCCTTATGTGCTTAGCAATGACACAACACAGTATTTTTGCCATAGAATCTCCATGTCATATCTCCATTTTCTCTCTGCCATTATCTCTGGTAGTGAATATAACACCTCTAGTGCACTATTCTTTTGTATTCCTTATTCTGTGTCTCTGTTGCAAAGCTGCTTGAAAAGGGGGCATAGAAATAGTGGTTTCTTCTCTTCAATAATCCAGCACTCATTTTTTTCTCATTCTATTCATGGAAAACCATATTGAATAAAAAAGAGTAACACTTATCATAATTTATTTTAACTGCAAAAGAGAATATTTTGGTAGTAAAATGTGATAAACATAATGAAGTATTGCCAGGGGAAGTGTATCATCACTCCTAGCATTGTTTCCCTCTTAGTTATATCACAGACACTATTTTTTCAAAATGTACAGTGCATTCTTCTGAAAGTCTGCATTAGAAATGTTGCTCTACCAGCAAAACAGCCCTTAATATATTTGTGCCTAATTTATTAAATGTGTGTGTGTGTGTGTGTGTGTGTGTGTGTGTGTGTGTCACTGGGTGTTGAACTCAAGGGCATTCTACCTCTGAGCTACACCCACAGCCACTGTCTATATTATTATTTTTATTTCTTGCAACAGTCTCCCTAAAGCTTCTGAGGATCTCGCTAAATTGCTGAGGTTGGACTTGAACCTGTCTCAAGCTCCCAAGTACTATTGACTTTGCATTAAATAATCTTATCAATTAATACTTTTTATATTGGTGCATTGTAGTCATACATCTTAACGAGGTACAAGATGGTAGAGGCATACATGCACACATTGTTTATTTACCCCTTCCCCAATTCCCACCCCATTCCCTTCCCCTCCCTCCTTCTCGTGTTTGGCTTAGTGATTTACTTTGATATGTTTGTGAATGTACATTTTGCACATTATTAGTAGGTACAGTAATCCTTCAGCTGATGCACTATTAAATAAAAAACTACACTAAAGGCAAGTATATTGTGAAGAATAAGGTGTGACGTAAGAGATGCATCATTTCCAAGCTAGTTTTAGAAAAATGCTTCATTCAGCCTAGTTTTCTCATTTATAAAAACAGAATAAATAGAAAAATTCTTTTAATATGTCTGTAAGGGGTGTAATTCCTGTAAGAATAAACTTATATTGATTGTTAGTAGTATTTAAGAAATGGTAAATATTGCTATTATGATTATTATTGTATAAATCCATCAAAGAATATACTACCTTTTTAAGTCTTTGTAGAGTCTCTGTTCTATTTATAATATTATTCCAAGCAATTGTTGGATATATATAGTAAATGAAAGTCAACTTGCATGCTGGATATTTTACATTGCATGCAGTCACACATTTATTCATCCTAAACCATCACTTTCAACACATTTTTCCAGAGACCAATTTTCTTTAGTGTTTCTATAGCACCTGTGGGTTATAGTTCAAATCCTTTGCATGAAACATCAACACTCTGTGCTTCAATACATTGTTTATTCTCACCTCTCTGTGCTGAAACCTGCATGATAGTCAAACACGTATCTCGTTTTTACATACATATATTTCCTCATGTTTCTTCTACCTCTTCCACATGAAAGCAGTCAGATATGCAAAATCACCTGTGAACCGTGTGCTTCTCTGGACTTGGACACAGGTCCTCAGAGGGGTCTGGTCTATTTAGAAGAATGTCATGAATACCTAACATGATACCTGAAACCTAGTAAGCATTCATGCCAGGTTTGGTAAATGCAATAATGAAAGTTACAACTATTATAATTCCCAGTTGTCAGTGTGAAGATGGCTTGAATAAATTAATAGCAATAAGGTAAAAAAGGTAGGTGGAACCTTTCTAAATACAGTTACTTACATTCTTTTATCTATTGATCTCGCTGTAAGTTTCCTAGCTATTAAAACAGATGTTCAAATCTTCTCTTCTAAGTTAATTAGTTCAATATTAGAGAATGATGTATATCCTAAGTGACAAATTTTGTTTTTCATTTTATAATTAACATTTAGTATTGAGCTTGGCATAGTTTTCTCTGCCTGTAATCCCTGTATTTAGGAGGCTGAAACAAAAAATATCACAGGTTTGTGGCCAGCTTCAGAAATGTAGTTAGGCTCTCAGCAACTATGTGAAATCCTCTTTCAAAATAATTAAATAAATAAAAGGAGCTGGGCAAGGTGGCTCATACTTGTAATCCCAAAAGCTTGGGAGTCTAAAACAGGAGGATCTCACAGGTTCAAAGCCAGCCTCAACTACTGAGTGAGGCTCTGAGCAATTTGGTAAGACCCTGCTTCCAAATTAAAAAAAAATATAGGTCTGGGAGTATAGCCCAGAGGTAGAAAAGCCCCTGGGTTCCTCCCCCAGTACCACACAAAATAAATAAATAAACAAATAAAAGGGCTGGGGGTATAGCTTGAAAGTAGAACACCCTTCAATTTAATCCCTAGGACCAAAACTCTAAAAATCAAACAATCAAAAAAAAATATATATATATATCTTCTTTCATTTGCTACATAAATACTATATATACCCTTTTCCAAAGCTTAACTGATTTTTTTTCCTGTATATTTATGAAAAAATAAAGATAAAATACAATGTAAAGTGTATATGGATGGATGGTATAGATTTAGTCTGGTTTAATACAGTTTGTTACACATTCATGGTCTATAGGGGTGAGCAATCATGACAAATTTCTACTGCAGGGGTAATCTAATGATATCTGAATAATTAAAGATGTGTCAGTTTAAAGCACGGTCCTACTCAGTTTAGAAATATTACAGTGGAAATATAATTGGGTTTGCATTCACATACATTCTAAATCTGGTTTCTCTTAACTCTGAACACTATCAATTACTGGCCCTGAGCAATATTCTGAGTATCTTTTGGCCTCATACTTACCATTTGTGAGAGTACAGGGCTTTGTTCTTAGTGTTCCTGTGGAAAAAAAATAAATTAGTTAACATGTGAAAATACTGTTATAAATTTTGCCATCTCATGGCTTTTACTAAAATTTTATTATAACAATTGGTTTCATATAATCCTTATGTATGTGACTACTTTGTTTATAATTCTATAAGTAACAAAGTAAAATTTGAGGTTTTTATCAATGTAATTATTGCTTCATTTAAAATTCATGTAGATATGATGAGCATCTACAATGTGCTGGTGGTGTGTTGGGTGTGAAAAAACACACATGTGTTCACACACAGTGCAAAGCACCGGTAGAGGTAAAAGCTTCATTAATTATGGGAAATACACACAATAGAATTCTACTCAGCTATTAAGAAGAACAAAATCATGCCATTCGCAAGAAGATGGAAAGACCTGGAGAGCATTATGTTAAGTGAGATAAGCCAAGCACAGAATGAGAAGGGACATATTTTTTCTCTAATATGCCCAAACTAGGAAGTACTAGGGATACCAGAGGGACTCCAGATAATGGAGAGGAAACCTCAGCAAAGCTAGAATGGAAGGGTAGGAAAGGAAGAAGGCTGAGATTGATTAATGGAGGAGCTACATTCAAATATATGTATAAGTGTGACACTTATGTGTATAAGTGGACACTCATTGATGGGAGGGGGAAGCGAAAGCGAGAGGAGGGGAGGCACCAAGAACTGTCTGAATGTATGCCATTGTCAAAGTGATCCACATTATGATGTGAAACTATAGGGTACCAATAAAAAATAATAAAAAAGAAATTGTAGCTGATCCAAGTGATTGGGATTGAATATGAAATTGCATAAATGGAAAGACATAGTTTATGAAATATTTGTAATAGGTACAACACTCTATTGTCTCATTTATTTGTTTTCAATTACTACAACATGAGAAATCTCCAGATCTAAATATATAATACTGTGTCTAATCTTGAGCTACTTGCATATAGAAGCTTTTAATGCAGAGATATTTTTTATTCTTTTCATGGACAGACTGCATAATTCAACATTTCTGTAGCTATGTTCTAACAAGAAACTGCTATTGTTTTTCCTTTGTAGTCTGTATGAAATATGTAACAGTAGAATAGTGTGATTTAAAATTATTAGTTTTGTTCTAGATTAATTGCTTTTTTCTCTTTTAATAAGAAGTGGTAGACATATTATAGGATTAAGACACTCCAGGGTGTGTTTTATTGATCCACTAATACATGATTTGGGCAGTTAAAGCACTTAGCCTTTAGGTTTGCAGATCATAATGTACCCTAGGCATGAATAAATTGAATAATAAAGTGTACCCTGGAGTGTCTTCATGTCATATTAAAAATAATAAAACACATGAACTGATATATTCTGAATTCAAATAGAGAAAAGGTTAGCTATGCAAACATTCAGTACTTTGATTTGAATTAAACTGACATTTTGTAAAAGCCTAATAATATGGAAACTACACAAAAATTTTATCTAATCCAGTATATATTTTGTTAAATTTGTTTTTTAGGAATATTCTAGTGAACCATGAAGGGGGAGATCTTGATTAACTTTGAAGGCCCCAAAGACACACTTTGAATGTATAAGTATAGAAGCAATCATACAGAACCAATCTTAAAATGTCTGTTTTCCAAACAACAGTTCATTCATGATTTGTTACATTATTTCACTTTTGCATCTTTCAACTCTGATTATTTCATTTAGTTTTTATTTATTTCTCCTTACTATGTATTGCATACTTTCAAAAGGATAAAAACTGGCCTTGTAATTATGCCAAATATTGAAGAATCAAAGTATAACAAATAGATCCTTTAAGTGTTCACAGTCTAGAAATAAAACTGACTTGCAAGTATTTTCACAGAGAGACAAAAGTGTTGTAATTCGGGGTCCTGTCCACTTTTGCCTATGGGATAAAGAGGGTTGTTTTAAAAACAAGTATGTGGGTTGGTTGGTTTGCTGTTTTTAAATTAAAGGATTTGAAAGTTAGGGAAAAGACAGAGGAAAAACAGATGTGGCAGTTCACTGTCGCCTGGTGAGTAGTGTTCTGTGACACACACAAGGTTTTGGACTTTCCCCTAAAGGCAGTAGAAGATTGCCAAATGCTTTTGTTGTTGTTTTATTTTATTTTATTATTTTATTTTTTAGCAAGGGAATCATAAGAACGAATTTATCTTTTGGAAAGATCCCTCTGGCAGCAGTATGGAAGATTGATTGTCCTAGAGTTAGGTAATTACAAAAGTTTAAGTGAGAGATGGTGAGGGTCGAAAGACTGGGAAAAAAATAAAAGGCAGCACTCGAGAGCAATGTCTGCGTTAAAGCTTTCTCTTTCCACAATGTGCAGCAGTAGACAACTAGTCTCGGAGACTAATAAGATATAAGATGTTGGGAGTGAAGAGCAAGAAAGAAAGGAAGAGGACGTATATTTAGTTCTCTTTAGCTATAGTAATAACTAATACTAGCCCCAGGACAGTGACCACCTTTGAAATTTTATTAATATTACAAGACTCAGTATAAATTTTATTTCCTATAGAAAATACTTCCTCACCTGGTTGCAGATCTCAGCCTCTCTGTTCCCATCTATAGAAACCTGTCTATGATATTATGGAGAAATCATTTTAATATGTTATTGAAAGGGCCACCTCCCACTTACATGCTACTAAAGCAGTTAGCTTTTAGAAGCTATTATTTTATTTTTTATTTGTGTCTATTCTAACATTATTACCTTGCACCATTTTCCTTTCATTTTTAACTATGAGCTGTACCCTATTCATAGGAAAGTAAATGTTACAAACTTCAAACTCAAAACTCACTTGAATAGGAAACTTTCTGTATATACCCCTCAACTCCATTTTGATAAAGCAGTCATGTGTGTCTCTCCTATCTTCTAAGTAGAATATATGAAAAAAATAGTGAACTTAAAATACTTGAGTTAGAACTGCAAAGCTATATAAATAAAGTACTCAAAATTATACCCACTGACAATCTCATTAGTTCCGGTCACAGGAAATACTACTAAATCTGCATTTAATAAGTGAATTAAATAAGTCAAAAGAATCTAATGAATAGTATGTTTAATATTAAGATTAAAAAAAAACTGGTTCTTGGCTGGGCATGGTGGCGCACGCTTGTAATCCCCGTGCTTGGGAGGCAGAGACAGGAGGATTGCTCAGGGTTTAGGAGACCCTGTTTCCAAATAAATAAAAATAAAAATGTAAAAGTAGGTCTGGGAGTGTAGCCCGGAGGTAGAAGTGCTTCCAGGAACCCCAGTACCACCAAAAAAAAAAAAAAAGAACTAGTTCTTTAAATTCAATAGCATTTACATTTTTCTTTTTTTTCTTTTTGTGGTACCGGGATTCCTGGAAGTCCTTCTACCTCTGGGCTACACTCCTAGACCTAAATATATATATATATATATATATATATATATATATATATATATATATATATTTTTTTTTTTTTTTTTTTTTTGAAACAGGGTCTCTTAAGCCAGCGGGGCTGGCTTTGAACCAGCGCGATCCTCCTGTCTCTGCCTACCAAGCGCGGGGATTACAAGCCTGTGCCACCACGTCCGGCATTTTATTCTTATTCTTTGTTTTAAAACAGAGTCTTACTAAGTGGTTGAGGCTGGCTTGAACCTGCCATCTTCTAGTCTCAGCCTCCCAAGTACTGGATTACATGTATGCACCACCACACCCAAAAAGTGTGGTTAGACTTAATTGAGAGAATCAAAATCATTTTATTTTAAATGGCAAATCATCATTAATTTGTTATTCTTTGTTAATAATAATATCTCAGCAAGTGAATGGATAAACAGATTTTGATTTGTTAACTTCAATGGACAAGCTGTGCAGTATAATAGCCTATATTTACATAGCTTATGACGGTAACCTGTTTCTTGTGCTATATATTAAAATACACTCATGATAAAATATAATAGATGTAACTTATGTAAATAGAATTTACATTGGTTTTAAGTTTAAAAATAAAAATCACTAGACTACTTTTCTCACTTTTGTAAGAAATACAATTTTGTTTTGAAAGAAAGAGTAAAAAGTAAGATAACAAGTAATCTGAGTGTATCTAAGAGATCCCCTTAGGAAGTTAAGGTCAACCACAACTTTATGTAAGATGTCTTTAATGCTTTACTTTAATAATAAATATACTGCATTATTTTATTATAGCATGCACTAATTATATTTGAATATATGAAGTATTTCATATTAAAATTTTTAAATGGAAATATGCATGAATAATAGAATATGTCCTCAAATTATTTTACTAGCATTCTTTTTAGAAATGTTCATAGAATATACCCCAACTCCCAAAAAGTATTTGTGTCTGTAAATAGTTGGACAAATAGGTACAAGTTAACTAGAATCAAATTATACATTTGAGGAGCCAAATGTGTCAAATAAGCAGAAGTCTTTTCCAGGAAAATTTTGTGTTTGGTCTGTGTCTCAATTGCTCCTGCCCTAAACACACACACACACACACACACACACACACACACACACACACACACACCATACATACACACACATATATACACACAGTTCTGCATTTCTATCTAATGCATAAAAGTAGTGACATTTTCCTCAACTAAGTAATTTTAGTAATTTTTAAAACGATTTTTGTAGTCTCTATTTAATGTGTGTAAGGTACCATCTATTGAAACCTGTCTGGATGCTTCTGACATATTAAAAATAAACTATGTGGAAAGAGAATCTAATTTTGTTTAAATATGTTGTTTGACAGTATTTGGCAAAAAATGTTAAAAGTGCTATTTTTCAAAATCAATTCATCTCGCTTTTGCCCTAGGTATACTTTTATTCTCTGGATTGGCAAAACTGTTATAAAGCCCTAGTCTAGTTCTTCAGGGCATTACATTATCAACTTAAAATAAATTCTCTTTTGACAGAAGAGTCTCTGAAGAAAACTTAAAACTAAGAACCGATATTAAAAAAATTCATTTCATTTCAAATTATATTGTGTGCTGATTCTTTGGACACTACATCTTCTTTCGGGTATATTAAGTGCATTCGAGACCTTTCTTAAATTTTTGCTTTTTAAAATTTTCTTCCCCATCTGTTCAATTATCCCCAAGAAATTTCCTTTGAAATTTAAATATCAGGCTCTCTTAGGGGCAGGACAAATTTTGAAAATATGCAGCTCTCTCATTGCTGTGCAATATCATTCCATTTTCAACTGAGAACTAACAGGAAGATTAAGTGAAGAGGCAGGAGGAGGAAATGGCAGAGCTGCCACAGTTCTGCAGATGCAGGTCACCCTGTGTGGGCTCATTGTCTGCTAGGAAAAGAATACCCAAACCACAGAACTTTCACTCTCACAACAAGCAAAAAAAAAAAAAAGAAAACATATTCAAAAGCAAAGAAAAAAACCAAAAACTCCCTAGTGTTTTGGCTCCACTTCAGTAGTTTTAACATCAAAGATCGACTGAATGAGGCTTCAAAAGCGTGGAGCAGAGAGTAGTCACAGAAGATAGAAGAAATGTCAATGTCTCATCAGATTGTTGATGAAGATATATTTGAAAGTGGGCAGAGCGGAAGACACTGTGTGACTTCTTTGTGTGTATATCTGGAATCTGGAAAATGTCTTGGAGCTTGCCATAACTTATTGCACAATCTTTGGTAATTTGAACCATAAATCTAGTTTTAATCTGCAATTTTCTCATTTTGAATATTGCACAGTAGATTGAAAGAAAAAATATGCAATAAATTTACTTTGCTAAGATATAGTTCCAGAAGGCTTAGTATAAAAAAAAAGTTTCATGATGCCGTATTCTCAAAAATTTAATAACAAACACTATATAAGGAGGAAAAGTTATTTTATATTTCTTTTATTTGTCTTATTAACAAATCACTTTATTGTTTGAAATGGCAGTACTTACCTAAACATCTACATTTCACAGTTTGACTTCTGAAATGGGTTTCCAATAACATGTAAGCTGGGATTAGTTGGTAGGTATCAAGAACACCTGTTTCTATTGGAACTGATCAACAAGTATACATGCCTTTTTCCCCTCATCTCTTACTATTTCTGCTTCTTACATCCTATAAGTTTGCCTGCAACTGAAGTAGCAATATTTAAAAAACCTTGAAGGAAGAAGACATTATCTACTGTTGGCAATGCAGAGAGTAAACTAGAGCTAGATTACCACAGAAGTGCCAGAACATTTTCATACTTTCTACATCAATCTTACTTGAGTCGTATTTCTTATTATTATCATTTTATCTTCATGTTGTTCACTTTTAGATCTCATTTATCAAATACAGATAGCATGAAGAAAATATCACACGTAATACTTTTGTGTACAACAAGCTGTCGTTGGTAATTTTAATTGATAGTTTTCATCGGCTGTTTCTTGTGAATCACTGAGTTTGAATACATGGCTTGGCTTGCTGCCAAAACACTCATAATTTTTCATAAAATATTTTTTGAGCTGGCCTTGCATGACATGGAGAGATACCATACAAAAACTAATAAGGCTTCTAGACATGTGGAAAATATGCCTGATAATAATTTTATCAATAACCATAGAAAAACAGTAAAATAATAAGTGATAGTTGCTGGGAAGAGGAGATTTGAATGTGTCCCTTTTAATATTCAGATGTCGCCAGCAGGATGGAATAGAAAGGTAGAGCCTTGAAAAGATGATTAGGCCATGAGGGATCCTTCCTGTGAATGAGATTAAGGTCCTTACAAAGAGGCTTCATACAACATGAGACTCCCTGTCCCTTCCATTTTTCACCCTGTGAAGACACACTGCCCCTTTTTTCAAGCCCATGGGCCATCTAGGAAGCAGAGAGGAGCCCTTACCAGATGGAGAACCTGCTGTGGACAGTGATAATCAGCACTCCATAGAAATCTTTTTAGGAATGAATGAGATACTATATGTAAGTTGCATAATACAGTATTTCACAAAGAAATGTACCCATTTCTTTCTCTTTTTTGTGGGTGGAGGGGTGGTACTGGGGTTCCTGGAAGCCCTTCTACGTCTAGGCTACACTCCCAGACCTATTTTATGCTTTTTTATTTTTGGAAACAGGGTCTCTTAAGGCAGCACAGCTGGCTTCGAATCTGTGTGGTCCTCCTGTCTCTGCCTCCCAAGCCCGGGTATTACAAGCCTGTGCCACCACACACAGCTACCTATTTCTAATGTTGTGTTAGTTAGCTAGAGATGAACAGAGAGTGGAGAGAAATGGGAAAGGAGGAGTGTTCCTAAAAAAGTATATGGAATTGCCCTTCCCAGCTGTGGTAAAAGATTTGGAGGCATGACATTACAGTTTTAGACAGCACTGGACAATTCCAAAACTCTGACATAGGTGCACACAACTCAAAAGATACTGTCCCAAATTACTATGCATTAGGAGGGGTGGAATTTCTGGGCAGTATCAAAAACTCACCAGGCTACAGACTCAACTCTATTTTTTTTTTAATCCTCTGGGATTAGCCAGTTTGGTAATCCTTCTGGTAAAGCCACCCAATAAAACCTATGCTCATCCTGTGTCCACCACATAAAATCTTTTTTTTGGGGAGGTAAGAAGTGAGGAAAATTCGTAGCCCTGTCACAGTTCTATTATATTTTGTTTTGTTTGATTAAACAAAACCTTCTAATAAAACACATATTATTTGTCACAAAAATTTTTATTAGCAATAATATTAAGATAACAGTTTAAAATAGAGTTTTGTTTCCCCTATTATTAGGCTACTTTATCATAAACTCATCACTTCTGAACATGTTTACTTTTAATTAAAAGCTGACATATATTTACTTAAAATGTTAACTCCCACTGTCTATCCTAAAGTCACTATCTATCTTGCTTGGATAATAACATTTACTTTACAACTTCCAAAACATTCTTTCAGCTCTCATCAGAATACTATTAGAAATATATTTCAAATATAAGCTTGATAGCATATCTCTATTTTAAAAATATTTTAGCAACTTCTCTTTTATTTCAAATACTTCAAGACTTTCATGATCTAGAACATAGCATGCAATTCTTTACCAATATCATCATAGATTATTTTCTATTATTGTCATCATTATCATCATAACCATCATAATAAATTGTTTATTTTTGTATGTGTTCTCAAGACTTCTGTTGAATATTTTGAATATATAGATATAGATATATAGATATATAGATATAGATATAGATATAGATATAGATATTTTTTTTTGCCAGTCTGGGGCTGGAACTCAGGGACATTCGACCTCCGAGCTACACCTCCAGCTCTACTTTTTATTCTTCATTTTGAAACAGGGTCTCACTGAGTTGCAAGGGGCCTCCCTAAGTAGCTGAGGCTGTCCGTGAACCACGATTCTCTGGTCTCAGCCTCCCAATGCTGGGATTACAAGCATGCGCCACCATGCCCAGCTTCTGTTGATTATTTTATGTGTAGGTTTCTTTTTAATCTTCACAAAACATGAGGTAAATTTATTTTCCTCATTTATAAAATGGAAAAGCAAGTTTAGGGAGATTAAACTACTTGTCCAATATCAAACACCTTGTAAGACAATTGGGTTCCAAAGCCTGATAATTGAAGACCAGCACCCTTGGTATAGATCATCATGTTATGCTGTCTCCTGTATGGATTTAATTGACTAACATAAAACAGGCATATGATGCCGTATGTCCTTCTTTATTACATTCTTGTTAAATATCAGCCTCATTTTCTGCAACTCCTCCCCACTTTACTATAGAAACACAGTTATTTTCACCTCTTTTTTGGTCACACTACGACACTCACCTTATCTCTGAAGCTTTCATGGACCTTCAACCTGGAGGGTTTCCCTTATTTCAGTTTAGGTAGACAATGCCTGGATGATACATTAAGTGGTAGCTTCCTTGACACTTTCATCATCTGTTCCACTTTACTCAGCCATTTCCTTCTGTTCTTTCAGCCATGGAAGAAAAATGCGTTTTAAATGTCAACTTACTTATATATATCAGTCACCTTGAAGCTATATAGGCAAATACAGTATTTACCTTGTACACCACAGAATTCCTGCTACCAGGATGAGTGTTGAGGATGTCAACACTAAGTTGCACTTAGAGTGCAACAGGCAAAGGGGACTTTATTAAAGATTAACTACAACAAAAAAAAGAGACACTGAACTTAACTGCAGAAACACAAGATGGGAGGATGTTTAAAAGCACAACTGAACTAGAGGAAAGTGTTCTGAACATTAGTGGGGAGGTTGACCAATTTGATCAGCCAGTTATATTCACTAAGCATAATTCTGAAGTTAAACTCCTACTCTCATACATTCTCAAGGTAGAGGCACTGCATTCTTGACATTTCCATTTCAAAGGGTCCTAGAGAGAGACATTTCTGGGTTGCAAAACTGACAAGAAGCAGGCAGAAGTTTTACATCACAAAGGGGCAGATAAATAATTTACTATTCCAAATTCTCTAAAGTGATTTAAGAATAAGAAGGTCAGGGGTTGGGACTTAGAAAGAAACCTGCCTAAATTTTAATAAAGCAGATGAGAATTTGAGGGGCATCTTGGTAAAGATCTATTTGCTAAACTAATGAACTATTAACCAGAAAATTTGAATACTCCATTATATGACATAAAAGTCTTGGCATAAAATAATCAAGGAACTGTTATGACTTTATGTTTATATCATTTAAATGAACTATTAACATAACACATATGGGGCAGCTTCAAAATAATTGTTCTGATTACGTTTTGGCATTTTCCTGATTCATGAAAGATAAATTAGCATATATATAAAGGTATATATAAGTATACATGCATATATATTCATGTATACTTATTTCAATTGAGGATTTTATTTCTCCCTTTACTAAAGCGCTTAAATGATTACTGATGACTTTGAAGTGCAGTGTAAATAAAATAACAGTAATAGTATAGTAGTTAGATGGAGCAGAAATAATAATTTTATTGCCTGTTAACTGAAATACTTGCATATTTAAAATGGTGTTTAATGTTGCTTAAATTATTGTGACTATACAGGAAATATATTCAGCCTAATTAAATATATATCATTTCAAAGAAGGTAAATTTAGTAACTATATTTATATTCCCCAGATTATCATTCAATATGATATTGGTAATATTTTCAAGGTAGCTTCTCCTTTTTTTTTTTTTTTTTACATTTTTAGAATTCTGATTCACCTCATACATGCAGGGCAACAGTTGACTGAACCAAACCAATCATTTGGTACACTGTTTAATTTATATGGCTTATATATTTTTTTTCCTGTTCCATCATTACCATGTCTCTCCCAAATTGCTGTGTCCAACTATTTTGCATGTTTATGGAGCTTAATGCCAGGCCTGAAATTCATTAACTGACCATTGCTTTACTGGAATTTCTACTGTAATGAATTCACTGCTAAAATTTCGCAAGATCTATCTGGAGAGGAGGGGTAAACATCATCTACATTTGAAAAGACCAAATTTACAAATCAGTACTCTTTAATGCAGTTTCTTCCCCTTGACTAGCTGGAAGTTTATTTGCATACATTCTAAGTGACAGTGGAATAGGAAACTAAGAATTTCTAATTTTGATTTTAACAGAGACTTGCTCAAGAAGCACAACCCTGATTTTGTATGAGAAGGGCAATCTCTGGATCCTAAAATGTGAGTCCTTTCCATTTGGTAATGGATTGCATGATACTATGTTACTGACCTAGTGATATAACATGGCATTTTTTAAGACATATAATGAAATAGTCTCCATTAAGTGTAAATGTTGACTGCAAGTAATGTAGACAGTAAGAATTTGCATCTGCCTTATCATCCAGTTTAAAAGAATGCTAGTAATTAATAAATGATCAACTTTGAAGAAGATAAAGCATACATTCTATTTATTGATATTTAGTTTAAAGCATATAGTTTTATATGGTTTTCATACTCCAATTTATTTACAGTTGAAAAAGTATGTAAATGTGATTCCTCAAAAGAAGCTTTATCCATGTTTTGTAAATCTTCCCTGTGACCAAAATTCCTAAATATATACACACTTAGCATCTCGATTTTCCTGTTTTTTTTTTTTTTTTTTTTTTTCTGCACAAAATAACTGGCCACAAAGATGAAAGTGTGAAAAGAAAGAGGGCCTTTCTTCCTTGGCCTGTCATAGATCTGTCTTTCAGCTACTTACTAATGGTTGGCATCTCTTTTCCCTGTTTGGCCCGTGATAAGTTGTCTTTGATAACCTGTGGTTTCCTTCTTGAACCTTGCCATGATGGCAAGTCTGGGATATCAGAACTGTCAAAATAAAAAGTAAAAGAGCAGAAAGCACACAGCCTATGAGAGTTAGAGAAGACACAAAGCCAGGTAATCGATGGATGCATTTTCAGCTGGCAGAGAGATAGCTTTCACTTTATCCCGTTGGCTGTCATAGTACCTGAAATAAGAAGGGGATTTCCCCCCTTAAATAATAGATGATGGGGGCTGTTTGCTTTGTGAGATTCAGCCAAGGCAACACACCATGTGGCTTTATCTGTGGAAGTGAGGGTGAAACAAGCTTGCATGCCTGTAGATAAGAGACTTAGGAGGAATCCTATTCAGATGTACCTGTCACTAATTTATCTGGTGGTTTGTGATTCATACATACTGTTCTGTGTGCGATGGAGCATTAAATTGGTTTCCTCTGGGAGCAGGTCACATTCAGGGGTCCTTAGACCCATGCTGTTGGACAGCACATGTTTGATTCATATAGCTTCTTGCCACTGAATTTTTGTCTATTACAAGGCTGGTAGCCTGAACATATGTTAAATGATCTCACAGAACATTTTAAAAGCAAGAGGATTGGCAAAAATTTGACTATCTTCCTAATACACAAGTGTTCTTAATAAAAAATTAAGCAATACTCGTGCTATTAACAGTCATTTATTCTAATTAATAGTTATAGATATTTTTCCCTTTAATGGTCTATATCTTGATGAATATACATTTGTTGCTCCTTTATTTATTTAAACAAAGGGGTGTGTCCTTCACCTCATTAACTTTTACTAAAAATACTAAAAAATGTGGAGCTGCTTTGCAATGGGTCTTACTAGATAAATAGAGGAAAAAGATTTTCTTTTCATTTACAATATAGTTTTCTACTGTGGAAATTCTACTCTATCAGTTTTTCATATTCTGAAAGACAATGGTATACCTTTTTTTTTTTTTTTTTTTTTTTTTTTTGGTAGTACTGGGGTTCCTGGAAGCCCTTCTACCTCCGGGCTACACTCTCAGACCCATTTTTACATTTTTATTTGGAAACAGGGTCTCCTAAGCCAGCGCACCTGGCTGGCTTCGAAACTGCGCGATCCTCCTGTCTCTGCCTCCCAAGCGCAGGGATTATAAGCGTGCGCCACCATGCCCGGCAATGGTATACCTTTTAAAATAAAAGAGGTAACTTTCTTGACTTTGAAAGGAACATAAAAGTAAGAGATGCTTATTTTTGTGTGCAAAGATGGTGCCAAGAGAGACTTTATTTTGGATGTATATATATATACATATATACATATATATGTATATGTATATGTGTACATATATATGTGTGTGTGTGTGTGTGTGTATATATATATATATATATATATATATATATATATATATTCTTTGTTGGATATGGGATACACAGCAAATACAGTGTACAAAGAAAAAAACTTTATTTTATCCTTTCCATGATGATGTATGTAAAACTAAAACCCAATATCTTCCTTTTGGTTTTAAGCATGCTTCATTTTGTGCAAAATTAAGTCAATAAATGGCAAAGTGGCAGTTAAGTGGAAGCAATCAGTGAAATCTTTCTAAAGTATTTTTAGCATGCCATGACAACAGTCTTTAGTGTGGGTAAATGAGCAACATAAACTGATATGTTCACTCTACTTTTCAAATTTAAAATTGTTCATTATATTCTGAATTGCAATGCAAAACAAATGTGATCATTTCATGAAGTGGCAAAAAGAAGACTCTTTCAAGGGGATAAAAGTGATGATTTTGTTCTGCATTTACATGGTATAATTCTCTCAATTCTGTCCCAGTTGTGAAAATGTGGAACATCCAACATAAACTAGAATTTTCCTATTAATGAATTAAAGCATAATTAGGGCATTGCTGTGGGGAACCTATTAGACCTCTCATGCATAATTCACTATATTTAAATGAGATATTTCTCACAACTCCCAATCCTTAAATTAGACTGTGACCTGAAAACCTTGTAAGTCCTCCTAAGAAACAGGAGCATGAAATCAATATAGTTAATGATATTATAGTCGGACTTCAAATGTTCTGGTAAGCATTCCACTTAAAAAAAAAAAAAAAGACAAAGAAAACCAGCTCATAAAATTGGGGAAAAAAACTCACATTATTTGCAAAGTGCATGTAATAGACATATTTCTTCTATGCTCACTTCATCTTAAAGTTTTATTTTCCACAGAGAATTAAAAATGTCTAAACTTTTAATTTTCCATATGTTTATAAAAAACTATTTTGTACCTCACAGATGGTAGTTTCTTTTCCTCCTTGCTTTTTCTACCTGGAAAACTGTTTAAAATCAACTGAATCAACAGAATCAACTCATATTATTGTAGAGCAATTAGAACAACAAACTATTTTGTTAGCAATATTTAAAATGTTTAACAAGCTTTTGATGCTCAGAAAATAGTATATTTTAAACAATTATAGCTATCTTGAATTTTTCTCTATTCTATGACTAGCTCTATGAACTCTCAGACTGCATAAATAGCTTAAAGATCTTTGCAGAAACATCTGAGCTAACCATCTAATCTAGCCATTGTATCTTACAACCTTCTTTGACCTCATTTCCCTTGCCATAATTATTAAGCAGGTAAAAAATATAGAGTTATATTTTGATTTTTGGATCTCTCCTACAAAGTTAGACTATATCCAGTTTCTGGCACAGTGCTTGGAATATATAAATTGGCCAATAAAATATATTGACTGAATGGAATCAGATAATTGAAACCAGATAATTCCACAAAGAATAATATCATAAATATACTGTGCATATTAAATATACACAGCCAAAAGTTACACATCCATGGATCAAGATATTTATATGACCATTTTGTATTCAAAGAGAAAAATCAAGTATTTTCTTTAGCAGCTGCTTTGCTCTATAACAAAAACAACAACAACAAAAAACAACAACAAAAAAAAAACGGTGTTAACTTTTCATTAGTGGAATAAAACAGCTGAGAAAATCATTTAAGGAGAGGAAATATTTATTTTGGCTCAAGATTTCACTCCATTGTCACTAGCTCCATTGCTATTGGCTAAGGTGAAGCAGAATATTATGCATTGGAGATGCATGGCTTAGGGGGAGAGAGAGAGAGAGAGAGAGAGAGAGAGAGAGAGAGAGAGAGAGAGAGAGAGAGAGAGAGAGAGAGAGAGAGAAAGAGAGAGACAAACAGACAGACAGACAGAGGAACAAAGTGGCCATAGACAAGATATAATCTCTCAAGGACTTGCCCTCAAGAATTCACTCCCTTCAACTATAGTTTCCCCTACTTCCCAGTAGTCCATTCAAATTATAAATCCAATAATGATTAACTCACCAAAGAGTACAGAGCCCTCATGATCTAATCATTGAACAAAATCCCCACCTCTGTACATTGCCACATTGAGGACCAGTACATCACAATCCATGAGCTTTTGTGGGATATTCTAAATTCAAACTATAGTATCTACCAGTATTACTTTTTGGCTTCTTTGTGCAACAACTCTTCCCTCCAGATAGAGGGCAGGGTGTGTCACATAATGGTCCTTAAAAGAGAAGAAACAGGAGAAGATCAGGCAGGGTTTTCTGCTTCAATGTTTTTCCTCAATTTTCTTCAGCATAAAATACTCAGTATGTCAAGATGTCATAGTACAGATAGCATATCTCTTACCCTATCATATGAAATGTATAGTCAGTATTGTTATGAAACTTCTCAGAGATACCTTTTTAAATAGTTTTAAAAAACTAAATCACCTGCAGTTTATTTAAAATAGGAACTCTTTGCCAATATTGGTGGGATTCCAAGTTAGTGTATCCTCAATGGAGATGAGTATGGAAATTCCTCAGAAAATTGGGAAAGGATTCACCATATGATCCAGCTATATCACTTCTTGGTATTTTTCTAACATGACTAAAATCAGAATATTAGAATGATACATGCATATCTATGTTTATAGCAGCATAATTTATGATAGTCAAATCATGGAACCAACACAGGTATCCATCAACAGATGAATGTATTACAAAATTATGGGACATCCACACAATAGAATTGTAGTCAGCAATAAAGAAAGACAAGCTACATTATTTGAGGAAAATGGATGGACCTGTAGAACATTATGTCAAGTGAGATTAGCCAGTCACAGAAAGTGAAGGGTCACATGCTTTCTCTCAGATGTGGAAGCTAGGGAGTGATTAAGATATAAGAGGGACTTTAAAAATGTAGGAGAAACTCCACTTGAGCCAGAGAAGTGGTCTTGGGGAGGATGGGAAGGGAGAGTAGGGAGAACTAATGAAGGAAACACTTCCACTGACATTATGCACATATGTGAGAATACTAATGCCATTCTTCATATCTTGTATGGGAGAAGGGGAAGAGTGAGGAGGAAACCAGGAGGAAAACCCACTAAGTGCTAAGCGCATGTATGTCATCATCACTGTGAACTATATGATGTGAGACCGTAAGGCACCGATAAAAGTATAAAAAACAAAAAATCTAATAAAACATTAATTTAAAAACATATATCAGAGGGATACTGCAGGTTTGGTCCCAATTTCCTCAATGAAGCATACTGAGCTAAAGCAAGTCATATGTATATTTTAGCTTCTCATAGCCTATTCTTTGTGCAATAGCATTAGATCTAAATCAATAATGCATGTACCTTATATTACACATACATTAATGACAAAAGAGATAGAAATTACCCGATCTCTCAAAAGTCCTCATTTTTTCTGCTGGTAGAGGGTTTTGCTTCAATGTCCCTGGCTACTGACTAATCAGGGTATGGCTAGGAGATCCCCAGCAACTTAGCAATGCTCTGTTTCAAAATAAAAATAAAAATGGCTGGGGTATAGCTCAGAGATAGAGTACTCTGAATTCAAATGAGATAGATGATAGATTAGGTAGATAGAGAGGTAGATGATAGATATTGCATGTTGATAAAGGATAGCTCCTAACATCACATGCACTGTCGAGCCTATTTTATAATTTCCTCATTGCTTTCTTCTTTAACCCATGATTGTTCAAGAGTTTGTTATTTAATTTCTACATATCTCTGATGTTCCCCAGTTTTTCTCATTATTGACTTTTAATATTACTCTCTTCTGGTCACAAAAGATACTCGGAAAAGTTTTAGTCTTCTTAAATTTGATAAGATTTGATTTGTGACTTAACATGATATATTACAGAGACTATGGGCTTAAAATGCTTATTCTGTTGCTGTTGGGTAGGATGTTCTGTTTTATAGGATGAAAGTAAAATCATGGTATATATAAAACATTTAAGTGAGAGACTTTAAAACTGGAGTAAATAATTGAATTTTTTTGATACTGGGGATGGAACCCAGGTGTATTCTACCTCTAAGCTGTCCCACGGCCCTATTTTTTATTCTTTATTTGGAAACAGGGTCTCAGGGGATTGCAAAGGGCCTCACTAAGTAGCCGAGGCTGTCTGAAAACCGCTATCCTCCTGTCTCAGCTTCCCGAATGCTAGAATTACAAGTGTGCACCACCATGCCAGGCTAATAATTGAATTTTAAAGTTAGAAATTTATAGCTAATAAACACTGTAGTGGTAAAAGTCCTGTTTGACTTATGAGAAAAGATTAAAGTACAAAAAGCTGAAAAATGAGTCATAGAATTCAAATATCATTTAGTTTTAAAATATCAGTATTCTTTGCTCAACAAATTAATGATAATTCATGCCGGCCCTTATGGATAGATCCAGAATTTAAAGAAATGGAGATAGCTAAAATTTTATGGTAATAGACAAATTATCAAAGTCATAATATATTTACACAAGTGTCTTAATCTCCATCTGTCATTTTTCTCAGCTATGTTGGAGTGCACTTGTAATTCCAGTACTCAAGAAGTGGATACAGGAGGATCACAGGTTCAAAGCTGGCCTCAGAAACTTAGTGAGGATTACAGCAATCTACTGAGTCCATGTTTTCAAATAAAAAATAAAGTCAGCCTGGGCTGGGGGTGTAAGTTAAAGGTAGAATGTCTCTGGGTTCAATTCCAAGCCACAAAAAATATCATAATTCATAATTGAAAAATGTTTTTTGTGTTCCTTCTACTTTGAATTTGCATGTTAATGCATCATGAATATATTATTTTTGAGAATAAATAGGGAGCCAGGCATGTTAGTGCCTATTTGTACTCAGAGTACATGGGAAATTGAGGCAAGAGGATGGTAGGTTTGTGACTAGCTCAGCAATTTAGTCAGGCCCTCAGCAATGTTGTAAGACCCTATTACAATAAAATAGAATAAAATGACATAAATAAAACAGGGCTGGGGATGTAGCTGAAAGGTAGAAAACCCCCGGGTTCATTCTGCCACAAAAATTTCAATAACACCCACACACGCATACACACGCACACACACAACACACACACACACATAAATGAATGATTGTTTTACTTATATAATGGAAAGATAAGAATGGCTTGAGGGAACATCTTTTATGATTTGGGGAGCGCAGATTAATTGCTCTGGCCATCTAGGTAGAGGGAAGCACCGCTGTTTGCCCTCGTCTCTGTTACCGCATGTGGACTCCCATTGTGGCAATGATTAGGCAGAATATCTTGCAGCATGACTCTCAGGCCCTTTAATAATTTTTAAAACTACATGTCAAAATCTCTATTATATAAATTGCTTTAATGAAACCAGTGAGGGGTTAATTAATTATGACTAAATAGACAATGAAATGTCAGTGACAATTTCTTGGCAGAAAACAATTAGGTTGAAATGCCATTTTTAGCAGTGCCCCAGGAAGGTGGCAATTAAAGATAGCAAAGAGCTTCAGAAACAGGAACTCTTCTTAGTCGTTCTGTTTTCTACCAGTAACAGTAGCAAAACACTCGCACCTGTGTGAAAATATGCTTTCAAAAATGAAATCAACTTGGTTTTTTTTAAAGATTTTATTTGCTCTAATTCCCTTTCTTCACAATTTTTTCTTTTCTTTTTTCCCATTATGATGGTAAATTTAAAGCACTGAAAGGTTCACTGGAATGAAAGGTCATGTCAGTTTATTAGAAAGCTTTGGCAAGACTCTGACTTTAGTATCTTAATGGAAAGTCAAGAGTTGATTCATGGTCCCAGAGTTCTATGTTTTTCCCCCTAACACAATAATGTATGAGAAGCAGATCCACAGATAATAAAAACAGAAATTTCTTTGGTCTTGAGTCTTTTGTCTTTTTTTCTTCAAAAATTGCATAATTTTAAGCTTCTTGCATTTAGAGTACATGTATTATAAATATGATCCTCATTAAATAAAAATAAAACTCAGATAATAGCTTACTGGTTAGCATAGAGTAAATTCTTTCATTTAAACTGCATTTATACATCTGTGTCAATATGTAGTGTTTATAATGAGTATAGAGATTTTTGAATCAATAAAGTTAAGAACAAATGCTTTCGCATTCTAAGGAAAATATTTGATACTTTTTATGTTTTTACATTGTATGTATGTATGTACGTACATACTAGGAATTGTGCCCAGGGGTGCTTTAATTCTGCACTACATGAAGCCCTATTTTAGATTCTGATTTTATTTTTCGAAACAGGGTCTCGTCAGAATTGCTGAGGGGCTTACTAAGTTGTTGAGGCTGGCCTTGAACCTGAGATCCTCCTGTCTCAGCTTCCTAAGTATTAGAATTATAGTCATAGGCCAACATTTCTGGCTTCTTTCTTGTCTTTCTGAAGTTTTATACAGAGGGAACTCTTTATTATAAAATACTTGAGAATTTCACAAGAATTGTTTTATATTTTATGAGAACATTCCCTCTTCATACTGTTATTGTTCTTCTGTATTTTTTTAATTTTGCTTTAATGGGTTATCTCAGATATTATATTTTCAATGAAACTATATTTGACTTACTTCAACATAGTCAAACTTTCTTCTATTTATACTTACAGTGCTTTGAGGTTTATTTTTACAATATAACTAAGACTCTAAACAAGGTGCATTTTTATTTTTATTTTTCCTAAAACTTTGAATGCTGAGTAAAGAGCATGACTTCTAGTACATGATATTTGTAATTTTTTGTTTAAAAACAACAGCTATATTTAATGCATCTTGACTTTTATTGCAACAATTTTGAATCATTTCATTCTAGTTTTATGCTAATAAAATTTATAGAATCTTATAAATATGTTAAACATTTTTAAAAAGCCAAACTTTAAATAGGGGTAGGAGGTTGAATATTTACATCTTCTTTCCATCCTCAAAATATACTACAATAAGAGTGCTTTGTATTCATATTATGACACAAACTTTCAAGTAGGAGAAAATGTGGGTCAAGAACAAAACCACAACATTTTGTAATCAAGGAAGTCGCTAAACCAGAGACAAGTAGTAAACTATTAAATGTGCAAGAAAAATGGACTCAAAGCTCTCAATGAGGAAAGATAAGAAATAACATCACAGACACCACACCACAGTCTTAGGCACTTGCACACACACACACACACACACACACACACACACACAAATTTACTCAGTTTTGATTCTGAAATTTTGTCTTTTTTTTCCAATCTCGTTTTTTCCATTTAAAATGATTTCAATAATTCCAATTCTAGTAATATTAGAAGTGATATTCTTGATTTTAATTAACTATCATTAGTTCATAAAACACAATAGGATTCAACCAGCTCCATACTGATGTAGCATCAAGCAGGGTACCTTAGGGAGAGCACTGATTGGGTGGAATGAAGCAGTCACTTTCAGTCCAAAATCTGAGGGCAACCCATCAATCCATTATTAATAAATTGTGCTTTAGCACAATACTTTAAAAATGTTACATTTTGAATCATAAATTAGCAAAATACTTTTTGGAATAGAGATGAATATCATTGATTTTTCCCTTTGTCAGCTCTAATGTGGCTTAGTACAGGACAAGTGCTAGGAAGCAAAGCAAGAAGATGAAGAATGAAAATGAGAAAACTATTGACTGCATCTTATAATTCCAGTATCTAAGTCATAGGATGTCTAGCATGTCATAAAAGAGAGATAAAGTGAAATGCAAAAATAATTAATGAAATGATTCAGTTAAATTTGCAAAGTCAAGAATATAATACTGCATATTGGTTATTGTAATAGGTCTGGGGGTGTAGCTTGGAAGTAGAATGCTCCTGGGTTTCATCCCCAGTACCACAATAAATAAATAAATTAATTAGAACATAACTGACTTTTGAGTCAGGAATCTCACTTCTGGGTATATATTCAAATAAAATAGAATCAGTGTCTGAAGCAGATATCTGCAATAGTATGTTCACTATAGCACTATTTATAATATGCAAGTTAAGAACACCACCTAAATGTCCTTTAGTGAGTTAATGGGTAAAGTGAATTAATCAAAGGAGTACTATCTAGCCTTTAAAAACATACCATTTGTAAGAACATAGAAAATATTTTGCCAAGAGAAGTAAGTCAGGCATAGACAAAAGTACATTATTTCATTTATATGCAAATTTAAAAAATGTCAATGTCATAGAATCAGAATAACCACTACTATGGTTTGGAGTTTGAGATTTGGAAAGATCTTGGTCAAGAGTAGAATGTTATAGTTAAGCAAGATAAATAAGTCCTGGATATATAATGATCTCTAAGGTACCTCTAGTTAATAATATGGGAATGAATTATGAAATGTTCTAAGAGAGTAGAACTTAATTGTTCTCAGTACTAAAAATAATTGGTAACTATCTGAGGTGTTGGCTATATTAACTATCTTGACTATTAAATACTTCATAGTATCTGTATATATAGAATAATCAAGTTGGATGTCTTAACTATATATAATTTTTGACTAGAATATATCTCAATAAATTTGGGTAAAATTTGGAAAAAGTTGAAGCAAGTACAAGTGTGGCATAGGACACAAATACATGCAGTTTTCCAGCAAGAACTTCCTATTACAGGCAATCCTAGATGCAAGGATAATGATGTAGGAAAAATGGATCCGTCAGAAAAACAATTCCAAACACTGTATACAACTCCACCTGCAAGACCTTTCAACCAATAGCAGAACCCTGGACGAAGCTCCTTGTCTCAGTCTCTTCCACCCCTCCCTAACACAACACTGTGACCTAAATCAGTTAATAACTGAGAGCAAAGGTATCTTGGTATCTTTCATTTCAACAAGGTAATTAGAACTTACAGCAAATGAAGATCTTAGAGATCTTGCCATTTCTTGCATATAAACCTTTGAATCTTAGCATATTCATGGTGATAACGCTTTGTGGTCCATTTACAATATAGGAAATTCTAGTACCTTAAAATGATACTGAAATTGTATGACATGCTATGACAAAAGGATAGTGATATAATGGCAAAGGCATGTTTTTAATGGTCCCTTTTCATTTAATTTTCTAGTTATGTATGATAGAAAGTCTAATCCTATTTTTCTAAATAACAATAAGACAGATCAGTAATATAATGTTGAGAATGAGTTTCTAACTTTCAAGCCCACCCAATGTTCACCACACTATTCTGACAGAAAGAATGTAATAGTAATGGAATTGGAATGACTGTAGAGAGGGACCTGTGTCAAGCACTATTTTTAGTGGTTTCAATACCCTCCTTCAAATCCTTTTACTTTACCTCCTTAACAGTTAAATGAACTGAGCTCTAGTGATCTTTGGATTTGCCCATGTCCAATACAAAATACTGAAGTCAGAACGAAACCGTGGTCCTTCTAAATCAAAGATGTAGAAGTGGAACACATTGCCAATGTTCTGTTGTACATCAGTCTGTGCATTGGGGCAAGGTATTTTTTGTATCCTACTCATAAAGATACAGTAAATAAATACCTAAGTGTTCAATATATCACTAGGAAGTGTAATGATCAATGAGAACTTAATATGGGATGATGTAGAAACTGATCGATACAACATGGATGCACAGAGGGAGGAACAACCTTTTATAATCCTCAGTATTAGGAGTTCCTGTGAACTAAATTATATTAAGAGATAATCCAATCTAAAATAGCAACCAAATAAATGTCTCTGTTTGAATGTCTACCTACTGCAAATAAACATGTATAGAATTGATCTGGAGGATTTCAATTGTTGTTCATTGTTTTGTGAAGCGTAAGTAAAGGCAACTTTTATATTAAAACAGTGTACTGATTCTAAGCACTTACTATATGTCACAAAATTGAGATTTGTTTATAACAAGTATTAAAAAAGTTGAAATAATTTTTAAAACAATTGCCAGAACTGAACACGCCATTTTAATACCACAGGGCTGAATAAGAAACATAGGGAAGTGGTACTTTGGGAAAAAACTAACAATCATCTTTTAATTCCTAAGACTGTCATCCAAGTGGCTCTAATAAACTACATCTCTTGAGAATGATACAACCTAAGCAAACAGTCAAACATACACCTGGGGCACAGAGTAAATGTGTTTGAAAAACAAATATTGACTGCTTTCCTAATTTTCTTTGCACAGGCAAAAAAAAAAAAAAAAAAAAAAACCAACGTTGTTTCTCTATGGATTAGTTACCAATGTATTTATATCCTTACTACTTTAGCTCCTAATATAAATTTGAATAGTATAAGTGGTACAAATACTGTTATTCACATAGTTTCCCTTTAGAATTCACACTGAATAAGGTATCATATTTCAAATCAGTTCTAGTCATTTCTTTTTCATCACATGCTTAGCCATGAAATCTACAACTAAAAGCAATGGAAAAAAAAATATATATATATGCACATATATGTATATATGAAAACCAAGCAAAATAGAATTAAAATAAAATTTAACCAATAAGCCACAAAAAGAATAAAAAAAGTAAGACTGTGAAAATATATCTTTATGAAACCAATCACACTTGTGGTTGCTAACACAATTTAGTAAGAACTTTATTTTTTGTGGATTTATTATTACCCAACACCATCAACCACTCTTTTTCCACCCATGATAATGGGCATAAATTTGTGAGATAGGTAACCAAAATAAAGGGTCAATGTGTAACCACAGGATAAAATGCTATATTTTGGGTTTAACTATCACAATTTAACTTGCTGATTAAAGTTTAAATATTTGTATTTATGGCAGTATACTTAATTTATACTTAATTGGAAGGAAAAAATAAATTTACCAGTGATAGATAAATAGAATAAAGAACAAAACTAAATGACGGTCATTTTACCATATAGATAGATGGATAGATTTTTTTTTTTTATTTGTAGAGAATCACATAAAAGCTGGGTACACAGTTTGAAATCACAGTAATTGAGAGGCTTAGCCTGGAGAGTTGAATCTGCATGTTTAAGGAAAGGCTCAGAAAATAGTAAAATTCTCATAAACCTAGTAAGACCCTCCCTACTTCAAAAAAATAAAATAGGGTATAGCTCAGAGGTAGAATGTCCCTAGGTTCCATCATACCCAGTACCAGAAAAAGAAAAAAAAAGCATCACACAAAAATTAAGCAACATAGTCTGCTTTAAAATTGAAAAAAAAATATTGTCTTCTACTGATTTTAACATTTACAATCCTTAATGTTTCTTGAGAACAGATCTATCTTGCCTCTTTAGGCTAATAGATAAGATGTAGTAGCTTTAGGTAGTCTGATTTCAAATATCAAGTGGGTATGAGAGAACTTTGGAAGCATCAACATCTCTATTTAGACCTTTCCCAGTCAGAAAGTGTAGAATGTAATTTCTAAATAAATGTAATGGGTAAATATACAAAATCAGATATACTGTGAATTTAATATATAAATACACTAACACACACATACTTTATATGGTAAAAGAAACGATGCACATGTTATGTTTGAGTGGCTGCTAATTTTAATCATAAGTGTCTGTATAAAAGGTAGGTAGATGGAGGTTTGGTGGAAGAAGACAATGTGAATTCTGAGGTAGGGTGCTACTCTGCTGACCTGGAAGGGCTCTTCAGCCTAGGAGTGCGAGGAAGGTAGCCCGAGAGCCGAAAAGGCTTCCCATTGGCTGAGTTTTCCCCAAGAACACTAGCCTTGTGGACACATTGATTTCATCTTACTAACACTCTTTGGATATCTGGCTGCTGAACTGTAAGATAATAGATTTTGGCTGTAATCAACTGAGTTTGTGATAATTTGTGGTAAATATTTTTGAAAAGATTGTTCTGTGCACTGGTTTCTATCTGCCTTTAAACAGTCCCAAGGCTGTTCCCTCTGAGCAGAGGCACCTTAGATGTCTGTGAGACTCTCTTCCTACACTTATGAAATCTTCTCATGAGTGACAGCAAGGCTCATCATGAGTACCCTATTAAAATTACAATCCCATATCTTCCACATTCTGTGTTCTTAACCTTTTCTTTTTTCTCCACACGATATAACATTTTCTATTATACTCTTCAGTTTATTTACTTATATTTGATTTTTATGTATCTCCTTCACTAAAATATATATATATATATTAAAAATCAGAATTTTAATTTTTGATTCATATCCAAAGCTCTTAGAATTGTGTCTATCATAATACATATTTGCTAATGAATGATAAATCAGAGGTAAAAAAGAAGTTTTTATTATACTGGTGAACTAATTGAATTATGACTCTGGATTAGAAAAATACTAAATCTTTTTGTTTTTAAATATAGGTATTATATTTTTTCCCTTAATGACAAAAAAGAATGAAAACACTGAATATAAGAGGAACAAAGTGTTAAGATCTTACTCTGTGATTAACACTTTTTCTTATGTAATTTTATTTAACAAACTCATTTTTCTCTTTTGTAGTACTGGGGATTGATTGGAGGTTTCTAATACTGTGTTTATATGTTTGTATCACTGGGGATTGTGGTCAAAGATGTTGAACCTCTGAGATACACTCCCTGCTCTATTTTATTTTATTTTATTTTATTTTATTTTATTTTATTTATTTTATTGATGGTACTGGGGATGGAACCCTTCTACCTCTGGGCTACACTCCCAGACCTATTTTATATTTTTATTTGGAAACGGTCTCTTAAACCAGCGCGGCTTGCTTCAAACCTGCGCGATCCTCCTGTCTCCACCTCCCAAACGCGGGGATTTCAAGCTTGAGCCACCACGCCAGGCTTATTTTTTGTTTTAAAACAGGGTCTGGCTACATTGCTGAGGCTGTCCTTGAACCTGCAATCTTCCTGTCTCAGCTTCCCGAATACTGAGATTACAGGTATGTACCACTACTTTTTAATTTTTTGAAACAAGAGTATGGCTAATTTACTAGTATTTTATGCTGGCCTCAAACCTGCAATCTTCCTGTCTCAGCCTCCCAAATAACAGAGATTACAAGTGTGCAGCTCTGTGCCTGCCTTAACCCAAGCATTTTTAAAGGTAAGCATCATCCTTTCTCACTATCACTGCCTGCCTACCAATCTATAATCGATTTGGGAGAAAAAGGGGAATTTTGCTAAACTCAAAGTTTGAAGCTTTGAAAGGTAGTAAAAAGGAAAAGTTAAATTTTAAGTGTTTTTCTAAGAATTTACCTTATTTTTAATAAATACCTTGATTTATATGTATATTTTATTTAAGATCACATTGAGATATTCAAAGACACAAAAATTTTTGTCAATGATAAATAATTTATTTGTAAATTTATGTAAATAAATGGCACTGTATAGTTAACATGAAAACAATTTCTATGTTAATAACTCTGTGGCCTTTATTAAGTTTTTCAAATCCCTCTAAAATTATATTACCCAATGAACCACATGTACTGCTGAATTTTACAATCGCATTTTAAGCTCTGATTCAAAGCCAATAAAAATGAGCAATGCTTGTGATGAGTTTGTAATCTTCTTAATAATTCCTTGAATAATGAATAAAATCTGGAATTAACTTCCCCCATTTTTAGCAATAAACAAAGCAATATACACAGAAACTGAAGCAAGCATAACTATAAGTTTAAAACTGTGATTTTTACAAAGTCTAAAGTACTTTATCTTGTGCCATTACATTTTTTTTTCAATCTTAAAGACATATGCTCTGACTCATATAGGAATATATTACTGGGGTTGCAAAAATGGTAGGACGTAATATTTAAGGAAACGTGTGTTTCAAATCAAAGCAATTAAATTGGCCTTTCTGTCGATCATTTTTACTGAATTTCAATACTATAACAGCAGTGACAGCTCTACCAGTAGGGATTTTAAAAAATTGCAGAAATCTTTAAACTCTTTTTTTTTTCCTAAAGAGTAAATTCTATATCATACCGACCTTCCTTCCATATCTTAATAGAGCAAGTAAAGGAACAATGCTATCGATAAGGTTTGGGATACAAAGAAAAATAGCAGCCATTTTAGTTCAAGGTGTAAATTAGTGGTTTAAAGTACAGAAATATGTAAGCAGCTTTCCTATTCAAAAAAGTACGACGTGAGTACATTTTAAAAACCATATTGGTACTTCAATAAAAATACTTTATAATAATATTTCCAGCATGTCTTAAAAACATGGATCTACTATTTTCAGTATTATGGGACAAATAACTCATATAATTAAGTAGCAAAGCTAGGCATGGTGGTACACACCAATAATCCCAGTGCTTGGGAAGCTGAGATAGGAGAATCCCAGGTTCAAAGCCACCCTCAGAAACTTGGCCCTCTGCAATTTAGTGAAACTTTGTTTCAAAATAAAAAATAAAATAGAGCATAGCTCAAAGATAGAACACCCCTGGATTCAACCCCTAGTACCAAAATAAATAAATAAATAAATAAATAAATAAATAAATGGTAAACTATCAAAATTCTCCTAAAAATTAGTAGAAGTCAAGGGAAAATTTGATTTAGTTTAGAAAATAAGTGTTTATATCTACAGCCAAGCTTACCTAATTGAACCCCACTCATGCACAATTTATGCATATTCATCACAAATAAAAAAGAAAAAGAATAAGTGATCTATTCTGTGTCATAATATATCTCAGATTAAATTAAGGACCTGGGTATTCCAGCATGTGAATGCTGTATTATATATATATATATGATATTGTGTTATTAGAAGGACATCTTAAACCCGGCGTGGTGGCGCACGCTTGTAATCCCAGCATTCGGGAGGCTGAGACCAGAGGATCGCGTTTCGTGGATAACCTCAGCTACTTAGTGAGGCCCTCTGTAACTCAGTGAGACCCGGTTTCAAAATAAAGAATAAAAATAGGGCAGGGGGTGTAGCTCAGAGGTCGAATGCCCCTGGGTTCCATTCCCAGACCCACACACACACACACAAAAAGGACGTCTTAGTTAAATAGATGTGTACATGCTAATGAATTTGAAATGGCATTTTATCTAAAAATAAAAAATTGTCACATTACTTTTTATTTTTATTTCATGTTAGATTTTTTTTTCAGGTCTGGGGATGGAACCCAGTGGCATTCAACCTCCAAGTTATACTCTCTGCCCTATTTTTTATTTTTTTTAATTTAATTTCTTTCTTTCTTTCTTTCTTTCTTTCTTTCTTTCTTTCTTTCTTTCTTTCTTTCTTTTTTTCTTGTTGGTACTGGGATTCCTTGAAACCCTGCTACCTCTGGGCTACACTCCCAGACCTATTATACATATACATATATATATATATATACACACACACACACACACACACACACACACACACACACACACAAACCTGCGGGATCCTCCTGTCTCCACCTCCCAAGCACGGGAATTACAAGCGTGCACCACCGTGCTTGCAAAAAATTATTTTTTTTAATTTGAAACAGGGTCTCACTAAGTTGTGGATGGCCTCACTAAGTATGAGGCTGTCTGCGAACCACGATCCTCTGGTCCCAGTGTCCCGAAAGCTGGGATTACAAGAGTGCACCACCACTCCTGGCTTATGTTAGTTTTTTAAAATAATTTTCACACATACATTTTAGGGATTCTTATAAAATAAAACAAGATTGTTACCTTAAAACCCTCTATGGTAAAAAGGAAATAGAGTATATTGAAGTGGATTTAAAATCATATAGAGATAATTTTGAGATGTATTTAATTTTTTATTTTATATCTGTTGGAAAATTTATACATATATTTAATATAAAAATTAAGAGTTTTTCAAATCAGTCTTTGGGAGTCTTAGAAAAGCTTTGCATCTTATTTATTGAGGAGTAGTATATCTCAAGACTCCCAGTTCATACCTTAACTTCAGGGAAGTACCAAATACTACATGATTCTAGCCAAAACATTATTTCCTTAGGGTTAGTGGTGGTGGTTTATAAATAGTAACCTTTGATAAAAGATTAAGTCATTATGAGACATCAGTATTTGGGGTCAGAAAGAATTATCTCATGTGTTTCCTTCACCAAGGTGTGAGTAAGGGAAGGGAGCGTAAGAGTGTGTGAATTTAGAAGATGAGATGAAGGAGCTCGTATAGAAACAGGAAGGCTGGCGATAGGAGCCCAGTACAGACTTGTATGGCGATAGGAGCCCAGTACAGACTTGTAGAGATCAGTCTGTCCTTGAGAGTTTCAACATTCCATACTCCAGAGAGAAGCGATCAGGACCTAGCAGCAAGTTTTCTATGTGCTAATTTGACTTCCTATAATTTGAAATTATGGCTTTACTACTTTTGTGAGAATTAAAATTTCATTTATTTTTGAAACTAATTTTTGTTTTGTTTTTAAAATGTATGGTTTTAAAAAGTTTCACTTGGTGAATTCTAAGACAGTGTCCATTTGAGGAGATGGCTACTGGCTCCCTTCTATCTTTTAAATACTTGATGTAAAACAGGAGAAGTCCAAGATGCCAGTACAATAATTTGCTTTCTATATACAGAAACATATGTTCACTCTTACCAAGTAAACATTTATGCCTTCACTCAACTAGAAAAGAAAGATAAAATACGTGCTTTGTTAAACATACAATATAGCTTAAAAAGCCAGAAAACAGGCTACCATTATCGACAGTAACAAATGCTCAGTAATATAAAGGAAATGAGTGCTAGGTAGGGGATTTTATATAACATCATTGTTGCCTCAGTGAATGGAGTAAGCTTAGATCTTGAACTTAGATTTGAATCATCTTCAGGAAGTACCCATTACCTCTCTGATGAACTAAGTAGAAAAAAATTGATGAGTTGTAATGGAAGTTATGGAAGGTAGTCAATAGAAGTCTTGAAGCTAAAGAAGAATAAAATCACGAAGAGCCTTACATTTTCTACACTGAGTGTCAAAGTCTTTGAAAGTAATGGGGAGAGATTTTGAAGGAAAGTGATAAAATTAAAAGTGCACTATGATACGATACAATTGGCTTGGTGGGGATGATTCCCTTTGTGCGGGGTGCAGGAAGACCTCATAAAAGTTGATTATCCTAAGCTCTTCCTTATTTAATGTGGGTGGGCTTCAGTGGGAACATACAGGACTAGTGAATTTCACCCAAGAAGGGCAGAAAAAGCTTTCTCAAAGCAAACACTTAACTTGACTCTGGTAACAGAAGAGTAAATGTTTGTTATATATTGAATAAAAAAAATAGAGATTGGGTGATAGAAGATGAAATTCCAGGCAAATGGGAAGTGTGGGAAATCAGATGTGGGAATTATGTCCTTGATCATTAACACTTTATGGCTAAGTTATAAAACCACAGAAATAAAGGTCAGAGATAAAACTTACATTCCTAACTCTTGACATCTATAAATAACATTGCCAGAAAAGCTGTTAATGACAGGAATCTGGAATGATTCTGGATAATTTAACAGCAAAATTTGTACCACTCCTGGGAAAGATGTGCCTTCAGGGTGGTATGAATGAATTTTGAATATAATACAACATAGCATAACAGTCAAAGATTATATTTTTTGTTTCTTTTTGCTTAGATCTGAAAGCAACCTATTGGGTAAGCTTATGGTACAAAAACCATAGTATTTGAAATATATATATATATATATATATATATATATATATATATATTTTTTTTTTTTTTTTTTTTTAATTTGTGTTGTCTAGAATTGAGCTCAGTAGGAAAGAATTCCAACAATTAGTGCTGTCCAAGAATGAAGTGCCCTGGCAGTTTCCAGGACCAACCCTTCCAGAGCAGTAGATTCCTTCCTTCAGAGATTTGCAGTGTGGAGCAGAGATCCATGACCCATCTGTGCTCTTGGTGCCTGCGCAGGCTTAGGCTTTATTGCTCAACACCTAGGTTCTAATTCCATGTAGGACCTTAAAAGGAAGCACCAGATAAACAGTAAGAATCTGCATTATCTTGTTCTTTGAACTGTAGCTTCAAGCTGAGCTTCAACAATAAGAAAACCCTCATAAGAAACGTTATATATTTTATATTACCCAAAGAAAGTTAAACCAAATAAATATACCCCCACAGAACCAATTTCTCCTTTATAACTTGTTTATGTACTTCCAGCTTCTTTTTCCTTTGATTTCTCTGAGAGGTTTTCAGCCAAAGTATCTTCAATGGAAATTTAATAGAGGCCTCATTTTGCCTTGAGTTAAATTAAATTTGTTGCTTTATTTCTAAAAATTGAAGTTCTTCTTATATAAGATGAACATGGAGAAGGAAAAGAAGAAATGTGAGGTTTTTTCACTGCAAAAATGCATTTAAGATATTGTATTTTAAATATAATTTGGTTTTACTGTCCAGGAGCAGTTCTTTTAAAAATCTCTCTGCTAAAGGCACATTAGACCACAGAATGCCTGATTGGTATATCTCTTACATGTATAAATCACCCCTCAGTTATCTTATTGGGAATTCATTCCTTCATAAGGTGATTTATTCCAGTGTTAATCATTAGAAAAGCCTTCTGTATTTTCAGCCAAAATTGCTTCATACTGTACACTCCAACTTCTGACACCAAATAATTAATTACTCAAAAACAACTTTAAAAAAGCTTGCATTGCTATCTGCCTGATAGCTACCTGATGTCAGAACTACCATCTCACTTACACCTCCTTTCCATTTACAAATCCACCCTCAGAAGAAAGCACTTCTTCCTCAATCTTGTGTATTTTTCTGACACATTCATATTTCTCAGTAAAATTCTTATATCATTGTACACTTATCAATTTTTAGGGAATATCTGTCTTTCTTCTGCCAGAAATGTATTTATATTAGATACTTAGATCCATATTTTTGGTCCCAAACCTAATCATTCTAGTTTCTTCATCTATTCTTTAGAACAATGAGAAAATAAATATTTGTTAATTAAGTAGCTCAGTCTATGGTATTTTATTATGGAAACCCAAAATGGCTTATATAGTAATATAGTCGTGCTATGGTTTAAACTTGAATTTCTCTAATTTTTAAAATCCAATATTAAGGTCCAGTAAAATGTATGTTTATACTTTGATTAGATTACATTGAATCTATTGATAAATTTATTTGACTAAATATTGTATCTAATTCCATGAAAAAGAATTATTATTTTTATTTTAGATTTAGATCATCTATTTTTCTAGTAGTAGTTTAAAATTTTTGCATACCAATCTGGTAATTTCTTTTGTTAATTAATTCTTAGATACTGTAAAGATTTTTTTCATTGTAGACAGTCTGATCAATTTTGTCATACCTATATATTTATTTAAATTTCTGCTATCCACTCAAAATTTTTTCACCCCTCTTTAAGTATAATTTTTAGTGTACTACTGAATAATGTATTTGTATTTGTATTTGTGTTGAAGCAGTTAAAATAGCCTTAAATATCAAAATCTAATTATGTTTAAATTGCTTCATTATGACTATTGTGGACTATAGAAGAAAAATTCTTATTTTTTTCAAGCTTTCCTGGTATATTGTATATACAACTTTACTGTTGTGTATTTAGTTTGTATTCCTCCAAGGACACTATATCATTATTGTCTGGGACATAAAATGTAATTCTGGCAAGAGAAGAGAGTATAGAAAAAAATGTTTATAAAGGTATTTTTCAATATAGTTTATATGTCAAAGCCTAAAAAAGAAGTTGAAATAGCTATACTTTTGCATAAATTTTGAACCAGATGGTTTGATAATTGTGTAAGCTCAAACACAGAATTTAACTTGATAGGAACCAATAATATTTCTTCTTTTATTAACCACCTCTTCTTTGGGGTGAGGGAGGAAAAAACCTGGAAAGATAGGTGAGAAAGCTGAGGGGGAGTTTATTGCTCTCTTGAAATAATAAGTCAGGTGTAGGCACCTGCCTATATTCCCAGTACTTGGAAAGCTAAGAAAGAAAGATTGCAGATTTGAGAACAGCCTCAGCAAGAAGTGAGACTGTCATCAACCTAGTGAGACTTTGTTTCAAAATTAAAAATATAAGGCTGAGAGTGTATCTAGGAGGTATAACGTCTATGGGTTTAATTCCCAGTACAAGGGAGAGAGAGAGAGAGAGAGAGAGAGAGAGAGAGAGAGAGGGAGAGGGAGAGGGAGAGGGAGAGGGAGAGGGAGAGGGAGAGGGAGAGGGAGAGGGAGAGGGAGAGGAAGGAGAAGGAGAGGGAGAGGGAGAGGGAGAGGGAGGGAGGAGAAGGAGAGAGAAAGAATAGAAATAGTATAGAAAGTTTTAGTCTACTTTCTCTGGATACAGAACAAGAGGATAAGCCTAAATTGGAGCAGATATGGTTCAGTTTGATTCACTGAAGCAGGAGTGATTCATTTAGTTACTTCAACAGGAATTAATTCCAACTACTGCTTAGGTCTCTACAATTTCAACAATGATTAAACTTGTCCCACATTTGCGAGTTCCATTTCATGGTACCAGCTCTCTTTCCAAAGACATTGTAGATCATTTGGAAAACGTTTTTAGATATTCATAAGCCTTAACTGTTTCAGGTATTTGTTTCCAACCAAATGATTATTTCTAATGATCTTGATAATTAGAACCTAGTTATCTTTATTATCTTCGCTCCTTTGCTAAGAAGTTAAGATGTAATTTTGTTAACCTAGCCATAGGGAAATACTAAATATATTAGCAAAATCATTTGCATATTTAAAAATATATAATCTCTATTAATTACATAATATTTACAAGTTTTTGAGAGGAGTAATTAAAATTTTTCCTTCATTTTTAAGACTGTAATCTGTTCTGCTTTTAAGTAACTGCCTTAGAAGTCTTTTGCTGCTTATCTATGATTATAATGTGTGTATATATTGCAGTTATCAACTGACTTACAGAACATTTTATAGTGAGCATGATATGGGTTACTTAAGACTAAAGATGCTGATTTTATGATCCTGAAAAAAAGATCATGAAATTTTAACTCAAGTAAAATTTCTCTTGTATAAATTGCTGTTCCATACCTCTGACCCACTGGGGAATGTTTTCATTATATGATTGAACAAAATAGTTGTTTCCTCTGTAAATACCCTGTCATTTCTCAGAGTCTACTTACAAGGTACCTGGATAAGAGATTTATAGATTATTTAGAATTTAATTTTATTTAATTGAAACTTATAATTTTCTAAATAGTTTTCTACATAGCATATGTAAAAAAATTATCTAGATTTCTGCTCTGCTTTTGATAACTTAGCCACTACTTTAAATTTATTATAATTTAGAATTATTATTTATTATAAATTACAATTTATGCAAACTAACTCTCAAAAATTCAAAATAATGATGAAATGCTCATTATCTAAAAAATTATTGTAGGATATTTAAGTCCTTAAACACTATTATTGGGGTCCAGTGGTCCAAAGGTCTTAAAGTTTAGGCTTACCACTGAGAGGCAATCTGAACCCTTCCTCACAATGATATTTGAAGAATCCATTGAGATTCAAGGGTAATGACCTTAGAAACAGTATATAATGACTTCTAGTCACTATACCTAAAATTACACATTTACCTAAAATTCACATACCTATATACTATACATAAAATTACACTATAACTAAAATTACACATTGTTGTGTTACACACACACACACACACACACACACACACACAGTTTACCCTGTCTACATTGAAGTGTTAAAAGTATACAAAAGTATTACTTAATCCGCATTATACATATTTTATTAAGACTATGACTGGAGCATGTGCTAGGCATTAAATTACATATCTATTTCATGTAGCATCATTTAGTATAAACAAAATTGTAAAGACATTATTAAAATCATTTCATAGAAGAATGAAACTAAGAAAGGTTAAGTACGGTTGCCCATTTTTAGTATGTGGCAGAAGTAAAATCTGAATGAGGTTCATCTGAATATTTCACGGCTCTGACTTATACACACTGCAAGTGTAAGAAAACTAAAGTGAACAAGCAGGTGCCTTATCAACAAGAAAAGTGCTAGCTATGCCAGGTACTTGCTGTTCACGCTTTCCAGATTTAGGATGCTTCTAAATAAAAATAACACTTCTCATATATCTTAACTAAACTCTTTAAAACTCTCAGGTTTTTAGTTTGATATTGCATGAACCCTGGGAAGAAGGGCCAGCTGCTTTACAGTGCCCAGAAAAAAATAAAATGGAAATGCAGAACACATTGTTAAAAAAAACATCTTTTTTCTTTTCTAGTGTAATTTCTCTTGAATTTCCAATGTTTTTGTTTTAATTTTTGATGTGATGCCCTGCCTCCTCAGGCCTGGATCTACTGTGGAGCTATTTCCTGAGCCTTGCAGTTCTCTGGCACCCAACCCCTGACTTTCTTTTTCCTGGAGTACTTTTGCCTTACTCCAGCTCTCTGAGCACCTGTGCCCAGGCCCCTGATAGAGCAGAGAGTGACAATGAATTGTGGGCAAGCGCAGGACATGGCTGGCCAAGAATCCATCCTGAGAAGGTGGAGAAATAGTAGGAGGCAGAAGGTGACCAGACAGCCTGTGAGCAGAAGCTCTCTGCTCTAGCTCATGATCGATGTATCGTAAAAATTTATGAAACAAATATCCAAACACAACATTACTAGCAATTTAAAGACAGCAGCCATGAGGCATCCACTAACTGCCAAGCACAGATTTGAGTGCAGAACCTTTGTGCATCTCTGGATCCCATGCCCCTGAGGTCAGCCCTGCACATTGCTCATATTCATTTTGTGGAATAGACTGCAGTGCTCTATTTGCTTCTGTTCCCTTGCTTGGACCTAAATGACAGATGACAACCATAAGCCATGACTGGCCATTGTATAATTTCTTTTTAAAAATGAGTTTAGCCCAACATGGCATAACACACCTGTCATCCATTACTTGGTAGGCAAGACAGGAGGACCACAGGTATAAGGCTAGCTTTAGCAACATAACAAGACCCTGTTTCAAAATAAAAAAGGGGGGTTAGAATGCTCCTGGGTTCAGTCTCCAGAACCCTCCAAAAAGGAGTTTAGAGAAAAGCACAATGCTAAATCCCTTGTAAAACTGAATAACTGTCTGGTTCACCTACCCATTTTTGATTGGGTTATTTGTTTTCTTAGTGCTGAATTTCTTCAGTTCTTTATATATTCTAAATATTAGTCCTCTATTGGAGGAATAGTTGGCAAAATTTTCTCCCATTCTATTGGCTCTCTGTTGAGTTTCTCAACAGTTTATTTTGCTTTATAGAAGCTCTTCAGTTTAATGCAATCCCATATATTTACCCACTGTTTAGGTTCTTGTGCCTTTGAGGACTTGTTGAAAAAGATTTTACCTGTGCCTCTGTGTTGCAGTGTTGGACCTAGGTCCTCTTCAAGGAGCTCCAAGGTCTCTGGTCTACTTTCCAAGTCTTTGATCCATGTTGAATTGATTCTTTTGCAGGGTTACAAGAAATTGGGCTTTATTTCCATGTTTCTGCAAATGCTTAACCAGTTTTGCCAACACCATTTGTTGAAGAGGCTACCTTTTTTTCCAGTGCATATTTTTGTCCCTTTTGTCAAAAATTAATTGCCTTTAAGTATGCAGATTTTTTTCTGAGGCTTCTATTCTGCTTCATTGGTCTACATATTTGTTTTTGTACCAGTACCATGCTTTTTTATTACTAAGGCTTTATAGTATAGTTTAAAATCAGGTATTATGATTCCATCTGCATGGTTGTTGCTGAGAACTACTTAGACACTTCACAAAAGAAAAAAATTCAGCGCCGGGCGTGGTGGCGCAGGCTTGTAATCCCCGCGCTTAGGAGGCGGAGACAGGAGGATCGCGCAGGTTCGAAGCCAGCCGCACTGGCGTAAGAGACCCTGTTTCAAAAATATAAAATAGGTCTGGGAGTGTAGCCCGGAGGAAGAAGGGCTTCCAGGAACCCCAGTACCACCAAAAAAAAAAAAAAAAAAAAAAAGAAAAAAAGAAAAAAATTCAAATGGCCAACAAATGTATGAAAAAATCCTCAACATCATTAGCAATCAGATAGAAGCAAATCAAAACTACTCTAAGATTTCACCTAACTCCAAATAGAATGGCAATCATTAAAACACAAACAATAAATGCTGGTGAGGATATGGAGAAGTGGGAACTCAAATACATTGTTGGTGGGAATTGCAAATTAGTGCAGACACTTTGGGAAACAGTATGGAGGATCCTCAGAAGAATGGGAATGAACGTACCATATGATCCATCAATACCACTTCAGGGTATCTACCCGAAAGAATGGAAGCCAAACTACCAAACTAATGCATGTATACCTATGTTGATAGCTGCACAATTTGTGATTGCCACTATAGAACCAGCCAAGATGTCCTTCAAAAGATGAATGGATTACAAAACTATAGGATATGTATAAAATGGAATTTTACTCAGCCATAAAAAAGAACAAAATTATGTGATATACAGGGAAATGGATAGAACTGGATAACATTATGCTAAGTGAAATTAGTCAAAAAATAAGAAATCAGTTGCTTTCCCTAATATTTGGAAGCTAAGGAGGAAATGGGTCATAGGAGGAACTCTAGAAGAAAAAGATACTATAGATGAGCAAATAATGCAAACTGAGGGGGATAGAAGGGAGAAAAAGAAAATTCTCTAATGTATATGATGTACATTCAAATGCATATCAAAGTCAATCACTAAGCCAAACATGAGGAGGGAGGAGGAAGGGAATGGAGTGGGAGTTGGGGAAGGGCTAAATGAGTGATGTGTATATGTATGCCTCTACCATCTTGTACTCCATTAAGATCTATGAGTACAAGCACCATTAAAAATTTTAAGCTAAGCCAAGCATGGTGGCGCATGCTTTAATCCCCACACTTGGGAGGCGGAGACAGGAGGATCGTGCAGGTTCGAAGTTGGCCTCAGGTGGCTTAGACACCCTATTTCCAAATAAAATATAAAGTAGGTCTGGGAGTGTAGCCCAGAGGTAGAAGGCCCTTGGGTTCCATCCCCAGAACCACACACACACAAAAATAATAATGATAAGCTAGAATGTAAAAATAGGAGAGGAAGAAGGCTGAGGATTAATGGATAAGCTACATCTGAATATATGTGTAAAAGTATGAATATAGCATGTTTAACCTGGACACTCATTGTTGTTAGGGGTGAAGGGGAAGTGGGTGGGGAGCAGGCACCAAGCATAGTCTGAATGCGTGCCATTTTTAATATGTTCCACATGAAAATAAAAAATAAATAAAAAAGTTTAATAGCTGGTGCATGCAGAAAACAGGTGAATCTGCAGAGTTCCTTTTCTCAGTCTGTGCACAGAGAACTAAGTGTTAGGTTCACTGAAGCAGATCTTAGTATATAGCAGGACCCATCAGGCTTGGATGAGAGATAGAAACATGTCAAGAATAGTATTTTCCCTCTGCCCCTGAACTTTCTAATAGTAAGCACTCAATCTGGTAGCCAGGTGCCCCAAACCCCAAGCAGTAGTGGTAAAATCAATAAATATTCATTGATTTAAACATTTTTGAATGAACTACCAATCTTGAAAATTTAGGAGAAAACTTGGACTTCGGCTTATTTTTGAAACGCAGAGGTGCACTTGATATTGGCCGAAGCTGTATGGTGTGTTCCCACAGCCACTGGAGCCAGCATGAACACTGGCTTGCCACACCATTCTCTAAGCTTCTTAAGAGCCTGAGGCTGACTTTATCTTTAGCAGTGTAATTGTTTAAATAAATAGAAACATTTATTTATGTTAATATCTCTATGAAATATGAAGAAAGCTGAAACATGAAGACTAGACCTGTGTGTTCATTTCTTTACCTGTGACTGACACCGAAAACAACCAAAAAACCAAGTTTGAAACCCTAGTGTAGCAGTGAACCTCCTGGTTCCTCTGATGCTTTGCTTGTTTCTCTATTTAATACTTTCCCTCTTCTTATTGCCTTTTCTCTATTATAGTTATTGTTCATAATATGGTTTTTCTTCCTCCTTTATTAGTTTATACTATTTTCTTTTCCACCTTCTTCTTCCCATATTCTCACCATTACCTCTTACCTTCCAATTATTATCAACTTCTTTAGTTTTACTTTACTTTTTACTGCACACTGTGCAAGAGAAAAGCATGAGAAGGTAAAATCGTCTTTTAACTCATAGTTTCAAGATCAAATCCACTGTAATCTGGGCAATATATTGATGAATAATAAAATTAATGAAGAAAAGAGATCAACATCACAGCTATTTAATAGGTTTGCTACTAGGGTTAAGTGTTTCCGAGTACATTTTAAATACTGTAACCAATGATTTAGGAATCTCACTGTCTTTGTTTCTTAATATCTGTTCAGTCCAAACATCACCACCACCACCATCTCATATTTGTATAACTTGGTACCTTCAATTGGATCCAGATTTTCATTTAATTCTGCATGCATTAGCAGATTAATACCAGATAGGACTTTAGAAACCTTGATTTCAAAATAAGTATTTCAAAAATCCTTATTTAGTTTTTTTGTATCATCAGACATTTTAAAGATTATAGGATTAGGATGATGTGATAGTTGTCTGAATACTATGTTTGCAGATAACTGAAATAACTTTTTGACAAAACTAGTCCTAATAGTGTGGAAGCAGAATGAGTAATAATAAATAATTAATTTAATTTTTAATTAAAAAATTAAATAACAATACTAAATAATGAGTATTTCCTTATGCTTATAGAGATTGGTTCAAAAATTCACTGATGACTTCAGATAAATTCCTCCTTCAAAAAATCATCTAAACCCCCCAATGAAACAGGAATAACACAGAGTGGTTGGGTACATCAAATGAGATGACTCTAAAACACTTATCACAGTATCCCAAAGTAGTAGGTTCCATGAAACTCTAGTATAAAAAATGAAATTAATTATTTCCTGGGGTACTTGTATTTGATGGAAGCAATAAAAAAGTACTTTTTATTTACTACTTAGTTTTTTTAATCCCACCATTTTTTTAATAGTCTTATTTATTAGACTTATTACCATCAAAGTTAGGTTGTTGTACTACCAAACAATCGAGTTTTTCTTAAAAAACTAACAAATAAATATCTAGATTCCTACTTGATTTTTCCTTTGCCAAAGAAAACTTCTTTATTTTTCCTCTGCCTGAGATAGCTTTTATGTCAGAGAAAAACTTAAGTTTGTTATCGATCTCATAAGCATTTGAGATTTGGGTAAATATAAAACATTCAGAGACCTACACTTGAAAAGGAATTAAATGTGAAAGCTCTGAACATACTAAGGATAAAGGTTGGTGTCTTATTCATATCTTTTCTCTAATACGTGTCTGGCACAAAACAGGCATTAGAAAATTAATTTTTATGAGCAATATGAAATTAATATATCACAGTTTTAAAACATGTAAGATGTTTCTAGTAGAAAAATGTTCAAAAGTGCTATATATACATTATGTAAACTTGTGTGTACATCAACATATTTTCAAACACTTCTCTAGATGTCACATATTTTTAAAAAATAAGTTATGCCCAAACAAAGAACTTGAAATAATTATACAGGTTATGATATATACTTTATTTTCCATTATGAATATGAATGACGTGTTGACAAGATTAAAACTTCAGTCATTTCTTCTTTAACATATTGATTGGGATGCTTGACAATGCAGAAAAGATTTAGCTGACAGAATAAGCAGATATTTTGTACTTTGTTAGAATTTTGTTTTCATCATCATAGTCTAATAGCTTTAGAAACAATCATTTAGAAAGTAGAATATGTAAATGACTGTTTCCTTGAAGCTCTTTCATAAAAACACCAAAACCAATAAAAATTTGTTTTACAGAATCAGCAAATGTTACTGACTTAAAATAAAAACAGCCTGTAGAGTGAGCTTATAGAATTCTATGTCAGGAAAAACTATCTTCCACCAAAGATTATTTAGAACAATTTAAAAACTTCAGCTTTGAAAAGTGATAGAATTCCACTTCAACAATGTGACTATTATATTTCTAGGAAAAAAACACACTCACTTGTACTCTTTCAGTAGAAACAGGGCATCAAGATATCATGAAAGGAAGCCTAGAATGGTGCACACACCTGTACACCTGTAGTCCTAGCTATTCAGAGGCTGAGGCACAAGCTGGAGGCCAGCCTTGATCACTTAGTGAGACCTGACTAAAATAAATTAAACAAAATGGGCTGAGGATGTAGATCAGTGCAGAATCCTTGTGAGACTCTGGATTTGACTCCTAGCGCCACAACAAACACACAAACAAACAAACAATTATAAAAGCTGCCAGCAATCCTGAAAGTCTAAAAGGAAAACTTCCTCAAACTTTTGTACTTCTGAGTCATTTACCTATTATTAGTTCCAGTTACATTTTTTTTTATTGGTGCATTGTAGTCATACACTTTAGTGGGGTACAAGATGGTAGAGGCATACATGCACACATCACTCAATTAACTCTTATCTGATTTCCACCCCATTCTCTGCCCTCCTTCTCATGTTTAGCTTATTGATTGATATATTTATGAATGTACGTCATATATATTAGGAGGTTTCCATCTTCCTCCCTCTCATCCCCCCTCAGTTAGGTTGCCTTATTTGCTCATCTACAGTTTCTCCTCCTTCTTCTAAAGTCCTTCCTATGACCCATTTTCTCCCTATTTTCCATACATTAGGAAGAGCATCTAATTTCTTACTTTTTGTTACTAACTAATCTCACTTAGAATAATGTTCTCCAGTTCCATTTCTGTTCCATTTTCAATTTTTGCCTTCTATTCTAGTGGATACAAGTGACAGAGAGAGAGAGAGAGAGAGAGAGAGAGAGAGAGAGAGAGAGAGAGAGAGAACGAACAAGAGAGCACGAGCGACCAAGCATGGTATAATCCCATTATTCTAGTGTAAGTAAAAGAAACTGGATTTTTTTTCAGTTATTGTATATAAAAGGTAAAATCTGTGAGCCTCTATTACTATATGGAAAAATAGAGATCCAGAGTTTTGAGAATTTCATAGCTAAAGTAGGTCACAAGCCAGGAATTCCTTTATTTTTTAATCTAGAGTTTAGTAATTGCACTTGTCCTAAAACAAATCAAAACAAAAAAAACTCTTCCATTAACTATTATCCAGAATTTGTCTCTAAAAGTTTCAGTTTTCTAAGATGAGTACGGTGGTACACACCTATAATCTCAGTACTTGGGAGGCTAAGACAGGAGGATTACAGGTTCAAGTCTAGCCTCAGCAACTTAGGAAGACTCTTAAAAACTTAGTAAGACTGTTTCAAAACAAAAAATCAAAAAGGGCTTGGTATTTAGCTCAGAGGTATGCCCCTGGGTTCAATCTCCAGTGCTACAATAAGTATATAAATAATCAGATAAAAACAAAAGTTTCATTTTTAAATCTCAGCTGTATATGGTCAGAGTCAAGATAGTGAGAGATCCCAGCATCTTCTTCTACAACTCTGTGGTAAGATCCATGTTTCCTTATTCCTATAGGCACACTGCAAGGCAATAGACTCTGTTTTAAAATTTAAGAATGTATAATATACAATAGATTGATAATACTATATAATAAAGATATTTAAAAACTTAAAACTATGTCTATTGGAGTCTAAGAGTTGTATCTTAAAACTCAAAGAAACCATCATGGTTTGGGGATTGAAGGAAGAAAATACAGGAATAATCCATAAATAATAATGACAGAATATTCACCTTTAAAGAATAGGTATGTAAGTCTAAATTCAATTCTAAATTCTCCTGTTTTGATTTTAATTAAAACAATATGACTGAAATTATTTACACTAAAGAAGGGCATTAAACTATTAACCAAGTTACAATGAGAATCCTGGAGAAAAGAAAATGTAAGGAGTAAACTTACTACCAAAAACAAACACACAAACAACAAAATGAAACAGATTGAAGTCACCTCTAAATTGGTTGGAAAGACTTGAATTTTCACAAAATGTAGGGGAAGAAATCAGCCCTGAATTCCTCTCTTTGAGTTGAGATAAAATTTATCATTGCTTCTCAGAATCTTTAGCTTTTTTATTTTTATTCTACCTCTATTTTCAACTAGGTCTAGCAAAAGTGTTAGCTTCCAAAACCACTGGTTGGCTTGTCATCTCCAATTCTCTAATCTTCTTAAGACAGAAATTATATCAAGTTAAAGAGCAATAAACAGAAGAGACTTCAGCGGGTGACTCTGTCTCCTTGAAAATTTCCTCCCAAGTATAGATCCTCATACAATGTAGGCAATCAAATTCTCTAAAAGCTTATTAATTATTTGAACTTTTTCATTTTCTGTCATTTAATTAATCATATCCATCAATGATTAGGTTTATTTCAAGTATTTTGGAAATGCTGGATAAAGAATCATTTCTCTTAATCAGAAAGTTTGAATTCATGCATGGTTTTTCACATTGAGGCAAAATGCTTATTTGGAAAAGAATAATTTTGATGACAGTAGTAATGCTATTTCAGGACTGACACTTGAGTGAGACTATATCTCAAAATAGATTAATTCTATCATTTCATAAGTGAATAAAATTGATAAATGAAACAGTAATGCAGATCATAAATTTCTTTTTAGGAAGTCACAGAAGTAGATGTTGACTTTTCATTTGTAAGTAAATCTTCATATAAATACTATATTTTGTCAATTTAGGGTGCCATTAATCATAAACTATGCCATATACGTTGATTACATCTTTTGTGTGGGATATTGCATCAAAACACACAGCAATTTAGGATGAATCTTGATTTGAGAAACATTAAAATGAAAAAATATTTTGAGAAGAAATGAAATTTGGCATAATATATTTGTTTTATAGGTATTTATTTATGAAAGTGAAAACCCTTTACAGCCATTCTGAGGCATATCATACCATCCATTCATATAGAGAGACTACATGAAAATAAAATAAGGTCTTTTATCTTAAAAATTAAAAAATTATTTAAGTCAGGTATGGTGACCTGTACTTGTAATCCTAATACTTGGGAGACAGAGTGAGTTCAAGGATAGCCTCAACAACTTTACAAGACCCTCAGCATCTAAGCAAAACCTTGATTTATAATAAAAAATAAAAAGAGCTGAGGCTATAGCTCAGAGGAAGAATGACCCTGGATTCAGCCCCCATTATCACACACAAAAGAAAAGAGAATAGAAAAGTTGGGAGTGGTAACACATATCTGTAATCTCAATACTTTGGAGGCTGAGACAGAAAGATAATAAGTTCAGGGTTATCCTAGAAACTTAGTGAGATCTTTATTAAAAATAAAACATAAAAAGTTTGTGAGCGTAGTTCAACAGTATAATGCACCTTGGATCAATCCAGAGTACCAAAACATAAAAATTAAGAGAAAAGAAAATAAAAAGTGCTAAGGGTATAGCTCAGTGGTATAGCATCCTACTCTTCCCACCTGAGTTCAATGCTCAGTACCACATGCAAATATACATGCAAACACACACACACACACACACACACACACACACACACACAGAATAAAAGAAACATTCATGCAAATACTGTGTTATGTGTTGGGTGAAGGAACACCTAAATGTGAAACAGAAACATTTCTGTACCAAGAAACATCACTCAGTAAGTGCAATGTATTTTAGAGTGGTGCCAATTTGTACCTCATAACAACCACATTACTTTAGACTAGAATTTACTTTCTACTCTATAAGAAATGTTTAAAATTTTTAAAGCAAATTTATAATATAAACGAGGAAATCATTTATCCTACTTAAGAGTGAAAGTAAACTTTTCAAGGCTTGAAAACAAGGCTTCTAAAAAATAAATGAGCTTGTGATAAATGATTCTTATCTTTCAAAGTACTTACAAAACTCCCTCAGATACAAAGGCCAGCTTAACACTATCAGTTGTGTGCAGCAGTCCTTTGAGATGGGCTGTGTGTCAGGCTGCTCATGGTTAGCAGGCCCTGTGCATGGGGGAGTTAATGAGGGCCACAGCACACTGCACTAACACTTGATAAAATGTGAAGTATTAACGGGTAGAATTAAAAACAGTTAATGTTTCTAAGTTCTCCATCCTTCTTCCTAGATTAGGATTGGTTTCTCCTTTCTGTTCTCATAGCATGCAGCAAATAGGCTAGTTAGAGCAAGAGACCCATAGCTTTGAATTGATTTGATTGTTCCCCATGGCCCTCCTTAGACTGTTAGCTTCTTGATCTGGGATCATTGGTAACATAAATTTGTTTCTCTATAGCTAGTGACTGTCTACAGTGTCATAGATGCTTAAAAGTGTTAAAGTGATTTAACAAGTATTATTTTGATTATGGATGAAAAACTATATACTTCAAGTGAGTTTTTAGATGACTTTTTAAAAAATATGGTCACTTTCAGTGGCTGTTAATTAAATGTCAATTAAATGGCTGTCAATTAAATGGCTGTTAATTGTGTTATTTAATACAGGCATTAAGGTTAAATTGATATCAATATGAAATATATTAACTATGAATGAAGAATATTTCTTTCTTTCTTTTTTTTTTTTTTTTTTTGGTGGTACTGGGGATGGAACCCAGAGGCTTTCTACCTCCAGGCTATACTCCCAGACTTTTTTTATATTTTATTTGGAAACAGGGTCTCACTAAGTTGCTGAGAGCCTCACTAAGTAGCTGAGGCTGGCTTTGAACCTGTGCGATCCTCCTGTCTCAGCCTCACAAGCGCAGGGATTACAAGCGTGTGCCACCACGCCTGGCCGAATGAAGAATATTTCCAATATCAAGTTCTTTATTGGTTTAGCAAAACACATTCAATTGTGTATTGTTACAAGCATGCATATGTTTTAAAACAGTACAAACTTTAATAAATTCATGATTTTTATGCATGGAAGAAGTTTAAAAACTCTGTTCTGGATATGAAGAAACACCCTGAATACTAATTTTTGGAATCTTCCAATTTTTGCCTGGAGGGACCTCAAATATCATTTATTTCAGGATTCTGCTGAAATCTTAGTGTTATGAATGGCGGTAATAGAGTAGCTCGTGTGGCTTGATTTTCAACTTTTATGCAGTAAAACTTTGTTTTATATACCCTGTCCACGAAATGCAAGTGAAACTTAGTCTTCATAGAAATGCAGAGAGATAGGGGCAGGGAAGGATTTTTGATACATGGCAGATTACATTTTTTTTTAATGTAAAATGCAAGCTAATGCTTTTCAATGACAGAATGTTGACAAGCTGAACGTATATGGAATTTGAAGTTGCTCGGCAGTGATACTATTTCTTGGATGAAACAATCACTGCAAGCCTGTCCTTGTCATAAAAGAACTACTTCTGTCTTTTTCCTTTTTACATTTCTAAATATAATACTTTCTCTGTAACTAGACAGTTTTTAAAATCAGAGGTTAGTTAACTGATTTAAATAAGGCATGTTCAATTTTATTTTACTTTAAAATGAAGTTTCTTGATTTTTTTCTCTTTTATCTTTTTTAAATTTCATGGCCACATCTTAAGGGTTAGTAGCAGATAACCAACTGACCAGTTTCTGCTGTAATTCCCTTTTTAATAGAAAAATTCATGTTTATTCTTTTATGATAGATATTCTTGATGATTTGCATCTCACTGTGAAACTCCTACCAATTCCTAACTAGCAACAAAAGAAAAAGAATAGAAAGAAACTGAATGTGCGGGGTACAAAATGCCATTTCACACAGGGTGCTTTGTAAATGTGAGCCAACTCGCACAAATCCTTTAGGCGTCGGTAGAGATGGAGCTGAGCCAGAAGAGAACAAAACATGTCCAAATAGAGAAAGTTTACTCAGCAAATTAAAATTCAAGACTAAAATGGAAAAGTTTGAGTTAAATCTCCTGCAAAGAGCACACTTTATCCTTACTCTCTTTTTTAATGCAAAGTTTATTAAATATTGATTCTGTTAGAGATGCTTTGTATATCTCCAATCTCTCTTTTAACTTTATTTCCTGCAATGATCATTAGCATTCCATTAAATGGAAATATAAACATAATCCTAAATAGTTGAACATTTTTTATCTGAGTTTGCACACAGAAGTAAAAATGCATTACTTGATATAATTACAGCTCAATAAGTTAAATATAATTTTCTCTTTATTGCTCCAAAACAAATACCTTTTTATATAATAGTATACTATATTTAATTTGAAAAAATTAGAACTATTTTACACTAAATATTGTATAAATTTATTATTTGAGGTATGATTATCAAACTCATAAATGTAAAGTTATTTTGTTATCTAAAACTTAATGTGAGTTAACTATTACTGAAAAAATAAAAAAGAAAGTAGATTTAATAATTTATTATTTTCCCCTAAAGCATGAATATTGATCTTTCCAATTTTAAATTATGATCAATGAAATTATTTATCAACATGTGTGAAATACTTTTTCTTATAGAACTTTTGTGAAAACCAAAGATCTCTATGAATTATGATTGTTCAACCATGTCTCAGAGAGGAAAGCAAAGAATATATTTATTTCTAATACTTACATGGAGTTATGATAGTTACAATATTTAAGACGATATTTAAGCCAAGTGTGGAGGCATACACTTGTAATCCCAGTACTTGGGAGGTTGAGACAGGAGGATCACAGGTTTGCAGCCAGGCTCAGCTCTTTATTGAGACCCTGTTTTTTGTTTTTGTTTTTGTTTTTTGGTGGTCCTGGTGTTCCTGGAAACCCTTCTACCTCCGGGTTACACTCCAGACCTATTTTATACTTTTTTTAAATTTGGAAATAGGGTCTCTTAAGCCAGCGCGGCTGGCTCCGAACCTGCTTGATCCTCCTGTCTCTGCCTCCCAAGCACAATGATTACAAGCCTGCGCCACCACACCCAGCAGTGAGACCCTGTTTTAAAATAAAGAATTAAAAATAGGTCTGGGGCTCTAGCTCAGAGGTAGAATGCCCCTGGGTTCAATCCCCAGTATTTAATAATAGTAATAATAATAATAATAATAATAATAAGAAGAAGAAGAAGAAGAAGAAGAAGTGTGTTTTAATTATAATATGTGTAAATTGGTGGAAGCTTTTATGTTATAGAAAGTTATAAGAAAAACAAGCAAATTAACTTAAATTCAAATGAATTCTCCTAACAATTGTTTACCAAGTAGTTAGTATATATCAAGTGTTAGAATAAGTGAGAATTTAGAGGCAAATTACAATATCCTCATTTCTTGCTTATTTTATTCTAGCGGTTGATTACCAGAGTATGTATATATGTATATATACATACACACACACATATATATATATATATATATATATATATACACACATATATGTATATATAACAAGTGTTAATATTTTTCTTTTCAATATAATAGATTTTATCATTATGCCTTTTCTTGTTTAATATGAGGATTTTCATTATTTAAAATTCTCTCAAAACAATTTTTTTCACAGCTACATCTGATAAACCATTATTCATTATAAGGTTTTCTCTATGGTTGAATCTCCAGATTTGTTCCAGTGTTTGTCCTATGGAATAACACTGAGAATAGGAGTGTAGCTCAGTGGTTGAGCACTTGCATAGCACACACGGGGCCCTCTGTTCAATGCCAGTACTGCACACACGCCAAAAATCATTAATCTTTTGTGATAGAATTCTAGACATAGAATACCTAGGTCACAGACTATTAGGATTTTAAAGCACATGAATAAGAATACCAAATCAATTTTTAGAAAGGTTACAGTGATTATATATAATATTTAAAGCTATGTGCAGATATCTATCTTGTCAGATACTTGTAAACCTTGAACAGTATAATATTTTATAATATATGCTACGTTAAAATAATATTTTATTGTATTTTTTCTTTATGACTCATTAAGTTAAATGTTTATTAATCATTTAGATTTCTGCTTCTATCAGTTTTCTCTTACTGAAAGCCAGTTATACTCATGGTTTCAAATCCAAATTTCTCTAGGCTGCACACTACACTATTAGCAAGGCATAAAAATTTCTATTTCTTCATATCCTTAAAACATTCTATTTTATTGAAGTTTATAATTTTTCGGGTTACCAGTGAGTCAGACTTTTAAGTTCCTTGTTTTACAAATATCTTATTTATTGCCTTTGTCTATTTTGTAAGGCTCTTTCTCTTTGTCTGCTTAATTTATTGAAGATCAGTCTAATGTTTGAGACATTATGTCTTGTCAGGTTCTGTGTTGCAAATATCCCTACACAAACTGCCATTCATTATATAGAAATAGTTACTTGGATATGGTAAGCCCATCTACGTTTTTAACTTGTATTCTTCATTCCTTAGAACTCCATTAAGTTTTCTAAAAAGTTATATCCATAGATATATTGCCTATAATTTCTGAGGTTTGTTGTATGAATGTCATTTATGCATGTGTCTATACTTATTCACTTACTATTTGCATCTACCTGTCTTAACTTTTATATTTTGAACACTATTTTTCCAATATTATTTACTTCAGAACTTATTATTTTTTCCACTAGTTTTGGATTGAAGACATTATATATCAGGCTTCCTACTGACATGGCCTCACTATTATCTTTCATGTATGTTCATTAGCAATATAGTGTTTGTACTAATATGATTCTGTAGTATGTTTTATTTTTTTTGCGATACTAGGGATGGAACCTGGGGGTATTCTACCTCTGAGCAACACACCCTCTATATTTTTTATTCTTTATTTTGAAACAGGGTCTCACTGAGTTGCAAAGGGCCTCACTACTTAGCTGAGGCTATCCGGATCCTCCTGTCTCAGCATCCAAAATGCAGGGATTACAAGCCTGCACCACCGAATCCGGCTCTGTAGTATGTTTTAATAGGTAGGATGAACAATACCAACTCTTTTTGCTCTTGTTAAAATTAAATTAGACTTCATAAGACTCTTGAAATTTTTTTGTCCTGGAGAAAGTAGTCAAAGATGCAACACATTTTAAATATTATCAGGATTAATTATCTTTTCTAAAAATAATCAGTACTCCTGGTTTTAGGGGACTTCTCAGTAAAAATTTGAGTTTCTCATACATATAACATTATCAATGAACTGAGTATTTGGAGAGTCTATACTCAGATTTTGATTCTTAACCTGTCTACCACAGACTTGATTCCAGAATTTTCTCCTTTGGTAGTAGACAAAGATTGAATGTAGTTTAAATGAAATATTAGCATTAGATGAAGTAAAATTCTAAATAGAATTTATTTTTAAAATATTCTTATAACAGTTTATATACATATATAAATACACGCATGTATACATTTATCCCCTCAAATGCAAAATCATATTATTACTGTACATTCACATTAACCTACATACATTCTTGCCTTGCCCTCTGTTTTTTTTTAAATTGGTGCATTTTATTCATACGTCTTAATGGAGTACAAAAGGCTGGAGAAATACATGCACACATCACCCACTTAGGCCATACCAAATTTGTGCCCCATTGTCTCCTCCTCCTTCCTTCTCATGTTTGGCTTAGTGATTGATAAGTTTGTTAAAGTACATCATGTACTTGGAGAATTTCCCTCTTCCCCCTCCCATCCACACAGTTAGGTCACCTTATTTGCTCATCTATAGTATCTCCTTCTTTGTCTTGAGTTCCTCCTATGACCCATTTTCTCTCTAGCTTCCCCATGTTAGAGAGAACATCTGATTTCTTATTTCTACCTTCCCTCAATTCTTTTTTAACAACAACAACAAAAAAACCTCTCTAAGATATAATCAGCACAATTCTTAAATATTCACAAGTTAATGTCAATTATTAATTCTCACATATTGATAACTCAGCTGTTTTTTAAGACTTAAAAGCCCAAATCACCTTGTTGATGATGAAAGTGAATTACTTTGAAGCTCTGTGATTATTTTTTCATTCATTTATTTAAAATTATATTTTCTTTCAGACTTTTTTTGTTAAATGTAGACTTAACCTTTCTTTTTTCACTTGGGAAATAGGTTCTTCCCAGAGAAAATTAAACATCTAAATTTCAATTTGTCTTCATCTGACTTATTTAGGTTAACATTACATTATAAGTAGATACAAAACTTAAGATCTACCAGTAGCAGCAGGAGCTGGCTACAAAATTATGACAATAGTACAATATATGATATAGTCGATTTTAAGCCTCTTATTTAAAACTGCATGGTTCCTTTTTTATTTTTCTTGGAACTTTAAATGGTTCCATGTATAGACTATTTTTGTGTGTATATTTTGATAAATTTAAGATTTTTATTTTATGCATTTCATGGTATTAAATGATATAATACAATATTATTTTTCTCTATGTATATTAGGTACATCATATGCATTAGTAATATACCTAACTTGTTCTTATGTTTTACATTTCTAGACTAGTTGGTTTCTCTGAAAGTTTCTAATTGTTGTAAATCTCCAAAAAATTAAAAAGGACCCATGCAGTTCAAACCCATATATACTAAATTGAATATATGAATTGAAAAATAAATATGGTGTAAAGTTAGAAATATTTGGTAGCAAAACTACCATTGTTTCTTTTTTGGGGGGTCTGGGAATGAAACCTAGGGGCATTTGACCTCTGAGCTACACCCTCTGCCCTATTTTTTATTCTTTATTTTTGAAACAGGGTCTCATTAAGTTGCAGAGGGCCTCACTAAGTAGCTGAGGCTGTCCTTGAACCACGATCCTCCAGTCTCAGCCTCCCGAATGCTGGGATTACAAGTGTGCACCACCACACCTGGCTCCATTGTTTCTTATATAGGTTTCTACATTAAACGTCTTCATGATCTGACTGCTGCCTAAAGTTTTGTAATCACTTTCTATTATTACTAATTTTCAGTTTTAGTCAAGCTACATGAGTGTTATTTAATTTACAGAATATACCAAGTTTATATCCATCTCTGGGGTGTTATCCATAGCTGTTCCTTTTATATAGATTTTCTTTATAGATGATTATTTCTGCCTCTCTTCGTATTCATTTGCTTCCTACACTCACTATAGTTTATTTTCCATCACTAGTAATTAAGTAGTACTTGAATGAAAGAATCTGTATGTGACTGTAGGAATAGAAAAGAAAACCTGTTTGTGTTATAAGAGGAAACAGAAGGATTGTGATAGAACTATGAATAACGTTGTCTTTTGGTAAGGTAGGAAATTCTGCAAAAGGCTAAGAAACAAGAATCCAAAGTGGAGGAGAAACTCTATGAACATGAAAATAAAAAATTCAAGTTGAAATGATTGAAAGATGAGTAAGCTTTAAAAATATACTTTTACCTTAAACAAAAGCTTAAAATTATTATAGGATAAGTCTTTTCTAAGAAAAAGAAAACCAGACAGTGTATATACCAAGAAAAACAATGAAACTGGATTGCTTTTCCCAGTGAGGATATAGCAAAGTCAGTCTATATTATTTTTATAAATATTTGATGTGAGAAGAGAAACTAGAAAATGAAAATATGGCATCAAGCGTGAGTTACTCATTTTGTCTGGTTTGTCTCACATACACGATAAGGTTTAAGCTCATTATAATATTACCCCATGAGTTAGAATAGTCAAAGGAGTTAGAAATTATGAATTCAAATGGAACCCTTATGCTAAATATAAGGAAATTCTACCACAAAGCTAAGAAAAAGCATGAAAACAAACACAAGCAAATTTGGAATCTTGGAGGCAATAAATGTGGGATGTTCTATTGAATGATTATTGTGGATCTGCAAAATAGGAGCCAGAGCGATCTACTCAGCTTGGGGAAAGAGGTGAAAGAATCATAGGATTGAGACTAGTGGGAGAAAATATTAAAACATATTTTAAAAAAATGTGGTTAACCGTAAGCCCAATATAATACACTTTTTTTTTTAAAGTTTCCTCTACTTTCTAAAGGGTTCTACATTCATAGAGCCTTCCTCAAGCTACTTTTGTACTCGGGGACGTGTATCAACTTGAAAGCAATATTTCAAGAAAAATGTTTAGGATTTGCTATCTTTCCTGATACACTAAAGGAAGGAAGGAATGAGTTACATCAAAACATGTTTTAACCTTGGTTAATGTTATTTTTTTGATTTCCAGTATACTTTTTTTCTTTAATTTTTTTATGTGGATCATATTGAAAATGGCATACATTCAGACTGCGCGTTGTGCCTCCCCCAACTTCCTTTTCTTCCACAACAATGAGTGTCCAGATTAAACATGCTAAATTCATACTTTTACACATATTTAAATGTAGCTCCTTCATTAATCATCCTCAGCCTTCTTCATCTCCTACCCTTCCATTTCAGCTTTGCTGAGGTTTCCCCTTCAACAAATGCTAGCGAGGATGTGGGGAAAGAGGAACTCCTTTACACTGTTGGTGGAGTGCAAACTACTTCAGCCGCTATGGAGACCAGTATGGAGATTCCTTAGGAAACTGGGATTGGATCCACATATGATCTGGCTATACTACTCCTGGGTATCTTTCCAAAGGGGTTGAAATCAGAGAACTACAGTAACATATGCTTACTTATGTTTGTACTAATAATTTGTAATAGCCAAAAGATGGAACCAACCTAGGTCTCTATCAACAGATGAATGGATGGCAAAATTATGGGAAATAAACACAATGGAATTCTACTCAGCTATAAAGAAGAACAAAATCGTGTCATTCGCCAGAAGATGGAAAGACCTGGAGAACATTATTTTAAGTGAGATCAGCCAAGCACAGAAAGAGAAGTGACATATTTTTTCTCTAATATGCCCAAACTAAGAACTATTAGGAATAACCTTATTTATTATTTACATGATATTGTAAGTAGGTATGAGAAGAAAATATATGTCTGTGTTTTAGAAATCTGCCACATGTAGAAAATAAAATTTTGATTACAAGTTTGGATGGTGTCCCTTGAACTCTGAAACCAAAATAATCCAAAATTTCAGGAATAAGAATAAAAGAAACAAAACAATGTACTAACAACCAAGCCAACACAGTGTTTAATAAGATCAGAATAAAGTAGATGAAAGAGGGGTTTAGTAAGAGAGGAAATTAAAAAGAATTGTGAAGAGAATCAACATAGAACACAAGGAGAGACTGAAAAGCATGGAATTTAGTACATGAATGAAGTTAAAACTAGCACATATAGGAAGAGGCCCTTACGAAGAGAAACCAGAGAAGACCACCAGATTTTGTAATGTAACTAAGAGCTCTGAGAGAGTAAATTCATTACAGTGATAATCTTGGAAGTCATAAAATGCAATTCAGGAGAAATTGATAGAATCTAATTAATAGGGTAGCCATAAATGTTAATTATTCACTGTAAAAGTTTTGTACAATTAAAAAATAGAGAAATGCAAGTTGGGAGTAGAGGAATATGAAATGTTCTTTTGCTCCTTTGGTTGCATTTCTCAGTACAGCTGAGCCCTGCATGTCCTCACATGCAGAGCTGAGTGAGTGCCAATGAAAAGTCAGGAGGTGCTAGACAGGAAGATAATAAATTTGGAAGCAAAGTCCAGGAATAGGAGAACTAATAGAAACAAGGATCTAGGAAGAAAAATGCAGCTTTAGTGAGTGTGACTCTTACCTTTACCTCCTTAACTAAAGAAAGACAGGAGAACAATAGGAAGATACAGAAAAAGGTATGAAATTTAGATAGAAGACAACCCAGGGGACAGATGGGAAAGAGGCCCAGGAAAAATGCCAACTCCTTTGGTGATTTGACTAACTAATGGTGAACTAAGTAAAAGAGGTTCATAAAAGTCAATGAAAACTTAAATTCATGTATTATGTTTCTTTTTTTTTTTTTACTATCTGAAGTGCTGTGAGCCAGGCATCTCTCTGTTTCCTGGGGAGTTTATTCTGGCCTCTGTCTACCATGGTGGAGTTAATCCTACATGGTGAAATGGGGTTTTGTTTTGTTTTTGCCAGGAGTTAGAAAAGAATAAAAAATTTTAAAAAGTAAAGAAAATTAGAAACTATTGGGATATGAATTTCTTACCATCTTTGAACTGAACTACAAATTATACCTTAATGGAAAGTGACCCAATTTTTAAAATTTTTGAGTAAAAATATTTCTTCATACATATCTTTACACACAGAGAATAGACATTCCTCAGAATTCATCACTCTAATTCCTCAATGGGAAGATAGAGTACACAGTCTTCAGCCGCCATAGAGAGCCAAAATGCTGAGCTCCTGTTGTTAAAATGAATTTATCTTTCATCTTTCCTGCTATTTAAGAAAAGAGGAAAATAAGGACGATGATAAAGGTGGAAGACAACAGAGCTTTCTTGGAACAGTCAACTCATTCTCTCATAACAATTAAGCAACATTTTTGTAGTAAAAGGGTTTGGAAGACACATTATTATTTGGGGGTCTTATTACAAAAGTAATATTTAGCAAACATTATTACCCAATTTTTATCAATATTCAACCCTTTTTCCTGACCCCATAGTCAAACAGTGAACCAGCCATTTAAATTAAAAGAAAATGATATAAATACATTTATAAGCAGGAGTTTTCTCAGTTTATACTTTTTTTTAAAAATTGGTGGTACTGAGGATGGGACCCTTCTACCTCCAGACTACACTCCCAGGCATATTTTATATATTTTTTTGGAAACAGGGTCTCTTAAGGTAGCATGGCTGGCTTCAAATCTGCGTGATCCTCCTGTCTCAGCCTCCCAAGCATGCAGATTACAAACGTGTGCCACCACACCCAGCTTAGTTTATACTTTAAAAATTAAATATTTTAATCACTACAGCTCAATAACATGTCACTTATAAAAATGTTATTTAACAGAGGCTGCAACAATTTTTTTAAATGACTCAACATGGAGTACGAGGGAATTCTACCTCTGAGATACACCCCTAGCCTGCCTGCCTGCCTATTCCTTCCTTTCTTCTTTCCTTTCTTCCTTCTTGTCTCACTACATTACTGAGAGTTTTGCTACATTGCTGAGGCTGTTCTTGAACATGTGATCTGCTCGTCTCAGCCTTCTATGTACTGGACTTATAGGTGTAGGCCATCATGCCTGGCCTTGCACCAATTTTTTTATTACTTTAAATGTTTTTCGTGTGTGTGTGTGTGTGTGTGTGTGTGTGTGTGTGAGACTAAACTGTATTCAACTAATTTTTCTCAGTGTTTAATAATATACCAACTAGGGCTCAATATGGTGGAAAATACCTGTAATCCCAATACTTGGAAAGTAGAGACAGGAGGATCACAAGTTCAAAGCCAGCCTTAGTAACTTAGTGAGGCCCTTAGAAACTTAGTCAAACTTTGTTTCCAAAGAAAAAATAAAATAGGGCCAAGGGTGTAGTTCATAGAAGAATGCCTCTGGGTTTAATCTCTAGCACTAAAAAAAAAAAAAAAAAAAAAAAAGAAATAAACAATATACCAACTAGCTTCCATTAATTCTTTAGAGATTAGCACAGACACTTTAAATGCACTAGTACATTTTGAGTTATGATCTAGAAGTCCCAAAGTTTCAAGTTAGGAAAATAACAGTCATTTTTCTTTCCTTTCTGCATCCCCTCTAATAATATATAACTCACAGCAGCTATTTTATTTTCTTCTGTCAGGAAAGCTGTACCTACATGATTAAAATGGCACTCCAAGCTCTACCTGTTATCAATTATACCAATTAAGGTCAACTAGAACAGAACAGCAGTCTTTGTGGAAAACAATATGGGCAATATAAACTGTTATTAATTCAAAGGCATCATATTACCTGTGACAGCTTCTCCTGAAGTTATCATTAATTATTTCTAGACAGTCACCTATAATCATGTCTCTAAATTCCACATATTGAATGTGCTTTGTTCCTCAAATTGTGGGAGAAAACAGCCCACAGTAGAAATCAGTGTTGACCAAATGTAACAGCTTTTCATATCTCTTCTCTGAAAAAGGAGTAGAGGAATTATTTTCTTACTCTTAAAATAATATTCCTTGAAAAATTAAAAATGCTAATGACTTTGAAAATATCACAAAAAGTCAGCTTCTTAAATTAAAAGAGTTGTTACAAAATGTAGTACTGTCTTACTCTTGAGATGACCCACTTTCTTCCTTGAATGTGTATTTTGTACTTTTCTAAATTAACCTCTAGGTCTCTGACTAGGGCTGTATCCTTATCTCCTGACCTAACTGTAGAGAACCAACTCAATACCTGAAGCCAGTTTCTCTCTGTCTCCTTTAAGTCAGTTGAGTATTTTGATCCCTGGCCAGGCAGGGACAATAACCCCTTGCCAGATCAAATAAGTTATAGAAGACATAGAACTTTCCCTTCATCAGCACTTAAGATGAGGGGATTCAAGTCTCAGAGGATTCAAGTCATCAGAGAAATGATGTAGATAGAAAAATAAACAGGTAGAAAGGAGAAAAAAGGAAGAGCAAGGAAAATATAATTTTAATATGAAAGCTAATGACAAGGCCTGTTACATCCAAAACTCCCTGAGGATTTTACAAGAGAACCTTAGCACTGTTGACTATCATAATGGAGGTATTTACCAGACAACAAATCACTCAAAAGAGGAATCTCCTTGAGAACTACTCAAGAGAGCAATCTCCTCAATAGTGTTGGTTATCCTTGAATAGTTTATAAGGATACCTAATGATAAGACAGCACAAGACAAGGAACTCCCTAAATCATGTTGGAATTGTGGGCTAAAGTCATTCTCTTTCCTTCTCACTCTTCAGAAAAGTCCTCTCTAAAGGAGGAGTTCTGTACTCCCAAAGGGTCACCCTCTTCCTCTTGAGATGGCCTACATTCCCTCTTGAATGTTTATTTTTCTACGTTTCTAATTAAACTTCTGTCTATGTCTCTGGAAAAAATTATAATTATATTATACAATTATGATTTTCCTTTAAAGTTTTTGAAAAAAAAAGTATGTTTATTTGTCAAGGTTATTAATTTTAAGTGCTATAGCCATGACAGAAAAATTAAAATATCTCAATGGCTTTGTATCTGCTATTCTTTTCTTCTTGAGGGATTTGCCTATAAGGAGTGACCACAGGTTCCAACCGTCTTCAAATGCTTCTATTTGTACCCAAAAACGTGCGTGTAGAGGATTGGGTGAGGGTGGCATATGATACCAAATGAGTTGAAATGTGAAAAGAAAAATACCTTTAGCTGTGAGTCCAGTAGGAAAGAGAAATGGTATGATAAATATACAGCAGCACCTTACACCTTACTTATAATCTTTTTTCTGGTCATGCATTATTCCTCATGTTATCTACTCCACTCAAGCACTGCATCCATTTTGAGTTCTGGAATCTTTGGAGTATGACAGTTGTCTTCAATAAGCCCAACTGTGGAACGGTATTCATGGTTTTGAAATCTGCATATGAAAATCCCACATATTTTGTTCCCTGATTCTTCACATACACACATTAACAGAGGAAAAAATGACCTCATTACATTTTTGGGGGGGAAAACAGTAGGCTAGAAGCCACACAGAAAACTTTGATCTTTGGCATTGATGGAATCCATCTAGTCAGACAATTCCTACTTCCTAAAGAGAATGTGAAGATTCTTAATTAGACCAGATTATATTTCCTAGGAGGAGCATCCTCGTCAAGAAAATCAATGTAACTTATTTTCATTTTTTTCTTATTCTTCATGGCCATATCTAAGGTAGTCATCTATATATTTTGTGGCTGTTCAACTTTCAGAACCTATCTCATTGTTCTGTCCATATCTAACAGTTATTTTAACAAACTTTAGAGTTAAAACCTTATAATTTAGATTTGTGGCTATTCAGTCATATACTTGAGTACTAGTAGCTAGAACCGTTAGACTTTGTTCTCAAATACATTTATTTATCTGATATCTTGCTGCCATGCTTATTTTTAGATAATTTTAAAGTCAGATAAACTGGTCATGGTGGCACAGTCCTATAATCCCAGGACTTTGGAGGCTAAGACTGAGGTTTTCCTTCGGTCTGCTTTGAGCTGGCCAGCTATGGGCTAGAACTCTGAAACTGTGATCCCAAATAAAACCTACCTCTTCTAATTTCTTATCAGCTATTTTGGTCACAGTGATGGAAAAGCAAACTGAAAGCCAGAGTTATAGGCATGCCTCAAAGCCTACATTTCATTTTCTATTATGATGTTCTCATAGTAAATGCAAAGGACACCACTACATAGGTTAGCAGTGAACCTGAGAAAACAACAGTCTCTATAGTAAATATCGCAAGTGAAAAGCATAATGCAGCAAAATAAAACTTTAGTAATAAATGGGCCAAGGGAAATATTCTTATACATTTTACTTTATTTTTCCATAGTTATGGCTTTGAAAAATAATTCACTCTCTCCTCGTATAGTCAAAATGTCATGAATAGTCAATTGCAAAAGTTTTATGCTTAATAAACATTCACTTTACTGCCAAATTTTAAATTTTAATTGCTTGTTAGAGTAAAGAATATTGGCCCATTAGTTGTATAATTTTCTACATGCCAGTCTCTGTTTCTCAAACAAATGTAAGTACATGCCAATTTGAAACACATTTTCATGGAAAGCTTAATGTGGAAATAGTGCATAGCTACTTACTGCTAAATATGGGGGCTTAATTAGGGCATCTCTAGTGTTCTCTTTATGGCTAACATTTTATTATATATAACACCCTCAGATTTAAGCAAAAGTCATGCTATCTAGCATTTTAATGTATATGAAATTTTACACACTCTCTTCAAGTCACTAAATGTAATAACCAAGATTAGCTTCTTGATGATATTTTCTAAAACAAAAAAAGTAGATTCAGGTATTAAAAATGCAAAGACTCTCCAGACAATTTTTGTCCTGGATTGTAAATAACATTCTTCTTATGATGAAAAACGAAAGAGGAAAAAGAAAAAAAGGAAATAAACATCTCCCAAGATTTCATTACCCACAGGAGAGTTTAGTTTCTTCTAGCTTGTATTTATTTTGTTCACTTAGAGTATATTTTATTTAAAAAATGTGATTTTTAAAATACACAGTTTATTTCTCAACTGCTGAGATAAATCTAATACTTCTTTGTCCAAGACATTTCTGATACAACAGTTTTGAACTTTGGTAAATGTTTTATAGAATAAGAAAATATAATTATAAAAAATGTAATTCTGAGTGTGGTGGTGCACACTTGTAATCCCAGTACCTAGGAGGCTGAGACAGGAGGATCCCACTTTATGGCTAGCCTCAGCTACTTAGTGATGCTCCTTGCAATTTAGTGAGACTCTGTTTCAAAATAAAAAATTAAAAGAAAAATAGGCTGGGTGTAGCTTTGAGGTAGAATGACCCTGGGTTCAATCACCAGTACCACAAAATAATGTAATTTTGTTTCTATTAAATGTTACTCTAATGTTTACAAAATTTAAAAAATTGAGCCGCTAAAATTAATGCTATTATTTTTTTTATGGTACCAGGGATGGAATCCAGGGGAGTTGTACCTCCAAGCTACACCCCCAGACCTATTTTTTATTCCTTATTTTGAAATAGGGTCTCACTGAGTTGGGAAGGGCCTCACTAAGTAGCACAGGTTGTCCATGAACTGCAGTCTTCTGGTCTCCAACTCCTGAATACTGGGATTACAAGTGTGAGCCACCACACCCGGCCTTTAACATTATTATACTATGTGAAAAGTAATGAATATCTGAATAATATATGTACTTTTTATATGATTTTTTTAATTTAATTTTTTTCTTCAACTATAGTTAGGGAAACTGGAAGTTACAGCATATCCATGCTGTTCTGCCAGGAAGACTGCTGGAACTCAGCACACTACTCTCCAGAGAAAAAGTCTTAGCTATAAACTGGAAATTAAAAGAATATGCAATAAACATTTACATGATTTAGGTCAAAGCAAATTTTTAACACATGTACATGTGATTTTTCATGGGCTCCTGCTTTAACCCACTGTAACTTTTTAATTAATCAGTATTTTGTGGTAAGAGGATTTTGAATACAAATAAACAGTGATAGGGATTAGGGATAAAGAGAATTGTGAAATATGTTTCTCTGGAAAATGATTTGGGTGTTATTTTCAGCAAGTTTCTCACTGTAGTTTGAATTTTAGCCTCTAATTAGTAGAAAGACATGGACTAGATCTTAGAAATTGGTCAAATCACTATTACTAGAAAAGGTAGCTTTCTAGATGAACTGCAAGAACTACTTTGCTTTTTATCATCTCAAAGTAAAGAGAAAAGGCATGAATAGTTGACCACTGGAAAACATGGAATTGAACCACATGGGTCTACTCATGTGTGGATTTATTCTTTGGAGATTAATTACCACCATAAAATATACACAGACCTACTATAAAAGTTAAAATCAAAATAGACACACACAAACAGAATAGAAAAGGCACCATTTACATTTGAGAGAAATTAAAATGTAAAGACCCAACATTAAGTCCTAACTGCATAAAATTAACTGTAGTTCAAGGTTTTCACTCTTAGCCACCTGTTGCTGTTTTGATGAGGTCAGGCTTGCAAACCTGCTTTAAACACTGCTATGCAAGATAAACTATAGTTAGTAGTTTATCATAAATTTTGTTTGCAGTAAAATAATTTACAGTATATCGTGTTTCAGGGTGAAATTGATCTTGTGATTCTTATGTGTTTTTCGTGTGTGTGTGTGTGTGTGTGTGTGTGTGTGTATGTGTGCGAGAGAGAGAGAGACAGAGAGACAGAGAGACAGAGAGACAGAGACAGAGGAGAGAGAGAGAGGAGAGAGAGAGAGAAAGAGACAGAGACAGAGACAGAGACAGAGGTGAGAGAGAGGTGAGAGCGAGAGCGAGAGCGAGAGAGAGAGAGAGAGAGAGAGAGAGAGAGAGAGAGAGAGAGCGCTTGAGCGCACGCCTACTGTTTGTATTACCTCAAGGCTTTCAGTCAAAAGTAGGCTGTCAGTCATGTAATCAAGTCAGCTATAGTTTGGATCTGGAATAGCTCCCGAATTCCCACATGTTAAATGCAAAGTCCTTAGCTTGTTAGTATTGAATGCAATGGAACCTTAAAGAGGTATGGCCTAGTGGAGGAAGTTAGGTCCCTGAGTGCCGGGGTCCAGCCCTAGCAAGAGTCCAGGTTCCTGTGTTGGTGAGAGGAGAGGCGAGGTCATGAGAGAAGATTTGTCACACGAGACCAGGTTCGGGCTTCTCCCTTTTATTCAGGATTTGTTACAATTTTTATATTTTCTTATTTGGCAGAAAATCAAGGGCATAGCCATGCAAGCAGGAACTCCAAGGACAGGAAAAGTTTTTTTACAGACTTCAGGGCAGGATGTCAGACATTTAAATAATTATAGAAAGTATGCTTTGTCTTGCTTCGCAAGGCTGACTTGAACTTAATCTTATACATTGGCCCAAACTAAGGTCAGTTTGAACTTAATCTTTGGCCCAAACTTTATGCTTGGGGAAAAAAAAAAATCTTTGCTGCCTGAGTCTCTCACAAGCTTCTGCCCATCAGTTTTAGTTATAATGCTTATACATAAAATTCCAATTATACATATTGATCCAAATAATCCTAAAATAATTTTTTGAAGAAGGAAATGCTAAACATACATCATGGGGGATCTATGCCTTTGCGGGTCCCCTGATGGAGCTTTCTCAAGATCTGTATGAGATGCTGTAGCAACTGGGACATGCCTTGAAGGAGCTATTGAGACCCCTTTTCTGTCTTTCATTCTGGCATTGAGATAAGGAGGCTTCATCTGCCACGAGCTCCTGCTATGATAGGCTATCTTGCCACAGGCCCATAAGTAATAGGCCAGCTGACCATGACGTGAAAGTTGTAAAACTATGAGTCAAAATAAACAGTTTCTATTATTTATTTTATTTTATTTTATTTATTGGTGGTACTAGAAATTGAACCCAGAAGTATTCTCCGCTAAGAGGTCACATTTTTAATTTTTAATTTTTTTTCAATTTTGAAACATGGTCCCACTATGTTGCAGAGGACCTCATTAAGTTGCTAAGGTTGTCCTCAAACCTGCAATCCTCTTATCTCAGCCTCCAAAGTACTGGAATTACAATCATGTGCCACCTTGCCTGGCTACATTTTCTTTTTAGGTTTTCTCAAATATTTTGTTCCTATAATATAAGATAACACAAAAAGTTGTTTTATGTGTAGAGATTTTGACTTCTTGGGATGTCAATGTTCCTTACTCTCACACCCTCACATTGTTTAAGGCTCAACTGTACAACTGTATAAACACCCTCATAGTTTTCACTTTGAGTGTGTATATATATGTGTATATACCTCATATTATTTATTTGTATCTTATTTTCACCTTAGGAAACTAAAGAACTAGTATCCTACTGTGACTTCTCTCCATACTTGATATCTTTAAATTGTTTTTAAAGCCGGGTGTGGTAGCACACCCTTGTAATCCCAGTATTTGGAAGAGTGAAACAGGAAGATTGCAGGATTGCAGCCAGCCTCAGCAACTTGTGAGGTCCTCTGCAACTTAGTGAGACCTGTTTCAAAATAAAATATAGGAAATACGGCTGGGAGTGTAGCTTAGAGGTAGAATGCCCTTGGGTCCAATCTCTAGTTCTACAAAAAAAAAAAAAAGAAAAATCTAAATTAGACATGCTATTGTAAATTATTATATTTCCCAGTGCTGCATAGAATATTTGTTTTGCATTTTATTTATAATTTATAATAACTTTTTTAGCCTGTTAGTCATTTTATTTAGCATAGATGATACAAATGCATTTATGCTCAAGCTCATTTAATTCTATAGAAAACTTTATGTCTATCTTTCATTCTGCTATGTAAAGTTCAGTGCAACATATAATATTGGATAGAGTAGACTCAGTAGATGCAGCAAAAGATCAAATTGTAAACATTTTGAAATAGAAGTGGCTTAGATCAAATTGTAAACATTTTGAAGTAGAAGCGCCTTAGCACAGAGTGTTGAACATGCTTTGAATTCCATGTAGTGATGTACTATATCTCTACAGAACTGTCAGGGTGAAGAAAAGAAGTGTTGCAACAGTTATAAACATATCATATACAGACATTTATTCAGACAAATAGAGATGTAGCTGGGTGTCATTTTAAAGCTCAACTATTTATGCTCTTGGCAGATAGTTGAAAACTGAATGCATTTGTAACTTGGAGTTTTGTAAATGTAAAAACAACCAACAAAAAATACAATATCCATGATAAGTGTACCAATATTAGAAAAAATGTTAAATGTTGAAAGTTATCTTTTATTTCAATTTATTGATTTGGTCATATTTATAGAAAATACCTGAGTGAAGAAAAAAGGTTTGCTTTTTAAATCTTTTTAATATACTTTTTAAACTTTTGCAAAGGTTTGTTTTTCTAATCTTTTGTTTCTTCCTATACTTCTTATCTTTTAATTGTAGAAGGTATAATCATATTTTTAAAAACTTCTCAATTTATATATTCTTTTAGAGGAGGAAGGATAATTTCTAAATGGCATAATGGAAGTTGCATATATATAATATATAGCTATATATTATAATATACTTGTATACTTTTGTGCACCACTTCAGTCCATGAAAACTACTAACTAGAGCTCTCCAACCAGATAAAACAAACAGAGCAATAGGTTAAGAATTTGAATAACAGTGCAGGGCTTTGAGAAATACACAGATGAGACTCAGGATTTCATCAGAATCCTGACTAGAGGGACTTTCTTGGTCATGTAATAGTATAGAGAGGTGTATCTGGGGTGAGACATGGAGAGTTTGACAATAATAAGTTGGTTAGAATTAGGTTACGAGGAGAAAAAAAATAATTAAAAAAAAACTTGAAGACTTTCCTTAGGGTAGCTTTTATTGAGCTCCATATGCTCAAGGTGAGATTCAGCAAGTCTCTGCTTACAAAAAATAAAATAAAATAAAATAAAATAAAATAATACACACACACACACACACACACACACACACACACACACACACACACAAACTGAATAGCTTTAATCTCATCCTTTGCAGTGCTTAAAAGTCACACCAGGTATAACAAACCAGAGTTCTTTGCTGAAATAAAGAATTACTTAATTAAAATTACTTAATCAAGACTCCTGTAAAGACATACAATGCCAAAAAGCCTTTGTAGTAAGGCTGCTATAGTCTTAGAATAAAGGTTGCTCTAGAACCATATAAAAAGAAAACTGAAAAACAAGACTGGAGACACTAAGATAACAAAACAGTTCTGTTCTGGCAAACCAGTACCATCAAGGAACACAAACACACATGCATGCACATGCAAACATAAACACATAAAATCATATTTTCAAGAGTACAATCCACAATATGTAATGTGCAATAAATATTTACTATACAGTGAAAAAACAAAAGTGTGATCCAAAATTAAAGAGAAAAGTTATCATTGTAAAAAATTTACAGATAAGTGTATCAGGATTGCTTGCTTAAATATTTCAGTTTGCTGTAATAAATGAGGAGGTAAAGAAAAAATTAAATGGGAAGTAATAGAAAATATCACTGAAATATATTTTTAAAAAACACAGAAGATTTCAAAACTGCAAACTTCAATTTTCAAAATGATAAAAAAAAAGCCTTTGGTAGGGCTTAACCAAATAAAGGATTTTTTTTTTAATACTTTTTTTTTTTTTTTGGTGGTACTGCGGTTCCTAAAAACCCTTCTACCTCCAGGGTACACTCTCAGACCTATTTTTATAATTTTATTTGGAAACAGGGTCTCTTAAGCCAGCGAGGTTGGCTTCGAACCATCGTGATACTCCTGTTTCTGCCTCCCAAGTGCGGGAATGACAAGCGTGCGCCGCCACGCCCTGCAAAAAAATACTTTTTGTATTAAAGATTAAAAATTAGATGTCATTTGAAAGAGATACAGAGAGAAAAACATTTTAACTAAAATAAAAGCACCCAAGAGACCTAGAGGAAATATCAGGCATTTTAATACTTGTGTCTTTGGGATACTAGAAAGAGTAAATGCATGAGAAAGGTAAGCAAATACAGATGCTCTTTGACTTGCAGTGAGATTTCATAATGATAAAAATCATCATAAGTTGAAATTGCTATAAGAGAACAATGCATTTGGTAACCCAAACATTAAAAAAAAAATCGTAGTTTATCAACAAAGTACACTATAGAGGTACAAAGCTGTCTGCCCTCGCAATTATGTACCTGGCTGGGAGATACAGCTCATTGCCACTGCCCGGCAGAAACCATCCTTTTAAGCATTTTGCTATAGGCTATCATTTAATATTATCAGATTATTTTCAGAATAATGTGTGAAATTATATATTGATATTTGAATTTTTAAGTGACATCACATTTTAATGAATGTTACACATGATGTCATAGTAAATCAAATTAAAATAAATGAACCACAGGTTTGCTTTGTTCTTCATGAAAACCATTGTCAACATTTTGAGGCACCTTCAGTTCCTCAAGTTTCAGATGGCTGAGCCAACAGAGCCTCACAGTATGTCAGAGCACACCTCAGCCGACTGTTGCTGTCTTATGACATGAAGCTCTTCTGCAAGTGGTGCTTTTGTATTCTGTAAATGTTTACTTTTCTCACATTCGCCTTTACACAGAATAGTGTTAACTCTGAGGCAGAAACTGATTTTCAAGCCGCCTTAAGTATTCTGTCCTGGCAGGTTTGGAGGCAAGCCTCTGACCCCAGGGTTGTCTTTCACCCCACTACAATAAGATGACTTCTGAAAGTTTGAGTCCATAATGTGGACAGGGATTGAAATAGCCAGGTGATCTTTTGTGAATACAAATTTTCCTCTTTGAAAACATGACTTGAGACTATTCCAATTGTAAGTTAACCGTGGAGTTCTTGCTTATGGTCTACCAGCCCTGTTTGTACATCATTATGTGGTACAAAAAAAATCCTCTAGCTAAATACACTTTCAGAGGTCTATTTCACAACAGTAATATAATATAATTTGAGAATGGTCCCTCTTGTTGTATATTATGTTGGCTCATATTTATATTTAATGTCATCATTTACACAATGCCAGAGATATTGATGGAAAGTTTATATACATTGCCATTAGAATATTAGCCACTTTTGAAGATAAGTGTATCCTGGGACAAAAGAAATACATACACACACCCCTATATACATATACACACATATATATAATATGACATTTTTTGTGGTACTGGGGATGGAACCCAGGGGCCCTCTACCTCTGGGCTATACTTCCAGACCTATTTTATATTTTTTTTATTTGGAGGCAGGGTCTCTTAAGCCAGCTGAGGCTGGCTTCGAATCTCCTGTCTCAGCCTCCCAAGTGCAGTGATTACAAGCGTGTGCCACCACGCCCGGCTTATATATGACATTTTTATGTATGTGTATGTGTGTATGTATATACACATTTGCAGAGAGGGGAAGAGATACTGAGAGAGGGGTTTCTAAGCCTTAGAGGTGCAAATACCTTTGTTAAATTTAAAATATTTGTTAAGATTATTGTATACAACCAATGTGTTAATAAGTCTCCATGTTTTGCAACCAGGTCTGAGTTCCTATCGCTGACATTTTAGACTTGCGCGTTCCAATTTTTATTTAAAGTATCAGATTATGCATCTCACAAACACATCTCAAATTCCTATGCTCCTCATACATTGGTCTTCCATTGCCTTCTGTTATAATAAGTGATACCACTCAATCACACTGCCATAAGTCTGGAAAGCAATATCGTTGTCTTATTCTTCCAAATGTATTTAATTAGCAAATATTTGTATAATTATATTATTCTAAGAACATTACCCTTTACTGTATTTAATTCTTATAAAGTACTAATGGAGTCGATACCAGTATTATTCCCATATTATAAATGAGAAAAATGAGACATGAGAAATTTGAGTAACTTTCCCAGGTCCACACAGTTGATAAATAATTAAGTTATAATTTTCATCCCAAAACATAACTGAACTTTCGATTCCTCTAATCACTATCTAGAAATCACATCTAACTTTTCCAACTATTTCTACATCCCAATCACTGACATGCTATCTATAGCACTACCTTCCATTTGAATGACTGCAAATAGCTTCCTAACTCTTCTTTCCCTTGCCAGGGGAACAGGAAATGATTAATTGACAATCAATTAGTATTTAAGAAGAGCTTTGTTGCTACTGATGCAGCAGATAGTTATTATCAGGCTAACCTGAGATCAGGTCCTCTGTTAAATGAGTGCAGAGATTTATTTTAAATATTCCCCTTGTATTAGTTCCTTTGTTGGGTATTATTTGGTTTCAAAGATAAGTAAATTCTTGGTTATCTTAGATGAAGGAACATTTTTAAAATTAATATGTCCGAATAGTTTGATGATTCATAAAAAATATCAAATTTTCATCAGATCCAGCAACTACACTTTTGGAAATACATCCATAGAACTGAAAGCACAGACTACAGGATATACATGTATACAATCATTTCTTGTAGCCTCACTGATTGTAGCCAAACTTGTAAACAACCCACATGACTAGGTATGAAAAAATGAATTAAAAAATGTATCCTAGACCAATAATGGAATACTATCAATTATAGATAGGAAGGAAATGCGACACGTTATATCACAAAGAGAATTTGAATAGGATAAAATATTGTACGAATCCACTTATGTGACATACCAAGAGTAGTAAAATTCATAGAAACAGAAAAAAGTGATAATTTCTAAGGGCTTCAGGGAAAAAGGTACTTGGTAGTTACAGCTTAATGGTACAGAATTTTAGTTAGGGAAGATGAACAGGTTTTCCAGAGTAATAACTGTTAATGTTGAACAATAATATATACTTACTGTCATTAAACAATACATCTAAAAGTGGTTATAATAGAGCTTGGGGTGGTCTCGCACACCTATAATCCCAGTACTTGGGAGGCTGAGACAGAAGGATCACAGGATCTCCATAGTCTCAACAATATAGCGAGACCCTCTGGAACTTAGTGAGACCCTGTTTCAAAATAACAAATAAAATAGGGGATAGGGGCATAACTCAGAGGAAGAATGCCCCTGAGTTTTATCCCTAGTACCAAAAAAAGGTTAAAATAGTAAATTTTATGTTATGTATGTTTTCAATAGTAAAATAGTACAATTCATATGAACATATAAGAAGAGTTGAGTCACCCTATCAGGAAGGCTGGGAATCAGGAAAGTCCCCCAAACATAAGCAGCAGAACTTTATTGACCTTCAGTGTTGCCCTTCATGCTTATTGGCTAGATTTTTACTATCTCTTGGTACAAATATTCAAATATTCATCTGTGAACCAATGAATCTCCATGAAGCTGCTGTCATTTAGCATGATGGAGGTATTTCCTTCATAAGACAGCTCCCCTAAGAAGGAAATAGGGGAGCAAGAAAAAGAAACAATGGAGATCTCTAATCATATGGAAACCAGGAAAAAATCTGAGTCGGATACTCTGTAATTGCAATACTGTCAAACTCCCTTTGTCCTAAGTAGCAGAAGCCTGGAGTATGTTATCTGTCATATTTTATGATTGTAGCTAAATTTAGTCTTGACTAATGTCAGGAAATGTCAATAGAGCTTAAGGAGCAGAGCTAAGTGATCAACAGAAAACTATTCAGAAAAAATTACATATTTCTTGGTAATGAATAGAAATAAGCACTTAAATTAAAATAAAGAAAAATATGCAGATCAGGTAAGATGTATTAAAATATATTCTTAGTCACCTAACAATATAAAAAATTTGAGAATGTTATTCCTAAATCGACATTATATAAGAACTTTGTGCTATAAATTTTTATTTTTATACTATCATCTCAAAAGCTTGCAAATATCAACTATAGGCCTCTAAGAAGTTCACAACCATTTTTTTTTTGGTGGTACTTGGGTTCCTGGAAGCCCTTCTACCTCCGGGCTACACTCCCAGACCTATTTTTACATTTTTATTTGGAAACAGGGTCTCCTAAACCAGCGCACGTGGCTGTCTTCGAACCTGTGCGATCCTCTTGTCTCTGCCTCCCAAGCGCGGGGATTACAAGCATGCTTCACAACCATTTAATAAATGGCATGAGACCATTATGAATTCAACACAGTATATATATGTTTTTAGATGTGAAAGAATATATATAAAAGGCAAGTGTAGTATGTGGAGGGTTTTGGGAGGGGTACTGTAAAGTCTTTTTTGCTTTGTTTTGGTACAAAATAACCTTGTTACTAAGTAAATATATACATATATTTTTTAAGAAGAAATAGTTTGTCATTGTATTTTTCTTCAAATATCAGTTTTTCAGGAAAATAGCCTTATTGATATGAAATAAAATGAAAAAAATGAATTTACTGTGTTAGAGCCTTAATATCCTTTCTTCATATTGAGCAGTGATACCAATTGAGTAAAACAAAATATTTTAGTAAGATTGTATATTAAATCTGTACTGATGTTTTGCATGGACATTTAAAAAATCTGGGAGTCCTTAACTAAAAACATGCTAAAACATATATACAATATACATTCACTGAAATAAAAAAACTCTGTATATTACTTACTTTTATTTTATTTTTATTTTGTTTTTATTTTATTTCCCACCCCTATTCCCTCCCCCTCCCTCCTCATGTTTGGCTTACTGATTGACTTTGTTATCTTTATGAATGTATTTCATGTATATTAGGATATTTTCTTCTTTTCTCCTTCCAATCCCCTTAGGTCACTTTATTTGCTCATTTATGATTTCTCCTTACTCATCTGGAGTTCTTCCTATGACTTTTGTTCTCCCTAGCTTCCACATTTTAGGAAGAGCATTCCATTTCTTACTTTCTGTGACTGACTATAGCATAATGTTCTCCAGTTTCATCCATTTTCCCATAAATGACATAATTTTGTTCTTTATGGCTGAGTAAAATTCCATTTTTTTGGTGGTACTGGGGTTCCTGGAAACTCTGCTACCTCTGGGATACACTCCCAGGCCTATTTTATGTTATTTTTATTTGGAAACATGGTCTCTTAAACCAGCAAGGCTGACTTAAAACCTGCAGGATCATCCTGTCTCCACCTCCCAAGTTCGGGGATTACAAGTGTGCGCCACCACGCCCGGCTCATTCATCTTTTGATGGACACCTTGGCTGGTTCCATAGTTTGGCAATGGTGAATTGTGTGGCTATGAACTGAGATATGCATGCATTAGTTTGGTAGTTTGGTTTCCATTCTTTTGGATAGTTACCCAGAAGTGGTATTGCTGAATCAAATGGTAGATTCATCCACTTTCTTCTGAGAATTCCCCATACTGTTTCCTAAAGTGCTTACGCCAATTTGCAATCCTACAAACAACGTATTACTTTGTTCCCACTTTTCCCACTTTTCTACATCAAATTTTCTTATTGTTTGTGTTTTGAATGATTTCCATTCTAATTGGGGTTAGTGGAAATCTCAGGGTAGTTTTGATTTGCATTTGTCTGATTGCTAATGATGTTGAACATTTTTTCATATATTTCTTGTTCATTTGAATTTATTCTGTGAAGTGTCTATTTAGTTCACTTGTCCATTTTTTATTAGATTACTTGTTACTCTTAGCAGTGAGTTTCTTGAGTTCTCTGTATATTTTAGATATTAGTTCTCTATCAGAGGAATAGTTGGCAAAATTTTTGTCCCATTCTGTAGGCTCCCTGTTGAGGTTCTTGATAGTTACTTTTGCCGTACAGCAGCTCTTCAGTTTCATGCAATCCCATTTTTTTTTTTTTTGGTCTTCCTTTTAATTTTTTGTGCCTTTGGGATCTTATTGAGGATGTTTTTACCTATGCCCATGTGTTGAAGTGTTGGACCTATGCCTTCTCCAAGGAGCCTCAAGGTCTCTGGTCTAATATCCAAGTTTTTGATCCATGATAAATAGACACTTGTGTAGGGTGAGAAAGTGGGGTTTATTTACCTTTTTCTGCGCATGTTTAACCAGGTTTGCCCACACCATTTGTTAAAGAGACTATTTTTCCCAGGGTATATTTTTGTCCGCTTTGTCAAAAATCAATTGGCTATACGTGGGTATTTGTTTTTGAGTCTTCTATTCTGCTCCATTGGTCTATGTGTCTGTTTTTATGCCAATATCATGCTGTTTTTATTACTATGGCTTTGCAGTTATCACCACTTCTTTTATATATAGTACTTGAGACTAGCCAGAGCAATCAGGTAAGAGAAGGAAATCAAAGGAGTACAAATATGGAAAAAAAGAATTAAAACTATCTCTATTTGCAGATAACATGATACTATGAAGACCCAACTAACTCAAGAAAAAGCTTATAAAACTTATCAATAAATTCAGCAAAGTGTCTGAATGCAAAATTAATCTTAAAAAAATCAGAAGTTTTGTTGGGCGTGTTGGTGCACACTTGTAATCCATCATTTGGGAGTCTGAGACAGGAAGATCTCGGTTCAAGGACAACCTCGGCTACTTAGTGAGGTCCTTTGCAACTCAGTGAGACCCTGTTTCAAAATAAAGAAAAAAAAAATAGGGCTTGGTGTGTAGCTCAGAGATAGAATGTCCCTGGGTTCCATCTTAAGTACCACAAAAGAAAGAAAGAAAGAAAGAAAGAAAGAAAGAAAGAAAGAAAGAAAGAAAGAAAGAAAGAATTCAGAAGCTTTCTTGTATTCCAACCATAAATCCATTGAAAAAGAAATCCAGAAATCACATCCGCTCAGGATATAATACAAAAAAAATAAATAAATAAATACTCTGAAATAAAATTTTAACCGAGAAGGTAAAAGACTTCTGCAAATAAAATTCTAAAGCATTGAAAAAATAATTCAAAGAAGACTTTAGGGAAAGCATTCAATTTCTTACTTTTTGTGACTGACTAATCTCACTTAGCATGATGTCCTCCAGTTCCATACGTTTCCCTGTAGGAGATGGAAAAATCCTTCATTTTCTTGGGTAGGCAAAATAAATATCATCAAAACACCATTCTTCCAAAAGTGATCAACACAATTCCCATTAAATTACCAAAGTCATTCCTCACAGAGATAGAAAAATCATTCTTTAAATTCATTTGGAACAACAAAAGCCCAGAATAGCTAAAGTAGTTCTCAGCAACAAGAACCGTGCAGGAGGCATCAAACTATACTACAAAGCCATATTAAGTACTTTTAAAAACATTTTATCCTATTTATGGGAGTAATATTTTGACAGGCTAAGCAATTCTTTTGAATTGGTCTGTTGACTTTAAGAAGCATGCAACAAAGTAACTGGTGCCTGAGAACCCTAGCCAGAAAGTCCAAATTCTAAATTAGAATATTTTATATTACAAGGCCTTGAGCTAGTATATTAAAATCTTGAATTTCACTTTTAAAATATATTTTGTGGCATATTAATCATCCATCATAATAAAGTTCAGAGTGATAAGGACAGACGTGCACACCACACTTGTGAGCTTCCCCGTCTCTCCATTCCCCATCCATGATATTGAGATTGGCATTGATAATTTCACATATGTACACAGCGTAATTTAAAGTGTTTCTTTCAAGTCTCCCTCCTTAGGACCCTCCCATTCATTGCTCCATTGGGGTTTATCCTCCTTTATTTGGAGTGCCTCTTGTATCCCAATTTTTTTCTAGCTCCCACATGTGAAAGAAAACATATGACCCTTCACTTTCTGTGACTGGCTAATTTCACTTAGCATAATATTCGCCAGTTCCCATATTTTTTTTTCTGCAAATGACATAATTGTTTCTTCTTTATGGCTGAGTAAAATGCCATTCTTTATATACCTCACAATTAAGTAACCTATTCCACTGTTGATGGAAACCTATGCTGGTTCCATAATTTGGTTATTGTGAGTTGTACTGTTATAAACATGCATCATGAACAAATCACTATAATATTCTAATTTCAGTTCTTCTAGAAAGATACCCTGAACTAGTATAGCTGTGTCATATGGTCTTTCCATTCCCAGTCTTCTGAGGAACGTCAGTACTGCATAGAGGCTGTACTAATTTGCTATCCCATCAACAATGTATAAGGGTTCGTATCTGTAAAATATTTTGTCTGAGATGATTAAATCAACAATTTCTGAGGCTGATAGCATCTTACCATTTCATAAGGTTAGAAGGATACAGTAACATTTTCCTTGTAACTGAAGAGAATTTTATAGTTTCAGATTGACTGACTCAGTCATCTTTCCATGTAACTTCTCCAAGAGGATCTGTTGATATGTTAAAATCAATTTCTCCAGAATAATCTGGGATGTCACCATGGATCTCATCTTATGTAAAAGTAACCAAAATTGTATCTGTCCAACTATGACTATATTACTCATATTTTTGAGGTTACATTAGAGTTACTCAAGAATTACATTGCCTGTTTGTAGCAGATATGTTTATGTAATATTTTGCATTCCATATTATAAGTAAAAAAAATCTCAGCAATTCTAAGTTCTAAAACTATTTCTTCCAAGACCAAGAAATATCCATAATTTCTCCTTAAAAATATCTTTATATGATCTCTATCTAATATTCTTACACTCTAAGCCAGTATATCAACTTTAATTTTCTTTGGATGTCTTTATAGCTATTAATCTTATTTTATAATTTATTCATCTCCCCTTAACTACATTACACTATTTAATGCATTTATAAATTATTTTAAGAAGACAAATATAAATTTAAAAGACAATTCTGAATTAGATAGTATTAATAAATATAATTTCAAAAATGAGAAGTAATACTTATTTGGCTTTCTCCAAACACATGGATCTAGACCCAAATCATTAATCTTTGGTATTGTTTATCAATTTATGGAATTACTTTACAACCTCACTTGAAAACAAAATTTTTCACCTATACATATAACAAGAAAAAATAATAATTATACAGAAAGTATGCAAAACAAAAACTTTAAGCAAGCCATGTAACTCCATAGAGAATCAAGTTAAAAATAATTCCTATTAAAATCCAATGGATCAAAATTATGAAAATTTTAAAAAGTAAAATAATTTAGTACATGCTATGAAACATGTCAAAGAACTATTTTTTTCTCTAATCCTGTCACCAGGTAGAAAATAATTTCTAAAAGAGATATAAAATAAAAATGTTGTAAAAATTAGAAAATAAAAGATAGCTCCTCAAGATTATTTGCATATGTGTATATTTTGTGTGGTATACTGAACTATCTAGATATTTATTCAGTATACAGAAATGTATTGAGTCCTTAACCCAGAAAGCAAAAATAGAATAGCTGCTTTCTGGGACCTTATATTCTAGCGGTTATAAGTACTTTTAAAGTCACAGAAATAAACCTATTATAATGATAAATGCAACAAAAGAAAGTTATTCGAGTCTGAGAGCATGAAATAGAGTTGGCTTAAATTAACAGGGTTAGAATGACTTCCTTGAAAAAGTGATAGTCAACCTGGGAGGAATGTAGATGGAGAACATGGAGAGAGAAGACGGATATTCAGAGAATAGATAGCATGCACCAAGAGCCTGTGGCTCAGAGATGCGGCATGACTATGGGTGAATGGCAGGCAGTCCAAATGGTTTGAAGTATGAGAACTAAGAGTCATATGTAAAGAAGAATTGGTTAAGCACAATGTCATTCATGCTGGAGAAGAGAGAAAAGAAGGAGGTAAGAAGGTTAATGTGCCCAGCACAGCAAAAACAAATAAACAAACAAACAAACAAACAAAAAAACGGTTAATGAGAGGTAGGCGACAGAGACTGAGGACAGAATATACAGAATATTGTAAGCCATTCAGGAAATTTTCCTTCTCTTTTTTAAAAACAATAAGAATCCCGGGAGGATTTTAAGCAAGGCATGGAAATGTGGGTTTCAGGGCTTGCTTCATTGACATTACAGGTCTCATACACTATGATTCTTACTTCCTCCCAGAACAGAGAGGAACCAGAAAGTACAACACACTTCTGGTGTGCTCTCAATTCATCAAGAACTCTATTACATCTAATCAATTCAAGATGATACAGAAGGTACTTGAGTGTCTTGATATGCCTCTTGGTCCTGGTTGTGCATATTGAAAATCAATAGAGTACTATGGATACACAAGTTGCAAAATATTGGTCTGAATGAGTCTTGACATTATAATACATCTTACAAGTTGCTTTTCTCAGGAAATTACTTCTAATAGCCTTTGACTTCTTCTTTTTTTTATTAATCCAAGCAGGAAATTAAAATGGTTGACATTTCAGCCTTGTAGGTAAACTTATGTTTGTCTTAATTGATCAATAGTAGACTTGGTCTGCTCTATTTTACTTAATGTTTCAAACTCTCACTTAACTACAAGTTGCTTGAAACTCCAGTCCCATTCACATTCATACATAGCAATTAATGCAATGTCTGGCATATATATGATCATCAGTGCTCATTGTCTGAATGCAGTTTTTATACATTCAACATATTTTATTAATTCTTAAAAAATCACATCAATTTTGTATGTATTTAATTAGCTAGTACTCTGCACAAGAATGTGCTAGGCAATTATTTACAACTCTCCATAACTGTTTGCAGATTCTTCTTGCATCAGACACAGCCTTCTTTACATTGTACTTCAATTGTCCTTCTTGCTTCTGTTGAATACTTATGCATAATGATAAAGGCTGTCTCATGAACAAACTTTCTTTAATTAAAAAATGTAATTTTTAGTGTTGGGCCTATTTCAAAGATCTTTTATTATAAAACAATAATCATTTTGGAAAATATTTCTCAATTAGCAATTAGCAAAAGCTAAATAATGATTTGAATAACTTACATAATTTATTTTTCTGTTTAATAATTTTAAGAACCCACTGAGATAAATTACAATTTATGATTTGGTCTTAGAGAAAGTTAGGCAACACTCTTCATCAAAGGTAAATAATTTGTTTCTTTTTGTGTTAACATATGGTGCCAATTACCGAAGCCAAGAACCTGCGGTTTACTCTTTATGCTCTAATCTATTTTTATTCTAAGAGGGAGATCCAGAAAAGTAGTGTAGATAATGACTAATTTTGTTTTAACATGTCTTATAGAAACATACTCTACTATAAAATCATTAGAGCTGGTCATAGTAGCATATGCCTATAATCCCAGTACTGGGGAGGATTGTAAATTCAAGGGCAGCATTAGAAACTTAGTCAAATCCTATTTCAAAAATAATAATACTAACAATAAAAAGTCATGGCTGAGTTTGTAACTTAGAAGTAGAATAACTCTGGGTTCAATCTCCAATACCAAAATAAATAATCATTAGAATTAGAAATTTCTCTATATCAGGATATTAGCTCTTAATATATTATCCAATATTTACTTTGATAAGATTTAAAAAATAAAATAAAGGTCTGACTTAGTTTTCTGGCTATTAGGTTTGCCTAAGCCTGTATCAAATGCCAATTAAAGAAATTTAAGCCAGGCATGGTAGCACACACTTGTAATCCCAGCATTCGGAAGGCTGACAGCCTCAGCTACTTAGTGGGGCCCTCCGCAACTTAGTGAGACCCTGTTTTAAAAATAAAGAATAAAAAGAAATAGGGCAAAGGATGTAGCTCAGAGGTCTAATGCCCCTGAGTTCTATCCCCAGACCCCCCAAAAAAAAGAAAGAAAGAAAGAAAGAAAGAAAGAAAGAAAGAAAGAAAGAAAGAAGAAAGAAAAAAGTTAAAATTAACCACTTGGTAATTGTCAGGTCATAAGTGATAAACTGAAAGGCTAATTTATAATTTAGATGGTATTTTAAGAGACAGATACATTCTTAGCTGGGTGTGATTGTGTACATTTGTAATCTTAGTACTTGTGAAACTGAGATAGTAGGATCATAAGTTCATGATTAGCTTCTGCAACTTACCGAGGCCCTCCACAGCCTAGAGAGATTCTGTGAGTGTGATTCAGAAGTAAAACAGTAACAGCCCTGTATAAGAGAGAGAGAGAGAGAGAGAGAGAGAAAGAGAGAGAGAGAGAGAGAGATAGGCATCCTTACTTATTTTCAGGTACCTGGAATACTGAGAGCAAAGGAGTCAGCAATGAGACATGGGTTGAAGCCAGTTATGGAGAAAAGAATATTTTAAAATGTATGTTGCTTTTTTTCTTTTCTTCTTCTCTGCAAACATATTGATGATTTTTTAATGAATTTTTATTTGATAATTTACTCATCCATTCATTGTTTAGCAGATTTTATCTTAATGTTTCTTCAATGCCATAAGCCTATTTATCCTTTAATTATGCATGTATGTAGTAAAACAATTATAATGAATAATAAAAAGTCTACTCTTGAATTGGATATCTTTCTCTGCATTCAATAAAATTGTATCATTAATTAAGGTATTATAATTTCAATAGTGTTGTGAAAATATAGAAAACTCATCTTGATAGTGGATAATCCAGACTTAATTTATAACCTTTATCAAAATAAGATCTCTCTTATATACTCTGGTTTTTTAATAATAAAACAGGCTACATTCTGCCAGTCTGGGTGCTGAATTTATGGAATGCATAGAAATAATTTTGTTATAGTCATGCTATCCTACTCGATTATAATTATATCAGATAAAAATTAGTTCAGTTTTTAGAAGAGCTTTGATACTAGAGGTGAATATGTTTTCTAAGGTGTGAAATGAATCTTCCTGAGTTGTACAGCTGATTATGTAGAGATGTAAATATAATAAAAATCACAGCTAGGCTCTATTAACTGTTTACTAAATGCTAGGCACTTTATATGTTACAACTTACAGAATTTCTCTAATTTGACAAAGAGGAAGTCAGAATTATCACTTACTCAGAGGTTAAAGAATTTCTCAATAAATGGAGGAGCAAAATTTCTATGTCATATCTGTTGAAATAGATGGAACTAGAGAACATTATACTAAGTGAGATTAGTCAGTCAAAAAAATAAGAAATGAGATGCTCTCCCTAATATGCACAAGCTAGGGAGAAAATGGTTCATAAGAGGAGCTCTAGACGAAGAAGGAGAAACTGTAGATGTGTAAGTAAGGCGACCTGAGGGAGATAGGAGGAGGGGAAGAGGGAAATTCCCTAATGTACATGATGTACATTACAAACATATCAAAGTCAATCACTAAGCCCAACATGAAAAGCAGGAAGGGGGGAGAGAATGGGGTCAGAATATGGAAGGGTTAATTGGGTGATGTGTGCATGTATGTTTCTATTATCTTGTACTCCATTAAGATGTACAACTATAATGCACCCATAAGAAAAAGAAAAGAAAATTCAACTATACACTTGAGACCTAGTTATTTTTTGAAAACATGAATGTAGTATTTTTTAATTTTGGTCTCTCCTACCCTTCTAATATAGATATATTACATTTTAAAATTTAGCCAGGCGTGGTGGTGCACGCTTGTAGTCCCCGCACTTGGGAGGCAGAGACAGGAGGATCCCTCTGGTTCGGAGCCAGCCTTGCTGGCTTAAGAGACCCTGTTTCCAAATAAAAAATATTAAAATAGGTCTGGGAGTGTAGCCCAGAGGTAGAAGGGCTTCCAGGAACCCCAGTACCACCAAAAAAAATTTAAATAGATATTTAAGTATTTAGTAATAGTAGTAAATTTTATCCCCTTAAAAAACCAAAACTGATTTTTTGTCTTATTAAAAGCCTTAGTGGGTTCTTTTTTTTCCTTTCTTTCTTTTCTTTTTAATCGTTTGTGTTTTTTTTATTCTTCTCTTGACCTCTCCCTAATGCAAACTCAAGGGTCATAATCCTAATCCATGAGAAACAGTCATTGATGGGTTGCTTTTACTGATATCTAGACTTTGGTTCACTATGTTAATCAGCTTTCTGTAGCTGTGACAAAAGAACTAAGACAACTCATAAGCAGGAAAGGTTCATTTGGGCTCATAGTTCAGGAGGTTGCAGGCCATGGTTGGTTGGCCCTCTTGTTTGCACCTGTGGAGAGCAGCACATCATGATGGATTTACATGGGGAAGGAAGCTGCTCACCTGGCAGCCAGAATGTGAAACTAAAAGACAGAAGAAGGATCTGGGATCCTGATATCCCCTTGGAGGGCTTGTCCCCAGTGACCAAGCTTCCTTTCTCTAATTCTATAACTTAAAGATTCTACCACCTCCCAATAGTGCCATACATGGGCTCAGCAAGTAAGCCTTTTACATGTGGCCTTTGGGGGACATTTATCACACTATGACATGCACATATGAGAGCCTTGCCAGGTACCTAAAGGTTACAGGTTTCTGCAGGTTAGCCTGTGTACTCCATTAAAACCTGTATTTAAAATTTGTGCAACACGTTTCTAGTCATGTGTCTACTCGCAGCACCTTTTTAATTGATTCTGAATTCAGGATGACAGAGAGGTGGAAATATATTCCTTCTAACCTGCAAGCAGTTTTGGTACTCAGGTAGTCACAGTGCAAAATAAGTAAACAAGGAGCAGTCAGCATCTAAACCAGGAGCAGTAAGCAGCTGGTAGGGATTCTTCTTTTCTTTTTATTACCTATGTGTTATCATTGTCTATCAAGTATTGTTTATTTTTTCCCTGATTTGATTCAGAGCTACTATGCTTTCCATGCCTACAGGTTTTGTGTGTGTGTGTGTGTGTGTGTGTGTGTGTGTGTGTGTGTGTTTTAAAGTCTGGGGATGGAACCCAGGGGCATTCAACCTTTGAGCTATACCCCTTACCCTATATTTTATTCTTTATTTTGAAAAGGAGTCTAACCAAGTTGCAGAAGGCCTCACTAAGTAGCTGAGGCTGTCCGCGAACTGTGATTCTCCTGTCTCGGCCTCCCAAATGTAGGGATTACAAGTGTGAGCCAACATGCCAGGTTCCATGCCTACATTTTTAAATGTGTTGAAAACAAGAGAAGATAAAGAGGCCACTTATAACACAGAGACTTCTGTTATGCCTGCTTGTCATTTGTCTTGACAAAGCATAAAGATCTTATAGCCTTTGGAGTGATCATTTACCTTTGTTGAGTTCATGGATTAAGTTGAATAATGAGCTCCTGGACAACAGTCAAACAAGATCTTGTCTAAGATAATTCATGTTGACTCTCAACAGTGTCCTGAAATGATGGCACTAATTTAGCCACTTTAATAAATGGCCAAAGGACCATCCAGGCATCTTTTGGGAGAGTAGACTCATCTGTATACATTGGTACTAAATAGTCTCAGGTGACATATAGTATAAGATGCATTATATAACATCAGCTAAGAACATAAAAAAAGTTATAAGGTGAAAAAATAAAGAAAGCTTGACAATTTTTTTTTTAAAGTTATTCTAGTCCCATACTGCTGAAGACAAGAAAGTCAGAAAACAAGTTGAAATAAAGTGAGGATTAAATGAGTAGCTAAAAAATAACTGCAGCTGACTTCAACGGATCACCACAGCACTAAGATAAGACAATTGCTTTGTATATATCTAGTAATAACTTCAAATGCAAGGAGAAATGAGCCAATGATGTTACTGACATAGAATTAAATTAGAACTATAAAACAGCTCTGTGAATTCTTTAGAATGTCAATAAGTAGCTTTATAATGATTGTCAAGCACATATTTAAAGCCTTTTATTGCATTTATTTAATTATATATAGAAAGATAAATAGATGCATATAATTCATTATAAAGACTAAACCAAAAGTGAGATTCTCATTTACGTCTTAAATATGTATTATAATCTATTTTATTACAGATGATGCTTAATGACAAATTCTGAAAATATCAATGCTGGCATATATTTGAGTAAATAAATAAAAAATGCAAAGCTAAAGCAGATCTCAGACAAAGACTAGGTTTATGAGTTGAAATCTGTGGAGTTAGAGTTGTCTATTGAAAATAGATGATTATTTTTATCATAGGGTTAGTTTTCATAGGGTCTTTTCTTGCTCAGATACAGATCTTGGTTCTTTTCCATGCCATCGGATGCTATTTCTTTTATATGCATCCTGGGTCTTTGCAAAGGAGAGTATCTACATAGTACATCTAGGAAGAGACTCAGTAATGTTTTGTGGCAAGAAAGGGCATAACTTGTGCTAGATTCGATGCAGGGGTAATCTTCACTCACATGGGGAGAAATGAACTTAGATTTACTGCCTTTCAGGAGATTTCCTAACACTAGCACCTGCTGTTGCTGGCAAGCTTTAACTGCTGAATAAGTGTCTTTTCATATATTTTCCCTCCTTTTAGTTCTTTTGCCTTCCTTACCTCCTACTGCCCTCTGCCAAGGTAAGATTTTACTTCATGCTCCTCCTCAAACTTTTCAGGCTGATGACAGTTAACCTGGGTGAAGTAGGTAAGATAGATAAAGTTAGATTAGATAGATAGAAATAGATTTTAATCTATTCTTTCCTCAAACTACTATCTGTTATAAAAATCAGACCTATGTTCTCCATTTTTTTACAGTTTCATTTCAGGTTTTTTAAACATTTTTATGTATGTTAATGAAATATGATGTTACATGTCAAAACCTTTGGCTCTCATCTAGGGAGGACCATCCAACCCTTTCAAATATCCCGCAGTCAGATTCTAACTTAAGTGGATTGTTTGAAACTCTATAGTTTAACATTCTAGTTTAGATTCAAATTTGTAGATATGAGAGGGTATGGTGGCACACACTCACAATCCCAGTACATGGGAAACTGAGGCAGGAAGATCCCAGGTTCATGACCAGCCTCAGCAACTTAGTGAGGTTTTCCACCACTTTATGAGACCCCGTTTTAAAATAAAAAATGAAATAGGGCTAGAGGTATGGCTGAGAGGTAGAATGCACCTGGGCCCAATCCCCAGTACCACACACACACACACACACACACACACACACACACACACACACACGATGGTGATATGGTTAAAAACTACTAGCTTAGTCTACACATTGACCTATCAGACAGAATTACTGAAAAATAAAAGGAACAAATTAATAAGCAACATAAATGGTTAGCATCTTACCTAGCACGAAGTAAGCACCCAGATTTTTGGTGAGGATAATTATATTTTTCTTTTTTATGATAATGTGGATTATCTCTGAATGATATGAAGAATTTCCTATTACAGGTTTTTAACATGGGAATAGTAAAACATGACAATTTCAATTTCAATTAGTTTCTCATTGTATTTTATATATAAACATTCATATGTCTAAAATAATGTTTTAAGCACAGTGGTGCTACATGATTAACCCCTTTCTTTTGTAGAGTATAAAGTAAGTGTGTTCAGATGTTCCTCACCAAGATAAAAATCCAATTCTACGTTTCCTTGAGGCTAATGTTGTACCTTATTGTTCAGAGGGAAGTAGTGGGCCTTGATTTGTTCTCATTTAAATAAGATAAGACAAAATACAAGTAAATCAGGGTGAAAAACACCTAAAATGTTGTAAAATTTTATATCAAGGACAAAACAAGATATATTTATAAAAAAGCAAGTTATGTGTCCTTATGAAGCAGTATAAAAACATAGAAGCTACAGTTATTCAGAGATTAGAAATGTGGTAAAAAGCAAATCTCTGTGTCCAAGGATTTTTAGTTCTCTTAAAGATTAACCATGACATTCAGAGAAAACCTAATCAAACGAATTAGAGTATATTAAATTAGAATATCTTCAAGGATAAACCAATGTTCTCAGTTTGCACTTAAAAACAGAGTGCAGAATCACTAAAATAGCATTTGCTTCTTATTTTTATATCTCACAATTCTTATTTCTTTAACAGAGACTAGAATCTTTTTCACTATTATTTAATTAATTTCTATGTTTTTGCTGACACACAAACAGTTTAATATACTGGGACTATTTGTTCTTAGAAAAGAAAAGCGATTGGGCCTAATAATACTAAACATTTTCAAAACCTTATCTATTCCTAAAACAAAACAAAACAACAACAAAAAGATATCAAACCAAAGCCTGGTACACAACAGATTTAGCATAGACACAAAGAATAAAAGTGACAATGAAAATGACTAAGTATAAAAATGGAATTCAAGTGAAGTCGTTAAATAGATATTCTTATAAGATTAGGCTATATGTGGAAATTTACTGGCTGGAACATATGATTCTTCGATCTTTCTTATTATTTCAGTGAACAATTACAATCAGTTATTTTGAACATCAACTTTGAATTTTTAAAAGTAAAAATAGATTAAAATAATTTTTTATAAATAGGCTAATCTCTGAAATAAGATTTGGCATTAGCAAAAATTCAATATTTGACAGTCATACATGTTCACATGATTTCAATAACTAATTTTTCATCTATTTTTCACTACTTATTCATCTTAAACTGAAAAATTACTTCATTATGAGTATTCATACACATATGTTACTCACATATTTTACATATTATGTTTTGTTATAAGAAGGGATACACTAGTATATTAAGAGTGTTACTGGTCAAATAAACAGAGCTGCCATCTTGTGGATAAATATGTTATGGGTCAGTTGATATTACAAGAAATAGTCAAATGCTGTGTTCTACTCCACCTAACGCCTCAGAGTGAGTCACAAAAGTCCTTCCTTAGTTCTGTCTATGAAATGATCACAGCAAAGACTTGTTCATATTTTCTGAAGTTCCTATTACCCTAAACCTTATTAACATGTAGGTTGGAAAACTTTGGAGGATGATTTCTCCAGTTTAATTAGCCTCTAGTGCTGATTTGTTGTGATAATATAAATAATTAGTTTAACCACAAAATTGATGTAACAGAAATAATTGTCAGGCAATTAAATACTGCAATTATTTCAGCTCTTGGGAAATATAGAGTCCATAAGTGTAGTCATAAAATTAAAACGTATTTGGTTCGAACTCTAAAACATCTACTCGGTATGTCAAAAATATTTTTAGAGAGTCTATGTTCTTCATATCAGAAAATACCCACTAATATAAATGTACTAAAGTAAATGCTGTGTTAATTTCTCTAAGGGTTTCCCCCTCATTGTAAGTCTTATCATGTTATTGAGTTAAAATATTTTCTCTTCTTTGGAAGTCACAATTGTTAGCTGACCATAGAGTTGGAGGAATGTAGTGAATAATACTGGTAAATACATTCTAATATGTACTGTTTATTTCCTCTTATGTTATTAGTGATTTTATTCAAAATGCCACATATATATTTAATTTTATACATACATATTTAAAATAATATTTAAGAAATGACCCCATATATATATATATATTTTTTTTTGCAAACCCTTTCTGTTTTGACATTTCAACATTTGATATTTATTTTTATATGTGCAATCAGGTTGGATTTCCTAGCAACATTATTTTATGATAGCAGTGAGAATTTTTATGTCTTATCAATTTTCACATCACACATACACTATGTTATTTTTGGCTTTAACCCAGATACATGTGCAGACTAATGTTCAAGTATCTTAGACTTTTCAAAAGGACATTCAGCAAATAAATTACTAAAAGGCCTTCACCTTTAGTATCTCTGCTCCTTCTAAAGAAAAATCACTACCAAAGAATCACTACAAACTTCCTACTACTAGAAACTCCTACTGTTCACTAATTTTTAATGATTACTACCCATCATAAAATATTTATTTTCTTATATATAACATTACTCTACAGTAATTGACTTATTTTTATATATGATACACTGTATTCTATATTCATCTGAAACTTTTTTTATTAAAAATAAAACATAAGAAAGGCATGGGGATACACACTTGTAATTCTAGTACTTGGGAGGCTGAGACAGGAGGAACACAGGTTCATGGCCAGCCTCACAACTTAATGAGGCCCTCTAAAACTTAGTGAGATCCTGCTTCAAAATAAAAAATAATAATATAGGGCTAAGGGTGTAGCACAGATGTAGAATGTCCCTGGGTACCATTTCCTATACCACAAAATAAATAAAGTAATTTAATTTAAAATAAATTCTATCCTAATAGAATGCAATACAATTTTATGGCCTTATTAGTATATGGGTTAAAGGCTATTCATTATTATAGAGTAACATTAATATAGAATATTTTAGTACACTTTACTTCTCCCCTATTAATTCTCCTGGGAATTAAAATATGTTCCCATAATTTTATTTTTATACAATCCAAATTTTAATATGAAATTATTTTCATATTTAATAAGTGAATGCTGTTAAAATTTTACTGATTCATTGATCAGTGTCTTCACCTTGTTTAATATTTTAAGTGTTGAAATCTAGATTGTAAAAATCTTATTTATATTTTTAATAACACAAAACTAGGGCCTTGTACTATGGTTAATTACTTATTAATGAAATTTTGTATAGAATGTGGGTAATTGATACAAAATGCCTGTCGAGCTCTAAGAGTATTTTACTTTCCAATTTTCATAGTGTCCTATTTTTTTTAGCCCATTGTATCTCAGACTATAGTATCTGAACGAATGAAAAAACAATTCAGAAAGATTATAATTGCATTAAAATCACCAGGGTATACATTTATCTTAACAAATTAACTGAATAGTTAGTATATATATCAGCATGTTTTCTACATGCAACAAGATATAACCTAAGTTTTCAAGTTATCTATCTCTGGTATTTATAACATTAAAATTTATAGAAAGTATAGAGGAGCATATTTTATTTTATAAGTTATTTTCTCTATGACATATCATCTTAGCAATTATAATATCTTAGCTTTATCATTTATCTACCAGAAATACAGTCAACATTCCCATTGTCGAAATTCATCTTTCTCATATGTAATTCAATTTTATGTCAACTTGCATGGTAATGAATTTTTCTACACACATTTCTGTGAAATCTCATGTGTTTAGGCAGAAATAAGTGAAGTGTCTTTCAAGTTAGCCAAAAGTACGTTTTGATGAATAGTTTTATTGAGTCTAGAATTTTACATCTGGCTACTATGATTAAATTTTGAATAATTCCAAGAGGGGTATCAACTTCAAAAAGAGACCACTGAGCATGTCAGTGTAATAAATCAAGCTAATTTAAAATATTATTTTCTAGTTGAAAATTTAAGAGCTCAAGATACTATTTTGAGAATAATTGAATAACTCTACATTTTAAGTCTCTCCAAAGTTTTTGTCATGTGCATTTTTGGTCTTTTGCATTACAACAATGAAAGTAATCATATTTTATTATGTAATACATTTTTAATAGTAGATTTTCCCATATTGACTCATCTGATCCCCATTTCAACTTCTGCTGGAGGTAGCAAGTTAACTCTCATTTTGTATATGAAAAATGTTAAGTTCTCAAAATTCCTACAGAAAGGAGATGATGGAGGCTTTAGTCCTTATATCACACACTAACTTGCGATTAAGAGTAGTCAAATAAACCAATAGTCATAGAAGTCAGAACTTCAGAGAAAATTTCAAATGATTTATGGAAGTTCTGTCTCATTTATTATCAACTTTTAGATCTCTCATTGAAGCCATTCAGTAAAAATAATTTACTGTCACTGGAACTGTGGAGGTATAGAACGGGCATTTGCTTTGCCCTGAATATATTATTCAGGAGGAAATGAACCATCATAAAGGCCTCGAGTGCATTGATGGTGACTTTCCATTTCCTGAAGGTGGGATGGATGGGGAAAATTCCCTCACTCTCTCCCAGGTGCTTTGACTGTTCTCATGCTGAGCTGCACAGCTATTGGAGGACTTTCCCTGGGATATGGCTGCACTGGATTTAGAAGGAGCCTGGTCATTGAATAGCTGTGATGATTCTTGTATCTCACGGTGATGCAGCTGACAGCTCCTTTTGGTAGGAAAAGCCGGGGCATATATTAAGGTGCTTGTAGCTTTGTCCCTCTGGCAGCAAGCTGCTGCACACAGCTTAGCCCATTATCCTTCTCTCCCACTGGATATAAGCCTGGAGAGAAAGCTAGGGCTTTTGTCAAGATAGAAGGTAAGAGATGGATAAATATTCCCCATTTGTGTTCAAGGAGAACAGCACTATATCATAAAGTAGCTTTCAATTACTGAAATGAGATTGTCTATAGATCCAGTGACTTATAAATTACTCTTTGTAAAAACCAATATTTAACATTATTTTAGTAATGTTATGCTTTTACTATCTCATTCTTTAAGCTGTATGACACAGAACTTTGGAGAGACTGTTTAACATTCAGAGAGTAAAATGCATTACCCTCTTTGTATTTTTATTAGAAGAATTAAAAATATAAATGACTATCCTGACCAAATTGATTGAAACCCCTACTGTATAATTGTCCTCTGTAATTTTTCTCAACAACTTTCTTAAATCTCATGGGATGGTACTGTAAAATCAATGTAATTAGGAAATTTAAAGTTCCAAATGCTGTGATCACATTGATCTTTTCTTTTAATATCCATCCTGTGAAATGCCTCTTTTAAAGTACTATTATTTAACAAATGCATTTGGGGAATATGATCCCTCACAAACTCTGATTAATTAATTAGTTAGACTAATAGGTTTTAGCATATTCGAAAGGCAGTGCTTTCAGTCTGTGATCCTCCAGCAACTCCACATGACTTTCAGTCTCCCTTTTCTGCAGAAATTGTACTCGGAGATGAGCCTTTCAATTTGCAGCTGACAGTTTAGGGTTAAGATATGATTCCAGGTAACAGAAGCCAATGAGAGTACACCCAGTTGATGTTTGTGACATCATCTTCCAGTCGGAGTACATAGAGCAGCTGAGGTAGCGTTCAGTTTCAGCCCCCGTGCCATTATGATGGATGTTTACATCTCTTCATTGAGAGCCAATTATCTCGCTTTTGTGTGAGGCCCAAGGATCACTCATGCTGCCAAGCCGCACAGAGCACAGTTGGATCTAGCTGAACGAATTGTTTTCTCTGTCTCTGGTAAGAGCCTGTTTGGTTTTACCTTCTCTTTCGAAATAAAGGTAGATGTGTCTAACAGAGGAAATAGTATAAGGGGTTGAACAGGATTACTCTCCCGTAAGCTTTTAATCAGAGCAACATTTACAGCGTTGTTAAAAGGAAGTGTGGATTTAGCAAAATGAATTGAAAAAAGCTTGCTAACGTGTACCTGACAAACTAATTTGCAGTGAAAAACGAAAGGCAGGTAATTCAGCTTTTCCTTAGAGAAAGAAAAGTAACTGGCACTATAGGACACTTTTAAATGTGGTTTTTATAAAATATATATGTGCATGTATACCACTCTGTTACTTTTTATATTTTGCTACTACTTGTAAAGAATAGAGACAGAAACAATCAACTAAGAAGTGTTGTTATAAATGTAAAATGATTCAAAGTTTCTAATTGTTCAATGATAGTTCTTGGGACAGTCTTTCAAAGTTGTGGCTGTACAGGGGAAAGTAAAATTTATCAAGTGAATGAAAGGCTTAAGCTTCTGAAGTGAACTTGGAGCACTTTGTATTCACACTTGTATTTTAACCCAAGGGGATGATAATAGCAAATAATTGTAAATAACAGCATAGGGGATTTTTCTGCTATGAAGAGATGTTAAAATCTCTATTACATTACTTTTGAGTGCATGGCAGAGCACTGTGTTTTGTGTATCATGGCATATTTCATATTTATCCTGAAAATAAAGCTTAAATGACTTAATCATTTGTTAGTGGTGATGTTTGTATCTAAAAACCCTTGTTTTATTGGAACAAACAAATATATCTACAGCTGTTGAATTGCTGTGGATATTGACAATGGAATCTGACAGGGATCTTAAAGAATCAGATACACTAAAAGTGTTTAAATGACTAAGAATGTTCACAAGCTACCAAAAAATTCAAAAATACTTTTAACTCCTCAGATGTTGTCTATTTTTTATGGTATAAGGTAACAGACTACTTTGATTTAAATTTGGATGCATTTTTGTATGACATGGAGATACATAAAAATATAACTCTGTGTTACTTAATTTAACATTCCTTTTATTTTAATAGAATATCCTGTTCTTCCAGAATAGTAAAACTTTTGAATAATAAGTTATCCGTCAGATTTTGATATACCTCTGCTTTTCAGATTCATGCTTGCTCTTTCTTCAATATAGAATACTTCTGCCTTTGCTAACCAGTAATTTTGATAATTAGAAATCTGGATTTGAGGTACTCAAGTTGTCCTCAGAGACAGCAGGGTTTCTCTGCTATGTCACACTTCTGCCCAGTCGTGTTTGACAGCTCTTAATATTACTGTTATTCGATTTGTCTCTTTCATTCAGCTCAGATCTGAACAAAGCAGAGCTTACAGAAAATGTCAAATGTGTATTAATGAAATCTAAAGAAGTGAGGGGATTGTCTCAACCAACAAAACATATCATCAACCAAACCCCCAAAGATTACAAATACACATCTAGAGTTAATTTTTCATAGGGAAATTTGCATTAGTGTAATCTGAATTTCCAAACCCCAAAGTAAGTACCTAGAAGTTTTAATGATGTGAACTCCAAAGCATAATGATCCATTACTTTGAATGGAACTTTGTTTTCATAATTCCCCTGAAGTATTTTAAAGTGGAATGGAATAACCCAGGGATATTGACTATCACTTTCACGGGTGATGAATCTTGACCAAGGGAAAAGCATTTGTTTCCTAACAATTAATTCTCTAAAAACCTACTTATATCACTCTCAACACTGAAGAAAATCTTAATGCAGCCAATGAGCACTCTAGGCATTTAAATTGTACTTTCTTCTGTGCTTGAAGTGTTTCTCTTAGTATCAGCCTCTCTGATCACAAATGCACTGCTTTGGCAGTGATTCAATGTTACATTGCTTATCTTCTGTTGTTTTTTTTAACAACTCTGTACAACATGGATATGCACAATATGATCTGACTAATGAGCTTCATTAACGGAAAAAATTTAAATATATATTTATTGACATCAGTGTGTTCATAGCAATTTTCTTAGCCACAGACTTGCTAGTAAGGGTTTAGTGCAGGGTGACACATGTACTGCTGAGTGTCTGGCTTCTATTCTAATGCATATGTATCTTTCTTTAGAGTTAATCATTATTATTTTTATTTTTTAAGTTTTCTTTATCATTTCGCCCAGTTATTTGCATGTTGAGCACCAAGTTAAATGTTACAAAGTGACAGATTTCACAGGTCTTTAGAAGAGGAAGAAAAAATTCAGTGTGATAAGATGCCTATTATCTCTTAAGTTGTCTGCATAGCCTAGGTATTTTCTTTCAAAAATTGTTTCTCAAATCATGTTTACATTTATTTTGAAATGATATTCATTCTGGGGATGCCTAATCCTCTCTGAGATTCTGTTTTAATGTAGCCTCTTCATTATCTTCCTATACTGATTGAATACATGTGCATTTAGTTTTCTAGTGCTCAGTCTGAATGCTTCAATATATCAATTTATTCTGTGCTTGTCTTGACAGAGTGAAATTCTGGTCTACTCAGCCAACTTTTTACTCAAAAAATATAGTAACCACGATGTTGTCTTAGACAACATGGATTTATAGTATTATGCGAAGGTATGGCTAGTTAGGTGCATTTTTAACACACCTACATATATTGTCTATAGGTATTTTGAAATTTAAATGTTATTAATTTTGGACACAATGATTCATTTTAACAAATGGTTAGTGATAATTTAAGTGAACTAAACAAAAAGTAATAATTCATAACCTGTTCTCAAAGCTCATTTAGTAAGTTAATAAGCAAGAGAGAAGATAGAAATCAGAAACTGGCTTACACATCTCAATGTCATCAATCAATTAATCAACCAACCTCTCTCTCTTTCTCTCCATATATTTGGCTACCAAACTGGTATTGTTTCTGATTGCCTACTATGTGCCAAGCACTTTTCTAGGTACTTGGGATTTATAGCTGAACAATGTAAAACACCCTGTCCTTACTCATGCTCTATTTTCTTCTTTATGGTAAGCTCTCATCTTTAAGTTATGACAAATAGAGGATTTTGTTTAAGGCATATCTGAGAATTCTGAAGGTTTTCTAGGAAGTGAAAAATATAAAATGAGGGACGGACTTATTTGCAAAGTCAACGTATATTTCTGTGTGTATTTAAGATAGATATGTTCTAATCTAAAATACATGTATGCATAGTTTAGGTATAATAAAAATGTCTACCAATTATTTTATAGCTCATGTTTGATACTGACTGTGATCACTCCAACATTTCAAAAGTACAGTAATTTTCAGTTGGTTTCAAAAGCATAATTTTTGGACAAAGTTTTGTTGTGCTTATATATGCAAACAATCTAGTTTTATATTTATTCTCTATTTTATAAAGTCCTCAGTAATAACACATTGAGTGTATAATTGTTTGGTTTTGAATACGTTCTGGTAGTACAAATCAGGAATGAGAAAAATAATTTTATATTTTATTTTAAATTAGAAAGTTAAAATCTTCCAGTGATAACTTTTTGTGTTTCAATTAGAAAAACAAAAGACACTATGTAGTTGAATATTCATTTTATCAGCACTGAGGATTATATTAATACTTGCTCCTACGGCAATTAAACCGAATTTGATACTTAATACTTATCAAAATTTTGTACAGATACTCAGCCATTTAAAAGAAAAAAAAAATCAAGCCGGGCACACACTTGTAATCCCAGCATTCGAGAGGTTGAGACCAGAGGGTAACGGTTCGCGGACAGCCTCAGCTACTTAGTGAGGCCCTCCGCAACTCAGTGAGACCCAGTTTCAAAATAAAGAATAATAAATAGGGCAGGGGGTGTCGCTCAGAGGTCAAATGTCCCTGGGTTCCATCCCCAGACCTGCAAAATAAATAAATAAATAAATAAATAAATAAATAAATAAATAAATAAATGGAAAAACAACTCTGAAATATAACTTTCTCAGAGAAAATCAATTTGTAAATAGAATCCATCAGTTGAAGATAAACCATTTTTAGATGGTATCACTTAATTAACCACTGATGTGTCTACGTAGTAACATACTTATAAAACAAGTTAGTTGTACATTATGAAACTTTATAAAACAAAAGTTAGCTGCACACGCTTGCTACAGTCCAAGATATTTTCCTCTTGTACTAATGCATATTAACAAAATAATAACCATGAACTTAATGCCTTTAGTAATGCCCACACAAAATGTGCAGAATAAAGGAGTAAATTTAAAAAGCAATAATTAAGAATATGAATGTGATATTTTATCTGCTTTCCATCTCAGACTGATAAGCCTTGATCTAATAAAGTGCCCTTTCCAGGGGTTAATAAATTATAAGAACTTTTTCACTCTTTTTCAGTGTCAGGAACAGAGAAGCTTGCCACATTGGAATGGCAGAAGATGAAAATGTAATCCAGAGGCATTAAGCAATGGGTGTTTGCCAAGAAGTTTCACAAGGCCCTGAGCCTTGAATTTAGTTACTTTACCTAATGATGTCCCCTACTAATTGTGATAATTTTTGTGATAAATAAAATATAAATTGAGATCAGAATGTTTTTAATGTGAAATTCTATTGAAAACAAAGAAGTGTGGTGTGTGTGTGTGTGTGTGTGTGTGTGTGTGTGTGTGTGTGTGTGTGTGATGGTTTCAGTGGCAAGAAATTGAGCATGGTCAAAAGATTCTTTTGGACTCAGTATTCACACCAAAATGGCTCTGCCTACTGTACATCTCTCAGCCGTATCTCATAACCCTCATCAATGCAGAAAATGTATTTTTACTAAAATTGAGTAAACATATTGCTGTTGCAAAGCCAGTCAGATGGAACATGGAGCTGAGTCAGAACTCTACTGTGGGGTAGAGCAAGATAAAGTCTACCATGATTGACAGAGGCATGGTGAACAGTTAAATTCCAGAAACTTTCTACTTTTGAAGTACAGAAAAGAGTACAATCAGGTTAGCAAACAGTTCTGCTCAGTAGAGCAAGAAAATAGCAGATGTTTTCAAAGATACTTGTTTGTTTCTGCGCTGTGGTAAGAATATGGTTTCTGGCAAAAGGTTACGTGAGTATAATTTCATGTCCTACCCAATCCTGGACCTCAGGACTCCAGAAAAAAAAAATAAAAAAGAGACAGAATAAAATAAAAGTACCTCCCTAGTAGAGCTTAGAGGAACATTTTATATACTAATATTTTGGAGAATCTGACATGTAATAAATGTTAAATTAGCATTTTCCTTTTTTAGTATTTTCTTTTTAAATTAATTTTTATTTTTTTATAAGTGGAACATATTGTGCTTCATGCTCTTCTCCCTCCTTTCCCCTCCCCCCAAATAGTGAGTGTACAGGTTAATCATGTTATATTTATGCTATTACACATATTCGTATGTAGCTCCTCCACTGATTAGCCTCAGCTTTCTTCCTCTCCTATCCTTCTGTTCAAGCTTTGCTGAGATTTCCCCTCCATCATCTGGAATCCCTCTGGTATTACCACTACTCCCTAACTTGGACATATTAGAGAAAACATATGTCCCTTCTCTTTCTGTGTTTGACTAATCTCACTTAACATAATGTTCTCTAGTTCCTTCCATCTTCTTGCAAATGATATTATTTTTTCTTTATAGCTAAATAGAATTCCATTGTGTGTATTTCCCATAATTTTGCAATCCATTCATCTGTTGATGGAGATCTAGGTTGGTTCCATATTTTGGCTATTAAAAACTATGCTGCTATGAACATGGGTATGCATATGTTAACGTAGTTTTCTGATATCAACCCCTTTGGAAAGATACCGAGGAGTGCTATAGCCAGATCAACTGGTGGATCTATTTCCAGTTTTCTAAGGAATCTCCATACTGATCTCCATACTGGCTGAACTACTTTGCACTCCCATTAACAGTATAAAAGAGTTCCTCCTTCCCCACATCCTCGCCAGCAATTTTTGTTGTTTGATTTCTTTATGTTTGCCACTCTGATTGGAGTTAGATGGAATCTCAGTGTAGTTCTGATTTGCATCTCCCTGATGGCTAGTGATGTTGAACATCTTTTCATGTATCTATTGGCCATTTGTATCTCTTCTTTTGTGAAATGTCTATTCATTTCAGTTGCCCATTTCTTGATTGGGTTGTTTGTTTTGCTAGTGTAGAGTCTTTTGAGCTCTTTGCATATTCTGGATATTAGCCCCCTATCACAGTGGTGGCTGGTAAAGATTTTCTTCCATTTTGTAGACTTACTCTTTAGGTTCTTGAAGTTTCCTTTGATGAGAAGAAACTTTTTAGTTTCAAGAGATCCCACTTATTAATTCTTGCTTTAATTTCCAGCCCTTTGGAAGTCTTATTGAGAAAGTTACTCCCTGTACCTACATGTTGAAGTGTAGATCCTATGCCTTTATCTAGTAACTTCACAGTCTCTGGTCTAATTTCTAAGTCTTTGATCCATTTTGAGTTGATTCCTGTGCATGGTGAGAAGTAAGGATTCCGATCCAACTTTCTACAAATGGATAGCCAGTTCTCCCAGCACCACTTGTTGAAAAGGCTGTCTTTTCTCCAGCGTATGTGTTTGGCCCCTTTGTCAAAGATCAGTTGACTGTAGATGTGTGGGTTTGTTTCTGTATCTTGTATTCTGTTCCACTGGTCAGGCTGCCTATCGTTGTGCCAATACTATGCTGTGTTTACTACTATTGCTCTATAGTATACTTTGAAGTCTGGGATTGTGATGCTTCCTGCCTGGTTCTTGATGCTGAGAATTGCTTTGGCTATTCTGGTTCTTTTCTTCCTCCATATAAAATTCATAACTGATTTTTCCAGGTCGATGAGAAATATTGTTGGTATTTTAATGGGGATTGCATTGAATCTATACATCACTTTTGCCATAATGGGCATTTTGATGATATTAATTCTGCCTATCCATAAACAAGGGAGATATTTTCATCTTCCAAGGTATTCTTCAATTTCTTTCTTTAATGTTTTGTAGTTTTCTCTGTAGAGGTCTTTTACATCTTTGGTTAGGTTTATTCCTAGGTATTTTATTGGTTTAGAGGTTATAGTAAATGGAATAGTTTTCTTTATTTCTTTCATTGTGGATTCATTGTTGGCATAAAGAAAAGCAACTGATTTCTTTAGGTTTATTTTGTATCCTGCAACTTTGCTGAATTGGTTAAATAGCTCCAGAAGTCTTTTGGTTGAGTTCATTGGATCTTCTAGATAGAGAATCATATCATCTGCAAATAAGGATAGTTTTAGCTCCTCTCTTCCTATTTGAGTTCCTTTGATTTCCTTCTCTGGTCTTATTGATGTGGCAAGAGTCTCAAGGACGGTATTGAAAAACAGAGGTGATAATGGGCATCCTTGTCTTGTGCCTGATTTTAAAGGGAATTCTTGCAGTTTTTCTCCATTCAATATGATGTTGGCTTTGGGTGTATTGTATATAGCCTTAATGATGTTGAAATATGTTCCTTTTATTCCAATTTTCTGCAGTGTTTTTAACATAAATGGGTGTTGGATTTTGTCAAATGCTTTTTCAGCATCTATTGCTATGATGATGTAGTTTTTATTCTTGGTTCTATTTATGTGGTGAAAAACATGTATTGATTTGCATACGTTGAACCAGACTTGCTTTTCTGGGATGAAACCAATTTGGTCATGGTGTACAATTCTCTTGATATGGTTTTGAATGCGTATAGCTAATATTTTGTTTCGAATTTTTGCGTCTATGTTCATTAAGGATATTGGTCTGTAATTTTCCTTTCTTGAAGTATCTTTATTTGGTTTGGGGATTAATGTGATATTGGCCTATAGAAGGAATTAGGGAGAATTCCATCTCTTTCAATTTCCCGGAACAAGTTGTGAAGTATTGGTAATAGTTCTTCACTGGAAGTTTTGTAGAATTCAGCTGGGAACCCGTCGGGGCCTGGGCTTTTCTTTGTTGGCAGAATTTTGATTGTTGTTTCTATTTCTTTGTTTGCTATTAGTTGGTTTAGACTTGCTATGTCCTCTTGGTTTAGCTTAGGTAGGTTATATGTGCTTAGAAATCTATTTCTTCCATGTTTTCCAGCCTGTTGGAGTATAAATTCTCAAAATAATTTCTAATAATTCTTTGAATTTTTCCACTCTCTGTGGTGATGTCTCCTTTTTCATTTCTTATTTTAATAATTTGAGTTGATTCTCTTTCTTTTGATTAGGTTGGCCAGGGGGTTGTCAATCCTATTAATCTTCTCAAAGAACCAGCTTTTTGTTTTGTTGATTCTTTGAATTTTTTTTGTTCTCTATTTCATTTATTTCTGCTCTGATTTTAATAATTTCTTGCCTTCTGCTGGCTTTGGGATTAGACTGTTGCAGTATTTCTAGGTCCTTGAGTTGTGTCATTAGGTTGTTTGCTTAGTGGTTTTCTGTTCTTCTTATATGGGCACTCAGTGCTATGAACTTTTCTCTCAACACTGCCTTCAAAGTGTCCCATAGAGTTTGGTAAGTTGTTTCTCTATTTTCATTTAATTTCATAAATTTCTTTATTTCTCCCATAATTTCCATTCTTACCCACTCGTCGTTCAAGAGTGTATCATTCAATCTCCATGTATTTAAATAGTTTATTTTGGGATTCCTGTTGTTGATTTCTTCTTTCATTCCATTATGTCCTGAAAAGATGCAGGGAATTATATTACATCTTTTGAATTTGCTGGTGCTTTCTTTGTGTCCCAGAATGTGATCTATTTTGGAGAAGGTGCCATGGGCTGCTGAGAAGAATGTGTATTCTGTTTTTCCTGGTTGAAATATTCTGTATATGTCTATTAAGTCTATTTGGTTTATAGTTTTCATCAGTTCTGCAGAGTCTTTACTCATGTTTTGCCTTGAAGGTCTATCTAATGGCGTGAGAGCTGTATTGAAGTCTCCCACTATTATTGTATATTGGTCTATTTGAGATCTTAAGTCCAAGAGGGTTTGTTTTATAAATGTGGCTACACCCACATTTGAGGGCTAAACATTTACTATCATTATATCTTCTTGGTGGATTGTTCCTTTTAGTAAAAGACCAAGGGCATCCGTAATCTCTTCAAAGAAACAATTTCAGAGAATTTTCCAAACATGGACATAGACTTGGATCTTCATGTTTAGGAGACATACAGAACACCACTAAGACAAGATCTAAGAAGAACATCCCCACTTCATATAATAATCAAAATGACCAACATAGGCGTCAAGGAAAGAATCTTAAAAGCAGTGAGAACAAAAGGACGAGTAACATATAGAGACAAAACAATAAGAATCACTCCAGACTACACATCCCAGGTCATGAATGCCAGGAGAGACTGGTATGATGTGATCCAGACTCTGGAAGACAACAACTTCCAACCAAAACTGCTATATCTAGCAAAACTCTTATTCAACATTGATGGAGACACAAAAGTATTTCAGTATAAGCAGAACCTCAAAAAAATCATGAATTCTAAGCCAACACTAGAGAAAATACTTAAATAAACCACAAAGAAGAAAAAAGAAGCAGACTCCAGAGCCAGAGAAGAGATGAAGTTGACCAACAAGGCATCTAAATATGAAGAAATAATACTATATTCAACAGAAGATAGAATACAAAATGACAGGAAATAACACATTTCAATAATAACACTGAATGTCAAAGGACTTAACTCTCCAATAAAAAGGCACAGACTGGCAATGTGGATTTAAAAATATAATTCAAATATATGCTGTTTGCAAGAAACACACCTTACAGCAAAAGACATTCACAGACTGAAAGTGAAAGGATCGAAAAAGATATATCATGCCAGTGGGTACCAAAAACGGGCAAGAGTAGCAACACTGATATCCAACAAAAAAAGACTTTAAGCTAAAACACATCAGAAGAGACAAAGAAGGGAACTTCCTTTTATTAAAAGGAACAATCCATCAAAAAGATATAATGATAGTAAATATTTATGCTCTTTTTTTAGTATTTTTATTATCTCTGACTTGCATATTAGGAGGAAGGAAAGAAAGAGAGCGAGAATATGAATATGTGTGTATTTTAATTAGTCTCATTAAACACTGATATTTAACAGCATGAAAACTCTGGTATACTAAAACACCCAAAACATTAGAAATCAATTATACTAATTACTTTTAAAACTTTATGGTAATTTTGAGGGATGTTAAGTTGTAGACACAGGTTTATTACAAGATATAAAATTTCTGATAAGACTTAGATTTCACTTTTATCAGCAAAATAATTTTTGTTTTTATAAGATAGAATTAAATCACTTAAGATGGTTTTACTTACTATATTATATGAAGTATCATATGTACATATGTGTGTCTGTGTATGTGAAACAGAAATGCAATGTTTTGTAGCTTTACCTTTTAACTTTCTTCTGATTTCACCTTATTACTTTTATCTTTTATTCTATCAGTTTTATGAGTCAATAGGAGATTGAAACATATAGTTATAAAAGGTTTTATTTGTCTGATACATGTAGACAACAATACTTTCCTCTGCTTTCTTAACAACTCATTTTCTCATGTGGGAGATGATGTGATAGACGTAATCTATAGTTTTTACCTCATACTCTTCTGTACTCATAGTATATTAATTTTCTTCTCTTATTTTTCATTTTATTTGTACATTGTAATTATACATCATAATGAGGTTCAGAGTGATAAAAAAATACATGCACACACTGCTTCTTGTTCTTCCCTCCAGATCCCACCCCCCTCCTTGTATATTGAAATTGATATTGATAACTTCATATATGAATATAAAATTATATGAACTGTTTTATTCATCAAACCTCCCTTTAAACACTTACCATACTCTTAAGGCAGAATATAAACATAATTATTTTAAATATCAATTTATATATGTGTGTATGGGTGTGTATAGTAATCTTGCTTTTTTATTGTTTGGTAAGGCTTTAATAAAGCAGCTACCATGTGTCCAGCATTATGTCATAGAAGTACAAATAGAAAATAATAAAAATAATCCTTTTACCACAGTGTGTAATTTCATAGGATCAAGGTGTTAGTGAAAGTGTAAAACTTAAAAGTATAATCCAAATCATTCTACCAAGTTATTTTTTCTTTACTTCCAAAAGACCTGAGTCATTCCACAGAATATTTAAACCTTAGAGATACAACTATTGAGCATGGATGGCATGATACTGTAAAACAAGCACTGCTACTGTTCTCAAGGAACCCCTGGTCTAAAGGCCAAATGCGGGGATTACAAACATGAGCCACCACGCCCAGCTTACAAGGTTTATTTTAAATCACCATTGATCCTTGGGTATCTGGTATAATGTCTAGAGTAAGGTGATCAGCTAAGTAAATATGACTGAGTGAATGAAGAGTGTGGGCAATGATATTAGCAAAAAGTGTATTTGCACCTGGGGGAAAATTACTAAGATGTTACTGAATATTAATCATAGAAAGGAAAATTGAATGGATTTTCTTAGAGTACCAATAAGACACATTCCCATCTCTACAGTTCTCTTCCCACTAATATGTATATGACTACATAACTAATTATATAAATATTTAAGAAAGGCTATGGTTGCATACTTGAGTTATATGCATAATAACAAATATACCATCAGCAACTGATTCTGAACTTTGCTATAAATATAGTAATGTTAATATGGGACACAAATAGTTGAAGGATATGAAGATGTGAAGACTCAACGTGGAAACTGTGTGTGCTTATATTCTAAAACGTGTGCCAGGATATAACTGATACTGCTGAAACCAGAGAGTATAATTGAGAATGTGATGGCCAATCACATGAAAGGCATAAGAAAGGCTCAAAATATAGAAACAAAGAAAACTGTACTTTAAATTGAATGGAAGGTCACTGGTGGCCTGAAAGAAAGTAGTTTGAGATGCTAGACAGCAAGGAGTCCAGCAGGAAATTGATAGTTAGGAATTGAAGTCATGTTCAAGCAATTTAGAACTGAAAAGGAATAAAGACCTGCTAGATGAAACTGTCAAATAATGACTCTTTTAAACATGGCAAAACTTTATTTGGTGAGGAAATGTGTGAAAAGATAACATTTACTTTTGTAGGTTGGTCTTTATAACTTACAGGAAACAAATTTATATAGTCTTTATTAATAGTCTAGTTATGTATGAAACTTCACCGGTTAAAAAAATCATAACAATGTTTTCTAAAATATAGAAATTATGAGTTATTTTAAGTAGTTTATTTTTATGAAAATGTTTCTCTTTCCCCACAGAATCATTTAGAAACACATTTATAGATGATAAACAGTTCTTGTCTTGGTAATCAGATAAACAAATGAACCTGCTGACATTAAGACTCAGATGCTCCAGAAGGTCATAGAATGTTCTAAAATGTAATGATGCACTATAAAATAGTTGTGGCCTAAAAATAGAACATTTTCTATAACTTAAGACATTGTAGAAATTAACTGCAACTAAGATGTGTGCAGTATGCACAATTAATGTCTATATATGTAAAATCTGTTTATATTCACATATGTAAAGATATATGCATAGTGATGGAAAAAATTTTTTAACTTCAGCTGCACATTGAGATATTTATTCTCAGAGACTTATGATTAAATTTATTCTTAAATGATATATGATTGCTTAGGAAGAAGACACTTTATTTGCTCTTATTTCACAGAAGGGCAGTGGATATTTGAGCAATATGGGTAGGAGAGAAATTTTCTCTCTTTTCAAAGTAGTCTGTAAACCAAAGTCACAGGATTTGCATACTAACCCTATCAGCTGACATGGAAGAAAGGTTGGGGTGCACTGAAAAAAGTGAGGTCACAAAGGGATTTTGTCAGCCACAGAGATGTGCTGAGGGAAAATCATAGCCAGCTTTGTGCAACAAAGATGATCCCCAGTCAGTGTTTCAGAGTCAAGTTAGATAAAAACGACTGGGACCCAGATACCAGACAGAGATTCTGAGAAAAAGTAGCAAGTGTAAAATACCCATGAGTCTCAAAACATGAAGAATTCTGAAAAAGACCAAGCTTAGCATCTGAGGTTAGACAAGAGTTTTAAATAAGAAGGCTGAACTCAGAAACAAGCCTTTTTTCCCCAAGGTATCTAGAGAAGGAAAATATCAATCTAAACATATGTCATGCCAACTAGACGCCAGATAATTAGAACCCAGGTATTTGTAATAACCTAAGGACTGGATAGAGATTCTGAAGTTAGAGAATGTCCAGAAACTGGGATGAATTTGAACTTATTGGTTGGATTAGTAGGTGTATTAATGAAAGGTAGAGGGCTTATCTGAAGCTTCACAGTTTGATATTTTGAATTGTAGGCTGAGGCATTATAGTGGGGGGGGGAATAAGGATGTGGGTTTTTGAGCCAGTAGGTTAGGTATTAGTTCATCACTAATTGTGACCTTGGGCAAAAATATTAGCTCCTCTGAACCCTAGTTACCTCATCAGAAGAATGCAGTAAGGATCTAATGGAATAATATATGCCATCCACTGTGGTAGATAAATGTTGTGTCTTACAATTATTATTACCAGTTTATAAACTCCAAGCTTGAGCCTATGCCCTCCTCTAAAAACTTTACAGTGTCTGGTCTAATTTCTAAGTCTCTGATCCATCTCAAGTTGATTTCTGTGCATGGTGAGAGGCAAGAATTTAGTTTCATCTTTCTAAATATGAATAGCCAGTTCTCCCAGCACCATTTGTTGAAAAGGCTGTCTTTTCTCCAGCATATGAGTTTAGCCCTTTGGTCAAAGATTAATTGACTACAGATGTGTGGGTTTGTTTCTGTATCTTCTATTCTGTTCCACTGGTCAGTATGCCTGTTATTGTGCCAATACTATGCTGAATACTATTGCTCTTTTGTATAATTTGAAGTTTGGGATTGTGATGCCTCCTGCATGGTTCTTATTGCTGATAATTGCTTTGGCTATTTGGGGTCTTTTATTTCTCCATATAAAATTCATGCATAATTTTTCTAGGTCTATGCATAATGTCATTGATGTTTAGATTGAATATATAGATCACTTTTGGCAGAATGGCCATTTTGATGATATTTATTCTGTCTATCCATGAACATGGGAGACCTTTTCATCTTCCAAGGTCTTGTTCAATTTCATTCTTTAATGTTTTATAGTTTTCTTTGTAGAGGTCTTTTACATATTTGGTTGGGTTTATTTCTAGGTATTTTATTGGTTTTGAGGTTATAGTGAATGGAATTGTTTTCTTTATTTCTTTCATTGTGTATTCATTGTTGGCATAAATTAAAGCAAGTGATTTCTTTAGGTTGATTTTGTATCCTTCAACTTTGCTGAATTGGTTAATCAGCTCCAGAAGTCTTTGGGTTGAGTTATTTGCATCTTCTTGATAAAGGTCTCCATCAACAGATGAATGGATTGCAAAATTGTGGGAAATATACACAATGGAATTCTATTCAGCTATAAAGAAGAACAAAATCTGCCATTCACAGATGGAAAGATCTAGAGAACATTATATTAAGTGAGATCAGTGAAGCACAGAAAGAGATGGGACATATGTTTTCTCTAATATGCCCAAACTATGGAGAATTGGGGATACCAGAGGGACTCCAGATAATGGAGGGGGAAATCTCAGCAAAGCTAGAATGAAAGGATAGGAAAGGAAGAAGGCAGAGGTTGATTATTAGTGGAGCTAATTCCAAATATGTGTAAAAGTATGAATATTGTATAGTTAACCTGAACATTCATTGTTGAGAGTGCACCAAGCATGGTCTAAATGTATACCATGTTCAAAATGTTCCACATATAAATAAATAATATATATATGGAAAATAATATATATATGGAAAAAAATAACTCCAGGCTTCTCTCTTACTATTTCTGATAAATTCACATGTAGGTTTTGGTACTTGTTCCTTCTTCCTGGTTTGCTCAGCTATGTCAATCTCTCTTTATCCCTTTTGTTCCAATTCCAGTTTACCTATAATTACTCATGTTATTGAAAGTTCCTTCCCCTAACTTTTTGGATAAGTAAAGAGTCCCTCTTTTGTGCTCAGAGTATATTTATATTTCCCTTAATATATGTTTTTATTGATCATTTCCTTCCCTGGGTCTCCAGCTAGTCCAAATGCCATGAGTTTGGGGATTTTTAAAATTATATCCACTGCTGTTTCAGCAGTCCTAGCACAGAGTAAAGGCTCAGAAAATGTTTATTGAGTGAATATATGGTAAAAAAAAAACAGTCATAGAACCATGTAGGGAGCCATAATCTGGAAGAATTTCTCTATTACAATTTAAATGGGGGCTGGCAATTGTAGAGCCAAAACCAGAAGATCTAAGGTAAGAAGTGAAGTCCTTTTCAAAAGGTGGCAGTGAAATCCATTCCTCTGCCAATCCCCTTTTACTTCCTGCCCCAGTGGTATTGGTAAGAAAAGATTTCACTTTAAGAGTATTGTATATAGTCTCTAAGCTGCTGTGACAGTTGCCATCTCTCCCCATCTGGTGGCTATAAACATTAAAGCTTACATCTTAAAAGTAAGAAGGCTACTTCTCTATTCCAGTCTAATAAGATAGAATTTTAGTTACCATAATATCATCATGGCAGTGATATCCCACCATCTTTACTGTATTCTATTAACTATAAGGAAATCACAGGTTCTGTCCACCCTAAGGGTAGTGAAGAAAAACAAGAATGTGACTCATTGAGAGTTCCCTTGGGATGTCTCTACCACAGAATGCAATGTCAGAATATTGTCTCAGAAATACTTGACTATCAGTTGCCACAGCCAAGCCATTTCTTAGAAGCTATAAACCTTTCTGAACTTTTGAATGCCAGAGCATGCCCAAGAAGAGCTAATTTTTGATTGAGAAAAATGTCAGTAATCAAGAGAAATAATCTTTGGAGCTAGCTGAGATAGCCAGTTTCCTCTCCCCTTGTACACAAAAAAGAAAAACAATAGCCATATGGCATTGTTATAGGTTTGCAAGCTGGGGTCAGGGCTGCAATGTCTGTCACTGATAAGTCCATTTGGAAACAGTGAATTTGGGATTATGGATCATTTTTCATCTAATTATTGAGAGAATAACATCCCTGATATTATCACTGAATGATATAGACTACTGCTATTAATTTATTTAAAAAGGCAATATTTCAGGGACATTTTTCATTCTTAACTCTTCTAGGTACTAGAGCCATATGACCAGATGACAGCTCTTATGAGACATCTGAGCTCTTAGGAGGTCAGAAGTATATGGTGTGTGTGTGTGTGTGTGTGTGTGTGTGTGTGTGTGTGTGTAGGTGGCAAGTGGAGGTTACCTCTTATATATGCCATTATTTGAAGTTAATGTATGTAACAGCTAGTTTTTCAGAAGTCCCCCTTTGATATTACTGCCACTTTTATCCTTTCTATACATTCCAAAAACCTTAATATTTTAACATACTTTCCCAGAAACCCATCGAAACTGGTTAAACCTCTAGTCAAAGTCAATATGTTCTGATAAACAGAAACTACAAAATAAAATGTAAATTACTACATGTAGGAAATCAACAGAAGACATAGCAAAAAAAAAAAAAAAAGGATAGTAGTTTAAGGTCCCAAGGCTAATCTCATGTCTAACAGGAACTTCAGGAACAGACACTAAAATAAAAGAAATAATGCAAGTTCAAGTGCAAGGCAAATGAAACCTGAAGCACCAACTGTGTTCACCCTACCAGTCTTCCAGCCAGTGAGCTGAAAGAAAGGGCTGTGTATCCCTTTAAGTTTGTCTGGCAGGCTCCCTCACTGTAACGTTCTATTCACATATACTCTGGTTTTATGCTGAATGTGTACATTGCTATATCCAATCTTGCTTGTTCTGATTACAACTTGAAAGGGAACTTAGCTATGCTATCTTTCCATTACTGGGATAAAATACCTGAGAAAATCCATTTAAAAGGAGTAAAACTTTAGTTTTGCTCATGATTTGGGCTGTTGTAGCCCATGATCATTTATTTTGTTTTGTGGGGGCCTATGGGAAGATAGAACACGCTCATGAGGAACATGTAGCCAAGCAAAGCCACTTATATTGTGGTAGCAAAGAAGCAGAGAGAACGAGAAAAAGGAGCCAGTGTTCAAATACCTCCTCCAAAGGCACTCTTCTAATGACCTTTCTTTCACTAGTCCCTAATCTTTAAAGTTCTGCCACCTTTCAGTAGTGTCACAAGCTAGTTACCAAGTCTTTAACACAGAGATAATTGGGGAACACTTAAAAACCAAACCATAACGTTGGCCTAGTGGATGCTGAGGCCCTAAAAGAGAAGTCTGTTACCATGAGTAATGGCCAGCCAGAGGGAGATACATGGGCAACCGTATGGAATAGGAAGAAGTAGGAGGTTGGTGACAGAGTACAGGTAACATCTGAGGTGCCCTGGGAGGCCATTCAAGAAAAACATGAGTGATGTCCCCAATTTCCTCTGCTTCCTAAACTTCAGATGATGTGAGAATTGGGTTGGCAAAGCAGATTTAGGCAAGGCTCAGGAATGCCCTTGGATAGATCAACCCAAATTGCTGATCACACTGAAGCAAAATGTCATTAGTAATGTCATCCCAATCTGTATTGACATGTGTCTAAACACCTTCAGTTATGGCTAGAGCAGGTTTATGTGGCCTTCAGCTACTTCTTCCTCTTGAACAGGGAAACTCTGCCTCTGAGATGAATGCTTCCATGCTTCAAAGAATGAGGCCATGGCCCAGTCTGGAAAAATGTCAGGACCAAGATTATTAAATGCAGCAATGCATTATAAACTATTAAACAAAAGAATAATAGGTGATCCCAGAGCAAAAATAAGTAGTTAATATATAAATGGAAAAGAAGGAATGACATTTTGTGGGCTATCATGCAAAAAATGAAGTGGTAAATATGGGGCAACAGTAGAAACTGTAAATTTTTCATTTTGCTCCCATTATAGTAGAAATTGGATCTGATAATAAGCAACAATGGAAGCTAAATCCAGGGGGTAATACTGATATGTATAACATTGAAAATTGACTTTTAGAGACTGCTTATTAGTTGAGAGGGAAGGCAAAGTAGTCATTATAGTGGAAAATCAGGCATTAATTATTTACATTTTCAAAAATAACGTCATCGGTGAGAGACAAATGGATACTATGTGCCTCTGATTTGATTCCCAGAAACAAAATCATTTATATATTACTTTTGTCCATAATGCACGATATGAAACTAAACATAAAGAATCATCAGATAAACCCCAAATGAGCATTCTATTACAAAGGGAGCTTAGGAGATTGTATTCTTCAAAATTATAAATGATTTCCAATTAGAAAATTATAAATGATATCAGTGAAATTGTATAATATGATTCAGTTTAAAGGAGACTAACAAGGTATACATATACATATACATATACATATACATACATACACTATATATATGCATATGTATATATAATATACATATATATATATATATATATATATATATTCTTTTTATTTACTTTTTGTGGTACTGAGGGTGGAACCCAGGGGCTTTTCTGTTTCTGGCCTATACTCACAGACCTATTTTATACTTTATTTGTAAACAGGGTCTCACTAAGTTGCTGAGAACCTCACTAAGTAGCTGAGGCTGGCTTCAGAACTGTGCAATTCTCCTGTCTCAGCCTCCAAAGTGCTGGGATTACAAGTGTGCACCACCATGCCTGGCTATATGTTCTTTGTAAAGGAAAAACAAAGAACCTTATACCTTGTCTTAGACTTATTCCTATATTGGAGGGTTGCAAAGTTTCTAAAATATATTTTAGTCAATAGACAAGTTTTGAGTCCAGAGCAGTTTTATATTATTTTCTGATATTATATCAGTAAATGTTTAATTTATTGAAATTGAAAATTTCACTGTGATTTTATAAGAGAAAATAATAATTATTAGAAAGTAAATATCAAAATATTTAGAAGTTAAAGACTATAAAACTTTCTCTCCAATGATTTAGAAAAGGGAGGGTCAAGGAGAGATTAAGCAGTAAGATGAAAAGTTAAGAACATCTGAATCAGTGTTAAGCAATGTAATGTTCATTATAGTATTTTTATTTTTCTGCTTTTGGGTAATTTTTTTGTGTGGTGGTACTGGTGTTGGAACCCTTCCACCTCCAGTCTACACCCCAGAACTATTTTATATTTTATTTGGAAACAGGGTCTCTTAAGCCAGTGAGGCTGGTTTTGAACTTGTGCGAGCCTCCTGTCTCTACCTCCCATGTGTGGGGATTACAAGCTTGTGCAACCATGCCCGGCTTGAGTAAATTTTAAATTATTTCCAAATTAAAAGTTTATAAAAATTATCATATTAATATTATTGTTTACTGTATAGTATAGTAACTTTGCTCCCGGTGGGAAAAGAATAAATATAATTAAAACAAGACAAAGACATACATGCTCATTTATTTATAAGAAGATATCTGGAAAATATATATGAAAATAAGTTATAGGCATCTACCTTTATGTCAGAGAATATATATCTGGATGGCAAAGACACCTACTTTTCACTGTGTAACTCTTTTTCAATGTTTGAATTGTGTTAAAACACACACACATATACATACACATACACATATACATATACATATACATATACATATACATATACATATACATACATACACTATATATATGTATATGTATATATAATATACATACACACACACACACACACACACACACACACACACACACACACACATATATATATATATATATATATATATATATATATATATATATATATGTATATTCTTTTTATTTACTTTTTGTGGTACTGAGGGTGGAACCCAGGGGCTTTTCTGTTTCTGGCCTATACTCACAGACCTATTTTATACTTTATTTGGAAACAGGGTCTCACTAAGTTGCTGAGAACCTCACTAAGTAGTTGAGGCTGGCTTCAGAACTGTGCAATTCTCCTGTCTCAGCCTCCAAAGTGCTGGGATTACAAGTGTGCACCACCATGCCTGGCTATATGTTCTTTGTAAAGGAAAAACAAAGAACAGTTAATTTACTTGATACTTATTATTTCCTGTATCTTTGTCTATGATCTAGATATATAATTTTTAAAGTGTGCTTTTAATTTTCTTTCCTCAAGAAGTTTATATTCTACTCAGGGAGAGAGGATTAAGATTTTTTAATCAATGAGTAAAGATAAAAGACTATGATAATAAATGTGGATATATATCTGGCTCTCTTATTGATTTAATTGCAGCTCACTTAAACTTTTTTACTTCATTTTTCTCACTACAGGGACAATAACAGTTTTATTTTCACTGATTTTAACATGAGTGTTCCAAAGATTAATAAGAAAATTTTTATAGATATTCCAAACTTCACTTAAAAAAGTATTGTTAGGGTTACAGAATATCCCCTGAAGAACTCACAGATAATGTACATACTTCTTTAAAACACATTTGAGTGTCAGGGGAGAGAGAAAAAACAGTATCTCAAATTCATTCACTGGTTCTTGCAAATTTCCATGAAATTTGGCATTTTGGCTGCAAGTTTAGTCTATATCTTCTTCTACAGGCTTCCACAAAAGAAAACTTTTGTCTTATCAAAACATTTATTGAGACATCTAAAAAGTGATGATTTGGGGACAGTTACTTTGCAGTTACTCCACTGGGATCAATTCAAAGTTCACTGTAGTCTCTGATGCCTCTTCTGGAACATGTTGGGTTTTAATAACCAAGCTTTATCATGGGGACTTCCCCAAAGGAAAAAGACAAACAGAACACCACTATATAAAAACAAACAACCTTAAAAGATTGTGCACAGAGAGGATGGTAAGAGTCAACCTTTAAGATCACAACAGCAATAAATTCCAAGTTTGAATTTGAAACATGAGTCTTAGCGTTTCCCATAGTAGCATATGTTAGTGTTTTTATTGAATGATTTTTAGTTATTTTGATAGATGACTCTAGAACACATAACATCCACTAGAAATAAAATTTAGTTTAAGTTAATATTATGGGTTTATTTAATACTTTACCTGTTTTCAACAGCTTTTACATTTATTATCTAACTTGAGAGCCTTATCTGTGGGTTCAATGTCCTTTTCTTTTTTTTTTTTTTTTTTTTTGGTGGTACTGGGGTTCCTGGAAGCCCTTCTACCTCCGGGCTACACTCCCAGACCTATTTTATATTTTGGAAACAGGGTCTCCTAAGCCTGAAGCGGCTGGCTTCGAACCTGCGGTCCTCCTGTCTCTGCCTCCCAAGTGCGGGGATTACAAGCGTGCGCCACCATGCCCGGCTTCAATGTCCTTTTCATTAAATCACATCACCTTTCAAGTAACTTTTTGTGACTGAAAAGTACATCTTAATTATATCCATAAATAATCTCTTGTTTTATTATTATGCTGATTGAAATATTGATTATTGAGTTAAAAGGGCTTAGTGATGTGAAGGTAACATATAATAAAAATTTAGATCTGCGAAAGTTAGATGTACACTGTCCATGTTTTCACACACATTAGCACTGTCCCTTCAATTAATAGCTTTTATAACTACTGACCCTGAAACCATGCAAGCGGAATGAAAATAAATTCTATGACTGTGTAGAATGCATATGTCTATATTTGCACAGAAATATACTTTTGTGATTTGGAAACCTCAAAGATACTGCATCATATTAAATGTATGAATAGAATATGTTTACACTCAAGACAGTTAAATTCTGTCAATCTTTCCAAACAGCTCAATGCATCTTGTATATGTTTAGACTTGTATATTATTTAACTCTGCAATGTACTTGTAAAAGATGTACTTTTCCAACATTAGTATTTAGTATTTTCAAACTCTTTAATAAGGACTCTACTGGAAAGAAAACGCCATCAAAGTATTTTAATACTGATTTCCTAATTTATCATGAATTCACATAGCTTTTCAAAAAGTAAAGAGAAAAGGTTACACTAAAAATGAGTCTTTTATGTAATATTGGTGAAGTATTGACACTATGGTAAGTGGCGATTAAAATCTAACCTGAATTTTTCAGTACAATTCTATACATGTAAATGAATTTAGAACTATGATATACATGTTTTAAGCCCACTTCTACAAAATAGTAAGCCCATTTAATACAGAAGAAAAAAGAGTAATCTTCAGAGCAAACTTTTGTTTCTAGCAAATGAAGTTATAGCTGTATTACATTTTATGCAGCATATATAATTCATTTGGTTTTGTTGAGATTCATCGAACATTAAATTAAGTTGCTGCATTGCTATGAACGGCACAATTCCAAATTATATCCAACTAGATACTTGTCATATTTATAATGGTAGCTAACATTTTGTCAGATGTTTTTGTACTGGGTATTGATTGTTCTGTGTGTTTAGCTGTATTACATCATTGTTTATAACTCTATAAAATAGATGTCTTTCCTGAACACAAGCTGTCTAACTTCAGAATACAATTTTACTCTTTTACAGTTCTTTTTAAGATAGTCATTGGTGTTGTGATCAGTCATCTGTGTGTCCCTCAAATATAAAATATGTTCATATTTTCAGCATGCTTTCGTCAATGGATGCAGCCTACTTAGTGTATCATTATTTGCTGAGATTATTTTCATTTAACCCTATCATAAACAGCATGATGTTTTCACAAAACTTCATGTTTATGAGGTAAAATATTATTGAGATTCACCTGGATGATTTTTGCTAATGCACTAAAGTGGCCTGAAATTATAAAATATAAATAAAACAAATTTCTGTTCTCACAGTAGCAAAATAAAATCGCGTATGTATTGACTATTACAGTTAATTCCATTGTGTCAGTTCCATGCGTTCTCTTGTCTCTTGTTTTCTGTCTTCCCCAATATAATACCTATGATTTATGTTTTTATGAAATATTGTTTTATTATTCATGTATTGTATGCCTTAAAGAACTTAAAACAAGCTGGACGGTGGCACACGCTTGTAATCCCCAGGTTTGGGAGGCGGAGACAGGAGGATCATGCAGGTTGAAGCCAGCCGTGCTGGCTTATAAGACTTTGTTTCCAAATAAAAATATAAAAAATAGGTGTCTGGGAGTGTAGCCCAGAGGTAGAAGGGCTTCCAGGAACCCCAGTACCACAAAAAAAAAAGAAGAAGAAGTGACATGAGTATATTTTTATTGTAGAAAAAACATTCTTCTTTGCTTCCCTATTGACAGCCTGGAGGTAGACAGTGTTTAAATTCTGATACCAGTATGTTAAGTTATTGAGGAAAGATGGTTATAACCTGAACAGAGATTACAATAAAGAAAAGAAAAAAATTAGATATATTTCATCAAGTACAGTGAAAAGAATATGCATTATGAAGCTGAATGTATAAGCCTGGAGTTCATAGAGAAAAGCTTCCCTGGGACCTAAAGGACATAATTTATGAAAATGGATGGAATTCCCACCATGGAAGAGTAAAGTTATGTTTGTTTGCTTTTTAAGAAGAGTGAAGAATGAGTCTTATAAACTAACATTTAAGAAGAGGCAAGGAGAAAGACCATTCTAGCAAAACTGAGAGAACTAATATTAGTTAAGAGAAAAGAGAGTACTTAATGAAGTTGAAAGTGGCTATGGTGCCAAATATTGTACAAGTTCATATGTGGAGAAAAAAAATCTGAGAAATGTCCATTGGTATGACCAGAAAGGAAGTCATTGGTGACCTTAGGAATAGGAGTTGCAGTGGAGTTATGTACACATTAGAATGGTTTTAGGAATTAATTAGAGGGAAATTAGGGAAGACAAAACTTAAGCAATGAATGTGAAGGGAAAAAAAGTCATTTAAGTAGAGGAGGCAACTGATGTGGTCTGAGAGCTCTGCACTGACATATGAGTTGTCAAGAATTCTGACTCAGGATGCAGGATCTGTCAGTGCAAACTGGGACTTACACTTGCGTGCACTGTTCATCAGACAGGGACTGGTACCTACTTTGCATTTAGAATGATACTCAAACCACAGCAGCATGTTGACTCAGCAGAGTGATCCACACTTGATGGAGAGTTTCTCTCAAGTATGCATAAAAAGTGCAATGTTAGACATATAGTCATTCTTCAATAAACATCCACATGACACGGTTAAAGAACTAGGTGTATTTGTCCTGGGTTGCTTATAGCTTTATAAAATTCAATTCATATCTTTAGTTTTCTTTGCTTGTTACTTCTTCCCTAAAATGTTGATCCTATATAAGATCATATATCACTTACTATTTGAAATGCTTCATTTTAAACACTATTTTTTGATGTTTTCTAGAATTCATCTTTAGGGAAATATACACATAATTTTTTTGGTGTTTTATTTTATTTTTTTATTTATTTATTTTTTATAGGTGCAATGTATTCATACATCATAATGGTATAAAGAAAATACTTTTGTAGACATACATGCACAAACCTCATGGCTTTTCAATGTAAACTGTATATACTAAATAAGACCTCTCTGGCTGGGTGTGGTGGTACATACCTGGAACCCTAATACTTGGGCGGCTAAAACAGATCATAACTTCAAGATCAACTTATGCATTTAGGAAGACCCTCTTTTCAAATAAAAAATAAAATAGGAGTAGTGGTGTGTCTCTGAAGTAGAATGTTCCTGGGTACAACTCCCAGTACCACAAAACAAAAACAAAAAAGACATCTTTGCATTCACCTATTTTATGACATTATTATTATTGCCAATATGATAACATACATAAAATACATGAAATAAGTCATTACCTATAACCAATTGAGGATAAGATGTCAAGTTTCAGAAAAGAACATTTAATTTTTATCATGAAATGTATACCTTAATCCTGAATAAATTAGAAAATAAATCACAAACTCTTGAAAACACAGTAGAATGAAAAAAAACTGACTTTTTTTTTATTCTGATTGTAAGAAATTCCAGGAAATTAATTTGTACATATACTTACCTGAGTTCTATTTTGCAGGTAAAACATGAAAAATAATTTATTTCAAAAGAAAAATAGTTTTTTCTATGAGTTATTTAAATAAAAAGTATGACTTAGTTTTAGATGTTTATACCAGACATATTTAAAAAGGAAATACTAATCAAATTAAGAAGAACAAACTATGAAATTATTAAAATTCTGTTCCTTGGCTTTACTATTATCAAGGACACTTAATTCATCCTTTCTAGTCAAACAGAAAGAAATTGTTTGGAATTCACCGACAAACCATTAAGGCAAGGTGATACAAACGTGAAAATGTGCAGCTCTGAAGGAGATTAAATGTTCTACTCCTTGAAATACAGCAAAACCGTCACCTATCAAAGCTGTACCTTTGGAGTCCTTACAATAAAAGTCTGAAGAATAATCTAATGTGCCATTAACATCAAAGTGTCTGCCAGTCTACAATATTGGTTTTTGCTTTAAAGATAGAGTACTAACCATTTGGCTTGCTTCCAGAGTTCTTAGCTGCCTACTAGGTAAGCACTGAGACTTCCTCATGGAAACTCAGCTCTTTGAAAATAGACTTGCTTATAAACTGCTTAACTTAGACAGAGTGGCCTCATTCCCTATACATTCAAGTATACTGCGATGCTGCTCACTCTTCCAACACCGTCATAGAAGGGATGTTAATTTGTTTATTTGAGGAGTAGTTAAAATATTTTGTCTTAATTAATCACCAAAGAGAATAGTGATCTAATATTGAATTCTTAAATAATCATGTCAAAATTTTAAATTTTAATATTTTATGTGGGGAAATGATCAGAGATAAGAGTCCCATCTTGCTAAAATCGGAAAACTTAAACAAGTTGCTTAATATCTCTAAGCTTCAATTTCTTTATTTCTAATAAAATTTGGTTTTGTTAGAGTTGTGTTTACTACATCTAATGTATAAATTCATGTTAAACTATCAATTTCTATACTAATGCAGAATACTACTATTATAATGTTATGTAGGTGAAAATTAGAATTTATGCTGTATGAATTGGAGAGCTATAACAGAATATCAAGTAAAAGAAATAAATACACTCTTGATCACTTATCTCATAGTTTCTGAAAATTTTCAGTTCTATTTGGTAACCTAAAGACATTATTTAGTAATATTTAGATTATGGTAATTGTTGTACATACTTGATTTCCAGAATTAGATTCTTCTTTATTAAATATTCTGCTGCATAATAACAGAGTTCCTTCCTAAATGTTACTAAAGGTAGTTATGTTAGCAGATGATAAGAAATACAGAACAAAACTCATGGGTTAGGTGCACTTATATATTAAAACAGGAATTTTGTGGTACCGCAAGTATATGTGAATTCACAAAAGGAATCGAAATATTTTAATGGATCTTGCCTCAGGATAAGTTATCTCTTTTAACTTAAAAATTGCTTTGTGCTAGAAACATTCTCTTTTCAAACATATGTGAAATATCATTTCTGCTACTTCTTAAACACAAATATTTTGCTAAAGAGAACATTATAGGAAGCTTCTATAAGTGCAAAAATGTTATTTATAATCTCCACAGATTTCTAATGCATCATGCCTGATTGTCAGGCAATAGATTATATTAAAATTAGGTAGGGTTTATTTTATTTGAACCAGACTTTTGTATCAGCTCAGCTAGAGTAGACAGCCTTTACTGCTCATGATTTGATGACCTGAAAAAACGAAGTACAAAGGGAGATGACCTGTTCATAATGTAATAGGGATTTCTTTTTCTATTTGGCACATAAATTAGGAAGACAGTAAGAAAAGGTGAAAGTCTGAAGTAGATAGTCATCTGTTAAAGGTCAGATCTCCAAGAGACATTCTTCTACATATCTGAGGAAAATAATTATTCAAAATCCTTTGCTTTATCTTGCAAAAGGAAGAAGTTAGATCCTTTTTTTGCTCAGATTTTTCCCAGTTGGAGTGTTCCTATGTAAACACATGAGAGTAAATTTTACTGTTGTATTTTCAATTCTTTTCCTGATCAGAATAATAAGCAATATGTTGGCATCACCAACTTCTCCTTTGTGATTTTTCTACCACATAATTAGATCAGCTTACACTGGTTACATTTTGTTTTCTCCCTAAGATATCTAGTTGAATTGAAATTCATTTATACAGGTATTATAATTTAAGTGCTAATAATGCCTTTGAGTTAAAAGATAAATGAAACTGAAAAGGTTAAAACCTATTTGACTTCTTCTAAATGTTTGATAGCTTGTTTACTTAAATTTATTTTATTTGAAATGCCAAGACATTTGCCCTTTTCATGTAGATTGTAGGGCTCTTCATTATTTTTTTCTTGGTATCTGCTCATTCCAAAACATTAAACATTATCCAGTATATCTATGTGTTTAAAGAAGTTAATTAAGAGGTAGTGTCTAACTTCAGAGTACACAGTATGATTGATGGAAGCAACCACTTAGAAACAAGTAATGACCATTATTTTTAGTGCTTTTGCATTAATTCAGCACACATTCATACAGGATCTATTATATATGGGGCTCTCTTCTAGAATATAGAAAGCACATCAGTAAATAGAACTTACAATGTCCCTGCCTTCACACATAGCCGTTATCCTAATGTGCAGCAGTGGCAATGTTTTAGATTCTGATGTATTAGATTATCATTGTCTCTTCACATGGGAATTTGCAAGGGTAAAGGTGGGCAGAGGTGGTGGCAGATTGGAAGTCTTCTCTCCTCCTTACAATAAGAATATTTTGTGTTAGAAATATTGAAAGTTAATATAAATAATTTAATTTTGCTTTATATTTACTGCATACGTTAAAATTATATGTTTATATTTTGCTTATATATAATTATATATTTTGATTATTATATAGGCTTATATATTATTATATAATTAATGTCTCAGTTACCATTCTCACTTTTATAGTCCAAAACACTTAACCACACAACTTAGAGGAAGATTTATTTGCTCATAAATTTTTGGAGGTTTTGAGTTCAGTCCATGTGAGGCCAGGCTCTGCAGAGCTCAAGGTATAGCAACATCAACCGGAAGCAGAGAAAGGGAAAGAGAAAGTCTCTGCTTGCACATGGAGGGTAGAAGCAAGAAAGTAAGCAAGGAAAGGAATTCAAAGACAAAGACACAGTCCTAAGGCTACACTCCCAGGGACCTATTTTCTCCAGATATACTACATCTGCCTCTGTTACCACACAGTAAATCCATCACAATGGATTTATTCACTGATGAAATTGCAACCCTCATGAATTAATCACATCTACTCTGAACATTAATGCATGAGCTCTTCTGGGGATACTCTATATCTAACCATAATGGTGTATAACATAATGCTAACATTCTAGTATATATAATCCAAATTCCCCTTCATTGTTTTCACCATCAATTGTTTCCTGTTTCTAACAGAGGTCTGTTCATTCTTCCTTGAAAACTCTTTAGCCCTTCTTCAAAATCTCATTTTTGATTCATCTTTTATTTTTTACTTATATACAACGCTGTGCTTCATTAAACCATGACTAGATTTAAAGCTGCTTATAGACATGAAGCCATACGGTAGTCACCCTTGCTTCGTGTCTGAGATCTAACTCAGGGCATGGCTCATACTGAATAAATATTCACTGTATTAAGTTAAAATATAACCAATGTAAGTTAAGAATTAGAACAAAGAGAAAACATATGCACATATAATATTCTCCACATCTCCAATTCTTAGTTTGAATTCAGCATAATTTAGAATCCCCTGTGTTTTTGTCCACATTAATATCTTAATACTTTTTATAGTTTTAATACATTATATATAGAATTATAGGTTCTGGTTTCTATTTTCCCCTAAAATTGATCTATCTTCCTCTAAAACAAAACAAGTATAAAATTAAAATATCATATTAATATAAACAGAAGGTTTTTAAGCACAGTTCTTCAATTCATATTGTAAGAAATACATGTTTTTTTCTTTTGAAACTAGAGAATGAACCCAGAAGCATCCTACCTCTGAGCCACACCCCAGCCCTTTTTTTATTATTTATTTTGAAACAATCTAGCTAAGTTCCCAAAGGTTTTGCAAAGTTTCTAAGGCTATCCTTGATGCTAGGATCCTCCTGATTCATCCTCATAAGTACTGGGATTATAGGCATGTGATACTGTGCACTGGCTAGAAATACACATTTCTATAGTCATTTACATTGCTGTATTTTTGTGAATACAAGTCTCTATTTTATTATATGAGAAGAAATGACTAATAAAATTAATTATTCATTATTTAAACTTTATTATTAATTTGCTTTCTACCTTCTACAATCACAAATTCAGGTACTTCATGATAGATAATACCAGTTATAATATATGGAGCTAAATTAGGAAGAGCATCACTCTAATTATTTTTCTGTCCAAATCTACATCTATTTCCTGATCCCTCCAGACTCTAAGAAGCCACAAGTTCACATTTTCTTGACAATGGCTTTGATAAATCCTGATAACATTTACTAGCGAGTGGAGATTGGTTCCCCAAGGAGATATTGAGTTGACAGGCTGAGTTTGTTTAGTTTGACTTTGCTGATCTTAACAGGAATTAATTCTCCTAGCTGTGGTGAATATATTAGTATTGTAATGACATACATCTAACTGCTCCTTGCTGACTAAATGGGGTTTTATTTTATTTTAGATTGGTATCTTACATACTTACAGAGAGAATATTAGGATTTATTGGCAAAATAAATTTATTTCAAAACTATAAATTAAATCCTTATTCCTTCTGCTTAACGCAAAGAAAATTTGAGAAATTATCCAGTGTTCCCTGTATTAGAGTGCAAGCAATTCCTGTAAACGTGAAGTTTCTTTTGTCCCTCCCAACAGATTTTTAGATGGTTCCCCTGAGTAGTTGGAAGCTCTAAAAACTCTCTATGTTCAAAGGATTTCTCTTAGTTCAAGCCAAATGTATTTATTCCATTTATAAAAAATATTTCTACAAAAGGCCCTTATTACTTGCATTTTAGATTTAATTAAAAGCAGATGAAAAAGGTGTCTTATTAACATTATCTGCAGATAGATACTGCACACTACACTATCAGGAGTACACTCAGATAAATTTTTAAACAAGTGATTTTTTAAAAAAAATCTTACCATTGTTTCTAGCCACATGAGCTTCCCTGGGGAATATTTAATTGATTTCCTTTGGCTTAATCCTCTTTTTTTACTAGATTTCTTTTTCTTGTCTGCAGGAAAGTCAATAGATAGAAGTGATGCATGTGGATGTGCATTTTCCAAAGAAAACTGGAGACATTTGTCTCAGAGCAGCAATTGTATCTTACTCGTCCTCTTAATGCTAATATCTAATACAGAACATGATGTGGAGTATAGTACATCATGTTAGTTGAAGTGAACAAGCTACACGTGGAGGTCATGGGCAAGATCCACTGATACAACACGCTGTTGAAGAACAAGGCATGCAAGAAGTCTTAAGGAGTCATGATTGAAAAAACATGTCACATGAAATTATAGTCTAATATTAATATGGAGAAAGATTCTGCTCACATATCTAGCTGCACCACTACACGATTTAATCCCATTAGGAAATAATAAGACCAAATGTTCTTATATTACTTCTTCCCTCCAGCATACACACACAATTATATTTCTAATTCAGGCAAGAAAACTCCAGTATTGAATAATCCTGTTTTTGCACTGAATCCTTTAGAAGACATACTCTAAAGTATTAAACCTGTGTATATTACATTTAGACTGTATAGACTCATGAGAGATGAGTTGTAATTTTAGGTAGAGATAATCAGAAGATGCTATAATTAGAACCATATCTATTAAAGAACTAAATTTGAAAATCTATATCACATACATGTTAAAATTCTAAAATCTGAAGCACAATAGTAGAAAAGCAACAGTTGATCTAGCAATAATTCACTTATGTGAGGAAATAAGTCACTCAGAGTACCAACTATTTGATGCTCCAGAATTTTGTGAGGGAGTCCAAATGGATTTGTGCAACTTGTGGGTGAGTTCAAGTGAATATATGCTATTCTGCAGCAAAAGTATTGATAGCTCTCTGTGAATCATGGATGTACATGTTAATACTTAAGAGCTTGTAGCAATAGTGATGATGACCAATGCTTCACACTTGCCACCCAGGGCACTATTAATTCTATTGGTATATGAAATACTTGCTTTTTAAGTTGAGGGGGAACTGTTCAGGGGGTTGGAAGCGGTGCAGAGTGTATCATAGCAGTATCTCAGCTATATTGGTCTGAGGTTATCGTCAGAATCCATGGGAATGGAAAGAGTATTGGCATTGAAAGTCAAAGAAAATTACAGTCCAATCCTAGGGAGGAAAAAAAATGATAGAAGCCACATTTCAGCAAAGAAGTATAGCCAAACATTCAGGTAAGAATATTTCAGGCATAAAAAGCAATAAATGCCTTGATACTTCATGAATACATATGAGATATTTTAGGGGAAAAACAAAACAAGATGGGAAAGAATTTATGGAAATTATAGATCCAGAATGAGCAGGAGAGAAAGCCCTGTTAGTATATTACTCCTATATTAACATAAATAGAAAAAACAAGTTATATATGCTTAAAATTCATATAAAAATTGAAATTAATTACTCTAAATAATAATGCTTATGTTATGATGCTCAATTTGAATGATTTTTATTCACATATTTTTCTGCTTTATATATATTTCTGCCTTTTATATATTATACATTATATATCTGATATATATCTGATATATATATATATATATCTGTGGTTATATTACTCAGGGGCATTCAACCTTCAAGCTATACCACCAGCCCTATTTTTTATTATTTATTTTGAAACAGGGTTTCATTGAGTTGCACAGGGCCTCACTAAGTAGTATCTGAGGCTGTCCAGGAAACGCGATCCTCCTGTCTCACTTTCCTGAATACTGGGATTATAAGCATATGCCAACATGCCCGGCTGATAAACTCTGTGTTTTTTCATAATGTACTTTTGAAAGAGAGCAGCCAAGATAGTCAAAATTATCCTAATTCAGATAACTTGTACTCTTACCACCTCTGAATTTCATTTCTATTTGTCTCTTCACTTTATTATCTCTGGTCTTAAAGAATGATTCTTGAGCTCATGACAATTTGGAAATTCTGATTATCAGTCTTTGGATCAGATTCAAAATGCAAAGCATAATGTCACTCATTTGATTAATGGTAGAGAGATTACTAGAATTGGGCAATCAAGCTTCTTCCTCTTAACCCAATACTTCATTGGTTCCAGCAAGAGCATAGATGTCTCTCTTAGACCCCTTTTTGAACCCTCAACCCTTTGCATATTAGTGGCAAAAGTGCTCAACACTCCAAAAATGGATGTTTCTATATTTTCACATTGAGTTTATGTATTCCCATCTCAACTTTTAAAAGTTTAGTCTAAAATAATTTGATGTTTTAAAACCTAAGGAATTAAGTAGCCAGCTCTTCCTTATAATACAAAGAAAGCACCACCTGTTTGGCAAAATTGATGATCAGATTTAATATGACTGCATGAATTTTGTCATTGAGGAATTCAAAACATTCTCAGGCATTATATTATGTGTACTAAGTCAACTGAGAGATGATGGTAGTTTGAACAGAAAATTGGGATGGTATAGGGAGATCACACTAAGTGAAATTGGGATTGGACAGGTTACAGCTTATGTCTCAAACACTACCAATTGGAATCTGTTTATTTTTACAAAATAATCACATCTCCTACCCATATTATGATTGAGATAATGTTTTTAATAAAACAAAAGAAAAAAGGTAAATCCAATATGCAAAATAAATTAAACAAACGTAAATCCAACATGCTTCTAAGAAAGAGCTATTACATTTTGAGCTTCATTGGAATCAAGATGGACTAAACTCAATTGTATAAAAAGGGATATTTCAATTTCAGATTTATTTATTTATTTATTTTTGCAGGTCTGGGGATGGAACCCAGAGGCATTTGACCTCCAAGCTACACCCCCTGCCCAATTTTTTTATTCTTTATTTTGAAACAGGGTTTCACTGAGTTATGGAGGACCTCACTAAGTAGCTGAGGCTGTCCACGAACCACGATTCTCCAGTCTCAGACTCCCAAATGCTGGGATTACAAGTGTGTGCCACCACGCCTGGCTCAGTTTTTTTTTTTTCTTTTTTTTTCTTTATTTTTATTGGTGCATTGTAATCATACATCACATTGGAATACAAGACTTGAGAGGATATACAAGCACACATCATCCAATTAGCACTCATCCAGTCCCCATCCCATTCCCTCCCCCTCCCTCAATCCCATGCTTGTTTGGTGATTAACTTTGATACATATGTTTATGTACCTCCTGCTTTTTAAAGAGGCTCCATCCTCCCCTATTCCATACCCTCTGATTGTTCACCTTAATTGCTTCACTATAGGGCCCTTTCTATAGCTCGACCACTTCCTGTTGCCCCTTTCCTCCTAGTTATTGCTGATTAGGGCAAGCATCTGGTTTTAATTTTCTGCAATATTTCTCTGTGCATGCCGCGTTGAAAATACCGATTCCACTCTTGATGGCCCCAGTTGTAGCCTGGCTACCCGGTGGACTGATTCAGACCTTGCTGGCTCAAGCAGCAGCCTTGCCTCATTGGAAGCCCCGATTCTGGTCTTGCTGGCCCCGACAATGGCCTAACCCCTCAGCTGGCTCTGGTCCCGGCCTCGGAGGCCCAAGCACCAGCCTTCCTAATGGCAGGCTCTGATGCTAGCCGATGGCCCCGGCATCGGCCTAACCCCTCGGCATCCCCGGTCCCCGCCTTGTAGGCCTCAATAGTGGTCTTGCCTCACGGAAGGTTCCAATGCCGACCACTGGCTCCAGCACCGGCCTAACCCCTCAGCAGGCTCTGATCCCAGCCTCAGAGGCCCCAGCACCGGCCTTGACTCATGGCAGGCTCCGATCCCGGCCTCGCTGGCCCTAACACTGGCCTAACCCCTCAGCAGGCTCTAATCCCGGCCTCGGAGGCCTCAATAGCGGCCTTGCCTCACGGAAGGCTCAGATGCCGGCTTTGGCTCCGGCACCAGCCTAACCCCTCAGCAGGCTCCGATCCCAGCCTCGGAAGCCCCAGCACCAGCCTTGCCTCACAGTAAGCTCTGATCCTGGCCTTGCTGGCCCCGGCACTGGCCTAACCCCTCGGCAGGCTCTGATCCCGGCCTCGAAGGCCCCAGCACCAGCCTTGCCTCATGGAATGATCCGATCCCGGCTTCACTGGCCCCAGCACCGGCCTAACCACTCAGCAGGCTCCGATCCCAGCCTCAGAGGCTCCAGCACCAGCCTTGCCTCATGACAGGCTCCAAACCCAGCTTTGCTGTGTCCGTTGCCGGCCTCACCCCTCGGCAGGCTCTAATTCAAGCACCCTCTTTGCCCAACCATTTGTCCCACGTTCTCAAGGGTGCATGGTGGTAGCATTCTGTCTCTGGTGTCATTACTTCAAAGGTTCCAGGTGTAATGCATCAGATCTCTGCCTCCCCTGAGTACTGGCCACTACCATTGCCACTGTTTCCACCATTTCAAATCTTTCCAAGCTCTTTTTCCACTCTGAATGTTGTCCAGTGTTCCTAAGTATGCGTGACAGTAGCATTCGACCTTTGGTAAAATTTCTCCCCCCAAAAAAATAATAATAATAATAAGGTTGGTAGGCTCCAATTTCTGCTTCTCTTGGATACAAGTCACTGCCAACGCGGAGACTGCTTTCAGCACTGCCTTTCTCCTTTGTCTCCGCTAAAGTCTTTCTCCTTACAGGTGATGTCCAAGATTCTTAACAATGTAGAGAAAAAGCAGTCCTCCTTAGCAGGGAATATTTTCAATAATTCCAGTTCATTTTGGATAAGTTTTGTCTGCATCCCCAGTATCCTGGCATCCGCCACGGCCTCCTTGACCCCTCTCTAATATTTTCCTTTTTTCTTTTTCTTTTCCTTTTTTACAGGGTCCTTCCAGGTGGAAAGGGGGTCGCCTAGGGTTGCCCCACCAGCGCTTGCCCACCTACCCAGGGTCGGGGCCAGAGGCCCGGACCACAGGGTCCTTCCGGGTGGAGAGGGGCTCGCCTAGGGGTGCCCGGCCAGCACCTGCCCACCCGCCCAGGGTCAGAGCTAGAGGCCCGGATCCCTGGCTCAGTTTTAGTTTTCACTTTTTGTTTTCAGAATCATTTGGGAGCACCACGTCATCTCTATTGGATCCCATTTTGTGCACCTTGGAGCATGTTTAATTAATAAAATTTTAATAAGTTTTTTAATAGTATTCTATGCTAGAAAGAGTTCTAAACTCTATACATATAGCAGGAAATAAAACAAAAACTGCTATAGTTGTACTTTACATTACAGTGAGTCTCTATGGGAAATAAATACTTTCTTCAGGTCATCGAAAGTTCTAAGATGAAAATAAATCAGGATTAAGAAGGAAGTGGGCTCAATCAAGCTTTCTTGGGCTGGGGATGTACCTCAGTGCTAGAAAACATCTCTAGCTTATCCTAGACAGTTGGATTCAATCTCCTGTACCGCAAGGGGGAAGGATTCTCTGAAATAATCACTTTTGATCAGAGAACTGAACACAGTATATGAAAACATCCAGGTAGGAATATTTTGTCAGAGCACATATCCAGAAGTAGGATGTATTAGTTACTTTTCTGTTACTGTAGCAAAATACATGCTAGAATTAAATTTAAAAGAGAGAAAGTTTATTTTGGCTCACAGTTTTGGAGGTTTCAGCCCATGGTCAGTTGGCACTATCGTTCTTTAGCCCTAAATCAGGGCAGAGAGAGTGATCAAATATATCACAAACGGAAGAGCTGACTTAAGTAAAAAATAAGATACGGGAAATTAATAGGTATGGCAGTTTGGAAATAAGTAGTGATTTGTATAAGAAAATATTCACCACAGTAATGGGAAAAAAAGCTGATATGGAAGGAAGTTTTAAAAAGTAAGAAAGATAATGCAAAATAAGAAACATAATTCTTATCTTGGTGAATATTCTCCCTGCTCAAATTCAAAAATAACTGACCATACAATTGAGAGAAAGAAAAACTTATTTGCTCACAGTTCTGGAGATTTCAGGGATTAGTTTATGTTGGGCCAGATCTGCAAAATTTAGGTTCTGGAAATGGGAAGCAAAAAGAGGGAGAGAGCAAGGCTTTGCTCTCACAGCATGAAGAGAGAGGAATGAAAAGGAACCTTATATAATCTCCAGGGTCACACCTCCACCCAACCCCTGCCCATACCTCCAAAATGGTTTTCTGATTTCTGTGATTGCTTATGAGGACATATGAAATCTAAAACACAGCATTTCCTTTTAAGAAACTGTGTGTGTGTGTGTGTGTGTGTGTGTGTGTGTGTGTGTGTGTGCGTGTGTGTGTGTGTACAGGAGTATAGGAGCAGAGAAGCATAGCACTTGTTGACATGGGTTGTAAAGTCAGATATAGCTGATGTAGACATAGTAGAGATAATAGAGAGGGGAATAAAAAGATAAACACAGCAACAACAATATTTGAGAGAAAAGGGAAGCTACTGAAAAAATACCTGTACAGGTGTATGCAAAGGGTAATGAAATACAGAACATAAAGTGAAGGTTGGTTAGGAACATGATTCCACTACTTAACAGCAAAAAAAGACAGGATATTGTTGAATGTGAAGATAGATGATTTAATAAACTGGGCTGAAGTAGGGACAGTAAAATAAAAGTTTTTTTGTTGTTTTTTTGTTTTTTTGGTGGTACTGGGGTTCCTTGAAGCCCTTCTACCTCCGGGCTACACACCTAGACCTATTTTACATTTTTATTTGGAAAGAGGGTCTCCTAAGCCAGTGTGGCGGCTGGCTTCAAACCTGCACGATCCTTCTCTTCTGTCTCTGCCTCCCAAGAGTGGGGATTACAAGCGTGCGCCACCATGCCCGGCAAAAGTTTTCATTTAATTAATTCTACTTTTTATTCTATTTTCTGAGTAAAAGAAAGAAAATGGAATACTGGGTAAGAAAGACTGGGTAGAAGGAGTGGAAATGGCAAGTTAAGAAGATGAAGATGTAACTCTTCCAAAAATGGCTAATTTCCAAGTGTTAGAAAAAAAGAGATATGCGCAAAGGATTTGATTCATATTCCCTCACTCACAAATGCAGACCCCAGGGACTCACATCTGAGGCCCATGCAAATTCTGTTGATCTAATAGAACAATTTAACTTTTTTTTTTCTTTTTCTTTTCTTATTTTTGGCAGTACTGGGGTTGAAACCCAGGAACATTCTAACTCCGAGCTAGGCCCCAACCCTATTCTTTATTCTTTATTTTTAAACAGGATCTCACTGAGTTGCAAAGGGCCTCACTAAGTAGCTGAGGCTGTCTGGGAACCTGGATCCTCTTGTCGCAGCTTCCTGAATGCTGAGATTACAAAAGTGTCCCATCATGCCCAGCACAATTTAACTTTTAATGGTTCTCTGAATCTCAATTTAAATTTAAGAAGGCTGTCTTTGAACAAACTCTAAAATAACTTCTATCTACTACTTATATGATACTGCTTCTACTTCTTTTTTTTCTAGCAAAAGTGTGTGCTTTCCTGTTACTGTAGTATTGTATCTGCAGAAGTAATGGGTGAAATATTGTATATTATAAAATAGCATAGGTCTGTTATACATGCCCATTACTTTTTTGTTTCCTCTATCCCATTAAACTTAATTTAGTATTTAAGCTCATATACAATTTGTATTTTAAGTTTATGTTTAGAATTACAATTTGTGTTTACAATTAGAAATAGAAGCATCTTTATTTTATTTAAGCTTCACATTAATATGTACACAAAAAAGAGACCAAGCTGAAACAGTGATTTTTAAAAATGCAAATCTTCTTGTGATAGATGAAGATTTTGTAAATAGTAAAAATTTTTAAAATGACAAGAAAAACAATGAAAAAGTAAATAAAAAGAATGGCTATGATAATAATGCCTCAAAATCTTAAAAGGTCACTTTGAGTTTAATCATTTCTGAAGAGATTAAAATTAAGTACAATTCATCTTCCAGGTAACTCAGATTTTGTTTTTCATGGTGTTCTGTAATTAACTCAAACATGTTATTCAATCTTTAACTTCCATACAAATATAAAGCTACAATTTAGATGGGTAGAAAGACCTCACAATACAATGTGACAATAAGACTTGTTTCTCCTTATTTCCTTCACTGTGAGAAAAATATAATAGAAAAATCTGTCACTTTTGATGGAGAACAGAGTATAATTAAATTTAATTTAGTCTTACTTGAGACCTCTGTTTCCATTTGATTTTCAGTTAACTAAAGCTCATTGTTTGGTTTAAAAGCTTGTAAATTTGGTTTTCTTATCTGCACAAAAGGACACATTTAAAGTACTACACCTGACTTTGAAATGCACTTTCATTTCTATGTGATCTGCATTAGAGTTTACCTTCATTTAGAGCAGATTCTGTTTTTAAAAGAAGACACGCATTTTTGACTTTATATATTCCTTTCAGAGAGACAGAAAGGGAGAATACTTATATGTTCATGTTTTATATTGTGGATTTTATGATATATACTGGAACGTGTTTTTTAGTAATGCCTCTTAATAACTTAACCATTGCTTATCACAATACAGATTTAACAACAACAAACTTTTAGGATCCTGAAGTAATTCTCTAATGAACTAAGTTTATTAAAATATTATATGTATTTGTATGTATATACATTATTAATCAAGATGGAGAATTCAAAGATGTGCTATATATTATTATTATTTTGCTCATTATGGATACAACTAGGGAAAAGGCCAAAGACTGGTAAATAATATTTTATAAACTTACATATACAAAATGAAGTTTGTGAGAAAAGAAGAGAGGTATACTCTATATATCTATGGATCACTCTTAATTTAAAATATATTTGTTTTATTGCTTGTTCCAGAATGCACTGTAGAAGGATCTTATAAATCATAACATTCTCATAGAACACAGTTCCTACTCCATAACTCAAAATCTAGTGTGGCATTTTTCCAGGATCAGGAAGTAGAGGTTAAGTCATAAAGATCTTGTAAAGGTCACCCAAACTGAGAACAGAATCTACAAACAAGTGATATGATGCAATTTGACCTAACTTTAGAATCAAGCTATTGGTTCCAGATGAAGTAACTTATTTATCATTCAGCAAATGTTCACTGTCCATATATTACATTTCAAATATTATTCTTAACACTGGGAATAAAACAGCAGACAAGACTGCTATAAAGTGTGTCCTCCAAAACTTGTGTTGAGGTTTGAATCCTTAATGTGATTATATTTACAGTTAAATCTTTAAAAGGTAATTGGGTGGGTTATGAGGATGAGACCAGTATGAATGGGATTAGTACACTTATAAGAAGTGGCAGTAGGAGTGTGTGTGTGTGTGTGTGTGTGTGTGTGTGTGTGTGTGTCTTTGCCTTGAGAAGGCACAGAAAAGGGCCACTCACTACACCATATCAGCTGATACCTTGATCTTGAACTTCTTAATCTTCAGAAATTTGTAAAATGTTTGTGATATCAGTCACCCAGTATATTTTGTATTTTGTTACAGTGGCCCTAACTTAATAAGACAGAAAAATGTTCCTACCCTCAAAATTTTTTTCAAAACATTCAAAATCTTATTTTTAATTATAATCTCTCTGCCTCCAAGGAATAATGGCAAATATTCAAAAGAAAAATCTAAGTAATGTGACAGAGACTGAGTAACATGGGTGACCTAAACAAGAGAAAGGTCTTTCTGGTGACTCATGCTAAGGGAAAAATTACAAATATAATTTAGAAAAAAATAGGTTGTAGAGAAGATTTAAGAAGAACAAAGAAACAAAAGTGAGAGTGTGCCTGAAGACTTAGAGGAACAGAAACTCAGTATATCTCAATTATAAAGTAGTTGCAAACTACTTTATATCTCAAAGTATCTCAAAGAAAAGTAGTTGCAGTTGAGATCATGAAGTTTAGGCTAAGAAATGATGTGGAGCCTGGAACCTATAGGAAAAAGAGTATGATATTAAATACAAGGAAACCTAGGGAGGAATACAACATGACCTGCATAATTTTTATAAAGATCAATCATACCCTTAGCTGGGGAATGGATTATACAGGCACATAACAGAAGGAGGTAGACCACAAAGAATAAAGTAAAAGGGTCATTAGTGATGAGTTGATATTAGGCAGCCACACATTGATAGAGAAAATTAAAAGTTATTCTAAAATTCTTCTTTATCTCCACCTAAACAGATGATGAATTGAAATCTCTTCTTTAAGTCTATGTCCTTAACTTTAAACTTTAACTTGGATAGGCATAAATCCGTGTTATCACATCATGTGTATGAAATTTGGCTTGGCACAAAATTTTTGAATAAAAAATGACTGATGTCTCAATATATTTTCAGGTGAATATACTGGATTCTTTTGATTGATTTGTGTTAGAGAATCACTAAACATAAACTCTGGCGATGTTGATCATTCTTTTAAGTTTGGAGAATAATGAAATAGCTATTGCATATGATAGTAAAAGAACACAGCATGATATTATTCACTATGTCTATTTACTGCAAAGCTTAAAACTACTTTATTAAGTGCCAAAAGAATATTTATTTTCATGACTTACATATTGTGCTGCCATGACTTTCCCACTGTGCGATCATTTTGCCCCATATCTGTGAGCCAATCAATGTACTGCAGTGCTTCTCTGTGGGGGTGTCCTTGAATAGCAAGAGCAGCAGCACTTCTTGGGAAGCAGCATTAGGTCTCAGACTCACTTTTGGAAAGAACTTGACAAGTACATGTTTCTGTCCCCAATTGATCTGTCAATTTAGATCACCTATGCCAAAACCCAGAAAGGCAAAGTTATCAGGAAATCTCAAGTAAATTAGAACCATATCCTCCAGCCACAAATTCTCTTTCCCTTCAGTGCACAAGGCTAATGTTCCAGGGGTTTAGCTATTGAGCTGGTAAAGGAGATGTCACACCCTACAGTCCATGGGGAAATATGTCACATTGAATCTACAAAACTCTATTTAATGCTTACCTTTAAAAACATAGTCCACAGCGGTAACTTTTGCTGCAATTTATAAAAAGAAGAATCTCACTAACAACCAGTATTTTTTTTCATTATTTTGTCACTCGCTTTTTCCATTTTTGGTACCTATTAAAAACTTTTATATAACTATCTGCAGTAAAAATGGACATTAAAATATCAATTACATGTTTAAAGTAAAATTCGATAAAAACAACTATTGCAATTTCTATTTCCACTTTTTCTTTAATATGGGCTCTGAAATAATGGTGTCAAAGTCATACATTTTCCCTCTTTGTGGGAATTGCTCTTCTTAGTCTTAAGTAATCTTGGATTTTTCCTCCAAATATATATAGACATTTGCTGTCTGTATATAAAATCTTAGATAAAAAGAGTATCTTATGGGAAGTCCCATGAAATAATCACTACTTTTAGATGGAAGAGATTAATATATTAGAATTGTTTCATAGATAACTCAGTGGATTGTTATTTGTTCATAGCTGCATAATTGACAATGACAAAATTATAAAACCAGCAGAGATGTCCATTAACAAGATGAATGGATTACAAAATTGTGGGAAATATACACAGTGGAATAGGAAAATGAAAGCACTAAGTCTATAATATTTTTTTTTTTTTTAGTTTAGGGAGGCAATTAGTAAAAATGTTAGAAAGTTTTATAATTTTTTTTCTGAAACAACACCTAGAATGTTAACTTTTAAATTGTCTAGTAGCTCCTAAATTAAGAAATTAAACATGGAACAGATAATCTCTGAAAGTAATCTGTTAGACAAAAAGTTGCTAATAACACTTCATCAAAATTCACTTTTTAGCTAGTACAGAAATAAGGCAAAAGCATCAAAGACGTTTGTCCAGTTCAGCTTCTCTGGAGGAAGGATGCTAATAGCAAAAGAAACCAGCAGTAGAACTTGGAAATGTACTAAGAGAGACAAGTTAAGAAGATAAAGTTGAGATCGAAAATAAATATGAGACGTTTTTCTTCAAACACAAGTTTAAACGACGAGGCCGATTGCTTTGTGTTCCTCCATGTACATTCTGAGTCAGGTGCATGCTTTTGATGCTTGAGTAGCATTGGGCTGACACTTGTCATTTCATAGCATAGCTGCTGGCTTGTTTTCTTCTCCAACCAAATTATGAACAGACTGAAAGTGCAGCGAAGTCTGTTATTTCTTTATCCTCAATATCTTGCACAAGATCTGGGATTTGTTATTTGCATGTCAACTATCTTTGAAATGAATAATCCAGGTTCAAACTATTATCCTGGGAAAGATTGTCTTACCTGGAATATTTAAAAGCCTAAAAATTTTGTTACTCTGAACTAAATCTGAGGTAGCAAAGAAGCACACAGAATTGACATAATTTCAATCAAATGCAAACATATTTGACTCATTAATTAGCCTGTGTAGTCATTATTTTGAAGTCATGATCTATGTAACTTTAGAAAGGCAAGATGGAAAGAAGTTGTTAAGAAAAGTAGAATTTATCTTTTAAACATAGAAACAATATTCCCCAAATTTTGCCTAAGTGTAATCTTTGTTTATTGACTAATAAGTAGAATGCTTTCTTGGTGCTTTCTCTGGTAATTGTAGAATAGAGAATGGAGAGCTCTAGAAAATATATACAGTGGTAAAAACAACTTAATTTCCTTTATATTTGTGCAGAGTTATGTCCCTTAAGCTCTTACTTCACTCCCTTCCTCATGATTGCCTGTCTCTGAAGCTCCTGTCCACAGCTGGATAAAAAATGTATACCACTTTCTTAAATTCTTGTTGAGAAATGTAGACTGATTTTTGTTTAGCTCAGCTAATTAAATATGAAGATTGGAGGAGATGCATGTGTCCCCAAACTTGATGGTGATGTTAACTAAGCATATAAAGAATATGCAGCTGGGTATCGTGGATATAATCCTGACACATAGAAGGCTGAGACAGGAGGAACACAGGTTCAAAGCCAAATTCAGCAACTTAGGGAGATCCTTAGTAACCTGAAAGATGCTGTTTCAAGACAAAAATACAAAAGGCTTGGACATAGCTTGGAAGAACAATCCCCCTGTATTCAATCCTTAGTATCAAACACAAGCAAAATAATAATAATAATAATAATAATAATAATAATAATAATAATATTCAAATTTACTAAACTTATTGTAACTTGGAACTGTGAGAATCATATTGAAAATAGAGCTAATAGTTGTGACATACTTACGTTCATATTTTCTCTACAAGAAAATAATTCCTTGGGCTAAAGAACACTGATAAGATTATGGCTTTGAGGATATTACTAATGAGAAATCACAAGGTAGATTTATCTTCATTATATTTTACATTTTTTCTCAGAAGAATGGTATCTGACTTTAACAGGATGTAATTTTTAAATTATATAATGCTTGCAAGTTCCATTAAGTACTATCTATATTCAGAAAAAATTAATGGAAAAGCTATTAATATGATACAGCATTGGTGAATATGAAATATGAGCTCTTCTAAAATTATTCAGGCAGAATGTTATCAGCTGATGTTAAGCCATATTCCTTCAATTGTAGAAAGGATATAAGAAAAATCTACTAAAATCGAGTTCTTATGCATATGATAGTAATACTCTCATTGAAAAAATGTGGTGTCATATTTTAATACAAGGTTCAGATTAATAAAGTTCATAAAAAGGAAAAGCTGAGAGTAATTTTTAAACTAATATATAAAGTTGATAGAGATGCAAATAGCAAATTTATAACTTTTTACTGAGTTTATTGTATATCTATGTAGATTCCTATTAGTTACTTAAACAGATGTAACTTAGAGATGATTGATACATTATTTATGAGCATTAAATACCAGTTGGAATTTGGGATTTGGGGATTAAATTGTAGCTAGTTATTTACTCTCCAAAATGTTACTATTCTCAGAATTTAGAAAATTTTAACAATATAACAAAAAAGCACCAAATAAATTAATTATATTATTCAAGGAAAACTCTATCCTATGTGCTAGGTCAAAGGTCAAGAGAGAGAAAACAGACCAGAGGTGGATCAGGAAGCAAAATTTTATTAGGACATCTGCCTAACATCTTTGAGCTGAGGCCAAAGATGGCCTGTATCAGCAGCAAAGGATAAGGTGAGAGTACTATTTATAAGGGAGGGATCTGCAAAGCTCTGAAGCTCTACAAAGGGCAGAACCTGGGCTTATGAAATCAGAGGTGAACAAGGGAGTTCAGCTTATAAAGCCAGGTGAGGTCACTAAGTTTCTAGGTTATTTTTTACACAGAACAAGCCCTCCAAAAAAAGGACAAAGGGCAAAGGCAAGGAGCCTTACAGAAGGGCAGGAAGTCACTGCAACCAATTACCTACTGTGATACCCTTACATGGGTATTAGTTCAAGAGAAATAATATAACTAAGAGAACTCATTGTCCTCCTGGGCTGTAAAGTTGATATACATAGGGCAGTTACAATGACTAGGTTATATTGTGATTGGAATATATTGGGGGTGGGGTGGAGGGAGTTCTTGATAAACAAATTTCTAGGTTCCAAACCTGGAAAGAGGCATTTAAAAGATATTTACATCTGAACCCAGTAGAAAAGTAATTTAAATATTTTTCTAAAGTGAATGCTCCAGGAAAGGTAATTGTTCTGATGTATTCTGATGTTAGGGTAAGAGGAAGGTCTGGAAGCCTAGAGGAAGAAAGAAGTCTGCCTTCAGTTTAGTCAAACTCAGGGAATTGTTAAGACCATTCTGGTCAATTACGAGATTTTTAACCAAAAAAATCAAAATAAATTTTATCACTTATTTTATTTTATCAAATAAGTAGTTCTTTATCATTTTCAAGTATCCAATGAAAATATAATACATTTTATTAACTTGAGTGATATAATTATTACCATATATGTATTGCCTTGTGTTCTGTGTAGATATTTTAGTGATTTTGATGAGTTATAACTGTTCATTAATTCTTTACTCTTAGAAGAAAAAAATTAAGTACTTACAACTGCTTTTTAAAAAAAAATATTTCCCCACCTTGAATTCTACAACATATAAACTACATAAGATTATTACATGATTTGGAGAATTAAAAGATTTACAATATTGAGAGTAATTAAAACTAGATTTACTATGTGTTATGTAAATGCGAGTAAATATTGTTCTCACTTTTCTTGTTCATGTGGTTTTCTCTTCTCCTTCTTTTTTATTATTAGAATTATTAGTGCTGTAATTATCCCATAAGGAGTATTTTCAAAGTCTGAGGAAGTTACATGAGCTATTTGAAATGTATAGTATAAGAAAATAGTCATTAGCATTTGACACGTGTAATCTCACTGAAAAAGTTATGAATCTAAGCATCCATTTCTTCAGTAATCATTTATTTCATGGAGCTTGAAAGACTAAATGAGCTTCAGTGTTCCGGTATGAATGTTTGCCTCCTCCTTGTGTCTTTTATTCTATTCCTTTGATAATTGGGGGGGGGGGATTCTACATTGCTGCTTAGTCCTCCTACTAAAAAAAGATGATGGGATTACATCTTGACAAACCCACTGTAAACTGAAAATATTGTAGCCAGGCCGCATGGCCCTGACCTGGGAGGGTGGGCGGAGCGGGCAGGGCTCCCTTAGGCGACCCCCCTCCCACCCGGAAGGCCCTGGAGGTCTGGGCCACAAGGCCTGACCCCAGGTGGGTGGGTAAATGCGGGAGGAGCACCCTTAGGAGACCCCCCTCCCACCTGGGAAGAAAATAAATTTTTTCATTGCTACAAGTGCCTGATCCCACATCCTCCCCAAACCACACATACTCTCTTTTCTTATTTTTTTTTTTAAAAAAAGGGAAACGAAAAAAGAAAAATATTTGAGAGGGGTTAAGATGGCCCCAGCGGCAGCTAGAATATTGGAGATGCAGACAAAACATATCCATCTGATCTGGAACTTTTGGAAAAATCCCCTGTGAAGGAGGACTGCTGCTTCTCTACATCGTTAAGAATCCTGGACATCACCTGTAAGGAGAGAGTCTAGCGGAGACCTAGGAGGAAGATGGTGGCAGCAGCAGTGGCCGAGATGGCAGTGGAGACTTGTTTTTGGAAGAGGCAGACATCTGATCCAACCCACCCTGATCCTCTGAAGAAATTACCCCAAAGGTCGAATGCTATTGTCGCACATGCTTAGGAACACTGGACATTATGCCGTATGGGAAAAGAGCTTGGGAAAGATTTGAAATGGTGGAGGCAGTCACATTGGCAGTGGCAAGTACTCAGGGGAGGCAGAGATCTGATGGAATACACCTGGAACTTTTGAAGAAATTACCTCAGAGGCAGAATACTACCACCACACACCCTTGGAAACGTGGGACAACCAGCTGGGTGAAGAGGGTGCTTGGATCGGAGCCTGCAGAGGGGTGAGGCCAGTGCTGGGACAGCGAGGCCGGGATCGGAGCCTGTTGTGAGGCAATGCTTCTACTTTGCCCTCCGAGGCTGGGATCGGAGCCTGCCGAGGGGTTAGGCCGGTCCCGAGGTCAGTGAGGCTGGGATCAGAGCCTGAAATGAGGCAAGGCCAGTTCTGGGGCCTCCAATGCCGAGATCAGAGCCTGCCAAGGGTTTGGGGCTGGTGCTGGGGTCAGCGAGACTGGGATCGGAGCCAGCCATGAGGCAAGGCCAGTGTTGGGGCCTCCGAGGTCTGGATCAGAGCCAGCTGATGCGTTAAGCCAGGGTTGGAGCCAGTGAGACTGGGATCGGAGCCTGCTGTGAGGCAAGGCCGGTGCTGAGACCTCTGAGGCCGGGATCGGAAACTGCTGTGAGGCAAGGAGAGAGCTGGGATATGCAAGACCAGGATAGGAGCCTGCCGAGGGGTTAGGCTGGTGCCAGGGTCAGCAAGGCTAGGATCGGAGCCTGCCTTGAGGCTAGGCCGGTGCTGGTTCCTCTGAGGCCGGGAAAGGAGCCAGCCAAGGGGTTAGTTTGGTGTGAGGGCCAGTGAGGCCAGGATCAAAGCCTCCCATGAGGCAAGGCCGGTGCTGGAGCCAGCGAGGTCGGGATCAGAGTCCTCGGGGTGGCCAGACCACTACTGGGGCCGTCAAGAGTGGAATCGGAACTTGCAATGTGGCATGCACAGAGAAATAGCACAGAAAATAAAATCCAGATGTTTTCCCTAATTAGCAAGGACTAGGAGGAAAGGAGTAACAGGAGGAGGTCGAGTAGTAGAAAGGGCCCTATTGAGAAGCAATTAAGGTGACCAATCAGAGGGGAGGAGATGGGGAAGGATGGAATCTCTGTAAAACTCATGAAGTACGTAAATAATTATATCAAAGATAATCACCAATTAAGTATGGGATCAAGGGAGGGGGAGGAATAGGATGGGGATTGAATGAGGGCTCATTGGATGATATGTGCTTATATATCCTCTCAAGTCTTGTATTCTAAAGTGATGTATTATTACAGAAATAATAATAAATAATTGCCACAAAATTAAATAAATAAATAAATTTCTTCTAGCCAATTGGCTAAAATTCCCCAACAACATGGGGGGATGGTACAGGCCTTTGTCAAAGGGGGCAGATACCATGTGACCCCAACTTTGTCAATCAAGTAACACATCTTGGTCTTAACAATGACTTGCACAGGAGACAGGGATGGGCTCACACCTGCAGGAAGAAGGCTTTTGGTCAAGCAGGATGAGAGCTAGTAATCCTCATAATCATATCAAAAGGCTTGTACCAGAGATAATGGGGCCCATACCTAGTCGGGTCAAGAAGACTATTGGTTAAGCAAGATGGAAGATAATGAATCTTTATAAAAACTGTTCTATATTCAATAACTTCAGTGTGTTATTTTCAAGGTACTCCACTATGTCCCTCTGATGTAGTGCTTTTATAATTATCTGTCTCTTCTATCTTTATAATAATAAAATTTGCTTAAGCTAAAAAAACAAAGAAAATATTGTATCCAAAAATGTATTCAAGGCCGGGCATGGTGGTGCATGCTTTTAATCCCCATGCTTGGGAGGCAGGAGGATCGCGCAGGTCCGAAGCCAGCCACGCTGGCTTAAGAGACCCTGTTTCCAAATAAAAATATAAAAAATATGTGTCTGAGAGTGTAGCCCAGAAGTAGAAGGGTTTCCAGTAACCCCAGTACCACACACACACACAAAAAAAAAAATGTATTAAGCACTCCTAAACAGAGCATGACCTCTGAGTATTGTAAGACACTCTAGAGTATCAGTTATTTTCCTAATATAATTTAGGAATTATCTTCCAGATGCTAGGTATGAATATTGAAAATACAAATATGAAATTTAAAATATAAGATTCATCTCTGAAATCTTTATGCAATTTCACATATACTTTTTAAAAAATGAACCAGGGCAGAACAGAGAGACAGGAAAATAAAAGTAAAATTTAAAAAGCAGAAAAGCCAAAGAAGATGGAAGAAAATGAAAAGGGAGGTCTATTTGTCTCAGAGCAGCTTAGAAGCAAAAATATAGACAGGAAGGAGTGTGAGCTCCAATATCTACCTCAAAGTCACACCGTCAATGACCTAACAGTTTTCAAATATGCTTTTTTATTTTTTCTTGCTTACATCACCTCCCAAACAGTGCCACAGGCTGGTGACCATAGAGCCTTTGCCATAGAGCCTTTGGGGAATATTTAAGATCCAAATATCACCAGTTAATCTTGTATTCTCCCATCTTCTTTCTTTTCTTTTATTTTTTCTTGCTTTCTTTCTTTTGGTATTGGATATTAAACCTAAGAGTATTCTACCTCTGAGCTATACCACTACCCTACTTTATTTATTTATTTATTTATTTATTTATTTATTTATTTATTTAAATTTTGAAACAGATAAAATGTTCAGGGTTTCGCTAAGTTGATGAGACTCGGTCTTGATCCTGCAATCCTCCTGTCTCAGCTTCCAAATACTGGGATTACAGGTCTGTGCCATCACACCTAACTCTCCTGTTACCTTTCTTTTTATGTGCTGTGCACTACTGCCTCAGTCACCATAAACCTCGATACTATAATCTCTACTTAACTGCTTCTCATATTCCTGCAAGTATCCCTACTCTTCCCTCACTGATATATGTTTTATTGGCATATCAATAGAAATAGCCATATAACAAATCTGGAGACACAGGAGCAGCAATTTATTAGGATGCTTTAATCCTGAATAATTTTTGGAGCAGATCAATTCAGCATGATCATTAAGACAACCATTATGTGTAATGCTATTAAATCTTTTAAAGCATTTTATTTCACACAGATGGCATTTGTTCTTGGAAAGCCCTGGCAATGTAAAATCCATTAAATCTAGCCCAGATTTGCCTATTTGCTCCATATAGCTGTATTTTTCTAATGATGAGTCATATGTGGTACTCAAGCTTATGAGAGTTCAATAGTCTTTGTAGCATTCTCTTGTAAAATGCTTGGTGCCTTAGAAAGGGGATTTTTAAACTTAGTCAGTGATGGAGGTCAAATCCAAGGTCTCACACATACTTGGCAAGCACTCCACCTTTGGGATATAGCTCTAGTCCTGAAAGAGAAATTTTCATCCAGGAAATGAGGACCTGCAAGTACCCTAGGCCTTACAGGGAGGAAGAAGTACAGTAAAGCTAACAAAGAACAAGCTTTCAAGTCATAACCTCCTCACTAGACATTCATCTATAGTGAACTGCTATTCCTAACCGAAGTAAATTCTATGCACAAAAGTATCACAATTGATAAGATATTAATAAACTACTAAACTAACTCAAAAATAAGATCAGTAAACAGAGAACTGATGAAAATTGTAATAAATTCTGGACATAAGAACAATTAAACTATGAGGAAAATGCATGTTTTAGTATTCTTACCATTATGACCCAAATATCTGGTATATAAAACTTAGAAAAAGAAGAATTTTATTAGCTCACGGTTCTAAGATTTCAGTTCATAGTAGATGGGTTTCCAAACAAGAGCTATGGAGGCAGGCCCTCATGTCAACATGGTGGGGAGAAGAGAGAGAGAGAATAAGAGATTGTTATATATTCACTGTGACAGGGGGCAGGAAACTGTAGTGGCCAACCCAGGAAAACACTGTCTCTGTTCATGTGCCGAGGGGCCCATTTCCAGTCCAGTCTTGCCTACCAACCTGACTGTATAGCTTAATACATAAGCTTGGAGGAGGAGAGCATTACAAATTCAACCATAACAATACATCTCATAAATTCCTCAAAATAATTTTCATAAGGAGACTATCTCAACACAAAATATGTTTATTACTATAGAACCAAAATTTACAAAAAGAGGAAAGGACAAGTCAGAAAGTCAGAGCACCATTTTAATAGACAATTTGTAGAAAATATTCATTTGAGCTTTGTAATAATTAATGCTGATATGTCAAGAAAAATATGATTGAGTGGACTTTAGAACCTACACACAAAAATAAGTAATTTTGGATATAGGATTTTTGTGGTGAGTTATATATATGTTCATCCACTTAGATTACATAATACAATTAAATATTCTTTGGCTCTTTTGAAATTTTAGGGACCATCATATTTAAAAATATATTACTAAACCTAATTCCATTAGCCATAATTTTGAGAATACATCATTTCAAATAAAGTTACCTACAAAATTCTAATCCTATTTAAATGGCTATTACCCCCATTTTCGTGAACTTCTTAACCATTTCTATTTATGGATTTTTATGCTTTGCTTTCTTCAACTATAATTAATTAATAATTTATTAATTATTAATAATAAATTAATGTTAAATTTATCATAAAATAAATTATTCTTACACTTTACCAGGCATTATTCTTACTTCTCCAAAGGATCTCCTGTAAAAGTTAGACTGTGTTTAGGTTGATAGAGGCAGGTGTCCTGCCTATGCCTAATGATAATTTTATTAAGAATTCATCTTTTCCTTTTTGTGTCAAAAATTAAAATTAAATATATTGACTTTCCATTTGTTTCACCTATACCAACCCATATATATATATATATATATATATATATATATATATATATATATATATATATATTGTGTGTGTGTGTGTGTGTGTGTGTGTGTGTGTGTGTGTGTGTGTGGTACTGGGTATGAAACTCAGTGGTATGCTACCTCCTAGTTACACCCCCAGCCCTATTTTTTATTCTTTATTTTGAAATAGGGTCTCACTGAGTTTTAAAGGACCTCACTATGTAAATGAGGCTGTCCGCAAACCCTGATCTCCTTGTCTCAGCCTCCCAAATGCTGGGATTATTACCACACCTGGCTTAGCCAACCCACATATCTTTTAAAAATTGACCACATGCATAATGGAGATTTCCCTAAATATAACAATGTATATTTGCAAAAATCTATTAATGTTACATTGCTGAACATCATTTTAAGGCAGTTTTATCAGAGTATCATTCTATATTTTGTTTTTTACTCAGCATTTATGTATACAAAGCATAAAAGTCTGGACATTCCATATTATTATGTTAAAAATCTATTGAAATGTTCAATAAATTGAAATAATTGCAAACGATTGAATGAGCAAAGTAAGGAACTTGTCTATGACATTTCAGAAATTTTATATTTTAATTTTAAAACAATCACTAGATTCTGTCACTGCACTGTTTACTGAATTGTGTGTAATATAGTCAATATATCATCCCTGTATTTCTTTCAATTTCTTCAATTATTATGCAAGATAATAACTAATAAAGGTACATGATCATATTTTCATATTTGAAACTATTTGTTTAAGTTGTATTTACTTAAAATAATTTTTTGTATCTTTCTTCTCTAGTGCCACAGTTAAAACTACTATATATTTCCGAATGCATTCTCAGAATGCTGTTTTTACCTTTTGACTGCCCTAAGTTAATGGGGTCATGGAAATACAGTTAATAATGGAGCTGTTAAAGCAATCTGAAGTTAGCGTACTTGCTGATATAGGCAAAGGCAATATACAATATCTAAACACAAATTTTATGGATATGTCATCAGGCATTAAAGGAAATGTCCTCAAACTAAGCAGGTCATCGAAAATGAAAAGACCCGAGAGAATAAGCACTATTAGTTTAACACTCACTGCAAAAGTTTCCATTCAAATTAAAAGTTTCTTGCCCACAACTGCTTATCCTTTATATGCTTTTATTCTAGTATTTATAAATATTCATATACATTTATATTAATGTATATAAGCATCAACATGCCTGTATATATGTGCATAAATGTGTGCATACATTTGTGTATGGACATGGTATATAGTGGTTACATATGTATGTGTGTCTGTATACAAACAAAATATTGCCTCTCAAGTTTCAGATCTTGAAGTCCTAACCCCCAATGTGACTATATTTGGAGATAGTGCTTTTAAGAAAGTAATTGGGGTCATAAAGTTGAAGCCCTAATTCAATAGGACTGATGGCCTTACTAAAAAAAAAATAAACATTAGATATCTCTTTTTTTCTTTTCACTTTTGGAGTTATTGGAATGTAGTTAAAACATTTTTTATGCAAGAAGAACATAAAATGTGTGGAGGGAGCAGAAGACAGTATTAAAAATTGAATTATCCTCCCAACACCAAATCATCAGATAAATCCCCAAGTCCCAAAGAAGCTTTGAATATAGTTTCTTTAAAGGGATAATTACAATTAAATGAGGTCTCAAGGGCAAATGGCCTAATCCAATAGAAATGGTCTTTTATAAGTAGAATAAGAGATGATAAGAATTCTCTTGCACAATGAATGATCATTCAAGAATATAGCAAGATGACTTCTTTTACAAGCCAAAGAAAGCAGCCTCCCAATAAACCAGGCTTTGTGGCATCTTAATATTGGTCTTCCAACCTCTAAAGGATGTATTATGCAAGACCATGACTAATAAAGGTACATGATCACATTTTCACATTTGAAATTATTTGTTTAAATTGTATTTACTTAAAATTATTTTTTGTCTTTCTTCTCTACAGTCACATTTGAAATTTAAATATCTGTTTTTTAAGCCACATAGTCATTGGTATTTTATTATGATAGCCATTTATTTTTAATTTACAAAACACTGACTCATATGAAGTCATATGAATTTAACCCAAAGAGGGGATTTTTATGTTTTAAAGAATGGTCCAATGTCTTCTTTAAAAAAGAATTTGTTTAGTTTCTTGGTAGCCTAATGAAGTCACTATAATCTAGTAAAGAAATTAGTTTATAGGAAATCAAACAAACCATGAAGAACAATTATTATATATATTTATATGAAGAACTATAATATAATAGTTATAGAACAACTATATTATATATAACATGTATACATATGTTTTAGGATATTGAAAAAATTACTTTAGCAAATATCACTTGAACAAAGCAAAATCCTATATAAAAGACTTCTAGTGAACATTGCCCAAATTTCTGTGCCATTTTTCTTTGATTATACATATAAAGGATCCAGGCACTGGGAAATTGATCTGAACTTTGGGCAGCCTCTAGGGACTGGAGAAGTAAAACAAAGATTGATATCGCCCAATACTTTTAAAATTCAAGATGCCAAATTGCCAGAAAGAGTAGGAAGAAGGGGAGCTTAACACTTTATATTTTTCAAAGCATTCATTCACTGATATTTAAATTTTATCCAGAATATTAAGAAGTTAGAGGGAGGTTTTCCAATTTCATAGAGAAGGGAGACAACATTTAGTTTAGACCTGCCAAAGAAGATGAGCTTTAATAAATAGTTCAAGTATTCAGCTCTAGTTATAGAAAACCTATGTAAGTCTACTCACAAAAGCAAAAATCCAGCTTTGAACTAGTCCTAATCTAAGATAAATAAATTGACTTACTCAATTTTTGTTTCATTTGATTTTTTATTATGAAATGCTGAACATTATATTTAAAACACTTAATTTGAGGTTATGAATGTTTATATTTCCAATATCAAAGAATTTTTTCTATTCCTGGAAGTCAGAAAAATACAAAAGAAGATTAAAAATAATATAAAAATAAATGATCACAAACCACAAAGTTAAAGAAAAATCATTTATTTATTATCAGATTTAAACAACTATGTTTGCTATAGACAAGAAGAAATAATGGCACGTACTGGAATGTATAATAAAGTAAGTCTATGAATCATTTAGCAAATGCCATGTAATAATTCTAGAATTAACATTGAAAGCATAGTTTAAAATATAGCTAAAGTGAGATTTAGTGAAGAAAAAAATAGGTCATTAGGAAATATTATAGACTACTGAAAAAATTCACTGAAAATGCAGTAACAAGATTTATGGGACATAATCAAAAGTTTAAGTATAATTTTTAGATTTTTAGAGCAAAAAAAGAAAGAGAGCAAATAAGAGGTGAAATGAGTTGGGAGAAAAGAAAAGAAAGAAGAGAAGATGCAAAAGCAATACACAGCAGCCACAGCTGAGAATTTTTACCAAACTGACGAGAGACAAGAATCCCCAAAGTTAAGAAGACCTATGAATCTCAAGCATAATACATACAAATAAAACATTTACAAATGAACTGCAACTAGAGATGCCATTAGAACCTCCACAGACAAAGCAGCTTTAATCCCTTTGTACTGGATTAGAAGGGCTACTGCTACTGAAGATAACAGAAATGAGGAGTTCAACATTCCCTGATTCATAAGGATTTGACATATGTATCCATTCAATTTTTATGATCTTGTACCAAACTTTAAGAGTTTGGGAATTCTCTTTGTGATGTAGTTTAGCTACTAACAGGATGATATTTAGTGTTTGATTTTTGTTTTTTGGTTTTTTTTTTTTTAGCAATCTCAGCTCTAATGGAGATAAAGGTTTCTTTCAGGACAGACATGAACATTTTCAGATCATGTAAGTGGTACATAAACTAAGAATTTATAATCCTGAACTCAACCTTTGCTTTACTTACTCTGTTGAGCACAACCAGAATTACCAAATTCATTTTACTTGTTAGTCTGGTAAAATGTTCTAAGATATCAAATGTTTCGTCATCCAGAGCCTTGGCTTACATTCTTAGTAGTATTTGTTCTTAAGCAATGATAGCAAATGAGACGATGCATATTTTAGAAAGTTCCCAGGAAGGAGCAAGGTGCATAGAGAAAAACAAAATTGGAGGCAAAGTCCAGGTTTAAGACTGCTTCACTTCACTGGTACAAAAGGACTAACTTTTTCAACTCTGAAGTTCTAAAGGCTGATGGGATATACCTTGTATTATACCACTTATTTATTCTCAGCTGTTGTCTTGTCATTGCATGCATAAGAATTTTCTCTGAAAAAGTATTTTACATAATTCTATTGTTGCATTATGATATTAAGGTCAGTCAAGAATCCTCATAGTTACTCTTAGAAACTTACTGAGGCTTTACCTCTACTATTTGTACCATCTATCAGGATACGCCATGGTCTTCCTGACCACTTGGCTTCACTTGAAGCATAGAGGATATTTTCTTTTCTCATGACCTTCCTTTTTACAAAGTATGTGCTCATGGCTTCAAATCTATGGAGCATTTGTGATTCCCCTGTTTCTCACCAAATGGCTCACTGAAGTTGCAGGAGTCTTTATCAAGGTACTGCCCTCATTCCTATTTGTTTCTTAGAGGACTAGGGCCAAAATATTGGCTGATTTTTTTCTTAGCACTTTTATCTTCTGATTGTTTCATAAGTCTCAATTGTTGAACACCCTGAAGATCAGTTTTACCAACTTTTTAAGCTGTCTTGCAGGTGACAACTATCATTTCAAAACATCACTTATAGAGTTTTATAATAAAAACACAGAACCATCAGAAATAAAACATCCAAATGTATATTTGAATAAAGAATAAAGAAGATAATCATAATGCAATTAGGAATATATTTATATAAACCTTGAAAGGATATTACTATTTCATTTTGTTTAGATGCCATTAGTTTAGTGAAGTATTTTATGTTTTGTATTTTGGAATTTTTGTACATTTTGGAAATACAAATTTTATAAAATTGTTGTCAGTATATAACAAAAACTTATCTTAAAAATGTAAATTTTTTCTCTATGTTTTTATAAAATTTTATCAGAAGCATATTAATATCTTAAGAAAACTAAATTGTTTTAAACATAGAATAAATACATTTATTGTGACTCTTAGAAAACCCTTTAGATAATTCCTCTTTATTGTAACCTGTCGGGGCCAGCCCGACAGCGGTGGGGCTGATAGGATGGTGAATGCCGATGGCTCGAGCCGGAGCCATGTCAAACAGGAACTCGTTTATTGCTCATAGAGCACTACTTTTAAAGCACAAAACCGCAGGGGGTTTCCAAAAGGGGAACCACACACACCAATCATTTCAAAGGTCAACAGAACATTTTGACTGCATGCCTCCTTTAAGCCAATCACTCCTAAGGGCACGTGCTGATCACGAGTAAGGAAATAAATGTGGGCCAATGGGCTTGTGTGGCCACACATTTGGCAGTGAAATGCATTTTGGGTAGCTCCACCCTCTTGCATCCACCCAGCACCATTTACAGGCTGCGAAGGTACGAGCCCCGACAGTAACCAACCTTATTACACATCCAAAATTTCTTTTATATATCTTATCCTTTACAAATCACTTGTCACTTTCTCAAAACCTCTGCAGCATCCTTAACCCTCTCATAGTTGTTCTCATCTCTCTTTTCCTCTATGGGATAACTCAGTTATTTAGAAAAAAACTATTGTCATAAAATATTATTTTCTCTTCAAATCGTTTCCCTCTTTCTTTTAACATTCTTCTTCATTCCCCTCAAGCCTACAAATGTCTTCTTTTATTTGTTGAGTTTCCTTTTGGCTCTTTTGCCTACCATTGTGGCATCAATGCATCTATCAATGGACAGTGACTTGTCCAACATGTGCTGGTGGTCGGGTGACTCCAATGCTGTGGAATTCTGTAATTCCAGTGTCACTCCAGAGCTTTTAGCCAGACCAAATCTTACTGCCAGCCATCACAGTAGTGGCTGTGATGGCTGTGGCTGTGGCTACAATGGCAGTAAGTAGCACCACCATTTTTGTTATTTTCCTCTGATTTTTGCTCTTTTTCCCTTTACTCACATGGGTACCCCAACCACTGTGCCTTGATGGCTCTTATTTGAAGAGGTACAGCATAGAATAAATCTAACTATATGTCAAGTGGAATCAAACTCCTGATCTGAACCTTTAAGAACAAATGGCAGAAGCTCAGAAGAAAAAGTGTTATTTTTTTCTACTTACCCTTTCATTTTTCCCAGCCAATGCACCAAGACTGAAATGGGATTCTTTCATCTTTGACTTCTTGTCTAGTAGATTTGAACAAATGAGGTCCAATGACTAGTGAAAGATATAGAAATATGAACGTTTATTTTAATTCAGGGAAAGAGAAAACAAAGCAGCTTCCACCTCACACACAAAAGGGTAGAGGTCCTGGAAAAAGAGTGACCTTGAAGCCCATTAGGAGTGGGCTGTTAAAACTTCCTGAGGTTTTCTCAATTTTTTTTTTAATTATTGGTAAAAACTGGATTTGGGGGAACCAATGACTTTTGCACAATCTTGATCCTTAATTTGAATCATTATCTTGTGGGCTGTTCAGGGCCCTGACTTCCTGGTGTATACAAGTCTCTCTCACCTTCTTGTTTACCTCCCCTAACCTCATAGAAGGTGTTTTTCCTTCCTGCTCCCAGGTCTTCTGTCCTGCCTCAGTGCTATGGATTATTAAAGCTCTCTTTACTACCTAAACATATATCCATTAGTGTGTTCATGGAACAAACTGAAGCCAATTCTAAAATATCCTAGAAACAGTTCACAACACTCATCCATCAGATTCAGTTTCTTTAGAAACATTTCCAGCACCAAAACTTTTTTGTCACTCAGAATTCTCTAGAGAAACAGAATTTGTAGGAGACAGTGTGTGTGCGTGTGTGTGTGTGTGTGTGTGTGTGTGTGTGTGTGTGTGTGTGAAGACAAAGAAGAAAAGAGAGACTGAGAAAGACATTTTAAGGAATTGGCACATTTTATTCAAAGGCCTGAAGAGGTCCAAAACTTGTGATGCAAGCCAGCAGTTGGGAACTCACTTAAGTCGTATTTTAGCCTAGAGCAAAGTCCATAGGTTAGTCTGTAAGGCTAGTAATTCACACAGAATTTCTAAATTATAATCTTGAGGCAGCTTTTGCTCTGAAGGCTTTCACCTACAACTGAGTAGATGAGGCCCATCCACATTACTGAGGATAAACTTTGCTCAAAATATCAACTTAAAGTAAAGGTGAAAAGTTAATGTAAATGTCACTGAAAGTTTAATCAAGTCTACAAAATACCTTCTCAAAAACTCCTAGTCTTTTATGTAAACAAACTAATTGGTATCACAGGCAAACCAAATTGACACATTGCATGAACCACAGAGAGCATTTACTTACAAGTAAAATGTGAGTTCACTAAGTGACTTATATTTACGTAGGTATCCCATGTGCTTTTGAAAAGTAAAAACAAAATTCTTATAGAAGCAATGTACATCGTGAAAAAATCAACTGAGAAGTCAAGGGTGGCTAGGTTTGATAACCTTTAAAAACGATAAAGTGAGCAATTTGTGATCAGATGAAGATACATTATTTATTTAAACATCTGCTTATTAACATTTAGTGCTCTTATTTTAATATCACAACTAACAGGATAAATATATTTTAATTATGCTAACTCAATTATCAATGAAAACTTGGAGTAGAACTAGCTGCTTAATTAAGATAGAAATATGCTATCAGAATTACTAGATATCATGCCAGGCGTGGTGGTGCAGGCTTGTAATCCCTGTGCTTGGGAGGCCGAGACAGAACGACCTTGCAGGTTCAAAGCCAGCCGCTCTGGCTTAAGACACCCTGTTTCCAAATTAAAAAGTATAAAAATAGGTCTGGGAGTCTAGCCCAGAGGTAGAAGTGTTTCCGGGAACCTCAGTACCACCACCAAAAACAAACAAGAATTGTTAGATATCATAATTTTTCCACTTGATTCTTTAAATCACAACAGCAAATAAATATCCAAAATAGTGAAGAGAATTGCATTTGTTTTGATAATTGCTGGTGTAGCTTTTTCTTTTTTTTCCTTTACACAATTTCTGCATTTCTCTCCCCAATTCATTGAGAACTATATGAAAATCATCTGTTAATAGCAATTTAGACATAGAAAAGTATCATCAAACATTCCTCAAAATCAGGATTATAATCAGTGAAATCCTATAAGTAAGGTTTGGATCTTGTTTTAAAGTGTGTTAAGTACTTAAAGGCCAAGGTAGTAGCACAGATACGTGCATGAATAAGAGGGTCACAAATCTTTCTGAAGATCATTTAATTGTATCACCAGAAGGAGTCTGATTGGCTGCCTGAATGTATATCTTTCCTGAAACACAAAGAATAACTTTGGAGAGCATGCAGAAGGATTCAGAAAGTGAACTACAAGTGGTTCCCCATAACCCGACTGGTTTATATGATATTTGTTATATTTACTTTAAAAAATAATTGGATGTTTGGAAGTTAGTGTTTGCTTCTTTGCATATTAAGGTATGTGCAAAGTGATGGCTTTTTCAGAATAAAATATCTTTGGTTTTCCAGTTGTTAGGAGATGTAAGAAAAGATTATTTTAATTTTTAATAGAAAATCAGTGTCTTTAATTTTACTTAGGCTAAGAAGGATTAAATAGGAAAATATATTTTTAAATTATAGTCTTCAAAGTCTTGATTTTTGATAGTTCTATTATTTATTGTTTTTACTGTCACAAAATAAACTTTTTTGTGCTTTTTGTACATTTGTCATTTTTTCTTTATAAGGTGCTGCTGCTACCATAACATGTGATTACTACATGCAAAGAGCTTCATTATATGATATTCTTAGAGATTTCAGTCATCTTTATGAATAATTTATATTTATATATTTTGGTGAAATTTTAACCATAGTAATGTAAAAATTACTTTTTATAAGAAATAAGGTATTTTGATAGAATAACTTTTTTATCTAACCTGCACTGGGAAGTTGAGGAATGCCTTGGCAGTTTAATGTTCTTCTTGGAATGTTATTTTCCAAGTAAGATAAAAAAAAAATCAACTCTGCTTCAAGAAATAAAAGAGTATTATATGATTTTAATCACAAAATGAAAAATATATTTTCCTAGACTCAATTTTAAGAATGATATTTATTTCTAAAATATATAGCTGTATCTTACCATAAAACCTATCAAATTTTTACCAGACATCCCTACCCAGGTTCTTGTAAAGAATATTATATTTATTTAGTAAATTAGTTATTATTTTTTGTGGTACTGAGTAGTACCATACCCAGGGGCATTCTACTTCTGAGGATTCCCCAAGACTCACTTTTATTTTTATTTGGAAATAGGGTCATGCTTACTGGCTGAAGTTGGCTTTGAACCCATAATCTTCCTGTATCAACCTCTCAAGTACTGGAATTATATGTGTGTGCCACCACACTTAGCTCTAGTATTCTGTGTGTGTGTGTGTGTGTGTGTGTGTGTGTGTGTGTGATATTCTTTAAAATTAAATGTTTATTTACTAATTGATTATTCATAAACAAATTATTTAGCATTCATATTTTATTTATAACTTAGTAGTTGATTCTTCAAAATTTATTCAATAATTTTTTTTATTATAATGAGGTTTTTGTGATTATTTTCTTTCAGTTAACTCAACTGAATCAGAGGTTTTCATATTGTTTCTTGCTCTTATACTCAGGATTAATAATTATAGATCAGCAGTTTAAAAATTATATTACTTGCCATGTGTGGTGGCGCACACTTGTAATCCCAGCATTTGGGAGGCTGAGACTGGAGGATCACAGTTCGCAGACAGCCTCAGCTACTTAGTGAGGCCCTCTGCAACTCAGTAAGACCCTGAATAAAGAAAAAAGAATAAAAAATTGGGCAGGGGGTGTAGCTTAGAGGTCAAATGCCCCTGGGTTCCATCCCCAGACCCACACACACAAAAAAAATTATATTACTTAAGGAATTTCCCATATGACCATAAGTATCTACCTTTAAAAGGTACAGACCAATTGTTACAAACTTCACAAATGTAACATTTAAAACAGTAGAATTATTTCTCCTTCCAGAATAATTGTAGGTCACATTTTTTTATTATTTTTGAACTTCTACAGTCTTCTGTGGATATTGCTCTAACACATATGTTATGAATTCTAACTCTATCTCAGCTTGTCTAGAATGGGAATAGTGCCCAAGAATCTAAAGGCCAATTTCAAATCACAGAAGGGGACTGAGCATACATAGCCTTCTTGTTGGGCAGTTTTCCCTAATACTCTATGTATGTTCCATATACTATGTATGCCCTGCTGCTCACAGGCACAGGAGATATATTTACACTCTGGAGGGAATGTTAAACACTGTTTCAAAGAATTTCTTTTGTACTCTGTCACCAAAGTATAACAACATATGCAATTTCCAGTCCTATTTTTCTCACTTGAAAATTATCACTATGCTTGAGTGGATAACATAAACCCCATTCTCCTAAAATCACTGGCCTTCTTAATCAGTTCTCATCATGATTCAGTTTAGTTGTTTCATGCCTTCTTTGAAAAATACTTCTCTAGCATAACTTGAGCAGAAAAATTGCAGCAAAAAAGAGAAATCCAATATCTGCTTCAAGGAAAGTAATTTAAGACAGGCAAAGGCCCAGCAGGTTTTTATCTCAGCAGGGCACATGCCTCATCCTCAATCTCAGTACACTTTGTACGTGAATGCTTTTGTTATCTCATTTGGGGACCATGAGATAAAATTGCCATTTGATTGCCATTTGATTGGTCGAGCTAGTTTTTCTCTAATTTGAGAATATATTGGGATTTCTCCAGATCATCCATTATCAAGTTCTATGAAATATTCTTAATATGGTGCACCATATATAAATAATCCTCTTAATATTAATATTAATATTAATATAATATTAAGCCTAGAGCCCTAAAAATGAAATTTTCTTTGCCATTGAAAGACAGAAAGACTAAACACCTTGGAACAATACAGTACTGAACTGTTTTATTTGAACAATCATTCCCTCACATTTTTAGTACTTTTTAAGTAAACAATAAAAGTAATTCCAATAAAAGGAAAAAAGTAATTAGAATACAATTCTAAGGAAATGGTAATAATATCAGCTGCCAGAGTTTGGGGTTTGGAGAGGTAGAATAGAAGAGAGACTATAAAAATATGAGAAGATTTCCATTTTGGACAATGGAAAAACTTTTTTTTTTTTTTTTTTGGGTGGTACTGGGGTTCCTGGAAGCCCTTCTACCTCCGGGCTACACTCCCAGACCTATTTTTACATTTTTATTTGGAAACAGGGTCTCCTAAACCAGCGCACGGGGCTGGCTTCGAACCTGCGCGATCCTCCTGTTTCTGCCTCCCAAGCGCGGGGATTACAAGCGTGCGCCACCACGGCCCGGCTGGAAAAACTTTTGATTATGGTAGTGGTTACATGATTCTTTAAGATTGACTAAATTATACACAAAATTATTAATTTTAATAAACTGAAAATAATAATGGATTCTAAATATCCAGAGATAAAATAGAGCATTATCAAGGAGAATCTTTGGAAAAATTCAATTGTATAAATTAGACTGCCATATGGATTCAAATTTTTCAATCTGCATTTCACTATCAATTGTTTTTCAGTACTGGGTTTGGAACCCGGGGGCATTCGACCTCCAAGCTACAGCCCCAATCTTCCAACCTTATTTTTTATTCTTTATTTTGAAACAGTCTCACTGAGTTGCAAAGAGCTTCACTGCATAGCTGAGGCTGGCTGTGAACCACAATCCTCCTGTCTCAGTCTCTCAAATGCTGGCATTACAAGCGTGCACCACCAAGCCAGGCTTTCATTATCAGTTTTAAGTCAAGTAAAAAGTTCCATGAACATATGTTTAAGTGATATTTGGTCATCAATAAGTATGTACAATTAGATTGAGGCAAAATTAGATTATAGTCAAAATTGTGCTCTTTTTATTATTTTTCTAATTTGTTTTATTTTTATGTGGGACATATTGAAAATGGCATACTTTCAGACTGTGCTTGGTGCCTTCTTTTTCCCCACTTCTCCTTTTCCCCCCTTCCAGCATTGAGTGTTCAGGTTAACCATGCAATATTCATACTTTTACACATATTTAGGTATAGCTCCTTCATTAATCAACCTCAGCCTTCTTCCTCTCCTATCCTTCCATTCTAGCTTTGCTGAGGTTTCTCCTCCATTGTCTGGAGTCCCTCTGGTATCCCTAATATTCTCTAGTTTGAGCATGTGAGAAAACATAAGTCTCTTCTCTTTCTGTGCTTGGCTGATCTCACTTAACATAATGTTCTCCAGGTCTTTCCATCTTCTTGAGAATGACATGATTTTGCTTTTCCTTATAGCTGAGTAGAATTCCATTCTGTGTATTTCCCATAATTTTGCAATTCATTCATCTGTTGATGGAGATCTAGGTTGGTTCCATATTTTGGCTATTAAAAATTGTGCTGCTGTGAACATGAGTATGCATATGTTACTGTAGTTCTCTGATTTCAACCCATTTGGACAAATACCCAGAAGAGGTATAGCTGGATCATATGGTGGATCTATTCCCAGTTTTCTAAGGAATTTCCATACTGATCTCCATGGTGGCTGACCTAGTTTTCACTCTCACTAACAGTGTAAAAGAGTTCCTCTTTCCCCACATCCTTGCCAGAATTTGTTGTTATTTGATTTCTTTTTGCTTGTCACTCTGAGTGGGGTTAGATGGAATCTCAGTGTAATTTTGATTTGCATCTCCCTGATAGCTAATGATGTTGAACATCTTTTCATGTATCTATTGCTCATTTGTATTTCTTTTTTTGTGAAGAATATATTCAGTTCAGTTGCCCATTTCTTGATTGGGTTATTTGTTTTGTTAGTGTAGAGTCTTTTATGTGTGTGTATGTGTGTGTGTAAAATCTGAAATACTGTGCTCCAATGAGTCGATACACACTGATTGTTCATAAGCATCTCAATAAGAAAAATGGGAGAATTGGAAATTTTGTTATACAAATTAAATTGCTCTCAGTAGTTTTTGAGAAATACCTGTGATAAATCAGATATACTTTACATGTACCATATATTTCCCCTTATCTAAAAAAGTGGAGAGGTTATTTACAAAAATAAAAATAGTAAACACAAAAATAAGTTACAAGAAAGTTTAAGATCTAATAAGCTTTTCTTTATGAATATAGAATTGGGCAATAGTTTATTCTCCAAAGTATTATGAGTGTTTTAATGATTTGAGTTTAGCTTCATAGATATAAATGTGCTGGAAAAGCAGAAATAAGGAGCTAAAAAGTAGGTTGATTATTTTTAAGTTGCTTTCCTTATGGAGTAAAGCAGAGAGGACTTCCTTATGTTGACTGGAATCTTTGTTTTGCTTGGCTGTTTTATTTTATTTATTTATGATTTTAACAGGTCTATTTCAAATTTAGTTGGATTACATGACACTTTCCAAAGTGACTCAATTCTGCCTTGATCTAGTTGGTCTGCTGGGGCTCAGGATAGGAGGCTGGTCCAAAGCAATTCCCAATCTGTTTATCAGGAGAATGGTTTTAAGACTAAATCAAATTAAATGGTGATATTTTTTAATATGATAGAATTGGTGGTTGTGTAAGAAGAAGAGATTGTCCCACCCCAACTCATACAGATACACACACACACACACACACACACACATACATATATACACATATACATAAATACACATACCCAGTGATGTTGTAAGCAAAAAGACCATTATCTGCAAGGCAGAAAGAGGGACTCCAGCAGAAATAAAATTGATCAACACCTTAATCTTGGAGTTGAAAGGGCTCAAAATTGTGAAAAATACTTTCTATTTAAGCCACTCATCCTATGATATTTTGTTCAGGTAGTCTGAGTGGATTAATACAATACCAAATGATTAAACTCATTGCTACCTCTGAGTCATTCTTGTAACTGTATCAAATACTTCTCCAGATACTCAGGATAAAACTGTCACAAAAATGTATGAGATTGATATGATTTTTTTTTCTCATTTTTACAGATTAGGAAATTGAAGCATAAGAAAGATGAAATAGTTAGCTAAGGATATACAGCTAATAGGTCATAGAGTTATTCTTGTCTGAATCACTCTGAAGCCTATCTTCTTTCTAAAAGTACTCTTTTTCTTCTAAAGATGGAAGCAAATGTTTAGTATATACATAGAATCCTCTCAGAAATAAGTAGAAGGTCATAATCACAGGTATATAAATATATAAAGCCAAACTATAAAATTTTCCAGAGGATTTATTTCTCTCCAATTCAGATAAAATTAGTGACTGTCCACCTGATGGTAAAGGATTCTTTGTATTTTATTTTTAAAATGGACTGTTTTCTACAATGAATTAGTGTTTGTGGCTGCTTTTTTGTCAGTCTGAGCTGTTGTTGACTTTTGTCAATAGATTGGTCATGTAAGAAGAAAGGGAGGAGACAGAAGGAGAAAGTAGGAAAAGAATGAAGAAAATGAGGAGAAAAATAGAAGAACAAACGTAAAGAAAGTAGAAGGAGGGTGAGGGAGCAAGAAAAGAGGAATGCTGAGGAGCTAAAGGACAGAGACAGAATTAAGAAACATGTTTCCTTTTAGAAAACAGGGCTCCTACAGGATAAATTATAATGAGATACTTTGAAAAATGTAGAAAGAAAACTGAGATTGTTTACCATAGTGAAACAAAGACACAAAAGAGAAATCTTCAAATGCTGGTAGGATCTAAAAATTTAGCATATTCAGTGATTAATCTATGTTGTAAAACAGGAAAAGGAAAATTTCAAATTTATATGAAAATTATATATATATATATATATATATATATATATATTTTTTTTTTTTTACCAAAAATGCAGTACAATGCAGTATAAAGACTAAAATTAACCTTTAACTTTTGTTCAAATAGTGGTAGGTTAAAATCAGAAATTATATAATATAAAAAAGTGATGGTAAAGATTATTTAACTAGTTTGAATGGTGACAATAGTTTGAGAAATAAATCATTTTTATCAGAAAATAATCTATTACACATATATCAAAATTAAATAAAGTATTGTACACTGCAAAAAATAAGACAGTTGTTTTTGTTAATTGAAATAAATCATTAAAGATAACAAAAATTAGTGTGTTTATGAAGCTGTCTTCCACAATCTACTCCTAAGTTATTCATAGTTTAGATAGTTCTGATATTAAGGAAAGAAATGGTGTTTTTCATGATAGAAGTTTATGATAGATGTACAATCACTCAGATTAGTTAAAACTTGTTTTATATAGTTTTACATTCTTAGGATCCGAGAACCATTCATAACCTAAAGGATTTCATAAAAATGTTCATAATATTAAATATTATGATTATTTTTGTCTATTGCAGTACATAACTTAATGTGATAATTGACTGCTTATTTCTTTTACTTGGTCCAAGTATTCCCATTTTTTTCCTCAAATATTCCAACTCTGTGTGCTCTCCACATCTTATATTGATCTATGATTATGGATGCATGGCTTGAGTGGCCACTTCTGGTGAGGCAGGTTACATTTAAAGCGACCATCAGAGAAGCCTTTAATCAAGAGACATAGCACTAGGGTATGAATAGAGCAGGACTAGAAAAAACAAGGAACAACAAAAAATAAAAACAGGTTGAATGGGTCTAAAAAAATAAAGGAGAAATGTCATAACAAACATGAAATCATAAATGTCATAGCCTTGGCCTTTGCCATGTAAGTGGAGAAATCTGAAAGTTAGATATAAGCTAGTCATTGTTGAGAGACACTTTGGCTTAAAAACATAATAAAAGCTCAGAACATATGACTAGTTATGAAAAGGTAAAGTAGTCTTAATGTTAATGAAAAGAGTTTAAGATCCATTAAGTAGTTTCAGCATAAGTGTTCTAAATGCATGTCTCTCTGGCCCACGTAGAGGAACTAGCAGCCATTGTCTTAAGAGCTCACCACAATGGGATCATCAGGCATCTCTGACTAAGGGAGAACAGTGCGAGAAAAAATAAAAATTGCTGCTAAAGTCACTTGACTACAAACAGAAACTCTAACAATAAAAAATGTAATGAATAAACAAAATGTGCCAGGGCTGGAAATGTCATTGTAATCTTTTGAGGATACTTAAAGCGAGAGGGAGAGAAAAGTCAGCTTTCTGGTCTTATGTAAATTATCAGCATAACTGAACATCCAGACCCTCAAACCAACTAGCACCCGCTTACAAGTGCTCCACCCAAACTATGTACTCAGAAATTATCAAATTACTCTTCTATCAGTGTATTGAATAGACTTATATTTTTATTTTCATATTCTCAAAGCATTGCAGAAAATATAAAATTCAACAATATAAGCAAATTGATTTCTATATTACATCAGCAACTGGCTTTATTTTTTAAAATAACTATGTCTAAATAGTCTAGAATTATTATTCAACATTAAATTTTAAATCACTGCCTCGTGGGTTGATCATAAGTATCTGTTCTGACAAGCATGCAAATATAAGGCCTAGATTCTGATGAAAATGATTAGTAGAAAGAGACTATCTCTAAATATATTATATTATATTATATTATACACTGTAATCATGGGCTTATTTCTCCAAATTCTTCTGTAGCATATTAGTGGTTTTATTAATCATATTTTTCAAAGAAGTCCTTTTTTGCATATGCATTTTTATAAACACAGAGAACTGGTAACAGAGAATAAATTATTTTTTATCCTAAATTCATAAAGTTTATGTGCAATTATCTTATTAGATTTTGAAGATCATAATTTTTATGGTGAGTCTATTCTAGCTTGCATGTGTACTTGGAAGAATTTTTCTGAGTATTTAAAAATACATAATTCTGCAACGTTTTGGCTTACATATACATTAAAAATTTTCCCATTATTTTATTAAAATTTTCTACATCATTTTGTGTCAAAAGGTTAAACATTCTTATACGTATAGAGATATCATAGATTTGTCTCAAAAAGCATTTCAAGAAATATGACCCCTTCACTATGAAAATGTATACATTTTTAGAGTGTTTACTAAGTAAGCTTTTGATACATATTCCTTAATTTAGTGAATTAATGAATTGTCACCTAATATAAACACTATCTTTCCTTATCACTTCAGCATATGCTAAAGAAAAAAAATAAAAATTATATATTTTGTTAACCCTTAAAAGCATTATATATTATCATGCTCTATATCATTGTTTCTGTTTCCTAGACTGACTAAACATTGTCTTTTAGCCAATCTCTGCTCCCTGCTCGATTCCTGAGAATTCTCCAAGACTACATACCTCTGCTAGAATGTACCCTTGAAAGTAATGTGTCTTAAAAAAGCTGCAGGTCAATTTTATAGTTAGTAAAATACTATTCTGATATACATTTAACCAACCACAGTATATGGGGAGGAGATGGGATGGTGGAATGGTAAACATATCAGACATACTGACCTCATGCTTCATTGTTTACTGTTCAATATGAGTTTTCAGAAATCATTTAATTTTGAACAGTGATTGATAATAACAAGGTTTTGATACATAGTCCTTAATTTGGTGAATTAGTGAATTGTTACTTAACACAATCATCATCTTTAGGACTTCAGAACATACTAAATAGAAAAAACAAAAATGGCAAGAATATATTTGGTGCCACCTAAAAAGTATATAAAATATATAATTTCATCGATATTATGCATTGTTAAAATTATAACACTCATCTTTTAGAAAATATAATAGACCTAAAATATCTTTACTAAAGAACAAAATATGCAAACATACAGTTCATATAATTTCATTTTAAAAAATTCTTCCATTGATTGGCATGTGCATGTTTCACATTTTTAGAGGTGAAACATTAAACATTTATAGACCTGAAATGCCAGAGAATTTTCTGCATATGTAGAGATGAATATGACATGGAACTCACAAAAATAGTATGCAAAATAGAAAGAAAATGCTAATTACATTTTGGAAATATATAGTGATATGGGTGTGCACAGGTATCTCTGACCTAATGGGAAGGTCACACAAGAAGAGTTTGGAAAGGCATTCAAACCCAAACTGTGTTTGAGCTGGATCTTGAATCTGATCATAAGTGAGGTATTTAAGATTTCGGAGCAATAGAGCAGTTAAAAAGGATGTTCCTAGAGCCGGGCGTGGTGGCACACGCTTGTAATCCCCGCGCTTGGGAGGCGGAGACAGGAGGATCGCGCAGGTTCGAAGCCAGCCACGCTGGCGTAAGAGACCCTGTTTCAAAAATAAAAAAAAAAAAAAAAAAAACAGGTCTGGGAGTGTAGCCCGGAGGTAGAAGGGCTTCCAAGAACCCCAGTACCACACACACACACACACACAAAGATGTTCCTAGGAAGAATGAATGAATATATGCTCTTAGGTAAAAATGTACAAAAGCTCACAGCATGTTATGGATAAGTTTGGGAATATAATGAAAAATATAGAGAATGAAGTTAATGTGAATTTTAAAAATTTAGGCAACATTAAAGAAATGGTTTTCAAAATATGAATCCAAACCTGCATCACCTGGAAACATTATTAATACAGATTGTCAGGGTCCAAAACTATCTAATCAGAAACTTTGAGGAAGGATATCATTATTTTCTTTCAATATTCGTTCAAATGATACTGCTTTATTTAAAATTGAAGAAGTGCTGCACTAAAATGTTTATTATTTTTTGGTATGGTAAAGCCACATGCTCACAAATCTGAAAGACCTGATTAAGTATTTTAGAATAACCTATTAGGAGAATTGGAAGGAGACAAGAATGAAAGCAAGAGTATGAATTCGGTAACGTTTCAGAAGTCTCAGCGTCCCGAATGCTGGGATTACAAGCATGCGCCACCATGCCCGGCTTCTTTATATCTTTTCTAATGAGGGTTTTTGTTTAAAAATTGACTATACTCTAAATTTTTATACATTCTTTGTTTGATTCAAGCCAAAAGTATATACAATAATGTAACAACTGAGTTTCTATTTATAGTAATATACTATGTAGCAATTATATTTATCATCTGATAAATCATATTTGTAGAAATATGAACATCATTATTAACATACTATTAACTTCAATTATCAAACAGGTCAAATGCTAATGTTCTTTTAATATCACTGAACTAATAGGAGTTCTAATATTATTGCAGAAAATATAAATAAGAGAGAGAAACAGACAATGCTTTTTATTCTCCTCTTTCTGTTTTTATTTCTAAAATAACAAGTTCCTCCTCATTTCTCATACTTTTAAAATCAGTAATACCACTTTTACCATATAATTTTATAAAGCTTGTTTTAATGTCAGTTTATCAAGAATACTTAGGTTTCTAGGAATTACCAACATATCCATAATAAACACAGACATATCCTTGAGCCATAAATATGGGAGAGTGTGATGGAGGGTAGAACTTAAGAGAAGCTTGGTTTTCAACAGTGGACATAAGAGGGACACAAGTCAGTGACATGTCCAGGGACACCTTCTCTCCAATACTGTGAGAATTTCATAGGCATTGTGTCACTAAACCTTTCAATAAAACACTAGTTAGAGGACCATATTTATTACATCAGTGTCATAGATGATGAAATTAAGACTGCAGCCACTTAGTCCATGGAATGTTAAGATAGAACAAAATAATTTGTGTCCAGATATATCTGGTAATGAATCCATAACAAACAGTCTTTTATCATCTTGCAAAATAAGATAAAAATAAGTCACTAGTGACAGGACAAAGTGCGACCAAGAGATTTATTGGAGGGGCTGCCATAAAAGGAAGAAACAAAGAAAGAGAGAGAAAGAAAGAGACAGACAGATAGACAGACAGGAAGAGAGAGGAAGAAGAACAGAAGAGAGAGGGACCACTTGCTGGGAACAGTGTTATATAAGGGCTTGGGGTTACATATTGGAGGCTAATAGGCTAGGAGGAATGCCCTTTGAACTAATTGGCCACAGTCCCATGGGAGGGGGTCCTGTGGCCAGGTAATTGGCTCAGGGTCAGCGGGGAATATCCCTTTTGATTGGCCAAGGGGCATCCAGGAAAGGCCAGGTCTCCTAGGTAAGTGACCAGGTGTGGTCAGAGGGAGATGGTAGGTTATCAGGTCAGACCAGGAAACTTAGCTCATGGTGGGGTTTCTGAAGTAAGAAACTAAATTCATCTAACAACTAGAAAAATAAAAAAATATCGAGGTAATTTCAGGACAACAATAAAATCAAATAATAAAGAAGTATCAAAATGAAGGCGGACTAGGAGAAATTTGCTTATTCTGTGTTTATGTGTATGTATGTATTTTGTGAGAATAATCAACTTTTAACTTCACCATGAAAAAACATTGATCATGTAGTTTATCTACTAAATACTGTACTACTGGCTATTTATCTTCCTGTATAGGAATGTGATAAATGTCACTTTAGATGGACACATAATGACAACATTAGTAGTAGAGATAAATAATTATATCACAAAATGAGCAGGTACAAAGAGCTATAATATTATAGAAAATAAAGGAATGTAGCTTCCAAAATGTAAAGAAGTAAAAAGTAAAAAAGATAAAGTCAGAAATAAGAAATATCAATTAAATCTTAACATTCTCATACCCTGGGCTTAGAATATATTAGATAATTTTCACCCTAATGTACACATCCCCAAACATATTATATATTCTTTTATTATATATTATATAAAATGTTAAATTTATGCTAACATTTCTTTAATAAATGAATAGCAAGTATTTTTTTTAGAAGTGATGCAGCCGGGCATGGTGGTGTACCCTTGTAATTGGGAGGCTGAGACAGCAGGATCACACGGGTTTGAGGCCAGTCTCAGATACTTAGTGAGGCTTTACACAACTTAATGAGACTCTGCTTCCAAATAAAATATACAGTAGGTCTGAGAGTGTAGTCTGGAGATAGAAAGCATAGCCTGGAGGTTTGGTACTGGGAATGAGTTCCATCCCCAGTACCATAAAAAAAAATCACATTATTATTATGAGCAAAAGTTAATTTTTGTAATGCAAATACATCATAATTGTGTGGAATATTGTAGCCCATTGTGATGAATTCTGGCTGTTCTCTTGTATATTCTTTTTTTAAATTGATAACATTTCAAGTAAAATAAATTAACTAATTGAAATACTCTAAAATAATTGTTCTATTATGAGCATTACTGCTTGAGGTACAATAACAATTAAAAAGCCTCAGCATTTCTAAAAATATATCCTCCACATGTAGTAAACTAAAAAGTCATATTGTTTTAGCAATATCAGAATATATGTATTCATATATAATAAACTTAGCAGCACAATATGAATATTGCTGATCCAGAGTTAAACTAAGTGTTCTTAGTAATAAAAATCACTATTAGGTAGGAGATAATAGGAAGCTCTTCTAAGCAATATATACATCCCTGTTTAGGTTATTCTGTTCCTAATACTAAGCAATTTAGGACCCTGATCATAATTTATTCCAACCTGAACTGGAAGTCTCCTGCAGAACATTAATGCTTGCATTAATGTAGATTTTTCTAGCTAACATCTTTCTCTATGACAGATTCATATTCAAAATTGTATATGCATGACCCCCTGTGCACATAATTTTATGATTATAATTTAAAATATAATGACTCTATAATTTTACACCTGGAAATGTCATCAATAGCCCTAATAGCTTTAATATATTTAATCATTAGAATTAATTATTAAAAAGATATGTAGAATACACTGAATCAGAATACTTGAGTTTAGGACTCTATTGGCATCCTTAAAAGTGATCTCATTTCCATCTGCTTTTTCATCACTAATTTAAGAAAAAAGTCAATTAAGTTCTCATTGTTAAAGAAAAAATTTCCCTAATGTGCATGATGTACATTCACAAACAGTAACATCAATCCTTAAGCCAAACGTGAAAAGGAGCAAGGGGGGAGGTAATGAGGTAGCAATTGGGGAAGGGCTAAATGATGTGTACACGTATGCTTCTACCATCTTGTGCCCAATTTTGGTGTATGATTACAATGCATTAGTGCAAAAAAGAAATAAGAAAAGAATATGATCTTTAGTATATATGAGGGTGATCTTTTTGCTCTGTGTACGTTGAAAATTTAATGTATACCCTTTAAAAATATATAGGATGTACAAACTACTAAATAAATACCATATATCAAAAGTTAGCCAGGTCTGGTATGGCTCATGCCTGTAATCTCAGTACTTGGGAGGCCGAGACAAAATATTTCAAGTTCAAAGCCAGTTTCAGAAATTTAGCTAGGCTCTTGGCAGTTTAGCAAGATCCTGTAGGTATTGGGGCTATAGCTTGAAGGTAGAATGCTCTTGAGTTCAATCCCCAGCAACATAACAACATAACACACACACACACACACACACACACACACACACACACACACACACACGTAAAATAGAAAAGTTAAATGTGATATATATCATTTATCACTGTTATCACTGAGAATGAATTCACCATATGTAATTACATATTTATAAAAATAGATTATGTCTTTCTCACACATAAAAATATTAGAAAATTAGAATTTTGTCTATTTTAGAAACTCTATCAACCATAGTGACCACTGAAGACCTTCATACCCTATTGTTACTCAATATTTTGAGTATATAATGAAAGAGAAAAATGTAAATTCTATTGGGCAGTTATATTGTGTTAAATTCTGAACAAATGTTTTTGGTAATGCTAATTCAAAAATATATTTTATACATGAGGAAATTTTGTACAATAATCAATATACACAAGATGAAACAGGTGGCTGAGCCTGTAATCATTTTTGAAATTTCTAAGTAAAATAAATTACTATAATAATAGTAATAATAATAGCTGCGACATATGATACTCACTGAGTACCAGATGTTTTTCTCAGCCCTATACACATATCAACCCATTCAATCTCTAAAGCAAATTTGTGAGACACATAGGATATTACTTTAATTTTGCCAGAAGAGAATATGAGAAACAGAAAGGCAAGGATAAGTATGACACTCATATCACACAGGTGCAGAGCTGACATTATAAAGCTAAGTTAGCTCGAGTCTTTTCTTTACCTGCTATGTTTTTTAATAAATTTTTATTTGTGCATTGTACTCTGACATCATAATATACTTGAGAGTGATAGGACATATATCCATACAATACTCCTTGGCTGTTTGTAAAATAATGTGGTTATACTGTGTAGATCTACTATAGGCAATTGCTGGACATGCAATAAATAAATAAATTCCGGGGATGGGAAATACTCTAGAAATGTATGTTTGTTCATTCAGTAAACTGATGAAGTTTCAAGCACATATGAGTAGAGTGCGTTTATCACAAAGATCACTGAGACTCATGAGTGTAAGGAAAATTCTGTAATATAATTATTACTTTGTTATAAGCATTTGAAGTAGCACAGTATACTAATAGAGATGAGCTTTTAAGAAAAAGTCTTAGATTCAAATCTGCAGCTATATTAATAGCCACTGAACTTTCTGATTATTTGAACTTCAGATACATGATCTATTAAACAGAAATTATACTTCTAGTTTGACTTTTAATATATTTGTAAAGGGGCTGTGAACACCAAATTGCTATGCAAATTTTCAGTAATGTCTTAACTATTTATTTATATTTTCTACATAATGTAGACCAGCCAATAGTGCATCTGTAAAATTCCCAGAATATGTAGGCTGATGCCGTGTATTTAGACTGTTCCTCAGTGAAAAAAATGTCAAGACATTCAAATTCCAACATAGCATGATTAAGTCATATAACCAGATTAAACATGAGCTTAAATCATTCATTAGCCCTGGCAGCCTGGGCAAATGACTTAATTTTTTTAAATTGTACATATAACAAAATATTATCAGTGACTACTTCATTAGATTTTTAAATGACATGCTGAAACAATGTTTGCAAAACAGTTAGGGCATAGTACTAATGCATAATAAATATAATACATAGATAAGTGAAATAATCATTCATTCTAATAAAGTTAATTAACAATATATTAAAGGCATCAAAAAATAAACTTTCAAAAGAAATCTGCATTTTAACATAAGGCAGGAACTCCAGAAGAAGATTTTTAACAGTCATCAACATTAAGTGACATGATTTGGTAGATAAGAGGAACTTTTTAATGCCTTCTAAACACGCTAAATTTCCAAAGTCTAGCTCTTTTTATGCGGATTCTTTCAGCATGACCAATTATCCTTGTTTCCTCAAGACCATGGCAATCTTAGCATCAAAATTCTTGCATCCTGGGAAACTTTTCAATCCAAGGAAAATTTTATAGTTGTTTACTAATATTTAAACAGTTCTAGTAAAATAAACATCCTTTAAGTAACAAAATAAATAAATAAGTGACAGAAAATCTTCTGCTTTCAGGAATACATCAGAAAATAAAAAATTCCCAGTTACTTTTTCCATTTTCGACTATGTGTTGGCTGTTGAAATGATTAAATTCACTTGGGAATACCGCTAGCCTGATAAGGAGCTACACAAGTATTGTTTTATTTTGCTGTATCCATCTCTTTTGATAAGCTCTCATATCAGAAATAATTTTAAATAGACCATTAGATATGCAACCCTTTTTATTTCTTCTTTACATATTTTCATTTCGGGAACATTTTTTTCTTGTCCTACTTTCTCCATATTTTTAATATTTTTTGTAAGCTTTAGAGGCATTCGAGTATGAAATGTGCTCCAATTTTTTCCCCAAAGGAAAAAGTACAGTAGGTCATTTGAATTGTTTATGTGTGCTTTACTCTCTATCTTCTCTGACTCTCAGCTTCATGTATTCAATAATTTATGGAGCACATGTGATGTATTTGCCCCTCTGTGAGGTTTAGGGAGGATGAAGATAAGCTGTCAATGGAAACTTACCAATGGGGATATCAAAAGATAAGCAAAAGCTGGGCATGGGGGCGCATGCTAGTAATTCCAGCACTTGGGAGGATGAGACAGGAGGATCACTCTTTGAGGACAGCCTCAACTGCTTAGTGAGGCCCTTTGCAACTCAGTGAGACCCTGTTTCAAAATAAAGAATAAAAAAATAGGACTGGGGGTGTAGCTCAGAAGTAGAATGCCCCTGAGTTCCATCCTCAGTACCGAAAAAAAAAAAAAAAAAAAAAGAAAAGGTGGGTTAAATTACTGAGTATCAATCTATGCAGGGAAAAGAACATGACAGAATGTATATGGGACTAAACTTGCTACTGGATGTTAAAAATGTGTAACTATTTTTCAGTTGAAAAAAATTGGAGTAGAAATGATCATTTATAGTTAGAGAAAATCAGATGGATATTTTTAAATGCTTTGATGTTGTGTTAGTCCATTTTACATTACTAACAAAGAATAGGTAATTTATAAAGTAAAATGGCTTATGTGGATCATGATTCTGGTGGGTGGAGTCTCCATACAGCGTGGCATTGGCATCTTAATGATGACCCTGTGACTGTATCAAACACAAGGGAGACACAAAGGAAATGGGTGTGTAGAGAAGGGACAGAGTGAGAGGAGTGGCCCTGCTTCATAACCTGCTCTCCTGAGAACTGGTTCAGTTTTAGGAAACCTAACCCACTCCTAAGAGACAGCCATTGAGCACTTCCAAGAGTGATTAGATCCCCTCAAGGATCTAATCATCTCCCACCAGGACCAACCTCTTAAGTTTCTACTACCCCAATAGTGTTAACATTGGGAATGAAACTTCTAGTGCATAAACTTTTGGGGAGACAAACAAGACCCAAATGGTAGCAGGTATGTTTAGACAAAGGCAAGTGGTTCAGGAGAGATAGAACATAGGACAAGAAGAAAGATAAAACTCAACAAGAAATTGGACTGAAAGTTAAGGAAAGGCAAGCCTATGACGACCCAAGGCATGGGGATGTTTGCTCTCTTCTCTATAGTCTGTGGTCATCGCTGTACTTGTCCAATTATTATTTTGTTGTCTCCATGTTCATCAGTTTATGTGGAAGCCACCAAAGAAATGATATGTCTTCTTTTCCATCATCACTCATTATCAATGAGAAAGAGTAAAAATTTCTGGCAGCTGAATTTCTTAAGAGCCTTTGACCCACATAACTTTTTTTTCAGTACTGGGGATGGGACGCAGGAGAATTATACCTCCAAGCTACACCCACAGCCCTATTTTTTAGTATTTTTATTTGTGAAACAGGGTCTCACTGAGTTGCAAAGGGGTTCACTAAGTAGCTGAGGCTGTCCATGAACCGTGATCCTTCAGTTTCAGCCTCCCAAATGCTGGGATTACAAGCAGGTACCACCATGTCCAGCTCTCCCACATATTTTTAAAAAATATTTTACCCTACTTATTTATATAATTTAATTCCCATCTTAAACCTCATTAAAAAGCAAAAAAAAAAAGCATTACAACTAAGAAAACAAAAACCTTTGCTGCTGAAGACCTTCACTTAAGAGACTTGATTCTGCTCAGATTTTACAAGATTGAACTCAACCAAGAATGAAAGAAAACTATATATGGTACAAGGCTTGAACTATAGCAAAGAGAAGAAGGCCGAGTGTGATGGTGAACGCCTGTAATCCCAGCACTCAGGAGGCTGAGACTGGAGGATCGTGGTTCACAGACATCCTCAGCTACTTAGTGAGGCCCTTCACAACTCAGTGAGACCCTGTTTCAAAAATAAAGAGAGCTGTGGGTGTAGCTCAGAGGTACAATGCCCCTGGGTTCCATTCCCAGTAACAAAAAGAAAAATGAAAAAGAAAAAAAAGGAGAGAGAGAGAGAGAGAGAGAGAGAGAGAGAGAGAGAGAGAGAGAGAGAGAGGAGAGAAATGGTCTTGTGATGTAGAAAATACCCCGACTCTGCATTTTAGAATATCTGCATTTATAAACTCTCACATAATTTAATTCCTCCTTATTGCCCTAGCAATATGAAAACTGGAAGGCATAGAATCACAGTACAATGAATAGGATGAGAAAATTAACACTTCTATAATAGTCATCAAATCTATATGTTTTATTAGGTTCTCTAAGTGTTTCAGGGATGTCTATTATTTCATTACAAAATCCAGAATCATGCAGTGCATGCAGTTGTCATCTTTTAATTTCATCCATCTGACATACTTCCTAAGATTTTTTTAATATTTTTTCTCACTGTCATATTTGAAGAGTTCAGAACTACTTTGAATAATATTCCTCAACATGGGTTTGAATGATTTTATTTCAAAGTAAGTGTAGAGTTTATTGTTGTTGTCTTGTTTTATTTTTGTTTTGTACTGGGTATTGAACCCAGGAGAATTTTACCTCTAAGCTACAATCTAAGCCATTTTCTTTTTTATCTTGAAACAGGGTCCAGGTAAATTGATAAAGGTCTTGCTAAATTGCTGAGGCTAGCTTTAAACTTGCAATCTTCCTGTCTCAGCCTCCCAAGTACTGTAAATATAGGCATGGCCACCATACTCATTTCAAAATAAAATTTTATATGGTAATTTGGCAGAAATGCTTTCTAAGTGTTATAGCTGTACATCATATTGGATGATACATATTCTTGATTTATTACTGGTGATAATTACTGAAGAAAAATTAGTCAATAAAAATAATTTAACATGATAAATCTGTGCCTGAAAAGTTTATATTTTCAGTTAAGGAGACTAAACTTTGAATTAATTCAATTTGTGTTATGTATACATGTGAAAAAATAGTTTATATAGACTTGTACTAGACCAAAACACATTTAGGACTATGAAGCAGGGCTATTCTAAATATTTTTGGATAAAAGTCCAGATTTATTATTATAAATTACATATTATAAAGTAAGAATATTTAAATATAGTGATGATTTGATCAAAAATCTTGTCCTGGTTTGTTCTCCAACTTTTGTGAAAACCTTCATCACAACATTTAACATATTTGAACCAGGTTGTAAATTTGCTCAGAAGTAGACAACATACAATATATGCTCTTTGACTCAAGACCCAGCTCATAAATGTTTCTAAACAAATGTTTTAGAAGAACTTAGTAATGTTTTTAAGATAACCTTTTAAAATTTAAAATGCTCACCAATTCAGATTAAGCTTTGTCTAGTTAGTGTCAGTTAGTGAGGATTTATTATGCTGCCTAATTCACCATTTGCTAGTCACCATCTATGCTAGTGTTGCTCAGGACACGGGATAAAGACTGTGAATTGAAATATAAGATGTGATCCTTGACTTTAAAAAAGCATGGTTTTATATAGCTACAACCATCATGATTATTATGTTACTGTACATTTTGGGTTATATTTTATCATTTCATTTTATTTTATTTTATTTTGTTTTGGTAGTACTGGGAGTGGAACCTAGAGGCTTTCTACCTCTGGGCTATACTCCTGGACCTTTATTTTTATTTATTTTATTTTATTTGGAAACAGGGTCTCACTAAGTTGCTGAAAGCCTCACTAAGTAGCTGAGGCTGGCTTTGAACCCGTGCAATCCTCCTGTCTCAGCCTCCCAAGTGCGGGGACTACAAGTGTGTGCCACCACGCCCGGCCTATATTTTAATTCAATTTAATATCACTGGAAATGTGTTTTTCAATACTAAACCTTCCATGGAGTAATTTTAAGAGGATAATCTTTGGATAATAAGTCTAGTTATAGGTTATAGGTTTATGTCTTTCTAGAAGTGTCATATTAAACACTTTGTACAATTTCTATAACCCTTTCTTGTGAGGAGGATTGTTGTGAGGACTAAAATAAATGAAATAATCAATCAAAAGTTAATTATGTAATTTTAATTCAATATTACAAATTAAGTTTAGTATGTTATTTTATTATTAACTATACTTTCCAAAGACAAGCTTAATATTTATAGGTATTTGGCTTTTATTTTATAGTCTTAATAAATCTAAAAATATTTCTTGAATTATACATTTGAAAATCTGAATGATTTTACCTTATTTATTTTGGGAATTTTTTTCTCATACATTATCTAATGTGCTACTGCTACACTTAGAAGGATAGGAAGGTAAGGGTTACTTATATTTCCACATAATGGTTTCATCATGTTTACTGAGGAATTTCTAGCAGTAGTCTATTTAGTAGTCAAATTTTATTTCAAGAACAGAGTGCTTTTCCCTTCAAAAGCAAAATTTATCCTTGAAAATGTTCTATCAGGTTTGAAATCAGTAATACTTTAGGATTTAAGATGCACTTTATTACATTAATAATTTTGGAAATGGTTTGCAACCTGTCAAATGATACATATATCCACAGTTGAGCACCTAATCCATTACAGTTGACAGTAATTCTATGCCTATGTGCCCTTGTTTCTCAACCACCAAGATGTATAGATACTTTTGGCTATATCACAAAGGCAGTAAAAGTAAGGAGATTGCAGACAGCAAAGTAGCATTTAGGTTCTCTAAACATATGTTTTTCTTCCATGCACAGAATACTATCAAAGTTGTACATACTTTTGAACTGTATTAATTTTTACTTTGTTAACTTTATTTTGTGACTTTAAAATTTACTAATTCACAATACCATCTGTAAGAATGTAGCTTAATTCTTTCAAAACCAGATATTGATGAAGCCAAAATCAGGAAGACTATTAACACTAAACTTATTTTTGTATCATAACATCATATACAGAAAAGTAGATGAAATGGGTATATATTTTATTAAATAATAGATATGAGTTGATAATCATTAAATTTTATATTATAGCATATTTTGTAATAAAATGAGTTTAGGTAATATATTAAAAATTAAAAATTCTTCATTTATCAAAAATAAACTGAGATGCTATCTAACTCTAGTTAGAATGGCAATCATCAAGAATGCAAAAATAAAAAATTCTGCTAGGGTGTGGGAAAAGGAACTCTATACACTGTTAGTGGTATTATAAATTAGTAATACCACTGTGGAAATATGTGTAGAGATTCTTCAATGGATTTGGAATAGAACCACCATATGATTCATTTATACAAATCATTAGTATCTTTGTAAAAAATTAAAAATCCAAATACTATATTGATAAATGCATAAGCATGTAATGTCAATTGCATATTCCACAATAGCCAAGTTAAAGAACCAATCTAAACATTTGTCAATAGATAAATAAGTAAAAAAAATACATTGTATATGCACAATGGAGATTTACTCAGTCTTAAAAAACAAAATTAGGTAATTTTAAGAAAAAGAATATAACTTGAGGATATCATTCTAAGCAAATTCATCCAGACTCAGAGAATCAAGTGCTACCTGTTTTTCTCTCATATGTGGAAGATAAAGAGAAAATAAGAAAGTCATTCAAAGGAGGAGAAAGATGAGTAGAAAAGTAGAGAGGGATTAGAGGGGGGGGGAAAGAAAGGGAAAAGCATCCTGGAAAAGAAACAAAACAACGTTATATGTGTACATGAATGTATCACTACCAATCTCACCAGCATGTACAGAATGCAAGAAGAGGGGGAGAATGGGAAGGAGGGAGACACCCCAAGTGATGTTGTGTGCATATATGACTTTATCCCTTTGAATTCCACTATGATGCATAATTATAATGTACCAATTAAAAATAAAATAAATAGAAATCCTGATTTATTTGATAGTTTTAATTTGATTTCAATTGAAATTATATAGTTGATTTTTTTTTTTTTTTGGTGGTACTGGGGTTCCTGGAAGCCCTTCTACCTCTGGGCTACACTCCCAGACCTATTTTTACATTTTTATTTGGAAACAGGGTCTCCTAAGCCAGCGCGGGGCTGGCTTCGAACCTGTGCGATCCTCCTGTCTCTGCCTCCCAAGCGCGGGGATTACAAGCATGCGCTACAAGACTTGACAATGTATGTGTACAATTCTAAAAAGGAAAACTGTATGGAGGATCCTCAGAAGAATGGATATGAACTTACCACATGATCCAGCAATACCATTTCTGATTATACCCAAAAGAAGGAAAACCAAACTACCGAACGAATGCATGAATATCTATATTCATAGCTACACAATTAATCATTGCCAAACTATGGAACCAGCCAAGATGTCCATCGATAGATGAGTAGATTACAAAATGGTGGGATTTGTACACAATAGAATTTTACTCAGCCATAAAGGAGAACAAAATTATGTCATTTATCCAGGCGTGGTGGTGCAGGCTTGTAATCTCTGCGCTTGGGAGGCGGAGACAGGAGGATCGTGCAGGTTTGAAGCCAGCCGTGCTGGTTTAAGGGACCCTGCTTCCAAATAAAAATAGAAAATAGGTCTGGGAGTGTAGCCCGGAGGTAGAAGGCCTTCCAGGAACCCTAGTACCACCCCCCAAAAAATATGTCATTTACAAGGAAATGTATAGAACTGGAAAACATTATGCTAAGTGAGATTAGTTAGTCACAAAAAGAAAAAAAATCGGATATTCTTCCTATTATGCAGAAGCAAGGGAGAAAATAGATCATAGGAGGAACTCTAGACGAAGAAGGAGATACTATAGGTGAACAAATAAGGCGACCTAACTGATGGGGGAAAAGGAAAACTTCCTAATGTACATGGTGTACATTAACAAGCATATCAAAGCTAAACACTAAGCCAAACATGGGAAGGAGGGCAGAGGGAGAGGGAGGGGTGGGGATTGGGTAAGGGCTAAATGAGTGATGTGTGCATGTATGCCTCTAACATTTAGAACTGCATTAAGATGTTTGATTACAGTGCACCAATAACAATTAAAGAAAAAAGAAGCCAGGCATGGTGGCGCACGCTTGTAATTCCTGAGCTTGGGAGGTGGAGACAGGAGGATCACACAGGTTCGAAGCCAGCCGCGTGCACTGACTTAAGAGACCCTGTTTCCAAATAAAAAAGTATAAAAATAGGTCTGGGAGTGTAGCCCAGAGGTAGAAGGGTTTCCAGGAACCCCAGTACCACAAAAACAAAAGCAAAAAAAGAAAGAAAAGAAAAAAGAATGAAAATTAATTGCCCTACCACATATTATGTATGTTGTGAAATTCCTATTAAGGAATGCTTTTTGAACAAATGCATTAATGAAAATAATTTTGAAGAGCCAAAATGTTTAGTCCACAGTTGAATTTTGGTAGTCATAAAAATACCCTAAAGTATAACAGTTTAAAAATATGTGAGCTGGGCTTGATAATGCAAGTTTATAATCCCAGTACCTGGGAGGCTGAGACAGGAGGATTGCAGGTAATGTGACTAGCCTTGGTTACTTAGTGAAGCCCCCCACAATTTAGTGAAACCCTGTTTCAAAACTAAAATATAGGTTTAGGAGTATACCCCAGAGAAAGACTGTCCCCAGGCTTCAATCCCCAGTACTTCAAATAATAATAATAATAGGCTATTCTAAAATAATTCTTAGGTTATATACTATATTTTAAAAACCCAACATTTCATTCATATTTTTATATGCTTAATTTTTAGAGTACATTGACTACATAGATTTAGTATATTGTCAATACATACACTAATTATTACTGATATTAAAATATGCCATATATGTATTTTGCTTTCTCACTGAATGAGCCCATCATCCTTATAATTACTCTGGCTAAAAAACTATTTTTTTATAAATAAAATCCTCTTTTTCCCACATTTGATTGCCAATCTATCATTAAATTTGATTCTAAACATCCCTTCAATATGCCTCTTTATTTTATCTGCCAAATTATCATAATCAGAATCTAATACTAATTTTTGCCTGGATGGTGTACTCATTTTAGCAGCCAGATGTCCCAGACATCTAATATACCATTTTTATTATCTAGCTTAAATGAGTTGATTTTAGTTTACTGTTAGTCTTCTATTAAAATTCTTCAGTGAATCAACACCATTACTCTTTCCAAGACCAGTCTTATTAAAATGTTTTAAACAGATCTGGTAATTGAGCTCCTGCTTTCCTCTCTGGCAACATAGCTGATCTCACCCTCACTCTGCTACATTGGCATTCTTTTAAATCCCTAAAATTACTCTGCTCTCTGGAACAACAGGATGACTATACATGCTTCTTCCTCTGTGTATAATGCTCTAATCCCAATCTTTTACTGAGACCTGAGTTCAATAGTCATTTATTTTTTAAAAAAATTGTTGCAACCCTCATATAGGCTTTTAAAACACCAAGAATTTTTCTAAAGACATCATCATGATTTCCAGTTATAAATATGATTTTGTGAACCTTTGATAAGTCAGCTCCATTATACTTAAAGTTTTATGTGTATACATTTTATTGGTGTATTGTAATCACACATCTTGATGAATTTCAGGGTAATAGAAGCATGCATGCACATAATACTCATGTATAATGTTGCTCAATATTGTACCCTCCTGGCTGGCAGAATGCCTAGCATGAAGTCCACACTCAATAAACATGGATTGAATATATGAATAAATAGCAAGGTATATGCATTTAGGTTTTATGAAGGATTTTATTTCCATTTATTTTCAGTTTTAAATTTTTTTATTGGTGCATTATATTCATACATCATAATGGGGGTAAAACACTTGTGTGAACATACATGTACCTAATTCACACTTCTGTGATGGCCACTTACCTTTATTAGAATCATCAACCCAACACAGAGCCTATAGGGTAAATTTCAAATCCTTTGACCCAGCAGAAATAATTCTCTTAAAACATGCTAGCCTTTAAAACTTATTTCACTCTTAAGTCTCTATAAAACCTTTTTTTTTTGTCAAGTTGATGTACTCTTTCTCACTCAAAGTCATCCAACAGCCTTGCATATTAGAATATCTATAAAACCCTTCTCACCTCGTTTCTTTTTAAATTTCTAACTACCTTTAGAACTCACTCAGGTTAATTCAGCTCAGCAAAGCTGTACCTAGGGGATTGTTAATTGCCTTCTATTATACATATACATAAAATGGAAATTTGCTATCTACTATCTTGCATAGTTTTACATCTCATGTGCATATGTGTCTTTTACAGTAACATTTTAAATTATAATATTGTCAACTGCCATAATGAATTTATGTTTCTAATAAGGCTTTGCAAAATATCAGTTGGTTAACTAGTAGATTGAAATAAATGAATTATGAAACATAATTGTGGTATGAGAGTTCAATCATGTAATATCTTATAGTATCTACTTCAGAAACAATTTATATTATCAAATTCAAATTTTGTGGTTCTAATTTTTTGGATTGGCAGCTATTAGACCTTTTTATGCAGAGGATATTCTCATTTTTTTTCTTTTTTTGCAGTACTGAGGATAGAACCCAGGGGCATTCTACCTCTGAGCTATATCCCCAGCCGTATTTTTTATTCTTTCTTTTTGGAAATAGGGAGTCATTGAGTTGCAAAGTGCCTCACTAAGTAACTGAGGCTGGCTGCGAACCATGATCCTCCTGTCTCAACCAACCCAATGCTGGGATTATAAGCATGCACCACCATGCTCAGTTTGAGGATATTCTTATTAAAAGTGATTTTCAATGACTGATCTGGTTATAACAGATTTATTTCATAATTCAACAAATAAATTTATGTCACCAGTAAAGGATCAACATAGAGGACATAAGAATTTGAGAGGTAGACAAGTTCTGGTGTCTACAAATTTTCAGTTTTAAAAAGATGTTATTAGCCAGGCGTGGTGGCGCACGTTTGTAATCCCCGCACTTGGGAGGCAGAGACAGGAGGATCATGCAGGTTCGAAGACAGCCGCGCTGGCTTAAGAGACCCTGTTTCCAAATAAAATTATATATATATGTGTGTGTGTGTGTGTGTGTGTGTGTGTGTGTGTGTGTGTGTATGTGTCTGGGAGTGTAGCCCAGAGGTAGAAGAGCTTCCAGGAACCCCAGTACCATCAAAAAGAAAGAAAGAAAGATATTATTGCAGGCATGATGGTACATGTTTGTAATCCCAGAATTAGGGAGGCTGAGATGGGAGGATTACAGTTTGTTGACAGTTTCAGCTACTTAGTGAGACCCTTTGCAACTGAATTAGACCATGTTTCAAAATATAAAGAATAAAAATAGGGATAGGGAGTGTGACTCAGAGGTAGAATGCTTCTGGGTTCCATCCCAGTATTATTAATATTTAGAATATCAGAGAAAAAAATATATATATTTCTACTAGCCAAGTGTGGTGGTACACACCTGCAATCCCAAGTTACTGAGGTTAGCTTTAAACCTGTGATCTTCCTGTCTCAGCTTCTCCAAGTACTAGAATTGCATGTACTTCCATGCCTGGGTGGGACTCTTTTTAGAAACAAAAATAAAATGGCTAGGGTGTAGTTCAGATATAGACTTCCCCTGGGTTCAATCTCCAGCACCCCCCCAAAAAAAAGTGGTAAGAGTTTATGGTTACTTAACCAAGGAAGTAAAAGACCTCTACCAAAAAAAAAAAAAAAAAAAAATATATATATATATATATATATATATATATATATATATATATATATTTACTGAAAAAAGAAAATTGTCCTTTGAGAAAAAAAAAAACGAGGATTTTTGAGCTCAGGGCTTCATTTGCTTACTAACATTTTCCAGGTATGATATGCTGAGAGGTACTCTACCTTTCTGATCCATAATTTACTCGACAGAAAAATGAAGGTATAAAAACCTCCTGAGTTTTTCTGAACATATAATTGACATTTATGTTCTCTTTATTCTGAAATCAGAATCATTCTCACATATTTTTCCATGCTATCTCTATGTAAACTTACTCCTTGAAGAGCTCTGATCTCTATGTCATTCTCAGATTTCGATGTTTTATCCTTACATCTATTAAAATTTAAATATGAAAAATAAAAATTTGATTAAGGAAACAGTTCAAGTAATGCTGTGTTCTTATATGAATTATCACTACCATTCTCACTAACGTATATGGATGGATGAAAGTAGGATGAGATCTGGAGGGAATAACTCCAAGTGCTGTGTGCATATATGTTTGTATCACACTGGACTGCAATATGATGTATACAGTGCATAAATAAAAGCACATTGAAATATAAACTTAGTAGTCTCATACAAATATAAAGTAAACATATGCCAAGGATATTATTTAACTCATTAATTTTTTTTTAATGTTAAATTTTGCCCAAAAAACTATGAGAAGATAGTTAAATGTATGTTGATATTAGTATACCTACATGCATAAATAAAATGCAATTTTTAAAAAATGTTAAAATTTCTGGGATAGCACCCCAGATGATTATTGTCTTACAAGTAAATATACTACAATTGTTTTTGATTCTATAATACAGAAATTATATTCATATAACAACACAGCAACAGGAATAGTAAAAATTTTATAGCTGGGAAATGGCCTAGCTAATGTAAAGTAAAGACCAGTACTGCACTGAAAGAATAGCAAATATCTCATTCATTTATTTCCAAGTTTGCGATATTTTATAACATGACTTCATTGGATTTCATAAACATTTATATAAATTATGTAAATATATTGAATTATATATAGTTTTTCATCTGTTTGATAATTCCAAGACTACCTAGCAGTGTCTTTAGTGTTACCACATTTGAAACCCACATATAGTCAGGCGTGGTGGCGCACACTTGTAATCCCCGTGCTTGTGAGGCTGAGACAGAAGGATCACACAGGTTCAAAGCCAGCCTCAGCTATGTAGTGAGGCTCTTAGAAACTTAATGAGACCCTGTTTCCAATAAAATATAAAATAGGTCTGGGAGTGTAGCCCTGGGTTCCACCCCCAGTACCACCAAAAAATTAAAAAATTAAATAAATAAAACCCATGCAAACACTGAATATGTTCTTTTCTGGTTATTAATATCAGTAAATAATTTAACCGCCATGTGTCCAGACTTCAAATATAGTCATTATCTTTGGTCCTTTGATTATTACCTCTTCTTTTTACCCACATACTACTAAACTCAAGTCCTATTTATAGGACCTAAACCATATTACAAAGCTATCTACTTTGTGCTCTATTAATAATCCTTGTGTTTTATGCTGTGATTTTTCTATTATCTATATAATTGCAATAACTATCAAATTGATAACCATTTCTTCCAAACTTAACTCTTTACCATCCATTTTTCACACACATGCCACTAAGCCATCCACTGGCTTTCTAGTACACCATGTCTTACAAAATCATTATCCTCATTATTCTTTCTAACAAGGTTCTATGATCTGGTCCCGTGAGCTTAGATTGCTGAGTTCATCTCATATGCTTCTCTGCTATATACGCATATACTTTCTTCACATTGATATTTCTGTTTTCTAAATTCTCCACCTTTTCAATAGCTAATTCTCCTTCCCGTAATGTCCACCCAGGCCCATCTTACTTCTGATTTTGGGTTTTTTGTTTGTTTGTTTGTTTGTTTGTTTTGTTTTTTGGTGGTACTGGGGTTCCTGGAAACCCTTCTACCTCCGGGTTACACTCCCAGACCTAATTTTTATATTTTTACTTGGAAACGGGGTCTCTTAAGCCAGCGAGGCTGGCTCCGAACCTATGTGATCCTCCTGTCTCCGCCTCCCAAGCGCGAGGATTACAAGCGTGCGCCACCATGCCCGGCCTGATTCTGATTTTTGCTTAAATATCAAATCACCTCTACATAGATTTCCCTGACCACTCAATTTAAACTATCACTCGCTCATTACTATCATGCCATTCTACTTTATTGTATCCAGAACACAACACAACATTTATAACTCATGTTTTTATTGATCCTATTTCTATTGGAATAGAAGTGCCATGAGAATAGTTGTCTTATGTCTCTGATTCAAAACATTGTTTTTAGGATTTAGAATGGAATTAGGCACATGGTAACCTTTCAACAGATACTTGTCTTAAGTACGAAAAAAACCAGGCATGGTGGTACATGCTTGTAATTCAAGAACTAGGACGATGAGACAGGAAGATCACAGGTTAGCAGCTGGCCTCAGCTACTTATTGAGACCCTTTGCAACTCAGTGAGATGCTGTTTCAAAATAAAGAATAAAAATAGGGCTGGGGTGTGGCTTGGAGGTAGAATGTCCCTGAGTTTAATCCCCTATACCAAAAAAAAGTATGAATGAATGACACAGATAAGCTCTCAATAAAAGTGAATTTCTTGGTGCAGAAAATTGTTGGTTCACTAAATACTAAACTAAATTAATTTTCATTGTTCTAGCCATGGACACAGTTGTAATTAAATTTAAAGACATTGCCAGAACTTATAGGTCACTTTTTGTGAAGCAGTGGTTCATTGTGTGGTGGTTAATAAGTTGTTTGAGTCTAGTGTGACACAGTCACACCTAATAGTTACATGAAACAGTTTTGTTCTATCATATAGCCAGCAAGAAACAACATAGCCCTAGAACTCACTGTGGTCCAGTTCCCCACAACTCAAGGAAGGTATGTGGTTGAAAAAGTCTTAACTTCCCATGCCACACTTGCATAGTAGCCTAGGAACCTCAGAAGAGAGCCTTTCTTTGGTTATATAACTCAGGGTCAACATGATTTCCAGGCTAAAGTGTGGAAGGACACCCTGTTTGTAGGGTGGGTAGGCTTAAAATTTTCGCTCAGAAAAATAAATATGTTTACAATAAGAATGAAGCATATGTGAAGCCTTCTGACTCTTGGATAATTTTAGATATAACTCTTTATTGTTAATGATGTGAGTTTGGGTGCAAATGGAGTGTTTAGATAATTCTATACCATGTCTATAATTATATTTTTGAGATTATAACTTCATGATTTACTTCAGGGACAATTTATAGAACATTTAATTTTTATTATATTTATCTATTGTGTGTAGATATACTACCTGGAGAGTAAAATTTCTTTCTCCAGTGGCCTAAATATCAGAGTATTCAAGAGGTTTCTTCCATGAGTAGAACTGGAGGCCATGTACATGTTGGATTTACAGCTGTTTGTGTCAAGAGAGGGCAATTCACTTTGTTATTCTTTGTTTTTAATGTGAGAGAGGCTGTGGCCCTTTGGAACTTTCTACCACATTTAGGGGCATGCAGGGACAAAGAGTATTAGTTTTACAGTCATTGGTACAGATTGGGATCTGTGAAGTGGAAAATATAACAGTTTGTATTTGCAGAAGTAGAGTGTACTATTATCAATGGGATTTAAAAGTGAGCTGAGCTAGACTGGGCTCAAAAGCACTAAAAGATTCTCGGAAAACTATGAAAAGAAAGAAAGGGGCTAATCTGAAAGGAATTTCTGCATGATAATCTTTGCGTATAGTAAAAAATAAAGACTAGAACTTTATTTCTCTGTGTGTATATCTTTGCAAAGACATATATGTCAATATAAACATTCATTGACTACATTTATAGCATATTTTCAATATTAGAACAATGTCTGGTATTTAAAGGAAACTTTTAAAGATCATTAAATGCTTATTGAGTGAATTTCATGTGAGTAATATGAATAAAAGATGTCTTTCTCCCTAAATATAGCACCTTGCAAGGTCCACTATTTTATGAGAAGAACCCATGTAAAGACATGGAGTGATACAAGTACTATAGTGTCAGTGTTTTCTTTAAATCTTAATGAAATATAATCACTAGTGTAATAGTATTAAAAGAAGGACATTGAAAGGGAAAATATGGCATGCAGTGGTGTTCTCATAAATGAGACTGGGGTCTTCATGAAAGAGTTTAAAAGGATGACTCTATTCTCTTCCACTCTTCAAACTTTGTCCAACCTTGAGGACAAGGCCATCTGGATGCACTAACTTAGAAGCAGAGAACAGGCTCTTATCAGATACCAAATCTGCCAGACCTTGATCTTGAACTAGAAGCATCCAGAACTAGGAAAAATAATTGTCTTAGAAATTATCAAGTTACAAACATTTTGCTACAGCAGTACAAATAGGCAAAGACAATTTTCAAAGGTAGGGAATTAAAAGGAGCCCCTTCTGTCAGATGGCATGTTAGGAACTGAAGAGTTAAAATGGGCATGGCAGTGTAGATATGTATTCTTAGTAGAAAGCCAAATTACTCAGGGTACCTGGGAGGTCTGGCCCTGGGCTCAGAATTTTCCAGCAAGTGTTGAGGAAAACAAAATGATAGAAATGACCTGAGTGATAGAAACAAAGTAAACCCCCATTTCAGGAGCCAGGGCATGAAGCCATAATCCAGGTCATGAGTCATAACCATAAGCCATGTCTAATTTTGAGTGAGATATCTGGATTATTAAAATTTTTCAGCTAGAAAAGTAATTTAAAAGAATATTATTAAACCTTATAATTAGGTAAATTCACATTTTTATTTAAAAAGACATACAGATGTATTATTCATTCATTGATAATTCTATATAGTTTTAAATATGCCAGACCTTGATCTTGATCAAATGAACAAATACCATCCAGAACTATGAAAAAATGTATATATATATATATATAATTTTATATAGTATATATACTATTTCCTATGTATGCTGTGGCACTTATTCAAGCTCCATTATAAACACAGTCATAAAAGAAAAGGTTTAACTCAGCAGACCTGGGTCTCTCAAAGTTGCACATTCTTAATAAAGGTCTGTCTTTAGGATTGGGCTTTGGCTGATTTATAACATATAATCTGAACCTTTGAAACATTCTACATATTAAAAGTCTTTTATATTCTTACGTCTTACACCATGCTTTACCAGTTTGCTCAGATAATTTTATGTTAGCAATGTAATTATGGTGAATGCTGTGATAAAGTTTGGGGTCTAAGTAGCTAAGTTGTACAGGTATTACACACTGACCTTCCTGAATACTAAGGCTTATATGAGCTTCTCTGATTGATACCACTGTGCACATGTTGTCACACATCATTTCTGGGAAAATTAAGTATGAAGTACTGGGAGAAGACCCTTAGGAGGCTTCTATCTGTTTTTTTCGGTTTTTATTTCATGCATTTCTCCCCTCCTTTGATTTTAATCTGTATCTTTTCTGTAGTAAATCCTTGCCATAAGAACTTTCTAAATCTTTGAATTCTCATAGCAAATTATCAAGCCTGAGGGTCATCTTGAGAGCCTCCAAAACAATTATTTTTATAAACCACACACATAAATCATCATCTATGATATCTGAGGCTGTATTCTTGTTTTTTTGTTTTTCTGTGTGTTGTTTGTTTGTTTTTAAGAAAGGCTGGCAGTTGAAATCCTTGTGCAAATTCCTAACAAATTTTATTACTTTTGAATTCAAGAAAAATTTCATCTTGAGAAAAAAATACATTTTATGAGAATAAATTGGTTCTTACTAGCCAAGCAAGAATTCTAGATAGAGCTACAGTGCATGGGATTTTATTCTTTTATTTTTTTAAGAAGATTGTGCTAGAGGCATCCATGCACATATTATTCATTTAGCCCTTCTCAAATTCTCACCCAATTCCCTCTTTCCTCCCTTATTCTAGTGTTTGCCTTAGTGATTGATTTGGATATTTTTTTTGAATCTACATCATATACATTAGGGAATTTTCTTCTTCCCCCTTCCCATCAACCTTAGTTAGTCTTCCTTAGTTGCTCATCTATAATTTTTCTTTATTTGTCTAGAGTTCATTCTATGACCCATTTTCTCTCTAGCTTCTGCATATTAGGGAGAACATCTGATTTTTTTTTACATTTTGTGACTGACATCTATTTCCCAGAAATAACATAATTTTGTTCTTTTTTATGGCTGAGTAAAATTCCATTGTGTATATATCTCATAGTTTTGTAATCCATTCATTTGTTGATGGACATCTTGACTGGTTCCAGTTTGACAATTGTGAATTGTGTGGCTATGAACATAGATATACATGCATTAGTTTGCTACTTTGAGGTAGATACCCAGAAATGGTATTGCTGGATAGGTTCATTCCCATTCTTCTGAAGATCCTCCATGCTGTTTTCCAAAGTGGTTGCACTAATTTGCAATCCCACCAAAAATGTAGTAGAGTTCCCACTTCTTCACATTCTCACCAGCATCTGTTGTTGTTTGTGTTTTGAATGATTGCCATTCTAGTTGGAGTTGTTAAAATCGAAGGGTACTTTTGATTTGTATCTCTGTGATTGCTAATGATGTTGAGCATTTTTTCATACATCTATTGTCCAATTAAATTCTTCTTTTTTGAAGCATCTATTTAGTTCATTTGCCCATTTTTTATTGGATTATTTGCTGTCTTCTTGTTGAGTTTCTTGAATTCTCTGTAGATTCTAAATATTAGTACTCTATTGAAGAAATAGTTGGCAAAAATCTTCTCCCATTCTGTTGGCTCTCTGTTGAGGCTCTTGATAGTTTCCTTTGCTGTACAGAAGCTCTTCATTTTAATGCAATCCCACATATTTATCCTCCTTTTAATTTCTTGTACCTTTGGGATCTTGTTGAAAAAGTTTTTACCTGTGCCTATGTGTTGAAGTGTTGGGCTTATGCCCTCTTCAAATAGCTGCAAGGTTTCTGGTCTGATTTCCAAGTCTTTGATCCATCTTGAATTGACTCTTGGGCAGGGTGAGAAAGTGAGATTTGTTTTTGTTTTTTTTTTCTGCATATGGCTAACCAGTTTTGCCAACACCATTTGTTGAACTGGCTATCTTTTTCCAGTATGTTTTTGACCCCTTTGTCAAAAATCAATTGGCTGTAAATGTACAGATTAGTTTTTGAATCTTTTATTCTGCTCCATTGGTCTATGTATCTGTTTTTGTTCCAGTACCATGCTGTTTTTATTACTATGGCTTTGTAATATAGTTTATATAGTTTGAAGTCAGGTATTCTAATCTAATGCCTCCTGCATGATTCTTGTTGCTGAGAAATACTTTGGCTATTTTGGCTTCAGACCTTCTTCTTCTTCTTCTTCTTCTTCTTCTTCTTCTTCTTCTTCTTCTTCTTCTTCTTCTTCTTCTTCTTCTTCTTCGGTGGTACTGGGATTTCTGGAAGCCCTTCTACCTCCAGGCTATAATCCCAGACCTATTTTATATATTTTTTTTATTTATTTTTGGAAACAGGGTCTCTTAAGCCAGGATGGCTGGCTCCAATCTGCGTGATCCTCCTGTCTCCATCTCCCAAGCGTGGGGATTACAAGCATGTGCCACCATGCCCGGCTTGGCTTCTGACTTCTTAAAGTTGATTTTGTATCCAGTCACTTTGCTGATTTCATGAAAAAATAAACAAGATAGATAAACCACTAGTCAACCTAACCAAAAGAGAGAATCAAAACAGAATACTAAAATAAGAGATGAAAAAGGATATATTACTACAAAGAGCATGGAAATCTAGAGAATTATTAGAAATTACTTTGAAAAACTATACTCCAACAAAATAGAAAACTTAGAAGAAATTGAAAATTTGCTAGACACATACAATTTTTGTAATTTTTACCAAGAAGATATAGAAAATTTAAACTGAACCATAGCAATCAAAGAGATTAAAGCAGCAATAAAGAGCCTACCATTAAACAAAAGCCCAGAACCAGATGGTTTCCCATGTAAATTTTATAATACCTTTATAGAAGAGCTAATCCCAATATTCCTCAATCTATTCCACTAAATAGAAAGAAACAGGACACTCCCAAATACATTCTATGGATACAACATCACATTGATATCAAAACCAAATAAAGACAGCTCAAGGAAGAAAACTACAGGATGATATCATTGATGAACTTGGACCCAAAATTGCTTAACACAAGACTAGCATTCAAACCACATCAAGAAAAAGATACACCATTACAAAGTAGGGTTGCAAGGCTGGCACAACATATAAAAAACAGTCTATGTGATTCATCACATAAATACAATTAAAGACAAAAATTGCATGATTATTTCAATAGACTCTGAAAAAGCATTTGACAAAATCCATCCACCATTCATGCTAAAATCACTGCAGAGAATCGGAATAGGAGGATCATACCTCAACATTATAAAGGTAATATACAATAGGCTCACAATGAACCTCATATTAAATGGGGGAAAAACTGCAAAAACTTACCCTAAAAATAGGAACAATATAAGGATTTTCATTATTACCACTTATTTTCAATATAATACTTGAGACACTAGCCAGAGAAATAAGAGACGGAAATCAAAGCAGTATAATTAGGAAAAGAAGAACTAAAACTATCCCTTTTTGCAAATGACATGATACTATACTTAGAAGAACCAAAAAACTTAACCAAAAAACATACAATTTATCAACAAATTCAAATTCAGCAAAGTGTCCAGATACAAAATCAATCTTAAAAAATTAGCTTTCCTATATGCTAACCATATATTCACTGAAAAAGAAATCTAGAAAACACTTCCACTTAAGATATCCCACAAAAAATAAAATACTTAGAAATGAACATAACCAAGGTCGTAAAAGTCCTCTAAAAAGAAAATTATAAAACATTGAACAAAGAAATTGAAAAAGAACTTAAATGATAAAACGATCTTCCATGTTCTTAGATAGGCAAAACAAAAATAATCAACATTCTTCCCAAAGGAATTATTTTACTAATAACCAATACTTATTAAGCATGTGGTATTTTCCATGGCTTATTATAGTTATGTCTTAACTCATTTAATTTTCAATTATGTCATTTTGATCTCTTCACAAAAACAATGAAGTGGATATCTAGGGAAATTAAAGACAGACATTTGAATCTTCAATTTATCTTTTATCTAAACAAGTTTACCAAACATTTCTTTTAATTTACATATGGCTTAATTTTCTATTTTATTACCATGATAGAATTTAATAACTTTGTCTTAGAATATAAAATTTGATTTTGTAGTATTGGAGATTGAATTCAGAAATGTTCTACCTAGTCCCTTTTGTTTTGCAATAGTGTTTTGCTAAGTTGGCACAACTTGTCCTTTGTTCTCCTGTCTTATTTTTTCAAATAATGGCATTATAGGTATGTGACACAGTACCCAACATTGTTTTATTTTTTCAGTTGAGTTTTGCAATAAAAATTTTAACTTTGTGCTTTTTCTTCTTTGATAACTACAGAAAGCTAAATGTTACTAGAAATTTCATGAGAAGCGTAAAGAGGGGGAAAGTATTCCCCCCTTAGATGTTTTTAATTAGATAAATTAAGACATATACAAGGCCTACAGTAAGGCCTCGGAAATACAGGAATTGTGACAAGTTTAACAGTTTTTGGTTATTAGTCAAGAAGAAGTATTCCTGCTCTTTAGCTCCATCTGGTACTTGCAATTTGTCTTAAGCAAAATTTATAGCAATGAACTCAGTTCAAAAACGAGTGACATAAAATAATTACTTATTTTGAAATTTAGAATATAGAATATAAACTTTAGTGATCTCAGTTCAAACAATATAATCTCCTACTAGACATCTTGAAAAGACATATATGAGATACATTCTAGTATGTTATTCTTATTGTAGAATGTATAGATGTTTAAAAAGTAAACATTTTACACTAAAATAAAAACTTTGTATTATTATTTACTTTGCATTAGCACCTATTCTTCATTGACCTATAAGAACTTTTACATTCAGCATTAGAAATAAAAACTTAAAATATTATGTATTGAAGATCCTCTAAGTGATATATCATATCAAGGCTAACCTCTTATTTCCTTTTCCATAATTGTTCATAAAATAAAAAGGGGGATCAGTAGTGCTTGAGGAGAGATATAAAAATCACACATTAATTTTATTCAGATGAGATGATTTGTATGCAAGCCTATCTGCCTACAAGCTTATCTCATTACAAGCTTAAGGCTGTGAGCGGTTCATCATTTCTCAGATGCCATTAAGTTTAATAATAAGACTGCCTGTATTGTATATTAAAAATGTGTGTCTGTTCTGTGATTCTGTGTAATAGGGAAGTGTTTGTGAATATTTATTACTTTCTCTTTGGTGTTCTCAACTTTATACTAAACAGCAAAGTTAATTGCCTATACTGCTCTAATTGTATTGTTTAGGACAGATACTCTTTCTCTTCAGTTGCAGAGATATTAGGAATATGTAGATTTTTTGAAATGCAATAATTGGCATGTGAAAACTTGCACAGACATAATTGCACCCCCAAATTAATACACAGTGGGTGTATTTGGTCTCTGGCAGGGTCAATTAGCTCCATGCCCTTTTCTCTGGGAATGCAAGTAGCCAGTCCTGCTGATTTTAAACAGTTGCAGAGGCACTGATTTGCATATGAAATTTGTTTCAAGAAATTAGGGTAAAGCCCATTTTTAAATGTCAACAGAAAGCATTTTCAAGAACTCTTTTAAAATCGACCTTTTAATTAGTCATTCACTTTATTATTCTTTTCAAAATTAGAGGTTCCACATGAAATGCTTCAAAATGACTTTTTATAGTTATAGTTTAAATACTTCTGTTTAGATTTTTCAAATTCTTCTCTCTTCTTTGTATTCATCTCACTGAATCCCAGTATAGTTTTGTTTGTAAATGAAACAATGAAAACAAAAAACTTGAGACAGCCTCACTTTTATTTCTCAAATGTTGTCTTAGAGAGACCATTTTCTTTTCTGTTCGTGCTTCTATACTGTGCAAATAATGGGATCCCATCCTATCTAATATGCATTGCTTTCTCCATAAGTACCATTATTGTGATCATAAGTAACTATACTATTTTGAACCATTAAATATGAAAATGTTTGTCAGTAATTCACACTTTAGCAATTTCTCCAACTTGGAAAAAGATGATCCTAAACAATAGGAAAATTAAAATTTTTAGATTGCTTTTTATAGATTTCTATTAGTTTGCATCTTCTCTTTACCCTTACTTCATCCAGCCTTAGACACATCAGTATCTAGGTCTGCCTTTCATGGACATTTATGAGTCTAAGACAGGTATGTCTCAGACTAGTTGAAAGTAAATCTAGTTGAAAGTAAATAAATAAAAATATCACACACACACACACCTGGACCTACATATTTTATAATTCACAGTATACCAATTTATACCTTTGGTAGGAAACATTATAAAGACAAGAAAGAAAGCATTCAAAGTTGTTTAGATGGTTCAGTGGTTTAGTCTGTCTGATGAGTATTGTGTTGTGGGAAAGACTTTAGAACTTTACAGAATAGACTAAGTTGAAGGTAAATGTGATGTGGACATGTATGAAAACAGTAATGATACAGTCAAATGGATATAAAAGTGTATGTTATAAGGCTGAAAAATGAGAAAAACAGAATATATGAAAACATATCAAGCATAGTCAATTGCTGTCAAGTTGTAATTATTATGATTTCCAATAATAATAATTCTATGCTATTAAAAATCCACTGATTTTTAATTAATAAATAAAGTAGTTCTATGCAATTTATGGAAAATAATTTTAAAAAATAAAAAAAACTGCTCATAAATATCCAGTGTTTCAGTGTCTAGTAAGAAGAACTGGAAAAGGACCATTAGATTAGACAAAATTGAAACTTGGAGAAATTTAAACAGAGTAGAAAACCATGTAACAAAAGCTAGAAGATATTCTACTAAAAGTACTTTAAAAAACAACATAGATGTGTGAAGGAAATATAGAAAAATTCAGGACTATGAAAGATATTCAAAAGAGATATAGCTGGGTCATATTGTGGCTCCATTTCAGGTCTTATAAGGTATCTCTATACTGATCTCCATAGCAACTTGAAATTTCACCAACAGTGTATAAGGTTTCCTATTTTACCACATTCTTGCCAACATTTAGTATTGTTTGTTTTCTCAGTGATTTCCATTATAATTGGAGTTAAATAGAATCTCGATGTCATTTTGATTTGCATTTTCTTGATAGTTAATAAGTTTAAACATTTTTTATAGATTTATTGACCACTTATATCTCTTCTTTTGAAAAATGTCTGTGCAGAGCCATTGTCCTTTTGTATTATTGGGTTCCTTGTTGTTTTTAGTATTAAGTTTTTAAAGTTGTGTACATATTCTAGATATTAATCCTCTATCAGAGGAGTAGTCGGCAAAGAATGTCTCCCAATCTGTAGACTCTCTCATTAGGTTCTTGACTCTCCTTTCCTGCATAGAAACTTTTAAACTGATTCAATCCTATTTATTGATTTTTGTTTTTATTTTGTGAGCTTTGGAGGTCTTGTTGAGGAAGTCTTTACCAGTGTCTATAGGTTAGAGAGTTGGTTCTATGCCCTCTTCTAGCAGTTGCAAGGTCTCTGGGATTTCTAGGTCTTTTATCTATCTTGGATGGACTTTTGTGAGGGGTTAACATTTGAAGTTTAATTTCATTCTACTGCAAATGGATAAACAGTTTCTCTACCACTATTTATTGAAAAGGTTGTCTTTTCTCCAGCATATGTTTTTGGCCTCTTTGTTGAAGATCAGGTTGTTATAGGTGTGAGGGTTTCTTTAAGCATCTCCTATTCTGTTCCATTATTCTATATGTCTGTGATTTTTTTTTTTTTGCCAATACTGTGCTGTTTATATTACTATAGCTTTACAGCGTAATTTGAAGTGAGGTATTGTGATGCCTTCCGTGTGTTTTTTGCTGCAAGAATGCTTTGGTTATTTTGGGTCTTTTGTTTTTCCATATAAATTTTAGGACTGCATTTTTATTTCCATGAAAAATGATGTTGCTGTCTTAATTGGAATTGTATTGCATGTATATATTGCTTATGGTAATATTTGGCCATTTTGATGAAGTTTATTCTTCCTACTCGAGAACATGGGAAGTCTTCAGTCAACTATAGGAATACACTCATTTCCATGTTTACAGCATTACAATTCACAATAGCCAAATTATGTACCAGCCTAGGACTCTGTCAATATATGAGTACATTACAAAATTATGAAATATATTCATAATGAAATTTTTCTCAGCCATTGAAAGAAACATAATCATGCTACTTGCATGAGAATGTGTGGAAGTCAAGGATATTATGCTAAATGACATTAGCCAGTCACAGAAAGCAAAGGACCATATGTATTCTCTCACATGTTAAAGATATAAAAAGCTGAGAATCAAGTATAAATGACAGGAGACACTAGTATAATAGGAAAAGGAAATTTGTGGAAGAAAATGAGGAGGAAAAGCAGAAGAGCTGATGATGAAAACAATTCAAATCCTTTGTTCATTCATGAAGTAATCTGTATCAATATAAATATTATCTATGGGGAGGAAGAGGTGGACCCACAGGGAAATATACAATAAATGTTGTGCACATGTATATTTCTGTGACTATGAACATCATCATAATGTATAATTACAATGCACCACTACAGAAAAATATCAGGACTATACTAAAAGAAGAGGAAGGTGAAAGCAAGTAGGAAGGTGAAAGCGAGTGTGTATTTGTGTGTGTGTGTGTGTGTGTGTGTGTGTGTGTGTGTGTGTGTGAGAGAGAGAGAGAGAGAGAGAGAGAGAGAGAGAGAGAGAGAGATTGAATTTTCCCAGAAAACAGAATACACACCTCCTAGCTAACTGAGTAAACTAATAAGCATTGAAGGGAAAAATAAGATAGGATAATGTGCTCCTCCAAGCAAGTATTAATGTTCATTTTTCCAGTGGTTTTCTGCACAGAATAACCTCCTGACCATAGTTAATTAGAATACATATCTAAAAACATAGATAAATTGTATCATGAGTCATTGAAAAGAGAGCGTATGGACTTCATTCTTGGGTCCTTGGATTATAGAAAATAAAGTGAAGAAGTTTATTTAGATATTATTCAGCTGTTGAAATTTGATCATTTTCTTCACCTCTGTTTCTGATCAGATGGGATTTTTGTATCATAGCTCTCATGTCCCAAAGGGATGCTACAGACTTTTTTATTCATAATTATGATTAAATATGTAATCTGCCAAATTGTTTTTGTAGGAATATTTTCCATGTCCCACTTGGTGATAAAAGCCTATTATCAAAACCATGGCTAGCACAATGCTGTGACAGTGCCCCTCTGGGTATTCTGTCTTTAGGGCTTTTTAGTTATGATGAAGAGTATTTAGGATAGCTCTGTATTTGCTTTGAATACCTTCCTGTTCCTCTTTCTTTCTTTCTTTCTTTCTTTCTTTCTTTCTTTCTTTCTTTCTTTCTTTCTTTCCTTCCTTCCTTCCTTCCTTCCTTTCCTTCCTTCCTTCTTTTCTTCTTTCTTCTTAACATAGTCATTAACTGAAATTTATATTCCAAATTTTCATTTCCTTTTTTATCAGTTTTTTGATAAGAGATCCAATAATGTAAGTAGAGTAGATAAATGACTACCAAATTAACATGAATCCCATTTGCCATTTTTATGTGATTAGTAGATCATCCCAAATATAAACATATTTAATTTCCTGACATGGCAATCCATAATGAAGTACAATTTTTACAGAAAGCATCCTCTGAACACCTGTTTATTTCAGGAACATGGATGTTTTCACAACATTAAAGTATAATTAGATCTAGCTTTGGCCAAATTCAGGAAAAGGATTTTAGAATCTGCTACCTCGTAATTAATGTCTAATTGTTGGTAATTATGTTGTTTAGTTTTGTTCACAACCCAATTTATTTTATTTATTTATTTATTTTTCTTTTTTGCTAGAGAGCCCATGCCAATTATACTCTGGCCACAACTGTCAAGGCTATCAACAAATTAAATAGTGATTGCTAGGGCTGCATGATAATAGTCTCCTACCAATTTACATAAAGTAAGTAGGCTCTTAAGCCAGAAAAAGCAAGTCTGTGTTGAATGTTGTATCTCCCTTGTCACTTCTAATTATCCACTAATGGCTAGCCAGGCCAGAATTTAACTCAGAAGCTAGAAGATATATATGGCCACATAAACCCTAGAGATCTATTTACTATCATGTTTAAATTATTTGGGCAACATTTAAAAGTTGTATGGTTTGAGAAACATTTTAACAAGATTTCAAATTTAAATAGCTTTCTGACTGCAATTGCTGATGATTAGATTTAGTATAGCAGACTTCAGTCTTTAATATTTTTCTCCATTTTTCTGTTTTGTTTTTCTGCCAAATAACTACTTTACACCAGCAGCTCAAGCCATGTAAAATGACTAGTGTGCATTAAAAGTTCTTACTATCTTATTGATGAAATGTTTTATTTTCTCATAAAAGACCTGTTAAAATTGAAAATAATTTAAAATTTCAATGACTGATTTTACAGTTAAACCGATGAATATTTTTGTTGCAGTAACAACTTCAATAAATTTGAACACAGAAGTTCATAAAATCTCTTGTAAAGCCGTACTATAATGATAATTATGCAATGTTAGCCTATAGCATACTATAAAGATAAGTCTCTGAAAATATGTTCTGTATCACGGTAATGATATATAATACTGAGATCCCTGATAAAATGAATCCTCAGAGTGAAGGTATTTAGGGCTATAATTCACAGAAACAATAGATTTTAGTGCTCTACAGTATATCATGAGAGTGACAACTTTGTGATAGAATGTAATACATAATCCCCTTGGTCATATGCTCCAATTCTTGTCTGACCTGAAGAACATTTTGTCTCTATTTTAATAATGGTTCCATGATTCTTAGCATCATAGAGTTGGTAGATATAAGACCTGTACTTGAAGGTATAACTAGCAATGTAGTTTCAATTAGGGGAAGCTATCAGCATTTTCACTGTATAGAGCTTTCCTGGTAAAAGAAATATTTCACTTTCTGAAATAAAAGAGCATTCATTAACATGGCCTCAAGTGACTGTATATTACAGCTGAAGTGAAAAATATGAATTTTAAGGCAAGCTATGGGGCCAGGATATCCAGGCATATATATATGTAAAGTACATGGGAAATCTTTCCCATCACTCATTTACATATGCCTTTATGGTTTCTCCTGGAAGCCCAGTGTACCTCGTGGCTCCCTCTTCCCTCTTCAGCAAACTCTATAGCTGGATGTTACTAGGCTCATCCTTTCTATCACTGGAATTTGCTGAGCACAGATTATGTGCTAGTCACTGTGCGAGGGACTGAGATCACAAAGGAGAGATCACCACAATATCCTTGCTGAAAATAAGTAATTAAATGAGCCACATATGTCACTTATTATCTCAACGAGATTCTGATCCTATGAATTCTTAGTTGCCTACCCTCCTCACTCCTCACACTAGATTCTGTTGCCTTCCTGTGCTGAGTTCAACAATACCTACAACTTAACAGTATAATTATTATTTAAGATTTCTGAGAATAACACCTATACTTTCTTTTCTTACCTCTATTTACCACCCAGATTGTCAAGCATCAGCTTTCTTTACCTGAGTATCTCACATTTGTATTTTGTCTGTGTGTGTGTGTGTGTGTGGCAGGGGGGGGGGAGTTCATACCTTTAGCAAATAAATGCCAATAATCTAAACTAAAATAAAATTTTATAACAGCAAAAGACTTTGAATGTATAAAGTACTATTTTTCATGTGAGAGAGGTTAGGATTTTTAAAAAATCTATAATTGCAAATTTTCCCTTTGTTTCAACTAATTTTTGTATTTCTATAGGAAGTTAACTACACCTCTCTTAGAGTGCTTACTACATCACCATAGTTTATTGTTTATAAATTTCCCTTTCTGTGTGGCAATGTTTAGGACAGATGAGAGGCATACATAATTCTGGATAGCAAAACATTAAATCTAAATTGTTTATTCCAGAAAAAAAATTTTACCTTTAAGCATATTATAAAAGCATGCTTTTTATAAGTTATAGATAATTGTGTATAATAGATAAGACTAGTACATATTTGTATATACACTAATCATATATTTGTATACACACACACACACACACATATATATATAATATATATCATATATATCATATATATAACAAATGTACATGCATATGGCAGTGGAGTTGTTTCATAAGTTTTAGCAATCTACAGGTTGCTCAGTTATCCAGCTTCACTATGCATAAATTTAGGAACTTCCAGGTAAAAAAGAATTGACCCCTTCAGAAATGAAATTTTTAAAATGTCTGTGTTGGTCAGATTGGGCTGTTGTAAGAAGATATTGTGGACTAAGTGGGATAAACAAGAAAAATATATTTCTCATGGTTCTGGAATCTGGGACATCCATGATTAAGGAGCAGGGAAACATGTGAAGGCTCCTTTACTTCCTTACAGACAATTACTTTCTCTTTGTATTTCACAAAGGCTTTTGGTCTATGCAGCATGGAGAGAGAAAGTGAGTACTATGATATCTCCTTTTATCAAGATGCTAATACAGTATAGTCAGGGCCCCATCTTTGTGACCTCTCTTAAGCTCCATCCTAAGTTTCTCTTTCTGAATATGTTCTTACTTTCTCTCTTCATTGTCCATGCAAATACTTTAAACTGTTCATTTGCAACTTACTTAAACTCCAGGCAAACACTGTTGTGCTAATTAGTTAAACCTAAATTCCGATCCCCATTTTAGAGAGAATACATCTGGCTTCACATTAGTTAATAGTTTGTCCCTGGGGGGATTGCCTGTATTTAGGGGAAAAGATCATAAATGTATGATGTTTCCTCAGTTTCCCAGTTTCTGCATGTGAACATTGCTTGTAACCGGGCATTAGAGCACCATCTCACAAAAGCAGGGAGATTCTGACATCAACTTCATATTGGAGTGATGTAGAGAGACTTTACTTTTTTCTAAGTTTACTCTCTTTGTCCTTGGAGGTTGAGTATACTTCAGTTCTGAAAATTACTGTAAATGGAAATAGTCTTAGCAGCAGTATTTTTGAACCTGAGATGCATTATTTGTATAATTTAAATTGTGTTTTAACTTTTATTATACACAATACCTCTGAAACTTCAATAGGTTATTTTCTGTATGACTAAGAAGCTAAACTTGAATGTTAGGTATATATGGTAATTGGTTAAGGATATTTTATATTTCAACTTTGAAAAGTAGAGTTCATTCAAAGAAAAATATTACAATATCTAATTGGAAATGTTGAGTTTAAAGCTGGCCTTTGAAATATTGACAAAAATTATCTGTTACAGTTTGTATTAGCTATAGTCCTTACTGTTCTATACCTAGACACATGATAAATTTTATTTTTTACAGCACTGGAGATTGAACCCAGGGGCATTCTTTCTCCAAGCTACAATCCCAGCCCTATTTTTATTCTTTATTTTGAAACACAGTTTCACTAAGTTGCAGAGGGCCTACCTAAGTAACTGAGGCTGTCCTTAAACAGCAATCCTTCTGTCTAAGCCTCCCAAGTACTGGAATTATAAGCATGTACCACCACACCTGGTAGATAGAAATTTTACAACAGGCTTATAATCAGTTTAAAATAAGGAAGTCTTTCACCAAAATTGTCCATTGTTTATGTATTTTATTTTTATACAAGTTATTTTGAAGAGAATGTATTTGAATAGCTATTTTCTTATCAACTAAAATTGAATTCATTTTATTTTATGGGCAGTTACTTGATAAAACTTTCCTCTGTTAATCTTGTGGCTTTTCACGATTGCATCTCTTTTTAAAACTTATCTGGTGTTTATGTTAACATTTGATTTCTACTAATAACCACAAATATCAATGTCTTATAAATGAAAGTGTTTGTTCAATTTGTAGATCAAATAGCATGTGTTTATGCATGCATAGTGGTTATTAATCATTCCTATTCAATATATAGAACACACTGACTATTTTTCAAGTACTTTCTAGTTGCTTTAAATAAATTTATGAACAACACAGTACAAGAAATGAAATTGACCTCATTGAACATAAAGGTTATTAGAGGCCACATTAAAAAACCATAATGTTTCAATTATTTTTGTGATAAATGGGATATTTAGAAAATACAAGGTACAATTACAGCAGTTAATGAGGGGTCTCATCAATTATAAGAAGTCAAAAATAAGCATCCTTGCTAGAGTGACATTTAGCATGAGACTTAAATAGCAAAATTAATCATAGGAAGAGGTGGAAGAAGAGGGTTTGGAAAAGTTTATTACGTGTGAAGGCCTTGAGGCAGAAAAGATTAACAAGACCACTGTGGGGATAGAAGGCAAGGAGAGGGATAAAAGTACTAAATGATGGAAGAGTAAGAGCATAAAGAATCATTTGAATTTTTGGAATTTACATTGGATCATTGAGAAACCATGAAAGGATTTTATCCAGGATTGGCTTGCACAATAATTACTGGATGAAAAATGAATTGGATCACATTAACAGATCGGGATGAAAAGGTAAAGCAACTAAATTTTTCATACCCTGCAAATAGTTAGTGAATATGAAATTGATGCAAATATTTTGGACTATTATTTGGCATTCTCTAGTAAAACTAAAGCCTTATATATTAATTTTCTGTGTGTGTGTGTGGTACTGGGGGTGGAACACAGAGGCTTTCTACCTCCAGGCTATACTCCCAGACCTGTTTTATATTTTATTTGGAAACAGGGTCTCACTAAGTTGCTGAGAGCCTCACTAAGTAGCTGAGGCTGGCTTCGAACCTGTGCGATCCTCCTGTCTCAGCTTCCCAAGCGCGGGGATTACAAGCATGCACCACCACACCCAGCAAGTCATATATTAAAGGAAAAGAATTTATCTTTAGTGTTTGAAGTTCCTACCTGTGTATGTACATAGAGTTTGTTGCAATGTATATATACAGTTTGTTGAAATGCCTTTATATAAATGTAAATTATTCATTTTTTTAAAGAAATATACACTCAAACATTTTTACTATTAAGATGGATAAATAAATTGTTTTATATTTTTGCAAGGGATTGTTGCACATCAGTGAAAATTTTAACAGCAGTTTTATATAACATAGTACTATCTGGAATATAATTTTGAATGTAAAATCATGTTTTAGAAAACTATACTTAGTGTTATTCTGTAGTTAAATATTTTACATGCAAGAAAAGTGAATCATATAATTTAGAGATAAAGATATAAATGATGAAGTTTTTAAAAACCTTAGGAATGAATGATAAGGATAAAAGTAAATAGAGTAGTTTTATCTTAGTAAATAGGATTAGGGAGAAGCACACAGGGGTTTCTGAAATTAGATGATGGGTAAATTAAGTATTTTGGTTATTTTAGCTTTATATCTTTCTTAGTACTTTTTAATTTTCATAGTTACTAGACATTTAATAAAATTATAAAAGTAGATTATATAATTTGATGAATTTGAACATATACTTTTCAGTGTTATCAGTATAATCCAATATACATATTATAAATTACTCTTGGATGAGCTAAGCCATGAAGGAAGCCATAAAGATGTGGGAAGATGTTACAAGAGACCTGAAGGATAAGGATTGTCCTGAGTGGCCTTTCTTACGTCCTCTTAAAGATTTTCCTTCTTGTATTCTCTGGCATATGACATTAATGTCGAGAGTTCCCCTCTGCCTTTTTTTCTGCATGCCAGATTTTTGTCCACTAGCTGCGAATCCATCTGAAAATATGCCCAGTTCCTGAAATTAACCCCCCCCCAAAACTATTTAAATTTGAATATTCCTTTGGCACCTTTTCATACTTATTGTTATTTTAATAAATGCTTAAGGTAACACTTTTCTTACTGATTTTAATCCTCAATGTTAGTGTTTAGTAAATAGGTGACATATATTGCTATAGTATGAATGTGCACCCCAAAAGTGTGTGTATTGGAAACTTGAGCCCCAAATATAGGTATTGATGATATTTACGGGTTAGCCTTTAAGACGCTGGTAAGATTGGTGACATTTCAGAAGTGAGAGACCCAAGTTTGCATGCTTACTTTCTTGCTATGTTACCACATAATAGGAAAATTAACACCACGTACAGGTTCCTTGGTAATGGGTAAGTAATTGTTCTATATAAATAATCCAGTTTCTAGTATTCTGTTATAGCAACAGAAAATTGACTCAGACATATTAATTAGGTGATGCAGAATAAAAAGAATAGGAGTTAAATTAGATGATGCTGTTATTCCGAGATGTATTGAATTGGAATTGCCTGATATATCCAAGTGGGAATAATGAGACAATTGTGTTGTACAAATCTCCAAAGAAATGTCTACACATTTCTTTGTAAAACAAAAACTTTTTGAAAACAAAAACTTTTGTAACATTAGACATTTGAATAGGTAAAATTGCCTAAAGATAAAGATTTTGACTAGTAAGAATGGGGGTAGAGGTTATTTCTTTTTTATTTAAGGAATTTAGGAGAAAACAAATAGGTTATAGTTTCATGAAGAAATACATAGTTAAGAAAAGTAATAGGATTTTATATTCAGAAAAATAGAAAAAGGTTACTGACTTCACAAAAAAGTGAACCAATAAAAATTAAAATAATAAATCATTGTAAGACTAAAAAATAAAAAAGGTTACTGACTTAACTGAGAATATATAAATGGTGGTGAATATCATTTATTTTATCTTAGAAATAATGGATATCAGGCATCTAGGAAATTACAGCTGAGATAGCTATCAAAGAGTTGAATATAATAATCTAAAGTTTGAAAGGAAGATCGGAATACCAGATAAAAATTTCACAGTATTATCTAAATGAACTCATCATAGTTGCAAGGAACAGAAACAATGTTTTTCAGATTACAAAAGAAATAGTCTGATGAATTCATAGATAGTATAACATTTAAAGAATAACAGACTTAGTAATTTTTAAATGAAAAATGAATAAATGACTGGTACATGCAATAGCATTGTTGAGTGATTATGTTCAGGCTGACATAAAGTTATTTTGAAGAATAATGTTGCAGAATCATATTTCCTCTAGGTGTTACCAATCTGTGAAAAATAGAAAAAAAAAATAGATTCTCCAGTAATGCCACAAATTCTTGCATTATTTTAAGAAGCCATAATATATTTTTTGTCCCAGTTAACAAAATCACTTTCTTCTGTAATCTCTCTGTGGTTAAATCATATTCCAAACCTAAGCAAGTCACACCAAAGAATCATTAAACCTTTACTAAGCAATTATTTTATGTCCAGATTCTACATGTGGCTAAATTGGACAAAAATGTGTTGTGTTTAGAAGCTTCCATCTCTCTTTATCTTGCAGTTAAATTGGTTTACTTCTACAAGATATTCAGATGCTGCTAAATCAAAGAAAGGACATTTTAAAAGCATGTTATTCCATTTAGTTTCATAGTGAAGAACGTAGCTTAGTACACTACTTAAATTGTCATTGTACTTTTGTGATTACTCAACAATTGAAAGAAAAAAAGAAATGTGACAATTGAAAGAAAAAAAGAATGTGACTGAAGGATGGTCACAGTCTGTACAGTTCATAATTTTCTCCTTATCTTCTGGATGTTTTCTGTGACCCACTTACATTTATTCTTATAATACTATGTTAGTATTTTCTTGGCTAAGTATATCAGTCAGCCTTTGCTTTCACTCTTTCAAATAAAGTGATGTATATACCACATTTTCACGATCCACTCATCTGTTGATGGGCACAGAATCTACACACACTAGAATTTTATTCAGCAATAAAGAAGAACAAAATCATGTCATTTGTAGGAAAGTGAATGGAAGTAGAAAATATTTGGCTAAGTTATATCAGCCAGTCTCAAAAGTCAAGGTTTATATGTTTTCTCCCTTATATGAAAACTGGAGAGAAAATCGGAACGAAAAAGAACTTCAGATACAGGCAATGAGTGACCAGTAGAATAGTGGAAGAAAATTTGAAGGAAAAGATGGAGAAGAGAAAAAAAGGAGGGTTGATGAAGGAACAGTTCAAATAATACTACGTCCATACATGATAGAAGCACTACCATTCTTACTAGCATGCATGGGAAGGTTGGGGAGAGGGGTGCAGTCCAGAGGGAACACATCCAGTGTTGTGTGTATGCAGGTTTATGTCACACTGAACCTCACTATGATGTATAATTACAATGCACCAATAAAAGTATTTAAGAAAATAAGATGGTGTACAAATTCTTCTATTGTGGTTGCATGCCTTTCTCTCTCCAGAACTTGAATTCCAAACTAAAAGAAATATATATTTTTTTAATGTTGGGAAATGATTACCAATGGTATTACTTTGATAGACTGACTACTAGTTTCTCCTGCCAAACTTCTACAAACTTTGATGAATCCTGTTATTCCTAATATTTAATTTGTCCTTAAATTCTGAAAATTACCTCATTTTCTTCTAATAAATTCAATGCTTTTATTAATCTCAGGCTTGTTTCCATTGATTATAGCCAATACAAATGCAGAGACCCTATAGATGATTGTTTTTATTGCCCACCACTTGAGAATATATATGTTATCTGGTAGAAGAAAGGAAATATTGAAGGTGTAGTTTGATGGTAGTATTTAAGATGTCACTACTTTCTGGATTTTTGGACTGTTAATAAGTTTAAAAAATATGCGGTTATCCAAAGGTGTCCTGCAGAATTGTCCTTGGTGATTTGAAATACCATAACAACCTCACATATAAGTTTCTTTTTCTGAATTCAGCTGAAATATCTCATTGTAGGAAGCCTGTTATTAGATCTCCCTATGTGACAAACGCCTTTCTCTTAGCCACTCTATCCCTCTCCACTGTTCATCATCCCAGCCCTGGATATCAGCACTCTTCTCCTTTGAATGCATTAGTCACTCATGAATAATGACATAAAAGCCTAGCAATGCTCCAAAAAGAGAGCTTTTTATTATACTTTTCTAACAACCATTAATATCTATAACACTCAGCAGTTTTCTAATTTTCTTTTATAAAAGGACAAGCTGTAACTACATGACAAAATGGTATGAGGTCCAAAACTATTACCAGTTTCATTAGTGAGAATAAGAAAGGGAAAAAAATGGAAAAAATAGGCTATACTACACTATCAGGCACAAGAATATTCTGATACAAAAATGAGAGGTGAAGGATGGTTACTGAATTTATACACATTAATTGCAACAAAAACATACCATACCAAAAAGTATTTTCTTTTTCAAATTAAATCTTTTAAGAATGCTTCAAGAAACAAAAATGTCATATTCATGTTTGCTAAAGTTTTGAATCTAATACAAATACTAATAAAGATATATATTCCCATAATAATTTAACATGGTATTAACATGGTATTATTTAGGGAAAACATAGAATAAATTTTTAATCAATTAAAATTTTAATTTTAGAATTATACTTATGAATTCCTTAAGCAATAACATTAAGAAACTGTTATTTAGATCTGTGAGAAATAATCATAATTGAAAATAAAAATGATTACAATTTATGTGTCACATAAAATTATTTGTAACATAATTAGCATCACCTTAAATTATTACATGTTGCTTTCTCTTTTAAAATTTAAGATAAATAGAAACTTCAAATGCATTTAACATTTAGTTTTTTTTAATTTTTTTATATTTTGGTGGTACTGGGGATAGAACCCAGAGGCTTTCTACCTCTAGGCTATACTCCCAGATATATTTTATATTTTATTTGGAAACAGGGTCTCACTAAGTTGCTGAGAGCCTCACTAAGTAACTGAGGCTGGCTTCGAACCTGTGTGATCCTCCTGTCTCTGCCTCCGAAGTGCAGGGGTTACTAGAGTGCGCCACCACACCCGGCTAACATTTAGGTTGCTAAATACATGTTTATAGTGACATTAAACTAAAAAGAATTTTTTTAGACTTGAAATAAAATCTAGATTTAGAATCTAAGTTTTTCACAGATTTACATGTCTTAACTGTTTTTTTGTTTCATTCTGAATATGTTAAATACAAAAAAATAATTCAGTACAATACCACTAATAATGCCTTTCAAATTTTTACCACTCAGTAAAGCTTAAGCTTTTTACTACCTAAATATTTATTACAGAATATCTATTAAGACTCAAACTCTGTTTTTATTGCCAATTGCAACTTCTTTTCGGGTCTTGACCTATAAAGAATTTTAATCTATTTATCAAAGATAAGGCAATATAGTTACCAGATAACTTTGTAAAAATTTAGTAAGTCAGTATAATAATCAATGGCTTAATTCCATTTTCTAATCTATTAGAGAAACCCTCATTGTGTTTAGAGGTTCTAAAAATTTTCTCAAAAGAATATTTGTCTTGTCTATTGTAGGTTTTCAGTTAGGGGGATCATCAGGCTGATCTCTTGTTTTTTAGTGTTTTATTAATAAACTCCCTCATTCTTCCAAAAACTTAAAGGGTAAGCGAGGTAGTGAAGACTTCATGGATAAATAAACTGACTAAAACTTTAAGAAATAATTTGATTTAGATTTGGTTGCAAATTTCTACAATGGTTAAGTATTTGTTCCTCAGTCACTCTGCTCTGGTAAAGAGGACAGATGGCCTTTTGACATAATCTCATTGTTTAATTTTACTTGCCTCATTGAAATGTATCTTATAAGCTATAACATTCTCATTGTACAATTCAATGAATTTTAATATATTTTTGGAATTCTGTAATTTTCACCACGTTCTGATTTTAGATTGATCTTAAGCACTGTTCACTGATTGTAAAAAAAAAAAAACAACAAAACCTTATTCTCAGTTATAAGCAATCTCTATTCCACTACCAGCCTTAATAACTAATAATCTAATTACTTTTCCTATGTACTTGCATTTGAGAGACATTTTGCATAATATCTATGATATATTTTGAGAAAAATATTTACTGCCTAACATGTATGTATTTACAAAATTTCTTAGTTATAATATGTGGACTCCTCCAGTATCTCTAAATCAGCGCTCTGCTATCAAAACAATAATGCATAATCGCTCTCTTCTGAAACTATTCTTAAGCATATTTGAAGAAGGCACGGAAGTTTCTTGGCCATAGGGCTTATATATATACTTAAGTTAACCAGACATAATCAAATTTTCTACAAAAAAGATACGGTGTTACATGTATTACTCACAGTTGATAATGACTACTGAGCATAAATATCAACAAAATTTGGTAATATTGGATTTTTGAATTTGTGATTTCATCAGTATAACATTATAGTTTTAGTTTTTTAGTTTTTTATCACTTGCAAACTAAATATCGGTATACTTATAACCTGGTCAGTTTTTTCAGTGAACTTTATATTATCAGTTTTATTTCAGTTTACTGTTTAATTTTCCTATTCCTAAATATTATTGCATCTCTTATTTTAAAAGTTATTGTATATTCTAGTAATAACATGTTTTGTCAATGACTTCTTTCAACTTGCCATTTTTACGATTGTCTATCTTATTTTGTAATTAAACAGTAATCACTCAGCATTTAGGTCTTTCTATACCTTCAACTGAATTTGTGCAAAGCTCACTATAAAGCGAACAATTAACAAAGGAATTCTTGTAGGCTCTTAGAAAAAAAATCTCAAGTCTCAAATTGTCAGCAGACGATTCTCTCATACAGAGTATGTAGAGAATGGGTCATATTACATTTAAGCTAAAAATATATGTAGATCCAGTAAAGAAATCAAATCTATGAAGATAATGAAAAAATGAATGGTAACATAATTTAGAGATAAATGCATACTGTGACAGTGTGACAATCAATTTGGGATCATTTTTGAGAACAGAGATGACAGGATTTGATAATGTCCATCTTTCATTTGTGTCTTGGTTACAAGAAAGTTTCTACAAATATTTTTACTCATTTATAATTTTGTAAGATTTTAGAAGACCTGATGAAAAGAATTATTATTCTAGGTCATAAATTCAATAGGAAAACTCAGATCAAATAAAGAATAAAAAATTAAACACTTAAATATTGAACTTTAGAATCAATTTATATTGATAAAGAAGTTCATATTCTACTCAGCATGAAGCTCCTATTGCATCCAAAAGTTATATGCTATATTTACCTCCAAATAAAGAAACCATTAAAGATGTTCCAGCCAGTCAATCAGAAAATAGTCATTGAACATTCATGGAATATATTGATGCTAGTTTCAGGATTAGAAATTTATTTTTCTTTCTCCTTTTCTTTTCTTTGTTTTAAATTTCAGCATTGGAATAAAAATTCATGAGACTGCACAGACTGGCAGTTCCTAAAATAACTTGATGTGGGAAAGCTGTCCAGATAGAAATCAAATTCTTACCATCAAAAGAGATTAAGGAATTATTCTATTCATTTTAATCATTTGTACAATTTACAATTTTACTGCCTTTAGTGTTATCTATTCTGATTTGAAAGTGCACAAGACAGTTTTATTCTTATAATTGAATCGAACAGGACACAGGATAGTTCATATTTGAAGAAGAATATTAATTATAGCTGCTATAGTAATGTACCCAAATTATAGTTATATAACACAGCCTAAGCTGCTTAATTTTAAAAATTAAGCTGAAGCTTTTCTTAATAGTTATATTGCACAGACTAAAAATGTCAGTTTTTATGAATCATCTCTTTATTGTGGTACAACTTTGTTTCTTGTCAGTAAATTATTATTAAAGAGTTGGGAGTCTGGTAAGATAAATATAAAATATGAATAATGATATGAAGACAACCAAATTTATTAAAATGTTTAGTACACTTTTATGGAGACTGTTAAAGCAATTTCTGTACAAAGAAAGAATTTACTATCAGCCTTCTTTGTTCTTTGGTTCTGTATCAAAACATTTAACCACCCGTGGACTGAAAATATTGAAAAAAATTCATTTTTAATGAGCATGTGCAGATTTTTATGTCATTCTTCTATAAACAATTCACTATAACTACTATTTACACTGTAGTAGGTATTATAAGTAATATAAAGATTACTTAAAGTATAAGGGAAAATGTAAGTCATACAAAAATATTATACCATTTTGTATAAGGAACTTAAGCATTCATGTATTTTGATATCCATGGAGAGTGTTGGAACTAGCTCCCCAAATGCACTGAGGTATAAATATATACATAATATATAAATGCTAAATTTATTATGCAAATTGTCACAAAATTTTCCTCTGTTAATTTATATATATCATACCAGCTATTATACAGATTCTTATACTGCAAGAAAAATAAATGGGCCTAGAAAATATCCAAATGAGAGTTTATGAAGTAATGAAAGAAATGGAGAAATCACAATGTCAAGAACATCTTAAAACTGAGACAGGAAGTTAATAATCAATTTTCAGGGTAAGACTATATATTATTGGTTCCTATTCCAGATATTACATGTATGTTATCCTACTATTTTTCACCAAACTAAATAATGAAAATCATTATTACATTTTATGTAGGATAAAGATGAGGCCATTGAGAATATTTACTTGCACCAAGCCATATAGCTAGCAATTGACATGATCTTTCAGTTGTGTGTGTGTGTGTGTGTGTGTGTGTGTGTGTGTGTGTGTGTGGTGTACCGAGGATTGAACCAAGAGACATTTTACCTTGTAGCTACACCCTCAGCCCTGTTTTTATTTTTATTTTGAAACAGGGTTTCTCTGGGTTGATGAGAGTCTCACTACTTGTAAGACTGTTGTTAAACTTGAGATCTTCCTATCTCATCCCCATAAGTATTAGGATTATAGGCACGCATCACCACACCTGGCTGATTATCCTGTTCTTAATACAGTTACTCATCCTCTTTATTCCTCTTCCACTTAAAAGGATAAGTGATGAGATCCAGAAAGCTTGAGAGACCATGCATGCACACATCTCCACCATCTTTTATCCCATTAAGATGTATGAATCTAATGTACCAATAAAAAAACTATAAAGAGAAAGCTTTAGAGAAATAATTATAGAAGTAACACAAAATTTTATTATTTAGTGAATAATCACATTTTAATAGCTGAATCAGAAGGAAAACATATGTTAACAGTATTAGCAGTAGTATTCCTAACAGTAATGATAGTAGTGATGTGATGGTGATGTCAATGGTAGTTAAAAAAAAAGCTTAATGACTAGGTAGTACTAATTCATCATATATGTTCAAGCTAGCTCAGTTTCAATTTTAGTTCAGTGGAAAGTTTAATGAGGAATATTTGGCCACATTTGTTTGAATGTTATAAATGTAAAATTAGCTTTATATCTAGATAGTAACATACATTTTAATATTAAACAACACATGTATTAGTATGAGCTAAATATTTAAAAATTGAGATTATTCTTCCAAAGATTATATGATATTCTTGTTTGTGGAGGGGACGAATTTCTATCAGCTTTCTTAGTAAAAATAGAAAAAAAAGGAAGGTAACATTGAAGAATTATCTTATTTGTATGTAAAATTAATCTATATTTATTAAATCGAGTATTCATTGTCTTTATTACTTAGATTTTTAATATATAGATATTGCTTTCGGGATGTAGTTACTCTAGGGAATTTAAAGTTTCAAACCAGCTTTTGAAAATAAAATGTTGTTTTCCTTATAAAATTTCATTGTAAGCTATCTTATTACACTTGGCATGGAAAAGATTATTCTCAGAGTTTTAATACTTTGTGTTCCATAATGATTTAAATGGAGTTATTTTTGTACTTGTTATAACAATTTCTAATATTTATTCACCTGATCTAACCAATGGTGTCAAGGGAATGAATCTTTCTGAAGATGAATCTTTAGTGTTTGCATTTTTTTAAAGAAATTTTTAAGAAACTTTAAAGTTCAGGGATCACCTCCCCCTTGGGCTATAAGTAAAACAAAATGACACCGCTCCTTTGAGAGGAATATGATTCCATCTCTGTAGACACTTGATTAAAGACACTTGGTTAGGAACTTGAACTCACTTATATCATACGTAATCAATGTTCACCATCCCTCTGAGTCAATGCTCCCTTTTGTTAATAAAAGTGTTTTAAGTCTGGAGTGTCCCTGGGATTTTTCTACTGCAATGTGCTTTCTGTTTTCTGAGTGGCTTCTGATTTATTTAAATTTACATTCGTTATATTTTTCTGGAAATCCTCACATGACTCAAGACACAATGATGACACAATATTTATAGCGAAATCCTGAGATCTACCTGTAGGGAAACTTCCTTTCTCACGATGGCATAAAATAAAGTTATGAGGTTTAAAATTGCTGCCGCTATGTTGCTACCATAGGGATTGTCAGTTTGAGAGCACACAGCACAGCAGCCTGATAAAACCATGCCTAAAACTTGCCACACCACTGCATTTTCAGCAGAGTGAGTATATTGAATAATTCCCTAAAACATTTAGAATTTGAAAAAGAGAAGAGGGTGCCATAAAAATAAAGTGCACAGTAGCAAAAGTGAAGTCACTTGACAGGTGTGAGTGAATGATATACAGGGAGACAAGTGAAGAAAATGTTTCAGGAAGAAATGGATCGACTGTCAGTTTTGCTGAAAGTCTGAGTATGTTGTGAATGGCTATCAGAACTGTGGATGCCCTCGGTGACCATGGCAAGCTTGCCCAACATGGGCCTAAGAGAGGAAGAAAACGAGACACTCCTAAATGCCTTCCTACATTTTCTAACATTTTTTTAATTTCCTTTGAATTTTCCCAGGTTGATAAATACATCTTTAACAATAATAAAATCGTTTCTTATTTTATGTTTTCCTCTTATTTTGTTGTCTACAGTGTTTTAGGCAACTGTTAAATTTAGTGTGATAATGAGACAGCCTTAGTTTGTTTCTGATTTTAAACTTATGCTTCTGCCTTAGCATCCACAAATAGTTTTAAAAAGCAAAGCAAAATGAAACTGAGACCAGATAAGTTTTGAGACAATCCAGGCTTGGTGGGGCACGCTTGTAATCCCTGCGTTTGGGAGGCTGAGACAGGAGGATCGTACGGGTTCAAAGCCAGCCTCAGTTACTTAGTGAGGCTCTCAGCAACCTAGTGAGACCCTGTTTCCAAATAAAACATAAATAGGTCTGAGGGTATATCCCAGAGGTAGAAAGCCTCTGGGTTCCACTCCTAGTACCACCAAAAAAATTTAAAAAAATAAAAATAAAAAATTGACATGAGACAAAAGAAAAAAATACATTGTTTTAGAACTGGGCGATGTTTTGTGCCAAGTTGGTTCATAATTTCTCGACTTCCCTGATGAGCTGTATTTATAACTAGAAAAGAAGGAAATGAAATGCATAAATAAGCAGGCTCGTGCAACTCAGTGTTTGCATTATTTGTGAAAAGTTTGGAAGCCTTTAGCTTGGGACTGGCTAAGGCTTTGGCTCCAGTGATTGTCCAAGGCTTGGTTGTTTGCATACTAGGATATATTCCTAGGTTGGGATTACAACTTTCTAGCACAAAACATTTGCTAGCCTTGGCCAAATTAAACATTACATACATCATATAGTATCCTGTATATATAATATCCCTGAAATAAACTCCACTTGAAAAGTAATTAATAAAAATCAATAAATCAATGAAAAGTATTATTTTACTGTAGTGACTATTTAACATAGTTGTATTCAATTTAGAATTTCAGATTTCGTATACTAATCAACCCTTGTATAACCTTATTGTTTTTATTTTAAAAGGTCATTAAAATATATACAATGTGGTAAAGTATGGTAGCACACACCTATGGTTCCAGTGTTTGAGAGTCTTAAACAGGAGGACTGCAGATTCAAGGCCAGGACAAGCTAATTTAGCAAGATCCTGTTTTAAAACAAAACATTTAAAAAGCTGGGGTATAGCTTAGAGGTAGATCACCCCTGGAAAATCTCCATTCTCCCCCATCCCCCGTCACTCTCTCCCTCTCTGTCTCTCTGTCTCTGTCTCTGTCTCTCACTCTCTGTCTCTCTATCTCTGTCTCTCTGTCTCTCTCTCTCACACAAACACACACAAATATAAATGTATACTAGTTCTACATTACAGAAGAGTTTTGGATTTTGGTTGTGTACGCAGGTCAGCAGTGTGGCTCCTTCTAGCTTTAATTCAGGGACCTTAGCTCCTTCTATCTTGTGAGCAATATAAGCCTTTATTTGGGATCTTACCAAACTTTGCATACAAAGGAGCAAGAGAAAAAAAGGAGAGAAGTTCATAAACAGTTTTATGGGCCAGGTCTAGATATGGTATTCATCACTCTCGTTCTTGTTCTGTTAGGTAAGAACTTAATCATACAGCCACCCCCAAAAACAAGAATATGTGACAAAATTGTCTGGCTTTGTGTCCAGAAATAAGGTGAAAATGAACTGTGATAAATGACAAGCATTCTTTTCTAGTCAGAAAAGAAGGGAAGTACTAGTCACCAGTGACCCACAGCAATGGCACAGTCCTGCTGGGTTGTCATTCTTTGACCAGAGTAGAGGAAGTCTTTTGATTAGTTACAGATTTTACTCCCTAGGCTTCTTTGTCCAGTAGTTACAATGTCCTAACTCCATCTGCTGTAAGATTTTTCCCTAACTATTACCCTCTCTAGAGAGCTTACAAGAGACTCACATTTGCGAGGGGATTTTCATCAACTGCTCATTTCCTGCTCACATTTCTGTGTGGGGGTTGGATGGAGGTTGAATGCAGGAGCATTCTACCTCTGAGAAAAACACCTAGCCCTATTTTATTTTTATTTTTAAATTGTTTCCCTAAGTTACCACTTGCTGGCCTTGAATCTGTGTTCTTCCTGTCAGCTTCTCATGTACTGGAATTATTATATGTGCCACCATACCCAGCTATAAAGAATCATTTTAATGTTAAAAAAGATGCAATAAATTTTAGATCATTCTCCCCATTTTCTTAGTGACATAAAATATTTAAAAATTAGAAAATTTCTGATGATTGATTTTGGTTATTTTATTGTGTAATTGACCACAAAGTGCAAAACACTTTTGCATTCTTTTATTATAATACCTCATTAATTGTGTAGATAAAACACTAAATTTTGGCTCATAGCTTGATGAAAATATTATATTGTTTTCTGTGTTGTCACAGTTTTTTAATTTGTTCTTAAAATACAGCTCCATGCGTCAATATATATATGTCTGAGGTTATTTCTAACTAGTTTTCATTTGAGTTATCTTCAACCTGAGTTAATTTTAGGTAGTATACATACTTATTATTATTTCAATATTTGAAGATTTTCTTTGTTTTTAAAACTTTTATCATTTTTCGGCTTTATCACATGTCAGAAACTGTTATATCATTTTTTAAATTTTTGTTTTTATACATTTATTAGTATGTTACATTTGACTTATATTATTATTTTTGGAAAACATGTTGTGATTTCTGAACACTTGTTTCTTAGTATATTCCATGCCAAATATAATATGGCCAGTAAATTATCTTTGTTAGTTGTACAACTAACATATTCTATTTTTTTAATCTTTCTTAGACTAATAATTTATGAACTGTTCTCTAGAATGCTTTGCTTATTCTCTATTTTTAAATTATCTGTTATGCATTTACTGCTTTATAATTTACTATAGCCCCTATATATCTTAAAATTGATTAATATTAAAAGCACTCTACTTTTAATAATTTCTTTGTTCACCATTAAATATCAGCACTTCAGTTGCATATAAAATTTAAAAAGTTTTATTTAAAGTTCATTTTTAAGCATTTTATACTACCTTGTCTCCAACAAATGATAGACAGTTGAATTTTGCTTCAGGATTCCGTCTGAAAACTTTTGTCATCATATAATTATAACTAATAGATATAATCTTCTGCCTTATGATTTAATGTTTTTCATTTTTAGCTTGATTTTTTTAAATTATTCTTATGTGTAGAATATATTTTACTTGAGTGAACAAATGAATAAATAATTCATTTCTAATTTTCAATATAGAAATTTTCAGACTTCTCAAATTTGTGCAATTTTCATTTATGTTCCTATTTGGGATTTTTTAATTACTTTTTAATTTGTCATTACCTCTTCTGTCTTTATGAAGTATTGACTATTTTCAGGATCCTAAGTCATCATTTACTCTAAGCATGCCATTTTTCAATCATAGTTTCAAAAGCAATAAAGCATGTTTCAAAATGTTCTAATCTTCCTTACAGTACCCTCATTTCATAGAAAGGAATTTATTCTCTTTCTTCACTGTAGTCTGATAGAAAATACACAGATTTATTTTACCTTGTTTTATATCCTTGTTTGTTTGTTTATTTATTTATTTATTTATTTTTGCTTATTGAATAATCTGCTCTGTTGAGATCTGTAACACATTTTATGGGTCAAGAAAATCCATGCCCTAATACCTTACTCTCACAACTCCTCCCCATACACATACTGGGAATACCACCATATCTGCCCTTTATTCTTCCAAGTAAGGGAGTTGAGTTTTAGTTGGAATTTTATCTACTTTCCCTATAAGAACAGTTGTTAGATGCAAACACAGTCTTAGGGATTGTGTCCATTCTTTCTTCATTCTGGTCACATTTCCACTAAATCTCACAGTATTCTATGTTACTTAAAGTGTATAGTATATGAGTATAATCTTCTCCTAGTTTTTAGGTGTGATGCAAATTTACCCATTAACTGAAGAAAACAGTGATGTGTTTAAGATATGCTCTCACAGGCAAAGGAAATTTTATTTGATCCAGATGTCTTTTTTCTATGTCTGGCAAATATATATAGTACTTAGGGGGATTCACTATATTTGTTGCATGACTCTGTGTGTATGCTAGGTACAAACCATAAGTCTCTCAAAACTCCATCCAACTGCCTGAAGCAACCTCTTCTAACTTTCTGAATAGCATAACTACTCTAAGACCACAGAGACCTCCCAATGCTATTTTCAAAGAGTGATGATCGTAGTATTATTCAGCCCAACTTTTATGAGCCACATCTGCTCCAAAGGCCATTAACACTACCGATACACAATAGAAAAGTTTTGTGAGCTTTGCCAGGGTAGGACTTATTTCTTAGCAATAGTGTAACTTCTGAAGATAGGAAATTATATTAAAAACAATTCTTACTACTTCATACCTGTCCCATTATTTCTACCTCTAACAAGTTGCTTAAAATTTTCTAGAGTGTGGAATATATTTTTGACTAATATATAGTGCTAATGTAGCCTTTTCAGTATTTCTTGTCTTTAGTTATGTTTTTCACCTAGCATAGCACCATAGCACTTGGCATATGTTGAGTAATCAAAACATACTTATAAATAATCATCATTAATATGTTTACATTTTATTGTAAGTTTAAATTAAGTTGTGTGAGATAATCTAGTGAGATGTGAAGGATGCAAATCTGTTTTTAAGAGGATCAGATGTCTATGATCCTGCTGTAGTACCTTGAGACTGCATATCAAAGCTTATTGTTGTAAACTAGCTCATAGTTTGAAAAAATATATTGTACAAATTGTTTTAGAAAAATTTCTTAATCACCCTCAAATTTCTAGGAACAACAAAACATCTCACATTGTTTATTTTAGTTTGTTTTACTTTGACATTGAACTTCTATATGTGGAGGGGTAGTTTTAGTTTGAGTTATTTGAAAAGTGATTCAAAATGGAATTTAGGAATTATAACATAATTATTTTTCTTTTAATTCATAGTAAAATTAAATAAGCAAAATACACATATAAGGGATGTGTAGTATTTTTTATAGGAATTAAAGACTATTCTTACCCCATATTTTTAAAACAACCTGATTGAGTTATATCAAAATATTCTTAAAGGCATTAAATATTTAACAAGATCGTACAGAATAGTAGATCAAAATTAAATGAAAACTAACTTAGGGTGCTATACCTGGTACTCAGAAAGTTCTTACTATAATGAGATTTAAAGATGAAAGAAGAATCTCACACCTGAATTTCAACTAGGGGAAAAATGGATATTAAAAGTGTCAAGCCCTTTGCCAAAATAATCAAAAGTCCTTTCTGGAGGAAGATAAATAACTTCATCATATGTCTCAAACAATTCATATAATATATGTGTGTGTGTGTGTGTGTGTGTGTGTGTGTGTGTATGTGTGTGTATATATATTTATATATTAATTCTTTTTCATTCAATTTTTAGTAGCAAAGATCACCTGGAATGCCAGCAGGGGAAAAACACCATTAGCAAACCCAGAAAAAAATGTTGCAAAAGCAAACTGATAAGCACTGCAGATAGGATAATTATAAGATGTAGGTTATAAAAAAATCTATGCTTATTATACTGTAAGAAATAAAATCTTTAAGATATTGGCAGGGAACCAGAACCTATAGAAAATAATATAGCATATTTTAAAAGTGCCACCAACCAAACAACAGTAAACAAAATTTATGAACAGGTTTAAAATACTTGCAAGTTAAAAAGTGATTTGAGGATTTGGAAGATAAGTATAGAAAAAACTGTCTGGATAATGATTCAGAGAAGCAAAGAGAGAACATACAGAATAAAATGTAAGAAGTGAAAAGAAAATTAGGAAGTTTAATTCAAAATCATTGTATTTATAGGAAGAAGGAAGAGAACATCTTGATCCCACAACTCCTCTTTATACACCTACAGGAATGCCCTCATATCTAGCCTTAATCCTTATTAATAGAAATAAGGGGGGAAATGTTTGAACTTAAATTATTGAGAATTTTTCAGCATTACCAAAATCAATCCATAGATTCATGAACCCCAACAAAATCCAAAAATAATACATACATAGGATAATGTAGGCTGTACAACAGTAACATATTAAATCCACATGTTAAGAATTAATGACTCCAAACTCTATTTCCTGCTCATTGTTGAATGAAAGGAAGTGTGTGATCCTGTTTCACACAGACCCTCGGGGAAAGTTTTAGCATAAAACTCCATCTTGGGATAACTGTCTCAATAAAAGGATAGGATACAGAGAAGTTTAATGGAGCCAAATGCAATATTCATTGAATACAAATGTTTTAACTACTCAGGGTATCCAATCTAATAGTTGGTGAGTTTTAATGATTTGACTGCTAATATATTTTGTCAAAAAATATAATAGCCACCAACAAAAATATCTCCAAATCATTTAGAAAAATAACTTCAAAAGAATTATATAGACAAATTACATCTTAAGTACAAGAAAAATAAACAAAAAGAAAACTAAATAAATGAAAAGAAAACTAAATAAATAAATAAGATAAATAAATAAATAAATAAGTAAGTAAGCCGGGCATGGTGGTATAAGCTTTTGATCCCAGCATTTGGGAGGCTGAGACAGGAGGATCACAGTTCGTGGACAGCTTCAGCTACTTAATGAGGCCCTTTGTGACTCAGTGAGACCCTGTTTCAAAATAAAGAATTAAAAAATAGGACTGGGGGTGATGCTCAGAGGTAGAATGCCCATAGGTTCTATTCTTATCATGGCAAAAATAAATAAATAAATAAGTAAGTAAAAAAGTGTAAGCAAGTGTTTACTCAGTAAATTTTATTGAAGAATGAGGGCTTAATTATTGCCACATTACTGACTTACATAGATGCAATTAAAAGTAGTGAGAACTTCCTGGGTTCTTTTCTCTAAGAGACACTATAATACATCTATGAGATCTTTCTAAATCGTCCTTTCTTTTTACAATTTGCTTGAAGCATATAAATATAAAGATGCATCTGTGCTGACACAAATTGAACCACTTTTGATGCTATATTATGAACACTATAATTTTGTGCAAAATTCTGCATTTATACCTATACATATACATAAATAAAAACATATACACACATTTAAAGAACTTTTATTTATTTTACTTTATTCTTGTTTATTATTCTGTTGATTTCCCTTTAATATACTTTATAGCTTCTCCTAACAGATTAATTAGAAACTTAATGGAACCATTTCCATTAGACTAGCTCATCTTGCAGTGTTTATATTTCTCTAGCATGATGTTTACTTTCTTCATTTATATAATTAACTTAGATGAAATGCTTGCATAGTACTATGTAGATGTTATGGATTAATCACTTATTTATTAGTAAAAGTATCGTATAAATTTTAAACACCAATTATCACGTTTTTACATAACTATAATTGTACTGAAAGTATATAAGGAAAATATGATATTGTCACATTAAAATACTACATAATATAGAAGGCAATAGTAGTAATAACAATATAATTTTATTAAATTTTATATCTTGGGACCCTGAAAGAAAGAAATGGACAAAAAGTTCAAGATGTTTTTATTATAGTACCTGAGAAAATTCTTAAATTGTTCTTTTTTGCATTTGTAAAAAAAAAGCATGTGTTTTTTAACTAATAAAAAACATATATTTCAAGAATAATACATTTAATTCTTTGTATTATAACTTTATAACTCAAGTGTCTAAATTTTTAATAACCGTATTGTGTTAGAAAATATGATACTGATTTTCTAACAAAGACATGGTTCCTCAACATTTTATAATTAAAACAACAACTCCAGTTTGAATACCATATATATATATATATATATATATATATATATTTCAAATTTTTGAATAGTTTCAATAATATATAACAGAGAATTGAAAGGAAACCCATTTGTGTTAATATCTTAAATGGATTATTCATTTGCTGTTGAAAAGGACATATATAATCACAATGTGAAGTGTTAAAATTAATGATATGTAGAATGCCTGAGAGAAACTATGGATGGCTTCACAGAACATGAATAATTGGTTGTGTCTATCTAGGAAAATAAAAAGTCATCTACTTTTATTGAATGTTTTTCTCTTACAAGCATAGAATCTATTGTCTTTTAACTACTTTTTTTGTAAAGTTAACACATATTAATTATAAGAATAAAGCCCTTGCTGTTGAGCACACAGTAATGATTTTTGTTGTAAAACATAAGCAAGATATAATAACTTCCTTCAATTTATTTGAAAACTAAATCTGAGCAATGCAAATAAAGCCAAATAAAGATAACAAAGTGGTATTATTCCATTAATATTGCCCTTTGACATTCCACCAGACCCTCAGTTTTATTATTCTAACATATTTTAAAAAGAATACTTAACAAAAATATGAGTTTGTAAATCCTCTCAAATAGGGAACTTACAATAAACTCTGTCTAGGACATTTAAAGAAATAGATGTTATTAAATAAAATATCCCCATAATTGTATCTTTCTAGTAATTTTGCTTTGAAATGGATCGTTTTATCTGGGTGTCTGGATCAGATCCCATCTCCCACTACTGTATCAGTGCTATAGAAGTAAAAATATAAAGTTAGTTTTTAAGACTCGTATCACTTTAAATATAACTTTTATTTAATGTTTTCTCTCTCTCTCTCCCTCTCTTTCTCTCTCTTGTATGCTAGAGATTAAACCAGTCGCATTCTACTTTGGAGCTACATCCCAGAACCGATTCTATTTTATTTATTTATTTATTTATTTATTTATTTATTTATTTATTTATTTAGAAAACAGTGTCCGACTAAGTTGCTGAGAGCCTCACTAAGTTGCTGATGTTGGCTTTGAAACAATTTCCCTGTTGTTTCAGAGGCATGTGCCACCATGCCCAGCTAATGTTTTATGCTCTTTTGATCTCCAATATTGTTGGTACCACTTAAAGAAAGTTAAAACATGTAACATTGTTTTCTTTTGTAAATTTAATTCTCTTGAGTTCTATTAATGTGATTTTTTAAAAATTTCACAATTGCTACATTGTTGTAGTCAATTATTAGGACATAATGATTTCAATTTTACCATTGGAAATAGTCCTATTGAGATCTTATATCCTTTATAGACTAATAAACTACCATTTCAGATCTACATAAAATGTTGGGAAAAAGCGGAAACATTCTTCCCAGAGGCATACAACCTGATGACATTGCTTTCTAGTCATCTGTTATTTTACCAAAGTAAAAATAATATATTTTATATGGTATAATTATTTTCTATTATCTATAATAGCTCACAGCAATCTTTGTTTCTTCTCAAAACCATCTTTTAGCCAAGTTTTTGTGGAAACATCTAAAATATGTCATTTTTCCCATAATTATAAAAAGAACTCAGTTTGAGCATTCAGCATTAATAATGATTTGGTGAAATAATTTTGAGAAGAATATTATAGTTTGGACCTGTCTTGTATTTGTCATTGTTAACACAGCTAGTCTTTCTATGGTCACATTGCAAAAACATTATATAGTCTAGGATTAAAAACTGCATAGTGGTGCACGCTTGTAATCCCAGAATCTTGGAGGCTGAGACAGGAGGATTGCAGTTCGAAGACGGCCTCAGCTATGACTTAGGCCCTTTGCAACTCAGTGAGACCCTTTTTCAAAATAAAGAATAAATAATAAGACTGAGGGTGTGGTTCAGAGGTAGAATGCTCCTGGGTGTCATCCCTGTACCAGTCCTGGGAATGGCCTAAGAAAATTTGAGAAAGCTATGATTATTAATACATTTCAAAAATTGGGTGAGGGGCAAATCTGTGCAAGGACTTGGTTTCAGCCTAAAAGCAGGCAACTATTCCAATGTAAATTAACCTAGCTCAAAGTAATTAACCAGTCAATAGGAGAGGAGAACTAGGCCTTTCTCTATCTAAAGACAGATCTACATGATAAGCCAGCTAAGATGGTAGGAGGGGTCTACCTTCTTGAACCTAGACACCTCCCCACACCTTATTGGGGGGGAGGTACCTTACAGGGACTTTCACTATGTCAGAATCGCGCAAACAAGATGGAGGTCATGGGTATAAAAGGCTGAGCCCACGTGTAATTCCTTTGGTGTATTCATTTCGAGTCACCCCCATGCCATTTTGGCATGGGGCTGTATTTCTATTTTCTGTATTGCTATCTTTTTAATAAACTTCTTTAAATCTTTAGCAACTGTCCAAGCGATGAATATTTATTCTTAGCTTAGGACAAGAACCCATGGTAATTTTCTGCTTTTTTGGTCATTTTTGGCTTTTGTTATGGGTTGGGGGAAAGTGTGTCCCGGACCCTCGCAGGGGTTCCCGGGGAACAGTTTCCTCAAACCACATTCTCCAAATCTGTAACAATCCCCAGTATGTATGTATGTATGTATGTATGTATGTATGTATGTATATTGTGTATGTATGCGTATATATATAATATATATATATGATACATATCATACATATTTTCATATTATATATTAAATGATGATGTTTACAGGCCATTTTACCTTAGCCTGCCTCAGGTTTTTCTGAGGTAGACATTTTCCCATGTGCTCTGACTTGAAAAACTCCATATCCTTTGTACAGATCACCATGCCTTCTGCCCAGACTTCCTTGCATTTTTTGATATTTTTGTCTTATTTTTGTAAGGACCCTGAACACTAGGACAATGCATCATTAATTTTAGAAGTTATGTAAATCCATTCTTTGAGTCACTTCTTCCCCCAATACACCTAACAATACTCAGGTTTTCCTTTTTGTCTTTTTGTTTTGTTTTGTTTTGTTTTGCACAATTACACGATGAAGTGTCACTGGTTCTTTTTAGGAAATAATCAATAAAAATATTGATCACATATATTAATGGCAATTGTCCAGCCTTTTTTTTTTTTTACTTAGTAGACTCTAATTATCTGAAACTCAAAATCACTATCAAATAAATATAAAGTAAAAGTAAAACCACAATGAAGTATCACCTCACATCTGTTAGAATGGCTGTTATTAAAAAGATAAAACACAAATATTTGCTAGAAAAGAGGATATTTGAATACTGTTGAAAGTGTTAGTGATTTTGAGGATCTTTCATGTAATTGGCCTTGTGTATGTCTTCTTTTGGAAATGTTCAGATCGTATATCGATTATTAAATTAGATTTTTTGTTGTTTAGTTATTTGATTTCTTTAAATATTCTAGACATTAATAATTTGTTGGATGAAAAATATCAATATCTTGACAGGAATTTCCCCACATTTATAGATTGCATGGGATTTTGTCTTGGTCAGCATTCTGACAAAATAATAGGCAACACAATTTATAGGATGGAAGATTTATTTGCTCACAGTTTTTTGGACATTTCACAGGTCATTCTATATCATATGGGTCTGCAGAGCAAAAGAAACGTCATATGGCAGTGGCAAGCAAAGAGAGGGATAAAGCTAGAGCTCTGCCCTCACATCATGAAACCCCAAAACAAAGAGAAAGCAAACAAGCAAGGGAATTCAAATACAAAAGCACAGTCCCTAAGACCACAACCTCAGAACCCATTTCTCTATTCACACCCCACCTTCTAGGTTACCACCCGATAAATCCATCACAATGGAATTTCCCACTGATGAAATTGCAACCCTCATGTCTTAATTATATCAAGTCTGAATATTAATACATAGGCTTTTCAGGGGACAGAATATATTAACCAAAATAGGTAGTAATGGCATTTTAACAATATTAAATTCTTTTAAGCCACGAATGTGGTATGTCTTTCATTTTTAATGTTCTTTTCCACTTCTCATATACACAGCCCTTATTATGTTGAGTTACATTCATTCTATACTAATAGTTTGTATTTTTATCATTAAGCAATATTGGATTTTATTCAATGCTTATATACCTAGGGTAAATCTCACTTGATCAAAATGTACATTCTTTTTGTGTGATGTTGATTTTGATTTCTTTGTATTTTGTTGATAATTTTGGACCTATGTTTATCAGGTACATTGATTTTTCGTTTGCTCTATTGTTATCATTGTGCCTTTGGCTGCTTCTGATATCAGAGTAATGCTGGCTCTGTGGATGTAAAATGAGTTTGGAAAGCCTCTCCTTAAATATGGTGTACTATCTTGAGAAGACTTGATGTTAGTTCTTCTTTAAAGGTTTGAAAGAATTCAGCACTGAAACCTTCCAGTCCTTGCTATAAGTATATAGATACTCCTGCTTGCTTTTGGTTTCTGTTGACATTGTATGTCTTCTTATACCCATTTGCTTTTATTCTATATGTCTCTTTACTGAAAAGTGAGTTTCTTGTAGGCAGCATTTTATGGACTACAGTTATTGTTTATTAATCTATTCAACCATTCCTAGATTTTGATTAGAAAATTTAATTTGTTATAGTTAAGGTTATTACTGATTAAAAAAAAGTAAAGGAATAATTCTGATAATTTTTCTCTGGTTATTTGTATATCCTTTGTTCCTTCCCTTCATCTTCATACTAGGGGTTTGTTTGATGGTATATGTATATATAGGCTTTAATTTTCTTAACTTTCTCTTTTGTGCATCTTTTTTACTATTGAGTTTTGTACTGTCATGTGTTTTTAAGATGGCAGCTATCATTTTCCACTCATAGCATTGGGCTCCAGGAAAAGTATTTTATTTAAAAATATTTTAACCTATTCATATATTCCTGCTCCTGCTTCAAATCCCCAAAATAGACAATATATATGTTTCTCTGATTCATTTTAATATGCATTAGCAAGGTCATATAGGTTTTTTTAATTAAGGCAAATTTCTTCTTTAGCCAAAGCTATAACTTCTTACTCAAGGTAATTCATGATCTGACCTATTTGTTGGCTTGGAAGAAAGGAGGACAGGAAAAGTACATCTCTGAGTCAAGTAAGCATTCCACTGTGGGCCACATTACCAGGCAAGGTAACTGCAGGGTATAAAGACACATAGATATTATTCAATGAAAGGGAGAGAGAGAGAGAGAGAGAGAGAGAGAGAGAGAGAGAGAGAGAGAGAGAGAGAATGAATGAATTGTTTTAGCAAATATAGAGGGTTCAAACAAACATAGAACTTGTGATTCTTAGGTCATCTCCAAAAAAAGTTCTATCATACATCTCATGATCCAATTTTTTCTATTTCTCTCTGACATATAACTTTGGCATAGGGAGATATGTGAAAAAAGTATCTTTTTTTCTTTTATATTTCTGATGCCATTAATTAGCTTAGTTTTCCTTTCCTTTACAGACAATGAAGATCTTTGTAGGTGTTTTATTTGTGCTCTTCTTATTTCCCAAGTTTTGTGAAGTGAACAAATATTTTCCAAAACATTGAATTCTCCATTTCTAAGTCTTTTAATAACTTATCAAAAGCTAACCAGACCCAAAGGTATTACAAGTGTCATTGCCCCTATATTCTAATGTGGTGACAACAGCAGAAGTAGGTGTGTCGCCCTCCACCCACACACCATCCCAATATGTCCTTAGGATTTTCTTAGTAATTAGGATGCCATCACTAAAGGAATTAACGAATAGGTCCATGTAATTGCCTGACTGGTGAGCAAGCCAGATCCAGAATTTCATTCTGAAGGTTTACTTGTGTCCAGTACCATGCTTCATAAACTCAGTTTCACATTATTTCTCTTCCTACTACCATTGAAAAGCAAGTTTTTGCTGGCCCCAAACTTAAACACTGCTTCAAAGGAACTTGAGAGAGCTACTAAGAAGAATGAAATGAAAGAGGAAAGGGCGGTGCAAGGTGCATTGCTGAGCGGAATGCATATGTGTTTTTGTTTCCCAGGGGCTTCAAGATGGGCCAGAGAGATGCAATCGCAAAATGTGGTAAAATACCACATTTGTGTTTTCTGAATTTTATGATCTAGAAGAAAATTAACTACTCAAATATTCTTTGGTGTGTTTTATAGGATAATCTGTATTTCTATCATACTTAGAAAAGAGAACTTAGTTTCTGGGATATTCAGTTTCACGATGATTTACCCAAGCATTTCCATCCAAATTTGTACTTTAGTTTTAAATAAAACTATAACATTTCACTCGGAGTCCTCAATAACTCAGAAAACTTTATTAACTGAACTGGATTCAGGATATATTGCAAATTTTAACAATGATTAAAGAAAGATACAATCATATATAGAATCTCAATCAGAGTCCTCAATAAATGATTTTCTATTAAGATTATTACAACAGATAGCATATCCCCCTACACCAATAGAAAATACAGATTCACTTATTAATGATTAATAATTTAATTGAAATTTTTCTGTTATGCTTTTGAAGTTAAACTTTTGATTTTCTAATATACAATAACATCGTCAATATTTTTTTTTCTTTTTTGTTTTGATGGTACTGGGGTTCCTGGAAACCCTTCTACCTCCGGGCTACACTCCCAGACCCATTTTTTTATATTTTCATTTGGAAACAGGGTTTCTTAATCCAGCAAGACTGGCTTTGAACCTGTGTGATCCTCCTGTCTCTGCCTCCCAAGTGCGGGGATTACAAGCATAAGTCTCCACGCCCTGCTGTCAATATTTTTTCATTGAAAATGTTCCTCAAATATTGGCATCAAGTCAGGTGTGGTAGTGCACGCTTGTAATCCCCGTGCTTGGGAGGCGGAGACAGGAGGATCAAGTAGGTTCAAAGCCAGTCTTCCTAGCTTAAGAGACACTGTTTCCAAATAAAAACTATAAAACAGGTCTGGGAGTGTAGCCCAGAGGAAGAAGGGTTTCCAAGAACCTCAGTACCACCAGAAAAATAATATATATATATATATATATATATATATATATATATATATATATACACACACACACACACACACACACACACACACACACACATATACATACATACCTTGGCATCAAACTGGATGTATGGCACATGCCTGTAATTCCAAAACTTGGGAGGCTGAGACAAGAGGATTTCAGGTTCAAAGCCAGCCTCAGCAAATTAGTGGGGCTCGCAGCAACTTAGAGAGACCCTGTTTCTACAAGGTAAATAAAATATGGGTGGAGGTATAGTTCAGAGTTGGAATGTCCCTGGCTTCAATCTACAACAACAAAATTGACATCAATATTTTTTGATGATCAAATCATCATAAATGTTTATATCCATAAGTCTATGAGATTTTGATGATATTATTATATTATTTCTGAAAATATTTACTTCAGTCAACAATGTTAATACTGAAAAGTATTTGATTTACTCCAAACCCTCATCTTTTTTTTTTTTTTTTTTTTGGTGGTACTGGGGTTCCTGGAAGCCCTTCTACCTCCGGGCTACACTCCCAGACCTATTTTTACATTTTATATTTGGAAACAGGGTCTCCTAAGCCAGCGCGCGCGGCTGGCTTCGAACTTTCGCGATCCTCCTGTCTCTGCCTCCCAAGCGCGGGGATTACAAGTGTGCGCCACCACACCCGGCTCAAACCCTCATCTTAGTCAGTTTAAATGACCAGTACTTATTGTCCCATGTGTCAGGAATCCAGCCCAACAGCAGCGGGTCTTGGAGAGATGATGAGTACCGACGACTTGAACACAAACCCACGAGCCGGGAGTCAACTCAAGCAAGATCTCATTTATTTCTCTCCAAGCAATCATATATATAGCACCAAACCATGAGCAGAATCCCCATGGGAAATAGCCTAGCCTATCCGGGATAAAGATCACTAGCACATAGTTCACAGCCAATCCCAGGCCAGTACATGAGCCATTCATGTGTGCGGAACCTCTTTTAAAAGGTAAAACTGCTCAGTCTCCCCACCCATAATGAATGGGGAAACCATGCCTCCGTAGCTTCCTCTAGGCACCATCTTAGTCCCTTTTCTGCTGAATCACTTTACTTAAAGTTTTGCCTCAGGATGCAGGCCACTCAGGCCGAGGGAGGCTGTATCTCCTTAGGCACTGTATGGACACACCCCATCACCATGCTGCAACCCCTCTGGTGTTAGACAATTCTAAGTAAAAAAAAAAAAAAATTCAATAAAATCTTCTCAGATCTATTTCATATAACTTGCACAGTAGACCTTATCAAGTTCCCTACAATAATCTAGAATGCTTCCTCTATCTTCCAAATTTAAAAGTGGAAGAAAAACTAAAAAACTAGTGTTAATTCCTTTATTAAAAACTTTTTTAATCTAAACAATTCTCACTAAATTTACTGCTACTGAGTCTCAGGCAGTATCTTTTTCTATCTGGACTATGGAATACAGCAGCTTCTGACTGATATACTTGCTCCTTCTGTTACCCTGTAATTCTGCGTCTATAGATAAGTCAGCATGTTTACTAATGCCTAATTTATATTATCTTACTTCTACTCCTACAACTGCTTTCCATTAAAACTAAAGCAATTTGTCTTCTGGCCACCAATTAAGTCTTATTTTCTTTCACATTCTTTTTATGTCTTGGTAACAGGAGCATTTTGCTATTTCTTAACATCCTAAGCATATGTATCTTTCTCAGACATATTTTACTTATTAAAATAGCATTGTGAATTTTTCATATGGCTACTATAATGGCTTCAATGTGCCCCCCTATTTATATGTTAAAGTCATAATCCTTAGTATCTCAGAATGGGATTGTATTTGGTCATAAAACCTTTAAAAGGGCAGTTAAGTTAAAAAGACACCCTTAGAGTGGACCCTAAACCAATATGGTATCTTTATAAGACCAAATTAAGGGCATAGACATGCACAAAGGAAAGACTAGGAGATGATACAAGAACGCCATCTGCAAGCCAAGAGGAGAAACCACAGAGAAACCAATCCTCTGGCACTTTGACCTTGAACTTCCACCCTTTAGAAGTATCAAAAAATAAATACACAATGAAGTTTTACTCAGCCATGAGAAGAAAATAATTACGTCATTTTTAGGAAAGCAGATGTAACTAGGGACATCATGCTAAGTAAGATCAGCCAGACGCAGAAAACACAGGAGAGCTTGTTTTCTCTCGTATGTAGAAGCTAAAAAGAAATTGGGAAAGAAGATAGATTTCATAAAAATGATGAGAGGGAACAGTGGAAAAGCCAAAAGAGATTGAGGAAGATAAAGTGGAAGTATAGGAAAGGAAACAGACCAAATAATATTAAGCCTGTATGTGAATGTATGCCTTTGAAGCTCACTATCATGTATGAGGAGGAAAAGAGGGAAGGGAGAGGGGAACCAACTAAGTGAACTGATGTGCACGTATTTCTCTGAAATTCACTCTATGCCCTAAAAAAGATGAATAAAATTCAATGCTGTTTTAGCCACCATGTCTGTGATACTCTGCTCTGACATCCCTAGCATATTAACATACCTCTTTCCTCATTATTTTAGTATCATTTCAAGTGCCTCTCTCTCAGAACTTTAAGATGTAGTAAAATATATGTCACTCATTCTATTATTCTGTTATCTTTGATAGCATGTATTACTATAAAATTGTATGTTGGTGGTATTAATGCATTTATTTCATAAGTGACCCTAAAGGTAAGCTTTTAGCTAACTTGATCATTAACTGCTATCACAAAGTGGATACACAATAAATTATGGTAAAATAAATGCCATTTTAGAAGACCATTTCTATTTTCACAATATCACATATTTTATCTTTTGCCTCAGAGTAAACATCTTGAATTTCTTTCATTTTTTTTTTCTGATACCATTTTTTCTGAGCTCTTGACATCTTGTTTACATTCCCTGTTGAAATAACAGATATATATCAATTTTCTCAATTTTCACTAAGGATATTGAGGCTATTATTTATAATGATTTAGACTTATTAGAGTTTAATTATTAAACTCTACTCAGAGTTTTATTTACATGATAAAAACAACTTTTAATTCTCTCTATAGCCAACTGAAGCTCTAGAATTTTATTTTTACAAAGGTAAAACATCAAGATTCTAAATAGTCTTTTAGCTGATTTTTATTACTTTAAAATATCTGACTGTTAGATATTATGACACTTAATTTAGCATTGTATTATTGTATCATTCAATTAACCCTATTTTTACCACAAATATGAAGAATTTAACTTATGATTAACAAATCCTCATTTTTCCTCTCTCTTTACTCTTTTATTTTACTTAGTCACATTTTCTTTTATTATTAAGTAACTTAAATTTTGTTTATATTTTAATTAATCATAATATCTGTTCCAGTGTTTTTTTATGTTATTTACTATAAAAGGCATCCTCCTCACAATCTTATGAAATGCTGATATTTTTTCCAAGACTAAGTAGAAACCAAAGCTATTTCCAGAAATTCCTCTCATATAATTCTCATATATGTTTTACTAATATCACATTATTTAACTAACTATAGGTTTGGGTGTTTTTATCTTTTTTTAAATTTTTATTGGTGCATTATATTCAAACATCATATTGGGGTAAAAAACTTGTGTGTACAAACATGTACACATCGCTGGTTTAACCCCTACACAATTTCCACCCCATTCCCTCCCCGTCCCTCCTTCCCTTGCTTGGCTTAGTGATTGACTTCGATATGTTTAAGTACATTGTGTGTTTTAGAGGTTTTCCTCTTCTCCCTCCTTTATCCTCCTTTAGGTTGTCTTGTTTGCTCCTCTATAGGATTTCCTTTTTCAAGAGTTCCTCCTATGACCCATTTCTCCCTAACTCTCACATATTAGGGAAAGCATCTGGTTTCTTATTTTTTGTGACTGACTAATCTCACTTAGCATAATGTCCTCCAGTTCCATCCATTTCCCTGAAAATGATGTAATTGAGTTTTTTTTTTTGATGGCTGAGTAAAATTCCATTGTGTACATATCCCACAGTTTTGTAATCCATTCATCTGTTGATGGACATCTTGGCTGGTTCCATAGTTTGGCTATGGTGAATTGTGCAGCTATGAACATAGATACACATGCATTAGTTTGGTAGTTTGGCTTCCTATCTTTGGGGTCTTTATATACTCTTTACGCTAACTCTTCACATCACTTTATAAAATCTTTTATTCTTAAAATACGGATATCTTCCAAGTGTTCAAACTCAATCTTCTTTCTTTACATTATTTTTGGGTAAATTATCAGCATTTCTATCTTTAACTATCTTAGAAATTTGAAGCACAAACTAAATTTTTAGTAACTCTGCCCTTTTGTAGCAGTACCCATATGTATTCAAATATCACCTATTCCCAAATAATTTAGAGATGAATACTCTTTTTTAATTTTTTATTGGTGTACTATAGGCATAAATCTTAACAGGATAGAAGATGGTAGAGGCATAGATGCACATATCACTCATTTAGCCCTTCCCCAATCCCCCCATTCCCTCCCTCTCCCCCCTTCTCATGTTTGTCTTAGTGATTGACGTTGATATGTTTTTTTTAATGTATTTCGTGTGCATTAGGGGATTTCTCTTTTCTTCCTTCCCATCTCCCTCACTTAGGTCTCCTTATTTGCTCATCTATAATTTCTCCTTTGTCTTGAGCTCCTTCAATGACTCCTTTTCTTTCTAGCTTCTGTATATTAGGGAGAGCATCCAAATTTTTACTTTTTGTGACTGAATAATCTTACTTAGCATAATGTCTTGATTTCTTCTGAATGTGTTATTTTCCTTTGTAAGGCAATATAATAGCAAAGAGTGCCCTGGATAAATTCTGTTGAATTATCTCCTATTTCTTGAAGTGGTTTCAAAGATATGTGTGATGCCTGGTTACCCCTTAACTACCTCCATAACTCTAAGTAGATTTTTTTTTTGTCACCACATACACATTATTTTCTTTAGGCATATCGTAGATATTATAACTCCTTTGACTGTCCTTAAAATTATTTGAAATTAGGTCATTTTCAGGAAAATGGATAGAAATGGAAAATATTATGTTAAGTAATATTAGTCACAAAAAGTGAAGGGTCAGAGGTTCTTTATCAAATGTGGGATCTATGGAGAAATTGGGACAGAAGAGAGACTCCAGACAAAGAAGGAGAAACTTTGGTGGAGTGAAAGAGGGGATGTAACTGAGAAAGGCATGAGGAGGAGCAAGACTTGAAGAAGGAAACACCTCAGTGATCATGATGTACATACACTAACTTATCAGAGCTAATCATGAGCATGCAAAGGTGAGGAGGGAGAGGGAAGTGGAGATGGAGGACTCCATAAGTATATGTGTACATTCCTCTGTCACTACAAACATCAATATGATTAAAATGCACCCATTAAAAAATTATGATAACCATGCATGGTGGCTGATACTTGTAATCCCGGTACTTGGGAGGCAGAGACAAGAAGGATCACAGATTCAAGGACAGCTTCAGCATCTTGTGAGACTCTCATCAACCTAGCAAAATCCTGTTTCAAAATTTTAAAAAATTAATGAAATTGGGTTGAAGATATACCTTGGAGGTAGAATGCTCCTGGGTTCAATCCCCGGTGCCCCCCAAAAAATGATAAAGGGGAAGTAGAGAGAAGGGTGGGAAAGAAGTTGGAAACAGAGATGAGAGACAGACAGACAAGTTAGAGAGAGAGAGAGAGAGAGAGAGAGAGAGAGAGAGAGAGAGAGAGAGAGTAAAACTTGAGAATCAGAGACCTAAGGGTTCAGATCTCAGATATGTGCTTTTTTCTCAGGCACCTCAAAGAACCATTCCAAAATTGTGTCTACATGTCTAATAGGACATAAATTAATATAATAGCATAAAAGTTGCTATGAAAGCTATAGATAACATGTACTGAAGCATTTAACATAGTCCCTGAAAGTTTTATTAATGCCTAATCTATAAAAGCTTTTGTTATTTTTATGAATAAAATCAGGAGGGTTTACCCTAGACAGATTGTATGACAACCTTGCTTGTTATGGAGTTCTCTCACAAACCTTACTTTTTATGCTGGGAGCACAAACCTCTGTGAAGAATTTCCTACATTTTGATTATACTCTGTACAATATGGCCGCTCCCCTGCAGCCACAGTATAAAGGATTTACACCCATAAGGTGACCAATGATCTGGAAGTTACACCAGCTTCTCACAGCTCCTTTTTGGGTTTTGAAAGCAAACAATACCCAAAGTAAAGGAGCTCATATTAGAGGCTTAAGGAGGGAGGAGATACACTATGAAATATTAATAAAAGCGAAAAATAAATCTTGGAAATTTTAGAGCCACAAGAGCAGAAGATATGATTAGGCAGAGTTCCCTGACAAGAAAAAGAAAACTTAGCTACTAATCAGATACAAAAGGAAAACAGACACAAAAAGTAGACATAGAGAACTCACAGGCTAAGCAAGCCCCTGAAATGTTTTAGACTTAACAACATATTTTGGACTCTTAAGTTTTCTGTGAAACTTGACAGAGTTTAAGAAGTAATATTTTGTGTTCTTCTGACACCCACTGTAGGTCTTTTGCTATTTTTCCTGTGTCTGTCACTTTTTTGCATATGTTTTGTTTTTCTGTTTTTAATTCATTGTCTGAGCTAATCTGCATGTATTTGTGTTTCTTACAGTCTGAACCTAATTAAAATGAAACACTAAGAATCAGCTGGTTCGGGTTTCTTAATTTACTGATAAGCAGTTCCTTTTATCCTTATTCATCCAGCTACTAAGACACAGGCAAGGATGAACCTGGTTTCCACACAAGTCTGGTTGTTTTTCTACTATAACTTTACATTCTCGTGATTTTTTTTATCTTTCTCAAGACATCTAAAGCCATTAAGTTTCAATTCTGAAATTTCTTCCAACAACCAGTATGGATATATTTCATGATGCTTCTGAATATAAATTAGTATTTAAAATAAAATAAAACTATTTTATTTTGCTTAGTAATACCTGAATATGCGGATTAAGAATTTGGTTAGCTATCTAGCTCTCAAGGCTAATTTTACCTTACTTTGGCAATGAGCATGAATTTTACCAAGGCCAGGATCTCATTGTATGATGCCCAGATTATTACTATAGTCTCATTTTTATTTTTAGCCTTGCCCTTTTCATTTATAATTTTATTTTACACTTCTAAATAAATTATAGAAAAATACAACTTAATGTATATCACCACTCCAGGAGAATCTGCATAGCTCACAATTTATGCCCAAATACTTCTGCATTTCAAGTCCCTGAATACTCATTTCTGTATTCCTTTCTTCTTCTCGCAGTCTAGTGTATGAACTATTTCATGGCCACTACAATTCACAGTCATCTCCCTAATTGTGAGGCTTTTATTATATGTACTGTCTTTTTGACTCAGCTAATAGTTGGTCTTTCCTTCATGTATTTTTTTGTTACAAATAAATAGTATATAGTTGAAACCAGGTAATGGGAGCTATTTTTTGTTCATATTGTTCTCACTGGTTATCACAGTAAGAAGCATATTATAGGCATTTAATTTTTAAAAAAGCATCTGGCTAATTAATCATCAAACTTTCCTGCAAATAAAAATCAGGAAAGGGGTAATGCTTTCTCATTGTTGATTTTTCCCAGGATACTTATAACCTTTTCCAACTATTTCTGTAGCAAGAGAAGAACTCTTCAAGGACATTAAGTACATCTATAATAGCATTAAATGAAACTAAAAAAGAAAAAAAGAGCACAGGAAAGAAAGAATAGAAAGAAGAGAGGAAAGCTTACATAGCACCACTTAGGGAATATGGAAATGTCATCCACTCTTTCAAGGTGATAAAGATTTCAGTTACAAAGAGGTAAATGTTGCAATAAACCTGAATCTCAATTCAGTAACTAACATCCCAGATTATAAGATTTTCCGTGCATTAATAATATGTAGGCAATAGGCACTTCTGTATCCATCTTCTTTGTTGCATTTAAACAATATTTACCTGTTTACCTATTTGCATATGGGTTCTACTTATATACATATGTTTATAGTTGCATATGTATTTAGCATTTTATGCCAACAGTATTTTCCAATAATTATATTTCAAGTAATTGCATTACTGAGGTGACTAGTGACATAGTTTTGGCCCCCGGTGGCTCTCTTTACCATTTAGAAGTCATTACAGAAAGATTGAAGAGGTATTTTGCATTCCATTTGTGCTTATGTTTTATTGAACTTGGTTAATGTAACATGCTTCTGTGATTTTAGGGTTTTAAAGTAAGGACAGTCCCCTTGGAGGTGTTTGCACATAAGCATGGGTTAAAAAAAAAAAAGTGTAGCCACTCTATTTTAAGTAAAGGCTCAGGTTTGAGGCTTTCCATAACCTGTACAAATAACTCCTCCTAATCTTAAAAGGAAAAAACAAACAAACAAAAAAACCCTATCTACATAAAAGGAAGAATAATCTTTGTTTCTCTTTCTTAAATTATTAAATCTCTTTCTTTAAAATAATTATGCAGAAGCTTCATATATATATATATATATATAATTGTCATCTCTATGGAAAACATAGAAATAAAACCTTACTTTATATAAATTTAAATATAAGGAACCTGAGCATGGTGGTGTACGCCTATAATGCCAGTATACTTGAGAGGTTGAAACAGGATGATCTCAGGTTTCAGGTCATCCTCAGAAACTTAGAGACACTCTGTTTCTAAATTAAAAAAAAAAAAAAAAATAGGACTGGTGGTGTAGCTCAGAGATGGAATGTCCCTGAGTTCAATTATCAGTACCCCCAAACACATGCATATACATATAGACATACAGACGTATAGACAGATCTTTATTCCACAACCTTGTGTTACATATAGAGATAATACTGATAGCATTTTGAAAATACAGAGGAAGTGTGAAATTTGACTTCATCTGCAAAGTTACAAATAGAAACATTTTATATCTGTTTACAGAATACTGACAACTGCTTGAAAGGCTCTGCAAAAATTTCTGCCCTCATTTTCCTATGTCATTAACTTCTAAGTAGTTTACTGAAGCATTTATATCTTTATACCTGTCAATAAAGCATCTTATGTGACATAGCGACATCACTTCTTTAACTATATAAGTAGAGAAAATCAGTCTCCATAAAATGTGAGAAATTGTCTGTGTTTTAAATCTATATGTGACTTTGACAAATTACTGTTTGGAATAAATTAGTACTTTTTAAATAGAAATATTCTACTACTTATGTTAAAATAATATAAAATTTTATTCAAAACACATGAAAAATAATTATCTTTAAAATACTCTCGCTGTAGCATGCACATCCCAGATTCATGGGAGAGCAAATAATTGACACTTTCACCTGTAGTGGAGTCATTCAAGTCCTGTGGATGAAAATGTGACTTCAAGGCTCCTTTACAACTTGCAGATCTTTCACAAGTATACTTTCATTACATATATATAATGAAGCAGTAAAATATAAACCTTCCAAATAAAAGTTCTATTAAAACTAAGAAACAAGATAATTATACTTGAGTATGTTGTAGAAAGTGCTATTTTCTAGAATTTTCCTTAATGTATAATGTCCTGAAAATTAAAAACTTTGAAACATCAAGAATCACTTTTATATTTGTTCAGAACTGATTTTTCTCAAGTGATATAGTTAAAAAAGTTAAAAGGGTGTCATGTACTGTTTTAATTTTCGCTTTCAAAAATAAATTTTCCCCAAACTGTAACTTTAGAATCTTATTCATTTTAACTCTGTCTTTTCACTATCTGTCATCTACCATATATATGCATAAATATAGCATTTATTTTACATGGGTGTAATCTTGATGCATATAATTGCTTATTTGCTTAAGAGATGCTTTCATCTCTTCCCAGTATTTACATTTCAAAATCCTTATGTATTGTTTAAATGACTCCCTTGATCTATCCTCAGCTTCAAGTAACAGCATTCTTCCCTTGGACTCTGTTACGCAATCATTATTAACTTCTTTCTGAATTTGTCACTGTTACTGGGCCTTTGCTCATGAATTTTCTTCTATGTGCGACTCTTTCCACACTTTTTCATCTACCTTTCTCCTATTATTCTCCTGGTGCTCATCCCACAGAAGCTCTGTCAGCTCCCTAGCCTCAGAATTTCCTGATTTTGCAGCGTAGATCACCGTCACTTCCCTCAATATTCCTCAGTCCCATTGTGACTCATTTTAATGTGGTCATTTCTTTTTCATATACATCGCCCACTGGTGGAAGAGCTCTATAATGTCAGAAATAGACATTTTCCTCACCACTTTTTTTTCTTTTTCATTGCATGTATTGTCAACATGTTAGAAATTAAATATTTGTGGAAATAAAAAGAACAAATGATGATCATTGGCATTCTGCCTTTTTCCATCTAGAATTATATTATAAATAGTTTGCATATTTCTAAAAATGTTCATCATTGCTTTAAAATGGATTAATAAAATAATCCTGCCAATACATATATAGCATCAGCTACAAAGCTAACCAACCAATTTCATATTCAAAACATTAATTAAAAATTTGACATTATACATAATTGATATTAATATATTCATAAACCTTTATTCTTTTTTGTCAGTACTGAGGATGAAACCCAGGGGCATTGTTCCTCTGAGCTATACTCCAGCCCTATTTTTTAGTCTTTTTAAATTTTTTTCTTGAAACAAGGTCTCACGGAGATGCAAAGGGCCTAATAGCTGAGACAATCTGCGAACCAGTCTCAGCCTCCCAAATGGCGGGATTACAAGCGTCTGCCACCACACCCAGCTAATTCTTATTCTTTCTAGTTAATAACAAAACTACTAGTATAAGAATATGACAGCTTTATATTTCCACAAAGAGCTTTGCGATAAGATTGTATACATTTACACCATAGATCTATACTAGTTTCTTTGGAAACTTACTATCAAGGGTAGTTTTATTGCTAAAACAAACTGTCTTGGAAGACAAGCTAGAAGACATAGTTGAGAAGATATTGTTATTGTCTAATTAAAATGTTTTAAGAATATTTGAATAATATACTGAATAACATTTGACTAGTTTATAGCTACTGCTGATACATGATTGATCAACATTGGTCATCTGAATTCTACATGGTGAATTTACTGGTTCTAAAAGTTCACTCTGCTTCTGTTGAGGAGTCAGTAAGCCTTATATAGACATCTCTGTGGTTCCAGAATTTCTGCCTGAGAAGTGTAAGCTACTATAGATGATTGAACTTGTCAAATTTTGCACACAGGGTGAAACGATCATTATACAGCCAGCATTTGTTGATTACATCCTCCTTACCTTTATCGAACTTTGTATTAGCTTGCCCTAGAATAAATTTATTGAATATAATCTAGTTGGAATAGCATTTCATCACATTTGAGATGATTCAAAATCCAAAGATACTTAAGAAAACTTTAATGATTATATATTTTAGTAATTTAAAATCCATTTATTGTAAATTCCATAGTATGCAATTTGTATAAATGACTCCATTAAAAAATCCTGTCATAAATTTCACTTGATTCTGATAGAAACCAAAATGGCAATCCATTCTTTAAGAGTAATATTGAGTAAAAATTGAGAAATATAGCAATATCAACAACAATAGTATTTACCAAACTAGAAATATATAAAATGTTATTCAATCTTTTGTTCTCTAAATAGGGTAAAGTTAGATTGACATATTTTATCACTTTTGTTAACAGTATGAATGCTAAAAATTGAGTGCATAATTTTTATATTTTGTTTGGTCATATGTGGTATATTCAAAATAATATAGTAGATTTATTCTTGTTCTGTAGCCCTAAATATATGCTAGAATTACATTTGGATTATGTTTCTTAAACATTAAAAAATTCTTTACACAATAATGTTCAAGAATTCTTCAAAAAGAATTATTGCTTCTGAGTAAGTTTCTATTATTTAGTTTTTGTCTCTTATTTATTAATTTGAATATTTTTAAATATTATTGAAAGTAGAATATATAAAATACATCATAATTAATGTGAATACATGAGCTAGGTCATTAAATCCTGTCAAGTTCTCAATTCCAAACATACTTCTTAAAATTATTTTATTGATTCATTACAATTATACATTAGAGTGAGGTTCAATGTGTTAAAAACATACAATCACATAGCTCTTTGTGTCTTTGTTTAATGGAGTAAAATTTCTAGTATAAATGCATTTTTAAAAGCTGTTCATTTACTAAAGACAAAACAGCATATTAGTTCCACAAAGGTGCACCTCCAGGGCTAAGTAGTCCTGATAAGAGAGCTCATTTGTGGTTTCTCAGCCCTAACTCTGGAGAAGCCCAGACTGCTCCTCTTTAGCAAAACTGCAGAATACTGATTCTTATTATACTTTGTCTATGGAAAAGAGTAGTTATTCTCAGCCTCTTTCAAATGCAAAATGAACCATGATCTTATTTTAAAAATGTATTATATTTCCTGATTATAAATGTATTATAAACCAATGGGAAAATTAACCTTATGAGAGGACATTGAAATGACAATGTATTTTTCTGAAACACCACATCGCAATTGATATATATAAGCACACAAATAAACACCACAAATATTTAAATCACTCAAATTAACACACACACACACACAAAAAAAAAAAAAAAAACAGAAAAAAAGCCAGGCATGATGACACATACTTGTAATCCTTTATTTTCTCTGTCTGCTCTGTTGGAGATGTGACCTTGGTTTTATTTGTTTTTTATTTTTATGTGGAACATATTGAAAATGGCATACATTGAGACTATGCTTAGTACCCTACTCCTTCCCCTTCCACCCCTTCCAACAATGACTGTCCAGATTAACCATGCTATATTTATATTTTTACACTAATTCAGATGTAGCTCCTTCATTAATCAACCTCAGCCTTCTTCCTTGCCTATCCTTCCATTCTAGCTTTAATGAGGTTTCTCTTCCATTGTCTGAAATCCCTCTGGTTGCCCAAATACTCCCTAGTTTGAGCATATTAGAGAAAACATAAGTCCCTTCTTCTTCTGTGCTTGGCTGATCTCACTTAACAAATGTTCTCCAGGTCTTTCTATCTTTTTGAGAAAGACATGATTTTGTTCTTTTTTATAGCTGAGTGGAATTCCATTGTGTGTATTTCCCATAAATTGCAATCCATTCATCTGTTGATGGAGACCTAGATTGTTTCTATATTTTGGCTATTATGAGTTCTGCTGCTATGAACATGGGTATGCACATGTTACTGTAGTTCTCTGATTTCAACCTCTTTGGAAAAATACTCAGGAGTGGTAAAGCCGGATCATATGGTGGATCCATTCCCAGTTTTCTAAGGAATCTCCACACTGATCTCCATAGTGGCTGAACTAGTTTTCACTCCCACTAACAGTGTAAAAGAGTTCCTCTTTCCCCATATCCTCGCCAGCATTTGTTGTTATTTGAATTCTTTATGCTTGCCACTCTGATTGGGGTTACATGGAATCTCAGTGTAGTTTTGATTTGCATCACCCTGATGGCTAATGATGTTGAACATCTTTTCATGTATCTATTGGCCATTTGTGTTTCTTCTTTTGTGTAGTGTCTATTCATGTCAGTTGCCCATTTCTTGATTGGGTTATTTGTTTTGCTAGTGTATATTCTTTGAGCTCTTTGTATATTCTGGATATTAGCCCTCTATTTGAGTGGTGCTAGTAAAGATCTTCTCTCTTTCTGTAGACTTTCTCTAGCTTTTTGATGGTTTCCTTTGATGAAAATAAACTTTTAGTTTGATGCCATCCCACTTGTTAATAATTGCTTTAATTACTGCGATTTGGAGGTTTTGTTAAGGAAGTCACTTCCTGTGCCTTTATGTTGGAGTGTTGCGCCTATGCCCTTCCCTAATAGCTTCACAGTCTCTGGTCTAATTTTCAAGTCTTTGATCTATCTCCAGATGATTCCTGTGCTTGATGAGAGATAAAGATTTAGTTGTTCCATCTTTCTACACATGGATAGCCAGTTATCCTAGGACCATTTGTTGAACAGGCTGTCTTTTCTCCAGTGTACGAGTTTGGCCACTTTGTCAAAGATCAATTGCTTATAGGTGTGTGGATTTGTTTCTGTATCTTCTATTCTATTCCACTGGTCAGTCTACCTGTTGTTGTGCCAATACCATGCTCTTTTTACTACTATTGCTCTATAGTATAATTTGAAGTCTTAGATTTTGATGCCTCCTGCCTGTTTTTTTTTTTTTCTTTTCTTTTTTTTTTTTTCTGAGGATTGCTTTGGCTATTCTGGGTCTTTTATTTCTCCATATAAAATTATTCATGACTGATATTTCTAGGTCTATGAAGAATGTCATTGGCATTTTAATAGGAATTGCATTGAATCTATAGATAATTTCCTCTAAAATCAGGAACAAGACAAGGATGCCCACTATCACCACTCCTTTTTAATATAGTCCTCTAGAGAAGGAAATCAAAGGAATTTGAATAGGAGAAGAATTAAAACTATCCTCATTTGCAGATGACATCTAGAAGACCCAACGAACTCAACCAAAAGTGTACTGGAGCTGATTAACCAATTTAGCAAAGTAGCAGGATACAAAATCAATCTAAATAATGTTGCTTTTCTTTATGCCAACAATGAATCCACAATGAAAAAAAATAAAGAAAACAATTCCATTCACTATAACCTCAAAACCAATAAAATACCTAGGAATAAACCTAATCAATGATGTAAAAGACCTCTACAACAAAAACTATAAAACATTAAAGAAAGAAATTGAAGAAGACCTTGGAAGATGGAAAGATCTCCCTTGCTCATGGATAGGCAGAATAAATATCATCAAAATGGCCATTTTGCCAAAAGTGATCTATAGATTCAGTGCAATTCCTATTAAAAGACCTTCTTGTTTTTATTTACATTCGTGCCATGATGTGTGGCTCTCTCCAAAGGCCAAACCAATGGGGCTGCCCAATCTTGGACTTAAACCTCCAAAACTGTCAGGTGAACAGACCTTCTGTCTTTATAAAGCTAATTGCTTCAGGTATTATTTTATAGTGATTGGAATATGATTACTATTATTCTGGAGATCAGAAATTAATAGTCAAGACATCAGCAAGGTCTGACTATTTACAGAGTTTAATAAACAATCTGGTTTTTGCTCTTCCAATTTTTGTTAGTTGTTGACATTCCTTGGTTTGTGAGTATACTCAAGTGTCTGTCTCTGTGATCACATTTCTTCTTCTCCCACTTTTTTTTAAAGATTATTTTTTTTCTCTATGATTCTTAAACTCCCATTTGGAAGACTGAATTTAGGACCTACCATATTATCCACGTTAAGTTATTTCTCTCAAGAGGATTTACTTCATCATATATTTTACCATGTAAAATACTGTCTACTTTTTGACTCATAAGTTCAAAAGGATAGAGTGTTTCTGGCGTTTAATTCAGGGCTTTAGGTTCTAGGGTTTAAGACATGGGCTCTCTTTTTGGTGGGGACCACCATTCAGTTCATTATAGTAGTTGCCATTTCAGTTGATATATATTATCAATGTCAGTCAATCTATAAGTTGTATTCTACATATTCAGAATATGGAAGCAATTAGGACATTTTCTGCTGCCTCTAAGTGCCAAATATATTTGAAATGTAGCTTTTCTCTTTAAAATAAAAAGAGATTAAATTATAAAGTTGAGAATTAATATATATTTCTCTTTGAATTTACATTATCTTCCCTTTAGAGATTTATCCTTTTTAGCCAAGATAGATAAGCAAATGCAAACTGTCTCACTTGTACTACTTCCTTGTTTGAACATTGTGTCTTATAGCAAAATACTAAATATTTCAAAGTTTAAAGTCTAATAGAAAGCATTGTCTAGTTTGTAATCCCAGTACTTGGAAGACTGAGACAGGAGGATTTCAGGTTCGCAGCCAGTCTCAGCTACTTATTGAGGTTATCTCCAACTCAGGGAGACCCTTTTCCAAAATAAAGAATAAAAAGTAGGGCTAGAGTATAGCTCAGAGGTAGAATTCCCCTGGATTCAATCCCTAGTACTACAAATTAAAAAAAAAAAACTTTGTCTATAAATATCCATAGATATTAAAATGGTAAACATTAAACATATAATAAATGTAATAGACACCTCAAAGTGAAACATAATACCCATTTATTATGGATAGATTAGTTTTGGGTATGACTACTAAGAATAATTGTGTTGGATGATCTCATTTACCTCTTCTCCTTTATAGGGGCCTTATACATACATACATGTATACGTGTGTGTGTGTGTGTGTGTGTGTGTGTGTGTGTGTGTTATTAACTCATGTATTGGAGGATTCTTTAACTGTTTATCAAACAAACTTAGAGAACTGAAAGTATATTTTGATTGCCTAATGTCAACATATTAGCCCACTATATTCCATTTATTTGACTTTAATAAATGTTACTGATTAGTTGATTTTATAATTGCTTTTAAAGATGAAAATATTGTATGGTTTTTTGTGTTGGTTTTGCTATATTAGTAATATGGATTTAAACAACATCTATTACTTCAGTTAAAATAATGTTTCTTAGGTAAATAAAAGAACTTAAATAAAAATATAGCTAAAGTAATAATAGTTGCAAATAGCTTTTTAATTTATATTAAAACTTTTCTGAGGAGGGATTACTGGGAATTAAAACCAGAATTTTTCCACCTCTAAGCTACACCCCACCCTATTTTATTTTTATTTTTTTAAAAAAGATCTTACTAGTCGTGGAGGGCCTTACTAAGTTATTGAGGCTGGCCTCAAACCTGTGATGTTCCTGTCTCAGCTTCCTAAGTATCAGGATTACCAGTGTGTACCACTAGGCCCCATGTATTTTAAAATTTAAAGTTTTAATTTGCTGTTAATAATATTATATGCTCAATTTCATTTTTATATGAATTAATAGGTCCTTGTTGATATTTCACATTTGTTTTTATATTAATAGTTAACTTTTTAATTCATGCATTATAATGATGTATCTTGTTGAAGTTCAGAGTGGTAGAGGCACACATGCACACAGTACTCACTGAGCCCTCCCCCAGTTCACACTCCATTTTCTCTTTCCCCTCTTTCCCATGCTCAGCACAGTGACTGACTTTGATTTGTGTGTGTACATCATGTTCATTGAGGTGTTTTTCTCTTAAAGTCTTCCTCCCCTTCCCACCTTCCTCAGTTAAATTCCCTCCTTCACTCCATTAAGATTTCTTATTTTACTTATTCACTTGGCTTCTCTCCTACTAATTATTGTGTTCTAATGAAGTAAGATAGTTATATCATTTACATGATATAACAAAGGCATTAACTATTCATAATTCTTTTATGTCTCTTCTCTGTCATTTGTGATTAAGTAGGCCAGTTGACAACACATATTTTGAGTAAGAAACATTATTTCCAAAAATAAGTTTTCATCAGAGGGAGCTTTTAGAAAAATACTGTTTGATATATGAAATTCAGTAGAAAGTTTTCAACGTAGGGATTTAGGATATAAGTTCTATTAATTTGAGCGAATAATGACTAAAAGTCAGAAAATATGTTCTTTAAATCTATATAGCAAACCATTGTTCTTGAATTCATAGCAGGAATTTATTTCTTTTCTCTTTTGTTCTTTTTATAATTATATTGGTGTATTATAATTGTACATGATAGTAAAATTTATAATGATATATTCATATATGTACATACTATGACTTGGTCTATTTCCTTCCCTATAGTTTCTCATTCCTCTCCCCTAAATCCTCCCTGTGCATGATATAAAGGTTCACAGTAGCACGGTCATATATGCATGTAACATCCCATAATCTGCTTCCTTCCTTATACTTTCCTTTCCTCCACTTCCTTGCCCAATTCTCTTCAGAGAAGTGCAAATAAAAACTATTGAGATTCCACCTTATTCCACTTAAAATTATTGTTTGTAAAATACACAAACAATAATAAATGATGCCTAGGATATGGGGGAAATGAATTTTTATACATTATTGGTGGGATTATAAATTAGTACATGTACTATGGAAATCAATATGAAGATTCAACAAAAGACTAGGAATGGAAACACTATATGATCAGGTACACCACTACTATGCATCTTTCCAAAAAAAATTAAGAAACAGAATTCTATGGTAATACATACCTTCTCATATTTATGGGAGCACAATTCAAAATAAAAAGTTATCAAGCCAAACTAGCTGTCCATCACCAGAAAATGCATGTGATAATGTGGCATACACGTACAAAATAATATCTTTTGCAGGGAAATAAATTGAACTAGAGACCATTATGCTAAGTGAGATTATCCAGTATCAGAAAGTCAAGAGCCATGTTTTTCTCATATGTGGAGGGTAGAATAAAATAAGAAAAGAGATTCATGAGTTTTCTTATGATTTAGACTAAATCATCTCTTTCTTATATCTCTATTATGCTAGCACCACCCTAAATAAAATTCAAATAAAATATTAAATATCTTAGTAAGGAATAAAAAGAATTTATCTCTTTCATAGTTGACAAATGAATAAGAGATAATAGCAAAATACCTTTCCATTTCATTAATTTTCACTACTTTATTAATAATAGCTTAATTTTGAGAGTTTATGATTAATATAAAATCTTAGAGATAGTCTTGCAAATGTGTATGCTACATATATCTAGAAGTTTACTTCCAATTTTTCCTTTCCCTCTACCAACATTCAACTGTCAATTGTGCTAGTACCAATTTAAGTCAGGAAATATATGTCAGAACAGAAAATTGTGGAAAAAATTTAAAATTTTATTTGATCCATTTTGCCTGAAAGTGACTACATTGTTTTTTACATGTGTTAATACTGGTTCCTGTAAATAAAATTTAGTTATAAGAAAAATATATTTGTATATACATGGGCTAACCAATTATGAATATATGTACTCCATTCAGAGGAAAATGCATCAAGTGCTGTGTGCATGCATAATCCTATCACTCTAAACCTCAGTATTATGTGTAACTACAATATACCAATAAAAGTATAAGAATAGTAGAATGTGATAAGAAAAGCAAACTACTAATCTCTGTCAAAATAATGCTGCAGCATTACGATTTTAAAGTTGACAAAAGGTTGATCTCATAGAACTTGAGAGTAGAATTGCTACCAAAAGCCAGGAAGAGTAGGGTGGGGGGAGAGATGGGAAAGGGTTGCTCCAAGGTGACTAAGTTATAATTAGAGGGAAACAAGGGTAACTATAAATAATAATAATGGAACACACACTACAAAATCTGGAAGAAAGGTTTTTAAAATGATAAGTGTTTTAAGAGGTAAATATGTTATCCTGATTTAAACATTTTACAATTTGTACATGTATTAAATAATTACATGGTATCACATTAATATGTAAGAGGTAAATTTTATGTTTTATGTATTAGATAAAACGTTAAAAATTTTAAAGGAGAAAAAATTAGTCAATAGTATGAAGATATCGCTACCATTTATTATGTTATGTATGAAGAACTGTGGTTTGCCAGGTGGGCCCTCAAGCAAAAAACACCAACACCCAACACCTCTGTGCATGTTTGCTTCTATGACTTGAACCTCAATGTATAATTAAAGTGCATCAATATATGTATAAAAATTAATTTTTAAAGAGGTTATAGGTGATATCAATATGGGAATTGATAATGGGCATCAGGGAACAGGGAACTGAAGGGGTTCTGGTCTTTTTTGTGAATAGTATACAGATAATAACTAAGCTTAAAAGTTGTTTAAAAACTTATCTGGAATATTTTATTTTTAAAAATAGAAAGTATCTGAAGAATAGAAATTACCTGTTGAAATTTTAATATTCAAATAAAAGTAAATATTATTTTAGAATCCTCAATTGACTCAATGTAATTAGGGAAAGAAATTTTAAAACAACAGCAGAGATTGAACAAAATAAGAAATCATTGCTTAATCTATAGCATTGCCACCTAATAAATATGAATGAATTTCCATATTAAACACTTATATTAAAATAAAATTTGGCATAAGCTATTTTCTGGAGACATGCATAGAATGAGAGATATAAAAAAGAAAAAAGACAATTAAATATGATAGTATAAAAAGATACAATAATAAAGACTTTTGTGCTTTTAAAATTTTAGCTTCAAAATATAGAGTAGAACACAGCATTGTGGGAAGGCTGAAACAGAAGCATCACAGGTGTGAGGCTAGCCTCAGCAACTCAGTGAGACTCAGCTTCAAAATAAAATAATAAAATAAGACTGGGAATGTAGCTCAGAGGGAGAATGTTCCTGGATTCAATCAATTCCTAGACACACACACACGCACGCACACACACACATGCATGCACGCACACACACAGACCAGTAAGAGTAAATAAGATAAAATTAGAGAAGTTGGAAAATGATAATTATGTCTAGTAGAAAAACGTTGCACCCTTTTAAAAATCATTTAGTCAAAGACATATACATACAAACAAAAATTGACTAATAAAAATATTAATTTAAAAAAGAAATATGTGAGACATTAAAAGTAGCCATATATCAAGCCACAAGAAAGTTGCCACCTATTCTGATGTACAAAAACTCCTCTTTCAAGCCGGGCATGGTGGTGCATGCTTGTAATTCCAGCAGCTGTGAGGCTGAGACTGGGGAGGATCATGGTTCACGGACAGGCTCAGCTACTTAGTGAGGCCCTCCACAACTAAGTGAGACCCTGTTTCAAAATAAAGAATAAAAAATAGGGCAAGGGGTGTAGCTTGAAGGTCAAATGCCCCTGGGTTCCATCCCCAAACCCACAAAAAGAAAAAAAATCACTTTCAGATTTTCTGGCAAAAATTCAAATAATTAGAATTTAATGAAACCAAAACTCCAAAAATTTGTACACAATTAAAATCTAAAGAAAAGTTTCCTTATAAATAAATTAGTAGTTTGAACAAGAGCATAGAAAAATCAATACAAATTCTTAAGAAATGACAGAAAACTTCAAATAAAAAGACCTATGGGATTCACATTAACCATGAAATAGCTAAGAATAATCCCCAAATCAAAGTTGAACATAAAACAAAATAAGAATAAAAGTGAAAAATATCTGTATTTATATACATAAAAAGATCTTAAAATGACAAGTTATTTTTTTTTAATTTGGCATATTGAATAGTTTTTTTTTTCTAAGCACAAACTATAAAGGTGTGTTATGGGATGCTATTATATAACATGTTATGACTAAATGGGTTATTGACAAAGATATAAAAATTATTTCTAAAATAATTAAGTAATTCAGATGTAAACCCTCATATACATTATAACCAGATCATGATTTATTTATAGAGATAGAATTTGAGCAGGTGCTTGACTATTCTATAAATGATTTGAGTTACAAGAAAATTTATCTGTCCTTGAATACAATATTTTAGTCCTTGAGTTTAACATAGGTATGCATGATTTTTGTCTATAAAATTTTTATAAAATATTCATTTGGAAAAGCAAAATTAGTCTCCTAGTAATATATATATCACACAAACATTATAAGAAATAACCTGCACTTATTCAAAAGAAAACACGCAATATATTATATGCTTAAATACAGCCAAATATTATACATATGCAGATAGATAGGGTAAAAAATCCTACTTGTGCTTTAAAGGATCCACATTAACTGAAGAGAAATTAGTGATCAAGGACAAAAAGTAAAGGAGGTCTGAGAACTTAAATGTCACATAAAACTGTAGCAGAAACAGCAGGATTACAAAAGTCATCCAGTTTATGGTCTCTGCCTCCTGGCCATTCACACGGTGTGAAAGCAAGACAAGCCTAAAAGAAACAACGCAGGAAATGAAGACAATATATGGTTGTGCCCGAGCAGGTCCCCTCGGCACTCAATCACACACCCCGCGACCATTACAACTTAATGTCGACTTCCAGGTATATATTTCGAAACTTTTCTCACAGTGTGTGGCCAAATAATTTCAGGCAGATTCATATCCCAGTATTGAGATTTAGAAAAGAAAAAAAAAATGATAAAGGGCATTGTGCGGGAGCAGTGGAGTACAGTAAACTGAAGTCATTGCAACTTTCACATAGAAATTTCTCATCTCTCAGTATGCATTGTAAAACACAGTTTATGTATTGCAATATGACGAGTACAGAAAATTATCTTCTTAGGAAATGTTTTTCTAAACGCAGAGTCATTGAGAAGTGTAGAAAAAGAGTCTATTAACTGATATTAAATGTAATTCAGCAGGTGTTTCTTCCATTAGAATAGTGTCAAATGGCAAGTCGCTGCCCTCTATTTTCCCAAAATCCTAATTAGAATTATCTTGGAAATGAGACATTAGCTGGTTGAAAAGCAAAAAAGGTCTTTTCAGGGGAAGATGCAGTAATGGAATATATAGTACAATAAAGACTACTTCTTACTTAATATGAACCTGGGGTTTTCTATTGTTATAGAAGCTACCTCAATTGCAATTTCACAGAAAATTGAACTTAATAATGGTAATAATAGACTAATTTTAAACAAATTAAAACTATTTAAACATACCTATCTTTCCTCATTAAATAAATCTTTGAAAAATGCTGAAATGTAATAAAATTTCTAGATCTATGTCAAATGTAGACAAGACTTATATTTTCGACTCTTATGGTTTTTAGCACATATCTCAGTTGAAATCTTGCATACATTTACATGTGCAATATTTTTATGTCAGAGCTCTATTAAGCAACCTAAAATATAATAAAATTCTTTGCACTAAGATAAAATCTTGAAGGGATGTGATGAAAGTAATTAATTGCATTTTATTCTGGTATCCACAATTGTAGTAATGGTGTCTATTACTTTGCTATTCTAAGGTCTTTGGTCAGTATAAATTACCTCCTATAAGCACTTTATATATTCTTCTCCTAACCATTTTCTTTTATTATAACCTTTAAAAATATCCACACAAGAAACTGTAATTGTGTATATAAGCAAGATGCTATTGATTAGGATATATTTGATGGCAAAACAATGTATATTATGACGTTCTAAGAGAAAGATTTTATATGAACGTATTAAGAGACAGTGTAATATTCTCAACATGGAAGAACTCTCACATGTTGGTTTTATCAGGGCTTTGCATGAGAATTTGTTTTATGGATATAATTCTATGAAAAATGGATATATGACTAAAAGAATATATTAGTGGGGAGTCATATGCCCATAAATTGGAAAAATAGCAAAAGATGAAGTATTTCAAAGATACTACAAAGGCAAAAACAGAGCATGTGAAGGAGGAAAAATCAGAATTTGAGAGAGATAAGTGTTGATAGTGAGAAGCAACCACAAAGCTATTATTTGGAGTTTAGTTAGGAAAAAAATCACTGCAGAGAAAAATGGAAGAATGAATATATTAGAGTTACATTTTACTTAAATTTTCTATAAACTTTATTAAGAAAAGAGAACAATGACATTCCAAGAGCAGTATGAAGCCATATTTATCAAATAGTTTTAAGGAAAATGATACAGGATATAGAAGGAAAATATAAATCAGAATTGATTAGAGAAAGAAGATTTGAGAAAAAGGTTATCAACAAAATATAAAAGTTTCAGAAGTGAAGATAAAACTGGAAAACATGAAAGTAACTGAAAACATCAGTTGGCAAATTAAGATAAGTAAAAGATAAAAAGGAAACTTTTCAAAATAAGAATTAAAAAAGGAAGAAGAAAAGAAAGGGAAAGAGGGAGCATCAGACAGATGGAATGATGAAGAAAAGAAAAAACTAAAGTTAATTTTGGTGAAAGTAATAGATATAGTATAAGGGGGAAAAAAGGCCTAGAAGAAAACCAAAATACTGGAACAGAAAAAAATATATAGAAAAGATATACATTTTAAAAAGAAATTTGAAGCAAAAAACTGTACATGAGAAGTCATGCCAGAAGCCTGGGGAAATCAGACAAGAATGGTTCAAAATACTACATATTCAGAAGCAATTATTGAGTTTTAAAGAATGTTTTAAAAGGAAATTCAGGCAAAAAAAAATGATAAGGCTAATTACAAAAGAAACAGAGATTGTTATCAAGTCTTGGAAAATTTTTATTGAAAGCAACCTTTTTATGCCAGAAACATTATTAGAATAGAATATTTAAGGTAATCAAAGATAGAAAATGTGAGTCAAGCCGGGCGTGGTAGTGCATGGTTGTAATCCCTGCGCTTGGGAGGCAGAGACAGGAGGATCAAGCAGGTTCAAAGCCAGCTTCCCTGGCTTAAGAGACCCTGTTTCCAAATACAAAGTGTAAAGTAGGTCTGGGAGTGTAGCCCAGAGGTAGAAGGGCTCCCAGGAACCCCAGTACCACAAAAAAAGAAAGAAAGAAAGAAAGAAAGAAAGAAAGAAAGAAAGAAAGAAAGAAAGAAAGAAAGAAAGAAAGGAAATAGAAAATGTGAGTCAAGAAATTTTACAACTAACCAAACTTTAATATAATAGTAACAGGCAAACGGCCATTAACAGGAAAAATACCAAGAATATTATTCCCATGAGCACTTCCGTATAGGAAATAGTATACTAAGAGAAATACCATAAGGAGTGGTGGGAGAATCAAATATAGACAAATCAAATATGGACAAATCTATATCTCCAGAATATCAGATTTAGTAATGGTCACTATAAAATGGAATAATAGGATGTACTAACACTGTGAATATAACTATCAAAAATAGCTGGATGAGATGAATATAAGAAAAGTAGAATGTGCTTAAAGTTTAAATTAGAGGTATTAACTCTAATTAGGAGTAAGACATTGTTGTCTGTTAGGTGATATGTAGAGTAAGAGGATGAGGAAAAAAAGTTGACTAATTAATTTCACTATGGTTCATAATGGAAAAATATAAAATTGTTCCCCTCATACAAATAAAGAAACTAAAAGTATTCATAAAAGCATTATTGCATTTGTAAACTCTGGCACAAAATACAATCAATCAGAATACATTCCCTTGTATATAAGATTCTAAAAATAATCACTAATAAGAAAAAAATAGGTTGAAAGAATTAAAACTTTAGTTAACATTTTGAAACAAGGTAGAAGTTACACATAATTATAAAAGGTAATTAAAATACATATTTTTCAAAATCAAATGCAAAAGGAGAACTTCGACTTGAAGTATGGATTCAGAACCACACTAGAGAAAACTAGTTCAATTCATTTTATAGTTACTGATTTGACTATATGCATCCCTAGGAGTATATATGTATAAAGCAAAGGGTTAGTATGTTTCTGTGGCCACTTTAAAACATTTTTCTTCCTTTCTCAAGATTTCTGCTGGAACTCTAGGCATCCTTCCAGTGTTAAAAAATGCATGATTGGGCCGGGTGTGGTGGCACACTCTTGTAATCCCTATGCTTGGGAGGCAGAGACAGGAGGATCTCCCAGGCTCGAAGCCAGCCGCCTTGGCTTAAGAGACTCTGTTTCCAAATAAAAAAAAAAGTATAAAATAGGTCTGGGAGTGTAGCCCGGAGGTAGAAGGGCTTCCAAGAACCCCAGTAGAACCAAAAATACATGATTGGTCCTACCCACTACAACAAACAAAGAAGCAAAAACAAAAAACAAGCAAGTGTTTAAGAAATATTTTACAAACTGTATCTGACGATTTCCCCTTGTTTTTCAGTAGTAAGAGCTTAAATATTTGTCAATTCTATCAATACATAATTTTACAAAATATATTGTTCTTGTCTGGACACAGGGCCATTAGCTCCCCCAGGTGCAGTCCTGAACCTGGAGAAGGGGGGCAAGATACTGAGTGAGGACAGTTAACATTTTCTTCCACTGCATCTATTTGCTGAGGGCTGTAGCAGTGTGCAGATGTCTTGTGCTTCTCCTCTTGTCTCTTTCAAGGGAAAGAATTGTTTCTGTAATCCTTTAATCTATAGCTCACTGTACAAGCAAAGTCAGAAGGTTCGGAAGCAGTTAGCTAATTGTGCCTTTGTGAGAATAAATTTCTGTCATTCTATAAGGGACAAAGTGTATAAAATGAAGTAAAACAAACAATAATAACCACAAATTTCAAGGTCTCATACTCAGTAGAGAGAAAAGAAAGGGCAAGACAGATTTATAAAAATTAAATCAAGAAACTGAGTAGCTAAGAAACAAGAAATTTTTTCCTGATATGTCACTCTGTACTTCCTTTTGAATTTTGAATCATCTGAATTTACTTCATATCAAAATATTTAAACTTCAATTTAATAGTGAGTATTATATCATTTTGGTTAATAAATTATAAGAAATTAGCAACACAGAGCTAAGAAAAATAAATCCTATTTGTGATATTTTTTAGATATAATCAGGTCCAGTTTAGGATATATTAAGATATCCTAAAAGAGTTGACACTGTAACTGTCCTGTGGGAGATGAAGACATGATATATGAAATAGATATAGTAGACGCCATATAGATTTTTGAGATAGAGATATAGATATCATCAACACTATGTGCTTCTTGATGTAACATATAGAGAGCTATAGGAATACTGTCATTTAAGAGAGTAAGTAGTACAGAGAAAAACTACAAGATCCAGAACCTTTGCCAGTAAAAACCACATGGGCAGAATGGAAAGAGAGAGATAGATTGGAGAGGGGAAGCAGAAGGACAGGAGTGTCAGGAAGAGAGCAGTGCCCTGGCATTGTGGGAGGAGTCATTTAAGATCAGATGGTATTCAACATTAGCTAATGTTCCTGGAGATTGGAGCTCAATACACTCCCTTAACCACTTCCCTAACTAAGAATTATTTACATGATAATATGCGTAACGACCATCATTGGGTATAACCTGCATACTGTGTGTCTCTATTAAGGGCTTTGTATAATTAATAGGAGAGAGCAGAATTATTTTCTATAATAAATCCCAAATAAATAATTATGAAGTACTAATATTCACTTCTTTCTATGCGGTCAACTGTAATAAATACAAGAGATTGGAAAATATCTGGGTGTGGTGCTACACGCCTGTAAATCCCTGTACTTGGGAGGCTGAGACAGGATGATCACAAATTTGAGTTCAGCCTCAGCAAGTATTTGAGACTCTCATCAACCTAGCAAGACCCTGTTTCCAAATAAGAAATGAAATTTGGCTGGGGATGTGGCTCAGAGGTAGAATGCCCCCGGATTCAATCCCCAGTCCCTCCCCACACACACAAAGAGACAGAGAAGATTGGGTCCTGAGGAAGGATTGTGGGAAACATAAACAGTCACAAAGAGAAGGGGATTATGGAAACACAACAATCACTATTAAAAAGTAGAATTCTGGATTCTGGGTGAAGAGATAAGGTGTTGTTTATGCAGAAACAAAGTCAAAGTTTTGAAAAAATGCAAGACAATGTGGAACCAGCAGAAATGGACATACTAATAAGATATGAAAGAGGATGTAATAATAGTGAAGGTGATTCATGTTTTTTTTTGTTGTTGTTTGTTTTTTGTTTTTTTTTTTGGTGTGTGTGTGTGTGTGTGTGTGTGTGTGTGTGTGTGTGTGGTACTGGGAATTGAGCCCAGGTGCATTCTACCTCTGACCTACACCCCCAGCCCCATTTTTATTTTTAATTCTACCTCTGAGCTACATCCCCAGCCCCAATTTTTATTCTTTATTTTGAAACGATCTCACTAAGTTGCAGAGGGCCTCACTAAGTAGCTGAGGCTGGCTATGAATCTGTGATCCTCCTCTTCAGCCTCCCAAGTACTGGGACTACAAGCATTGGCCACCATGCCCAGCTTGAAGGAGTTTTTTTTAAAGGGAAAAGAAGAGAGCTCAGGGTTATCCTTGAAAGGAAGATTTTATATATATATATAATCTTTTTGGCATGATATGGTAGATAAAAGCATGGATAGAAAAAAAAAGTTTTGATGAGGTTAAGAGGGTGAGCAGAAATATGGCTTTCTTTGTTGAATTAAACAAGCTGGCATGGTGGCACATGCTTGTAATCCCTGCGTTTGCGAGGCTGAGACAGGAGGATTGCATAGGTTCGAGGCCAGCCTCAGCTACTTAGTGAGGCTCTCAGCAACTTAGTGAGACCCGGTTTCCAAATAAAAAATAAAATAGGTAGAAAGCCTCTGGGTCTCATCCCCAGTATAATAATAATAATAATAATAATAATAATAATAATAATAATAATTAATAATAATAATAACAACAACAACAATAATAATAATAAATAATAATAAAAAAAGAAACAATATGTGCCTCCTAGATATTATTTTCTTGCCAATTACTCTTTAGATGCCTGAACCAATCTTAACTGTAGACAATTAAGATTAAGTTAGGCTAAATAAAAGTATAAAAAGAAGATAGTCTAGAGTCCAGGCCCTTGAGAATAATGATTAAGGTTAAAGTTAGATGGAGAGTCTTCTTGACAGTTAAAAAAAAGAGAGAACTTTGTTAAAGTGAGTTTATTTGGACTAGTTCTAAAAGTTCCATGTGGGCTGCACATATTCTATATAAACAAATACTCAATGTTAATAATATGGTATTTTAACATTGTTTTATAATATTGATGACTGTAATGGTGATCTTAGGAAACTGAATCAAATAACCTTTCTGGATCTGTTTTACTATAAATAAAATATATAAATATATAAATAAAATAATAGGATAATGATAATTTATCTCTATCCTTTCAGCTACAACCAAGTATTATTGTTTAATAAAAGACTGACAATGCAAGGTTCAATAATGTGCTATTTGCCTATCCAGTGGTAAATTTTACTTTCTTTTTTTTGGAGGGTACTGGGGATTGAACCCAGGGTCCTTCTACCTCCAAGCAACCCTATATTTTATTCTTTTTTATAATTTTGTTTATTTATTTATTTATTCATTCATTCACTCATTCATTTTTGGTAGTACTAGGGGTGGAACCCAGAGGCTTTCTACCTCCGGGCTATACTCCCAGACCCATTTTATATTTCATTTGGAAACAGAGTCTCACTAAGTTGCAGAGAGCCTCACTAAGTTGCTGAGGCTGGCTTTGAACCAGTATGATCCTCCTGTCTCATCTTCCCAAGCACAGGGATTACAAGTGTGGCTACCATGCCCTGCTTATTCTTTATTTTGAAACAGGGTCTCACTAAGTTGCAGAGGGTCTCACTAAGATGCGGAGGGCCTCACTAAGCAGAGGCTGTAGGCTAACCTCGATCCTGGGTCTGAGCCTCCAGAATGCTGGGATTACAAGTGAGCGCAACCACGCCCTACTAAACCTGGGGTCTTTTTATCTCAGCCTCCCAAGTACTGCGTCTTGCTAAGTGTTAGATTCTTGCTCATGGCTTCTTATCATTTCTGTTTGCACGTGTGTGTGTGTGTGTGTGTGTGTGTGTGTGTGTGTGTGTGTGTGTGTATTTGAGAGAATTATGATCTTAAATGAAAAAGCCAAAAGGTTCCTTGACATTTTTGTAGTTATTTTCATCCTGCAATATATCAGAGAGGACCAAGGATTACTTTAAGGTGACAGACAAAGCTATACTTCTCACCTCAGAGGATGGTATTAAAAAAGAAAAGGATAGACAATTTCTAATTCTTCCTGTGATACTAGTGATCATGCCTCAGTGCCTTTGGGATTCTCTCTGAGGAGCTATTATTAGATAAAGAGAAGGCTAGCTTCCCTCTTATAATGTCTTTGTGTATGTGGTGAATGCCAGAGGCAGGCACTTGGAGGTTATGTGAAGCTTTGGTGGTGGCAGAGAGATGTTATGATATACTTCAAGGGCTTTCCTTGAGTTAAGAGAGATACAGAAACATACCTTTGTGTCAAGAAGCATCATTTTATTTTCTTCTGCAATTCTATATTTATGTCACTTTTCAGTCGAATAACATACAATAAAAATGGTGTTATAAAGCTTGGAGTTTCGACCTCTCAGCATTTCTTTGAGTTTGCTATTTATTATTTGCCTGAGACTTTCAAGTGTTTCAGAACAAAGTCTAATATTCTCTAGATATTTTCATTTATACTTAAATTCCTTCTGCCTGATTAGCCATTTTATGCCCTAATTTATTTTGAATTTGGCTAGTAGTATCAAAATGCATTAGTGTTTCGCATAAAACAAATATCCTGAGGATTCTCATGGCAATGTTAAAATGAGAAGCCCAAAGTGGAAGATGGTTAACAGCCCATCACAATATTCATGTTCAGAAATTTCAACAATTACATATGGAGGTTCTGTGTTTCTGCCTCATTTACTCAATTCTTGGGAAATAGCTATTATTCAAAGCTACTGGTTTTGTTTTTTTTCCCTTCTTAATAAATTTGTTTTTAAAAACATCTGAGAATATTTTGTTCTTATAAAATATTTCTATGAAAGCACCAAGAATTAGAATATCCCTTATCTGGCATTTCAACTTATATTATTTCTACTTCATTTTTAATACCTCTTTTCTGTTTGCTTATATTTCATGTGGTATTTCACAAGAAAGAGGGAATAACTCCTTATGAATTAAATATTCCTATGAATCATTACAATAAGTAAATCAGTCGTGTTTTCCTGTGTACTTTTGTTCTTTTATAGTGAGATAAAAAGTCAGTTTTTACTATTAGGTATAGAGAAATATACTTTAGAAAGGATCTAGAAAAACAGCTCAAACATAGGTCTGTCTGTCCGTCCATGACACAACAAACACTCTCTCTCTCTCTCTCTCTCTCTCTCTCTCTCTCTCTCTCTCTCTCTCTCTCTCTCTCTCTCCCTCCCTCCCTCCCTCTCTCTCTCTTTCTCCCTCTCTTGTTTAGTTTAAAACAAGAACTCTCCAAGTTGCTGATGTTCTCACTAAATTGCTGAAGCTCGCATAGAACCTAAGAACCTCCTGTCTCATCTTTTCAGTTACTGGGATTACAGGTGTACACCTATACTGAGATGCTCATTATTTCTTTTTCCCACTTCTCCAAAAAGTACCAGTAGGTGCATTATTTAGCTAATGGATCTCTAACAAAAGTTCAAACACATCTGTGACTTTGAGTTTTCATGAAAGACATAGTACATTGTAATATTTATAAGTCTACAAGATAACCAAGAACTCTATAGCCTTGAAATAAATCTGTTATTCTGAGAGAAAATAAAGACTGTTTTAAGAATTCTTATCACAATAATGGAATCTATAAAAACATGAGGAATGTTTACAAAAATAAAAGAGGAAAGGACTACAAAACATTATCAACACCTAGGCAATAATTCACCTATGTTTGAAGGCTAAATGTAGACACAAATGACATTAAAGCATTCAGAAGCCAGATGTGGTGGGGCATGCTTGTAGTTCCAGTAGCTGGAAGACTGTGCAGGAGAATTTCAGGTTTGAGGACAGCCTGAAAAAATAATGAAACTCTCACTGACTTAGGAGATCCTGTTATTATTATTAGTTAATAATACTACTTAAAATATTATTATTATTATTATTATTATTATTATTATTATTATTGGACTGGAAATGTAGCTTGAAGGTATGATACCCTTGAGTTCAATTCTCAGTGTCACAAAAACATACAAACACACACACATGTGTTCACACACACACACACACAGAATTCATTAATTATATCACTCTTCTCATTCTTCAGTATTCTTTGTGGTAATTACTTAATATTTGCTCTATTCAAATCAAAATTAAATATCTGAGGGGGGGAAGGTATTGCATTTGAGGAACAGTAATCAATTAAGTTAATCCATAGGATTAATCCCAAATGAATAAAAATGCTATAGTTATTGTTATGAGCAGTAATATTTGTACAGATAAAGAGAATTTAAAAAAAAGCTGAAAAGATTTTTCTGGAAAGAAGAAAAGTAAGTTCATGTTACATTTTAAATATAAAATCAGATACATGTTATTAAAGTATTGAGATCAACTACACCATGTATAATAATGGGTTGACTAATATTCTATTTTGTTATTTTTTGTTTTTTTAATTCTAAAGGAAAGATTTATTTTTATATTTTTAAATTTTTTTGTTGCATTGTAGTCATACATCTTAATGGGGTACAAGATGGTGGAGGCATACATGCACACATCACTCAATTAGCCCTTCCCCAATTTCTGCCCCATCCCCTCCCCCTCCCTCCTTCTAATGTTTGGCTTAGTGATTGACATTGATATGTTTGTCAATGTACATCACGTACATTAGAGAATTTCCCTCTTCCCCCTCTCATCCCCTCAATTAGGTTCCCTTATTTGCTCATCTATAGTCTCCTTCATCTAGAATTTTCTCCTATGACCCATTTTCTTCCTAGCTTCTGTATATTAGGAAGAGCATCCAATTTCTTTTTTATGACTGACTAATCTCACTTAGCATAATGTTCTCCATTTTCATCCATTTCCCTGTAAATGATGTAATTGTAATTGTGGTTTCTTTATGGCTGAGTAGAATCCCATTGTGTACATATGCCATAGTTTTGTAATCCATTCTTCTGTTTAGAGATATTTTGGCTCTAATACATTGTTGGTGAGATTGCAAATTAGTGCAACCACTTTGGAAAACAGTATGGAGGATCCTCAGAAGAATGGGAACAAATCATACCATTTGATCCAGCAAAACTACTTCTGGATATCTACTCAAAAGAATGGACTACAAACTACCAAACTAATGCATGCGTATCTATGTTCATAGCTGCACAATTCATCATTGCCAAACTATGGATTGAATAATATTCTATTCTAAAACAATGACTCTTATTTTTAACTAAATACAAACAGTAAAACTTTTTTCAAAGAGGAAACATATCTAAAGAAAAATGGTAAAAAATGAAGTGATTTAAAATTAAATGATAACCTCTAAACCAATAAAATACCTAGGAATAAACCTAACCAAAGATGTAAAAGACCTCTAAAGAGAAAACTACAAAACATTAAAGAAAGAAATTGAAGACCTTGGAAGATGGAAAGGTCTCCCTTGCTCATGGATAGGCAGAATTAATATCATTAAAATGGCCATTCTGCCAAAAGTGATCTATAGATTCAATGCAATCCCAATTAAAATACCAAAAACATTTCTCATCGACCTGGAAAAATCAGTTATGAATTTTGTATGGAGGAAGAAAAGACCCGGAATAGCCAAAGCAATTCTCAGCAACAAGAACCAGGCAGGAGGCATCCCGGACTTCAAATTATACTATAGAGCAATAGTAGTAAAAACAGTATGGTTTTGGCACAACAATAGGCAGACTGACCAGTGGAACAAAATAGAAGATACAGAAACAAACCCACACATCTGTAGTCAATTGATCTTTGACAAAGGGGCCAAACTCATACACTGGAGAAAAGACAGCCTTTTCAACAAATGGTGCTGGGAAAACTAGCTATCCATTTGTAGAAAATTGGATCTGAATCCTTACTTCTCACCATGCACAGGAATCAAATCGAGATGGATCAAAGACTTGGAAATTAGACCAGAGACTGTGAAGTTATTAGAGAAAGGCATAGGATCTATAATCCAACATACAGGTACAGGGAGTAACTTTCTCAATAAGACTTCCAAAGTGCAGGAAATTAAAGCAAGAATTAACAAGTGGGATGACATCAAACTAAAATGTTTCTTCTCATCAAAGGAAACCACCAAGAACCTAAAGAGGAAGCCTACAGAATGGGAGAAGATCTTTACCAGCCACCACTGTGATAGGGGGCTAATATCCAGAATATACAAAGAGCTCAAAAGACTCTACACTACCAATCAAGAAATGGGCAACTGAAATGAATAGACATTTCACAAAAGAAGAGATACAAATGGCCAATAGATACATAAAAAGATGTTCAACATCACTAGCCATCAGGGAGATGCAAATCAAAACTATGAGATTCCATCTAACCCCAATCAGAGTGGAAAACATAAAGAAATCAAACAACAACGATTGCTGGCGAGGATATGGGGAAAGAGGAATTCTTTTACACTGTTGTTGGGAGTGCAAAGTAGTTCAGCCACTATGGAGATCACTATGGAGATTCCTTAGAAAACTGGGAATAGATCCATCATTTGAACCAGCTATAGCACTCCTTGGTATCTTTCCAAAGGGGTTGAAATCAGAGAACTACGTTAACATATGCATACCCATGTTCATAGCAGCACAGTTTGCAATAGCCAAAATATCGAACCAACCTAAATCTCCATCGACAGATAAATGGATTGAAAAATTATGGGAAATACACACAATGGAATTCTATTCAGCTAAAAAGAAAAATGAAATAATAGCATTTGCAAGAAGATGGAAGAAACTAGAGAACATTATGTCAAATGAGATTAGTCAAGCACAGAAAGAGAAGGGACATATGTTTTCTCTAATATGCTCAAGCTAGGGAGTAGTGGTAATACCAGAGGGACTCCAGATGATGGAGGGAAAATCTCAGCAAAGATTGAATGGAAGGATAGGAGAGGAAGAAAGCTGAGGTTGTTCAATTAAGGATCTACATATGAATATGTGTAGTAACATAAATACAACATGATTAACCTGGACAATCTCTATTGGGGGGCAAGGGAAATGGAGGGGGAAGGGCATGAAGCACAATGTAAATGTACATCACTCCTCTCAATATGTTCAAGTTATAAAAAATAAAAATTTTAAAATTTTAAAAAATTAAATGATAAGCCAAAATATGGTAAGTAATTTTAAAATAGACATGATGGCATTTAAGGATCGAATCTATTGTTTTCTTGGTGCATTGTAACTTTATTTTTTATTTTATTTTATTTTTTTTTGGTGGTACTGGGGTTCCTGGACCTCCAGGCTACACTCCCAGACCTATTTTTACATTTTTATTTGGAAACAGGGTCTCCTAAGCCAGCGCGCATGGCTGGCTTCGAACGTGCGCGATCCTCCTGTCTCTGCCTCCCAAGTGCGGGGATTACAAGCGTGCGCCACCACGCCCGGCCTGGTGCATTGTAACTTTATATCATAGTGATGTTCAGAGTGACAGAAACACACATAGCATTATTTGTGTTTTTCTCTGGATCCCACCCAGATCCCTCCCCCTCCTAAACATAATACTAAAATTGGTATTGGAAGTTTCATATATGAATATAGCATTATTTGAACTGTTTTCTTCATCAAGTCTTCCTTTCATCTTCCCACTTTACTCCCTGAATACCCTTCCACTATTCTACTAGTGTCTCCCCTTATTTATCTGAAGTCTCCTTTGTCTCTCTGTTTCTCTCTAGCTTCCACATATGAATGAAAACCTATAGTTCTTTACTTTCTGAAATCTGCTAATTCTGCTTACCATAATATTCTCTAGTTTCATCCATTTACCAGCAAATGACAAAATTTAATTTTTAGGGCTGAATAAATTTTATTTTATATATATATATATATATATATATATATATATATATACACACACACACACACATATATATTATATATAATAAATGTATATATATAATAAATTCCATTATATATATTATAACACTGTGACATATATACATATATATGTTATATATATATACATAAATATATGTTAGTTTTATAATATATGAATATATATGTTACAGTTTTATAATCCACTGATCTTTTAAAGGACACCTATGCTGGTTCCACAGTGTGCCTTGTGTGAATTTTGCTGCTATAAACATAGATATGCATGTCATCCCTGCAACATAATGACTACAATTCCTTTGGAACATTCCCTAAGAGTGCAATAGCTGGTCATGGTGGGTCCATTCCCAGTCTTGAGGAACACCCAGAATGAGCTCCATAGTGGCTATGCTAATTTGCAATGCCACCAACTGTATAAGGTTTCCTGTTTTCCTACAACCTCACCAGCATTTGTTATTGTTTGCATTCTTGATTGCTCTTCTAATTGCAGTTAGATGAACTCTCAGTGTTATTTTTGTATTATCCTGACTCCTAATGATGTTGAAAATATTCTCATATATTTATTGGCCATTTGTATTTTATCTTTTGAAACATAACTATTTAGTTCAATTTCCTATTTTTTATTGGTTTACTTTTTCTAGTATTAATTTTTTTTTTATTTTTGGTACTGAGGATTGGACAGGGGCATTCTACCTCCATGGTATACCCCCAGTCCTATTTTTTTATTTTGAAACAGGGTCTCACTAATTTGCGGGGGGCCTCATTCAGCAGCTGAGGTTAGCCATGAATCTGCGATCTTTCTGTCTCAGCCTCCCAAGTGCTGGAATTACAAGTGTGTATCACCATGCCTGGTTGGTGTTAATTTTTTAAAACTCTTTGTATATTCTAAATATTAGTCCTGTATTAGAGTAATAGCCAGCAAGGATTTTCTTCTATTCTGTGGGCTTTCTCTTTGACTCTTGGTGTTTATCTTTGTTTTATAAACACTTTTTAAATTAATGCCATCCCATCTATTGATTCTTGTTTTTACTTTCTGATATTTGGGGGTTTTATTGAGGAAGTATCTACCAGTGCCTATGTGTTGGAAAATTGCTGTTGTGCCCTCTTCCGGTAATTGCAAAATCTCTGGTCTAATATCCATGTCTTTTACCCATCTTGATTTAACTTGAATAGGGTGAAAAGTTGGGATTTATTTACATTCTTCCCCATATGGATCACCAGTTTTCCCAGAACTATTTGATGAGAAGGCTGACTTTCCTTCAGTATATGTTTTTTGCACCTTTGTAAAAAACAAACTGGCTATATGTGTACAAATTTATTTCTGAATCTTTTATTCTGCTCCATTGGTCTATAATATAATTTACCAAGATGATCAGCAGGAAAATAGACACATAAAACAGAACATTTTAGATATGCAGAGACATAATATTAAATCAAAAACCATTATAGGGATTTAAAAATTATTTCCCCAAGAATTACCTCAATTAGTAGGGTAGATGGATACGAGAAAAGATAGGAAATATTTTTTCTTAAAAAAATCATGAACAAATAGCCCAGCACATATTTTGTATCCTTTTTGAGTATTTTGTACTGAAACATACAATATACCATTTACCATTTACAACTGTGCTAGGTTTATTTTCTTTTCCCTGAAGAAGCTTAAACTGTAGTTTATATGTGTTACTACAAAATCTCTTTTAAAAAAGTCTTACATTTGACAAAAAAAATATGCTCAAGATCGTCTTTGAAGAAATATAGTAAGACAAATGAGTTGTTGCCTACCAATTTCTAGTTCAGTTTAAACTCTCACTTTATTTCCAGTTAGTTGAAGAAATCATTCCTTTGGGAAAACAAAGACACATAGCAATGTTGAAAAGAATTATAGGATTTTCAAGGTGAAAAGATCTTCGAAATGGTTGATCCCAAAGCCTTCATTCAGCTAATGAGTAAACCAAGGCCAATCTAAGGTCACACCATTTGCTTAATGGCATTTCCAGAATTAGAAATTCTGTACTCTAATTCTCAGTCTAGGACATTTTTTATTATACTGTTCAGTGGTCCACTCTGACACCTTTAAAAGAGAGTTCTCATAAAGTGTCTACGCATGAAACACAGTGTTTCTAACAAAAATACTTCCCTGCAAAAAAATGCTTACCTAGGATTCTGCTACTAAGAGTTCCCACTGGGTGAGGAGTCCCTAGATAATAAACTGTACAATCTGTAATGAGCTATGTAATGTCTCCATTCTCTAGTGACATGGAAGCTTCACAACTTTACAATGTAGACTTTTTTTAATGAAAGTTTTAAACAAGTACTTTGGTTATTTACTCATGTCCCATTGAACAGGGCCTACAGCTTGTCACATTCAGCAATTTTATGCTTTAGGACAACAGGGCAATGTTTCAAGATAGTTGGCCTTGTTGGTTTAGATCATATATTTTTTTTTCCTTTTTCTTTAAGAAATTAGCATGATCTCTCTAGTCTTTTCTGTAACTGAGCAACAGAATAAGGCATCAATGTACAGCTGCATTCACGGCAATAGGGCAAAATGTCAGAGATGTCACCCCCAGACTTCACCCAGCTCTTGTAACAAAGAGTCTCCATGCTAAGTGCCAAAAGCTTAATTGAGCATTGATCCCTGGTGTTATCAACTGTGTTAGATGAACACAACCTCTTGAGTATTTCAGAATAGATTCACAGTGTATTTGTAAATTTTAGTGAACAAAAAACAAAGCCATCCAAATATGTAGTAGTATAATACACAGAATATATATGAGATTAATATAACAAGGTCTCTAATACATGTCCAGTAAAAATTTGTCTGTTTTAGATTATAGACTCAAAAAGTAAAATCACTTTGATTATACAAATGCCCATTGTCCCCAAAAGTCACCATAGCAACAAGCTAATGACAATGAAAGTAAATTTGTTATTGTTCTTTAACATCAAAATGTTGCCAGGATATTTTTTGGGACATAACCTATATAAAGAAAATTTTGATATCTTTTGTTTATATTTTACTATTTATATTCTTTTATTAAAATAATCATGTATGTTTTCTCTGATGTGGAGTGCTAAAACTATATTATATTAAAATGTATACTTTATATATTTTTGGATCACAGAAAAATGATGATTTCTATCATATTAACTACACATCATTCACTTTTTATATTTTCTGTTTATCTTAAGTTTAATGTTTAGAAAACCTATGGTTTTTGCCCGGTGTGGTGACACACACTTGTAATCCCAGCACTTGGGAGGCTGAGACAGGAGGATAGCGCAGGTTCAAAGCCAGCCTCAGCTACTTAAGTGAGGCTCTCAGCAACTTAGTGAGACCCTGTTTCCAAATAAAATATAAAATAGGTCTGGGAGTATACCCCAGAGGTAGAAAAAAGTCCCTGGGTTCCACCCCCAGTACCACCAAAAAAAAAAAAAAAAAAAAAAAGAAAAAAGAAAACCTATGTTTTTTGGCTTTGCTATAATATATAATTTCTTAAAAACAGATATTTCCATGTTGATAGCATAAGCCTATTCCAAAAATTAAATACTTTAATTATCTTGCTCAAAAATATTTTACAGAAACAGAAAACCTAATTGTGTTTTTAATCATCCTCACATTGGGAAGCTAACTTTATGAGGCAAATATTAATTTGAATATGTCTTTCCCCCTGTTAATGAACCCTCCTTTTCCTTTACCCATACCTACACCTACTAATTTTTATTAAAATATATAACTCTAACGGCCTGACAATTGTTACAGTAATATGTGAAACTCCATTTGCAATGTCTTGATGTCAAAATAATTCATGGTTTTGGTGTGTGTGTACATAGGGACCGTGTGCCTCTGGGTAAGAGGGTGTATATTTTTGGAATGCTTCGTACTACAATGAAAACACAAACAGCTGGTATGATTCTTTAAGCTCTTTCTGCTAATGATGTTATAGCACTTTTTATATTTTCTAGTATTTTAAGTGTTAAAATTGATCATTATCAGTGTGAAAATACATATTAACTATTTTTCTAGTGTTTTAAGTGTTATAATTGATCATTATCAGTGTGAAAATACATATTACCTATTTTCTAAAATCAAAATGAAAGGTACAGTCCATGGTATAGAGAGAATAAAAAATCTAATTATGGATTAAGAACTAAATTTGGTTACTTGACATTGAAGTGACCCTAATAAATTAACCAGAATACAATGCATAACTGCTTTACCAGCAGTTAGTTGGACTGGGTCAGAGAAAACAGTCACTTTAATGCCAGAGTTTTTTGAATAGATATTGAAGAGAAATGCAGCTGGTTGTCTGGTAAGGAAGAGATGTCCTGCCAAGAACATCCACCAAATAGGAATCAGATGGTGACATGGTAGCCTAGCACTGACATCCTCCTCAGAAAGCATCTGAGTGGACAGAGTAGCAGGGTTATCCAAAGCTAAGGAATGTGGGTCTTAGTTATGGCCACTCATTTAACAGAGTAGACAATAAGAAGCTGACAACACTTTAGGATCTTTCTAGTAGAAGTGGGGTAGAGGATAAACTAGAAATAAAACATGCAGAACAGAACCAAAAAAAGGAAGAAAAAGGGGAGAAAGAGAGAAAGAGAGAGGAGGAAGAGGAGTCAGAAAGAGAAAGATGGAGGACTTTGAAATAGGCATTTCTTTTCCTGAGCACCATAAGTTGAAAACTGTAAATCACTCTTCTGCCCTTAATAGTTCATTAAAACAGAAACATACAAATGCATTCTTAGTGTTTAAACATGTCCAGTGTTTAAAAATACAAAAATATGATTGAAATCATGGTGAATATTATATATATATATATATATATATGAATACCCACCATTATGTATACTATCTTTGCACACATATTATTCTATTTATAATACAAATTATTATTTAAACTTATATAGTACACAAGCCATTTATCCTGTAGTCTGGATAATAGATCAGAATGTTTTCTAAAGAAACTGCCATTTTTACTGCTGAAAGTACTCCTGTCATTCCAACTGCTCTCCTTCCACACTGTATGGCAGTATTGACTGATCAACATTAGGTTCCTTAGATATTTTAGGGAGATTTCTAAACATGTCATTTTTGAGACATGATGTGACCTTACTGTTCTGCTGTCAGACTATAGCACCACTTCACCTGAACTATCAGCAAGACCACTAGGATTTCTTCACATTGCTTTGATATTGGCTATAACTCGCTATACCTCAAGTTAAATACTAGGTCGTTTCTTGGACTTTTTACAACCACAGAAGTTACTTAGGTTGTTTTCCATGTTCATTTATTCCCTTGAGTGAATCCTTCAATTTTAATTCATATGAAAAATATACTCATTAAGTACCACCTGTGTGGCAGTTCTTGACGGATGGATACCCACGTACAAATGTTACTCCTGTCAGCCAGGATGTTCCACCTGTTCTCACCCCTGTGCCAACATTAATCTCCTCTTCTCAAAAGAAAACAGTGATTTTTAAACTACACTTTAGTATTAACCCTTTTCTATCTCATTCGTTATTCCTTCTAAGTCCAGTTCTTCTCTAGGACTAATTTATTTATTTATTTTTAATTTTTAATTAGAGTTTTGTAGTTATATATCTTAATGTGGTACAAGATAGTAGAGGCATACATGCACACATCACTCATTTTGCCCTTACCCAGTTCCCTCCCCATTCTCTTACCCATCTCTCCTTCTCATGTTTGGCTTAGTGATTGACCTTGATATGTTTGTGAATATAAGCCAATGCAGATAATAATAATGAGTTCATGTGCTTATTTGTGATTTCAAGATATTTCTATAGTTTAAAAATGGCTCTATACTTAGAATTGATAATAAACCAAGGACAACATACATGTTAGATTTCCCAGTGCTTTTTTTGTTTGTTTGTTTGTTTGTAGTTGTACTGGCGATGGAACCCAGGGGCATTCTACCTCCAAGTTACACCTCCAGTCCTAGTTTTTATTCTTTCTTTGGAAACAGGGTCTCACTGAATTGTAGAGGGCCTCACTACGTAGCCAAGGCTGGCCACAAACCCTGATCCTTCTGTCTCAGGCTCCCAAATGCTGGGATCACAAGTATGTGCCACCACATCCAGTCCCCTAGTGTTTTAAAAACATCATTTTTCAGCTTTTCATCAATCAAAAAAAAAAATCTTGTTTGCCAGGCGTGGTGGTGCACACTTGTAATTCCTGTGCTTGGGAGGTGGAGACGGGAGGATTGCACAGGTTTGAAGCCAGCCTCACGGGCTTAAGAGACCCTGTTTCCAAATTTAAAAAATATATAAAATAGGTCTGGGAGTGTACCCCGGAGGGTTCCATCCTAAGTACCACCAAAAAAAAAAATTCTTATTTTACTACCAAACACTGAGAATTATATGCTATCTTTCAGATATGTTGTTGTAAAAATATTTGTAAAATAGTTCCCTTAAGTAGATCAATTTGATATCTTCATGTCATTTAGAAAGTAATTTTGAGAAAGGCAGGCTTTAAGAGAAATGTAAAATTACACCTTACTATTTCACCACAGGCAAATTTGGTAGAAACAAGGATGAAGAAGTAAGAATAAGAAATGATCAGGCACAGACTGGGTGGTTTGATAATATCCCTAAAACGTCTGTTGAGTGCTCATCAGTCTGTAGAAGAAAAAAAAAAATTAATATGTTATATAACTATTTTGTCATTAAGCATATACATAAGAGAATTTCTACTTTTTACAAGGATTAATGCCAAATTAATTTTTAAGAAAATAAGAGTAACTGAAGCCTTTTATCTATAAATTTGCTTTTTTTATTTTATTGAATTAAATGATAGCTTCTAGAATGGAGATAAAGATCTACACTGACCTCCAATATATTATACAACTTGGAAGTTTTAATTGAATAGACATACATACTCTTATTTTTAGAAGATAAAGGAACCAAAATTAACTCTTTTCTTAATGGTTTTAAAAGACGAATGGCAACTTAAATGAGAGTTCTGGAATATCTGTTAAATTTTAATTAGGGAAACCATTTTATTCTGATTAATAGAATATATACTCTTTGTACTAAGGCGGTATGCTGAAATTAATTTAGAGAAGAATATTTTTAACTAACTAGAATCGCTTAAGTAAATCTCAAGAACTTCATTAGAGCAAGTACCTATTAAAATACTTGTTCTTTCATCTTCTTTACTGAATAGTATTATAATGTTGAAATTGAGTCTTGGGTCACAAGGGAGGCAAAATCCAGCAAAGGAGTGTGAGACCAGGCACTTTTTAATTAATTGGCACCACCAGGCAAGGTCTGCTGACCAATATTGTGGGGGGAGGGACTGATCAGTCAGCAGAGTATGCCAGAGAGAGAAAGTGAGGGTATTTATGTAGTGAGGGTCTTGGAGTGGGGCTAGCTAAGGAGAGAGAATTCTGGTCCTCTTGCAATATCTGGAGTCTGCCCCACCTCTGCTCCTGGGGCTCCACCTCCTGTCCCAGCTGCAAGGTCCTGTGAGGAAAGGAGAAAGGGACCCAACCTATCAAGTATGTCATAATAAATAAGCCCTTAGTGCAAGTAAGTTGTGGGAGATTCATATATTATAGAAGTCAGTATTGCAGTTTGATTATAAACTTATTTTATGTTATTCCCTTCTAGATATTTTATGATTCTTTGAGGCCCTTGAAATGAGCTGTTTACTATTTTCTTTAACCTTTCATATGAACCTGCTTTGAAGTATGAATTACATGAGAAAATAGAATGCAACTCTTTATCCTCTAAGTGCTACCAAACCATAAAAATGTTAATAATATGAAGTATCTGATGTCAAGTGAAGGGTCTAGAATATTTTTTCTTTTTCAATGAAGAAAACTACCTGGGTAAAGGACTGTCTCAGTCACAAATATGACTCGTCTATCCCAGTGAAACTGACCACACAACTTTGAGGAAAAAAGACTAAAAGACTTACTTGCTCCTTTTTTTTTTGGGGGGGGGGAGATCTTAGACTTCAATCCATGTGAGTGTGGGGTACAGAGCTGGAGCTCAGCATGGCAACTGAAAGCCAAGAGGGAAAGCACATGGGCTCCACTCCTCATTTCACAGAGACAGGAGGCAAGTGAACAAGAAAGGGGATCATGAACCATATATAACTCACACCTCTTGGGACCCACCTCCTCCAGTCACACACTACGGCCCATGCCACCACCCAGATAACTCTATTATGGATTTATCCACTGCTGAGATGACAACCAAGCCCAACTTCCAATATTACTACCTTGTTTCTAAGAGAACTAGGGGAACATTCTAAATCTAAACCACTACAGAAGCTAAGGAATGAGGTAATCCTCACAAACCCCATTTTCACAAGGGAAAAAAAAAAAGGTAGAAATACTGATACAGTTACTTTTTAATTCTTTTCATTTTATCCCATTTATTTAATTTGAAACTGTTCTACTTAACCTACTGTCTATTTACCTACTTAATTATATATTTACCTATTGAAGCAATCCATCTATCTTTCCATCCATGCAAACATTCTTTTATCCTTCCTTTGTTTTGTTGCTCAAAATATATGATGTGAGAACTGGAGATATATTACAGTGGTACAGCATTTGGCTAGTATATAAGAGGCCCTGGATTTAATCTCCAGCTTAAAAGTCGATCAATCTATATTATATATTTATCTATCTGTCTATCATCTACCTAAATGTGTGAGGTGAGAAAATGATTATCTGGGTTTGACTGTGTGTATGTATATAAAATCTATTGATCTATCTATCTGGAAAAAGATTTATAGATATAAATAAACACACACAGACACATCTGGTTCTTCCTTTTTTATTATTAGAAAATCACATCATTTTCTCCTCTTTCATGAAGAAACAAAAGGAACTAAATAGTTGGTTGAATTGGGATTTTTATGTCCTTGTATTGTTAAAAGTGTGGTCATTCGCACTGGGCATGGTGGCATAGGCTTGTAACCCCTGAGCTTGGGAGGCGGAGACAGGAGGATCTTGCAGGTTTTAAACCAGCCGCGCTGGCTTAAAAGACCCTGTTTCCAAAAATAAAATAGGTCTGGTAGTGTAGCCCGGAGGTAGAAGGGCTTCCAGGAACCCCAGTACCACCACCACCAAAAAAAAAAAAAAAAAGTGTGGTCATTAAAAATATATGTGGGTAGCCAGGCGTGGTGGAGCATGCTTGTAATCCCCTAATTTGGGAGGCTGAGACAAGAGGACTGAGGTTCACTGACAGCCTAACGCTACTCAGGAAGGCCTCTGCAACTTAGTGAGACTTTGTTTCAAAATACAGAATAAAAGAATAGGGCTGGGGGTGTAGCTCAGAGGTAGAATACCCCTGGGTTCCATCCCCAGTACTGAGAAAAAAAAAAAAAAAAAAAAAACCCAACCCTCATTGATTTTCTAGAAGTATTTAGAAAATCTCTGAGTTTACTTCAGAAAGTTTATTCTACATATTTAATGATAGTTTTCTATTTGAGAATAGAAGAGAGCTGGGTGTGGTTGTCCATGCTTGTAATCCTAGTTCTTGGGAGGTTGAGACAGGAGAATGGAGGTTTATGGACAACCTCAGCTAGTTAGTTAATGAGGTCCTCTGCAACTTAGCGAGGCCCTGTTTAAAAAATAAAGAATAAAAAATAGGGCTGTGGTGTAGCTCAGAGGAATGCCCCTAGGTTCCATCCATCTCCAGTACCGCAGAGAGAGAGAGAGAGAGAGAGAGAGAGAGAGAGAGCCATTTATTGACTCTATAGCCTTAGGCAAGTCACAACTCTTCAGTACTCAGCTCTCTCTGTAAAAGAGGGAGACTACTGGTCTGAAGACTGAATGCTTTATTTGTTACAATCTTTGAATAGCAGTTTGCACACAAAAAACACTTGTGCATTAGCTATTACTTATAGTCTGAATACTCTCACAGAAATCAAAGCTCCTGAAAGAAGGAAATTTGTTTTTAAGTTCATTTCCATTTTCTAGTTTTAATAATACTGCCCAAAACACTGAAAATATTCAAAATTTCTTGTTTCAAAGAGGCAGAATAATGTTCTAATTGAGAATACTGATTATACAGAAGGACTCCCAGTGTGGAAGTCTGAATACAGTACGTGTTAACTGTTTTGCTTGTGTAAGTTACTCTGTGGTGTATTGCTCAAATATATAAAATTAAATAATAAAACACCCAACTCATACAGTTAATGATGTGACTTAGTAAACTAATATATGATATATAGTAAGTGCCAATGCTACCACATTGATCAGTGTTGAAGAAAATCATATGTGGTGTTTTTTTATGTGAACAGAACATGTCCCCAAGAATCTCACAATCCAGTAGCTTTCATAAGAAGTAAGTAGTAAAGCATTACCACTTTCCTCAGAAAACTAGGAATTAAGTCACCATATGATTCATCTATGCCACACCTGAGTATCTTTCCAGGGGAATTAAAGCCAGAATATGATAGTGATACATGCATATCCATACTTATAGTAGCACAATTCACAAGAGCCAAACAAGAGAACCAGTCTAGGTGTCCATCAACAGATGAATAGATTACAAAACTGTGGTATGTATGCACAATGGAATTTTACTCAGCTATAAAGAAAAAAATAAGTCATTTGTAGAAAAATGGATGAAACTAGAGAATATTATGCTAAGTGAGATTAGCTCTTCTCAAAAAGTGAGGGGCCTATGTTTTCTCTCATATGAGGAAGCTAGAGAGAAATTGGGATTCAGAAAAGACCCCAGAGAAACCACAGTAGAGTGATGCGTGTGGTCTAGGGGAAGGCTGAAGGGAAAGAGAGAAAGAAGACCTGGTGATAGAAAGACTTCAAATGATATTGTGTACATACACAAAATTGTCAATGCCAATCTCAGTATCATGTACGGGGAAATGAAAGGAGTTGGGTGGAATCCAAGGGGGAGCGTACCAAGTTTTATGTGCATATATGTCCCTATCACTGTGAAATTTATTATGATGTATGAGTGCAATGCACAAATAAAAATAAATTAAAAATAAATAGAGTAACATGTATATAATTTTGTGGTACTGGGGTTAGAACCCAGGGGCATCCTATCTCCAAGATATACCCAAACCTTATTTTTTATTCCTTATTTTGAAAGAAGTTCTCACTAAGTTTCAGAGGGCCTCACTACATAGCTGAAGCTGGCCAAGAACCTAACATCCTCCTGTCTCAGCCTCACAAATACTGGGATTACAAGTGTGCACCACCACATCATGAAATATTTACATTGTAATATTTAAAAAAAAAACGATGGGTCTATCTCAATAAAATCTTTCAGCTTCGCTTGACACTCTGAATTTTGCCTTCTAGTGCCTATTTGGTAATTTTTTTCTTCAAATGGGAAATTTGTTTTCATTTTCAATCTTTTCAGGCTAAGTATGCATATATTCCCATGATCCTTTGCTACTTTCCTAATCTTCTCTAAATTCACATCCTCTGGCTGTGTATGTTCACAGTAGCAGTTGCCTTACTGAGTGCCCTCCCCTGCTCTGTCCTTGTCTTGTCACATCTCTCATCATCTACTTTTGCATTTATAAGTAGTATTACTTTGGAATATTACTTGGGGCTACCCATATTATTTCATAAACTTTGAATTTCTTTTTTAGTTACTACTTAGAGTATCAGACAATACATAATAATCTAGATTTTATCCTTGTTCAGAAACACAGCATACCCTTAGAGAAAAAAAAACAAAATATTTGTTTTCCAATGCATTTTTCAAAAATAATGAATTTGCTCCTCAATTAGCTACTTTTTTGAAAATTGATAACTGCATGATGATAACTAGTCCATAAGTATAATTAGTTCAAACTTAAGATCTAAATCTTATTGCTTATAGAGTAGGTGGGAGGGCATTGATTCTAAGTGTATCCTGATAAATGTATTCCTGCCTGTTTTTTTTTTCCAGTAAAAATGATTAATTTCTGGAATGTATCTTTAGAGGCAAATAGAGCTTTGAAATCCCAATTTTTTTTAAAAAAAAAGAGAGAGCCACAACCAGTAAAACAATAAAAAATTTTAGTGAAAAGAGCTATTATATTTACCTATATTCTCAATGGAAGTGTCAATATAGGTTATCAATTTATACTAAAGTTGAAATTTGCTAAAAACATATTTGTTGCTTGATTGAATCTGCAAATCAAATATCAGCAAAAAAAATATCAGCCTATTAGTCTATTCCTCTGTCAATTCATTCGTTAAACATATATTTTATATGCATTATTATTTGTCAGGTACTTACAAAAGTAAATCATAGAAAAATTATTGCTATTCCTTATAGTTTGTAATCTAATGTGAGAAGACAAATGATAAATAGTGAAAAAGTTCAATATGTACTATAATGGAAGATGATACACATTATGGAAAAATAAAAAATAGAATTCCTCTTGGTAGAGAAAATCTTGTAGTCTAATGCTTAGAAATGAAATAACACTTGAAAAGTGACTTGTAGGGTAAATATTAGACTTATTGGACTACTTAGGAGAAGGATGAAGGGAAAGAAGGAAGAAGGAAAGAAAAAGAAAAAAAGAAATGAAAGAAAAAAGAAGAAAGAAAGAAAGAAAAAAGAAAAGAAAGAGGGAGGCTGAGAGGAAAGGCAGGAGAGAGAAAAGAAGGAAAGGAAATAAAACATTTAGGGGACAATTTCTATGGCAGAAGCCTCACAAGCATGTTAACCAAATACCAAGAAAGGAATCATGGGCATTGTTGAAGGAGTAATAAGAGATGAAGTCAAAGGAGGGGCCAGAGCCTTTAATAGCATTGTGATTGGCATTTATTTTAAAAGAAATGAAAAGATATTATTAGATTTTGTGTGAAGGAACTTGATTATCTGACTTTCATTTTAATGAAGTCATTCTGCTTAATTTATTTAGAATAGATTGAAGAAAGGAGAGGAGGCAAGTTTATAAAAGCATAAGCATGGAGATGAGTTGAACATATATTAAACTCAGCTAAGAAATCACAGTAGCTTGGACCGAGGCAATACTTTTACTATGCCATGGTTATATAATGGATGTATTTTGTAGGTTGTGCCAGTATACTTTCCTGATGAATTGGATATATATTTTAAAATATAATTAAAAATTACTCTATTGGCCTGGAATACTGGAAGAATAAAGTAGACATCTACTAAAATTTGTAATATTTTGTAGATTTATTGACTTAATCTCTCATGCCCACACTATTTATATCCTTCTTACAGCTATATGATATGTAGAATATTAAAATTTTAAACTTTTATACTAAAAATACTAAGTTTCAAGAAAATATACTAAGTAAGATCTGAAATCCATGCATATACTATAAGTTTTTTTAGTTTGGAGTACATCATTAACCCAGTAACTTGTGGAAAGATCAGCATTGCACTTGAATGCAGTAACTGAAGAGTTGATCTGTATAATATGAGCTTTGACTTGAATCTCTCTTAGAAGAGAGTATTATTCTCATTCAAGATAAAAAGAAGTATTGTGTAGAGAAATGGTTATTAAAAGAATACTTACTTATGAACCAGATGCACTACAAAGTCATATTTTTAACTTCTCAGAGACCTAAAAATGCATAATTATGTGACCAAATTCAAGAAAAGGGTGAGTATTATGTATGGGTAAAGGGAGGGTTCGGGGTAGAGTCAGGGTGAAGCTCACCAAGTACTGTGTGCAGGCAGGTACCTATCACCTTATTATGATGTGTCATAACAATACCCTAATAAATGTATATTAAATAAAAAATAAACATAAAATAATCGCATGACTCGTCTATGAGGCAGTTTGGCAGAAGACAATCTGCTTTGGACAAGAGTAGGGAGAAATTGGTCCACTTTGTAACAAACTAGTCATGGTCAAATGTGGGTTGGGATGGTGAATTAGAATTCCAGGAAATTCCTTCATAAAACAAATCTACACCATTAACAAAGACTTCTACGGAGAGTTTTGCCAAGTGCAAGGCCTATGTTATGAATGAAATCATGGGAGAAATTTCTGCCACCTTCCTCCAGAAAGCATATGTTTCTCCCCTCCAGTTGTACATTGAAAGGGATTTTCTTGGCCAATGTCATCCCCAGTAGCATTGAAAATATTTCTATAGACCAAGAGATTTCCTTGTTATCCCTTTCAATACCAGTGGGATCACTCCCTACAAAAGTTCCAAAAAGAAGAGAGAAGCCCTTTATTCTATAAATGAACCTTCTTAGGAAAGTACAGAATCTAAAGAATAAATGTCTCTATTGCCTTTTTTAGCCATTTTGTGTATATTCTCTTTTACTTTACCTAATTTATCTGTGAATTAGGTGATTATACATGTGTTAAATTCAAGGCTTGATCAAATATAATTTTAGGACAGGATTTTAAAATGAAATGTGATTTCTTAATTAGAATTTTTTTTGTGTGTGGTACTGGGGTTCCTGGAAAACCTTCTACCTCTGGACTATACTCCCAGACCTATTTTATACTTCTTTTTATTTTTGGAAACAGGGTCTCTTAAGCCAGCCTGCTGACTTTGAACCTGCGTGATCCTCCTGTCTCCGCCTCCCAAGCACAGGGATTACAAGTGTGCACCACCACTCCCGGCTCAATTCGAATTTTATAAGTAAATATTTCCTATTTTCATAACTCTTTTGGTTGATGGTATTGGTAGTATTGCATCATATTGTAATTAAATAGACAATATAATATGAGCTGTGCTAGACATTTTACATAAATACAAAATGACATAGTTTCCGCTTTATAGGCCATTTCTTCTTAAAGTTTTATTAAAAATTGTGAAAGATTTCTGAACTTTTTATAAATAATTTTCATTGATTTAAATACATAAAAAGATTTGTAGGCCATGACACTTTCTCTGATGAAAAACCAGCTATTTTTTTTTTTTTCAGAAACATGATGATTTAGAAGAGATTAGTCAGTCTCGAGGACTATTTCTGTGTATGAAAAGCTTATTAGAAGCCTTGAGCTCCAAAGAGGTCTGTCACATCCAGGAGTGACTTCCCTTTGGCAAACAAGATGTTCTAGTCCTCATTGTATATTGCATTTAGTTAATTATCCAGTGCAGATAGCCATATTTGTATGTTTTCCTCTCCACACTGAAGAAATATAAAAAGGTTTTTCAAAGAACATGCTTTGTGTCTGTTCTCTTGCTTCTTGCCTTACTGTTGTTCTTATTCTGGACAATACCTTTGTCTCCCAGTCCTCAGATCCATTCTGATGTACTGACTGCTGTGGGAGTGAGCCATTGCTCTACACAGTGTTAGCATGCTGGAGTGGGGCTGCTGCTCTGGGTCCTTGACAGAAAGAGACAGTCAAGTCAGAAACAAGAACCAAAAGGAACAGAACTCTTCTCATAGTAGTCCATTGTATTTATCTCAGATTAAAGTTCCATACACTGTTTTTGTGTATATATAAAAAAGTAAACATGTATGGCTTCCATAAGCTAGCAGGATCCCATTGAAGCTTTATTTTGTATTATAATTAATGATATCAATTGCAAAACATAATGGATTTAATTGATATTTCTATACATTCATATAATATATTTTGATCATTTGCATCTTTGAGGCTTTAAAAAATACTCTCTACCTGCCCTTACAGCATGCATTTATATCTTACAGGAGGGAAGGATCTGGTAAGATTGGGGGGGGAGTGCATTTCACAAGAGAACAGAGAAGTTAGGTGAGTTGCCAACCAGCAGTAAGGAAACTGGAAGCTCTGAGCTCAGCCAGCTCCTCCAGAAAATTATCATTTCCTTCTGAAGGTAGAAGAAATTAAATATGTGAAAAGAAAGATGCATAGATAATACAAAAGAGTCAGCATGAACATTAAGAAGCCATCCTAGATCTCCCAGAGAAAGGGAGGGCAGCGTCAATCAAATCCAATAAGATGTTCATGCAAAGTGTTATATTCTTTAAATCAAATTGAATGCCCCCCAAATAATACAGATATTTTTTCTGTGTAAATATTTTCTACATAAGACTAGCTTTTAATAAGATAAAAGTTGTGGAGAATTTGATAACAAGACTTGCAAATCTAATATAATTTTATATCTAAAAGTTACTAAACATTAAATTAGATGTTTAAACATATTATGTTAGGGTTGAATTATTAACTCATTTTATTAAGATCATAAAAAGACAAAAAAATAGCTAGGGAGATATTATTTTACATTATATATCATGAATTAATCACTTTAAATCTAGGAGATACACATTTTGCCATGGGGCAGTTATCAAGTGTCTCACTATCTCACTTTTCTAGTATAAAAAGTTAGGGCAGTATCACAAGTTATTATGCTCGCTTCATAACCCCATTGTAAGAGCACACAGCACTACTATATTTAAAGTATTTTTCAGGTTTAAGTAACTAAATTTTAAAGCAAAATTGATTGCAAATTTTATTGAATATTATGTTGAGTTCTAGAGGAAATATTTCTTGCTATTAATATATTATTGAGTTCATTTTTCTTGTTAAAAGAAGTCATGAGAGATGTTTAAACATTTTATTTGGCACATTGTAAAATATTATAGCTTTTGGAGAATTTATACCATTTACACAAACTACTTAAAGAAATAAAGAGCTGTCATCTTTTTTACAGGGATTTTTAACTTGTATTATCTTCCATAAGAAAATTTATTATAACATTTATATATATCAAATACTATGAAGAAATATTATAGTTTTCCAGATAACTTTAGGACTTCAAATCATATTAATACCTAAAATATCTACATACAAATTATTACCATCAATTAAAGATATATTTTATCTATAGTCCTTTTTCTTTTATAAAAATTCCTCTAAGTAAAGATTTAGTGTCTAAGCGAAGAAGTAAAGCAATATAGGTTACATCTAAATTTCCAAAACTTTTATATTTAAATAAAGCTATAACAATGCATTATTTAATAGGCCTAGAAATAACTGCCAAATTGAAAATGCTTTCTCAAATACCAGTGCATAATATTAAAAATTCGGTCTACCAGAGAAATCTTATTTGCCCCCAAAATTCCGGTTAGTCAGTATTGACTATCTACTGTATTTAAAGAACAAAGATGACATGCTGTGATTTCTGATCTTGAGTTTACAGCATTGGGGAGATAAACTCACAAAAAGACTGCAGTAAGATAGAGTTACTTCTCTAACTATAGTCCCAAGTAGAGAGCAACATTGCCTCAGGGGTTACAGAGGAAGAGGTGACAGTTGATCAGGGTTTTGGATAAGGAAATAGAAGATGTGTTTCAAGACACTGAAGCATGGCATTTCATATGAAATATGTTTGGAAAATAGAAGTTGGTTCAATATCTCTGCATCACATAATTCTTGGCGGGAATAAAATATATGGCTGACAAATTTATTTAATCAAACAGATGATGGGAAACAGACAAAGATCCAAGTCAAGATGACAAGATTTGCATTTTAGAATATTGTTTTGGCTACAGGATTATCTAATTTGCTTATCTAATTGCAGAGGGATGTACCAGAAAGACCGAAAGGGTAGATGCTGTGAAATCAAACATATTACTTGGAGGCTGAATGCTTAGAATAGAGAGAGATGCCAAGATTATAGTGAGAAAATGCAGAATATGTTCTCCTTAAATTTTAGCCTTTCCCCAAAGCCATTGTTATCTACCATCATGTCACAAAAGAGTATTTTCAAATGTTACTCTTCATTTCTAGCCTGAGATTCACCACTACATTTGCTGTCTTCCTGGCTTGTCTGTGTGGTTCCCCTTGGAATTTACGTTCAAGTTTCCTGGTTTTAGCAGCAAGTGGAACACTAAAAGTCGACATCACACAGAAATATTTTACACAAATTAAAGGGCTTTTAAGCCAATTTACTCAATAAGGGAATATACATTGGCAAATCCTGAGGTTTTACACTTCAATATAACTTCAATAAAAAATTCCACCAGTCTTTAAGAAAGTCGTAACTACTGGGAAAAATATTTTTTTTTTTTCTTTTTCTGGTACTGAGGGTTGAACTGAGGTTTGAACTCAGGGGCATTCTATCTCTGAGATACACCCTCAGCCCTGTTTTATTTTATTGTTTTAAATTTTGAAACAAGGACACAATAAATTGTGAAAGGCCTGGTAAAGTTGCCAAGGCTGGCTACAAACCCACAATCTTCCTGTCTCAGGTCCCAAGTACTGGAATTACAAGTGTGCACTACCAACACTCTGGTAGTTAGTAAACTATGGTCTTTGAAGAGCCATGTATTGCCGGGCGTGGTGGCACACGCTTGTAATCCCCACGCTTGGGAGGCAGAAACAGGAGGATCGCGCAGGTTCAAAGCCAGCCGCACGTGCTGGTTTAGGAGACCCTGTTTCCAAACAAAAATGTAAAAATAGGTCTGGGAGTGTAGGCTGGAGGTAGAAGGGCTTCCAGGAACTCCAGCACCATCAAAAAATAAAAAGAAAAAAGAAAAAATAAAGAGCCATGTAATGCCAGGTGTAGTGGTGCACGCTTATAATCCCTGTGCTTGGGAAGTGAAGACAGGAGGATCACGCAGGTTCGAAGCCAGCCACGCTGGCTTAAGAGACCCTGTTTCCAAATAAAAATATAAAATAGGTCTGGGAGTGTAGCCCGGAGGTAGAAGAGTTCCATCCCGTGTACCACGACCAAAAAAAAAAAAAAAAAAGAAAGAAAGAAAAAAAGCCATGCATTAGTGTGATCGAAATTATGAAAGAAATTATGAAAGAAAAAACCTGAATGGATGTTAGAAACCCAAATCGGATAATTAATATTTTTATTTTTATTTATTTTTTTATTTTTGGTGGTACTGGGGATGGAACCCAGGGGTGTTCAACCTCTGCGCTACACGCCAAATAAAAATATAAAATACATCTGGGAGTTTTGAGTTTACAGAAAAATCTATAATTTAATTAAAATTAAATAAATTTAATTTAGCATTAGTTTTAAGTAAAACTACTTTGATTTTTAAATTGAGAAAATTCAGCAGATATGATAGCATACACTTATAATCCCAATACTGGGGAGGTTAAGAAAGAAGGAGTACAGGTTCCAGGCCAATCTCAGAAACTTAGCAAAACTCTCAGCAATTTAGTGAGACCATGTTTCAAAATTAAGAATAAAAATGGTTGAGTGTGTAGCTCAGAGGAAGAATACCCCTCATTTCAATCTCCAGTACTAAAAAGAAAGACACAAATACATGTAAATAAAACCGAGAAAATTTAGAAGTTTTTCCCAAATGTTTGAAGGCTGTCTTTGCTCACTTAGCTTTTTCATTTTATATTATTGCATTAAATACATTATTTAGCCCGGCGTGGTTGCGCACGCTTGTAATCCCTGCGCTTGGGAGGGTGAGACAGGAGGACCGCACAGGTTCGAAGCCAGCCTCAGCTACTGAGTGAGGCTCTCAGCAACTTAGTGAGACCCTGTTTCCAAATAAAATATAAAAAAGGTCTGGGAGTATAGCCCAGAGGTAGAAAGCCTCTGGGTTCTACACCCATTTATTTCACATACTTGTTAAAGCAAAAGATTATTTCTCAAAGTGACCCCAAATTTAACTTAAAATAATAAGATATCAAAATATGCTTAAATCACCGATAAAGACCGGCTGAAAACAAGATGCCACTCTGCTTCCATTCACTGTAGATCTGCAAAGATTTTAAAAGTTCAAAGCACCCAGGTGCCAGCTAGCCTGTGAGAAAAGAAACATTGTCATGCACTTCTGGTAATATATTAGCATCTGTATTGAATGTTGATCCTTTTCAATCATGAGGAGTACTTACATTTCCACTACAAAAATTAAATATACAGTTCTCTGAGGGATCTAGATTTAGATAGTTCTTATAGATGGGTGAAGCCCTCTCCTTAGTCAACCATCCTCAACAGCATCACTAATATAATTTGTAGTTTATATGCTCTTTTGATTTCTATTTATTTACCCACATAGTTCCCTTTATCAGGAATGCCTTACATGTCATTGTGCCTCATACCTACAATTAGTTAATTTATTCTCCTGTTCCTTACTATTTCTAATATTTATGAATATGCCCAATTCCCCCAACTACATAGTTAACTGTTTGATGCCCAGAAATTAATCATAGGCATTTTAGTATCTGCCAATTTCTAACACAGTGCTTTATGTAAATGTAGGATCAGTTGCTATAGTTTGGATCAACTGTCACTCTTAGCTTAAACATTATTTCAGGATTATTATGTTAAACCATGTTGGGTTGGCACTGATAAAAATGAAAAATATTCAAATCTACTAAGAAAAATTTAGTGAATTTTTGTTAACAGTGCAGAACACTGTAAACAGTTTGTAAACAGTTCAGAAGACTCTAGAAAGATAATTCTACTTCAGAACAAACAGAGCTTATAGATATTCTGTAAAAATGTAAAATAATCTTCAATTGAAAATTCAGATAAGAGTGCTATATAAAAGGAAACAGTTGTTTCATATAGTTTAGCCGATCTTGGAGAACATTGTGCTGAGAACATTTTTTTTTATTACGTACTACATGTGTTTGTTCAGAAAATACCTTTTCACCCACCCCAGGGAACCAACTGCAGCTTCCTGTGACTCCAGCTGGCCTTGTGGACTGGCAGATGTGACCTTGGCTTTGTTGTTACTGCTGTTGTTGCTATTGTTGTATTTTATTTTTGCTACCTTATTTATGTTTTAAATTAATAAGATAAAAATTGTGTATATCTTTATGTGCAACATGATGTTTTAAAATATGCACATCGCCCAATGGCTAAAGCTAATGTATATATATACACACACACATACATATATCCTCAAAGGCTAATCATTTTGCTCTCTTAGCAATTTTGAAATATACAATAAATTGGTATTAACTATAGTCACTATATCATAAAGTAGATCTTTTCTTTTTTCTCTTCCATATTTTATTTTATTTATAAGTTGAACCTATTGAAAATAGTGTACATTTAGATTATGCCCTCTTTCCCCCCACTTTTCTTCCCCCCTCCTAATAAAGAGTGTCCAGGTTAACCATGTTATATTTATACTACTGCACATATCCGTATGTAGCTCCTCCATTGAACAACCTCAGCTTTCTTCCTCTCCTATCCTTCCATTCTAGCTTTGCTGAGATTTCCCCTCCATCATCTGGAGTCCCTCTGGTATTACCACTACTCCCTAGCTTGAGCATATTAGAGAAAACATATGTCCCTTCTTTTTCTGTGCTTGACTAATCTCACTTAACATCATATTCTCCAGTTCCTTCCATCTTCTTGCAAATGATATTATATTATTCTTCTTTATAGCTGAATAGAATTCCATTGTGTGTATTTCCCATAATTTTGCAATCCATTCATCTGTTGATGGAGATCTAGCTTGGTTCCATATTTTGGCTATTACAAACTGTGCTGCTATGAACATGGGTATGCATATGTTAACGTAGTTCTCTGATTTCAACCCCTTTGGAAACATACCCAGGAGTTGTATAGCAGATCATATGGTGGATCTATTCCCAGTTTTCTAAGCAATCTCCACACTTATCTCCATAGTGGTTGAACTACTTTGCACTCCCACCAACAATGTAAAAGAGTTCCTCTTTTCATAAAGTAGATCTTTTCAATGTTTTCCTACTATCTAACTCCAGTCCCATTCTCCCCCTCTGCTTCTATTAGGTCAACATTTTAAAATTCCGCATATGGTATTTGTCTTTCTGTGCCTGTGTTACTCCACTTAGCATAATGTTCTCCATATTCATTCATGCTGTTGCAAATGACCGTGTCCTTCTTCTTCAAGGATGAAAAGTATTCAATTGTGTACACATAAATTTTCTTCATCCATTCATCCATTGATGGACACTCAGTTGGACTTTGTATCTTGACTATTTTTATCTCTTCCACATACTGATTGTGTTTCCTTTGGTTATGCCAGAAGTGTGATTACTGAGTCATTTGGTAGTTGTATTGTTGCTTGAGGAACTAATATACTATTTTCCATAGTTGTATTACTCATTTACATTTTACCAACAGTATGCAAATATACCCTTTTCTATGCCTCTTCTCTAACGCTTGTTATCTTTTGTCTTTTTGATAATACTCTTCTAAGAGGTTTTCATTGTGGTTTAAATTTGCATTCCCCTGATAATTAGCAATGTTGAACATTTTCTCACAGAAATGCTGACCACTTGCATGTCTTCTTTTGAGAAAAATGTATCTCGTCTTTTTGTCCATTTCTTTCTAAAGTGGGTTATGTATTTTCTTGTTATTGAATTGAGTTCCCTGTATATTTAGGATATTAACTTCTTATCAGATAAACGGTGTGCAATATTTTTCTCCCTTAGATCACCTTCTCATTTTGTTGACTGTTTTCTTTGATGCACAGAAGCTTTTTATGTTGATGCAACCCCATTTGTCTATTTTTGCTTTTCTTATACCTATGTGTTTAGGTTTCTATATATTTTAAATATTGCTAAGACAAGTATTATGGAGTTTCCCTCAGATTTCTGGCTTTGAAAGAGGATCCTAGAACACTCTTTTCTATTTTGCTTTTCTATGAATGAATCCATCCCAGAGAATGCTCAGCATCAGGGCTATAGATGTGTCAGGAATCCAGCCCAACAGCTGGCAGCGCTTGGCGAGATGATGAGTACCGACGACTCTAACACAAACCCAAGAGCCGGGAGTCAAGTCAAGCAAGATCTCATTTATTTCTCTCCAAAAAATCATATTTATAGCACCAAGCCACGAGGGGAATTACCATGAGAAATAGCCTAGCCTATCCGGGATAAAGATCACTAGCATGTAGTTTACAGCCAATCCCAGGCCAGTACATGATCCATTCATGTGTGCAGAAAGCTCCTTTAAAGGTAGAAAGGGAAAAACCGCTCAGTCTCCCCACCCATAATGAATGGGGAAACCACGCCTTTGTAGCATCCTCCAGGCGCCATCTTTGCCCCTTTTCTGCTGAATCACTTTACTTAAAGTTTTGCCTTAGGCTGTAGGCTGCTCAGTCCGAGGAAGGCTGCATCTCTTTAGGCGCTCTATGGACACACCCCATCATAGATGAGCTCACAAAGACTCCTTAGTGGCGAGCAATACTCCACTCAGCAGAGGGGCAATATATCCTGCCTTTTCAATCTGAAGTGTTTGAAGACCCATTTGTTTGTCTTTTAGTCATCTCATCTGTACTAAAGAAAATTTCAAAGACTGAGTTAATGGTTTCAGTTACCAAAGGCAATAAGGAAGCTCCTTGTAACTGTTTAAGTAAAAGGAGCAAAAAAGTCACCGTAGCTAATTGTCTCATTTAAGTTTCAACAGCACGTGGGCATTCCCATGTGTGCCCTGAAGTAAGTTGGCAAGGAACTGACACTTTTCATAGTTCCCCACAGATCTTTCACTTCGCTTGGCTGACTTTGCAACTCCAGTAAAGTGCAGCCAGTCTCCAGTAAAAAGAAATAAAGTGAACACTCTGCCTTCCTGTACCTTTGCTGCCAGTTTGCACTTCACCACTCCGCTTATAGAGATGAAATCTATTACTCGGCAGGCACTGCTTGCACAAATGAAAGATAAATTTTTCTTCTAGATGGGACAGATCAGTGAGACTCATAAAATATTAATGATGAAAGCTGTGGGAATTAGATATATCCCTGACCATAGGTTTCTCTTGACAGTGAAGCACAGTCAGTTTAAGCCATTATTTTTTTTCCTGCAAGATTCACATCAAGAATGACATGAAGGGAAAAGAATACATGATTTAAGATTCAGATGAGAATAGATTTTTTTGGAAGAAAGGTAATCTTTCTGTCTTTCATTTTCTTTCATGTTTTGTGTTCCTTATCTGCCATAAATTTTGTTGAGTGATGTAGTGTGATCGATTTGATTCTTGAAGCTGTTTGTGTGCTCATGGAGGAAATTGCCTGGGAAGAATGCAGGAAGTACGTATTTCTTAATGCTTAATTTAATATTCCATAGCAATAGCTACCACTGATGTAATTAAAGCAATTTATATACATTTAAATTAGGAGACTATTAAGTATGTATTAAAATATCTATAATGTTAACAAAAGTCTTCACTTTTGCTTATTCAAGTTTTGTTATTTGCAAACCTTTCTATAATCATTACAAATGTATAATGCTTTTTAGATTGTCTATAAACTGCTTGATCAATTACCATTACTTTAAACTTTTTTCAATGTAATTTTTTATTTTTTACAGAAACAAAATTTATATTAAGAAAACTAAATGAGATAAATATATATGCATATGTATTTATGAGCATATTGTAGATTTATGTTATCTACAATATGAATAATTAAAATTTCTTAAAAATTTAAGTAATTTCATTAGATATTTATAGAGTCTATATAAAATATATCTTCAATTGTCTTAAACATTCTTTAAAATATTTATGCTCATGTCATCATTTTGTTATTGTTATTATTATTTTTGCAGAACTGGGAGTTTTATCTAGGGGAATTTACATCTGAGATACACTCACAGCCCTATATTTTATTCTATTTGAAACAGCTTCTCACTAAGTTGCAGAGGGCCTTACTAAGTAGCTGAGACTGGCCGCAAACCTGTGATCCTCCTGTCTCAGCCTCCCAAGTATTGGGTTTTTACAAGTGTCTACCACCAGACCCATCTTCTTTTGTTATTTTTGAGTTATGTCAGCAAGGTGCCCAAATAGAGTTCTCTATTGCTTACTGTCCTCCCATAAAGCTGTTACAACAAAGACAAACAAATACAATCTTACTGTTATGACTGCAGAAGTACTCTGAAGAGTAATAAGGAAATGGCAATATCCCAGCAGAAAGTGCAATTCATGATAACACCACAGGAAATAGAGTGAGGCACCTTCCTCTTACACTCTTAAATCCAACAGGTAACTTAGAGATACCAAAATACTCACTGACACTGCAGATGACTATACAAGAGACTCCTACATCCTTCATAATCCCCAAGCACAGTTCAGAGAGTTGCCTTGCGTTCAAGGGGGTCTACTACCACAGAGAGGATCCTATATCATGAGCCCCCAATACGTCTGACCTAAACTGCTCCAGTTCAGTGCGATCTTGGAACTGGACACACTGCTAACGTCCAAGCCACTCGGGGGCTAATAGCAGCATGCAGTTTTTCAATTCCTCAGTCTCTGCTGTCATTCTATTGCATTCACAAAAAAAGGCTATAAGACCAGGACCACAGCTGCTTACGCCTAGGGCCAGAGGAAGTCCAGTACTATAGCTTTCAAACCCACATAATGCCATATGCCCCAGGCAATAGGCAGACTTGCACAGAGAAAAGGAATATACACAGATGGAAGTCCCTTTTTATCTGTACTTGGGACAACAGACAACCTAGTATAAATCCTATCCTCCTGAAGATATCACTGTAGAGTCTATGTGTACCCCTGTGGTGGGCAAGCCCACTGAGGACCCCACCATGTAGCCATAGAACCACTACTGCACCCACTATTGCTGGCACCAAAGGCATCCAGGCAGTGGTCTCTCTCCAAGAAAATACATGCCCCACCATCACATTTGAACATACATTCAGCTTAGGCAAATGATACAACCATGGACATGGCTGATAAGGATGACAACTGAAGAAATTGCACAGAGACCACGCAATTTAGTCTACCCAGAATCAGAAGTAACAACTAGACACAACCCAACCCCTACCCCCCATTACAGAAAAAGGTTTCTTTCTGTGAAAAAAATCTTCAGAATATTAAATAAAATTATTATTGCACTGGTTGTATCAATAACCACATAGGAACACACACATGCACAAATAAAAAAAGCAAGAAAATGTGACACCCCCAAGAGAATACAATAATTCTCTAGTAATAGAACTCAAAAAAAGTTATGAAATGCATAAAAAGGAATTCAACATAACCAATTTTAGATGGGAAGCTAAACAAAATATAAAAGACTACAAACACAAGCAATAGAATGAAATCAGAGAAGTGATTCATAATATAAGTGAGAAATTTAAAGAAGCCATTGATATCATAAAAATTAAACCTAGATCTCATACCTAAAAAACTCAATTATTAAATGAAATGCATAGTTAAGAGCCAAAATAACAGAATAAATGAAGCAAATAAAAGAATTTTTGAACTTGAAGGCAGGTGTTTTGCATTAACTCACGGAAGGAAAAATAGACTAAAGAGTGAAGAGAACACATGTGAATACTTGACCCAAGTGATGTCATTAAGTGAGCAAGTATTTGCATTATGAGAGTTTCCAAAGGAGAAGAGATGGTAAAAATCACTGAAAGTGTATTTAATAAAATAATAGCCAAAATCTTCTCAAGTCTTGGGAGATACATAGCAATCCAGAACCATGAATCTCAAAAAACTCCAAGTGAACTCAATCCAAAGATGTCCTCTCCAAGGCACACACATAATTAAGCTGCCAAAACACAAAGATAAAGAGGATTCTAAAATAAATAAGAAAAAATATTAAATCATTTACAAGGGAAATAAGCTGGCAAATTTCTCATTAATAATATTATAGACAAGGTGAAAATGGAGCGCACATTCAGAGTGTTGAAAGAAAAATAATTTGTCATATAAAAATACTACAGTCACAAATTATGTGACTTTACAGAACTTCAGAAATGAAGAACAGCTGGGCATGGTGGCTCATGCTTGTCATCCCAGTGTTTGGGAGGCTGAGACAGTAGAATCCCATTTCTTGGACAGCCTCAGCTACTTAGTAAAGTCCCTCTGCAAATTAGTGAGACCCTGTTTCAAAACAAAGGATAAAAATAGAGGGTGTAGATCAGAGGTTGAATGCCCCTGAGTTCCATCCCCAGACCCGCAATAAATAAATAAATAAATAAATAAATAAATAAATAAGAATGAAGGAGAAATAAAGTCTTTTTCAAGGAATAAAAATATTGAGGGAATCCATCACCACTAGGCCAGCCTTATGAGGAATGTCTCAGGGAGTTCTTCATCTAAAATTGAAAAGACAATAGCTACCATCCTGAAAATATATCTAAGAACAAAACTCTGGTAGGGAGTTATGCAAACAAAAAGAAAAAAGAAGAGAACAAAACTCTATCAATTCAAAAGTCCACTAAACATGAACAAATAAGAGAAGAATAAAGAAATAGAATGTGCAAAATGTTGAAAACAATAAAATGACAGGAGTAGGTTGTTACCTGAAAATAATAACTGAATGTGTTGATCTTTGCCCTCTTCTAGTAAATTTCAGGCTCTGGTCTAATTTCCAGGTCTTTGATCAAAGTTCAGTTGACTCTTGTGCCAGGTGAGAAGTAGGGACTTAATGCCATGTATTTTTCACAAGTGAGTAACCAGTTTTGCCAACACCATTTATTAAAAAGGCTGACTTTGCCGAGCGTGGTGGTGCACACTTGCAATCCCAGCATTCAGGAGGGTGAGACCAGAGGATTGTGGTTCGCAGACAGCCTCAGCTACTTAGGCCCTCTGCAACTCAGTGAGACCCTGTTTCAAAATAAATAATAAAAAATAGGGCAGCGGTTGTAGCTCGGAGGTCGAATGTCCCTGGGTTCCATCCCCAGACCCGCAAAAAAAAAAAAAAAAAAAAAAAAAAAATTAAAAAAAAGGCAGAATTTTCCAACATGTTTTCAGCACCTTTGTTGAACATCAATATTCCCTACGTGTATGGATTTGTTTCTGTATCTTCTATTTTTTTCCAATGGTCTGTGTCTATTTTTGTGCCAATTCCATGCTGTTTTTATTACTATCACTCTGTAAGGGGGGCATAGGTTACACACTCAAACACAGAGGCACAGGTAGAAACTTCCTCAGTAGTGTTGGAAACCTTTGTCATAAGCACTAAAATCTCATTGGCCTCACTTGGAAGGAAGGCAAACTCTCTACCCAAGGAAGTGGAAGATCAGTTTGTACATAGAAAAATTTTCAAGGACTAAATAGGTCTGATAAGTAGAACCATAACAACTTCCTTGTTTACCCTTCTCTTTCTTTTTTCATCCATGACTAACTTGATGTTTTTTTCCTAATTCATCCAATGACTGTTTTGCTACTTCCTGTGATTAATCATTAGTTTACAATGTTTTGCTCAAAACTTGCAATAAACTAAAGACGCTGTTGGAAGAAAATCAGGAGTTATCTTTCTCTCCAGTTGTCTTATCCTTTTAAAAATTATTCTGACTCCCGACATTTATGTGAAACTTCTAATATAATCAATCAATCAACAACAATAATACCATCCACAAAACAATAGGACTCCAAAAGCTCAGAAAATTAAAACAAGAATTAATAAATTGGATGACATTAAATTAAAACGTTTCTGCCCATCAAAAGAAATTATAAGAGTCCAAAGAAAGAGCCAAAAAATGGAAGAAGCCAGCCATTTTTCTGATAGAGGGCTAATATCTAAAATATATAAATTATTTAAAAATTCTAACACTAAAAAATAAATTAATAACCCAATAAGGAAATGAGCAATTGAACTAAATAGACACTTCAAAACAGGAGGAATACAAATGGACAATATATGCATGAAAAAAATGTTCAACATCATTAGTAATCAGAGAGATCCAAATTAAAACTACACTGATATTCCATCTAACTCCAATTAGAACAGCAATCATCAAAGAAGTCAAACAACAATAAATGCTGATGAGGATGTGGGCAAATAGGAACTCTTCTATTCTGTTGGTGGGATTGCAAATTAGTACAGCCTCTATGGAGATCAGTGTAGAGATGCCTCAAAAACTGGGAATGGATCCACCATATACTCCAGCTATACCACCTATATGTATCTTTATAAAGGGACTAAAATTATTCATGTTTATAGCAGCACAACTTATAAAAGCCAAATTATGAAACCAACTCAAGTGTCCATCAATGGGTGAATGGATCATAAAATTATGAGATATACATACAATAGAATTCTCCTCAGCAATAAGGAAGTACAAATTATGTAAATTGAAGAAAAATGGATGAGCTTGGAGAACATTATATTAAGTGAGATTAGCCAGTCACAGAAAGTGAAAGGTTATATGTTTTCTTTTATATGTGGAAGCTAGGGAGAAATTAAAATATAAGATGGACTTTAGATAATGGAGAAGAAACAAATTGAGCAAAGTTGCAGGATACAAGATAACATAGAAAATTAGCAGGATTTCTATACACCAATAATGAACTAGCTAAAAGAAACAAGACTGCAATCTTATTTATATCTACAGGATAACTACAATGACTAGAAATACATTTAATACTTTTAAATGCTAATAAAATAATTTGAAGAGAGAACAGTAAAATTGAAAAAATATCATGTTTATGGATTCTTCTTTTTTTGCATGTGTGGTACTGGGGATGGAACCCAGGGACATTCTACCTCCAAGTGACACCCCCAGCACTAGGGTCTCACTGAGTTGCAAAGGGCCTCACTATGTAGTAGCTGAGGCTGTTTACGAACCGCTATCCTCCTGCTCAGCTTCCAAAATGCTGGGATTACAAGCATGCACCACTAAACCCAGCCCTATTTATGGATTCCAATAATTAATATTTGTTAAAATGTCCATACTCCCCAAAGCAATCTATTAATTTAATACTTCATCAAAATGCCAATGACATTTTTCAAAGGACTACAAAGACATTCCAAAAATTTATATGAAACCACAAAATATTTTGAATGGTGAAGACTCCTGACAAATGAGAACAAAACTGGAAACATCACAATACCTGATATTAAAACATACTATAAATCCATAGTAACCAAAACACCATGACACTGGCACATATACAGAGGTATATACCAAAGGAAGAGAATAGAGAACCCAGAAATAAAGCCATGCCTTTACAGTCAACGGATTTCTATCAAAGGCACCAAAAACATACTTGGGGGAAAGAACAATCTGTTCAACATGTAGTGGTGGGGAAATTAGATATACATATGCAGAAGATGAAACTAGAAATCTATATTCTACCATATACAAACACCACTTGAAAATTGATTACAGAACTGTAATTTGACATCTAAAATTTAAAAACCCCTAGAAGAACATATAAGAAAAATTCTTCAGAACCCTGGTCTCAGCAAAGATTTTCATGGTTATGACCCAAAAGCACAAACAACAGTAGCAATAAGTATCTAATGAGATTATATCAAACTAAAAAGCTTCTGTGCATCAAAGAAAATAATGGAGTGAAAAGACAACCTACAGAATGGGAGCAAGTACTTGAAAATGATTCATTCAACAAGACATTACTATCCAGAATATATAAGGAACTCTAACAACTCAAAGGCAAATGAGCAAATAATCCAATTTAAAAATGGGCAAACGACTCAAACAAACATTTCTTATAAGGTACACACATGACTAGTACAAATATTAAAAAAAATGCTCAACATCATTAATCATGGGCAAAGGTCATAACAAATCCAAAGCTAACACCATAGTAAACAGGGAAGTGTGAAAGTGATTCCTATAAGATCTAAAACAAGATAAGAATGTTCTCTTTCACTGCTCCTGTTCCATCATCTTAGCTAAATCAACTGGGCAAAAAAGAAGAAATGACAATAAAAATAAAAATCATAGTAAGGTACCCATTTAATCAATTAGAATGACTAATATTGAAAATATGAATACTGGTCAGTGTCGCAAACCAGCTCAGTCTAATTGGGGCGTGAGTCCACTCACAGTCGAAAACCTCAGCAAAGATGGGGAAGGATTAGAGTGAAGTACTGCAGCCTCTTATCTGCAGCGATTCTTTCCCTTCTAGGAACTAAGAGTTCCTAGTGACGGCGCTCTCTAGAAAGAATCTGACATGGACAAAGGCTTCTTGAGCCAATGACACTTTATTACAAGAACCCCGAAAAATTTATACCCTTCACCAGTAAAGTTAATAGTAAGAGAAAAGGAAGTGAATGCAATCACTGTGAAACAATAGTGAATGACACGTAAACAGAGGTAAAAAAACTAGTCCGGTTTTCAGCTGGCTTTTGGCTTTCAAGAGATTAACTCCGGATCCTCTCCCAGATCTTGCAGACAAGCAGTTCCAAAGGGCAGTCTTCCAGAAAAAACGGGCACGCCCAAGGCTTGGAGGCTTCTCGGGGAATCTTCTTTAACTTTCTTGGAACTTTCCATCTTTTGGGCTCAGTCCGTATAGCAAGTGTGGGGAGATGTGGTGATTCAGGTGGATGTGATAGGGTTTCTTCAGGTGTTGGCATTTTACCTTCTAAATCTGAAAGCTTAAGCAAACTCACAACACAGTTTGGCAGACAAAACACCACAAACAACACCATGAAGTTCTTGGATTTAGTTGTCAGATGTATTTCCTTAACGGCTGAACACTCTTCTTTAGACAACAAGCCTATTAAAAGCCTATTTATCTTTAATAATCCATTTCCCTGTCACAAACCCTCTGCAACCTGCTTCTAACTTTCTAATTCCTTTCTTTCCCAGTTGGGACATTCTTAAGATAAGCTCTTCTTCATGCAAAAATGCTTTTCTTACTCTTACGGTATTTCCTTTCCTTCATACATATATATTTAGAACATCTGTCCTTTATTTTGTCATATTCATTTCTAACCATGCGGCCAGTCTCTCTGTCTCGGGGAATGCTCATACTGGGCGTAAAAGTCAACAATCTATTTCCTTCGGCTCTATTGTATTTGGGCAACTAAGTTGTTCATCAACTAAATTGCTTTGAAGTCACACACAAAATTTTATCTTCTCTGTCTCTAGGCAGGATCTCAAGGGTAAACAGAGTTACCTTAAACTGAGCTACCGGTTACCGGAGTTAATGGCTTAACCTAAGTTAGTGATAGGAATGAGGGTCGGAGACCATTTGTGATTGCTGCAGCTGGAATGCTTATCACAGCATCTGAGTTCTGGCCAGTTTTTTCATTACTATTGAGCAAAGTCAAGGGCATTTAGACAAATTATTAGAGAATTTATTTCCACGGACTCAATTTCTTTCATAGTCCTGATCTCACATCACCAGAGCAATTCGTGTAGAGAGTTAAAAGGAATCATTAATAGTCATGAAGGGTATCTAAAAGTGGGGGGTACTTTGGCCAGAGACGACACCTCCTTCTCGGGGCTTATTGCCGATTGGCTATGTGGAGTGGGGTCTCAACACATAGATGCCGAGGCAGCAAGCAGTCTCGGCAGGTCAGGATGTAGAGAAAGAAAAATCCTCACTCACCACTGATGGGAAAGTAACAATACAGCCATTAGAAAAAAACAATGCTAAGGTGTCTCAGAAAATAAATAGATACATTAATAAATTAATTTTACTAATTAAAAAGTGACCTTATGACAGTAATTCTATTAGGCATTTATCCAAAGGAAAATAAATTATAATGTTTAAAAGATAACTGCACTCCAATATTTATTGCAGCACACTTACAATAGTCGAGATATAGAATGAACCTACATTTCTTTTGTCAGATTAATTAATAAAGAAAATATGATGTACACATATATATGTATATATGCAATGGAATATTGCCTATAAAAACGTGATGTTGTCATTTGTGGCAATATGCTAAAATGAAGGACATTACTTAAATTATGAACAGAAAAATGGTGCATGTCACTTATGTGTCACAGATAAAATGTTAAAATCATGGAAATTAGGATTAGGATAATGTGAACCAGAGACTGAGAAGAGAGTGATGATGGAGAGAGAGTGGAGAGCAGTTAAGCAGAAGTGATAATCTTAGTATGTCTATTTTAACATGATAAAATATTAGCACATTTTAATATGTCCAATGTCCTATACCACAGTAGGATAAATATAATTGACAACATTTAATTATATAATTCAGAATGGAGAGAATTTTTAAGGTTCTCAAAACATTAAAAATGGTGAATGTTTGAGGTCTTGACTATGTCCGTTTCCCTTAACTAATTATTATACATTATGTGCATTTGTTTAAATACCACACTGTACCCTATTAGAAATTGTTATCTTAAAAAACATTTAAAAATTAAAAACATTTCAATAATGCTAAAGAAAAGTGTATAAAACTATAGTCTTCTTAATGGTTCCTCATAACAAAGTCAACTGCCACAAAAATAAATTATTTCTGCTTTAAATATAAGTCAAATTGAAAATTTCATGTAGTTTGCTAAATGTTAGCGATCAGTATAAGTAAATATTTTTTCAATTCATATTTTTATTTCTCTCCTAATAGAGAGCACTCTTAAAACTATCTCATTTTATTTAAAATATTTATAAAATAAAATATATAATTTAACTTACTCTGAGGAAGTTATTTGCTTAATTAATCTTTACTTAGTTGAATATCTTGTCTTATGTAATTTTTTTCACAAGTGCATCTCTATATTTTTCCTCTTCTATATATTAAATTAGCACCCAAATATAATTTTTTCTATGCTTCTAAAGAGTTCATAAAGTCTGTGCTTCAGATCAAGTTTCTAGTTGGTGATATTCATACAGGAGTAAATCAGGAGATACAATTTTGTTAACCAGCCTTTAGAAAAATTTTACTTTTTCTAGTTATTGTAAAATATCAGAGCTGTTAAAATGTATCTTAAAATACATATTACTGGTCAGTGGAAAGATTTAGAAGATGTAGGTCCATTACCACACATCAGGTCTGAGAAGATGCTTTAATCTTCTCAAAACCAACTCACTGTTTTTCTTGATTGCTTAGTCACCTGACAATTACTTCTAGTATCTGAAATCCTTTCCTCTATGTGCTCCGTACATAAGATTAAAAACAAAAAATTCTACAATACACATGCCCTGTTATGGCCAATACCAAATAATGACCTAGAATTCAATCCAATATCACCATCACCTTCTGCATACTAAATATTTTGGAACCTATTATCTGGTCTTCTTAAATCTTGCCTCCTTTCTGATCCAGTGCAATGATTGGGTCTAATTGTAAGTCCTGGTCTCTCTGTACTGAGATGTTACAATTCAGTAGTAATGAGAATAACTTCAGAGTGGGAAAACAATGAGTTTATTTGAAATTAGTAATCCCAAATTATTAGTTATTTTAAAATGTCAATCTACAATTGCAGCTCTTCTTAATGTCTGTAGAAGATAAAGAATAAAGGAATGGAGCAAAATATGCAAATTACTGCGAGTGCTGTCGACCATGGTCAGAGGCTGGCCATAATATGTCTAAGTAGAGATTAGTGAAGCTGATGGAGATGTCAGGAGAGCTGGAGAAAGCTGTGCTTCAAGAGCATATGAATTTCCACAATTGACTGTGGTCTAAAGGAATAAATGTCTATATAGCTTCAAACTCCAAAAAATCAGCATCATTGGTCCTTCTCGGGGGTGTCAAAATAGCCCAGGGTAGCATTGAATTTTTAAAAACACAAATAGTACTTTTATGTATACAGGTAAAAAGTCATGCAAAATAATAACATGTTTATTCCTCCAACTACCTTTGCTTAAGAAAAATATACATGATTTTGGAGACATGTTATCTTTAGAGAATTTCTTTCACATATTCATTGTGTTATAACTGCACCGTTTTGTTCTCAATACCCTTGTTAACATCCTCTGGCAGACATTCAATAGCAAACTGTGTTCCAGACAATGAATTTATAATGTTGTAGCAAGAACAATCTCTTGAATGTTGTAAGCCTTTATATATGATGAAAAAATCAATAACACAGATAAATATGTAACAAAGTAGCCAATGCATTTTCTAGGTAAAGTTTAGTAACAGGGACTAAAGTTATTTTGAGGGAAAATAATCCTGACCATTGTTGAATATTTAATGTATTGACTAGCACAGACAAAATCAACAATAAGGCTCAAAGATAATTATATGTATATTGCTACATGTTTTACATACATTATATAACACATAATTCAAATATTTAGTATGATATTTAATCCATAGATGAACTTAATACAGAGAAATGTTCAGTGATATGCACATGCAAATAAAATATTTTAAATTATTTATTCTATTTTTCTGCCAATTTAAAAATATAATAAATATAAATGTAATTACAAGAAATAACAAAACATGTAAAATATTGTTCATTTTTCTCTTATCAATAATGAGCCATCTATTATTTAGGAAATTGTTTTAGTAATATTGTACCTTCTTTTATTTCAGATTATCAGCAGTTACTGCACAGGACAGATTATGATAGCTTCTTTCTTAAGGTAAGCTTTTCTGTCATTCACAGTGGTATTCTGAGAGGCTAAAATTTTTCTTATAAATAATCTAAATATATTTAAGTAAAATTGTCTTGGAATAACTACAAATGCCTAAATTGAGAGCCTTTGTTCATTAGTTTTATGTTCACAATTCCTTTGTTCAAGAGTACTACTTTTACAAAATGCTCTATCATAGATTCTTAATGATACCAGCCCTCTCATGCTGGACTGATTCACGGGGAAGTAGTAGCCTTGGGTACAATTGGGAGGCATCAAGTAAAAATAAGGGGGCAATAGAAACAATGAATATTTTTTTCTCTAAAAAATGGTGGTAAGACAATAAGTTTGGGTATCTATATGAAAATATTTCTTGAATATGTCTGAGAACAAAGTATATAGTTTGATCATTTGATTAAAGGTTGCAAATTTAGAATTAAATAAAGTAAAACATGAGACAAAAGTAAAATGCATTAATATCTTGCCAGCACGCTAGACTCTTGTATTAATGTATGGGTATTTTTGTCCTCTCATCTCTTATTCTAAGAGTTAGAAAGTATTATTATAATAATTTAGTTAGAATTACTTATACATTCACCCATTTTCTAGTATTTTTATCAGATCTTTTACTTTATCTCTCTAAAAGTATGTTCTTTGAAATTTTCTTTAGCAAGAATTTCTCAGTTTCTCTTTGAGAGCATATTAATTTTTCTCTCATTGTTGAAAAATAATTTTTTTGTATCATGAGTCTAAATTGTCAGTAACTTTGCTTATACCGTTGATGATTGTATCCTATTGTTTTCTCAATTCCATTTTTTTTAAATTAAATTGATTTTTTAGTTCTTATACCCATTTAGGTAATTTTCAATTTCCGTTTTAAAAATTTTTTATTGATGCATTTTACTCATACATCTTAATGGAATAAAAGACTTGTGTAGACATACATGTACACATCACCCAGTTAGCCCTTACCCCATCCCCACCCCATTCCCTACCCATCCCTCCTTCCCATGCTTGGCTTAGTGATGAATTTTGAGATGTTTATTTAAGTACATCATGTGCTTTAGAGAGTTTAACTCTTCCTCCCTCCCATCCCCTCAGTTAGGTTGGCTTATTTGCTCCTCTATTGTATATCCTTCTTCATCTAGAGTTCTTCCTGTTACCCATTTCTCCCTAGCTTTTCTATATTAGGAAAAGCATCCAATTTCTTATGTTTTGTGACTGACTAATTTCACTTAGCATAATATCCTTCACTTCCATCCATTTCCCTGTAAATTATGTGATTGTGTTTTTCTTTAGGGCTGAGTAAAATTCCATTGTGTATATATCCTACAGTTTTGTAATCTATTCATCTATTGATGGACATCTTGGCTGGTTCCATAGTCTGGCAATGGTAAATTGTGCGGCTATAAACATAGATACACATGCATTAGTTTGGTAGTTTGGTTTCCTTTCTTTTGGGTAGTTACCATGAAGTGGTATTGCTGAAACAAATGGTAAATTGATTCCCATTCTTCTGAGGATCCTCCATACTGTTTTCCAAAGTGTTTGCACTAATTTGCAATCCCAACAATGTTTTAGAGTTCCCACTTCTCCACATCCTTACCAGTGTTTGTTGTTGTTTATGTTTTGGATGATTGCCATTCTAGTTGGAGTTAGGTGAAATCTCAGGGTAGTTTTGATTTGCATCTCTCTGATTGCTAATGACATTGAGCATTTTTTCATGCATTTGTTGGCCATTTGAATTTCTTCTTTCATGAAGTGTCTATTTAATGCACTTGCTCATTTTTTGATTGGGTTATTTGTGTTCTTAGTGCTGAGTTTCTTGAGTTCTCTGTATATTCTAGATATTAGTCCTCTATCTGACGAATAGATGGCAAAAATCTTCTCCCATTCTGTTGGTTCTCAAATGAGGTTCTTGACAGTTTCCTTTGCTGTACAGAAGCTCTTCAGTTTCATTTCATCCCATGTATTGATTCACCTTTTAGTTTCTTGTGCGTTTAGGGTCTTGTTAAGAATGTTTTTATGTGTTACAGTGTTGGACTTACAGCCTCTTCAAGGAGCCTCAAGGTCTCTGGTCTAATTTCTAAGTCTTTGATCCATCTTGAATTGACTCTTTTTTAGGATGAGAAAGTGGGATTTATTTTCATTTTTCTGCATATGGTTAATCAGTTTTGCCAACAATATTTGTTGAACAGACTTTCTTTTTTCCAGTGTATGTTTTTTGTCCCTTTGTCAAAAACAATGGGATGCTGGGAGTGTTGGTGCATGCTTGTAATTCCCATGATTGGGAGGCTGACATAGGAGGATCACACAGGTTCGAAACCAGCCTCAGCTACTTAGTGAGGTTCTCCGCAACTTAGTGAAACCCTGTTTCCAAATAAAATAGAAAATAGGTCTGGGAGTATAGCCCAGAGGTAGAAAGCTCCTGGGTTCCACGCCCAGTACCACCACCAAAAAAAAAAAAAAAAAAAAAATCAATTTGCTGTAAGTGTGTGTATTTGTTTCTGAGTCTTCTATTCTGATACATTGGTCTATGTGTCTGTTTTTGTGCTAGTACATATGCTGTTTTTATCACAATGGCTTTGTAGTATAGCTTAAAGTCAGGTATTATGATTTCTCATGCATGTTTTTTGTTGCTGAGAACTACTTTGGTTATTCTGGTTTTTTTGTTGTTCCAAATGAATTTAAAAAGACTGACTTTTCTACATCTGTGAGGAATGATCTTGTTAATTTAATGGGTATTGCATTAAATCTGTAGATCACTTTTGGAAACATGGCCATTTTGATGAAATTTTTTTGCCTATCCATGAACATGGAAGATCTTTCCATCTTTTAAGATCTTCGATTTCTTTTTTCAATGTTTTATAATTTTCTTACCTCTTTGGTTAAGTTTATTCCTAAGTAGTTTTTGGGGGGAAATCCTGAGTGGAAGTGTTTTCTGAACTTTTTTTTTTCCCCCAGTGGATTTATGGTTGGTGTACAGAAAAGCTTCTGATATTTTAAGATTGATTTTGTATCCAGACACTTTGATGGATTTGTTTATCAGTTCTATAAGCCTTTTGGTTGAGTTTGTTGGGTCTTTTAAGTATGGTATCATGTCATCTGCATGTCTCAAAAGTTTGAGTTCTTTCTTTCCTATCTGTACTTCTTTGATTTCCTTTTCTTGCCTTATTGCTCTAGCTAGAGTCTCAAGTACTATATTGAAAAGAAGTGATGCTAATGGACGTCCTTGTTTTGTTCCTGTTTTAAGAAAAATTATTGAAGTTTCTCCCCATTTAATATGATGTTGGCTGTGGGCTTATTGTAGATTGCCTTTATGATGTTGAGGTATGTTCCTTCTATTTCGATTCTCTGTAGTGCTTTTAGCATAAATGGATGTTGGATTTTATCAAATACTTTTTCAGCATCTATTGAAATGCTCATGTGATTTTTGTCTTTGGTTCAATTTTCTTTTGACTACTTTCAAAATGTCTTTTCTTTTTAAAAATATTTATTTGCTTAGTTGTTTTTTGGTATTGAATATCAAATCCAGGGGCATTCTACTGCTTAGTTACACCCCCAGCCTTTTTATTTTTTTATCTTGAAACCTGCTCTCACTAAGGTTGCTGAGTATCTTGCTATATTGCTGAGGTTGTCCTTAAACCTGTGATTCTCCTGTGTCAGCCCTCAAGCACTGAAATTACAAGCATTTACTACCATACTCAACTTCAAAATGTCTTCTGATCTGTGCTTTCGGGGTTTTTTTATTACAAATATAAATGAAATCATGTGGAATGTGTGGGTTTTTTATATCTTATTTATTTCATTTAACATTATGATTTATAGGCCCATTCATGTTACTTCCAGTGACAGAAAATTGTCCTTTTTTATGATTGTTGGTGTTCTAAAACTGTTCAGAATACAAGGCATATTGTATCCCAATTCAGATTATTGGTCTTCTGAAAATAGGTGTTTTTCAGAAATACAGAAACTCTTTAGTCATTATCTCTTTTACGTTAATATCCCCCTCCCATGTTTTCCTATCTTCCATGTCTCTTAATATTTATTTCATATCATTTTATTGTTTCTCATCGTTTGATCTATATCCATCTCATTAATTTTAAATGCATTGTGACATTTTAAAATTAATATATTTTGTACTTTTAATTTTTAGTATTTGGGTTACAATTTTTATTTAAGCTTTTCACAAATTTAGTGGTCTCTTCTTATTTTATTGTTATTTTGTCCAATCTAAGATTCAATCTTATTTATACATTTTTTTTTTTTTTTGGTGGTACTGGGGTTCCTGGAAGCCCTTCTACCTCCGGGATACACTCCCAGACCTATTTTATATATATATTTTTTGAATCAGGGTCTCTTATGCCATTGCGGCTGGCTTCAAACCTGCGCGATCCTCCTGTCTCCGCCTCCCAAGCATGGGGATTACAAGCATGTGCCACCACATCCGGCCTTATTTATACATTTGATTTCGATCTCTGTTTCTTCCTGGTATCACTCAAGGTATCTTTTATTCCTTGCATATGGTTTTGTTGTTGTTTCTTTTTTGAGTTATGATTTATAATACCTGGAGTATTATCTGTAAGAATTCTTGGAACCAAGACTTGAAGTTATCATCTTAAGTTTTATTTCTTCTGCCAGCCAGCAAAAAGTACTGTTTATATCAGCCCAAACCCACTTTTAAACTACATATTCTGCTTTATGATTTTGACCATGATGGTTGAAATCCTTCAGATCTCAGATCCATAATAAGGATTGATCTTTTTTTGTGAATTCTTTTGTTGCAGGAATAGGTTGGGGGAGAAAATGTGCGTGGTGTGTGTGTGTGAAGTAATCCCCCACCACCACCACCACACACACAGACAAACAGAAAAACTGTGGATTCTTGTCCTAAGCTAAGAATAAGTATTCATCGCTTGGACAGCTGCTGAAGATTTAAAGAAGTTTATTAGAAAGATAGAAATACAGAAAACAGAAATACAGCCCCATGCCAAGATGGCATGAGGGGATGACTCCAATGAGTACACCAAAGGGCTTACACGTGGACTTGGCCTTTTATACCCATGACCTTCATCTTGTTTGCATGACTCTGACGTGAAAGTCCCTTTAAGGTACCTCCCCCCTAGCAAGGTGGGGTAAGGTGTCTCCTTTCATAAAGGGCAAGGTCAAACCCTGCCCCATCCCCCCTAGATCATGTAGATCTGTCTTTCGAAAGAGGAAGCCCTAGCTCTCCTCTATTGACTTGTTAAGTACTTTGAGCTAGGTTGATTTACACTGGAATAGCTGCCTGTTGTTAGGCCTAAACCAAGTCCTTTCTTTATCCATGTCTGCCTCCATTTTGACATAACTATTTTGAAATATACCAATTATTTTTTTTTAAATATATTAATCAGAGCTTTCCCAAATCTTCCTAGGTCATTCCCCATACTGGCACACTTTTTTTAGTCTATGTTGGCTGTAGGCAACACTTAGAGTGAAACTATAAATTCTCTTTCAGACACATTTTCCCCCATGAGGTTTATTCCTCATTTTCAGAAAGGGAGGTAGGGCTTCCCTTTTAATAGTAATAGAAATTCTTCTATTACTTTGCACTATGAGAGAGTCATGAGGTTTATCTTCTGCAATCTGTTCCTCACACAGTAGTCAAAATTTAAGCTCAATATTTTGTGTGGTTTGGTATATACTCTCAAGCTTATTGCTTGCGTTATCACTGACTTCTCAAGAATTCTACTTTAATCTTACTCTTTTTGCAGAGATGCCTGATCAAAGATCTTTACAAAGTCTGCATATGTGCAAAAATGTGTAATTTTACTTTGATTCTGTATTATTTATTTGTTTTTTTAATTTTTTTAACCTAGACAGTTGCTTTGGATATACAGATCTAATATGCTAGCTCATAGCCAAAACCAAGTACTTTTCATTTATAAAGATGCTAAAACACTTACTGCTTCACATTTTGCCATAGTATACATAGGTACATTTATCTCTTTTTACTCAACTTCAATAAATATCCTTTCCTAAAACTTTATTTCAAACTAATTTATTACTTCTAAAAGTTTCTTTTTTCCATCCATAATTCTGATATGCTTCTGTAACTTTTTATCTTCCCCCAAGCTAGGTCTTTATCACATTAATCTTTGAAAACTATTAAGCCTTGTCACCAGAGAAAATGGGCATGATCTTTGCTTGACTCTGCCTTACAGAAAATAGACTAACTTGTATCCTTTTAACCTGTTATACTTATCAAAATATTAGTATTACAGTATGATGGACCAGCTCAGTCGGGCACTAAATTCGCATGGGACCAGGGTTCCTAGAAGGTGGGCAAAGTGATTCAGCTGGGGTTCTGCAGAGACTTTCTCTACAGCGATTCCTTTCCCTTATCAAATAAAGCTCCTTCAAGTCCCCATTCACAATGCTAAATGTGGGGATTTTGTCCCCGGGGGCTTGGGAGAAAGAAATCTGGAAAAGACTGACACGGACAACTGCCTCTTGTGCAGCTGACAGAGTTTTACTTTTCATAACCAATATTTATACCCTTATCCCCAGTGGCAAAGTGTAAACACCAAAGGACAATAGTGAGGCATTAAGTGTAAACAAGATAAACAGGATAAAAGAGGATCTGTGGTGTCACAGTTTAAGATTCGTCTGGAAACTTGTGATTAAAGTTGGCCCCCTTGGCTTTTGTGATTGAGATCAGATTTCTGGCCTCACAGGTGAGCTGTAAGGGGCAAAGTCCAGAGTCCAGAAAGGAGTCTGCAAAGGCAGGAGTCATACCCAATATCCTTTTGGAGAAATTCAGTCTTTTAGGATCCCCTTTAATCCTTTCGGAGTCTTTTGTTCCTAGGGCTTAGTCCATGCCCTCCTCTGTCTAGCAAGGTTGGAGCCATGTTTATAATCCAAAGAGCTGTGGTAGAAATCTGTCTAGTCCTGTCTCCTCCACCATTTCCTATAAGGCAATACTTATAGTACAGTTAGTAGACAGGGCCAAAACATTATAGCACAGGTGATTTGATTTCTATAATTGTTCTTTAATGAATAATCTTGAAACCAGTTTTTTATTGCAGACTTTGGGATTTTTACTATCCTGCTGCTGAGTCACAAATGGTAGGCTTTTGATAAGCCAAGGCCAGGAAAAGGCTTATTTGCATCTCTAAAGGAGAAGCAGATGGCCCAGATTCCAGAGAAACAATTTCACACTTTTGGGGGGAATGAAGCAAAAGGTAGGAGCCTATTTTTGGAGGCAGGGAAGATTTGAAGCCTACCCTTTGGGAGCTAATCTGTAGATCAAAGGACCTGCCTGCTGAAAGGCGGAAAGGCCTAGAGGAACATTGCAGCCCCTCTCCAGCCCCTGACCTCTGACTATGTTTTATTACAGCTGGAGCAATGCAGAGAAAGTCTGAGGGCTCAGACATATTACTAGAAAATTTATCTTCCATGGACTCAACTTCTCCCACAGTCCTAATTCTTGGGACCACATTTTACATCATAGGAGCCATTAGTATAGAATCATTACCAAAAGAATAATCTTATATCTAACAGCAAGGAGTACTTTGGCCAGAGACAATGCTCCCAGGGGCTTCTCCTTGAGATATGCCACGTCATACTTGGGGGCACGCCATCATACTTGGGGGCACGCCAACACCAAGGAAAGCGGGGCTGTGGCATTACAGGTTTTGAGATTCTTATCATTATCATTAATATACATTTTTAATGAAGGAGAAAAATAACAAAAATTCCCATTCAGTTTTGTTAATATAAGTACCCATAAGATAGTTTAAAGGGGGTAAGGGTAGAATTAAATTTGTATAGAACACACAAGTCTATTATTTTCTTTACCCATGTAATAAGGTATATATAAAGGACCTGTTGTTGGCATTTCCTGGCATAAACATTTTAAAAATTTTTGTTGACTAAATTTGGAAGTTGGTGTTTTCACACTGGTTTAAATTAGCCTCACTCATTTTTAAAGTAGCATTATCATTCTTGTTTAATGTGTTATTTAGTAAAAAAAATAAATTTTTTACTTAAAATGCTACATGTGCTGTTTTCTTTTTAAATTATTTTTAAAAAACATCAAGTTCATAAAATTTAAATATATGAATACAAGTTTATTTTCATAGCCTATTTCATTTTTCACAATAGCATCCAGTTGCAATTAGAATTGATAGTAATTTGTATCTATCCAAATGTTTTTAGTGTAGAGTTCATTTTTTCTTTTATTATATAGAGAAGTAGGGCTCTTTAATTATATTTTCTACTTTCTGCATTTCCATCACTCCAGTTAGCCAAGTTTCAGCCAAAGAGTTACCGACAAACTAATAAGAAGAAACTAATTGATTTAAATGAAGTTGAATTAGTCAGCTCTGCTTTAGATTTTCTAGTGAGCTGTTGTGCATTGAAGTATAGAAAGCCAGCCAATGAAAATTTTTAACTCTTCTTAACCCTTTTTTACAGTAGATATGTGATTTCATCTTATCTATCATTTCTTGTATATATGGGCTCTTGAAGACTTGAGTAATCATCCTCTTGCTTTGGGTTTAATTTCTTTACATATATTACACTAGCGGTTTATTTACTTCCAAATTCCTTCATTTTTATCTAAGTATGATAACATTTATAAGCAACTTAATTTCCCCCAAGTGCATCATTACTATAAGCCCAGTGAGACTCTTCAACCTTCAACTTCAAACTGAATCTGGCAAAAAGATGGACGCTTTCTTAGTTAAAGTTCTTATCTCCATGTTTCTATGTTTCAGAGGAATTATTACTTTGTATAAAATTGGCACTCATTGTTTACAGATAAAGGAATTCTAATCAGTATTTCTTTCTGTGTACTGGAAATGAAATTAGCCCTATTTTCAGTTATAAAATAATACTGAAAATGATTTAGCATTGTTCAAGAGATGAAAATATTCATAGCCTATGGTTTTCAAGGCTTTTGAACTTCACAGTAAGCTACAGAAATTATGTCATGAAGGACAAAGCATAGCAATTTTTCTTTACAAGCAATTTATATTCTCAGAAGGGTGAAATGCTACAGAAAAAAAACATGTAGTAATCCTTGTTTTTTTCTCTATTAGGATCTTTTACTTTCTTAATAATTCTTGTTTCTGTGGGTTCTATTAATACTGTATTAGTAACTAAAATTGAAATTAATAAGTATTTCCTTTCACAACAGTGATAGTTTTATAAAACAAATATCTTACAAAAATTATATTTTACAAATGAAAACAAAACTTAATAACAAAGGTAGCATTATTACCGCCTTTGTTATACAAAATATATATTATTACCACCATATAACGCAAGGTGGCATTAAAGAGATATGTAAATCTCTTTAATGTCTGAACCAGTAGAAGACTGCTGGAGTCTCATATCTGCTTCTGTGGTCATTCTATTTTGATATCATCTATTATACAGACTTTAGAAAATACTGTACTCTTTTCAGAATAAAACTTGGAAGACAAAAATGTCCTAATATAATTAGAATTTTTTATTTGCAGTATTAGGGATGGAAACCAGGGTCATTCTACCTCTATTATATACTTCAAGCCCTATTTTTTATTCTTTTTTATTTTGAAACAGGGTTTTACTGAGTTGCAAAGGGCCTCACTATGTAGTTGAGGCTATCCAATCCTCCTGTCTCAGTCTACCAAATGCTGGGATTACAAGCATGCACCACCATGCCCAACAGAAAAACTAATACCGCAGGTCATTAAAAAAGTTGTTTAGGGATCCCCATGGGACCCCAAAGTACAGTTTGAAAAGTGCTAACCTAATGGCTAAAATGCCATTTTTTTCCATATACCTATAGGTGGCAGAGACGAGTCTGGGTGGGCTTGATGGATCTCACTTGACCCACTTGTGTGTCTATATTCATCTATTGTATTGTCTGAATATTGGTTGTGCAAGAATGGCCTTGGTTAAGATGATATGGCTTCTAAATGACCTCTGGACTTTTAGTAATCCAGTAAGAGTTTGCCCCACCACAGAGAGGGCAGATCTCAGGAAGGAGAATTTAAACATGAAAGAACTTTTCAGTTCTAGGCTTACTGATGCCCACTATCAATTCTACTGGATTCTTCTGGCCAAAACATATTCAAAAGTCAGCATAATCGGGTGGGGGCTGACTGGGCGATGTGTGCATGTATGTCTACAAAAGTTTGTATCCCACTATGAAATATGAATACAGTGCACCAATAAAAAATTTTTAAAAAGTCAGCATAAATTTATGTGTGGGAAATGAACTCTGCCTCTTGATGAATAAGTTACAGTTATATAAAAAGTAATTTACAGCCAGGCGTGGTGGCACAAGCTTGTAATCCCTGTGCTTGGGAGGTGGAGACAGGAGGATGGCATAGGTTTGAAGCCAGCCACGCTGGCTTAAGGAGACCCTAGTTCCAAATTTTAAAAAAAGCATAAAATAGGTCTGGGAGTGTAGCCTGGAAGTAGAAGAGTCTCCGGGAACCCCAGTACCATATGTGTGTATATATATATATATACACACATATACATATATATATACATATATATATATACATATATATATACATATATATATACATATATATATACATATATATATATATAATATATATATATATATATATATATATATATATATATATATATATATATATATTACAAAAAAAGACTTCAAATAAATGAGGAGAGATACAAGAAAAATAGTGGAAAGAGACAAGAGACTGAGGAAAGAAAATAGAAAAGGAAAAAAGGAGAAGATGAATATAGTTCAAAAAGTTCTATGTTCAGTTGTGAAGCTATCAATACCAATTTCAATATTGTTAATGGGAAGGAGGAAGGAGTCAGTGGGATCTGGACAGAAATGCACCAAGTGCTATGTGCTTATATTTTCCACCACACTAAACCTCAGTATATTTTTACAATGCACCAATAAAATAAAAGGAAATGCAAATAGACAAAAAACAAAAAATCAGAACACACCCCATTGTCTGCTACTTGGAACTTAACACTGGTAGAGAATATTCTCCTGTACTTTTTGTACACATAAATGTAGTTACAAGCATACAAATATATATATATATATATTTGTGCACATGTGTATGTATATATGTGTGTGTATATATATGCATTTTTACAAAACAAAAAGAAAAATGAGTCAACAAAAAATATTTTCTCCCCACCTACTATCTACTATCTTCTATTCCTAATGCGTAAATACTGATACTCATTTCTCATTATATCTTTCTCAAGTTTGTCCATGACCCAAAATAAAGATTCTATATCAAATCATCCTGGTAACCATATGTCTTCCTTCCTTTCTATAATATGTCTCAAAATCTTTCCATTTGCTGACAGATTGTTTTCATATGTATATTTGAGGAATCATCTTACAGATGTTAAATTGCTAAGATAAAAATAAGCACACTTGTAATTTTGATAAAAGAGGTTTTCCTTTTCCTCCTATCCAATAATGTGGTGTGTCTTTTTCCCACAACTGGGTCACCACTGAATGTTTTTATATTTTTAAATCTTTGCTTCTCTGAGGGTTGAAATTTTAAAAATAAAAAAGACATGTAGTGCATAAAAAGAAACATGAACAATTTAGGATATTAAATCTATCATTCAATATATTCTAGCATCCCATATTCCCAGCATGAACAAAAAATTAATTTTTCTTTGCCTTGTCTTCAGTTTATTTGACTCTGTGGTATATATAATAGAAATCTATAAAGACATATTTAGAAATAATAATTCCATCATTTAAAATTTGTTTTGGCATTACACTGTAAATGTTTATCTATAGCTAAAGCTTCAGATATTACCAGATGCTGAGAGAAAGAATCACACTAAATAAAATGCATAAGAAATTGAAATCAATGACATCTTTCATAATTTCTTAATTTGGGAAATTACCACGGAAAGATAATTCGGGACTAAAAACGGGCTTAGGACCGCATCTTAAACAGCGAGCAGCAGCCTCCAGAATTCTGTGTGCCCACCAGCGACCAGATCACAACTGCATAGAGACTTCCACGGACTCCTGCACCAATTCAGGTACCTGAGGGCGCCCTGGTAAGTTGGGGTCCTAGCGTGTGCCCAGCACGGGCTCAAGCCTCAGACCCCAGCACTCTCCTCGCGCACCTTACCTGCACCACGGTCCCCTGCTGGTAGTCAGTACCTGTACACTGCTACCTCTAAATTGAAGTCTGCTTGTGTGTCTAGCCCCTGCCACCTTGCCAGAGCCGGCCTTCCAGGCTGCAAAAGCCCTGGGTGACCCGGAAATCTCCGTGGGGCACCCCCAGCTTCTACGTCCCACAGGAGGCAGAGACCATTGCTGGACAACGCGCACTGGACCCTTGAGCACCTACCCTGCAACCCTGGCCCACCGCTGGGTGTTCCCACCCTCCTGGTAACCAGAGGCTTAGTGCTAAGCAAAGAACACAGCTCAATACACCTTGGAAGAGCATACCAGCAGCAATAGACAGCTGCATCCACTCTCACTTGGGTCCAGTATTAGCAGCGCATCCAGCCTGCACTCTTGGAATAGGCAGAGCTCTGGCAGTAAGTGTGGGCATCCAGGAACCAGCACCCATTTGCCCAGGGTACATCTTGGGACCACACCGGCTAGCCCAGCTGGAATTTCTAGAGACACAAGAAAATCCATCGGGCCACAAAATCTGCTCAGGACCTCAGGGGGAGGTTTCAACTATACTTTGGTCATTCTCCACCCCTGCTATAGGGACGCTCAGGCTGGAGGCTAGTGTGGTGAGTGCAGAGGTGCTGACCACAGGTTAGAATTTCGCAGAACCTGTGAATTGTACAGAATCAAATAACAGTGAAATCATACATCCGGACACATGAACCTAAAGCAGCTAAAGGAGAGAAAGGTGTCCAAACACCCAGAGTGACTTAAGAAGATAAAAATAGAGTACAAAGAAAACTAAGAGACATTGGATGGTATTCTGAAAGCTACCAAAGCAATCAGATACACACATATTATTTGGACCTGACCCCAAATGCGTAAATAAGGAGGACTGTTTGTTTTACTTTTAATGTGGATGTTTTGTTGTATTTTGCTTTTATAGTGCTTTTGTTTTGGTAGGGTTATTGCTGACTTATTTTTTTTTTCTTTTAACCCACACTTCTTTTACTTTAACTTGTTGTGTTATATATATATATATATATATATATATATATATATATATATATATATACATACATACATTGGATAGTTTGCCTTATTTTTTTATTTCACACAGCTGCTAGTTCCTTTTACTTTTTTCTTGTTCTTTTTCCTCTTTCTTCCTCTTCCCTTCCTTTTTTTTCTCTCTTCACTCTCCTCCTTTTATTGGTTTTCCTTCATTTTTCTTGGATTACATAAAAGTCTTGGTATCTTGGGTGGATTCTTTTTTTTTTTATGTCTGTCTGCTCCTCCCATCATCCCTATTTACAAACCTACCCACACTAACCTACATACTTTTCTCCCCCCAAACTTTTCCCCATAATATACCTCCTGGTTCAGTACTCAAAGTATCTCTTATATCCATAATTACTCTACCAACGACAAGAGTCCTAGTAGTTAACTCTCTCTCATTCCTAACAAGTTATTACCTTATCATACTTAAAGTCTTTCTCAACCTAACATATCCTCTACGTAACCCGACTCCTTTACCAATCACCCCAGCTCCTTGCACATCACCCACCCTCAACACTGGAAAGGCTCTGCTGACTAACCAATACCCCCAAACTCCTAATATTAAGATTTGACTAAGCACAGTACTCACGAACGATGGGTAGAAATCAGAAAAACAAGACAGAGAACGCTATAAATATGAGAACCAGGAATTATGAAGAGACATCAGAAATCACGAATACTGACCTACTAGAAATGCAAGAAGGGGAGTTCAGAATCTTGATGTTCAATATGATGAAAGGATTTAAAACGAGTATAGAGGAGGTTAAAGGTGAACTAGAAACACTAAAAAAGAATCAGAAAGAGGTCTGGAACAAAATGAAAGAGGCAATAAGTGAAATGAAGACAGCAATAGAAAGAAATTCTGGAAGATTAGATGAAATGGAAAACAGAATATCAACATTAGAAGACAGTACATCCCAAACCGAAAACACAGTCAGCGATATACAGAAATTTTTACAGCAACAAAACCTAAACATCCAGCAATTATGGGATAATATGAAGCGCCCTAATTTACGGATAATAGGCATCGAGGAAGGGATAGAGGTACAGACCAAGGGCATCTGTAATATCTTCAAGGAAATAATCTCAGAGAATTTTCCAAATATGGAAAGAGACTTGAATCTTCAAGTCCAGGAGGCATACAGAACTCCACTGAGACAGGACCAAAGAAAAACCACTCCACGCCACATAATAACCAAATTGACCAGCATAGAGGCCAAGGAAGGAATCTTAAAAGCAGTGAGAAAAAAAGGACTGGTGACATATAGAGGCAAAACAATAAGAATCACCCCAGACTATACAACCCAGGTCAGGAATGCTAGGAGAGACTGGTACGACGTGATTCAGACCCTGGAAGAAAATAACTTCCAGCCAAGGCTCATCTATCCAGCAAAACTACTATTCAAGATCAATGGGGAAGTCAAAGTCTTCCAGGATAAACAGAATCTCAAAAAATTCATGAATTCAAAGCCAACGCTAGAGAAAATTCTTAAAGAAATAAATCATAAGGAAGAAAAAAGAAGCAGACTTCAGAATCAGAGAAGAGAGGAAGTTAATAAGTGGGCCATTTAAGTAAAGAAGAAAGATCACACCACCCAAGAGTAGACAGAACACAAAATGACAGAAAACAAAAATCATATTTCAATAATATCTCTTAATGTCAAAGGACTTAACTCACCAATCAAAAGACATAGACTGGCAATGTGGATTAGGAAACATAATCCAAATATATGCTGTCTGCAAGAAACTCACCTCACAGCCAAAGACATTCACAGGCTGAAGGTGAAAGGATGGAAAAAGATATACCATGCCACCAGTGACCAAAAAAGAGCAGGGGTAGCAACCCTGATATCCAACAAAACAGACTTTAAACTAAAACACATCAAAAGAGACAAATCAGGGCACTTCCTTTTATTAAAAGGAACAATACACCAAGAAGATATAATGATAGTAAATATTTATGCCCCAAATGTGGGTGCAACCACATTTGTAAAACAAACCCTTCTGGACATAAGATCCCAAGTAGACCCAAATACAATAATTCTGGGAGATTTTAATACGCCTCTCACACCACTGGATCGATCTTCAAGGCAAAAGATGAGTAAAGACGCTTTAGAACTAAAGGAAACCATAAACCAAATGGACCTAATAGACGTTTTCAGAGTATTTCAACCAGGAACTACAGAATACACTTTCTTCTCAGCAGCCCATGGAACCTTCTCCAAAATAGATCACATCCTGGGACACAAAGAAAATACCAGCAAATTCAAAAGATGTAATATAATTCCATGCATCTTTTCAGACCACAATGGAATCAAAGTAGAAATCAACAACAGGAAACTCAAAAGAAAGTACTCAAATTCATGGAGAATGAATGATACACTATTGAATGATGAATGGGTAAGGGCAGAAATTAGGGAAGAAATAAAGAAATTTATGGAAACAAACGAAAACAGAGACACAACTTACCAAAACCTATGGGACACCATGAAGGAAGTTCTAAGAGGAAAGTTTATTGCATTGAGTGCCCACATAAGAAGGACAGAGAACCTCCAAGTAAAGAACCTAATGACACAACTAAAGGACCTAGAAAGACTGCAACAGTCTATTCCCAAAGCCAGCAGAAGGCAAGAAATCATCAAAATTAGGGCAGAAATAAATGAAATAGAGAACAAAAAAACAATTCAAAGAATCAATAAAACAAAAAGTTGGTTCTTTGAAAAGATTAATAGAATTGATAAACCCCTGGCCAACCTAACCAAAAGAAAAAGAGAATCAACTCAAATTATCAAAATTAGAAATGAAAAAGGAGATATCACCACGGATAGTGAAGAAATTCAAAATATTATCAGAAACTACTTTAAAAATTTATACTCCAATAGATCTGAAAACCTGGATGAAATTGACAGATTTCTAAGCACAGTTAACCTTCCTACACTCAACCAAGAGGACATAGCAAGCCTAAACCAACCAATAACAACCAAAGAAATAGAAATGGCAATAAAAATTCTTCCACCAAAGAAAAGCCCAGGCCCAGATGGGTTCCCAGCTGAATTCTACAAAACCTTCAGTGAACAACTAATACCAATACTTCATAACATGTTCCGGGAAATTGAAAGAGAAGGAACTCTTCCAAATTCCTTCTATGAGGCCAGTATCACATTAATCCCCAAACCAAATAAAGATACCTCAAGAAAGGAAAACTACAGACCAATATCCTTAATGAACATAGATGCAAAAATTCTAAACAAAATACTAGCTATACGCATTCAAAACTATATCAAGAGAATAATACATCATGACCAAGTCGGTTTCATCCCAGAAAAACAAGGCTGGTTCAACATACGCAAATCAATACATGTTATTCACCACATAAATAGAACCAAGAACAAAAACCACATCATCATAGCAATAGATGCTGAAAAAGCATTCGACAAAATCCAACACCCATTTATGTTAAAAACACTGCAAAAAATTGGGATAGAAGGAAAGTACTTCAACATCATCAAGGCAATATACTGCAAACCCAAAGCCAACATTATATTGAATGGGGAAAAACTGCAAGAATTTCCGCTTCAGTCAGGAACAAGACAAGGATGCCCACTATCACCACTCCTTTTCAATATAGTCCTTGAGACTCTTGCTGCAGCAATCAGACAAGAGAAGGAAATCAAAGGAATCCACATAGGAAGAGAGGAAGTAAAACTATCCTTATTTGCAGATGACACGATCCTTTATCTGGAAGACCCAAAGAACTCAACCAAAAGACTTCTGGAGCTGATCGACAAATTCAGCAAAGCCGCAGGTTACAAAATCAACCTAAAGAAATCAGTGGCCTTTCTTTACGCCAACAACGAATCCACAATGAAAGAAACAAAAACAACAATTCCATTCACTATAACCTCAAAACCTATAAAATACCTGGGAATAAACCTAACCCAAGATGTAAAAGACCTCTACAACAAAAACTATAAAACATTAAAGAAAGAAATAGAAGAAGATCTTGGAAGATGGAAAGATCTCCCGTGCTCATGGATAGGCAGAATAAATATCATCAAAATGGCCATTCTGCCAAAACTGATCTATAGGTTCAATGCAATTCCCATTAAAATACCAGTGACATTCTTCAAAGACCTAGAAAAATCAATCATGAACTTCATATGGAGAAGGAAAAGACCTAGAATAGCCAAAGCAATTCTCAATAACAAGAAACATTCAGGAGGCATTACAATCCCAGACTTCAAACTATACTATAGAGCAATAGTAGTAAAAACAGCATGGTACTGGCACAAAAACAGATATACTGACCAGTGGATTAGAATAGAAGATACAGAAACAAACCCACACATCTTTAGTCAATTAATCTTTGACAAAGGGGCCAAACACATACGCTGGAGAAAAGACAGCCTTTTCAACAAGTGGTGCTGGGAGAACTGGCTAACCATTTGTAAAAAGATGAATCTAAATCCCTATATCTCACCCAACACTGGAATCAACTCAAGATGGATTAAAGACTTAGAAATTAGACCTGAGACGGTGAAGTTAGTAGAGGAGAACATAGGTTCAACACTACAACATATTGGCACAGGCAGTAACTTTCTCAACAAAACCTCCAAAGCTCAGGAAATTAAAGCAAGAATAAACAAATGGGACAACATCAAACTAAAAAGTTTCTTCTCATCAAAGGAAACTATCAATAACCTAAAGAGGAAGCCTACAGAATGGGAAAGGATCTTTACCAGCCACCATTCTGATAGGGGGCTAATATCCAGAGTATACAAAGAGCTCAAAAGGCTCTACACTAGCAAAACAAACAACCCAATCAAGAAATGGACAAATGAACTAAATAGACACTTCACAAAAGAAGAGATACAAAGGGCTAATAGATACATGAAAAGATGTTCTTCATCACTGGCCATCAGGGAGATGCAAATCAAAACTACACTGAGATTCCATCTAACCCCAGTCAGAGTAGCAAGCATAAAGAAATCAAACAACAACAAATGCTGGCGAGGATGTGGGGAAAGAGGAACTCTTTTACACTGTTGGTGGGAGTGCAAACTAGTTCAGCCACTATGGAGATCTGTGTGGAGATTCCTGAGAAAGTTGGGAATAGATCCACCATATGATCCAGCTATACCACTCCTAGGTATCTTACCAAAGGGGTTGAATTCAGAGAAATACAGCAACGTATCCATACCTATGTTCATAGCAGCACAATTTGTAATAGCCAAAATATGGAACCAACCCAGATCACCATCAACAGATGAATGGATAGCAAAACTGTGGGAAATACACACAATGGAATTCTATTCAGCCATAAAGAAGAACAAAATTACATCATTTGCAAGAAGATGGAAAGCCCTGGAGAACATCATGTTAAGTGAGATCAGCCAAGCACAGAAGGAGAAGATACACATGTTTCCTCTAATATGCCCAAACTAGAAAACACAAAGGATACCAGTAGGACCCCAGATATTAGAGGGGAAATACTAGCTAAGTTTTAATGGAAAGATAGGAGAGGAGAAAGACCGATCTGGATTAATGAGGGTCTACACCTGATCATGTGTAAAATTATGAATAAGACATGGTTAACCTGGACAACCATTGGTGGGGGGGGAGGGGGAGGGGTGGAGAGGGCACCAAATATAGTATAAATGTATACTACTTATGTTCAATAAAAAATTGTTAAAAAAATAATAATTTCTTAATTTGCATTAAGAAATATAGGTATTACATTTGCTAAAATATATATATGGCTATAAAATCATTATCATCAAGTAATACTAAGCAACAAAAGGATGTCATAAAAAATTTGCTTTCCCAGAGAGTAGATATATAAAAAGCACATTTTTAGCATATTTTTTTCTTTATAAGCAGATGAATATAGAAATTAGAATGTTGTTCTCAGATTATCAAGATAAATACTTGGAGGTCAGAAAAGTAAAGATTAAATTACTCTGATAAGAGAGCTATAACTGTATCTCTCTCCACCTCTGAGATAATCATTACACTAAGAACAGAAATATCAAAAATTATACAGCATACTCTCTCTTTCCTCTGAATCAGATAAGCATACTCAAATTTAGAATCATTTAGATGATGCAAATCAATGATTAATACAGTAGTAAAGTAAATATCAGTAAATTTGAAGAGAGAGGACTACAGCTGGTGGCTCATGTCTGTAATTACAGTATCTGGGGAACTGAGACAAGAAGATCTTGGGTGTGAGACCAGCCTCAGCAATTTAGCCAGAGTCTCAGCAACTTAAGGGCAATTTTATATTCGCTCAGAGGTACCGCACTGGAAGCCGGGAAAACCTTAAGCTAGCCTTTGTCCTCACAATAACAAGTCAAATCAGTCATTTAGACTTTCAAGCATTAATATTGTTTTTTTGTTAGCATAAATTATATTTGAAATAATGATCTCTTCTTTCTATTTTGTATACTATGTATAAGTTTGATTGAGCTTTTTTTTTTTTGTACCTGGGATTCTGGGATTGAACCCAAGGGCATTCTACCTCAGGGCTACAACCCAGTCCTATTTTTATTATTTATTATTTTTATTTTTTAATTTTTAATTTTTTTTGCAGCAGTAGGAATGGAACCCAAAGGTATTCTATCTCCAAGCTATACCCTCAGCCCCATTTTTTATTTTTTATTCTGAAACAAGGTCTCCCTGAGTTGCAAAGGACCTAAGTAGCTGAGGCTGTCTGTGAGCTGCGATCCCTCCTATCTTAGTCTACAAAATGCTGGGATTACAAGCATGTGCCATCACACCTGGCTGTTTTATTCTTTATTTTGAAACAGGGTCTCACTATGTTGTGGAGGGCTCACAAGCTGCTGAGGCTGGATGCAGACCTGTTATCCTGTCTCAACCTCCCAAGTACCGAGATTACAAGCATGTGCCCTGGCTCCATTTAGGTATTTTTATCATTTAATACACAATGAAATATGCTTGAGCCACTGACAAACACTCTTCTCTGTGTTAAAATATAACTAATTCTATGGGTAAGCAAATATTCATCGCATCTAATCAATTTGTATTCTTGCCTCTTTAACCTCCTTTAATTTACTTTTATAGTACTGGGGATTGACCTTGAGGTCTGGGTATGGCAGGTGAGTGCTCTAGCAATGAGCTCTACCTGTAGCCCATAACCTCATTTTTTTTAAACACTTTTATTGGTGCATGTAAATTATACATCCTAGTGAGGTTCAAAGAGGTCCAAGCATATAATGCCCACAGCACTTCACGTGTCCTCCACATCCTACTACTCTGCTCCCTGCTCCTCCCTTTTGTATGTTAGTGAGATTTATAGTGATGCCATCATACTTGGGCACAGACTAATTCGAGCTGTTTGCTTCATCAGTTTTTTCCTTTCCCCGCCACACCTCCTTCCCTACTCCTCTTCCACTATTCTACAGGTCTCTCTCCTCTTTTGCCAAAGTTCCTTCTGTTTCCTAGTGTTACTCCAGCTTCCATATGACAGAAAGTATATGACCCCTGGCTAATCTCACTTAGCATAATAGTCTCCAGTCCCATTCAATTTCATGATTTTGTTCTTTTTATATGGCTGAGTAAAATTCCATTATATGTATCATACTTCATTTTCTTTATCCATTAATCTTTGCACCTAACAGATTTCTCAACAAGTGCTTAAAACTAGTACATTTCTTCACTGTTTTTCATTATCTGCATTTGATACTAGTGAGATTTTTCACTTAATATGCTTTATCGTACATAGTAAAATCTGAAAAGGTAGTCATATTCACTAGTATTAAGACATATCAGAACCTATAAATATAATACTCAGTAGCTCTAAAGCATGTTGTGAAACTTATCCCGTATACACGTTGTAAAGTGAAGATTCCATTTGGAATACACTATCATCTTTTTTTATTCCACAAACCAATTTCAATTTTAATATCATTCTATAGCTATGGACATTATACAAATTGTTCATAAGCAATTTTTTATTTCATTAGTTCACTTAAGATTTTAAGACATATAAAACCTAAGTACAACTTTTTATCATGTTACTTCACAACTGTATAACATTAGACAAATTGCTTAAATCTATGAGCCTTCTTTGTCTTATCTGTGAAACGGCACATTACTTGCAATAGTGCCACCTCTTTTATTCTTTCTTTTACAACTTATCATGCAACATGACATTTCCAACACAGGAAAAAATAAAAATGATGTATTTTCTGCTTAATATTTCATGTCATCTTCTTAAAATGCATAAGATTTTCTAAAGTCCATCATTTTTTGTAATTAAAAACTCTGGTGATTATTCCTAAATGGTCCTTTTTACACTGTCTATCAAAATATAGTTATATGCAATTAAAATTAAACTCTAGGCACTCTTTGTTCTATTATCACTATATTTTCACAGTTCCTTTTAATGTTAATGAGAGCTAGAACATCCATCAATAAATAAAAAGAAAACTCTGGGTAAGAGTCTAATTGCAACACATCTATCCTGTAAAGTTCCTCATTAGGTGTAAATAAGGTACCATCACTAATATAATGGAGAGCCATATTAAATTACATAAGTGACTCCCACCCCACTAAAGAAAATGAGTCTAAAAAATAAAAAAAATATATTTTAAAAAATTTAAGAAGATTCTCACTTTTACATTTCTTATGGGATCCAGGTTTAGATAACTTTGAAGGAAGGAAATTGTAATTGCCAGAAGCTGAAGCAGAAGTGTGTATTTCCAAACTATTAAGACATTTTACTCTGCTGGCTTTTACCAAGGCATATCTCTTTCTCGGTAGTTATAAAGCAGTTTGTATGGGTTGAAATGAATTATTTAACAAACATGCTAACATCAGCACTGTGTCTGTAACCCTTCCATTATTGCTGTTCTCATCAGTGGTAGCAGGTCCAGTAATACCCTGGAATTGGTATACACTGACTTTTCTTTCTCCTACTTTTTAACTCCAATTTTTCTTGACCTCATGTTGACATATACTTTTTGCCTTAAACTATGGCAAATTCTAACAAGTTTCAAAAGCAGTTACAATCATTTGAATAATTCTATTTAATTGATCAAGTCTAATGCTAAACACATAGAACTATGTGGCACTATTGAAATAAAAGAAATTGAAAGCATAGTCATTATTTTTCCATGTGTGTGGTTCTGAGGATTGAACCCAGGGACTTTCTACCTCTGAGCTTCACCTCAGTCTTATTTTTATTTTTTTTTATTTAGAAAGTGTCTCAAGAAGTTGCCATGGGCTTCAGTAAGTTGTGGAAGCTGGCCTCTAACCAGTCCTACTCCTGTCTCAGCTTCCCAAGTACTAGGATTATAGAAGTATACCACCATGCCAGGCTCATTTAACTCTTTATGACCAATGATAAAAAGTAATAAAAATAATCTACATACATTACATTTGGATTAAAAAGTATAGCATACTTTAATGAAATATGATTATAACTTAAATTTTACCAGTCAATTCAACAGTTAGAAGTATGAACTAGCCAGGCGTGGTGGCGCACGCTTATAATCCTCGCGCTTGGGAAGCAGAAACAGGAGGATCACTCAGGTTCGAAGCCAGCCGCGCTGGCTTAAGAGACTCTGTTTCCAAATTAAAAAGTGTAAAAATAGGTCTGGGAGTGTAGCCCGGAGGTAGAAGGGCTTCCAAGAACCCCAGTGCCCCCCAAAAAAAGAAGTATGAACTAAATGTAAACCGTTTATCCAATTGATGTCAAAGTAAGGAATTAAAATGATATATTGTTTTGTATCTACCAACCTATAGTCACTTTATCTTATTTAAACAAAAGTTACCCTCAAGTCAGGTATTTATAGGCCCACTTTAAAATTAAGAAACTGAGATTAAATTATAATCAGTATATATAAGGAATATTAATTATTCCTTAAATTATATCACCAAGATCACCAGGAAGTAGAGTGTCTGAGATGCAAATCCAGATCTGCTTGGTTTCAACCATACATCTCCTAAAAACATGCAGAAAGGAGATGTTATTTGCAATTGAGTTTTAAATATGAATAAGAGTTAATTAAGTTATCAAAGAAGAAGGCATTTCAGGCATGGAGGACAATTAAAGGTACAAGATGAAGTGAGTGGCCTCATTCAGGAAGTGAGCAGGAACTATTGGCTCCAGTACTGATTCCTGAAATGAATCCCTACAGCTAAACTGGAAATGTTGGCCGGAGCCAGGTGGTGACACACTTACTACTGAATGAGAAGAATCTAACAGGCATTAGAAGGGTTTAAAGAGGTAAATATACAGATAATAAATTAGAACCTTCACAAAGATAGTACTAGCCAAATATGAAAAATAGACTAAAGGAATAAGTATTTTTATCATTGTGATTTTTATTTTATTTTATTGGTGCATGTAATTATATATCATAGTGAGGTTTAGGGTGACAGAAATATATATGTACATAGTTCTTATTGTCTGTTTCCCTTCAGTTCCCAGCCCTTCCTTCCCTCCCCATACACATTAACATTGATATAATTTTATATATGAATAAAGGACTATTCTATCATGAGATCATCCCTTTTACACCCTCATCTCTCTCTCCAAATCCTCTTCCACTATTTCATTACTGTCTCCCCTCATTTATCTGAAATACTCTTGGTAGATTATTTAAAAACCCTCTTGCAAAGATGATCAGGTTCAAAGAAAAAGTTTCTTAGGAACAGCATCTTCTGAGTTTGATCAACCTTATTGCACCAATCTATTCTGGAATTGCTTGGATGATTAAATGTGGAATTTTCACAAAGCAATTGACCCTGTGTTTGACAAATAGTAAGCCTCTGAAAATATTGGTTGTTCTTTTTATGTTATTTTGAAAATGAGAATGAATTCACTTAGCAAACATTTGTTGAACCCTTCCTATATGCCAGAAACTCTTGTAGGAAGTGGGGATAGTCTAGTGAACAAAAAAATATATATGTATATATACATATATATGTATATATAACCCTTGAACAACAACCACCACAAATTATATATATATATATATATGTATATATATATGTATATATATATATATATATTCATATTCTCCCTTGATACTAAGAGACTTACATTCTGAAGAAGAGAAGGATGCCTGAGGGGAGATAAGGCAAAAAGAGTAAAATAAAAAATGATAGTGTCATTTTTGAGATAGAACTAATACTGCATTGAGGGAGGGTAAGTGGTATATATACTGAGAGTATGAGAGGAAGAACTAACAGTGTTGACTGAGATCCTAACTCAGGAGGCAGAGCATAGGAAAGTAGAATGAATAATACACATGGGTAGAATTGAGGAGGACAGAATATGGATCTGGTTCGCATCCAACTGAATCACAGAAGGCTATACATCCAGGTAAAGATGGTGTTCTCTGGAAATTGATATCTGTCAATGGCATACTATAATAGAGCAGAAGTAATTTTGTGGATACTAAATTCTATTCACTATTTTTGTTGTGGAAAATAATAAATGCACATTTTTTAGAATATTTTGCCTGTAGCTCCATTACTAATTTTAATGGACTTGCTTTTCAAATAAATTCCCTTTAGCTTTCCACTTTTACTGTTATTTGACTATATCATCTCTCAGACTGATGTAAATCGCAAAACCTGTGTTGTTTAGCTAATATTTTAGTTTTATGGTTTCCCTGGAGTACGAGCAGCATTAATCGTTCTTCCATTCTAATTATAGCTATGCCAAACATAATTACTTAGCAAAACACAAGTTGATATTTAATTAGAATTGAAAAGACTCACCAATAAGAGACTTTATGCTTTTTATATTAATAGTTGTATCCTATGGCTTATGCAGGATACAATTAATATTTATATCTTGTGGCTTATCTAGGAAGTGGAAAATGTAATCAATAATGAGTAAAGAAGAAGAAAATGAAAGATGTGATAAAATGAAATGGAAGCATTTTATAAAGAGAGCCCAAAATTGTTTTAATTCTAAATGGAAGCATATAAACAACCCCAAATTGTTTTAATTCTGTACATAATCATATCTGAGCAAAATTCAACTTTATGATTTTAAAAGTCACTTCGAATATTAAAAGTTGGCTCAACGAATGCTATGTGTATAGATGTTTCTATCACTTTAAACCTCACTATGACATATAAATATAACGCATCAATAAAAATAGACACTGAACTATTGGCTGTATTGAAATCCAATAAAACGTAATATAACAAGCCCTTACATTTTGAGATCTCTTATCTAAAATAGAAAGGAAAATTTTTAGATCAAATTATGAAAGTTGAAAGCAAAGATTTAAAAGTGATTTTACCATCCAGGCGTGGTGGCAAAGGCTTATAATTCTAATCCCAGTACTCGGAAAACTGAGACAGGAGGATCTCAAGTTTGTGGCCAACCTCAGCTATTTAGTGAGATCCTCTGAAATTTAGTAAGACCTTGTTTCACAGTAAGAAATAAAAAAATATAACTGGGGTATAGCTTGGAATTAGAATGCTCTGGGTTCAATTTCCAGTACCATAAAATAAAAATAAAAATAAATAAAAGAATAAAAGTGATTTTACCATACAAAAAAGACTATTTCATTTTATATATATATATATATATATTATATATATTATTTATATATATTATTATATATTCATGTAGAACAAAATAATATATTAAAGCTTGGATTACTCAAACTTGTTTAAACAATGATTTAAAATTATTTGAAAATTAAAAATTCTAATTAGAAGTTTTTTCCAGTTGATTCAACTAGATTTACAAAACTTAGAATCATATCCTTGTAGAATCATACTTACTACTTCTTGTCATTAGCTAGTTATCTTTTAAAGTGTTTTACAGAAGCCAATCATATGACTACCACAATATTGAATGCTGCAGACAATCATTAGAAAATTGAAAATATAGTGCTTGGGATGCCAGTTTGAATAATAAAACAACAAAAAATCCCATAATAATTATACATAAAGTAAAAATATGCATAAGTAAAGATATGTAATAAATTATTATTGGCCATTGTTTACTATGATACAGATTTTCTCCTCTTCTTTCCTTCCTTAAAGCTTTTTAAAAAGTATACTCTTATTGGTACGTTATAATTATATATCAGAGTGAGTTTAAAGTGATACAAATATTCATGCATACAGCACTTGCTGTGTTTCTCTCTGGACATCTCCCTCCCACACACATACACATTAAATTGGTAATGATACCTTCATATATGGACATAACACCATTTGAAATGTTTTCTTCATCTAGTCTCCTCTTTCCCCTCCCACCTCTTTCCCCAATCCCCTTTCACTCTTCTACTGGTCTTTTCTCTCATTTATCTAAATTCCCTTTTATTTACTGTTTTCTCTCTAGCTTCCACATATGAGAGAAAACACAACTCTTGACTTTCTGAGGCTTGCTTATTTCAGCATAATATTCTGTAATTTCATCTCTTTTCCTAAAACAATGGCATAATTTTTTTCTTTAAGGCTGAGTAAAATGCCATTCTGTTAATATACCATATTTTTATCAAGTTATCTGTTGATGGATACCTATGTTGGTTTCATAACTTGGCTATTGTAGATTGTACTGCTATATATATTAATATGCATGTGCCACTATAGTATTCTGACTTCACTTCTTCTGGAAAAATACAAAGGAGTAGTAAAGCTGGCTCATATAGTTGTTTCATTTTTAATCTTTTGAGGAAACTTTATATTGATCTCCATTGTGGTTGTTTTCATTTATAGTGTATATGAGTTTCTATTTTTTCGCCTCTCCAGGACTTATTTGTATTCTTGATAATTGCCATTCTAACGTGTTAGCTCAAATCTCCATATAGTTTTGATTTGCATTTCCTTAATTGCTGATGATGTTAAACATATTTTATATATTTATTGGCTTTTAATATTTTTTGAGAGATGTCTATTCAGTTCAATTACCTATTTTTAGTGTTAAGTTTTTGAGTTCTTTATATAGTCTAGATATTAGTCCTCTATCAGAGGTATAACTGGCAAAGATTTTCTTCCATTCTGTATGCTATCTCTTTAGACCAATGATGGTTTCCTTTGCTAAAAAGAAGTTTTGTGATTTGATGCCATCCCATTTATTGATTCTCAGTTTAGTTTCCTGAGCTTTAGGAGTCTTCATAATATCATTAAGTAACAAAATAAGATACTTAGGAATAAATTGAACCATGTATTTTGTAAAGGACCTCTACAATGAAATTTATAGAACACCAAAGAAAGACTTTGAAGAGGACCTTAGAAGATGGGAAAACCTTCCATGTTCTTAGATAGGCAGAATAAATATTGTTAAAATAGCCATACTACCAGAAGCAAGCTAAAACTCAATGTAATTCTTATCAGACTATTAATGTCATTCTTCACATATCTAGAAAAAAATTAAAGTTTATATGGAAGAACAAAAGATCCAGAATAGCCAAAGAGATTCTAAGTAGTAAAAAACCATGCTGCAGGCATTATAAGACCTGATTCCAAATTATACTACAGATAAATAGTAAAAAAAAAAAAGTGGCATTGTTTTGAAACAAAAAAAATACACATAACCCAGTAGAATAGATTTTAAATCCTTTCACAGATACGCCAACATTATATTATTTTGTTGACTATTTCCTATTTAAAGACATAAATACTATACAGTGTTAAGTGATATGATGGGCAAATTATAACTTGCATGCTAAACTCCTACAAAAAAATTATCACTTCTACCTACAAGAGGGACAAATCAGGCAACGTTTCATAACAGGAGAATCATTTGAGCTGCTAGTGTGGTGTTTGGAGTATCTGAGCAAAATTCTGCATGGTTTTGGGTGTTAGTGTCAAGTACTTGGGTAAGAAAAGATCACAGGGGCTTTTATTGACATGCAAAAGATTTTTGAAATTTGTAATATCAGCAAACAGAATTACGGAATGGTTCAGCTTGAGAGTAATATAAATTAGTTAAATATTATATAGAGTGGTATGGTAGAGGAATTTGAAAACTTCAATGGGTCTTTTGAGATGGCAGTTAATGGGACAGTTTTAACAGAATGTATTTGATATTTTCTCAGCTAGATACACATGCATGTAAAGGTTTAAAAAATCAAATAACTCAGGTCAATGGAGAATGTACAGAACCCAAAATTATGTTGAATAAAATTTATTACTATCTACAATACTTAATACTGATGATTTATAATGACTACACACAAGTAGGATTTTTCTAAGAAAAATAAAGAAACACCAGGTATGGTGGCACCCATTTATAGTACCAGTTCTTGGAAAGTTGAGAAAAAGTATTGCTGGTTCAAGGCCAGCACATAGCAACTTAATAAGACCCTGTTTCAAAATAAATAACATAGGTCTGAGGATACAGCTCAAAGGGAGGGAGAGAGAAAGAAGAGAGACTCTTTTACACCACTACTGTTATTTAACATCATGTTATTTAAATGTGCATTGAGCAAAGTGACCTTTGGAATTATTCAGATCTCTGGAAAATGATAGTGAAAGTTTTAAGATGGCCATGGGGCACTAGGAGATCCTGAACTCTTTTAAAATAAAATATTCATAAAAGATTAAATTGTGCTTAGAATAGTTTTGTTTTACATATATTTACATAAATTCTGGAATTTGATTAATAGTTAAATAGATAATTTTCCATTAATAGAAATATTTTAAAGCCAAGTGTCATGGCTCACACTTATAATCCCAGGATTTGGGAGGCAGAGACAGTAGGGTAATGGTTTGAGGACAGCCTCAGCTACTTTAATGAGGCCCTTTGCAACTCAGTGAGACTTTATTTCAAAATAAAGAGTAAAAAAAATAGGCCTGGAGGTGTAGCTCAGAGGTAGAATGCCCCTGAATTTCATCCCCAGTACATACCACAAAAGAGAAAGAAAGAAAGAAAGAAAGAAAGAAAGAAAGAAAGAAAGAAGAAAAGAAAGATTTAACTTGACCACAATACCTAATCAGATAGTACAAATTTTAAATATATATGTGTAATAATCTATATTTAATATTATTTTTGTTATATGATTTTTATGGAAAAGTGCATATAATTTTTAGTATTCTTTTCTATTCCACTATCTAAGACAGAAACATAAGAAAGTATATTATAACCCAAGTGTGGTGACGCACGTTTGTAACCTCAGTACTTGGGAGGCTGAGAGAGTAGGATGGCAGACTTGTGACCAGCCTAAGATACTTAGTGAGGCCCTCTGCAACTTAGTGAGACCCTGCTTCAAAATAAAAGATAAAAACTAGAGCTGGGGGTGTAGCTCAGAGGTAAAATACCCCTGGGTTCAATCCCTAGTGCTAAAATAAAAAAGAACATTATATAATTTGATCTAAGTAATTTATTTAGCATTCAATATTAGAATAGTCAATGAAGCATAAATAAGAAATCATAGATTTTTTTAACTTATAATTTAAAATAAAACTACAACAAAATAATTTCATTCTTTTATTGGTGCGTTATAATCTCACATCACTGTGTAATTCATAGTAATGGTGGAATACAGGGACACAGGCAAGCTTTCCCCTGGCTCCCTCCAAACGACTCCCTTTACCTGTACAAGATCTTAAGATTGGTGTCAGTATTTCACATAGGTACATAACATCAGTGGAAGTGTTTCCTTCATTGATTTCTCCCTCTTGCCCTTCTCCTTTCCCTAGACCACCTTCCTGGCTCCACTGGAGTTTCTCCTTCATCATCTAGAATCCCTCTGTTGCCCTCATTACTCACTAGCTTTTACATATAAAGGTATATGATTCTTCACTTTCTGTGACTGGCTAATCTCAACATAATGTTTTCCAGGCCCACACATTTTTTTTCTGCAAATGACAAATTTTGTTGTTTATGGCTGGGTAGAACTCTATTATACATAGAATTCTATTATATTCCATAATCTTATAATCCATTCAACTGTTGATGGACACCTAGGTTGATTCCATAATTTTCTGTTATTAATTGTCTGGATATAAACAGAGATATCCTTTTGGAGAGATATATGGGAGCAGTAGAGCTGGATCATATCAGTGGATTCATTCCCAGTTTTCTGAGGAATTTCCATAGTGATCTCCTAGCAGCTGCATTAATTTGCAATCCCACCAAGAGTTCCTATTTCCCCACATCCTCACCAGCATTTACTGCTTTTGAGTTCTTGATGATAGCCATTGTAATTGGGATTAGATGGAATCTCAGTATAGTTTTCATTTGGATCTCCCTGATTGCAAAGGATGTTGGACATTATTCATGTATTAATTGCCCATGTGTATCTCTTCTTTTGTAAAGTGTCTATTTAGTTCAACTACCCATTTCTTGATTTGGTTTTTAGTTTTGTAGGGTTAAATCTTTTCAGTAATTTGTATATGCTATATAAATTATTGATAAATACAAAAATTTTTAATTTTCTTTCAATAAAGCTTTATGGTAGCTGGGTGTGGTGGTGTACACTTGTAATTCAAGTACTTGGGAAGCTGAGACAGGAGGATCACAGGTTCCAAGACAGCCTCAGCAATTTAAAGAGATCCCATTTCCAAATAAAATATAAGATAGGGGTAAAGGTGTATCTCAGAGGAGGAATGCCTAGGTGTTCCATCTCCAGCATCATACAGTGGTAAATAAATAATAATGATAATAATAATAATAATAATAATAATAATAAATAATAATAATAGCAACAAAAATAATAATATAAAACTTTATGCTTGTCTATTTTAACTTGGTTACTGGTCATTGATTTTTTAATTTTTTTAATTTTTTTGTGGTACCAGGGGTGGAACCCAGGGCCTTTCTACCTCCAGGCTATACTCCAAGATCTATTTTATATTTTATTTGGAAACAGGGCCTCACTAAGTTGCTGAGAGCCTCACTAAGTAGCTGAGGCTGGTTTTGAACCTGTGTGATCCTCCTGTCTCAGCCTCCCTAGCCCTAGGATTACAAGTGTGCACCACCACACCTGGCTCTGGTAATTGATTTTGAAGATACATGAAATGTAGAAAAAGCCTTTAAGGTTTAGTCATTAGGTGAGCCCATCCCCCTCACTATTCACTATCCAGCCCTTTCTACTTTTATTTATGATGTTGTCTGCACGTTCAGTTTGCTTGTGATGTGAGATATAGCATCAAAATAAATGATCCTTTGTTTCCTGAAAGTTTCTTAATAATAGTTTATTATACCTTTGTCTTTCTACTACTTTTTCTTTAAGAATGTGATATTTATTTATTTGTAATATACTAAGAACTGCTAAACAGTAGTTTTTGAAGCCAAATCCAACACAGATTAAAACACACATAGTTTCTATGAGAATTACCTTGCATTTAGTAAGTGACTACAGACACAAATGCTTTGCTATTGCTATTTTAATTAGGGAGGACAAGGTTTCTGGGCTCTGGAGGAATTACAAACACAGATTGGAAAAGCTAAGAAAGTTTATTTATTTAACTAAGTTGTCAACTGCAATAACTCAGATCTGATTAAAATTATTGAGGGGAGATCTGTTTAAGATGATGACAATAAACACTGAGCCATTTATAATAATGTTACATTCAATGCACAAGGCTATGTTACAAAATTAAAGGATGTTGACAATATCTACCTAAGTGTGCCAACTTTTGACCCAACATTTTTTTCCTTTTTATATTTTATGCTAGTGGTACTGAGAATTGAACTCACAAGATTCTACATCTGAGCAACACCCCCAGTGCTATTTTATTTTTCATTTTAAAACAGGGTCTCACGAAGTTGTGGAGGGCCTTACTAAGCTGCAAGGTTTGCTGGAACCTGTGATCCTTCTGCCTCAGTTTCCCCTGTACTGGGATTATAGATTCATGTCACTATATCCAGCTACTTATAGGACTTAATCCAAAAATTATTCATAAAGTTACAAGTACTTTAATTGTAGCATTTTTATAATAGGGAATTTCCTGAACAAAGTTACATGTACATTTATAGGGAAATAAATACATATTTCAACTATGCCACAATTTAACATAGTAAATCAGACTTATTTGTGTTGATATATAAAGTATTCATAGTATAGCAAAAGTCACAAAGACAGAATATAATTCAATTTAGATGTGGTCTTTTAAGTGTATGTGTGTATATATACGTGTGTGTGTAGAAAAGGTCCTGAAAATTTACATTATCTGTCATATTTGGCAATCCCCTTTTACTATTGGAATGGACTCTTTCCTCATTTAACTCAAATCCCCTTTGTTTGCTATTTTCTCACTAGGTTGAACATATGAGAGAAAACATAAGACTCTTAACTTTCTGAGACTGGCTGATCTCACGTATCATATTTTCTAGTTTCATCTATTTGTCTGCAATTGCCATATTATGTTCTTCTTTATGTCAAAGTAAAATCCTACTGTATATATATATTTTCTTATTCAATCATCTGCTGATGGGCACCTAACTTGGTTCCATAATTTGGCTATTGTGAATTGTGCTACTATTTCTATGGATATAGGTATATCATTACAGTATCTAAGTATTTTAGAAAAATTTTGACTTTACATGCTTATATAATTTTTTGTGTGTGGTGCTGAGGGTGGAACCCAGGGGCTTTCTATCTCCAGGCTATACTCCCAGACCTATTTTTTATATTTTATTTGGAAACAGGGTCTTACTAGTTGCTGAGAGCCTCACTAAGTAGCTGAGGCTGGCTCCAAACTCGATCCTCCTGTCTCAGCTTCCCAAGCATGGAGATTATAAGCGTGTGCCACCACAACCAGCAACATGCATATATAATTTTAAAAAATACATAGCATACGTATATATAATTATAAAATGTATAACAGTTACTATTTTCTATTCAGATACCTTATAAATGTATGTGGCAGTATCTTTCCTAATTTATATAATTTTACAATGGCTCTAGGGGAATGTTTGAAAGAATGAAAATAGACAGATGGAGAGATAGATAAGGAATCCTAAGCATTGGGATTTAGTTGATAATGAATTCAATTCACTACTTTGAAAGAGACAATTTATCATAGTGTCTAAGACTATCCTTATTTTTTTAAGGATTCATAAACTATGGCATTTTATTTCAGAGCCTTTGCTTACATTTGTACAATGTTACATAATTCCTCATTGTTTGCAGATCTTAATATATACTTTTATAACTTTTGTTCTGTTAGCTTTTTCAACATTTTGCTGTCAACAAATCTTTACAATCCTGTAAAAATTGGAACAACTTGAAACCACTTTTAAAAAATTAGTTACTGTAGGCACACACTCAAAATGCTTTTCCTAGAAAAGTTGAATGTAAAAGATTAGGAATTCTACCACATTAGCATCTACAACCAAAAACTTCGAAATTCTCACATGTCATATTGCCAGAAAACAAATAAAACCTGCCAACCCCATTAAAAAAAATAAAAGTACACAGACAACGATAAAAATGGTAAAACAGTCTATACAGAGAGGCACTGTGTAATAACCGTGCCGGGTTTTAAATAGCTTCAATGAGCACATCAACAATGTACAAATGTCCTACAAAGGTAAAGAATTAAATACAAGTGAGTAACAGAAGAGAGATTGGAATCATACAACATAGAGTCAATACAAGTGAAAATAATTTTGTGTTTATTTTGGATTTTATACAAGGGATTTAATTTTGTAAGCCTACCACATCAATTAGCTATTTATACTTAAAAACCAATTTAGAATTAGATAAAATTTTGGTTTGAATACCAATAGTTATGAAATTCTGGTCTATCTTGTTAAATATCTCCTAACATATCAAATTTTCTTAATAAAAATAGTTAAATAATTTATGGGTCCTAGGAATATTTAAATAGTGCATTATAAAGCCAATAATGTAGTACCTTCATGTACTAGTTTCCATAAAATTTAGAATATTAATGCTTGTTCATAAATTTTATTAATAACCTGTTTTCTCATAAATTAAAAATTTTTGAATCATACTGGAAATATTGTTTTATAAATTTTTATCACGGGAAATATTTGCAAACCTATTTAATTCTCTAGTGACATCTTTAGCTATTGAATATAGAATTATAAGATTTTAGTATGAGACCACTAGAGGTTAGCCTTGGAGAGATGTATTTCATATAATTCTTTCACTCTAATTGATTATCTACATAAATGTCATGAATCAGTGATGTTTTGGTTACACATGGGAAATAATGCAAATAGATTACAAGATGAACATAGGAAAATTGGTTTTCAGTGTTGAAAATATTAATTTCTTTCTAAAATGAGTTTTTCATTACAGAATTTCATTACACACTCAGACCATAGCTTCCTAATCAATAAAGTAATTTGTACCATGGGGAAATGAAAAAGAGGAGAAAATGAACGGCTGGTATAAAAATCACGCTTAAGGAACTGGCAATATATCTAGGTTAATATGTCTGTTTTAAAATTCATTTATTTCTTTATTAAAAAGTACTCGATAATCTATTTTTAAAAACTAACTAGGAAAAGATGAAGTCTCAATTCTGTTTCTATTTGAGGATAAGCCCAATGAATCAAGACAGTCATAGAGCTGTTAACATAGAGGGGTTTAAATTTGAGTCTGCGAATTGAAGAAGTAATTAAATCTGCGTGTGTTAGAAATTTTAAGGGTTCTAATTACTCGAATAAAGGGAATTGAGACTTTAACACACATTTTTAAAACGTGAATTAGGTCATTGCTATAAATATCTCTAACCACAGTTGCTTATAGCTTCCTATCTGACCAATTAATTATGGAAATTGCTGTTTCAATTGCACTAGAAGCAAGTAGTCCGGTGGATAATGACATTTTTTCTTCTTTTACATGAGATAGCACATTAATCAACCAGAAATTATTTCTCATTCATGGTCTAAGATGTACAGTTCTGTAGCCTCAATTGTCTATTCCAACACTGGGGTAGAGTTGTAAGAATCTTTTTATAAATAAAAATTGTATCTTTTATAAAATTAATAAACAGTAAATTTTATAAGTAAAAAAAGTGAAAGAAGAACTGAAATACTCTTAAGCTCTGATCACAATTAACTTTTACCTTAAGAAATAGTTCCTTCTAGTATTTTTGCTCCAGTTATTTTGCTTTTTTTTTTTTTTTTGGTGGTACTGGGGTCCCTGGAAACCCTTCTACCTCCAGGCTACACTCCCAGACCTATTTTTATACTTTAAAAAAAAAAATTGGAAACAGAGTCTCTTAAGCCAGTGTGGCTGGCTAACCTAAGAGATCCTCCTGTCTCCTCCCAAGCACGGGGATTACAAGCTGTGCGCCACCACTCCCAGCTTTTTTGCATAATTTTGATGACACAGTATATGTAGAATTAAAGTTGTTATTTTTCTCTCAAACACACTGCTCTAAATACAAGTGGTATTCACAGAAAATACAGAAGTTGTAAAAAAGAAAGCAAAAATAATTTATAAATGTATTAAACAGTACTACCACTTTTAATTGCCATTATAATCTCTATAAATTTTCACAATTGAAATTTTATACTTCCTCTGTGATTTTTTTTTTTGTTGTTTTAGGTAAGCTGGATATGAAACTACAGTCATGTTTAGAACAGATTCTTGGTACCTAGTATATTTTCTCTCTCTTTCTAAATTATACACACACACACACACACACACACACACACACACACACACATATAAGCACATACACATATATAATTTTGTATATAAATGAATTATATAATATTTATATATACAAATAAATTATACATATATAATAAATATATGTGAATAAAAATAAATGATGATTGTTGTTTAAATTATTGTTGTTAAAATAACAAGTGTCGCAGACTAAACTCAGTCGGGTCGTTATTGTCCGCTCCCGGTCAAATCCTCAGAAAGATGGGGCAAAAGGCAGGTGAAGTTCTGCAGCCTCTTGTCTGCAGCGATTCTTTCCCTTTAGGGACTGAATTTTCTTTAGGTCTCTAAATGACGACGCTTTGGAAAGAACCTGAGGTGGACAAAGGCTTTTTGAGCCAATGACACTTTATTACAAGAACCCCGAAAAATTTATACCCTTCACCAGTAAAGTTAATAATAAGAGAAAAAGAAGTGAATGCAATCACTGTGAAACAATAGTGAATGACATGAAAACAAAGGTAAAAAACTAGTCCGGTTTTCAGCTGGCTTTTGGCTTTCAAGAGATTAACTCCGGATCCTCTCCCAGATCTTGCAGACAAGCAGTTCCAAAGGGCAATCTTCCAGAGGAAATGGGCACGCCCAAGGCTTGGAGGCTTCTCGGGGAATCTTCTTTAATTTTCTTGGAACTTTCCATCTTTTGTGCTCAGTCCATATAGCAAGTATGGGGAGATGTGGTGATTCAGGTGGATGTGATAGGGTTTCTTCAGGTGTTGGCATTTTACCTTCTAAATCTGAAAGCTTAAGCAAACTCACAACACAGTTTGGCAGACAAAACACCACAAACAACACCATGAAGTTCTTGGATTTAATTGTCAGATGTATTTCCTTAACTGCTGAGCACTCTTCTTTAGACAACAAGCCTATTAGAAACCTACTCATCTTTAATAATCCATTTCCCTGTCACAAACCCTCTGCAACCTGCTTTTAACCTTCTAATTCCTTTCTTTCCCAGTTGGGACTTTCTTATGATAAGCTCTTTTTCATGCAAAAATGGTTTTCTTACTCTTACGGTATTTCCTTTCTTTCATACATATATATTTAGAACATCTGTCCTTTATTTTGTCATATTCATTCCTAACCATGCGGCCAGTCTCTCTGTCTCCAGGAATGTTCACACTGGGCATAAAAGTCAACAATCTTTTTCCTTGGCTCTATTGTATTTGGGCAACTAAGTTGTTCATCAACTAAATTGCTTCGAAGTCACACACAAGGTTTTATCTTTGTCTCTGGGCAGGATCTCAAGGGTAAACAGTTACCTTAAACTGAGCTACCGGTTACCGGAGTTAATGGCTTAACCTAAGTTAGTGATAGGAGTGGGGGTCGGAGACCATTTGTGATTGCTGCAGCTGGAATGCTTATCACAGCATCTGAGTTCTGGCCAGTTTTTTCATTACTATTGAGCAAAGCCAAGGGCGTTTAGACAAATTATTAGAGAATTTATTCTCACGGACTCAATCTCTTTCATAGTCCTGGTCTCACATCACCAGAGCAATTCGCGTAGAGAGTTAAAAGGAATCATTACCAAGAAAATAATAGTCATGAAGGGTATCTAAAAGTGGGGGGTACTTTGGCCAGAGACGACACCTCCTTCTCGGGGCTTGTTGCCGATTAACTATGTGGAGTGGGGTCTCAACACATAGATGCCGAGGCAGCAGGCAGTCTCGGCAAACAAGCTTAAGAAAACCAATGCTTAGTTAAGAAAAGCCTGGCGTGGTGGTGCACGCTTGTAATCCCCGCACCACACTGGCTTAAGAGATCCTGTTTCCAAATAAAAATATAAAATATGTCTGGGAGTGTAGCCCTGAGGTAGAAGGGCTTCCAGAAACCCCAGTACCACAAAAAAAAAAGAAAGGAAGAAAGAAAGAAAGAAAGAAAGAAAAGATGACCATTAGCATTCCAATTGAGCATAGTGGCTAAATATAGAAATATATTTAAGAATGCATCGTTTTTACTCAAATTTGTTAGTTGGTACTACTGTATTCATGTTAGCTTACCTGATTTCCAGCAATACCAAAATGTGTGGCAATATTTTTTAGACAATATAGTATTGGCTTTTATAATATAACAGAAATTGTACATACATGCTAGTACCATTTCTTTAGAGAAAAATAATTATTTTGTCTTATTTCTTCATATTAATGGTATAAATTTGAATAGTAATGTTCTTAATTATTATTGCTTTAATCAAGTTTTAACCAAATTTGAATGCACTTAATTTCTGCCTTTTGATAAGCTATTTGTATAGATGGGGATGTATAAGAAGCCAAATATTTGTAAGGAAGACCTGCAATTAAATCCCAACTGACATTTATCTTACTTCTATAGCATACTTGTCATGTAATATAGCTGAGTACCCCATTGAAACTCTCTGAGCTTCAGTTTTTATTTTATGTGTGTGTGTGTGTGTGTGTGTGTGTGTGTGTGTGTGTAATGTAAAAATAAGAAAATATATAAATCCTTGCATAATTTGAATGAATTTTTGTCCTCCAAAAGTTCATGTGCTGGAAGCTCATTCTCCAGTGTGGTACTGTAGAAATGTTGGAATTTTTGAGAGGTGAGGTCTAGTAGTAGGTACTTAGGTTATTGTACATATTACCTTCAGAAGGGGTTAATATTGATCTGACGGAGAGAGTTCTCTTGAAAGTGCTGTCAAGAGAGAGCCTGGCCCCAAAGCCTGCTCTGATTTCCTGTCTTACCACTTGATGACTCCAGCAAGCCCTCCTGCACATGCTTTTCCCAATGTGGTGTCTTTCATCGGGGGGACTTATCAGAGGCCACAAATACAGAACTGCTTGGTCTGGAACTTTCAACATCCCTGTGATTTAATAAAACTCTTTTTTATATGAAGTATGTAGCATTAGGTATTTTGTTATAGCAACATGCAGTGGACTAATGCAAATATATTACTATTTACTTCATGAGTTTTATATAGGGGTTAGCAAAAAATACCTCACAGCCCTTTGAAATAGTTGTTAGCATCACTGATACTGTTTTTTCTTCCCCACCACAACTTAAAACAACATTCACTATTGTAAAGGGTCCTTCAAATAAATTAAAATTGGTTGTTTTAATAACACAGTTCAGCATCTGTACTATGGTTACAATCTAGCCAGGCCCTTTTTTAGCTCACTGATAAAAGCTAGAAACCTATGTAGAAATTATATTCTGAAAGGCAAGTCAGTAAATAAGGTGTAGCATTTATTAGTTACCTTCAATATTGAAAAGGGTTGCTATTTTCTTCCCCATCCTCATCTTGCATTTTACTATTTTTATAGGCAGTGACAAGGAAACTTCCATCCTGTCAATGTTACACATTTTCTATCTGTGTTGAAGCTTAAAGTGAAGCAGAAAATGAATCTTGCCAGGCATTGTTGTGGACCCTATGGAATAGTCTAGCTCTCATAATTTTTCACTTCACTATCACTTATTGCTAGAAATGGACAGTTAAACTTGGGACTGTAAGGAAAAATTCTAAAATGAAAACACAATTGCATTTGCTCCTATCAATATCTGAGACTTTTGTACAAAATTTAATGAGAATCATGTTTTGTAAAACCTTTCTGAAGCTTTTGCTATGTCAGCAACATACATTCTATTCTTCAGAAAGCATTGAATACTGCCCTGAAGGCATGTTCAGCCTTCCGCAAAGCAAAGTAGAAAACAAATTGGGCAAGCATTAGAAAAAGCAAGCCAAGCACATCAGATACACACAGTGGCACATGCCAGACAGATCAGTTGACTGCCACACTTCTTTCATGTTTTCCAAGATGTGAGGTTCAGTGTTGGATATAAGCCCATGCAATTTGGGCGGTACACTTTACTTTTGTATTCTGTTAATTGCAGTACAGATAAATATCATAAATTAGAGGTTGCTTCCTTGGGGTAGGTTAATTAGTGAGGCCACATTGATTTAGATGAATAGAAATTTGGTTTTCTTTCTTTCAACGTCTTTATAGAGTCATCTGATAGTTTATATTGCAGAAGTGTGATTTTTTTTCCCCTGAAGATCAGGAACCCAGAGAACTGGGTTCATTGATATTTGTAGTTTTCTGCATATAGTCCAAATCATATTCCAGAAGCATGAAAACCTTGTGATAACACGCATAAGCATATGCATTCTAACCTCTACATTGTAAGTTTTGTCAGTTCATATCAGCATCAATTCTCTAATAAATGAATATTTTTCTTGAGTTGATGAAAGCTAGCACACAAATTCCCACATAGCATCTTCCAGAAGAAGAGAAATGTAATGAAGTTTGTATAACTACTACTTTATCTGCCTCTATGAACAATGATTTATAGTAAATAATAGAGATTCATGTTCCAATGGCAGAGAGAATATTTTTATACATTTATGTATATATGAAGTTATGAACATAAGTAGACTCAAATAATATTTGTTCCCAAACTGCATGCCTTATAAAACTGTGTAACACATCTGGATTCTGATATTAGAAAGGTCAGATTATATGTCTAAGGCTCTTCTAGCACAAACTAATTACCCAACTTTGTTACTGGTCTTATAACTGTCAGCAGAGGCAACATTAATTATTTTCCTGCTGCATTTCTTAAATACCCTAAAAGATTTTGATTTATAGAAGTTATAAAATATTTCAATCTATTATGTAATTAAACTAACAAGTGGCATCATCCTCACTTCTCTCTTAAATTATAAAAAATAAAAATAAACTTATCGTGCTCCATTAGTGAGCACAGTTAAATTTGATTTGTTCCTAGGCATTTTTACAAAGAGTCCAAAGGTTAAATCATAGGTCTGAATCATAGTAGGAAAGGTCTTAAGCAAAGTTTTAAAAATGCTGTTCTGTGCTAGGCTTGGTGGCACATGACTGTAGTCTCAGTATTTATGAGAAAGGAGGATCACAAGTTCAAGGTCTGCCTCAGAAACTTAGTGAGACCTTGTTTCTAAATACATACATACCTACATAAATGGACTGGTAGTATAGCTTGGAAGTAGAATGCCCCTGGGTTCAACTCCTCAGTTTAAAAAAAAAAAAAAGACAAACAAAAATGTGCTGCAGGAAAAAAATGCAAGACTTCTTAAGCTGATATTTTATTTGCAGATTCAAGTATAAAATTTGAGATATAAAGAATCTAGCATGCACATACACACTCAAATATGACATAGATTCAAATCAGGGTGGTAAATATCGACTCTCTTTTTATTATTATTTATTTAAAAACTGCACTGCGTACTCAAGTGAGAATTAATGAAGAAAGCACTTCCACGAACACTATGCACATATGTGAGAATACCAATACCTATGTCAATATCTTGTACAGGGAAGAGGAAAGTGAGGAGGAAGCTGAGGGGAAGCCCACAGAGTGCTATGTGCATGTACGCCACTATTGCTATGAATTGCATTATGATGTAAGACTATACTGTACCAATATAAGTATTTTTAAAAAAGATGTTCTACATTTAAGAATCACAGAATCCAAAAAAAAAGACATAGAGGTAACAATATTAAAAAGGAGAAAGTATTAAAGAAATGAAGAGATACATAGTGAAATAGTAAGAGTTAAAAATAAATCTTTAGGTTCCAAGGAATCTTCAGACAACATTTTGTTGATTTAAAATTTTATTTATAGCCAGATGTGGTGACATGTGCATGTAACAGAAGTACTTGGGAGACTAAGACAGGAGAATTACAGGTTCAAAGCCAGCCTCGCAACTTAATGAGGCTCTCTGTAACAGACCCTGTTTTAAATAAAATAACCAAAATGGGTCTGGGGGTATATCTCAGAAATAGAAGGCCCCTGGGATCATCCCCAGTATCACACAAAAATAAACACACACAATTTCATTTATAAAAGATAAGAATTTACAATATTAGAGAGCAAATATAAAGAGATTACAATGTGAGACAAATGCCTAGAATAGTAATTTTCTTAAACTGATATATAGAAGCAGCAGGGCTCAAAGGGAAATTAATTATGTAGAAAAATTTGTCTGTGTATAAGCAATTTGTAGGTAAGTTTTTGAGAAATTAAATAAACTGTGTTACAGGATCCTTCTTGGCTTTATGCATTTCTAAGTAATTTAATTCCTAAATTTCTCTAATCAAAGGTGTGGATTCTAGAACTCGAACACAGATTGTTTTTCTCTTTCATGTTACTTGGTTTTACCTCTCATGTAGGGCAGGTGCTTCTCAAAGTTAAGTTCCAGGGAGAGTCCAGAAGAACTTTCTCAGAGACCTGCGGCATTCCCAGGACACACCTCGGGCACAGGGATCATGGTACTGGTGGCAGGAAGAGGCCAGGCTTCCTTGGAACCATTTAGTCTTCACACCACGTTAGTCTCCAAAGCTTGAGTGTGACCTCAAAGAGTGCATTCACCTAACAAGTCCAAGCCCACCCTTCCCCCCAAAAAATTATCTTTTCCTGATATTTTATTCTGGTATTTGAAAATCTTCTGAATCTGCAACTGGTTTGTGACAGCTGATTTCAATCCCATGACAAAACTTGATGACTTGGAAACATTACAGTTGTCTTGTAGAATAGAAAGTTTCAAAAACTGCATAAGAATTTGTTTCTAAAATAAGGATTGTCCTACTTGACTGGGTATTCTGCATTACTAGATGTGTTGATGGCAGCTCATCAGATTCCAGACCCTATTGCAAAAAAGGTAATCACTTTTAAATTATGCCCAATTCTTTTTTCTTTCCTTACCTGTCTATCTTCTAAGCACATTTAATGCCTAGACTCTTTTATCAGGGATGTCTGGAAGATTACCCATCATTCCACTGTGTTCAATGTAAACTTACAGTAGCTTAAGGGCTGCATGTATTTTGAATGGGTGTGGTGCATAGCTATGGAATTTGTGCTTGCTCAGAGCCTGATGTATGGAAAACACAGGGAAGGGCAAAACTCTTCAGAACAAGTTAGTGTAACAACAGTCTTTGATTCTGATCACTTGTTTTATATTTATAAAAGATGTGGAATTGTACACAAATAAAGCCCTAGGAGAAAGCACTGTAACATCATCACAAATCACAAGGCCGCCACTGGAGTTGACAGCTCAGATCCCCTGAGTCACCATCTTGAAACCTTTGATTGAAACAGCTAAGCCTCCTGTTTCTTTCTCTACTTGTTGAAACAATTGCTAAAGCTTCCGTCTCCACAATCCAGGTCTCAATCTGGTGATGATTTTGAAATATGTTTCTTCCATCTAGATGGCTTTGAGTAAAATCACTTGACCTGTCACTAGGTCAGTCTCCTCAAAGAAAAGATACCAGGCCTCTGCCTTCCTCACAGCCAAGAAGGGAAGTGATGGAGCTCAGTGCCTTTCCTACAGATCCTCCTCAAACCCAGCTGATTTGCAAGGCACATCACACACAGCTGGAAGGGAGGTGGCAAAGGAAAGGAGTGCTCACTGATCTCGCTAGTCTTTACCCTCGTGTGCCTCAGTTCTTTTATTTTTTTTAATTTCTAGAGAAAAGTTTTATTATTTAAATTATTACGTTAATAATAGTATTATACACCAGGCGTGGTAGCGCTCACTTGTAATCCCCATGCTTGGGAGGTGGAGACAGGAGGATGGTGCAGGTTCGAAACCAGTCGCGTTGGCTTAGGAGACCCTATTTCCAAATAAAAATATAAAATAGGTCTGGGAGTGTAGCCCAGAGGTAAAAGAGCTTCCAGGAACCCCAGTACCACCAAAAATAAATAAATAAATAAATAAATTAATTAATTAATTAATATAATAATAGTATTATTATTGTTGTTTAACACTTCTTTCACGATCACGAAACAGAACAAGTTTGACTGCTTCACCTCAGGGGAAATAGAACACGGAATGAGTAAACTATAGTTTTGATTAAAAATAAGTTGAGGTCCTCTGTTTTTCCCACCTACGCAGATGTTCAACTCTTCTCAGAGTGTTATGTTCTCATGAAATGCTAAGTACAAAGAAAAGCCCGACATAGCCCAGAACTTTAAAAATAAATGAAATGGCTGGGCGTGGTGGTGCATGCTGGTAATCCCAGCATTCAGGAGGCTGAGACTGGATGATCGCGGTGCGCAGACAGCCTCAGCTACTTAGTGAGGCCCTGCACAACTTAGTGAGACCCTGTTTCAAAATAAAAAATAAAAAAATAGAGCAGGGAATGTAGCTTGGAGGTCAAATGCCTCTGGGTTCCATCCCCAGGCCCGCAAAACAAAGAAAAGGAAAGGAAAGAAAAGAAAAGAAATGTTTCTGAAGAGGCACTAGGTGACCTACCTTCTTCTTTCTTTTTTTTTTTTTTTTTTTTTTTTTTTGGTGGTACTGGGGTTCCTGGAAGCCCTTCTACCTCCGGGCTACACTCCCAGACCTATTTTTGCATTTTTTTTTTTTTTTTATTTGGAAACAGGGTCTCCTAAACCAGCGCGCGGGGCTAGCTTCGAACCTGCGCGATCCTCCTGTCTCTGCCTCCCAAGCGGGGGGATTACAAGCGTGCGCCACCACGCCCGGCGACCTACCTTCTTCTAACAAAGGGCAGAACTAAGAGTGATCATTGGGCTGAGCTTCTGCACAATTTATCCTGCCCAGGCCTGGGGCCTCGCTCCTTCCAGCTGTGTGCAGGGCTGAGCTTCTGGCAACGTGGCCTTGTTGGTTTACCAGTGTGAACTGCAGCAGCCTTCTTGAGTTAAGCCCTGCAGCTCAGCTGAGACTGATTGTTACGTCTTCTGTCTTCTCCATTCACACCACAGAGCACAGCCCTTGGCTGAAAGCCCTGGGGCGGGGCTGGCATCCTTTCCACTTCCTGTTTAGCTTGGGGCTCTCCCAACCAGCTTCCCTTTTCTGGTGTAGGGGCTGAGACTTGAGAAACAAAATGATAAAAGAGTGAAAAGAAAGGGAACGGCGTCATTATCCATCGTTGTAGCCCAAGTTAAAGTAAAGATGAACGTTAACTTTATGAAAATGGGAAGAGAAAAGAAGACATTGACGCAGGTGAGAGATAATGAGCGACAGTTTGGTGAGTCTCTGAGAGCGCAGAGGGCTGGCAAATATGGAGAAGAGATTAGCAAACTGAGTCTACCGAAAATGAGACTCTGAAAGGAGACATGGGCGGGATGCAAAAAGCTTCCTACAGTTTAAGATGCTTCTTGTTTGAGTGCTTGGCAGGAAATGTAGGTAAAGAAAATAGTCATTATTCAAAATTGGGAGCTAGGGTTCAGGAAATATTCAAAACTTGTGGCTGGGGCTCTAATTTGGAATTCTGTTTAAAAAGGGTTTGTAGGAGCCGGGTGTGATGGTGCATGCTTGTATTCCCAGTACTTAGAGCCGACACAGGAGGATCACAGGTTCGTGGCCAACCTCGAATACTTAGTGAAGCGTAAATAAAACTTATTTTATTACAAATAAAAAGAATAAAAACAGAGTTGATGTGTAACTCGGAAGTAGAATGCCCCTAGGTTCAGTCCCCGGGGGGGATTGTAGGGATAGGTCAGGTAATGCCCTAAAGGTTGTAAAAATGAAAAAAACAAAGAGTAGATTAGATAGAATGGTGAGGAAGAACAGTGATTATAGGAGTAAATGTGTAAGAAACCACCGAGATGGTCTTATATCCTCTTTGGTTGGTGACTTGTAAGCTTAGTAGAGAGAATTCGGGTAGGACCAGTATTAAATGTTGAGAAAGAATAGTATTCTCATTGATTGACTTGTTTCATTGTTAGTGAAGAGAGTTCTATTTACATATGTATAATCATGAGTATATAAGTGTATGAGTGAAAATAATTTGTTTAAAATGAATTATTTGATATGCCATATCAAAAGTATGTGAAAGTTTTATATCTTTGAAGTATAATTATAGTGCTTTTATATCCGTGAACATTCATTTCCTGGTCTTTCAAAGAGAATATGACTGCCCTCAAACAAAACTGATAAGGCATATTGAGTCAGATGTGCTAACTTTGCATATATTTCCTGTGTTTGGGATAGGGGAGTAGGAACGTTTTACATCCTTATTTCCATAACTTTATCCTACACTAAACGTGTCATATCATAAACTTGTGACACTGTTTATGACTTAAAAAGGAAGTTTTTTTTAAAAAATACAATAAATCTGCTAAACAAACCATGCTCAGAATTTCCAATGTAATACCCAAGAGATAAGCTATATTGTAATTTTGTGAACATATTAGTGGTAGCAAGAGAATTTTTGGTGACATTTAGGGCACATAAAGATGATGAATCATCCCAAGAAAATAATTCACTCAAACCATGATAATGAGTAACCAATTTTCTACATGAATCTAATCTGTAACACTCAACCATGACCTTTATGAAAACAAGTCTGCCCTTTCTAATATGGTTCCAAGATTAAGAAAAAAAAATTCAGCAAGTAAGATGGAGCCAAAATGTAGCTCAAGAAATATCCTCATTTGCATGACAGATAATTACAGACAGCAGCATGCTATATGAAACTATGTTATCAAGATATATTCAACTGTTTATGATATTGAGGTCCAAATTTTACATTAACATTTCCACTTTATAAAGGATGATGGGCTTATGCCTTTTGTATTTATTTATTTATTTATTTATTTTGTTGTTGTTGTTGTTTTTGGTGGTACTGGGGGTGGAACCCAGAGGCTTCCTACCTCCAGGCTATACTCCCAGACCTTTTTTATATTTTATTTGGAAACTGAGTCTCACTAAGTTGCTGAGAGCCTCACTAAGTAGCTGAGGCTGGATTTGAACCATTGTGATCCTCCTGTCTCAGCCTCCCAAGCGCTGGGATTACAAGCGTTCGCCACCACGCCGGGCAATGCCTTTTGTATTTAATGTTTTCCCTGATAATAAATATTACTAGTGGATCTTATCAACATGTTTTCTTTGTACATGAGGACCCTCAATGACTGATGTTTTAAATTAAAAAATCTAAGATTTAAAATCTAAGTTAGATGTCATCAATTACCACACAGTATCTTGATCCTGCTCTGCAGGAATTATCTTGCTTTAGGATGTCTTGACTTTTCTCTATCCCATTTTCATTATACAATTATGAGCCATAAAAGTCTCATAGAAGGTGCTCCGATCTTCCTTTGTTGGATAATTTTTTATTATATCAGTTTATAGTTAGACAAAAAAAAATTAACATCTCCATTTATCATGAATACTTTGCTGACAAAAAATCAAAAACATTAAAATAGGGATAACTTTGGATTTTTAGATCTACTTTATTTCTAAAATTTTAAACATTCAAATTATCAAATTCTGGGAAAATAGTAATATTTCTCACTGTGTTTGTAGATTAATAAATCAGTGCTTATGTTTCTAAGAGTTCTCAGTTTGTGCATTTTACCTGGCAGTTTTTTTTTCTTGTCCTATTGTGGGCTATCAGTTTTTAAAGTTCCTGTCATTAATTTTTACTTCTTGCATCTTTTGTTGTTTCTGATATAGAACATTGCTCATTGTGTTATTTGGTTATGTTTTGTTGACTATTGTGCAATTTAGGATTATAAAGTGGCAATTGTGTGTTTTAGGTTTTTCTGGCCTATATGTACATACATTTTCAATCAGTATTGTGAATAATTTTATCATTTATCATTTTATTTAGTTTGTGTACATTTTTATTCATTTATAACTAGCATTTTTGAATCACTTTATGTATGCTTCATTTATACAGCACAGAGTTAGAGCTTATGTATGTGTGCACACATGTGTATAAAATCTTGTTTTGTGAAACAGAACTAGGCTTGTTTGCATTTATCGATTTTACTGATGTCTTATCACTGCTTTATTATCTATGATAGACCTTGGATATTATGGGATAGCTAATGTATTCCCTATGTGGTAGTTTTGAAGATATTTTTCTTTTACTTATTTTAATATTTGGGACCTTTGGTATTTTTGTTTCAGAATTTACCTATCACTAAAACTTTTATTTACACCATTAGTCTCATTTTCTTACTCTTGTTTGTGATACAAGCTTTTCTATATTTTAAATAGTAGTCTTTGACTCATTCCATTAATCTACATATAACATATAGACGAGTGTATTCTACCTTTCCCTTCCAATCTCTGTCAATTTCTGGTCACTTATATTTTGTCGTTTTAGAACTTATAATATTTGCAAACTATTTTTACACTATGGTTCTATACATTTGTTTAAAAGTTAGACCTGAAACCAGATAAGGTGGCATACTCCTATAATTCCAGAATTTGGGAAACTGAGACAGGAGGATTGCAAGTTCAATAACATCCCAGCAATTTATAGAGATTCTCAGCAACACAGCAAGACCCTGTTTCAAAACAAAATCTAAAAAAGGTCTGAGGATATATCTTGGAGATAGAAGGACTCTGGACTCAATTCCCAGTGTCAAAAAAAGACCTGAAATTAAATATAATTGATTGAGTCATCTTTGCTATACTTTCCAAAGTAAATTTCTGAAAGTTAAATAAAATTGATTACTTCAAGATATATCTAATTCAACCCAAAAGATGAAGATGTATTTCACAAGCCTCTGCCTACATGATCCAATCATTTACATGCTCTAAGTCATTTATAATGTAAAGAAAAGCAGGCAGAATTTGATATTTCAACAGCGATAAAAATATCAACACAATAATCAATACAATAATAAATCCACATTATTTTGAAAAATAAAAGAAAGTTTTGCAAAGAATCTTTCAACAGGAAAGATGATTCTGACCATGATTAAAAATAGGTACTAGATTTACATATCTCCTTGAACAAATAAAAAATACACTAGATATATGAAATAGCAGTTTTCAGACAAAGCAATAATTTCTGATAAAAGGGAACAAAGCCAGACATGGTGACACATGCCTATAATACCAATATTTGGGGATCTGAGACAGGAGGATCGCAGGTTTGGGACAACCTAAGCAGTTTAGCTAGATCTTGTTACAAAATTAAAAGGGCTAGGGGTATAACTCAGAGATAGAATGCTCCTGGGTTCAACCCCTAGTACTATAATAAAGCAATGAGGTGAGTAACAAATGTGGTGATTCATGTTTCTAGGCTGTGATTAATGTGGTGATATCTTGGAGTTGAAAAAAGAGTTGAAAGCTTGGTATTCTGTAGAGACTATAATTCACAGGTTAGAATGCCAGAGAGGAGAATGCAATTGGAGAGAGAAATAGAGAGAGAGAGAGAGAGAGAGAGAGAGAGAGAGAGAGAGAGAGAGAGAGAGAGAGAGAGACTGAGACTGACTCACTGACTGACAAACTCTGAAAGCTCAGGCTTCAGCTGAACCTTCATCATTTCATGTATTTGAGGAAATTCATACACAAGACTAGTAAAAAGTATGAAAAAGGAACAGTTAGAATAATTTCTGGAATGCAAACAAAGACAGGAGTAACTCGTTTTTTCCTGGATGGCTCCGTTTAAGTATAATGGCTCAGTCCTGGTCTTAAGGACCAGGAAAGCCCGGTACAATTCCCAGGTCTAGTTAGCACAATGTCATCAATGTAATGGGCCAGTGTGATGTCTTGCGGATGAGAAAGGTGATCAGGATTCTCAAAGAAATTACTATATATTATTCATAATTGCTGTCAAGTAGGATGGTGAAAGTGCATGCTTATAATGCCAGCAAAATATTAAACTAATTCCAATGGGTCTCGTGAATAGGTATACAAAGAAGGAATTTGCCTGATCAAAAACTGTATACCAGATACCAGGTAATACTGTTTTCCGATACAGAAGTAGTTTTAATAGCTTCCATTTCTCCCTCTTGCCATAATGGTCTTCATTCTACAGGTTAGGGAACCAATGTGGGGATTCTGAAATAATTCCAATACAGCATTCTGAAACTGAGAAAATAATCACAGGATAGCTTTGAGATCCCACTGGACTTAATGTAATTTATACTTAATCTGAAAATTCATTGATCACTTGAATTTCATAAGAACCTCTTCTGACTGGTGGGCCAAAGTTATGTTTGAGTCTCCAACAATGAATGTTAGTTCAGAACCAGTATCTATTAGTCCCAGGAAAGTCTGATTATTTCATTTTTCCACAGTACATAGCTACTCTGGTATACAGTGATAGGCCTCTTTGAGAGGGCTGTAGAAGAGTTGAGCAGTATATTAGGGTTAGTTTTCAGGAGGACCCGCCTGATGTTAATTTAATAAATGTTAGCTTATAATCTGTGTTTATAAACTGCCTCAAGTCTGAAAATTGATTGAGAGGTCATGGTTCTGTTTTAAGTTTTATTCACTTGAACTGAAAATTTTTTACTTAACACAGATTAAGTAAAGCTTTGGTAAGGTCCTTATCTATTTCACCTTTAAGAATACCATTATGAATTAGCCAGTGCCACAGTATTAAATTTTAATGGTTTATATTTAGAATGGTCTTCCAGCCTTCATAGAAATATGGTAGCAATGTTGGAAGCCCAGCTTGGTTGCTTAAGGAGCAGGAGTGTGGTCATGGGGATTATATATTCTTCCTTCTTTCCCTCATTTCTCTTGCTTCTGGCCTCTACAGTGTGGGAGCAGAGCTTGCACTCTTCCTCTCTCCACTTCCAGCTGTCATGTCTTGAGCTCTGCACACCCACCTGACATGGACTGAACCTCTAAGTCGTCACAAACTGTGAGCAAATAAATCTTCCTTTCTTTAAGTTGTGTGGTCAGTCCTTTTGGATTATATCAGTGAGAATATCAATGAGACAGAACTTGGCATGATAGGAATCAGGTTACTTGCTATTTCTAAATCTGACATTGTGGATTGTGAACCTTTGTGATTAATTTTTGAGAGGAAGTTGGAAGGGCCAGAAGGTGAATTGAAAGGTAGATGGTAGAACTTCACAGGAGTGGAAGCCACACATGTTGTATTCTGACAAATACCTTTAACATTTTAATCCTGGCGTTCTGAAATTTTAAAGATTATGTGCTGATTAAGCTGGTAGAGGAAATCTCAAGACAACAAAGTATACTCAAACTTTATTTTGTATACTGATTTCCACATTCAGAGAATTGTTCACAGAATTTCAGCAGCAGAAAATAAAGCAGAGATACTTTATAGATTTGCAGTTTGTCCAGGAATGCATGCATAAAACTGGGTCCATAAAGATGATGTTTTAGAAAGCTGGATGAAAGGAAAGTGGTGGCCATGATGGAGGTGGGGCCAGCAGCAGCCTGGATAATGGTGGACCCAGAAACTGTGATTGAAAAAGATCCAGCAGCAGTGATTAAAAAGGGCATGAATATCTTTCCTGTCAGCAGTCAATCTCGTACTCACAGAATGCTGGCTTTTCTGGAAAAAAAAAAGGGTGGGTTAGTTATGGAGTCTTTTCCCCAGATTTCAAAAGAAGGCCAGCAATCTATATCAAAATCAAAATATCTTAAGAGACCCAAATTGGTCAATTTGTCAAGCTGTGAGGATGAAACCAAGTTTTCAAGGAAAACTCCTGAGATTTAGAGATGCCAGAAACTTGGAAGGACTGGGAGGGCAAGTTGAAAGTTGCTAGCCATGAACCCTAGCTAAAAGAGCCAGTATTATACCTGCTGCAATCAACCAGGGCATAGAGGTAGGGCTGCCAAGGCATATTGGAGATTGCATCTCACACCATGTGCCTCAGATTCCAGAAGTTGAGCCGCAGGATCCAGTGCTTGCCTGGCTGGATTTTGACACCATTTTGGTCACATTTCTTCTTTCTATGGCACTATTTCTCTTTTTTGGAATGAAAATGTTTAATCTGTGCCATTGTACATTGCATATTTGGAACTTGCTTTTTGCTTCTCTAGGGGCTCACAGCCAAGAGTTTACCTTGAATCTCAGTGGAGACTTTGGGCTTTTGAATAATGCTAGAATTGTTAAGACTGTAGGAACTCTTGGAGATGGACTCAATGAGGTCTTAGGGCCAGAATAAAAGTATAATGGTTTTGATTTCAAATGTCCCCCTCAAAGAAATAAGGTAGCAATATTGGAATTTGAGCTTGGTTGCTAAGGATGGATCCCTGGGATGTGGCCTTTGGGATTATATATCCTTCCTCCTTCTGCTGTTCTCTCATTTCTGGTCTTCATGATGTAGGAATGAAGCCTTGAATTCTTCTTCTCCGTGCTTCCCACCAACACAGAGAATTCTGCACAACACTCTTAACAAGGACTAAACCTATAAATCTCCAAACACTGTGAGAAAATATATATTCCTTCATTTAACATCTGTGGTCAGTCATTTCTGAATTTAGCTTAGATACAAACTCTTCTGATTATTGTATTAGCTTCACTGATAACAATGCCCTACTTGTCTTTGGTGGTTGGGTGCCACCACTTGACTCCTGGAATGCTGAGGTCCAGTTTTTCCCATTGCATTTAATACTTCCAATTAAGCCGGGCGTGGTGGCGCACGTTTGTTATCCCCACACTTGGGAGGCGGAGACAGGAGGATCGCACAGGTTCGAAGCCAGCCATGCTGGCTTAAGAGACCCTGTTTCCAAATAAAAAAGTATAAAATAGGTCTGGGAGTGTATCCCGGAGGTAGAAGGGCTTCCAGGAACCCCAGTACCACCAAAAAATAAATAAATAAAAATACTTCCAATTAAGTGACTATAGTTCCCATTGTAAGTTCTGGCTCACAAAAAATAACAATCATGATACTCTTCTAAGGTACTTTTCCCACTTAATACAAATCTGTTTCTGAAAGTAGTCTATATTCTCTCAATTTAGGTAAGTTTTATATGAGAAATACACTTAAACATTCAATCTCCTTAAATCTTTGAATAATTTCTTCTGTATTAAACCAAGGAATATCAGGCATCTCCAACTCAGTCACAGTAGCCCATTTTTTTATCCATGTTACAGTCAACCAAAGAGTTGTTGTTTTTTGTGTGTGAGATAATGTGGAGTAAACCTGGACATGCTCTAGAGACTTCTAAGCTAGTTTTACCCCTACCCCCATTCTATTTTAGTTTTAATTTTGAAACATAGTCTTGATAAGTTACTTTGTACTGGCCTCCAACCTGTGATCATTCTGTCTCAGCCTCCCAAGTACTAAATTTACAGGTATATACCACTGCACATTAAATATCCCCCTTTCTGATTCCATGAGATGCAACATTAAATGTAGAATCTCTGTTTAGGTGTCCCATTCATTTCCACAAATGTGTCTTTGGATTTGTTTGTTCTGGAGTGTAATACATTTCTTTGTACATCTGATAATATACCTCACTTTTTTAAGTCTTTTGGGACTTGAGTCTAGTTATAGGTTAGAAGCAAAGATGGTTGTGGAGTTGGGTCCTCAGGACAATCAGCAATTTGTACTACCTGGCAACTGCCTCTGGGAAAACCATTACCATTTTATCATGCAACTCAAGTGATATATATTTTGGAAAGGAGTGTAAAAGCCAATCCTATTGAGTGTGAATAGGCTACTGGATTTAGGGAAGCCCCTTCTGCTAGCAAAAAAAAAGACATCAGAATTTAAGCAGTTGGTATTGTCAGCATCTTTAGGGTATTTCCATACATGCCCACTTCAATCCTGCAAGATGAGTAGTTAAATAGCCATTGTAATTCATTCAATCCTATGAGGGCTCATGTTCAACTGTTAATTCTGTAGCTATAGGAGAAAAAAAAATTCCCCTAAGGCACACTTAGAAGATTGGAGCTATTTATGCCAAGCTGAATTTGGGAATTTGAATCCCTGAGCTCATCCTTTCTTTTCCTTACTTTGTCCAGAGAAATTAAGAACAACTAACATTGTTATATTCTTAGTTTCCTGCAAATATTCAAAAGTATCTTGAGCATAGTCACTGAGTACCTTGCCTCTTATAAATAGATGATTAAGGGTTTTCAGTGCACATATGTCACATATCTCTATTAATAGTTTCAACAAGGACTATAAATGCTCTCTGTACTATTTGAAGTAGAATGAGTACCATTTTTAAGTCTAACCATATTGTATTAGATAGCCAATACCAAAACCTGAAACCCAATTTTGAAAAGTCATCCTCAAAATTTTTTTTTTCTAGAAACTCCTAGTATAAAATTCTGTATCAAGTTTTCCTAAAGACATAACAAATAGAAGATAATCAGACATTGGAGAGATATAGAAAAATTAGATGATATTTATTAGGGAAATTGCCTTATATGATTATGGGAGCTGAGATTTCACATAGTAGGCTATCTGAAAGCTAGAGAACCAGGGAAGCCATAGTACAGAGCAGTCCAAATCAGAAAATTTCAACCAGGGAAAGCACTGATATAAGTCTGAGAGCTCAAAGGCCAGAGAAGCTGGAAGTCTAGTATCAAAGACATAACAGTAAGGTTGTCTTAGCTATGAGAAAAAAAGAGAGAAAGAGAGAGATGTATTCACTTTTCCTCTGCCTTGATTCTCTATTTATATTTCTAGTCAATTGGATAGTGTTCACTCACCCACACTGACCCTCTCAATCTATAAATTCACATGCCAATCTTTTCCAGAAACACCCTTATAGACACAATAAAATAATTTTTCACTGGTTACCTAGACATCCTTTAATAAACTCAAATTGACACCTAAAGTTAACTATCACAGAGTCTTTGTCTATTTCTTCTCTTGTTTACAGAAAGAAGAAACAATCTTCTTTCCTTTGAACAATATAGTTTTTTATTGGATTGCTTTTTGTTCATTAAGAACCAGTCGAACCATATTTTATGGTTGATTAATAGAGAATATTTGATGAATGGTATGTGTATTCATAAATTTAATGAGAAAAATTTTTATAATTTTTTTAAAAAACAAAAATTGTTGGAAACATATCCCCCCATCCTATAGAAAAGGTAACTAAAATGATTTCTAGACTTGATAGCTCAAATAATATGTAGTCAATAGACTAAAGATGAAACTGACTATCTGAAAAACTTTATTTACCACTTGAATGTCTTGGTGATAGCATAGGATGCTTCAGTGACCTTTCTGAGTGTCCCATGCAGGAGCAAACAGGAAGGTTGCCCGTACATAATTATACAGCTTCAGCTTGTAGGACTCTAAGGACAGGTCCATGTAGATCTCAGTAACTGCAGATCAGGAGGGTAGGAGGAAATTAGAAGTGTTAGTCTAAAAAGCTGTAGCTAGACTCTTCAGAAAGCTGGAATGTCTGAATACCAACAATGTTAGACCATCATCTTCCATTGAAACATAAAATTTATCTCAACAGCCAACCCCCTCAATCCCCTTTAAAATCAAAGTTAATCAAATTGTTGTTGTTTTTGTCAGTTTTTTACAAAACATCATTGGTATTTGAGGATTAAGCCTGGTTATGTACAGAAGTGAAACAAGAGTAGTAATCGATCTCATTGGTCATTTTAAGATTGCTTTACTGGACACCTCCATATGAAATATCAAGTTGGAGCCCAGTATGGTGGCACAGCTTGTAATCCCCACGCTTGGGAGACAGAGACAGGAGGATTGCACAGGTTCGAAGCCAGCCTCACTGGCTTAAGAGACCATGTTTCTAAATAATATAAAATAGGTCTGTGAGTATAGCCCTGGAGGTAGAAGGGTTTCCAGGAACCCCAGTACCACAAAACAAAAAAAGTAAAAAAGAAAAAAAGAAATATCAGGTTAGAATTTAGAAAACTCTTTGAAATTAAGAAGGCAAGACATGAATTTACTATCAGAGAATTTGCAATATCTATAGACTTGGGTGAATCTGGGTAAATTTGCAGAGCCTATAGATTTGGGTGAATTTCTTTCTTCTTGGATTCCCCAAGAGTTCCTAAGATTCCTGGGATTGATGGAAAGAGACTTCCCTCCTCATCTATAAGGCTTGGAACACTATGAGCCTTTTATAGAGCTAGTTTGTTTGTATGTTTGTTTGTTTGTTTGTTCAAGATAATTTTGTAAGCATTGGCTTCACAAAGCCAATCCTCAATCTTTAATTAGATTTTATGAAAATCATTTCTCATTATGTTACAGCCACAGCCTTATAAAGATAGCCAGTATTTCCAGTTTTACCATTATAAGAAGAACAGGTTTTTTTTTTTGTTGGGTTGTTTTTTTTTTTTTTTTTTTTTGGTGGTACTGGGGTTCCTGGAAACCCTTCTACCTCCGGGATACACTCCCAGACTCCTTTTTATACTTTACTTGCAAACAGGGTCTCTTAAGCCAGCATAGCTAGCTTTGAAACTGTGTGATCCTCCTGTCTCTGCCTCCCAAGTGCGGAGATTACAAACCTGTGCCATCACACGCGGCTAAGAACAGATTATTGAACTTATGAAAATAACTATATTGCCATGAAAATAAGAATACTCAATAGTTTTCAAATTATAGAGAGATAAGTCAAAGAGAAAACACAAAAGTCTCTTTTATTCTTATAAAGTAATCTACTGATTATTGCCAAGTACACATGATTTAGGAGAACAGAAAGGAGTTCCATTAATTCAGAATAGTAAACTTTTAAACAAAACCATAGTCATCTCAAATCAGTTCATTCAGTAACTCACTCACTTAATCAGTTGGAAATTTCATGAGCCAAACAGCTTCTTCTCCACTTGAGTTCTAGAAATCCTTACTGAGTTAAGTAATATCATCTCCAAGTTAATTAAGTAATGCCATCATGAAACATTCTCACTTGTAGCTGATTGGAATTTTTTTTTTTTAGGAAAGAAACAGAGTAAAATACTAACTGCCTATAGTTAAAAAATATCCATTTGTAAACACTTTGTGAGAGTTATGAGAGTTAATTATATAAATGATATAATTGATAAAAAATTTGATTATCAAAATGTCTGCACATGAGCATGCAATATTTCAAATAATAACTAGAATTATGACTAAAAACATTATACCAAGAATGTATATTGTACAGCAAGGACATTGTTAAATTACTTGGGATTTCATATAATTTTTGAATTACTTTCATTATAATATTTAGCTATACAGATATAAACTAGACAAGGTTAAAGCATTTCTCCTCACTTGGCAGTATTTTTTCATGAAATTAAACCTATCAATCAAATAAGCCAAATTATTTTTAGCATTTTATTTACAAGGTAAAAGAAAAAAAAATAAATCTTTTGTGATTTTCCCTTATCCTTCTGGGAACTGTCAAGATAGGTTGAGAACAAGATTTTATGTAGAATTTGATTTGGACAAGGCAGTATTGTCAAAAATGTAAAACACTTTAGTGCTTTTAGAGGCAAAAAGTCTCAGTTCTCTTAAATAATCAAAGACATGATAAAGGTTAATATAAACTATAAGCAATTATTCAAAGAAGACCCAAAATCTTAATGTTCTAGTCTGATTACGTAAAAAAGGTCTTTCACAATTAAGAGGAATTACAATTCAAGAAAACCTTTTTACTTTTTAATAGAAAAAAATAAGTTCTAGTTTTTCATTATTACAATATTGGTTTCCTAAAACAAAACAAAAATAGACAACTTTATGAATAAATCTAGTTAATTTGACCAGCTTGACCACCTATAAAATACTTTTTTTCTGCGAACTTTCTACTTTTTTATGTTCATTTCTACTTTTTCTTTTTTCATTCTCAATTATTTCACTTTATATAAATATACTTTCTCTTTTAACAAAAATATGTCCTTCATTCCCTCTATACTTTAAGCATATCTTAATTTCTTCGTATATTCTCCACAAGAAGTTATTTCTGCTCATACTTATTATTTCTAATGTTTCAATTATAGATATTTAGTATATTTTTAGCTGTTCACAATCTTTAACAGAGAAAACTAGTAAGTAGATGATTGTGAATTGTCTTTAATTTACTAGTGTTCTGTAGCTGACAACAAGTTTTCTGAATACACCATCTCACAATTCCTATAGGTTTATACATTCTAATAATATAGTTTTCATGTCACAAAAATGACATGCTTATTAACAGGTACAAATATCCTTAGTCTCTTTGTAAAAATGTGAAGCCTGAAGCATATATCTATAGTAGTCAAATATTATGTCAAAGTTTATCTTACCATTTAGTGAATATCTATTACTTAATTTGAAACCTAAAAGTTGTAAGTTACTAAAAAGACACTTAAAATTAGTTTAATGAAATACTGTAAATCAAAAAAAAGCTAGCCATGCCAGGTGTGGTGGCGCACGCTTGTAATCCCTGCTCTTGGGAGGCAGAGACAGGAGGATCACGCAGGTTCGAAGACAGCCTTGCTGGTTTAAGGGTCCCTGTTTCCAAATAAAAATATAAAATAGGTCTGGGAGTGTAGCCCAGAGGTAGAAGGGTTTCCAGGAACCCCAGTACCACCACAATAAAAAAAAAAAGAAAGAAAAATGAAAAGAAAAGAAAAAAGGTAGCCATCATTTCAAGTTATTTCCCTGCTATCCATTTTCAAAGTACCTGGGTATTAGCCTTGCATCCCAAAAGCAAAATGCTGAAAAGATAAACACGTTTTGTTTTTGAGTTTTATTGCTGTCCTTGATGTAATTGACATAACTGACATCAAGCAACTTTTGCATCATCTTTCTTTGTACGTTTATTCTGAGTTCAATTTTATAATTTAAACATCTAGTATATTATCTTATTCAACTAGTAAACCCAGGTAGAGTAAAAATAAGTGCTCAAATTATACTAATACCTCAATAAAAAGATGTTTTTATTAAGCAAACAGCAATAAAATAGTCTTAATTGCCAAAAATATGGCCAAGTACTGTAACCTTGCAAAACATTTAAGTTAGAATTTAATTTAGATTCTATTTTATAGCCAGATGTGGTGACACATGCTTGTAATCCCAGTACTTTGGAGACTGAGACAGGAAAATTGCAGATTTGCAGCCAGCCGCAGCTACTTAGTGAGGCCCTCTGCAACTTGGACCTTGTTTCAAAATAAAGAATAACAAATAAGACTGGGGCTGTAGCTATGAGGTAAAATCTTCCTTGGTTCGATCCCTAGTACTAAAACAATTTATAACGTAAATCTGGTAATACCATCTAGAGACATATCTTTATCACATGCACATAAATATATAAGTATACATACAGATGCCCAGAGATTTTATAGCTTCCATTGTAAACTATCTGTAATCTATGACTCAGACAACAATGTAACACACTTTTTGCTTTATTTCATTTATATATACACTTATGTATGAATATATATGTATATTCATATATATTCATACACACACACACACACACACACACACACACACACACACTGAATTGGGTATTGAATTCAGAGGTATTCTACTATCAATGTATACCCCAACCCTATATTGTTTTTGTATTTGAAAACAGAATCTCACTAAGTTGCAGAGAGCCCCAGTAAGTTGCTGAGGCTGACCTAGAACCTGCAATTCTTTTCTCTCTCTCTTCTCTCTTCTCTCTTCTCTCTTCTCCCTTCTCCCTTCTCCCTTCTCCCTTCTCCCTTCTCCCTTCTCCCTTCTCCCTTCTCCCTTCTCCCTTCTCCCTTCTCCCTTCTCTCTCCTCTCCTCTCCTCTCCTCTCCTCTCCTCTCCTCTCCTCTCCTCTCCTCTCCTCTCCTCTCCTCTTCTCTTCTCTTCTCTTCTCTTCTCTCTCTCTCTCTCTCTCTCTCTCTCTCTCTCTCTCTCTGGAGTACTAGGGTTACAAGTGTGTACCACCATGCCCAGTTCACTTCATATTTTTACACATACTGTTTTTCAACAGCTGGGACAATTGAAGATGACTTCCTCAAAATGAGGAATAAAACTTTTTTCCAATATTTTTAAAGGAAATTTTAAGATTTTCTTTTGTCCAGATAGGTAATCCTTGGAAGAGAATAACTATATCTGCATGAAATATTCAGTCTATTTTCAATGACAGCTGCTTTGGGGGGTCACTGCATCTCTTGGAAGCCACAATGAATGTAGAAGTTCTAACATTGAAGTGACTAAGGGGCTGAAATAGAAAGGAAAATGTTCTGGCTATGTAAAAAAAAAATAAAGGAAAGGGGTTTGAAGGCACAAATATTCAAGGCTCCAAAGAAACTGAAGGGGATATTGCAGGAGATAAATCAAGGAAGGAGGAGTAGAAGCAGTACAAGTGGTCCTGGTCTGGGGGGAGCTTCAGTTTCCCAAGGAAACAACTAAAGTTACAATTTATCCTCAGAAAATTTATGACAAGAAGAAAGGGAGTATATAAAGTTGATGGAGCATATAGTCATCAGAGATTTAAAACAGAGGTTTCAGTTGACAGATAATTTACCATGAGAGAAAGAGAAAATAAAATAGCAAAGAAAAGACCCATAAATACCCAGGTAATTTTCTAGTCCTAGGAATGAGGAAGCAATCTCCTACTTGATAAGAAGAGTTGAGAAGAACAATTTCCAGCCCAGCAGGTACTTTTCAAAAGAAGACTTGGAGTCTATCACAACTTCTTACAAACACAGAAACCTAGGACTAGAATCCAACCTATGTACATTTGGGTTTTAACTCAGATTTTAAAGTATGTCAAAATCTTATGAATCAAACTTTATTCTAATGGTACCTTAACAGACTATCATCTGCAAAACTGTGTTAGGTCAATCACCAATTGATCTATCAGCAATCATCTAGTAGTGAAAATAAAGAATTAAAGATTTCCATGACATCCTGCACAAAATGTCTAGGGATCTAAAGATGAATTCGATCTTACCCAAGTCACAGTGCCAACACTATTAAAGAAAAAAATTATCCATGGCTTTTGTCACAAATTTGAATATAGAGAGGAATTAAGCTCAGTCTGAATATAATAAGAAAAAGTATGACTATGTTGCCAAGGATCAGGATATGAGTTATTGGATGAAAGATGGCTAAAAGGGAAGAATAAATAATAAAAGGACAACCAATTGTTGCCAAAGATAGGCTGAAATGGTCAGTTATAACCTGAGGGATGATGGTAGATTATGAACTTCATCATAATATCTTCATATATGGAGTCAGGGGTTGGAAGATTCAGAATAAACTGACTAAATATTACCCTTACTAAAACTGGGCCCTTAGAGGACATGACCAAAGAAGGAACTAGAAAGGGTTCTGAAGCCTGACCAAAGTTTAGACAAGTCAAAAATTGTCAATGAAAAGAAACAGTAGGACTCTAAACTCCCAGGGTAATATAAATATGATAGTATGGAGATATCTCAGATGAATAGCTAATTGAACAACATATGTTTAAAGCAAGAAAGGAAATATTAGATTTTCATTCACAATAGTATTTGGCAGGGAGAACTTCCTCTCACAATGTTATGTGACAAGAACCTGTCTCATTTTGCTAAAGGGATATGAAACATTATTCGTTCACCATTTGTGTTTATGCACAACAAAAATTGACTTGATGAGATTGTTAGCACACAATGCTGCAGGCAGGTGTGTAAACAAAGAGGATTGGGAGCAAATAGAATGTAATAAAATTAGTTTGGTGTATTAAATTTAAAATGAAAATGCGTAGCAATTATGAGTAATATGGTAAAGTTGTATTCTTATCAATAAAATTATGAGCCATGAAGTTCCTATTGTGTCTTGATTTTGCATATGTAAAAAGAACCCAAGTTAGTGATTAAAAAAAGAGCCTATTAAAAATGCAGTTAGGATCACAATTTAGAATTTACAAGTTTGATATGTTCCAGGTTCAGTGATCATGGCTGAGGAGCAATTAATGAGGTGCACTATGCAAATACAAGTGTGTGTGTGTGTGTGTGTGTGTGTGTGTGTGTGTGTTTCCATGTTATTTGAAGGCATATATTTTCAAAATCAAATAATATGTAATAATAGTTGGGTTTAGCTATGTTTGAATTCTTATATTTTTTAAAAAAATTTTATTGGTGCGTGTTGTCATACATCTTAATGGAGTAAAATATGGTAGAGGCATACATACACACATCACTCATTTAGCCCTTCCCCAATTCCTACTCCCTCCACCTCCCTCTTTCTCCTGTTTGGCTTACTGATTGATATGTTAATGAATGTACATTAGGGTGTTTCCCTCTTGCCCCTCCCATCCCTCTCATTTTGGCCACCTTATTTGCTTATCTAATAATTTTAGTAAAGTTATCACTATCCATTTTACTCATATTTTTCATAAAATTTTATGACATTATCAGTTTAAAGTGTATTCTTCTTAGATCCAGACAGTAGGTAATATTTACTTTCTTCTGTTGTCTGGAAGAATTTCTATAGCATTGTTGTTTATTCCTGAAAATTATTTGGTAGAATTTAGTCCTACAGCCATATGAACATGCAGTTTTCCTTTAGGGGTGCTTTTAATTACACATTTGATTAACTTAATATATATGGAATTATATTCATTTTTAATAAAATATGATCAATTCTGATTTCTGGGAATTTGTATTTTTTAAACTTGATGCCAAATTTATTGGCATAACATTTTTCAAAAATGTTCATTGTTATTTCAATATCTGTAGAGTCTGTTGATAGCACGTGTCTCATTCCTCACATCAATAATTGGGTCTTTGGTGGTACTGGGGTTCCTGGAAGCCCTTCTACCTCTGGGCTACACGCCCAGATCTGTTTTATACTTTTATATTTTTGGAAACAGGGTCTCTTAAGCCAGCGTGACAGGCTTTGAAACTGCACGTCCCAAGCGTGGGGATTATAAGCATGCGCCACCACGCCTGGCTTTCTTCTTCTTTTTTAATCTTGATTAACCTGTCTGAAGGAATGTCAATTTATTGGTCATTCCAAAGGACTAGCATTTGGTTTTACTGTTCTCTTTTTTATTTTGTTTGATATTTTTTCCTGCTTATTTTTAGCCTAATTTGCTTCTTTCTTTCCAATCTTGCTTTGAGATTAGTTTGCTCTTTTTTTTCTATTTTTATATAGGATTTAGATAATTTATCTGAGCCATTCTTCTTTTCTAAGTAAACATATGACGTATGATGTATATTATATGTTAACATTTCTTTTTTTGTAGTGGAAATTAAATTGAATGCATGATCATTATACCTCTGAGCTAAACCCCCTATTTTATTTATTTTGAAACAAGGTCTTTCTGTTGGTAAGGGCTTTACTAAGTTTCTGGAGCTATCCTGGAACCTGAAATTCTCCTGTCTTAGCTTCCCACACATACTGAGAACACAAGTGTGTATCACGACACCTGTCAATACATTTGTTTTTAATCTCTGCACTGCATACTTCATACAGATTTTGTTTGTTCTGTTTCAGTTTCATTCAGTTCAAAATATTTTCCTAATAACTTCTTTAATTTTTTCTCGAACACATGGCCTATTTATTCATTAATGTGCTATTTACTTCTAAATTCTTTGAACAATTTCCACATCTTTCTAATACACCTTTATTGTCATCTGTGAACATATTTTGTATAATTTCAGTGTCCTTAAATATATTGAGGCTTTGCCACTCAAACTATGTTTTGTCTTGCTCAAATGTTCTGAATGTACCTGAAAAGAATATGTGTTATGTTTTGTTGGGTAGGGAGTTCCATAAATGTCAGTTAGATTAAGTTATTGATAGTGTTATTAGTATCATCTATATTTACAATTTTCTATTTACCTCTTCTTACATTTACTGAGGGATAAATATTTAACTATCTAATTATATTTTGTGCCTACTTCTTTTCACTTTCATCGACTTTTGCTTCACTTATTGTAAAATATATTTGGTACATACACATTTAGGAGAGTTGTGCTCTCTCTGACAAGTTGACACTATTATTAAATGCTTATGTTAGGTGATGTTAACTTATTACTTCAGCTTTATTTTGATTAGTAATAAATACTTTATCTTTTACTTTTCTTCTATAATTCATCCTGTATCATTATGTTAAAAATGAATTCTTCATTGATAGCTGTATAAAATTATCTGTTACCGCCTAAGAAACTGCTCTGAAATTTGGTGGCTTAAAACATTTATTATCTCATACATTCTATGGTTCAGGAATTATGGAGTAGTTTAATGAGATGGTTAGTTTTTGTGTCTCTTTAATTTTGTTATTTCTATTGTTATCATCCATAAATTCGTATTTTCTCTTGCTATTCCTTATTTATGCTTTTAGGAATCTCCACACTGATCTCCATAGCAGCTGAATGTCCATTTTTTCCCCCACACATTGATCCAGCTAGTTGATGGACACACAAACTTGGCCAATAAATGCGCACACTATCCCCAACCTTGCAGAAATTTCAGGAACTGTTTGGTCTACTACTTTTTCATGTTTCTTTCTCCAGTCTAGCCCAGTTCTCCATTTCTTTTTCCAGAAGTTGTGAAGCTTCTCCAGGAGCTTGACAATGATTTGAAAACTGCCTCCTGATCCTAACCTGGAGAAATCATGAGGCCCACATCTATGCTTTTCTTTCTCTCAAATGTATTGTCCTGTGTTGCCCTTGTCCCATATCAGAAAATGTCCATCATGAGTGGTGGATGAATATAGTTCACCCTACAAATGTAGGGTAAAAGCTTTAATTCTTTGGATTTCAAAGTTCTATGATGAGAAGATTGTACAGAGGTCACCTCAAGTTATAGAAAATGAGTTTTTTTTTTTTACTTTTTATTTCTTAGTATCATCACCATTTCATTACAAGTTTATATTTCTTCATATTTTGATATCAATCATAGTCATATTTTTAAACATATGATAACTAATTTTGCCAATGGAAGCCTCTTCAGGCTGTTATATATGTTTTATTAGATAGGCCCCTACCAATTTTTGATCTTTTTTTTGTGTGTGTGGGTCTGGGGATGGAACCCAGGGACATTCGACCTCCAAGCTACACCCCCTGCCCTATTTTTTATTCTTTATTTTGAAACTGGGTCTCACTGAGTTTCAGAGGGCCTCACTAAGTAGCTGAGGCTGTTTGCGAACTGCGATCCTCCAGTATCAGCCTCCCGAATGCTGGGATTACAAGCGTGCGCCACCATGCCTGGCTTCTTGATCATTTTGAAAGCGTACTTGTTTCATGGCACAACATAAACATGGCCTAACTTCATATTACTTCCCAATACATGAAATCAGCAATTTATTGTATGTTTGTTTTGTTTTCTTCTTGTTATTGTTCCTATCTTCTTTATTTTTTATTCTTATTTTTTATTGGTGTATTGTAGCCATACATCTTAATGTAGTACAAGTAATAGAGTCATACATGCACACATCACTCATTTAGCCTTTCCTCAATTTCCATCCCATTCCCTCTCCTCCCTCCTTCCAATGTTTGGCTTAGTGATTAACTTTGATTTGTTTGTGATGTACATCAATTTCCCTATTTACCCCTCTCATTCTCCTGAGTTAGATCACCTTATTTGCTCATCTATGGTTTCTTCTTTGTCTAGAGTTTCTCCTATGACTTTTTTTCTCCCTAGCTTCTGCATCTTATGGAGAGCATCCTATTTTTTACATTTTGTGACTGACTTCTCTCACTTAGCATAATGTTCTCCTGTTCCATCTATTTCCCTTTAAACGACAAAATTGCGTTCTTCTTTACGGCTGAGTAAAATTCCATTGTGTACATATCCCAGTCATGTAATCCATTCATCTGTTGAACATATTGGCTGGTTTCATAGTTTAGCAATTGTGAATTATCCAGCTATGAACATAGATACACATGCATTAGTTTGGTAGTTTGATTTCTATTTCTATACCCAGAAGTGTTATTGCTGGATTATATCATAGGTTCCCCCCACCCCCATTCTTCTCAGGATCCTCCATACTGTTTTCCAAGGCAGTTGCACTAATTTGCAATCCACCAACAATGAATTAGAGTTTCCATTTCTCCACATTCTTGCCAGCATTTGCTGTTGTTTGTGTTTTTAATGATTGCCATTCTAATTGGAATTAGGGATGGAAGGAACAGACCTCAACATCATAAAGGAAGTCTACAATAGGCCCACAGCCAACATCATATTAAGTGGGGGAAAACCGCAAGAAAATTTCTCTAAAAACAGGAATTTGACAAGGATGTCCATTATCACATTTTTTAATGTATTACTTGAGACTCTAGCCCTAGCAATAAGGCTAGAGAAGGAAATCAATGGAGTACAAATAGGAAAAGAATAACTAAAACTTTCTCTATTTTAAGATTACATACTAAGAAGACCCAAAACACTCAAAAAGCTTACAGAACTGATCAACAAATTCAGAAAAGTCTCTGGATACAAATTCCATCTTAAAAAATCAGAAGCTTTCCTGATCGCCAACCATGAGTCCACTGAAGAAAGAAACCTCAAAAACATTTCCACTCAGGATATCCCACAAAAAAGTACTTAGGAATAAACTTAACCAAGGAGGTAAAAGACCTCTACAAAAAAAAATTATAAAACATTGAAAAAGAGAAATCAAAGAAGACTTTAGAAGACAGATTATTCCATATTCTCGAATAAGTAGAATAAATATCATTAAACTGACCATTCTTCCAAAAAGAACTAGAGATCCAATGTAATATATATTAATTTACCAAGGTCTTTTTTTTTTTTGTGGTTCTGAGGTTCCTGGAAGTCCTTCTACCTCCGGGCCACACTCCAAGACCTATTTTTATATATATTTTTTTATTTGGAAACAGGGTCTCTTAAGCCACGCGTTGGCTTAGAACCTGCGCGATCCCCGTCTCCGCCTACCAAGTGCGGGGATTACAAGCGTGCGCCACCACGCCAGGCCTGTCATTTCTTAAAGATATAGAAAAATTAGTCATTAAATTCATTTGGAACAACAAAAGACCCAGAATACCCAAAGTAGTTCTCAGCAACAAGAACCATGCCAACTATTCCTCCCATGGAGGAATAATGTCTATAATATACAAAGAACTCAAGAAACTTACCACTAAGAAAACAGATAACCCAATGAAAAACTGGGAAAGTGAACTAAATAGACACGTCACAAAGAAGAAATTCAAGTGGCCAATAAATATATACAACGTTCAACATCATTAGCAATCACAGAGATACAAATCAAAGTACCATTTCTTTTATCTTTCTTTCTTTTTTTTTTTTTTTTTTTTTTTTACTTTCCTGGACCTAAGTGTGAGATATAATTCTCTGTGTGATATAGGGAGGAGGTTTGGGTAGTTTTATTATCTTTCTTGTATTGTGAGATACTTCAATGTAATTTGTTTAATGTATGACATATATTTTGATCTCTCTTCTGATTTTCTTTATAATTATTTATTCATTAAATTTTATTCTGATTTGAGCTTTTATTTTTTAGCCCATTCTGCTTTCCCTGTGAGTTATTTTTAACAGTTATATATTACTGGAACTTATGCTATTGTCTGTCTCATAGTTGTACTGAGGGTATGCATCATAGAATAATGAATTGTGCTGAGTATTGCTCTAAGTGGACTTAGGAGGATTATAATTTAGAGAATTCAGATATTCGAATTTAGGTGGCCACCATTATTCCATAAGTACTTCAGCATTTCTTTCTTTGCCAGTGCTAGAATTGGTTCTTTTTTCTTTCTTTCTCTCTCTCTCTCTCTCTCTCTCTCTCTCTCTCTCTCTCTCTCTCTCACTCTCTCTCTCTTTTTTTTTTTTATTGGTACTGAATATTGAATCCAAGAACATTTTACCTCTGAGTTACACTTCCAGCTTATTATTTTAAACAGGGTCTTACTAAGTTGCTCAAGGTCTAAGTTGATATTGGTGGCTTTGAACCTGTGGTCCTGTTGTCTCAGTCTCCCAAATACTGGGATTACAGGTATGTACCATCACACCCAGCTAGAGTTGTATCTTGAAGTTGTGTTTTTTCACTTTTGCATTATTGCAGAAAGAACTGCAGAATTGCCTCTAAAAGCATTATTTTGAACACTTCTTGTACTATTTGGAATATTCTATATTATTCCATTCCTCATGTGTTTTGTGTGTGTGTGTGTATATATATATATATATATATATATATATATATATATATATATATATATAAATGTGTGTGTATAATATAATATGCATTTCTATAATAGATTTGTAATTCTTACAAGTGAATAAGAAAAGTAAAAATAATCTTTGAGAAGGATATGGCTGGAGGAAATAGAGAGTTAATACTGAAAATATTTTATTTTCTTTTCAGAATTCTTTCATTCTTAATGAATGTTAAGGCTTTTTCTAATTCCTAATATTATCTGCTATAATTTATATGAGTTCATAAATTCTTGTATGGATTCATTTAACAGATGTTCTTTGCCAGCTACCTCCTAGGTGTATTTCTAAGGGTCTACGGTACAGACATGATTTACCTCCTGACGTTCCTCCTTGCACATAAATGCTTCATTCTAAAGATGCACCTGGGTAGATCCATTACACAATTCAGCATGGTACTATTTTCTTTCTGTTGATTTTAGACAAAGTATGATTGACAGATATGTTTATACATCATAATCATTATTCAATAATCTAAATTAACTTTTTTTTTTTTTTTTGGTGTGGTACAGGGGTTCCTAGAAACCCTTCTACCTCCGGGCTACACTCCCAGACCTATTTTATATTTTTGAAACAGGGTCTCTTACGCCAGCGCGGCTGGCTTCGAAACTGCGCGATTCTCCTGTCTCCGCCTCCCAAGTGAGGGGATTACAAGCGTGCGCCACCACGCCCGGCTTAAATTAACTATTTTAAATAGCCAAACTTTCGTAGTATATCAAACAAATCAATGTAAACATGCCTCTCCAAAGTTTGTACCGATTTAGTAATAAACACTTGAAAAATTATTAAAGAAATTTAATTCAGAAGTTTTAAAATACATACTTAGAATTATCTTAAACCTTAACTTCTTCTTAGTTCAGATTCTCATTGAAAGTTTTCAAATGTCACTTACTGTAAGATAAATATTAGGTCCATGCTTTTTATTTCTTTTATTTTTATTACAATATAACGGGAGATGTAAATGTCTTAATGTAATATCTTGTTGGTGACAGTTGACACGTCTGAATTTCTTTTATATTTTTTTCTGTTTCTAATGGAAGGAAGGCCTGTTTGTTCTTACAGTACAATTATAAATTTTTATTTTTCATAAATAATTGTAAGGCTTGCTTTTGTTTTGGAATTATTCTACATCAGAATATACCACTGCATTGACCTTATGTTAAAGTAGCTGTGCCATATGATAAATAATACATATAATGATATATGTCAACATTATATATGAAATTAAAAATGAGTAATTTTTAGTTCAAGTACTCTGAAATTTTGTAAATACTACATATATATGCTATATATTATATATGAATGTTATTTAATATAAAATATATTACTATATTAAATGTAGCATATAAAAATATATTATATAAATAGGTTACCTATATTATGTTATGTTACATATTATATAAATATAATGTGGCATATTATATTTATATAATGTATTTTTTGGGGTGGTACTGGGGTTCCTGGAAACCCTTCTACCTCAGGGCTACACTCCTAGACCTAATATATATATATTTTATTTTTTTTTATTTTTATTTTTTTTTAAACGGGGTCTCTTAAGGCAGCGAGGCTGGCTTCAAACCCACGCGATCCTCCAGTTTCCACCTCCCAAGTACGGGGATTACAAGTGTGCGCCACCACGCCTGGCTGTATCATGTGTTATATTTATATATGGTACATTAAATTTATTAATATATGCTATATATAAAATTTCATTTAAAATTGTTATTAACACCATACCTCTTTTTCATAGGAGAGAATGTTTAAATTTCCTCAAATGAAAAACATTTTCCAAATACTGGATAAAATGAGATGCTTGCGAAAACGTTCTACAGTGTCATTCTTGGGAGTTCTTGTCATTTTTCTCCTATTTATGAACTTATACTTTGAAGATAGCTATGTTCTGGTAAGTTTTGGAGGTTAATTATATATTTTCTTTAAATAAGGCCTAAGTCAATCTATAATTAGTCCAACTGTAACCTAAATTCAATCTTAGGCTGGGTGATAGCTTTAACTTGAATAAAATGATAACATCTATATCTTTTATTAACTTTTTATTAATGCATTGTAGTCACACATCTTCATGGAGTACAAGATGGTGGAAGCATACATGCACCCATCACCCAATTAGCCCTTACCCAATTTCCTTTTGCTAGTAGTGATATATTGTCATCATCATCATGCTATTTTAATTTATGTTGCAATAATTTTAATGCTGTATATACTGTGCTTCATATATGTATATCTAATTACAAATAAATTAGCTGCCATCTCTGCGCTAAATTAGTACTATATAAAACCTTTAAAATCATATATTCTGGACTTAACTTTTAAATATATAGAAAAAACAAAATATTATTTCTTGCTGTATTTACTCTTACATATTATTTAAATTTTCAAAACACTGTTATCTAGCTAAGGATGCTATTTAATTGTGCTATTGGTTAAGTAATATCTTATTACAGTGTGTGGTATTTGTTTTGGAATTTGAATAGCCTTAAATGGCCAATATATGTACTTAAATTCACCGGAAATACCAAAGGATAATAATATTATGTGGAAATTTCAGTAGTTAAAAAGAGATACATAGCTAGGTGAATAACACATGCCTGTAATCCCAGTACTTGGGAGGTTGAGATAGGAGAATTGCAAATTCAAGGTCAGGCTTAGCCATTTAAAAGACCCTCAGCAACGTAGCAAAACCTCATTTCAAAGTAAAAATAAAAAAGGGATGATAGTGTATCTCAAAATTAGAATGTCTCTGGATTTAATCCCCAATACAATGAGATATGATAAAAATGAATAGATTATATATGAATATATTTTTGTGAAATATACAATATTAAAGAGTATTTTAATTGTGATAAATCCTTTTATTGGTTTTAATAATTTTTCTTATAATTATAAATATATCATTTTATAATTCATGGTAATGTTGATATTATTATTTATTCAATTTTTCTACATTTTATTTTGAATTCAGGTTATAATATCTACCCTAATCTTCATTTATTATTGCTATTCACATATTTTACAAAATCAGAACCTTTTTGCTCAAAGAGACTAAACTTGTTTATCTCAAGCAAGCCTAATCTAAGTTTTATAGTATTTTAGCACAAAAGATTATGATAATAATCACAAAGAGAATTTCCCAATAAAGTATCATTAAGCATCATTTGATAATTACCTACTTTTTTCCAAATACTATGCTAGGTCAATCATATGATCTTACATAGTACATATTCTCCTAGTAAGTCAACTTTATATACATCTTTCTTCCTTTAGTTCTGTTCTTGAAGGTGAAATTCTACCATACATAATCAATTCACAATAATTGAGATTGCAGATTGACAGGATTTGATTAGTCATGACTTACACAAACATAGAAAACTAGAAAATCTAAATAAGGACGCACATTGGAATTTTTTTTTTTTAGTATTAACTTTAGGTTTTAAGATGTAAGGACAATAAAGGGTCAATATGATCTAGCTGGTTCTTGTTAGAATTTAAGATTATAAAGAAGGGATTCTCTTAATAATGATTAAATTTCATAATGAAACTTTATTTCTTGCATCTCTTGCTGCTTGTGAAAGCAAATGAAACTTTATAAGTCAAGTCTTGGCTATGTGATATATGATATTTGTATTAAATGACATTTTACAATTATGAATGTCAAGTGAAATTTATATCTGTCATTTCAACAAGCACCAAAGATCATTATATGCAACAAATGCCTTTGTGTCTTCTTTAAATTCACAATATAATATTGAATAAATAGTACAGTATATATCCAAAAGAAAAATCAAATGCTATATTTCCATTTTGTAAATTTTTACATAGTCCTATCTAAATATTGATCCTAGCCTCCTAATGTAAAACTGGTTTAAGGAAGTAGCTCTTCTATTAAAGAGACTTTTTCAATGAAATTTCTCTGACTGTATTATGCATACATTAGTCAAATTTGCAAATCATTTCATCTGCAGAGATGCGATTGCTTTGTAGATTTATGATTATCTTAAAATACTTATGTTAACTTGGAAATAGTAAGTGAAAATGACCATTAAATACCAGTACTCTCTTTTATTGTAAATTTAAGGATAGCATTTTTATTATTTAAGTTGCACTACTTATTAAATGATTTCTAAGTAAATTTAATTTTAATCCAATTTTTTTTGGTACTGGGGTTCCTGGAAACCCTTCTATCTCCGGGCTACACTCCCAGACCTATTTCATATTTTTATTTGGAAACAGAGTCTCTTAAGCCAGTGAAGCTGGCTTTGAACCTGCACAATCCTCCTGTCTCACCTCCCAAGCACGGGGATTACAAGCGTGTGCCACCACGCCCAGCTTAATCCAAATTTTATGTCAAGGCTTAATAATAAAGATTTGAAAGATTCTTCAAACATTAATATTCAATTTTATTAAATTATTCCTCTAAAATTTATAATATCTATGGGACATTTTCCCTGTATAAGAATATAATTTACTTTTTAAAGCATTTCGTCCTTTTTATAATTTATCTGTTGATTTGTTTTTGATAAGTTTATCTAACTTCAGTTACTATCTTGCCTTTATAATAAGATAATGATGAAATTTTCTAATCGTAGACCCTTATTATATTACCTTTTTTGTTTTTTTATATTACTAATAAATAATACTTAGATTTCAGAGAAAATCAGATGAAAAATTAAGCAGTACTGTCTTTGGAATTACTTACCACATTCTATTTTGCTCTTTTTTCTAGAAAATTCAATTGTGGCCTAAAATTCTAAGCACATTTACAGTTTCATGTATTTGTTTGTATATTAAAGACATATGTGACTTTTCACTGGAAAGGATGCTGAGCTCAGTAGAAGAGACAAATGCAAGTAGGAGAGATGCTGCATGCCCAATCAACTTAGCCTCTTGGCTGTGCGCATCTTCAAAGTAGCCACTAGGGTATATATTTAGTCTGTAGCTAGTTCATTGAATTGCATTCCCATCCAGAAAATGATTGTCATAAAACTTTGTCTTATTACTGAGAAACACACTATAGCATAGTGACTACAGAAAGAAGGTTCCCAGGGAGAGCTTGACTTTTCAGTTAGATGCCTCTGAAATCAACTGATGAGGCTGACTCAGGTGAAAGTTGCATTATTTATTTATGCTGCAACGTGTACAGAAGCATATTCTTGAGAATTTAATTAAGAACTTTTATATCAGTTTCATTTTGTTTTATATTGTTATGTTCTCTAATAAGTATGAATGCGTATACCATCTTATTCAGAAAAGGTCTAGATTTTTACATTTTTCAGGTTAGAAAAATTCTTGAAGAGATACTAATTTATGCAGTTTCTTTAGGATTTAACATGACATAAAAATAGATAGTAAAATAAATTTATTACTGTGACTACTGTGATTTTGATTGAAGTTTCTTCTGTACCCTATTGATTACATACACTATGTATGATGCTAAACTGAGTCCCTAGTTATTTCTTAGCAATTGTAATTTCATTTATTTTAAATCTTTAATGATTTTTATAGTTTTTGTGGCAGAAACACATAAAAATATTTATATGTAAATAACAAACTAATCAGAACTCTGGATATTACATCAGTGTATTTGTAAGAAATCTAATATCAAAGGTTAATTTCAGATGTTTTTAAAGTCTCTAGCTTTTGCAGATGGCAAACACATTACAAATCTTGTGAAAGACCAAAGTGTTTTTCTTTTTTTTTTTAAATTTTTATTGGTACATTGTAGTCATACATCTTAATGGAGTGCAAGATAATGGAGGCATATATGCACATATCACCCAATTAGCTCTTACCCAATATTTGCTCCATTCCTTCCTCCTCCCCCCTTCTCAGGTTTGGCTTAGTGACTGACATTAATATGTTTGTCAATGTACATCATGAACATTAGAGAATTCCCCTCTCCCCCCTCCCATCCCCTCAGTTAGGTCACCTTATTTGCTCATATATATTATCTCCTTCTTAGTCTAGAATTCCTCCTATGACCCATTTTCTTCTTAGCTTTTTCATACTAGGGAGAGCATCCAATTTCTTATTTTGGGGGATTGACTAATTTCACTTAGCATAATGTTCTCCAGTTCCATCCATTTTCCTTTAAATGACAAAATTGTGTTCTTTATGGCTGAGTAAAATTCCATTGTGTACATATCCCAGTTTTGTAATCCATTCACCTGTTAATGTTAATGTTATGTTAATCTTGGTTGGTTCCATAGTTTGTCAATTGTGAATTTTGCAACTATGAACATAGATACTCATACATTAGTTTAGTAGTTTGGTTTCTATTCTTTTGGGTAGATACCCAGAAATGGTATTGCTGGATCACATGGTAAGTATGTTCCGATTCTTCTGGGGATTCTTTATACTGTTTTCCAAAGTGGTTGCACTAATTTGCATTTCCACCAACACTGTATTAGAGTTCTTACACCTCCACCTCCTCACCAGCATTTGCTATTTGTGTTTTGAATGAATTCCATTCTAGTTGGAGTTAGGTGAAATCTCAAGGTAGTTTTGATTTGCATTTCTCTGCTTGCTAATGATGTTGAGCATTTTTTCATGCATTTATTGATCATTTGAATTTCTTCTTTTGTGAAGTGTCTATTTAGCTCACTTGCCCATTTTTGATTGGGTTATTTGTTTTATTAGTGCTAAGTTTCTTGAATTCTCTGTATATTCTAGATATTAGTCCTCTATTGGAGGAGTAGATGACAAAAATCTTCTCCCATTCTCTTGGCTCTTGGTGAGGTTCTTGAGTTTCCTTTGCTGTACAGAAGCTCTTTAGTTTAAATCAATCCCATGTATTGATCCAGCTTCTAGTTTCATGTGCCTTTGGGGTCTTGTTTAGAATGTTTTTACCTGTGCCTATGTGTTGCACTGTTGGACCTATTCAAGGAACCTCAAGGTCTCTGGTCAATCAAAAAAGACCTAAGAAAATGGAAAGATTTTCCATATTCATGGATAGGCAGAATAAATATCATCAAAATAGCCATACTTCCAAAAGTGATCTACAGATTCAAAGCAATACCCATTAAATTACTAAGGTCATTCCTTACAGTCCTAGAAAAATCAATCTTTAAATTCATTTGGAACAATAAAAAAAAAAACCCACAGAATATCGAAAGTAGTTCTTAACAACAAAAAACATGGAGGAGAAATCACAATAATTGACTTTAAAGTATACTACAAAGCCATAGTAATAAAAAACAGCATGGTACTGGCACCAGAAATGGATACATAGACCAATGGAGCAGAATAGAAGACTCAGAAACAAATCCACACACTTATAGACAATGGATTTTTGACAAAGGGGCCAAAAACATACACTGGAAAAAGATAGCATGTTCAACAAAAAGTGTTAGAAAAACTGGTTAACCATATATAGAAAAATGGAAATAAACCACAGTTTCTCACCCTGCACAAGAGTTATTTCAAGATGGATCAGAGACTTGGAAATTAGACAAAAGTGTTATTCTTTATCCATATTATTAAGACAATACAAAATATAAATATATACTAAGAAAGACCATATATAGGTTCACAAACACAATTAGATAGCAGGGAAGATTTGGAATGAAACCTGTTTTTTGTTTGTTTGTTTGTTTGTTTGTTTGTTTTGTTTTACTGGGGTTCCTGGAAGCCCTTCTACCTCCGGGCTAAACTCCCAGACCTGTTTTTACATTTTTATTTGGAAACAGGGTCTCCTAAGCACAGGCTTCAAACCCGTTCGATCCTCCTGTCTCTGCCTCCCAAGCGCAGGGATTACAAGCGTGAGCCACCACGCCCAGCTGAAACCTGTTTTAATAAGGACCTTGATTTAATATTGAAAGACTTTGTAAATCTCCATCATACTTCATTACTTTCTATTTTTTATTTAGAAGAAATTCCAGTCTGATGGCATACCTTAAAATTTAAACTAAGAATCTTTTTATTTTTTAGTGACACAAAGTATTTAATGTTGCTATCAAAGTAAAACTCATGTTCGAGTCTTATTCTCTTTTAGAACCAAGATTTAAAGTTTTATTGACCACAGACTAATATCAAGATCAAAATCATTTAATACATTTAATTTGTCTGCTCTTTTCATGGTTTGCACATGATTGGCCTCATAGACGATATTCATATTAAAATAGATCTACATATCAACACACAGTATTGTATGTGTACATGTAGCATAAAATAATTTCTTCCTAATTTATTTGCCCCAAATCATTGAGTAACAAATTACATATACAAGCCAAACAAGTATTTTCTTAGTAATGCATAACCAGTAAAGGTTTGATCAAATTATGATTTAAAAATCAAAATCTACCATTCAACATACTCAAAGAAAGGAAAGTGTTGAGGTGATTAATGCCTAATGGGATATATTTTTACCTGAATTTAAATGTTTTTCTAAATATAAATCTTTCTGTAGATTTAATGGTATGAAAACTCTACCACCAAATCACCACATAGATAAGTGTTCTTAAATAAAAAAGGGCCAGACTTCATCTCTAGTAGACTAACACACACATGCACACACACGCGCGCGGGGACATATATATTGTTATAAGAGAGACTAGATCAAGGTCTGAGCACTTGGTCAAGATTCCCTGACTTGGTACAAATGTATCCTAACTGAGATTATTTGAGGACATTTGAAAAAAAGCACTACAACCTCACAAAGACTATGGATAGTCATTATCACGAGCTTTCAATTTTAGAGTCCAATAAATGACTGATTAAAATGATCTAATTAATAAATTATCCAAAACCCTATGATTGTGTCCACTGCTGCCTAGTTCTAATTAATTTTTGAAGTTTTACTTTCACAGAAATTATATGTGGTCTTCTATTTGACAGGGCTGGAGGAAGAGTAAATACATTAATATCACTTGAATTTGGGGAATTTGGTGGGAATTAGTTTCAGCTGAAATTCTAAAATAGATTACCATCATAAAATCCTTAATTATTGTAAGGGAACTTGAATTTGACATGAAGGTAGTGGGAATTTTCGCACAGAGATTTGTTTATCCAGAGGATGCCAGTATCAGTGCATGCTGTAGAAAGTCAAATGAGCTGTGAAATAAAGACTGTGATGCAATAGAGAGAACCTGGAGGTGGGAAATCAGGAGAGCAGTGGTGCTCTTCAGTTCACGGGTCCAGAAATACTGTTCCATATTATTGATGGTTCTGATATCTTCATTGTGTAAGAAGAAATTTTAATACATGACTGTCTACTGTTTATTTATTGCCTCCTTTCTTGACCTATAGGAGGGTGACAAGCAGCTAGTAAGGGAAACATCCACACATCAGCTGAATTCAGAACGCTATGTTCACACTTTCAAGGATTTATCTAATTTCTCAGGGGCCATTAATGTCACCTATCGCTACCTAGCTGCCACACCTTTACAGAGAAAACGTAAGTAGCCTTAACCTCCAAAATCAAGCATACGTAAAATATGCTGCATGGAAAAATGGCAAATTATTTTATTTGTATGGTAATAAAAGTTAACAGATTTAATCATATTATATATACTTTGAGAAGGAATTTAATTTTTCTTCAAAATTTGCAATTTTTCACTGACCAAATTCCATTAATAATAAAAATTAAGATGCCTAATTTTAAAGTGAATGTTTAAACATTTTGTGGTATACCAGTATAGAGACGATCTGTGGAATAGTATAGGAGACAAGTAAAAATTAACTTACTTTAAATGTATTTTTTAACTTTAATTTTGTATTCGTGCATTATAATGATACATCTTAATGGAGTACAAGATTGGTAGAGGCATACAGGCACACATCTCTTATATAACCCTTTCCCAATTCCCACCCCAAACCTCCCCTCTCTCCTTTTCACATTCTGTTTAGTGACTGACTTTTATATGTTTGTGAAAGTACATCATATACATCAGGGAATTTTCCTCTTCCTCCTCCCCATCCCTTTTCAGTTAAGTCACCTTATTTGGTCATCTAAGGTTTCTCCTTCTTTGTCTAGAGCTCCTCCTCTGACTCTTTTTCTCCCCAGCTTCATCATATTAGTGAGAGCATCCGATTTTTAGCTTTTTTAACTAACTAATCTCACTTTAGAATAATGTTTTCCAGTTCCACCCATTTCTCTGTAAATGACAAATTATGTTCTTCCTTATGGCTGAATAAAATTTTATTGTGCCCAAGTCCCATACTTTTGTAATCCATTCATCTGCTGAGGGGCATGTTGGCTGGTTCTATAGTTTGGCAATTGTGAATTGTGTGTCTATGAACACAGATACACATGCATTAGTTTGGTAGTTCGATTTCTATTCTTTTGGGTAGGTAACCAGATGTGGCATTGCTGGATCATATGGTAAGTTTTTCTCAGTCTTCTGAGTATCCTCCATACTGTTTCCCAAAGTGGTTACACTAATTTGCAATCCCACCAGCAGTGTATTAGAGTTCCCAATTCTCCATATCTTCCCAAGCATTTTTTTTTTGTTTGTGTTTTGAATGATTGTCATTCTAGTTGGAGTTAGGTGAAATCTTAAGGTAGTTTTGATTTGCATTTCTCTAATTTCCAATGATGTTGAGCATTTTTTATACATTTATTGACCATTTGAATTTTTTCCTTTGTGAAGTGTCTACTTAGTTCACTTGCCTATTTTTTATTAGGTTATTTGTTTTCTTAGCAGTGTGTTTCTTGATTTCTCTGTATATTCTGGTTATTAGCCCTCTGTGGGACAGCTATTCTCATGTTGTTATATTTTCAGCCTTTTATTGTTTTCTTTTATGACTAACCAATAGTTTGAAATTTGTTTTTAATCTAGAAGCCAGTTACTTATAAAAATATCAAGTTATGCTTGCATAGTACTGGCAGGTCCACACTTCCTCTGAATGTTGTAAGGGAAAATTTATGAACCTAAAAGGCAAGAAAGATGAGGCACAGTTGGTAGGAACACAAAGAGATCTGATGAGTCATTATAAAGGCAATCATGTGGGAGAACCCAATATAGCCATCTAGAATTGGTCCTTTCTCAAATGCATTTGAAGGCTGTGAGATTTTAAACAGAAAGAAAAGCAAAGGAGAAGGTTACAGCAAACTTGTTAAAATTGCATTGATTCAAAAGAACCCAGGTGATGATTGGTAGTCAGTTGCTTATGTTGTGCATTCCAGGTATAAATTGCAATAAAATGTAACCAGTTTTTGCTAAAGTTTTGCTATCTTTATGGCCTCAGATAATTTCCAGAAACCTCCCACCCCTGACCAAAATTATCTCAGCAATTGTTGTCTCCTGCCTCATGTTTTCCTGGGCTATTTTGTGGCCTTGATTTTATATGTGTGTGACATTTTAAATTCTTTCTCCAATCCTTCCTTGATTGTTTTATCATAACTGTGGTAATCTCTGGCTTGTGGCAACATAAATTTAACCCATCTCAATTTTAAATATCCTTTGTCTCATTGATTTTTCATGTTCCATTTTTTCCTTATGAGAATTCTGGTTATCGAATTTAGATTGTACCTCTAAATCCAGGATTACTTTATATCAAGAATTTCAACTAATTACCTCTGTAAATACCCTATTTCCTAACAAACTTGCAATTATAGCTTCTATACAAGACATGAATTCTTGGAGGAAACTCTTCAACCCATAATGAGTTTGTGATGGGGGGGATCTTGAAGCAAAAAATAAGATACTAAAAATTTATAGATTCCAAGACATCATAGCTTATAAAAAGTATCATTATTTGATTCACATACCACTAAGAAATATAAACATTATGAATTTTTATTGCAAAGCACGATCATTTGTAATATTCAACTGATTTTATAAATATCTGTGAAAAATACATGTCTTGGGATCAATGAAATACAATGATAATATAAATTTATAAATAGATTATGTGGCAACCACAGAAATTGAGTATAAATTTTAGGAAGCTATTATTTTTTTTGGCTGGGGAGTTTGTGTTTACCAGGTTAAGCAAAGTGCCAAGTTAGCTTACATTTCCATAGATTTTTTTCTCTTCTCCTACTTCAAATGTATAGTGTTCTTAGGCTTTCAAGTTTCATACGACTGCTACTATTTTTTCACTGTATTCATTACACCTTCTTTGCTTAAGCATTACTAATCCCCCTTTTTCAGGCTAAATCTGCCCATGTTTATTGACACACATGCTGCTGGCATGATACTAAAGGCAATGTAGTACAGTAGATACAAGGTCAGTTTGCATCTTGGCTCTACACCACTTACTAAGTTTAACAACTCTTTTCATGAGCCACCTCATCACATATGGGCTTGTTTTGCTCATCTATAAAGCAGAATGGTAGCCAACCTATCCCAAAGACTGTATTGTGAACCTTCCAAATGCTTATGAGAGATAAAAGTGCATATACACCACCTCCTATGTACAAAGTCTATTGTAATTTTTGGCTATTATTAAATATCAATGTGATAGGATAGCTTAAGTTTATTCATGATATTATACAACATATTAATGGTTATTAGAGGCTTAAAACGAGGCATTTAATCAGATTTTGTAAAGCTCAACTTTACTGATATGCTAAAAGAAAAAATTTTCCTTGGGAGGGAAACTTTTAGTATTGTAGAAATCGTATCTTGTAGGTGTCTACACTAAATTAATGATCTTGAAGCCAGGCTTTGGTGTTGCATGCTTGTAATCCCAGTATTTGGGAGGCTGAAACAGGAGGATAGTTTAGGTTCTAAGCCAGCCTCTGCTGTTTAGTGAGGCCCTCTGCAACTTAGTGAGACCCTGTTTCCAAATAAAATATAAAAATAAAAATTCCAAACAAAATATAAAAATATAGATGTGGGAGTATGGCCTGGAGGTAGAAAGCCCCTGGGTTCTATCCCCAGTACCATAAAACAAAGCAAAACAAAAAGTTAATGATCTTGATACATATAAGCATTTCCCAGTTTTCCAAATAGTGATTCAGGAATTTTATTCATGTTTGAGTCATGGAAGAATGAAATGTTTAAAAGTGAAAATATTGCAAGAGAAAGACATTTAATACTCAGTAGCATTGAACTATCTTTTCTTAGTTTAATTTTATTCCCTAAAAACATCCAGTTTATTTCTTTATATTTTAAATGAATAAAACTGTCTCAAGCCTAAATTATAATAAAATGTGTTTCAAATGTAAAAAATAGTAATGTTGAAGTCTTGGAACAATGTACCATACATTTGAGTGATGATACATTTTTCAAATATATTTTATGATATTTCAAGTACATCCATGATATTGTTTATTCTCTAACATTTACTAGGTAAATGTCTAAATTGTGAATTATGAATTTTTCTAATAAGACAATGAAAGATATCAAATAAAAATAAAAATAAATAATATTCATTCTATAATAATTTAAAAAGATTATTAAAATGAGTTGCTTCATTTTTCTTTCTAACCATTTGCAATTATTTTGTCAACCTTAATTATCTTTCCTTTGTGTGTGTATATATATATACATATATATATACACACACAAATATACACAAATGTATATATACACAAATATACACAAATATATATACACAAATGTATATATATACATATATACACAAATATATGTGTATATATATACACAAATGTATATATATACACACATATATATACAAATATATATATATACAAATAATTTGTGTAGTATCTAAACATCTATATCTCTTCTCCAGTGGGCATATATGAAACATTATGTTTCAGAACACCTTAAATATTTTTTTTCTTATTTCATGAACAAGTGATCACAGTTATAAGACCTATACTTCACTGTGCCTAAAATATATTTATTTTCTTTAAAAATAACAATTATGGAGAAACTATTATAGCTTTTACATATCTATCTTACTACTTCAACTGTTAAATGTTCTATACATAATCTTCACTAAATTTACTTAACATAGTAGCAGCCCTAAAGGAAACATTTTTGTACATATTTCTGTATTATTCCAATCTACTTCACATTTATTGTCTTCTTTCTGAATTCTTTTACTCAGGGTATCTTACAATTGGACTTTCATCAGTGAAACGAAAAAAAGGAAACTATTTACTTGAGACAATCAAGTCAATTTTTGAGCAATCCAGCTATGAAGAACTGAAGGAAATTTCAGTAGTCGTTCACCTAGCCGATTTTAACTCATCCTGGCGTGATGTCATGGTACAAGATATTACACAGAAATTTGCCCATCATATCATTGCAGGAAGATTAATGGTTATACATGCTCTTAAAGAATATTACCCGATCCTGGACGGTCTTAAAAGAAATTACAATGATCCAAAAGATAGAGTCAAATTTCGTTCCAAGCAAAATGTAGATTATGCTTTTCTGCTTAATTTTTGTGCCAACACTTCAGACTATTATGTGATGCTTGAAGATGATGTTCAGTGTTCCAAAAATTTCTTAACTGCCATCAAGAAAGTCATCACATCCTTAGAAGGAACTTACTGGGTAACTCTTGAGTTCTCTAAGCTTGGCTACATTGGTAAACTCTATCATTCTCATGATCTCCCTCGTTTGGCACATTTTCTATTAATGTTTTATCAAGAAATGCCTTGTGATTGGCTATTGACTCATTTTCGGGATCTCTTGGCTCAGAAAAATGTGATCCGGTTTAAACCGTCTCTCTTTCAGCACATGGGTTATTATTCGTCATACAAAGGAACTGAGAATAAGCTGAAGGATGATGATTTTGAAGAGGAGTCATTTGACATCCCGGACAACCCCCCTGCTAGTCTATACACCAACATAAATGTGTTTGAAAATTATGAAGCAAGCAAAGCTTACAGTATTGTGGATGAGTACTTTTGGGGCAAAGCACCTTCAACAGGAGATGTCTTTGTTATTGTCTTTGAAAAGCCAATTATAATTAAAAAAATTAAAGTGAATACTGGAACAGAAGATCGGCAAAATGACATTTTGCATTATGGGGCCCTATACGTTGGAGAAAAACTTATGTTTTCCAAACATGAGAAAGAATGTACTTCTTACTTAAGACTAGGGGAATTCAAAAATGGAAACTTTGAAATGTCACAGGTGAATCAAATAATTCCATTTGATATACAGTGTTTGAGGATACTTGTTACCAAAACACAAAAGGAGTGGCTGATTATTAGGAGTATTAGCGTTTGGACCTCTTAACCAATTAAATCAGTGTGTTCACTTCCTGAAGCAGGTCTTCTGTTTTCTTTTTTGCTGTCTTCCTTTTTTGCTACATTTGTCCTTTGGAGGGAAAGAAGTGGACACTGTATGTTAAAAGAAAAGTTAACCATCTTGGCAGCTTTGGTTTCCACTATCAATACAGTTTTACTCTGATACACACATTGTATTTATTTTCCTTTCTGAGGCTAAATATCATTCTTTAGTTACTGCTAATTTCCTTTGAAATTTTAAGTATTCTTCACTTCACAGTTTGAACTGATTGTCAAGAATGACATGAAAGATTTAAAATGAGAAAATTTTATTGGTTGGTGATTCTTGGAAAATGTTGCCAACTATATATACTTTTTCAAGAATTGATAATTTGTTATGTTTTCAGATAGCTTTGTATTACAAATTTGTGTGAATATACAGTTGGTTAGAATTATATTCTGGTTTATTTTTCTTGTATATTTAGGTTTTCATTGACTTCTGTACATCTACATTGAATATCTCCTCATAGAAATGGTGTCTTTACAACATTTTTTGTGTATAAGTAGGGCTATGGAAAAAGGAAAAAAAATACTTAAAATTATCTTTCCCCTGATTATTTATATGAAATGGAATATTGTTCATTGTTTCAAAAACATTTAATTGAGCATTTATTATTAAATAAATTTTCTGTGGGAAAAAATCTTTTTCTAATTTCCCTTTTACAAAGTAAGCAAGCTTAATATTTTCAGAATTTATTTGGCACCTGTACTATTTGTATGTATGTTTGTTTGTTTGTTTGTTTTTTAATAATCAGTACTAGGGATTGAACTATGGGGTAATTCTACCTCCAGGCTACACCCCCAGCCCTATTGTTTGTTCTTTATTTTGAAATAGGGTCTTGCTAAGTTTTGGAGGGCCTCACAAAGTAGCTGAGGCTGGCTACAAACCTGTGATCCTCCTGTCTCAGCCTTCCAAGTACTGGGATTACAAGCATGCGCCACCATACCCAGTGGTACCTGCATTAAAAAAAATAGAAAAGACCTATAGTTTATTTTTAAATACTTTTCTGTATATGTGAAACATTTTTTAAAATTGATTTTATATGTTTTGTAAAATCCATGACTACAATTTCTGTAATGTATCATATTTCTTTGGGGAGTTTAAAGATAAACATACAAAGTAAAACCCTAATAAGATTAGTTGATTTTATATAGTTAACAAGCTATTTCTTAACAAACCTAAATGAAGAAATCTTCAGTTCTGATAACTACAAAATGTTCTTTCCCTTGTATGAAATTGCTCTTCACAAAAGATATGTTTCTGGTTCTCTCTTTGCTAAGTAGATCTCAGATAATATGCTGTGCTCTTTTGAAATACCAAGTATATTGTTTATAGAATGTATTATTATGCTGTGAAGTAATCTTGAAGTGCTCTGATAATTTTTATAGTATGTACACCCAAATAGAAAACAAACTTGACTAAATTTTTCCTATTAGGACTAGACAGTTGTGTCTCTATCATACCTTTAAAATAATCCAGGAGATCCTAGTACATTCTGAAAATATTTATTTTGTCAGAAGATCTTGAGCTTTTCTAATTTCTCCTTTTTTCTTTTCTTTCTCTTTTTCTTTTCTTTCTTTTCTTTTTCTTTCATTATTCTTTTTTTTTATATTTTGATGAGCAGCAAAGATGGGAAGGGTTCATCATGAAGATAAATGGATGGTGTTTCATATATGTTCATGGGAAAATTCAAATGCATGTTTATATATATTTATCTGTGTTTACATATATGAAGATTAGATATGATAGTAAGAAGAAACAGGTTAACTTTTTGCTCTCCCTTTCATCCTGAAAAGAATGCTTCGATTCAGTGATATGATATAGTGCAAAAAAGATTAGAAAATTTTTATTTTATTCATTCTACCAAATCAGTTAAATTAGAAACTCAGTTGAGAAATTGAAAACTTTTGCTCTTTTCATCACAAAATAGCTATGTGTATTTTCTTTGTACACATGTAAAATAGTATTGGATAAAGACAATATATAAAAGTAAATATTATTTTGTGGGACATCCAAGTTTTAAAGTTATTAAGAAAATGTTTCCATTTTCTTAATAAATTATGTTTACTTTGATTCAGAGAATAATTGGCAGATACTGAATATTCTGTTTCCCTGATTTTTCTTGTCATCTTTTGTTAACTGGATAGTTGTATAAAATTTTACTCACATCTCACAACTTAAATATAACATTTTTCTGCACTCTCAATGAAAAAGTTGTATAATTATATTCCAAACACTCAAATTATCGAGACTTGGACTCATGAAATGAGTTCTAGACTTTACATATTCTGGGAGTATGTTTCCAAAGACCATCTAGTGGCATACATTCACTTCTGGATATGCTTTTTAGGAAAGATGGAAGAAAGAGGAAAATTATATTTTTACTAGAAAATTATTAGTACAAATATGACCCAAATAAGTCGTATTTCATCTTTAAATTCTTCCATCACTAAAATTAAGATTAAATGAGCTAGCCAATCACCTAAAGAGGCCGTTATGTTTTCTTTACTAGTAGAAACTGTGTTAACCAACTTTCTAATGGAAAGATTGAGAATGACAAGAAAAGCTTCTCCACTAAGGGTAAAATCAGATTAAACATTCTTTACATGGCTCAGTGTTTCATTTCCTATATTTAAGAACTCTATATGGCTGTAGTTAACTTATCTCAGGCATAGAGCCCAAAATATAACAATTAGGTTTGGGTTTGATTTGTTATAAAGCATTATGTGATATGAGCGTCCTCTTTGCAGGAAATGTATGTAATTATATGTCTGTATATGATATATGAATCTGTATTTTAGATTTATATATCATATAAGTTTTACTGTGTTTGTATGTATTATATACACATGTTTGTTTAAAATATCAGCTGAAAAAGACTGAAATCATAAATAGCAGAGTTATTCATTGCCATGAAAATAAGATGCTGACAAATTTCAAGCCCAAAAATGTGTGCATCTAAGATTTGTATAAAAGTTTAAGCTAACTCAAAGGCTTATTTACGCTTAAAATTCTCCTTAAAGGAGACTTTCCAATACTTATGCACATCAAAGTAAAGCTTCTCATAAAAGCACAATAAAATGTGTAAAATATAAACATTTGGAAAACACACATTTTTAGCAGCAATAAGTGTTGATATAAAAATGCACATAAAAAGTGTTAATATAAACATTTTTACATTCTCGTTGGAAACCATGGCCTTGTGAAATTTATATAGAAGATATTTCTAGGTTTTAAAAGCATAATTTCATAACCACTATGTCATTTAGATCTATTTCTTTCATATTGCTATTTTTATAAGACTTGAATACTTCATTCCTTTTTTTATTTTTCAACTTTTATTGTTTGGTAATCTCAAAAAACTTTGTTTGAAAGAAACTGTCTCTTGTTTCATTCTCTTCTTTCTATCCAAACAAAGCGATTATTTTAAACTGGGAGGGGGAGTTCATAAAGAAAGATATTATAAAGACAAAAATCATTTTTCAAAATTACTTTTTCTACTTACTGTGCTTCCCAAGTTCTATAAACTATTTTCCCATGTGATATCAATATCTACCCATGAGCTATATTTGAACACTGCATTTCTTACCGGGACAATATTCTTTGGGAATGTTTATGAAGTTATCATAAAAATCAGGCTGTTTAATAATGAGATATGCATGAAGCAAACATTTACGGATTATAACATATGATGTGGGAGGGAAAGGACTCTTCTAGATACCCTTTTATTGTGCTTCATTCAGTATTTTCTTTAGAATATGACAGCCAAGATTAAGACTGAAAATACTACATTTAATGACCTGAAACAGTTTAATTCTTTTTCTTTGCCTTCTAATACATCCACTAATGAAATATTACATTTATTTTTATCATACAGCCCACACTCAAATTTTATGATAGAATATACTGGTAAAATTTTGATTTGCCATTCTGTAAATATACACCAGAGGCTTGTTTTTTCTTTCCATTTGTTTGGGATTTTGGCTAAACTGGGGATGGGATCTAGGGCTTCCTATAGCTAGTCAAGCTCTCTACCACTGAGATATATCCCCAGCTCTCAATTGACTTTCTGAAATTTTCTTTATAAGACAATATTTATCTCCTGCAAATTTTATACTGTTTATTTTGACCCATGATCTAGATCTTGATTCTGATAGCAATGTTTTATAGGAGTTTCCAGCTCTGTGATTTCTTCTTTGATATGCATACATTTTTATCTTTACAAAAGATATAGCAGAAAATTTATGTAGTTCTGAGTTTAAAACCCAGTTCTGCAATTATCAGCCTCTGGGTATAAGAAAGCTTATTTAACTTCTTTGAAATTCAGTTCCTACTTATTTAAAATAGGAAACATTTTACCTGATAGTATTCTAAAAGGTAGCAATATTACCTTGCAGTTCTTTGTAAAGCTGAAAATTATATAGCATCCTTAGGCTCCCAAAATGGGCAATACAACCACAGGTGTGGAAGAGGGCTGTTGGAACACAATACAGATATTAAAAAAGATTTGTCACTCTGCCTTTTGTTTATTTGCTTAAAGAAGGTAGATTTCTAGAGGGTGATGAGGTTTATTTTTTGTTTTGTTTGCTTATTTGTTTGTTTTTACCTGAAAAAGTATAATAAGCCAAATAAGTTGGGAACCTCTGGAAGCACACGTAATACAGACCTTTTCTTTTTATTCATATACAAAATATATTGCCTTACAAAACACTGCAAAACATGAGAGTATTTTGAAATGATCAATAACAATCATAGAACACACTGCCCATCAGAAATGTCATCCAGCCCACCTTTTGATATTTGGTCCAAAAGAATGTTATGTAGAATTATGGGAACACCATCCTACAATTATCATATATCCTATTTTCATCATTCTGATTTATTACTTATAGAATCCAGATATAACATTTATCTTTAAATTTTCTATCATAAATAGTAATGGTCATTTTTAAGAAATTTAAATACATTTATTTTGAAAAAAAAAAGTTTTCTAGTTGCCAATTTTTTTTTTCAGAATGTAATTTTTAGAGTCAACTTCCAAAAGTCAATTAGTAGTTCTCTGGCACCTTTTTATTACTTGTAAAAGTTATCAGTACCGCCGGGCGTGGTGACGCACGCTTGTAATTCCCAGGCTTGGGAGGTGAAGACAGGAGAGTCGTGCAGGTTCGAAGCCAGCCGGGCTGGCTTAAGAGACCCTGTTTCCAAATAAAAATATAAAATAGGTCTGGAAGTGTAGCCTGGAGGTAGAAGGGCTTCCAGGAACCCCAGTACCACTAAAAAAAACAGTTATCAATACAGTTTTTAATATATGACCTGGACAATGATGTTCGAACTTTAAAACAAGCAGTTTATCTTCTGGCCTATCTAAAGTTTCAGTGTTCAGTTTCTACTGCATTGAATTTCTTCTTTGTTCAGTTTCAAATTACTTGGTAGAATCCAAAATATGAGAACGAAATGCATTATCATTTCAGTTCTTGTTCTTTATTTTTGTTTGCTTTTAACATTTTTAAGTATTCTGAAGACAGAAAATATCCTTCTATAGTTCTTTTAAAACTATGTTATTGGAGCATTAAATATACATCATAAAGAGGTTCAGAGTGATAGACACACATGCCCACAGCACTTGGTGTTTCCCTCCAGATTCCACCCTGTTCTCTCCCCCTCTCTATACATATTATTGAGATTGGAATTGATAACTTTATATATGTACGGAACACTAGCTGAACTGTTTTTCATCAAGTCTCCCTTTTTCCATACTTACTGCCCTTCCTAAATTTCCTTCCTCCAGTATACTGGTAGTTTTCCTCTTTATCTAAAATACCTTTTGTTTCCCAATTTCTGTCTAGCTTCCAAATATGAGAGAAAGCATATAACCCTTCACTTTCAAAGATAAGCTAATCTCACTTAGCATAATATTGCAAAGGACATAATTTTGCTCTTTATGGATAAGTTAAATTTATTGTGTGTGTGTGTGTGTGTGTGTGTGTGTGTGTGTGTGTGTGTGCGCGCGCGCATGCGCGTACGCACGCTACTGAGGAAGTAATTCTACCTTCGAGCTACACCCCCAACCTATTTTTCTTTATATTTTATTTGGAAACAGGGTCTCACTAAGTTGCTGAGAGCATCACTAAGTACCTGAGTCTGGCTTCAAACTTGTGCAATCCTCCCAAGTACTGGGATTACAAATGTGCGGCGCCTAACTTAAATTTCATTGTGTTTATATACCACAGTTTCACTAACCATTCTTCTGTTACAGACACTTAGGCTGGTTCCATAGTTTGGTTATTTTGAATTGATTGTGCTGCTATAAACAAAGATATGCATGACTATGTTGGAAATCATAATATTCTGACTTCAGTTCCTTTGGAAAGAAACGCAGAAGTGGTATATAACTGGGTCATATGGTGATTCCATTCTCAGTCTTCTGATCCACACTGATCTCCATATCTATAGTAACTACTCATCTGCAATCCCACCAAGAGTGTGTAAGTGTCCCTATTTCCCCACATCCTTGCCAGAATTTATTGTTGTTCTTATTTGTGATTATTGCTATTTGAATTGGAGTTAGATGGAACCAATATAGTTTTGGTTTATATTTTCCTGATTGTGAATGATGTTGAATATTTTTAAATAGATTTATTGGCTTTTGTATTTCTTCTCAGAAGCATCTAGTCAGTTCAATTGCCCTTTTTGATTGAGTTATTTGTTTCTTCGGTGTTAGGTGCTTTTTTTTTAAAGTTCTTTGGATATGCTAGATATTAGTCCTTTTTGAGTGGAATATCTGGCAAAGATTTACTCTGATTCTGTAGGTTCTTTCTTCAGACTTTTGTTTTCTTTGCTTCATAGAGGCTTTTTAATTTAATGCCATCTCACTTATTGAACTTTGGGGGTCTTACTATGGAAGCTTCTACCAGTGTCAGTATGTTGGAGAGTTGGTCCTATACTTTCTTCTAGTAATTGCAAAGTCTCTGATTTTGTCATGTAGTGAAATTGCGGCAGCATTACATATATATGTATGTATCACATACCGATAAATCACTCTGTATATGTATATGTACATGTGTATATATATAATTCTGTTTATGCATGCATATATATTTTAAAATGGTGTACGTGCATATGTGTATGTATATACAAATACATATGCATATATATTTGTATGTGTGACTATATCCACATAAATAATTATATTATGAGTGGGTATATAAAAACACAGATAGTGAGGGGGAGAAGCAGAGAAAAGTGCATCCTTAGAGAAAGTGCATCCCTAGAGAGGTGCATAGTTTTTGGTCTCCCCATCTCAAATATTTTTGTTTTAAGTTTCCTAACACAGTGTCCTCGTGGTTGTGTTCTCCTTATGAACTTGCTTTTGACTGTATGTCCTCACTCACATGTATATATGACATCTTTTGAAAATCATAACATATTAAAGGCTTTTGAACAAATTTTTGGATTTTTATATTCCTAAAGAGCTTTTTTTTTAAATTATCTTGTCAAAAAAAGGAATTGCCTTTCAGAACTTCAGGTTTCTATTATTTTTATGTACATTCCTTAATGTTTGAAGGTTAAATTATCAGTTACAAGAGTCTCTAAATATAAAAACACTAAGATAATAAGATTGCCATTCTAATTGTAGTTAGGTGAAATCTCAGGATAGCTTTGATTTGCATCTCTCTGATTGCTAATGATGTTGAATATTTTTTCATACATTTATTGGCCATTTAAATTCCTCTTTTGTGAGGGATCTATTTAGTTCACTTGGCCATTTTTTGTATACTTAGCGGTGAGTTTCTTGAATTTTCTGTAAATTATAGATATTAGTTCTATCAAAGAAATAGTTGGCACATTTTTTTCTCCCATTCTGTTGGCTCTCTGTTGAGGTTCTTGTTAGTTTCCTTTGCTGTGCAGAAGCTCTTTAGTTTAATACAATCCCACATATTGATACTCCTTTTAATTCCTTGTGCCTTTGGTGTCTTGTTGAAAAAGTTTTTACCTGTGCCTGTGTGTTGAAGTGTTGGACCTTTGCCCTCATCAAGGAGCTGCAAGGTCTCTGGTCTGATTTCCAAGTCTTTGTTCCATCTTGAATTGACTCTTGAGCAGGGTGATAAAGTGGGGTTTATTTTCATTTTTCTGCATATGGTTCACCAGTTTTGCCAGCACCATTTGTTGAAAAAGCTATCTTTTTTACAGAACATGTTTTTGACCCCTTTGTCAAAAATCAATTGGCTGTAAGTGTGCAGATTTGTTTTTAAGTCTTCTATTTCACTATCTTGGCCTACATGTCTATTTTTGTTCCAGTACCATGCTGTTTTATTACTATGGCTTTGTCGTATATTTTGAAGTCAGGTACTGTGATGCCTCCTGCATGATTCTTGTTGCTGAGAATTACTTTGGCTATTCTGGGTCTTTTGTTGTTCCAAATGAATTTAATGACTGATTTTTCTATGTCTGTGAGGAATGACCTTGGTAATTTAATGGTTTATTGCACTGAATCAGTATATCAATTTTAGAAGAATGGGCATTTTGATGATATTTATTCTGCCTATACAAGAACATGAAAGATCTTTCCATCTCCTTTGATTTTTCTTTGATTTCTTTTTCAATGGCAAACCTCAAAACACAAACAACATACAAATGCTGGCGAGGATGTGGCAAAGTGATAACTCTAATACTGGGTAGGATTGCAAGTTAGTGCAACTACTTTGGAAAAAGAATGGAAACCAAACTACCAAACTAATGAATATGTCTCTATGTTCATAGCTGCATAATTCACAATTGTCAAACTATGGAACCAGCCAAGTTGTTCATCAACAAATGAATGGATTACAAAACTATGGGATATATACACAATGGAATTTTACTCTGCCATAAAGAAGAAAAAAATACATCATTTTTGAGGAAATGGATGAAACTGGAGAACATTATGTTAAATGATATTAGTCACAAAAAGTGAAATATTGGATGTTCTTCCTAATATGTTGAAACTAGGAAGAAAAAGCGTCATAGAAAAAACTCTAGATGAAGACGGAGAAGCTATAGATGAGCAAATAAGGTGACCAAACTGAAAGATATAGGAAAGAGGAAGAGGGAAATTTCATAATGTACATGATACACATTCACAAACATATCCAAGCCAATCACTAAGCCAAACATAAGAGAGAGGGGGAGAGGGAGGGAATAGGGTGGGAACTGAGAAAAGGCTAAACAAGTGATGTGAGCATGTATGCCTACAATCTTGTAGCCCAATAAGATGCATAACTACAATGCACCATTAAAATTTTTAAAAGAAAAAATAGTAAGATCACATTTTCTCAGAATTCTAGTCCCTTCCATTTACTGTTCTGTTCCTCATGCTTGTCCCAGATTAAAAAACAAACATATTTGGGACGAGAGTAGTTTTTTGATTGAATTATTGCTTCACCTTTGAATTTTACACTGTCTTTATACTTTATTGGATGACTTATTTGCCAGTAAGCTAAGTGCATTATTAAATGAAAATGATAGCTAGCCGTAGTGGAACATTTCTTCTCTTCAATCCTAGTACTTGAGAGGGTGAGAAAGAAGGATCACAGATTTGAGGCCAGAATGTGGTAACTTAACAAGACTCTGCTTCAAAATATATATAAAAAAAAACATAAAATAGTGCTGGTGGCGCAGAGTTAGAATGCTCCTGAGTCTAATTCTCAGCACCACTAAAAACAAACAACAGCAGAACAAAATCATATCATTTGCAAGAAGATGGAAAGTCCTTGAGAACATTATGTTAAGTGAGAACAGCCAAGCACAGAAGGAGAAGGTACATATGTTTCCTCTAATATGCCCAAACTAGGGAACATAGAGGATACCACTGGGACTCCAGATAATGGAGGGGAAATATCAGCAAAGTTTGAATGGAAAGATAGGAGAGGAGGAAGGCTGAACTTGATTAATGAGGGTCTACATCCAAATATGTGTAAAATTATGAATATGGCATGGTTTCCCTGGACAATCATTGGTGGGAGGGGGGAGAGAAAACGGAGGCAGTGTGGAGAGGGCACCAAGTATAGTTTAAATGTATACCATTTATGTTCAATAAAAATTTTGTTAATAATAAAAGCAAACAAGAACAAATGATACTTATATTTTATATTCTCAAAAATTACAATCACATTAAAATGTAACAAGTTCATATCTTTGTTTCTTACTGGATTAAAAGATGTACTCTAACTTTTTAAAACGGGTAAGAAAAAGATACTCAATATTTTTTCTATTAAGTAAAAATTTCTATAAGATACATGATCATTAAATATAATATGCAAGACATAGCCACTTTAGTAAGTTTTATGAAAAATGTCAGTGAGTAAACTCTACTCAGAAACTTCATTTATAATTTCCATAATACTGTGTATTATAATAGCCTGAAATGCAATAGACATTATGACCTATATTCATTCTGTCCAAATATAAGTAACTATAATTTGGGTATATAAAATGATGAAAAAAAGCAATGATACATGACGTGATAGAGTACAAAATATGCATAATTAGAAACTGACACAAAATAATTAAAATATTTAATTTATGGTACAATCAGGGAGTAAGACATTTTTTCTTTAACCCTGTCACTCACTTTATTATCTGCCCTTAAGATAACTAAAATTTATACAGAGATATACTGCAACTCCATTTTCAATTGCCAAGGTTTTAAACTTCATTGGAAACAAGACGTTTAAAATTTGCTTTTATTGTAATTTCATGTGAGTCAGTTTTCTTGTTGAAGAATAACATATTGTTTTTCTTACAATATATTCCCCCAAATATTAGGAAAAAAACCATTTAAGTGTGAATATGCCAATGTCAGTCTAGGTATTCTGTCTTAGGAATGGGGGAAAGGGGAAGTGGGGTTGGGGCCCACCAAGTGCTATGTGCATATATGTCATTGTCAACATGTCAGACTATGATGTGAAACTATATTGCTCCAGTACAGTGCACCAATTAGAGATTATATTTCACCAATAAAAGCACATAAAAAGAAAAATCATTTAAAGTAGTACAATACTCCATGTAGTTTATTTATTTAAAAGAAATGCTATTTCCCAATCATTTTAAACATATTAATTTCTGTCATGTCTAAATACTGTTATTTCACATTATTTACTTAACTTATCAATAATTGAAAATATGGTTCCAAAAGTTAAACGAACCTTCTGTATCCTTTCATCATTGCCCATTCCTATATCTGGATTTGACTCAGTATTGCACTTTTAATCTTAAAAATTGTGTGCTATCTAACACTTTAGGAGCACATGAAATGGTATCAATAGTTGACAAGCGTTATTATTAACAGATAACAATTTAATAATGTATAACTGCAACCCATATTTATATTTATACATTCTCTCTTTTTATATATTTTGTGTCAATTTTTGAATTATAATATTTTCCCTGCAAATTACTAAAACATTAGAAAATAATAACTTATGGCAAGGATTAAACCTCTTAAAAGTTCACTTTCTTGATTCAGAAATCAGCCTGACAGTTATTTTTAAAAGTGCAAACAATCTCTACTAAAATAATGAACAAAACAATTTTCCTAAGTGAAAATATCTATATCCTTAGTTCAGTGCTGAGTTATAGTAAAAAAACAGTAACTTTTGAAATAGCCTTAAATCTAATTAATGCAATTTAACATTTACGTTTTATTTACTTTTTCTGAGTATTGAAACCAGGTGTCTCACTCATGCTAAGCACAAACTCCACTATTAATCTACACCTGCAGCTGCCCAATTTTAACATTTATTTTTAACATGTCTTAAGCTTCCATTTCTTATCCAGTGTAATTTGGTAATCAATCATGATCATTAATGTACTTAATCACAAAAAACTCAATTATTTAGAAAAAACTTTTGGAAAACTTGTCACCAGTCATTAAAAAGCTTTCCAAGAATTAACTATGTACATGAAAGTACTTATAGGCTAATGGTTAGAGATATGTTCAGTTAAATATATAGACCCGAAAATAAATATATATTTATATGTATCTGTATATACATATGCACACATTTATAGATATATTTTTGCATATACATTTTACATACATAAACATATCCTATACATACCTGTGTATATACATATATATGTGTATATATATATATTCTGTGTATATACAATCTACATACATAAACATATCATATATATACATGTTTATATGTTGGTATAAAAATATATGTATATATTATACATATAAATGTTGTATGTACATGTATATCTCCATTAACTCTGTTGATTTACTATAGACAACATTATAGAGAAAGTTAGTGAGAAAACTATTTAGCATTTTTCTAACAATCTATCCCATGACTGTTGGTGATATACTTATTTCAATTATTGTGTAAGGAGAGTTTGGTGAGCATCACGATGGGTAAAGGTAAGAACAAGAGAGATGTTACATACAGGAGATAAGAGGTGCAGAGAAAAACTTTTAATTCATGAACTTGCCTATAACAACTTTTATTTCCTGTTGGAATTACATATTTCCATGGCTCCATATTTTAATCATTCATACCCTTCAAATTTTTATTTCAGTTAAATTTCAGAAGATAATTTAGGTACAGATCCATTGTTTATATTTGACCAAATAGGTTATTCTTATATCAAATTCCAGATTAGACCCTAATTTCCATTATCTTGCCATTTTACTAAATGAATAAACTTGGGGTTTTTATGGGGGGTTGGGGTTTTTTTGGTTTTTTTGTTTGTTTTTTGTGGTGCTGGGGGTGGAACCCAGGGGCCTTCTACCTCCAGGCTATACTCCCAGTCCTATTCTATATTTTATTTGGAAATAGGATCTCACTAAGTTGCTGAGAGCCTCACTAAGTAGCTGAGGCTGGCTTTGAACCCGTGCGATTGTACTATCTCAGGCTCCCAAGCACTGGGATTACAAGCGTGCGCCACCACGCCCGGCTAATAAACTTGCTTTTGCCATGAGATGAACTACAATAAGATTTCTGAACCAAATTGGTATGAATGAATATGTCATAAATTTCATATCAAATTGATATGAATTGCAAGTGCCCTTCTACTTAAAGCAAGCTGAACTGATCATCTTTGAAACATATTTTAAACATTTTTTCTTTTTTAAATACTTTGCATTATAATCTCAAATCACAATGTAATCATAGTGATCATGACCATAAATTCACATAGAACTTGATAAGTTTCCCCCTAGCTCCCATCCCCCACGTTCACCATTTAGGATATTGAGATTGACATTGGTATTCTCACGTACATACATAATGTCAGTGGAAGTGTTTCCTTCATTCTTTCTTTCACTCTCTTCCCATTTTCCCCTCCAAAGCCATCCCCCCTTTTCCACTGGAGTTTCTTCATCATTATCAAAAGTCCCTCTTATATTTCAGTTACTTCCAGCTTCTACATATTCGAGAAACATATGACCCTTCACTTTCTATGTCTGACAAATCTTGCTTGATGTAATGTTCTCCAGTTCCATCCATTTTCCTGCATATGATATCATAATTTTGTAATCCATTCACCTGTTTTTGGACACCTGCGTTGGTCCTATAATTTTGCTACTATAAATTTTACTGCTCTACATATGGATATGCATGCATAACTATAATATTCTGAATTCAGTACCTTTGAAAAGATACCGAGGCGCAGTATAGCTAGATCATAAGGTGGATCCATTCAGTTTCCAGAGGAATCTCCACAGTGATCTATAGAAGGTTTACTTATCTGCAATCCCACCAACAGCATAGAAGAGTTCCTATTTCTCATATCCTCACCAGCCGTTTTTGTTGTTTGACTTCTTGATTATTGCTATTCTGATTGGAGTTACATGGAGTCTCAGTGTAGTTGTAATTTGCATTTTCCTTATTGATAATGATGAACATTTTTCATGTATTTATTGGCCATTTATATTTCTTCTTTTGTAAAGTGCCTACTTCAACTTCCCATCTGGGTTATAGGTTTTTTTTAGTGCTAAGTCTTTCAAGTACTTTGTATATTCTAGATATTAATCCTGTATCAGAGGTTTATCTGGCAAAGATCTCCTATTTTTGAGACTCTCTCTTTAACTTCTAGATTATTTCCTTTAATGAACAGATATTATTTAATGTTGTCTTATTTATTAATTCTCTTTAAATTTCCTGATTTGGGGTATCTTATTAAGGAATTTTCTATCTATATTTATACGATGGGATGTTGAACCTACACCTTCCTCTAGTAACTTCTAAGTCACTGGTCTAATTTCCAGATCACTGAGTTGAATCTTGTGCAGGGTAATAGGTAGATATTTTATTCCATTTTTCTACAAATTGATAACCAATTTTTCCAAAAATACTTTTGAAAAGGCTTTTTGGGGGTCTTTTTTTCCATACGAAAATTTTGACTGTTTTTTCTAGGTCTGTAAAGTATGACATTTTATTTATTTATTGTAGTACTGGCGATTGAACCCAGGGGCATTCTACCTCCAAGCTACAGCCCCAGCCCCCTTTTAATTCTTTATTTTGAAACAGGGTATCACTATGTTGCAGAGTGCTTTCCTAAGCAGCTGAGGTTGTCCTTGAACCACAATCCTCCTGTGTCAGCCTCCCAAGTACTGGAATTGTAAGTGTGTGTGCCACCACACCTGACTTGGCATTAGCTTTTTATAGGAATTGCATCAACTCTGTAGATCACTTTAGTAAAATAACCATTTTGATAATATTTTTTCTGCCTATACAAGAGCATGGGAGATATTTTCATCTTCTAAGATCTTCAATTTAGTTATTTAGTGTTGTATAATTTTTATGTAGGGGTTTTGACCTCCTGGGTTAGATTTAATCCAGGGTATTTTATTATTTTGAGCTTATTGTGAATAGAATTGTTTTCTAGATATCTTTTTCAGTGGATTTATATTTGGCATATAGAAAAGCTATTAGATTTTTTAAGACTGATATTGTATCCTAATATTTTGCTGAATTTATTAGTCAGCTCTAGAAGTCCTTTGGTTGAGGATTTTTGGGGTCTTCTAAATATAGGATCTTGTCATATGAATATAGAGATAATTTCAGTTCTCCTTTCCCTATTTGTATTCCTTTGATCTTCTCTTGCCTTATTGCTTGAATAGTCTCAAGTAGTATATTAAAGAGTGGTGATAGTGAGCATTCTTGTCCTACTCCTGATTATAAAGGGAATTTCCCCAATTTTTTTCCTTTCAAAATGATGTTGGTTTGGGACTTATTTTCTTTATGATATTGAGGTAAGCTTGTCCTATTATTTTCTCCAGTATTTTTTAACAAGAGCAGGTATTCGTTTTGTCAGATGCTTCTTCAGCATCTATTGAGATAATCACATGATGTTTGTTCTTAGTTCTATTTATGTGGTGAAATGACATATACTGGTCTGTGTATGTAAAAACAACCTTGCATTCTGGGAAGGAAACCAAGTTGGTCATGCTGTAAAATTTTCTTAACATGGTTTTGAATGTGTATTGCTAGCATTTTGTTTAGAATTTTTGCTTCTATTTTCATTAAAGGTATTGTTCTGTGATTTTCTTTTCTTGAGGGATCTTTATTCAGTTTTGAAACTGTAAGCTCAATTCTGTTCAGTAGGTCTGTAGACATAATTAAAGTGATACTATCCCTGTAGATGGAGTCAAGGTTTCCATCTCTTAATATTTTACAGAATAATTTGTGAAGTGTTGGGTTTAGTTCTTTTATAATAGTTTTGTTAAATTCATCTGAGATTTTATCTGGACCTGAACTCTTCTTTGATAGAAAACATTTTATTGCTGTTTCTATCTGTTTACTTGCTGTTGAACAGTTTAGGTTTTCTATAATCTTTTGATTCAATTTAGGTAGGTTTTGACATGCCTATAAATCTGCTGCTTTCTTCTATATTTTCCAGTTTATTAAAGTATACATTTTTTAAATGGTTTTTGATAATTCTCTGGATTTCCCCAATGTCTCTGGTGATATCTCCTATTACATTTATTATTTTATTAATTTTGTTAGATTTTCTCTTTTGGTTGTTTGCTTATTGCTTATCAATCAATTTCTTTTCAAAGGACTTGCTTTTTTAAAATTTATCTTTTGTACATTTTGGTCTCTAATAATTTATGCTTTGACTTTAATTAGTTCTCACCTTGGGATTAATCTGTTCCTGTTTTTAAGGCTGTGAGGAATGCTATTAGGTTATTTATTTCATGACTTTTTGTTTTACTTATGTGGCCACTCAGTGCTATAAATTTTCCTCTTAAAACCACCTTCAAAGTGTCCTATAGATTTGGTTATGTTGTGTCCCTATTTTTGTTTAATTCTAGAAACTTTTTTTTCTTTTCTATTGCTTTTTTTTTTTTTGGTGGTGGTGGTACTTGGGGTGGAACCCAGAGGCTTTCTACCTCCGGGCTATACTCTCATACCTATTTTATATTTTATTTGGAAACAGGGTCTCACTAAGTTGCTGAGAGCCTCACTCAGTAGCTGAGGCTGGTTTCGAACCTGTGCGATCCTCCTGTCTCAGCCTCCCAAGCGCGGAGATTACAAGCATGCACCACCACACCCGGCTCTCTTCTATTGCTTCTATGGTCCACTCTTCATTCAAAAGTGTATCATTCAATCTCCATGTATTTATGTAATTTGTTTTGGTTTTTCTGTCGTTGATTTCTAATTTAATTCCATCATTATGTGAAATGCAAGAAATTATAATACTTTTTTTTAACTTGCTGGTACTTTCTTTATGGCCCAGAATATGATTTACTTTGGAGAATTTTCCATGAGCAACTTCTGAGAAGAATGTACATCCGCTTTTGTTGGTTGAAATGTTCTTTATATGTATATTAGGTCCATTGGATTACCGTGTTCTTTAAGTCCAAAAAGTATTTATTCATCTTATGTCTGGAAGATAAACCTAGTGGTGTGAGAGATGACCAACTCAATTTAGTGTAGATAAAATTATACATTATCAACCAGCATACCAGAGTATAGTAGATGTTAAATAAGTAGTGTTGATCTGACATATTACTAAAAAGAGCTATTATATGTAACTCTTTTAAAGAAAATGACATTATCTTTATATCCTTTATATCCACATAATTGTTTATAATATTATAAATGTAAATTTTATTATCATAAAATTTTTATAAATATATAAATTTTTCACTATTCTGATTTGTATCAATAAATTTAGTAGAAATTTAGTAGAAATAAAATTTACACATTACTCTTAATATAAGATTTTGTATGAGACAATTTTACTTAATACAAAAAATAGCTCCCAAACCACTGCTTTATTTTATTTTATTTTAATTTCACAAGTAAATGTGATTAGTTCTGCTTTTTTAGTTACCCATGTGTTATGACACACAAAGGTAGATATTGTGATACTTACTTTTAGTGTAAAACCTTATTTTTAGTGTCGGGTAACCAGCTCTATGTACTATGTCAAAATTTCTGATTAGTTAATTTATTGGTATTTCCATATAAATATAAAGTGTAATACAAAACATTAATCATTTTATTTAAATGGCTTAACATTTGTCCATTTGATTTCAGAGTAGAATAATAACTGTATTATAAAACCACTGGAAATTTTGAGTAGTCTAAACAGAGTAAATTCAATTAGTACCTCACGACTTTTTAATAAGAACAAATAATTTGTTAAAATGGGTACATATAAAAGCCAGGCATGGTGGCACTCACTTGTAATCCCAGCATTTGGGAGACTGAGACGGTTCACAGATAGCCTCAGCTACGTAGTGAGGCCCTCTGCAACTCAGTGAGACCCTTTTTCAAAAAAAAAAAAAAATAGGACTGGTGGTGTATCTCAGAGGTAGGATCCCCCTGGGTTCCAACTTCAGTACCGCAAAAAAAAAAAAAAAAAAGAACAAGAACTATATGGTAAAATTATAGATGGATTATAATAATGATGCATTCACAGGTCTTTAAGTAGTATAGGAAGATTTTAATGTGTCAACATTCATGATCACTTTAACAGTATTTACTAAATTGACCCCCCAAATTAGCTTACATCTCTAGATCAAAAGAAAAATCAATTCATGAAAAATAGGTTTATTTTTATTGGTTATGTTAATCTACTAGATGACTAAAAATTTACCACTTGATTTAATACTCAATGAAGTTACCTATCATTCTCCCAGAGAGAATAAAAAATAAAAAATATCACATATTTGCTTTAATGAAAATAACTCCACTGCAAGAATTGCTGAGTTTTATCTGATTTGATCCATTTGAAAGGCCTAGAAAACACATTAATTTCCATATGCTAAACTTAATAAATTAATACTATTTACATAGAAATTGAGGATTCAAATCATATTAATGATTCATACTTAGTGTGGGATAAAATTCACACCCTAATTTTAGTTATAAATAGAAAAATAAAACAACTCATGCACTCTAGGTACATTTAATGGTCCAAAAAGTTGTAAACTTTTAATAAGCTATATGACCTTTTATACCGATAACAACCCCAAATCTGCCAAATTGTTACTTTAGCAATAGGTATGAAATATTTTTAGTAGAGTAACTGAATTTTTAAGTTTTAGATATTATTTTGCAATGGTTGGAAAACAACAGTAAAGTCTACAATTACATTTATGAGATTATAGCTTACATGAACTAAGTAGAGATACTTGGCGTTCCTCCAATGGTTTACTTTAATTTTTAAGTATTATATCTTTAATTATTTAACCATTCAAATAATGATTACTACAAGATATTTTACAAAATTATTACCATTGTATTCATTCCCTAATGGAACTTTCCATCAATATAACAGAAATAAATACAAATATAAACATTGTCTCTACAATTTATTATAACACATATTAAAGACCATAGGATTCTTACCAGTAGATCTGGGATGGGTCTAATACTTGGCATTTATAATATATTTTGGTTAGTACTGATGCAAGTGCTGTACAAACTACTTTTACTACCACCACATCAAATTCTTAACATGTCTCTATGAAGTAGGAAAGACTGTTATTCTACTCCGTGGAAGAGGAATACAAGAATTAGAGTTAAGGCGTCTGTTCAGGGTCACACAATAGGGATGCATCACAATTCAGACTTTGCTGGTGAAATCCTGAGCTCATATGTTCTGAACACTATTATCCTCCACCCAATTTTAAATAATTTTATTAGTACATTGAACTTACACATCGCAGTGAAATTCAAAGTCATTCAAGCAAACATACACACAGGTCTTTGTTTATTTCCTTTCAGGCCCCACCTTTCTACCCACCTGTCCTCATATGCAATAATGAGATTATAGTAATAATTTTATACATGAACTTAGTATACTTTGAACTGATTCTTTCATCATTTCTTTATTTGCCCTCCTCACTCCTCTTCCTCATTCCCTCTCACTATTCTACTGGCCACTCTTCTCAATTTTCTACTCTCTTTTGTTTATTTCCTTTATAGCTTCACCATCTGAGAGAAGATATTTGATTTGATTTGCTGAAACTGATCTTATGTACCCTAATACTCTCTAGTTTCATTCATTTTCCTACAAATGACATAATTTTGTTCTTCTGTATGGCTGAGTGAAATTCTATTATGTATATATACACCATAGTTTTGTTTTTCATTCAGCTACTGATAGAAACCTAGATTGGTTTTATGACTTGGCTACTATAAATTATGCTGCTATATAGATGGATATGCATGTACCACTATAGTATTCCACTTTTTAAAAAGTTACTGAGGAATTGAATGGATGGGTTGTATGGTAGTTTCATCCTAGTTTATTGAAGAATCTCCATACTGATTTCCATAATGGTTACACTAATTTTCACTCCCACAGTTTGTAAGAGTTTTCATTGTCCTACATTCTCATCAGTATTTATTACTGATGTTGGATAGACTCTCAGTGTAGATTTGATTTGCATTTTTCTGATTTCTAATTATGTTGAAGATTTTTTCATGTATTTATTGGCCATTTGTGTTTCTGCTTTTGAGAAATGTATATTTTTAGTTCAATTGCTCATCTTTTGATTGTGCTATTTGATTTTTTAATATGAGGGTACTTTTTGAGTACTGTATGCATTCTAGATATATACATACATCAGAGGAGTAGCTGATTAAGATTTTCTCCCATTAGTAGACTCTCTCTTTAGATTCCTGATGGTTTTCTTTGCTGTGCCATCTCATCTATTGATTCTCATTTTTGTTTTCTGAGCTTTAAGGTCTTAATTAGGAAGTCTTTTCCAGTGCTTAAATATGGAGGAGTTGCTCCCATGCCATCTCTTGACATAGTATATCTAAAACTGCATAGTTTCTAGTCTAATTTCTAAGTCTTTGATCTATCTTGAGGTAACTATTGTATAGAGTGAAGACTAAGGTCTAATTTCATCCTTCTACATATAGATATCTAGTTTCCTCAGCACTGCTTGTTGGAAAGGCTATTCTCATTCTCCCCTAATTTTTAGATAATATATTAGTATGTTAGTCAAACTGCTCATCAGTATAAATAAGAAAGCATTTTACTCATTCCCGAGCCTTACACTCAAAACATCTATGATAATTGGGAGTTTGGGGATGTCTGTGTTATTTAATTTATACTAATTGATCCTAATGGGCAGCAAACATTGAGAAGCATCATTCACTGAAAAAGGTAAAACTGTAGTAAAATTCATAAGTTTTCATTTATCCAAGTAAAAAAGATTATAGATTAGTAAGTGAGATGAAAAATATAGATTACCTTTTGTTACTTCCCATTTTTTTAGGCATTTCAATGCCATATTTGGCCTAGAAAATGGAAACTCTAGTCAATTTTCTATTGCTTTTTTGGGTTGTAGAGATTGCTATGGATGTCTTTCTATTAAATTTAGAAGTATAATGTTTAGATAACTATATAAGTAATCCTTTTTTACTATAAATCTTACCATATGCACCATATTAATTATAAACTATGTCTGCATTTAACATATTAAATATACTGGTGCTGCCTTTTTAAAGTATACAAATAAAAGAATATGGACCGTAATTCTTCAAACCTGCTACTAATTTTAAGTGGAATGCTTTTCTTTTACCATAAAGTTAAGTACACTTCAAGAAAGGAGAACAAGTTTTCAAAAGTCAACTTACCCTCCATAAATCCTCCACAAATCAGAACAAATGTCTTTCTTCATTCAGTCAAAACCAATGTAATCCAAATCTACAATTGACTTTTCTTTTTTTTTTTCAGTAACTGAGAACTTTAAAAAATGTATTTGTCAAGTTTTCAAACATCAGATAACATACAGAAAAAGCACATTGGTTTTTTTCTGGTTATTTAGAAGGTTAGAAGTTATTTGATATAGGCTTTGATTTATATTCCCACAAAAGAAATAATATGTTTACTTATAAATACCTATGAAGTGCCAGGCACCTTAGAGAAGGATATATGGATCCAAAAGAACAAAGGCGATAAACGTAAGTTATGTACATATTTCATAATTCAGATACAAAAATTCAGATACACAGACAGGCCCACACTTATACATAATTCTAAGGACTTACCTATTTCAATTCAAACTCACACATTCTCAATATAATATGACTAAAAAGAACATCTATTTAATCAAACTCATAGCTTAAAAATATAATTACCTATTCACTTTGAGATAGTTAAAGGTAGTATTTTTTTTTTTTTTTTGGTGGTACTGGGGTTTCTGGAAACCCTTCTAACTCCGGGTTACACTCCCAGACCTATTTTTATAATTTTTAAATTTGGAAACAGGGTCTCTTAAGCCAACGCGGCTGGCTTCAAACCTGCATGATCCTCCTGTCTCCGCCTCCCAAACGTGGGGATTACAAGCATATGCTACCACACCCAACTAAAGGTAGTATTTTAATAAAAACATTAAAATATAATTTTTACTGCACTGTATCTCCACCAAAAATGAAATACTTTTCTTCAAATGAAAAATACTGTCAGTGAACATTCCTCAATGCATCTGAAGGATAAAGAATGATGTGGACACAGAACAGATTGAAAGAGGTAGGCCAGGGACCTCACTCCTAGGTAAGAGCCTCACTGGACACTAGTCCACAGCTTTTATTAATTCTTAAGGGGGAAAGTTGAGGTATGGATGTTACTGCATACATGCAGAGACTGGGAGGTAAAGTTGAACTAGTGAACGTGCAGTGAGGACTAGGGGTTAAAGTCTAGCTGGGCTAGCTGGGCGTGGTGACACACACTTGTAATCCCTGCTCTTGGGAAGCTGAGACAGGAGGATCACACAGATTCGAAGCCAGCCTCAGCTACTTACTGAGGTTCTCAGCAACTTAGTGAAACCCTGTTTCCAAATAAAATATAAAATAGGTCTGGGAATATAGCCAGTAGTTAGAAGTCCCCTGGGTTTCACCCCCAGTACCACACACACACACACACACACACACACACACACACACACACAGTCTAGCTGGACTGGCTGCAGAAAAATTGCAGAAAGTCTTTGAGATTGTAGTTAGCAATAAAACCACTGAGGATGTGCAGAAGATCCTTGAGACAGTGTTTGACAGGTAGGATATTTGGTAGCAGGCACCGGCAAGAGACACGGGGACATTTACCTTGGAGTAACAGGCTGCTTTCAGAGAGTCCATCAGTCTAATCATAGCTTTCCATGACTCTTAGACCTTTCCAAAGTAAATGTTAAACTGTTCCTGGCAGTTGCATTCTTTACATCTCTTCCTTTTCCTTTTCTTTTTCTTTAGAATTTGTTCAACTAGCCAAATTCTATGTAGATGTTTTAAGGTTTGGGAGAGACCACTTCCAACAGCACAAAGCAAACATAATACAATTATTATTAATACAGAAATGGCAATTAAAGTTTGCCAAGTAGGGTGAAGCCAAAATTCAGGGTTATGCCATTGTAAGCTTTATGATAAATGTTCAAATCAGTCAGTGTTCTTATCACGCTGCTGGATTGCTGACATTATTTCTAAAATTTGACTATGAAGATAGGCTTTATCTAAGAAAACAGTGTCATGATTTTTTATTAATAATATTTATTTGATGTTCTCCCAAATATACTGTTCCATGAATGAGGAGTTACATAAATGTGTGTAAACCTCCAATCACGAATAAGAGCCTGTTTTATTTTTATAATGTCAACCTGGCTGCCTTGCTATGTAGCGGCCATTCCCAGAAGTTGTAACCTGGAATACATTTTTTGATCAATAATGTGTTGAGCATTAAGGATCATGATGACATTTATCATGACATTATTCACACAGGTGGCAGTTTGAGTGGACTCAACAATAGCTGCTGTGGTGGCAGCTGCCATTGCTAAAAGGATGATGGGAGCCACAATAAAAGCTCTGAGGATGGCCACAAAACGTTTGGTCCTGATATTAAAGACCTCCACAAGAACAGATAAGGCCTTTGAGTCTTCCCTGCCAGCTGTCATATCTGTGGCTATGTAAGGACAAGTCTTAGGGTGCATACTTAACATTGAGTCTGAATAGATAGTATGGCTGTTTAAGCAAGCCATATATGCACAGCTATTATAAGTAATATAAAAAAGGAAGTTTTCTTGAGTAATGTTAAAGTCTCCCTTGAGAAAAGAATAAGGATAGGGGGTGCAGACTTAGATAGAATGAGTTATGTTTTGGCCATAAAATTGTAATTTAGTTGTACTGGAATAATGTTGAATGCTGGTTGTCCAGATAAAGCCAAGTCTCCAAGTAGTGGACTGTCTTGACCCTCGTTCTTATTGAGGCTGGGGTAGTGACAGACCTCTATCAGCCCAGATAATGGAATCATTCCAAAACACACTTAGATGTGAGGAATGACTAGAATGGACTGCCAGTGTAGCATTATGTCTATCATGAAGCCAGGAATGAGGCCCCCAGTCTGAGATAGTAAAATTATGAATGCAAGTTATTTTTCTCAGAATTCCTCTACAGATTTCTCAGTTAACTTCTGCAGTTTCAGAATGTACAGAAGGGTGTACTGCACACAGTGGTACGTGTGATCTAGACAAATTTGTGCTTTGGTTAATTACCATATAGGTAATTGCCCACTGAATGAAAAGTAGTCTTGTTTTTATTAGTATTAAGATATAGCCACATCTGATTTTTAGGTTGTAAATAGTAAGGAATATGGCATATCCATAGTAGAAGTGCAGTGGCCCAAAAAGACAATTTTTTTCTGAGACAAATTTTGGAATAAATATTGGTCATCAGTTGAAATTTCTTCTGGCATTTCCCTCCCACCCAAGTGATTGCATTGTTAAATATGGGGAGTGGGGGATCATGCCATGTAACAGGTTCCTATGGGGGGTTAATTAAAAATGCCCAATGAACCTCAATATTTACCCCAAGGCCTACCAAGCAGGCAATGAATGCCAAAATCCTTAAGAATAATGCCTCAGCCGGGCGTGGTGGAACACACTTGTAATCCCCGTGCTTGGGAGGCAGAGACAGGAGGATCACACAGGTCCAAAGCCAGCCATACTGGCTTAAGAGACCCAGTTTCCAAATAAAAAGTATAAAATAGGTCTGGAAGTGTAGCCCGGAGTTAGAACCCCAGTACCACCACTAATAATGATTAATAATAATAATAATAATAATAATAGTAGTAGTAATAATAATAATAATAATAATAATGCCTCAAGACTGTAAGCTTAGCCAGTGATAGCTGTCACCATCTCACCTCTATAAGTTAGCTTCCTAATCCTTCCTAGGGTGACATCTAAGGCTTTCTCTGTTCAGGAAAGTTCTGGTTGCAGAGCTGGTCTCTGCAGCATCACTGTTGTCAGGAGTGTAAAGACGGGCAGCTCCTAGTGGCTGGACTCCTCCAACTCCATTTGTTGTATTCTAGTATTTACTGTACCACATCCACAGCCAATGAGGTTTTTGTAACAAAACACATTCATAGCCCTATCCATAAGCTAAAAGGGGTGCATGATAAAAACAAATTTTAAGATATATGACAATAAGAGACCAGAATCGAGGAATCATAGCTGGGGCAGGGAGATCTGGCTGAGAGGGCCCATAGGCTCTAACACTGCATTAATAGCTCTAAGATCATAAAGAAATCTTCATTTTACTGTTTTTTTAGGTATAACAAAAATGAGAGAATTCCAAGAGCTCAGCGAGGTTCAATGTGCCCAGCTTATAATAGGTCCTGAATAAGCAAATGGACTTGTTTCAGTTTGTTGTCTTTTAGGGCCCACTGTTCTACCCATACAGAAGTATCAGATTTGTACTTTAAGGGTAGTGGGAAATAGTAGAGGCCCTTAGGAAAAATTTGTTGTAAGAGATATTCCCCATTGGGAGAGTAGATCTCTTCCCCACAAATTGATGCTTATAGGTGCCACATAGGGCTATAAGGCAGTTGTAAACTACAAGCTGGGATTCTCAACAGCAAGTATATTAGTACTTTGCCATAGCTGATTGCATTTTTCAATACCTGATAACTGGGAAGATGACATCCTTAGAGGCCATGTGTGGGGCCTTTGTTCTTTACTTATTATAGTAGCATCAGCCCCCAAGTTTACTAAACCCCCAAAGAGTTATTTTTATTTTATTTTATTTTTGTGGTACTGGGGTTCCTGGAAGCCCTTCTACCTCCGGGCTACACTCCCAGATATATATATATATATATATATATATATATATATATATATATATATAATTTTTTTTTTTTGAAACAGGGTCTCTTAAGCCAGCACGGCTGGCGTCGAACCTGCGCGATCCTCCTGTCTCCGCCTCCCAAGCGTGGGGATTACAAGCTTGCGCCACCACGCCCGGCATACTTATATAATTTTTAATGTGGGGCAATTGTGTGCTATTTTCTGTGTCCAGAACTAGGTGTTTTGACCGGTAGAGCCGAATCTACCTCCTCTTCTCTTCGGTTTAGCCCAAGAGGGCACAATAAGGAGTTGGGTGATTTTTGTGCCAGCTTCAATACTATGTACTCCCTTTTCTGCCATTAACACATATCCTTCCTTTATAATTACTGTCAGTGACCCCTGGGTGACAGTAGGCCTTTTGCATTTAGAGTAGATTATCCCATTATTATCCTGACTATCCCAGCAGCAACAGGTTCAAATATTCTTGTAGGAATTATATAAGGTGGGTGGCCTTCTATGAGAGCCCAGTCTCCTGCTGCAAGGAGGTCCAAGCCTGTGCTTCCAGAATGCTATGGCAAAATTGCAGATGGAAAGCCTCTCAAGCAGGCCTCTGCTGTTTTCTGGCCAGATATGGGCCCATCTCCCATTTCCCAAGGTAGACAACAAGGTTTTATCTTTGTCGAATTTTGAGCGGCATTGACTAGCCCAGCGATTTCCCTTTCTACAGCAAAGGCAAGTCCCTAAGGCCATAACCAACTTTCTAGTATAAGAGCTAGAAGCTCTGTTTTCTCTAATACTCTTTAGACCTCTTTATACACATCATAATCTACAGGGGTAATATGAGTACCATCCTGTAGGCGCACTAAGTGTGTTAAAATTTCTCCCTCTAACAAAGCCCATCTAGGAACCTCTGGCAATGCTGGCTGCTGCCTTACAGGGGTGGGAGGAGCTGGCCATTCTTCCTGGTGCACAAAAGCTCTAGAAAGAGGCCCTGCTGAGGGAGGCTGCGGCTGCCTTGGCCGCAGCTGTGGTGGCAGCATTGGTGGTTCATGGGTAGAAGATTCCTCGCTATCTGACTTTATCACAAACAAAGCCACATAGACCAGGCTCCAAGTAACTACACTTTGCACTGAAAACTTTATTCCTGTATGCTGTGCCTTTTTCAGACTCTTCCCTATTTCATTGAATTTTCCTATATCTAGGGTACTTCTTTGTGGAAACCAAAAATTTATTTCTAGCACTACTTGCGATAATTTGAAGTTGATCCTCACTGACTGTAGCATCTGATGCTCTTAGATGTTAGAATATTCTTAGATACACCTTTTTTTTTCTGCTGATACAGTTTCTTACCCTAACCTTCTAAGTTCCGAAGTCAGTTGAATCCCTCTCTACTTAGGAATCCAATGTGGAGTTCCTAAACAGTTTAGGTTATCCTCAGTTTCCTCAGCTTCTTTTCCCCTGTCCTTGTACTAAGGGTCCCTGTTCAGGTGTCACTTGTTGGTGACCATCCCATGGCACACCATGCTCCTGAGGGAAAGAGATGACACAGAAACAGAGCAGATTGAGAGAGGCAGGCCAGGGGGCCTCACTCTTAGGCAAAAAGGCCTGGACACTAGTCCACAGCTTTTATTTCTTCTTCTTTTTTTTGTGGTACTGGGGATGGAACCCAGGGGCATTCTACCTCTAGGCTATACCCCCAGCCCTAGTTTTATTTTGAAACAGGGTTTTACTGAGTTGCATAGGGCCTCACTAAGTAGCTGAAGCTATATCCTCTAACTGTGGTCCTCCTGTCTCAGCCTTCCAAAAGCTGGGATTACAAGTGTGAACCACCTTGCCTGGCAAGCTTTTATTTTTTCTTGAGGGAGGAAGTTGAGGTATGGATGCTACTGCATAGGTGCAAAGCCCAAAAGATAAAGTTTAGTAAATGTGTGGCAAGGGCTAGGGGTTAAAGTCTTACTGTGCCGGCCGAAAAACAATTGCAGAAAGTCTTTGAGATCAATGGTCAGTAATAAAACCACTGAGGATGTGCAGAAAATCCTTGAGAAAAAATTGTGTTTTTTTTTTTTTTTGGTTGTACTGGGGGTGGAACCTAGAGGCTTTCCACCTCCGGAATATACTCCCAGACCTTTTTTATATTTTATTTGGAAACAGGGTCTCACTAAGTTGCTGAAAGCCTCACTAAGTAGCTGAGACTGGCTTTGAACCCGTGCGATCCTCCAATCTCAGCCTCCCAAGCGTGGGGATTACAAGCGTGCACCACCATGCCTGGCGAGAAAATGTTTGACAAATGGGATATTTGGGTAGGCCCAGCGAGAGACGCTGGAAGGTTTACCTAGGAGGAGCAGGAGGCTTATAGCAAGTTCATCAACCTAATCATGTCTTCCCATGACCCTTAGACCAAGGCAAATGTTGACCTCTTCCTGGAAGTCACATTGTCCACAAAAGATTTCATAAATAATTTTTATATTGCATTCAGATGAATTTTTTATCTCCATAAAATTAAAGTTTCAAGAAAACTGATTTGTATTACTTTTTTGTTCTGTACAAATATTACTTGATAAAGTAGATATTACGCTTGAATTTATGAATTTTGTATATTTAATACATACCATAGATATTTCTTATATTTTTATTGTCATAAGATAACCAATTTTATCTTTAAATTTTCCACTGACTAATGTAAAGGAAATAACATTTTTCCTTAGGATAACATGAAACTCATTCTTAGGCAAATATCATTTAAATTCAGACATTGAGTGTTGATTTCCCTTTCCTAATGAATTATGAATTGTAACCCTAGATGTTTTCACAAACATATTCAAGAAATTACTGCAAGTTACTATCAGGGGCAAAAATACAAATCAGTGTTACCTCTTAAGGCTCTAATTCTCTATTAATAAGCAATGTGAGCAATTTGTGAATTAAAACAAGTATAAGTAGAAGGTAGAGAGGTAGTTATATGATAACCATGGTCAAAACAAAACATGGAGCTTCACCTCCAAGCTTAGCAAAGTAAGAGAAAGTATAAAAGGACAGCCAACTCAATCAGTTGGAAGTATGAGTGTGGTTAGAGACTGGCTTCCAAATTAATGACTAAATGAGTCTTTTTATCTTTCTATTATTATTTACATTTTAATAATATAAAATGCATATATCATAAATTATTTCGACTGAAATCACACATAATACTAGCAATAATATAGAATTTATCTTAGTAGGAAACTAAGCCCTGACACTACTTTCAATTCTTTAACACACATTGCTTTCTAGGTTTTTGGTAATGTCATTTATTTGCCAGCTCTAGAGAGTATCCTCTGTATTCCAGACATCTCTTTATATTCATTATCTTACATGTAAGTTTTGTGTAACTTTATAAAACATTACTTGAAAAGGTAATATGGTAATATTGCCTTGGAATACTTGAAAAGGCAATACAAAGCTGGGTGTGGTGGCGCACGCTTGTAATCCCAGCATTTGGAAGGCTGAGACCAGGGGATTGCGGTTCATGGACAGCCTCAGCTACATAGTAAGGCCCTCCGCAACTCAGTGAGACCCTGTTTCAAAATAAAGAATAAAACATTGGGCAGGGGGTGTAGCTCAGAGGTCAAATGCCTCTGGGTTCTATCCCCAGACCCACGAAAAAAAAAAAAAAAAGGAAAGCAAAGAAAAGAAAAGGCAATACAGACTCTCTAAATGATAAAATACTCTATAAACTAGTCTATTTAAAATGGAGAACTAATTCAAGTAAGTAAAAAAAAAAAGGACTAATTTCATAGTTATAGACCTAAAAATTTGGCATGGATAATGGCTAAAAAAATTGGACAGAATTTTTTAATCTTAAATAAATTTAAAGCTGAAAATTTTAAAAATTCAGAAGCTATGAAAAGTTCCATTACTTCTTTGGCTGTTACTATTGTTCTTTTTTTTTTTTGGTTCAAAGAGCCTTTTCCCCAAGTTCATAATTTTCACAATAGTAAGAAAGTAAATATTTTATAAACTTTATAAATAGCAACCTCTCAAAATTCAACATGACACTTTCATTTAAAAAAGAAAAAATATATAATTATATATAATATATAATTATTATTACATATATGTATTTATAAAGAGGTTAAGATACATTTCATGAGCAGAGAGAGAGAGATTAATATACATTTCATGTGCTTCAACCCTAGGTGACAATGATTCTTGATCTCCATATTTGACATAGAGGAAATAAGGCTTCAATGTATTCATAATAACCTAAAGGAGTTGAGTGATAGTTTATTTGCATTTTAAGGAGCCTCACTATCTGACTTGAAAGTGACTTGAATAGCAGGAATTTCCAGCATCATCCCACAGATGGGTATCTATTTTGGGATAGAGAACTTGTACCAAATCCCATTACCTAGGTGGCCGCTCTTTGTACTTATCCATATGGCACACTCTGCAGGAAAAAAGAAAATACTGCTAATAGTTTCTCCTTTCCCACAAAACTGTCAGAAGAAACAGTAGGTGAAAACTTAAACCAAGCTACAATGTTGGGAAAAAAATAATGTGATTGTCAGAGGATCTTCAGTTGTGGTTTTTCAGAGTATAGAAATATAGAGCAGTTGGCTTCATAAATAACATTTGTAGCTGGGTATGGTGGTGCATTCCTGTCATCTCAGTACTTGAGAGGCTGAGACAAGAGGATCACAGGTTCAAGGCCAGACTCAGGAAATTAGTGAGATCCTGTTTCAAAATAGAAAAAAAAAAAGGGGGGGTTGGGTTTACCTCAGAGGTTGAATGACTCTGGGTTCAATATTCAGAAGAAAAAAAGAAAGAAAGAGAGAAAGAGAAAGAAAGAAGGAAAGAAAGAAAGAAAAAAGAAAGAGAAAGATCGCTTTATGAGCAAATATGATGTATTGTTCTTTATCTTGCCTGTTTCTTCAGCTTCATTTTATTTATGTTTAAAAGCATAGTTATGCTGGGCATGGTAGTACAGGCTTGTGTACTTGGGAGGCTGAGACAGGAGGATTGCAGGTTCAAGAACAGTCTCAGCAAGTAGTGAGACTCTCATCAACCTAGTAAGACTCTGTTTCCAAATAAAAATAAAATAGGAGTGGGGATGTAGTTCAGAGGTAAAATGCCTCTGAGTTCAATCCCCAGTGCAAAAACAAACAAACAAACAACAAAAAAAACATAAACATAATTATTCAAGATAACTGTCTACTTTAATAATGATGGGTAAATAAGTTTCTTCCTTCCTTCCTTCCTTCCTTCCTTCCTTCCTTCCTTCCTTCCTTCCTTTCTCCTTCCTTCTTTCCTTCCTCCTTCCTTCTTTCCTTCCTTTTTTTTTGTAGTTCTATGGATTGCATCCAGGCTCATTCTACCTCCAAACTACATCCTCAGCCCTATTTTATTTTTTTGAAAGTGTCTCACTAGATTGATGAGTCTTACTACTTCCTGAGGATATTCTTGTATCAGTTATTCTCCTGCCTCAGCCTCCCAAGTACTGTGATTATAGGCATGCACTCTCATTCCCAGCTAAAAATTTCTAAAACTCTCCCCCAAATTGGTATCATACATTCCATGGTTGATATGAACATTAAATCCTTAGAAAACCATGCAGAAGATAGGTTGTATATTCGTCTTTCTCAAATTTTCATAAAATAAAGACAAATTATTTTGGAGTTTATTTTGAAATTTATAATTTATTTTGAGGAATTTCACCAGTGACACAACAGATGAGAATGATACTTCTGTTTAATATCTATTTGAAGTGTCTTCATAATTATAGAATCAAGTCATTGGAGTTTTATGACTTTTTATAATATTTTATGCCACTTTTTATATTTTATTTGGAAACAGGGTCTCACTAAGTTGCTGAGAGTCTCACTAAGTAGCTAAGGCTGGCTTCAAACCTGTACGATCCTCCTGTCTCAGCCTCCCAAGTTCAGGAATTCCAAGCGTGCGCCATCACACCTGGCAGTGAAGTCATCTTAGTTTTGTTTTCTAATTATTAGATTTTTCTGGCCATAATCTTAGTTGTAATTTGTAAACTAAACAAAACAGATAATTTATTAAAACCACTTTGGAGAATTTTATAAATATTATGAGTTTAATATGTCCTTTACATTTTTTTCTCTGTATGTCTAATCTTTCTCTTTCTCTCTCTCATACATTTTAACAAATTTTCTCCCATGAATTCTACATTTCGATTTTGCTTATTCTGTTGACTTCACTATTCATGTATAATACACTGTTTATGCATGATTTATTAAACACATGATTTATATACATATGCACATATTTTTATTTTGTATTCTCTTTTTCATAATCCATCCCGCTTACACATTAAAGCAAAGTTTTTTTCTGCTTTGTCAGTGATTTGACCTGAACCACATCGTTTATGCCATAAAATGACTTGGAATCCAGTAATACCTGCTCATATTTTTTTCATTGGGCACTGTTTCATTGATAATCACATCTGTGTTCATGCCAGCAATGATAATGTCCATGTCTTTTCAGCCACAAGTATTTGTGGAGAATCAAATTCAGAAGTCATTGGTTTAGTATTATGATCCATAATTAACTTAAGCATAATCATCAGTACATCTTTAAACTTTCTAAGCTTTTAAGAAATCTCTGTGTCTTTGTGTGATTTTTCTAGGTATAATATCAATGCTTTTATCACATTATCAAAATGTTTCCAGACCTTAAAATTGTTAAAACCACTGAGTATGTGCCAGTTGTGTTACATGAATACTCCTACACAAAATATATATTTATTCTTTATTCTACTTTTAAAAGCAATTCCATCATCTGTACGAGTGTACACTGTGTGTGTGTGTGTGTGTGTGTGTGTGTGTGTGTGTGTGCTTGAATTGAACCTAGAAGCATTCTTCTGCTGAGCTAAGTATCCAATCCCATCTCTTTCTTCCTGTACTAGAGATTAAACTCAGGGAGCTCTGGCACTGAGCTACATCATTTTTAAATTTTATTTTTGGACAAGATCTTACAATGTTTCTCAGGCCTGAACTTGCTATTTTCTTGCCTCAGCTACTGAGTAGCTGGGACTATAGGCATGAGCCACTGAGCCCAGCTATTCTGTACTTTAAAACAATTTTAAGAAACTAAAAATTCTGTTCTTATAATTCTTCCATTTTAAAAACTAAAGAGCCAAGCTTGATGGTACATACCTGTAATCCAGTACTTGGAAGGCTAAAATAGGAGGATTGCAGGTTCAAGAATGGCATCAACACTTTAACAAGTCTTGGAAATCTAGTTTCAAAAAACTAATAATAAAAAAGTATATAAGTATACCTTGGGGGTAGCATGCCCTAAGGCTCAATCACTAATACCACAATGAATGAATGAATGAATGAATGAATGAATGAATAATTTTGTAACAGCCATCCAAAACACCTTTAGAAGCACCTAAATAATTTTATTTACCTATCTTGATTTAATTATTCAGATAGTCATCTAGTAGTCTAACCATGTTTTTCAGGAGTTTTAACAATGATAAAGAACTCTATGATGAATAAGTTACTTCATTTATCTGAAGAAATAAATCATCATGAGATTAATAAATCTAATGATATTTTATTTTCATCCTATGTAAAATATAGTTATGGCATAGATATATAAATAATGTTATGAGTAAAGCAGTTTATTCCAAATTAAATATATTTCCACTACATATTATCTTTCATTTTTTTTTTTTTTTGGTGGTACTGGGGTTCCTGGAAGCCCTTCTACCTCCGGGCTAGACTCCCAACCTATTTTTATACTTTTTAAATTTAGAAAGAGGGTTTCTTAAGCCAGCGCGGCTAGCTTCAAACCTACACAATCCTCCTGTCTCTGCCTCCCTAGCACAGGGATTACAAGCGTGTGCCACCACACCTGGCTTATCTTTCATTCTTATTTAATTCAATTATTTAATTCAAATATGCCTTGTTTGGCAAACATGGATGGTAAAGTAAATAATACATATCATTTTAATTTTGTGAAGATCAGAAACCAGTCCATTTGATCAAAAATTGGTCAATTCTTGTTAATATTATATTGTCCAAGTAATTATATAGTGTTTTGTTTTACTTCATTTAATCTTTCAAATTTTTCTGATTATTTAAACTATTGGTTTAGTATTCACAATTTTGGAGAGATACTGGGGCTTGACCCTGAGGAGTTATATACCCAAGGTACACCCCCAACCCTATTTTATTTTTATTTTGAAACAAAGTCTTGCTAGATTGATGAGAATCTCACTGTTTTCTTAGGCTGTCTTCAAACCTGTGACCCTCCTGTCTCATTCACCCAAATATTGGGATTTCAAGTGTCCTCCAGCATTCCTGGCTAGTAGTTATGCTTTATCAATAACAATGTGTACAATGCTCTGAAGTTTGAGCACTGACTCTGTGCTGCACATCTTAAAATATATGGTATAATAGTTAGAAAATATATGCTAAGACCATATATAAGAATGTACTTGACACACTAGCCTTGGGATGATAGTCTGACTATACTAACTCCACATTCCCTTCCAGAAATACTAGCTGGAGCTTTTTTAACTCATTGAAATGGGAACTTATTCTTTCATAAATAACTTCTAATCTCTTTTGAGTGACTTTTATAAATTACAGTCCCAAGAGTTTATAAGAGGTATGTTTAATAGCTGCCAAATCCAAGCCTCTGACTGTGTTAAACTACTACTTTAGGATGGATGAAAAGTATATATCAATTTGCCATTATATATAGTATAAAGTGGGAAATTTTCTGTACACACGGTTAGGCTAAAGAAAGAAATGCAAAATAAATAGGAGACACTGTTTTAAGCTGTATTCTTCACACTGATTACATCTGGCATAAAAATGTCTTTAGTATAAAGTTTGTATAATGACAGCATATGAAATATTCTCAACAGAGTGGGGCATAGAAAAAAAGAATGTGAGAATAATTATATGATGAAAAAGTGACTAAAGTTTAGGAATTAAAATAATCTATTTTTAACAAAAGAGACAGAGAAATTTAATTAATTTAGAATTTAAAACTCAACTATATATGTGTATGTGTGTATAATTATCTTGGTTATAACCAAAATCATAAAATCTTGATGCTCATTAGTATCATCCTCAAGTATGTTTCCTTTTGTTTCAAATTAGACCTTTCTGAAACTGAAATATTGGAAAAGGGAGATGTCTAAGATGTTCAAGCTAGGCATTTTTTTCTTTGAGCCCATAAAATACTAAGTGATCATTGACTTTGTTATTCATAATAAGACTATGAAAAGTTCAGCATTTTAAGTTTGCTAAATAATTCTCATACAATTGACAGTCTCAAGAATAATTACAAAATGATTGAGATAGATATTAAAAGTCACATTTTGTAAAACAACCAAACTGTATCTAGAATACTAATGAAAGTCAACAAGCATTTTTTTTACCTGCTTGCAATTTACAATACTTGCCCTGGTGACACATTATACTACAGAAAAATTATTGTTTTCTAATTTATAGTCAGAAAGTCATCAGAGTGACTATGAATTTGTTCTTTAAATTGTAAGTTTATGGTCTTATTCAAAAATGCACACTGCCCTGGAGATGTGCTCGAATGAAACGATTTCTTTTAAGTGTAATTTTGTAAAATAAAATGCCAAGTCCTATAAAAATAACTACTTAAAAGTTCAGTTAATAAAACTGGGCAGAAATCACAATCTTTTTACTCTGATTGGATGATGGGTAGTGAGTATTGACTATGAGGAGAGCATATCTTTAAGATATGATTTTAAAATTCATTCATTGTGTGTGTGTGTGTGTGTGTGTGTGTGTGTGTGTGTGTGTGTGTGTGTGTGAAGCCAGGGACATTCTATCTCCCAGCTTTACACGCAGTCCTATTTTTTTTTTATTGGCACATTGTAGTTATACATCTTATTGGACTACAAAATTGTAGACACACGCATGCACACATCACTCATTTAGCCCTTCTCCAATTCCCCCAGCCTTATTTTTTATTCTTTATTTTGAAACAGGGTCTCATTCAATTACAGAGAGCCTCTCTAAGTAGTTAAGGCTGGCTGCAAATCTGCAATCCTGTTTCAGCCTCCCAAGTATGGGAATTACAAGTGTGTGCCACTATGCCCAGCTCAAATTATTATTTTTTAAAGTCAGTTTCATATGAATTTGTTGCCTGGGCCCATTCATGTCATATCCATAGAAACAATAATAATGGAATGTTGTCCATCCCATCAGTCTTTCAGGTGAGGCTCCACAGCAGTGTTCCCAGTGATCACCTTGAAAGCAATTTTTAAATAGTATTATTAGCCCTCCCGTACCAATGATGGCATAGCACTTGAGAGTGGAACACTGATTCACACTTAATATTTTGCCTTCTGCATCAATTTTTCCCCAAAATGAGATTTCCTGTACTCTATATTACTTTTACTCAATGAGAAATTCACTTCTCTTTTGGTCCTCACTATTTTTATTTGTATAATCAGGAAAAAGGATGAAGATGTTTAATGAAACTTTCTTTCAGTGGTAATACATTTTTTGTTCCGAATAAGTAGTCCTTTGTAAATTGGCTTGGGACTGAGTAGTGACATGTTATAACCACCAGAATTAAGAAAATAAAAGGAGTGATGAAAGAAGATGTGCTTCACTAAAAATGAACTCTAAGCAATGTAGTCACTGAAACAATTGTCTTGGAAACTGAATTACATTTTGTAAAACAATTTTGCACTGACCATCACAATATAACTGTAAGATAAAACAGGATATTATTTCTACAATTTTACAAAGAGTCAAATAATGACCATGATCTAAAGGAGTTTGTAAATTTTAAACATGTAACATGAAATAAACCTAAGACTTAATATAATACAGCACTTTACTAGAAAGTAGTTTTATGAAGTAAGTAATCCTGAATTGATTCAGTTAATTTAAAAAATAGCCTAGTAGAAAATAATAAGTGTTGAACTCAAATTTACCTAGCAGAAAATAGAAAAAGAAAAAAGGCTGAGAGAGGAAAGAAAAATATGGCTGAGAGAGGACAGAAATTTATCTGAAAAACTACAACACAACTTATATTATTAATTTTAGTGGCAGTATACAATTTAAAGACATAATTTCAATAAAATTTTTGTATGAAATTTTCTTTTATCTGAATTAGTAAGACAAATTTAAACTGAAGCAGAATATAATTTTTCTTTTGAAATCCAATCTAATTTTATCATTTGAAATTACGGACACTTTAAATATTAAAGAGAGGGAGAGAGAGAAAGGGAGAAAAAGAGGAAAAACCCACATCTTGAAGCCTGAAAAACAAAAATTTGCTAATCTTTAGTACATAGTAGCTATTTTTTTTAGTAGCATGGTTACTATTCTTGCTTAAATACTTTCAAATCCTTGCTTAAGAATGTAAATCTAGACTTCATTAGATCTTCCAGATCGTCATTTCTTCCACATCGCCATTTATAGTTACTTAAGGTCGCTGATTGCATAGGTATGAATCATGTTGTGTTGGTCAACATTTTCACTGCCAAATCCAAATTGACTGACCATACAACTTAGAGAAAGGAGGAGTTACTTGCTCACAGTTTTTTGGATATTTTGGGTCTAGTTTATGTGAAGTGGAGGTCTGTGCATCTCACCACATAGTAGCAGGAAACAGAGGGGGGGGGGATTCAAAGACAAAGGCAAAGTCTCTAACCTCCTTCCTGGGGACCCACTTTCTCCAGCCACACCCCAACTGCCTAGATTATCAACTGATAAAATCTATTGCAATGGATGTATCCATGGATGTGATCAAAATCATCATGACTTAATTACACCAAATCTGAATATTCATTTATGAGTTCTTTAGAGGACATTCTATATCTAACTCTAACACTTGTAATTATAGTTAAAGCTATGGAAAACTTCTCCTTCATTCTGCTATGTTACCAGGTAGAACTTGAAAAGTATTATAGTTTGCATATTGAGTGTATCTACATTGTATTCAGTGGTTAGCATAGATGTAATGACACAGTGAAAACAAACTCAGTCCTGTCTCTTCTGTTATTTTTATTTCAAATATATGATGACAGATATGTACTCAAATGTAGATTTTCATAAGATTTTGTACAATTTAACAATCTAAAAGTTTGAACATTACTTAAGTTTAGCTAAATTAAAATTTTATAACTCGGTCATGTATTTAACCATAAAGCATGCATTTAAGCACATGTATCAGATTTTTGTTGTTTTGGGGAGGGGGTTACTGAAGATGGAACTCAGGCTCATTCTACCTCTGAGCCCTATTTTTTTTTTTTTACTTTATCTTGAAATAGGGTCTCCTTAAGTTGCAGAGGGCCTCACAAAGTAGCTGAGGCTGCCTCAAACCCACAATCTTCCTGTCTTAGCCTCCCAAGAATTGGGATTACAAACATGTGCCACCATGCCTCACTATCAGTTTTTGAAGGTGGTTTAGTATTGATAATCTTTAAATTTTTCAGCACTAAATAAAATTTTCAAAGATAAACTTACGCTTTCTAACACTCACTAAACAAGTACATAGAATTCTCCTCACTTATTTAGTAATAAGATAACTTTGTATTTAATTAGTTTTTAACTGTAATGGTTCTTTATACTTTTTTGTTCTTCCTAGTATATAGTCAACTGTAGAGGTTTAAAATAAAGCATTATGAGTATTTCTATCTGAAGAGATAAGAAAACTAATATTATAGAAGTTAAATTAACTGGAGGTAGAAATATGTTTGACAGATTAAACTTACATGAAACATCTGAAAAGTTAACAGTTTAATTCAGTATTGTTGGATTTTGTTATAGGTTAACAGAAAACCTTTGGATGAACTTACTCCAAGTGAAACAAATTAAGCCAAGTAAAAACATTCCAAATTTATAGGAAGAAACAGAAAACAATAGTAATTCCTATTACCCACGTCATGCTTCAATATCTTAAATGATCTTTCGAGTCCTGCAACATGTTCATAGCTCTGAATGAATGAACACTTTATTTTACTTTATTTATTATTTTGTGGCACTGGGGATTGAACCCAGAAGATGTCTACCTCTGAGGTTCACCCCGAGTTCCATTTTATTTCTTATTTTGAAACAGGTTCTCACTAAGTTATGGAAGGCCTCCCCAAGTTGCCGAATAGGGCTCTGAACTTGTGATCCTCCTGTCTTAGCTGCCCAAGTACTGAGATTATAAATGTGTGCCACCATGCCTGGCAGCCAAAAAAGTATAAAGAACAAAAAAGTATAAAGAACAATTACAGTTAAAAACTAATTAAATACAAAGTTATCTTATTACTAAGGATTTCAGCTCATATCTTTACCATATGATCTTCCTGGACCCTTACACATGACTGATATTTTTTTTTTACTTTCTTCTTCAACCCTTAAAAGAAAAATGTATAGTTTTCTTTTAGAATAAAAAAAAACTATTTTATTCCCTGTATCTGATATTCAAAAGATACTGAAAAATATCTCTTAAAGGCTGTTGGTCAACTTCTGAAATTATGAATTCCCTTTAGGCTCCAGCTACAATTACAATTCACATATATGGTAAGAGAGGGTGAGGAACAGGATCACTATACATAAAATTTACCCAAGCTCTTTAAAAAGACATAAATAATTTTTAGAGATGGCAGTGCACACCTGTAATCTTAGTACGTGGGAGTCAGATTGTTGGATCACAGGTTTGAGGCCTGCCTCAACAATTTGTCAAAGCCCTCAGCAACCTGGCAAAACCCTGTTTTTACATTAAAAATACAAAAAAAAAAAAAAAAAAGGTTTGGGAGTGTAGCCTGGAGGTAGAATGTCCCTGGGTTTAATCTCCAGTACCAAAAACAAACAAACAAACAAACAAACAAACAAACAAACAAACTGTGAATTTCTAGGATTTTGTAATGATCTTGTCTCATTATAACGAGATGTAAAATTATTTGGCTTGTCTTTTCCACACATAACATACCTTCATTAAGAGATAAAAAAAATTAAAATAAAAATGAACCCTAACTTTATCTCATCTTCCTGTTTCTAGCCAGTTAATATATTAGCACTATTTTTTATAGATAACTCATTACTAACTAGCATTGTCTGTAAGAAACTTCTAAAAGGCAATATCAATGATAGTAAAATATCTTCTTAAGCTTTGACACCAGCTACCTGCTTTTATCTATATTTTCATATCATTCTCTGGCCAACAAATGATTCTATGCCTGCCTGCAAAGTGTGTAGCCATAAAATAATCTTTATCTAGGGGAAGACCACCACCGGGCAGGTTTCTACCTTATTTAGAATTGACTTTGGTATGTGCTTATTGGTATATTTCTGTGCTTGTTTGTACCCATTTATAAAAAAAAAAAACTTTCCAAGCATGGTTATTCTAAACATAATTTTGTCCATTATAAAAGGAAAACAAAATTGTGTGGATTCAGAATCACCTTCAATCTCGTGCCATCAATTATGTGTTTCCCTGGTCTTTAACTGTTTCCCATTTGCATGATGAGCATTGGCTGAGGGTAGGACTGGGCCTCAGGCTTCATTGTCTAATTATGTAGTTTCCCTCCCTGTGGTTTGGGTTAAACCTTACATAACAAGCTGAAAATTGAAAATTATAATGACATTTTTGTTTTCTCTACAGTATACCAGCTATTGTGTGATTGAATTAATTTTTTTTCTGAAGAATAAATCTGTTCCAAACAGTGTTTTATGAATCTTCTCAAATCTTGAAACAGGTATCCTTTAATCATATTTTAGCAGGTTTATCAAGTTGCTTCAAGAATTTTAAACATCTTTACCTTGAAGAAATTGAAATGCAGAAATAATGCATAAATTAACTGTTGTCTCCTTACAAAATACCAAAGTGACTGAGAATGGATTGCCATGTTAGTATAAATGGGTCATCTAATTTTTTCTACAAAAACAATTTACACTTCCAGTTTTCTGCCAGTGTCACAGATGGCAACCAATTGGTTTGATTGAAAATTTGATGCTTGCATTTTTACATAGCAAAAGATAGCCAATTTTTTTTCAGAGAAAATTATCATAATTCCCACTGTTTTTCACACAGAGGTAAAGGTTACAATGATTTTAAAAAAATTCAATTAAGCAGAGCTATCTATCATGTATATCTATTCATTATCATTTGAAAGAACAATTTTAGTTGAGTTTCTTTTTGTTATTTTGGTTTCCCAGAGGAGAGGCTTCTGATTAGTCAATTGAAAAACTCTTTTATACTATATGTGCTTATGAAATTAATTTTATTAAAAACAGTATTATTCACTGTGCCCTAAAGCATGTGATCATACTGATCTTGTGATTGACATTTACTGATTGAAATGTGTACAAATATAACTAAAAAATATAACTAAAAACCAAGATATTATATTTTTGGTGTACAAAAAAATCTAATATCTTGGTATTTATTTATTACATAGCACAAATAGGTATTCTAAATATTTGCCCTATGTTTCCTTAAAGCTTGCAAGATGGTAAAATAGTATGCTTGATGGCTTTATTTTTTTTATTTTTTTTGTGGTACTGGGGTTCCTGGAAGCCCTTCTACCTCCGGGCTACACTCCCAGACCTATTTTTTTACATTTTTATTTGGAAACAGGGTCTCCTAAACCAGCTCACGTGGCTGGCTTCGAACCTGCGCGATCCTCCTGTCTCTGCCTCCCAAGCGCGGGGATTACAAGCGTGCGCCACCACGCCCGGCATGCTTGATGGCTTTAATAGCTGTGTTTGCAATTTATTATTCATTTACGGCAACAAATTGAGAACTGTTCAAAATTGTGAAGACTACAAAGCATAAGAACATTGTATTTTTATAAGTATTTTTTTCATTCTCTAAATCTTGTGCTCATCCCCCAAAGGAAAGAAGAGTTACCATATGTCTTAAGAATAACTTCAAAGGAGAAGTTCAAAAATTGAAACGAGATGAACTGTTTTATTCTTTCACTTTAAGTCATGTGTGCATATGAATCAAAGCATTATGAGAGAAAAGTGAATGGAATAGATAACCAGAAATGTCGACTATGCTGAATTAAATGTTGTAGCAAATAAAAAATAAATGTTTACTCAAACAATAAAATGACTGAATGTTCAAAATATCAAGAGAGTTTGTGGATGATTCAATTACAGATACTTGGATTCTGTGCACCATCTAGTGGCCAAATCTCACAACTTCCCCAAATGAATGCCCTAAAGTTTTCTTTCCCCGCAGTGTATCACTTTTAATGCATTTTTAATAATTTCAGATTTGAACATTATATGATTAAATATTTAAAAATAGAAGCAAAATACACGTCAATAATAGCATGATATAAACCAAAAACTTTTTTCTCACTTTACTATATTACTTTATGAGACTATTAATAAAGTGTCTTAACTATTGTGTATAGGTAATTCTTTATCTTATCTATTGTGAATACTGCCAAAATACACATAATATCTCTTTTGTATTATTTTATTTTCTTTGGAGTGTTGAATCATATGGTAGTTCTATTTTTAGTTTTCCATGCTATTTTTATTTTATTTATTATTATTATTGTTATTATTATTTATTTTTTATCTTTTTATTTTTTGGTGGTACTGGGGTTCCTGGAAGCCCTTCTACCTCTGGGCTACACTCCCAGACTTAATATATATATTTAATATATATAATATACATATAATTTATATATATAATTTTATATGTATATTAATTATACATATATAATTTTTTTTGAAACAGGGTCTTTTAAGCCAGTGCGGCTGGCTTTGAACCTGTGCAATCCTCCTGTCTCCGCCTTCCAAGTGCAAGGATTACAAGCATGCGCCACCACGCCAGCCCATGCTATTTTTTATAGTGGCGGTTCAAATTTAATTTCCACCAAGAGAATATAAGGATTTCTTTTTCTTTACATCCTCACCATTTGTTATTTTATTTCATTTTTGTATTTTTGTTAGTAGCCATTTCAAATGTGGTAAGATGAAATCTCATTGCAGTTCTAACTTGCATTTCCCTAATGGCTAATTTTCTTGAACATTATATTTTTGTTGACCATTCATACATTCATGCTTCTTTTTTTTTTTTCCCAAGAAGTGTTTGTTTAATTCAATTTTCTGCTTACTGATTGAGTTAAACATTTTTACAGGGCTACTTTTTTTTAGTGTTTTACATATTCTGGACATTGGTCCTCTGTCAGATGAATATCTGACAAATATTTTCTTCCCTTCTATAGGTAGTCTCTTCACTCTGCTGATTATTTCCCCTATGGTGTAACTTTTCAGATTGATGTAACACATCTGTCAATTTTTGCTTTGTTTCTGATGCCTTTGAAGACCAGAAAATCACTGCCTGCACCAATATCACTAATATCTTGAAGTATTTTTCTTGAGAAATTCCTCTTCATATATTTCTTTAGTAGGATTTCGGGGCTTATGTTAACATCTTTGATGCATTCTGAACTGATGTTTGTAGAGGATAAGAAATATGGCTCAAGCTTCAGACTTCTGCCTGTGCATCTCCAGGTTGCCCAGCTCCATTGTTAGAGGCTGCCCTTTCTCCTGTGTATGTTTTGGCAACTTTGTCAAGAAGCAATCAGCCATGGATGTGTGGATTTGTTTCAGGTTTCTCTGTTCTGTTTCATTGGTCTATGTGTTCAATTTTTTACTAGTACTGTACTGTTTTTTTTATTTCTATGAATCTTGTAGTATGTCTTGAAATCAGGTATTTTGATGCAGCTTTGTTCTTATGGTTGCAAAATCCTTGAATTATTTGTGGTCTTTGCTGGCTCCATATAAGTTTTAGGAATGCCATTTGTAGTCCTGTGAAGAGTATTATTGGTATTTTAATAGAGATTACACTGAATCTACAGATCACTTTGGGTAGTATGGAAATTTTAACAATATTAATTCATTCAATCCATGAACATGGGAGGTCTTTCTACTTGTGTGTGTGCATGCGTGTGTGTGTGTGTGTGTGTGTGTGTGTGTGTGTTTGTTACCATGGATGGAACCAAGAAGCATTCTACTGCTGAGCTACACCTCCAGCCCTGTTTTATTTTTTATTTTGAATCTGGGTCTTCCTAAGTTGATGAAGCTGGCCTTGAACCTGCAATCCTCCTGTCTCAACCGTCCAAGTTCTGGGATTACAAGTGTGTATCACCATGCCTGGCCATTCCACTTTTTAGTGTCTTCTTCAATTTCTTTCTTTAGTGTTTTGTAGAAAATTTTTTTTTCTTTCACATCTACAGTCAGGTTTGTTCTCGGGTATTTAACTTTTTGTTGTTGCTATTATGAATAGGACTGATTTTTATTATTTTTTCTCAGTGAGTTTTGCTTGGTGTATAGAAATCTACTGTTTTTTGTATATTGGTTTCTTATACAGCTAATTCACTGATTTTTTTTATCAGTAAGCAAATTATTTGGGGAAGTTTTTCTAAGTAAAGAATCATATCATCAGCAAACAAATAATTTGACTTCCCATTCTCTATTTGTATGACATTATTGTTTGTTTATATATCTTACCTAATTTCTCTTGCTAAAATTTTTAGCACTATATTGAATAAGAGCAACAGAAGTGGACACACTTGCCTTGTTCCTGATGTGTGTGTGTGTGTGTGTGTGTGTGTGTGTGTGTGTGAGAGAGAGAGAGAGAGAGAGAGAGAGAGAGAGAGAGAGAGAGAATGAAGGATTGAACTCAGGTACATTCAACTTCTGAGCTATTTTCCCCAGCCCTTTTTATGTTTTGTTTTGAAACAGGGTCTTGTTAGGTTGCTGAGAGTATCATTATTTTGTGAGGCTGTCCTAGAACCTGCAATTCTCGTGTCTCAGCCTCCAAAGTAATGGGATTACATGTACCACCATTACTGGCTTAATCCTGATCTTAAAGGAAAAGTTTCAAGTTTATCCTCCATTGTATGATGTTGACTATGAGTTTTTCATATATGGGCTATATCTTACTGAGATAGGATCCTTTTATACCTATATACTTGGTGTTATAAGTATCTTTCACTTTTCTTTTTTCTTAGCAAATTAAAAGTAAAAACGTGGCCAAATTTTTCAGATTCCACCTAACTGCAATGTTAGGCATATCTATGGTAGATTATTATTTCTACTGCGTTGTCTTCAGGAATCAGACTTGTTAAAAAAAAAGAAAAAGCTAGTAGGTTGTCTTTCTTCACACACACACACACACACACACACACACACACACACACTCAGAAAAACACTACCTATACTTCCAAGGGGCTTCACTTACCCAATGGAATTAGCCACCAAAGGTTTTGATTTTTATAAAGACAAAAGAAGAAACAAAAGAAAGTCTCAACCATGTGTATAAGCACACACACACATACAAACACACAAACATACATGCAACACCATCAAAGCCCCTGCAATAACACATGACATATCTCTACATTTACTTTCAGATTTGATGCTGTATTCTTGCTATTCCAGACCACATATTTACTCTGCTCTACAAAAACAAAACACAAAAACAAAAGGATAAAACTTTAAATGATTCACTGTCTAAGTGATACTCAAGTATATGTCTCTTCTTAGTAATGATGTAAGTGTACTAATAGCGGCTGAAAATGCCAGCTTTGACATTTCAGTGTAAATTTTTCTGCTCTCAATAATTTTATAAAGCCTAGACTAAGTGTTAACTAATGCTTGCTAAAGTTATTAATAAAACCTCTACCAACAAAGCTAAAAGTACGTATGGGCAGGCAGAAATTATGCTACTATGCAGAAAGATAAAAACTATAGGCTTCAATCAATACAATGTTAATTAGCATTTCAGTAGCATAATTTCAAATACTTACTTTACATATAAGACCAAAAAGAGATTCAGATAATTGTCAATATAGGCCATTTATAAGGAATACATATATTCTTGATTTCCTAGAATAGTTGTGAATTTCTTAATTTGTGATTCATACCCACTTTTCTTCATCCTTCTATGAGTATTAATATTTATTAATAGATAAGAATATGTATTTATGTGAAGCCTTCACTAGTAATAAAATAAATCCTCATCAAATTGAAATCCTAATATTCAGCCCATATTATTGAAAAAATAGAAATGTGTTCCTAATAGTTAAAGGTTTTCTTAAAATTTTAAATTTTGTTGTGTTTTTCAGTCAGTACACATACAAATAAAATTTGACAAATTACTGTTGTCAGCAGTACTTGAGACTTCACATCCATGATATAAACATTTTATGTTTTTTAAATCTTAGCCCACACCACAAAGGGAACTCAATGTAGGTAAAACAAAGATTTTTAACTGGAATACCTTATTTTTTTATTATTTTCCCAAGAAAGAAAAATATTCAAAGTTTAATTCTAGTAAGAATACTCCTTATTAGCAAAATCAATATATGATTTAGACAACATGGGAAAGTCCAATTAAAACAATTGCTTTTTATTTTGTTTTAACCAGAAATTAAGATTTTTATGGGGTTAGATAAACTATGAAAACTTAAAACAGAATTACCACTATGATGGTTAATTTTCTAGTTCAACTTCACTGGGATAAGGGATATCCTAATATTTATAAGACATTGTGTCTAGATACACCTGTGAAGGTTGCTCCAGAAAAGATTACCATATGAATCAGTAGACTGAGTAAAGGAATAAACTCACAAATGTGGGTGGATGTTGTCCAACTCAGTAAAGGTTCTTAGAAGATAAAGCAGGGCACAAGGTATAGTCCCATTTTCTCTCTTCTTAAGGAGGACATCTATCTTCTCCTATCTTACCAGTTAGTAATGGATTCTGACCTCTCAGGTCCAAGGACTTATATAAATATCCCCCTCTCCTCCTCTCTACCTTAATTTTCAAGCTTTCTGATACAGATGGAATGTCACTTGCTCTCCCAACTCTCCAACTTGCACATGACATTTTCTTGAGATTTCTCAACTTCCACAATTATCTGAAACAATTTCCAAACTAAATCTCCTCTTAAATAGTAGTCTTCCCTAGCACCAGAACAGACACTCCTAGACTCTTGGTGGATGCCTAAAACCATGGATAGTATCTTATATATATTCTGTGTTTCCTATCCATACCTATCTGTAATAAAGTATAAATGAGAAAATTAGGCACAGTAAGAGATTACCAATAATAATAAGTCATTGTATAACACATTACTTTTAGGCATAGCATGTTGCCATCGTTGAGAGCATGGTTTTCTGTTTGGTTCTTCCACGCCCAAACTTACTGTGTTTTCCTTCTTAAAAACACATAGCCGGCTCTCTGGCCAAAACTTTTACAGTTTGAGGTACAACAGCAAACTTAGCAGGAAGTTTTGTTGTTGTTGTTGTTGTTGTTGTTGTTGTTGTTGTTGTTGTTGCTATTGTTGTTTCACAATTTCATGGATAGAGGATTTATTCTTACTGTAGATCCTAGCAAACTTAGCATATGATTTCTTTATTTTTCCTTATAAATTACAAATGTTCATCTATTCAATTAAAGAAAAGACTTCATGGCTTCTCTTTAGCATATCCAGATTGCTAGCATCTCTTATGATGTACTACGGATAAAATAGGAAATAGGGTTACTTAAACACTGCATAAGAAAGTTGATGTGCTAATACATGCAGCTACTACTAACTGACTGCAGCCGGGGAAGGGAGGACAGGAAGAGTGTATAGGATAGATACTTTATTTAATTTTATTTTTTTGTGGCACTGAGGATAGAACCCAGGAAAATTCTACCTCTAGGCTACATCCCCAGCCCTATTTTATATTTTATTTGGAAACAGGGTCTCACTAAGTTGTGCATAGACACTTTAGACACAGGATTGTTCCTGTGCCTGGCTGAACAGAGTGGGATATGAGCTTTCATCTTGCTATTCAGAAAGGCACATAATTTAAAAGTTGTAAATTTTTATTTAAAAATTTTAAAAATCTGATATTTTCTAATGCCATTGGCCACAAGTAACTGAAATCTCAGAGAGAACTATTATAGCTCTTTAAGGTATACAAGTTGCATTGTTTCTGCTTCTCTGGAGAATTCTAACACAACCATATTGTAAAGTTCTCCTAGTCAGTCTAAGTGTGTCCTTGCCATGTTGACAAGCAAAGATAAGCAACTTATTAGTAAGCATAAGCATTTAATACCAATAGAGTGTAACAATAAATATACAATACTAAGTAGATTGAAGTCATTGCTTGCAACTGAATTATGCTTGTGCCTAAGAATTTCTTCCTCCATATCACTTTTTATTTTTCTAGAATGGTGGCTTAAAACAACATCAGGTGTTATGTTCTTATCTCTTGCAGTTAATCTATGATTATAAGAAGGCTCTCTGGCAGCAGTTATAAACTTTTTTTAAACAGTCATAGTAACCACTGGGTGGCGATATAGTTCAAGTAATAAACCAGGCAAAAATAAACTAGTTTTACTAGATATATTATTTTCTATCTCTAGCTTTCTTTTTCTCACAATATTTTAATATCTAAGTTTTTGACTCATTAATAGTACTCTGTTGACTTATATTTATCATCTTTCAATCAAGTCTTTAAGGTTTTTATGAAGAGTTACAGAAAAAATAGAAAAACTCTCTTGCATACTTGCATACACAAAAGCATTTATTCTCTACCTACTTGATCACAACAGGAATCTACTAGACATAATTTTAATTTAATTGAAATACTAATATACTGATATAATACTAAGAGAAGTGCATATGTGTATTAAAATGACAGAAATATTATGTGTTATACCATTTTCTAGAACAAGATACTCGTTTTTTATTGTCATTAGATAAAGTCCAATTTTGAAACAAAAGAGTAAGCTTATACTTCTCTTAAAATCTACTAAATATAATTTCATCTTTGATAATCCTAAAGACAATTATGATGCTAGGATTTCTCTACAGTATCTGGATTTGGACCTCAATGTGGACAATGATTCCTGCTGCAGCAAATTCAGGACAGAGGTCTCCAAGATTGGTGTGATGGAACACGCCTGTAATCCCAGTAGTTGGGAGGCTGAGATAGGAGGATCACAAGTTCAAGGCCAGACACTGCAATGTAATGAGACCCTGATCCAGAAAAAAATAAAAATAAAAAAGGTTGGACTCAGAGGTAGAATGCCCCTGAATCAACTCCCATCACTAAAAGAATAAAGAAGAAAATAGAAGAACAAGTTCTCCAGACTGGGTGGCGATCCCGGTCCCATAACCACTCTCCTGAACCCCACTGACTATGATAAGGTCTGGACAGGACTTCTTGTTTCCCACACATTCTCCAAAGTGTATATATACTATTTACTTTTCAAAGTTTATTGGGAATGAACATTTTATTTTTATTTCAATGGTTTAAGGATTTTTAAGGGTAGTTTAAGAATGTTTTTAAACCATTGAAATGGAATGTTTATTCAGTGGCCCTGAAAAGAGCACTACCTTGATGAATATGTATAATTTTACACAATGATAAAACAGCATAGGCAGTCATAGAGGCTCACACATGATTGGCTGGATGATTTGTTTACATTTTGTGAGTCCTATGTATTTTTACAATTTTGTATAATTTGTTGATTTGTATTAATAGTTTATTTACTACAAGGAAAAATACTTTTCCTGATAGCATCTGCTAAAATTTTAATTAATATAATTATATGACTGAAATTAGCCTGAGAGTAGTTACATTTTGTTGGAGGTAAAATAAAGGTGCCTATGTCCCTTGCTCCTTGCAAAAATAAAAATTTTAGGGCCAGGAAGTTTAAATTTCTGTAGATTTAAAGATATTGATTTTAGGGTAGAGCTTTTGGGAAGTTTCTAACTCCCTAGTTAGTAGTCATTTCTTATATTCTTATGGCTTTCCATAGATATGAGCAATTTATGTTCTATATCAACCAACATTAGTCCCCTGTAATAGGTTAGAATTTGGGGAAGCAGTAGTATAACTCTTCAGTCAGTCATGGTATTGAATATTGTAGTAATTCCAAAACTTTGTAAATGGTATACAATTGACGTAAATAAGAAGCATATCTAACTAAATTAATTTGGAAGGTATAAAGCTATGTCAGCACTTTTATTTTTCAGACTATATTTTAAGAGGTTTAGTAAATCATGAAAACCATGGTCTAATCTTTTTCTAATCTTGTTGCATTTGTCCTAATTGTTGATTGAAAAAGCCAGATGAATTGATTGCAGGTGAGGTAGATAGATTTATCACTCCCAACATATGTTTTGATGCATGTATAGAAATGTGAATGAAATAATTTTCAATGGATACTAGATATGTAATGTAGTTTCACAGAATTCTACTGCTTTTCTGCTTTATAATGACAAGATTTTCTTGTTTCCACAATTTTTCATATTCCAAAGCAGATTTTAAAATCACACTTCTCAAAGTACCATAAAGAGAACCATTTTGATGTTGTCTGTCTCTAATAATAAATCATTCAAATATCTTAGTGTTTTAATTTCATAGGAAAATATGAATACCATTTAGAAAGTAGTAGTTTACTGTGAGGAAAGCACAGTGGGACTGCTTCAAGCGATGTAATATTCATATTTGGTATATGTAGATATCAAAGTTGCTATTGATTGGTGGCATTTGTTTTTATTTGGAGAATGGTTATCATTTTACCTGGACTTTCAGACACTTAGTACTTTAAATCATTGCCTATTTTTTGTTTAAGCCTAACTCCTAATTATTTTTGTGTTTTACATATGTAATATATATACATATATATACAGTTGTCTTACGGAAATATCAATGAATTCTCATATATAACTTTGATATATATCATTTTCATGATGTTATCTTCATGGTATGACTCATGATTTTCTGAATGTTTTGTGTATTTTTCCAGATTGCTATTGTTTCTAGTAAATCCTGGGTAATTTCCTCAAAATGACTCTTATAAGAAAATGTGTATCCCAATGTTAGCAATACAAGCAGGATATTTGCAACAAAATTTTATAAATCTATATTTAGAAAATGGGATAGTGGTGCACCCTTGTAGTCCCAGCATTTGGGAGGCTGAGACAGGAGGATCGCACAAGTTCAAAGCTACTTAGTGAGGCTCTCAACAACTAAGTGAGACCCTGTTTCCAAATAAAGTATAAAAAATAGGTTGGGAGCATAGCTCAGAGGTAGAAAAAGCCCCTGGGTTCCACCCCTAGTACCACCAAAAAAAAAAAAAAAAAAAAAAAAACCAGAAACAGCCCAAGATAAAAGGAACTGTTTGTTCTCCTTCAGATGGTGGGTGGCTTCACTTTCTTCATTCTGGGATCTTATCACCTACAACCACAGCTGATCCCTGACGGGCCCCTGACATAAGTGAAATATACATTTAAAAGTCATAATAGGTAAGAAGTCAATGATTGTGGTATTATAGGGCCTTAGTACCATTGTTTGCTTCATATTTTCTAACTTATAAATATATATCTTAAGATATAAGAATAAAAACGATATTATAACTGGTATTATCATATAAAATTATACTTTACATTTAAATTATGCAGTTTATACCAATGCCTAGAAATTTTCATCTTGTTTATTTTGACCTATAATTACACTAATAAAACTTCCCAGTAAGCCGGTTGTGGTGGTGCACGCTTGTAATCCCCATGCTTGGGAGGCGGAGACAGGAGGATCGTGCAGGTTCGAAGCCAGCCTCTCTGGCTTAAGAGACCCTGTTTCCAAATAAAAATATATTTAAAAAAAACAAACAAACAGGTGCCTTGGAGTGTAGCCCAGAAGCAGAAGGGTTTCCAGGAACCCCAGTACCATAAATAAATAAATAAATAAATAAATAAATAAATAAATAAATAAACCTTCCCACTAACAAGGTTAAAACAGACATTTTTTAAAAAATACTGTAACATTTACCTTAAATAATAGTAAACTGGCAGGGCCTGATGCTGCACACCTGTAATCTTAGTAATTGAGAAGCTGAGACAGGAGGACTGTGTGTTCAAGAACAGTCACAGCATTGTAGCAATATTCTCAGCAAACTAGTGAGACCTTGTTTCCAAACAAAAAACTAAAAAGGATTGGAGTATACTTCAGAGATAGAATATCCTCAGATTCAATCCTCAGTACAGTCATCATCATCATCATCATCATCACCATCATCATCATCATCTGAAAATAAGACTAAACTGATTTTAAGATGTTGAAATAATTCAAAATTTGTCCTCTGACCACAACAGTGTCAACCTAAAAGTTAAAAATCTATTTTAAAATATTGCTATTTTTAGTCTTCAAGGGCAAAATCCAACAGAAAGCCAGATATCAAAAGGCCTATTGGTGATGCAGTTTTGGATAATGGCTAAGGGCAATATGGCTCACTTGGTAAAGAATAGTCTCAATATTCTCTAAGTCTTCCATAAGAATTTGACATTATGCTTCATATGAAATTAAAGAATTAAATCCCTTAACTGTATATTTATTCTAAAAATAAAGATACTTGAAGCCAGAATACTTTTTGATTTGAATGATTGCTACTATTTCTATTATATTACCTCTAGAAACTCCCTTTGAAATTTTAAACAAAAGATAGGTTTATTACCTGAGAAAATGACATGTAAATTATATACTCATATCAAATTATCTTTGAATCAAAAAAGAGTGTATTTAAATGTTAATGTTTCATCCCAGGGAAGAAAGAATTAATAAATTTGCTCCAGTTATTGCTATTTTAAATAACTAATCTCCTATGATGATAATAAAGATTCTTTATATTATTTTTCTACAAAATGATAATTTATACAAAAGATTTTCTAAGAACATATTTAAAAGTTGAAAATTTTCAAGCTATGTTATTAGCATTATAGAGAGATATAATAATGAATAAATAAAATATTTATTCTTACTTTTTAATTTCAACATATTAGTTATAGTGTGTACTTTAGTAACTAGCCTAACAAAGCTGTTCTAATTAATGAGTTGAAGAGATAACTATACATTAGAAAAATAAAGCAAAGTATGGAGAAAGAAAGAATTATGGTAGGAAATACACATGTGAGAAATGAGAAAGAGAAATTTAATACACTGTACATTCTAAGGACAGAAATGGATTGGTATAGTTTGTCTCTTTCTTCTTCATCCTTATTGCCTCATTCTTTAGCAAGACCAGAATATAAAATATCTACAGAGCTGTAGAAACTTTGACAATGACCTAAATTTGAGAACTTATTGAGTAACCTATATTGTAAGCTAAATTCATTAGATGTCTTTTGTTCTGATATTGAATAATTATATAGCAGCTTTTATTTATTTTATTTTATTTATTTTATTTTTTTATACATTTATTGGTACACAATAGATCCACATCACAATGTGGATCATACTGACAGTTGCATACATTCACACAGTATTTGGTGCCCAGCCTCACTTCTCCTTTGCCCCTCCCAACAATGAGTGTCCAGGTTGACCATGCTACATTCACACATATACACATATTCGATGTAGCTCTTCCATTAATCAAGAACAGCCTTCTTTCTCTCTTACCCTTTCTTTCTAGGTATGCTGAGGTTTTCCCTCCATTATCTGGAGTCCCTCTGGTATCTCTAATACTCCCCAGTTTGGGCATATTAGAGATATGTCCCTTCTCTTTGCTGATCTCATTTAAAATAATGTTCTCCAGGTCTTTCCATTTTTTTGAGAATGACTTGATTTTGTTCTTATTACTGAGTAGAATTTTATTGTGTGTATTTCCCATAATTTTGCAATCCATTCATCTGTTGATGGAGACCTAGGTTGATTCCATATTTTGGCTATTATGAATTGTGCTGCTATGAACATGGGTATGCATATTTTACTGTAGTTCTCTAATTTCAACCCGTCTGAAAAGATACCCAGTAGTGGTACATCCAGATCATATTGTGGATCCATTTCCAGTTTTCTAAAGAATCTCTACCCTGATCTCCATAGCAGCCGAACTAGTTTGTACTCCCACCAACAATGTAAAAGAGTTCCTCTTTCCCTACATCCTTGACAGAATTTATTGTTATTTGACTTCTTTATGCTTTCCACTCTGATTGGGGTTAGATGGAATCTCAGTGTAGTTTTGATTTGATATCCCTGATGGTTAATTATGTTGAACATTTTTCCATGTATTTATTGGACTTTTGTATCTTTTCTTTTGTGAATTTTCTATTCAATTCAGTTGCCCATTTCTTGATCGGGTTATTTGTTTTGTTAGTGTAGAGTCTTTCAAGCTCTTTGTATATTCTAGATCTTAGCTCTCTATCAGAGTTGTGGCTAGTAAATATCTTCTCCCATTCTGTAGTCTTTCTCTTTAGGTTCTCAATGATTTCCTTTGATGAGAAGAAACTTTTTAGTTTGATGCCATCCAACTTGTTAATTCTACTTTTAATTTCCTGTGCCTTGGAGGTCTTGTTGAGAAAGTTACTACCTGTGCCTGTATGTTGAAGTCTTGAGCCTATGCCTTCCTCTAATAACTTCAGTCTCTGGTCTAATTTTCAAGCCTTTGATACATCTCGAGTGGATTACTGTTCATGGTGAGAAGTAAGGATTTAGTTCCATCTTTCTACAAATGTATAACCAGTTCTCTCAGCACAATTTTTGAAAGGTTTTCTTTTCTCCAGTGTATGAATTTGGCCCCTTTGTCAAAGACCAATTGACTATAAGTGTGTAGGTTTGTCTCTGTATTTTCTATTCTGTTCCACTGCTCAGTCTGCCTGTTGTGCTACCACCACGCCTGGCTTGATATGGTTTTGAATGCATATAGCTAGTATTTTTGTTTAAAATTTTTGCATCTATGTTCATCAAGGATATTGGTCTATAATTTTCTTTTCTTGAGGTATCTTTATTTGGTTTTGGTATTACATATATAAGGCTTAGGCCCATATAAAATCTATATGTCTGTTCACTGTGGTAGATTCTGGAGTATATTCCAAAGTTTCTCATTTGCTCCATAACCTATTGTCAGTTTTTGGATCCACTTTATGAGTGTTTGCACCCCTCTCTTGCCTCTGACAGCTTTGTGCTTAGGTGTCATGGTATCAGGTGTCACTGTTAATGAGTTCCCTGTAAGCTCAAGGTTCTGTGTTTCTCCACCCTAAGCTCTGCACTTTCCAGCCCTGTGCTCTGTGCCCTCTGGCCCTGAACTCTGCACTCTTAGGCCCTGGCTCTGTGCTCTCCACCCTGGGCTCTGCTATCTCAGGCCCTGTGCTCTATGCCTGCCCACCAGGGCTTGTACTTTCCTACCCACACCAGAAGTGGGTGTCTAGTGCAGTCTTGGAGCAACCCTCTTTGACCCTGTGCAGGCACTGTGTCTTAAGCACTATGGGCCTTTCCTGTGTCCCTGGAGGTTCTAACTGGACTACCTCCAGGATGGCTCTCCAGGTCTTAGCCTGCTGGGGTCCCGTACTGTTCTGGGCGCCTTCTGCCAAGTAACAAGTAACGCAATGTGGTTACCTTGCTGTTCTGCAAGTGAAGTCTCTGGTGGGCACAGTGTGCCACTGAGGGTGCCATTTCTGGTGATCACATGGTTGTGTTTTTTTATCTTTTTCTGCATCCCTAAAGCATGGTGCTGGTTGCTTAAGATGTGGAACTCTGTGGCCTCTTTCTGCATTTCAAGTTCTTGGATTATTTGTTGGTATTTCTTGGGGCTGAAGCATTGGAGCCGGCAATACAGGTTTGGGCTGGCGGCTGAAGATGGCACAGGCTTCTACACCAGGTCAGTTGAAGCTCAGGCTCTTTGCAGTGGATCTCGTGTTCAGAATGTTGAATTTCCTTCCACCATGGTTCCCATTTGTGTTTTTATCATGAATTTCTTCCACTGTTTTATTTATTTACTTTTTTTTGTCAAGATGCTGTCTTCTCGGTAGTTGAATTCTATTTTTCTAGTTATTGAGATGTGCTCCATCCCACAGACCCATTTTGAATCCCCTATATAGCAGTTTTTATAAGAAATATTTAAATTTACTTTTTATGATACTGAAGATTGAACACAAGGGCATTCTTCCTCTGAGCCATGTATATGTATGTATACATTAAAAAAAAAACAGGTTATCACTAAGTTGTGAAGGACCTCATTAAGTTGATGAGACTGAATGAGCGTCTTTGATCCTCCTGTCTCAGCCTCCCGAGTACTAGGATTATAGATATATGCCACCACTCCTGGCTAAAATTCTTGTTTTAAAGACACATTGTATCACTACTGACACAAGGAATCCAAAGTGACCAGTATTATACAGAGCTTTAAATATAATAAAAATTTTACTTCATCATACATTGGGGACATATTTTTCCTCTAGACAAACAGGAATTTTCAATTTAAAGATACTTGGACAGGCATTGAAATAATACATTTCCCAAATTACAAAATTGATACTTGGGAATGAGACAGCAACACTTAGTTCTTATACCAATGTGTGACCATTGAGGACACACAGTGTCATGCAGTGGCCATTATTAGTAGATTATAGTATAGATTGAGGTACTTGCTTGTGAAGAGTACTTGTCTCTATATTCATCCAAAATCCCCATGTCCATTTTACAAAGAATATGATAACATTTCTTTTTACAGATTTTTTTTTGCAGGTCTGGGGCTGGAAACCAGAGGCATTTGACCTTGGAGCTACACCCCCCTGCCCAATTTTTCCTGTGTGTGGTACTGGGGTTCCTGGAAGCCCTTCTACCTATGGACTACACTCCTAGACCTATTTTTATATTTTTATTTGGAAACAGGGTCTTTTAAGCCAGCACAGCTGGCTTTGAACCTGTGTGATCCTACTGTCTCCACCTCCCAAGCTCAGGAATTACAAGCGTGCGCCACCACACCGAGCAATTTTTTTATTCTTTATTTTGAAACATGGTCTCACCGAGTTATGCAGGACCTCACTAAGTAGCTGAGGCTATCCGCGAACTGTTATTCTCTGGTCTCAACCTCCCAAATGCTGGGATTACAAGCATGCACCACCACACCCAGCTACAGATATTTACTTAATAGGTTTTACAATGTCCAATTTATAGGGGAAAGTTATAGTTATATTGTTAATTAAAAATCCATGATTAGATACTGGTCTCTCTCAAGACTCAGTAAAATTCAAGAGGCTCTTCTGGGTTCTGGACATTTCTCCATGAACCTGGCTTGGCTTTCTCCAAACCTAGTTGCCAGTGTGCCTGAGAGGAAGCCAGTATCTTTTGAGATAATATATATGTATATTAATATAAATATTATATATAAAAATATGTATTATAATATATGAGTTTCTGTGCTTTCATTCTTGTTTAACATGGCAGTACTTGCATCTGAATTTCTCATATTTGAACCATAACTTTTTCCATGTATCAAAGAACCATCCCAACTGTAAATTAGAAAAAACTCCTGGGGGCCTTTTGCAAAGCAGGGCATTGAAACCTTATTTATAAGAAGGTTCTGTGTAATAATGATTCTCCCATCAGGCTTTGATATCCTGCCTCCCAATCCACTTCAATCTATCTTCTATTTACTATTCTATTTACTATTCTTCTATTTACTATTCACTTGGAGGTGTATTCTCCAGTTCCTCTTCATATGCTGTCAGTCAGATCTTACAGTCCTCTTGTCATAGCATCCCTGTACTCCATGGCAGGCTCATCACTTCCCTGGTTAGATCTTGCTGAGATTCAGTTGAGTCATGAGTATGGTAGTTAGAAGAGAGGCAAGGTTGATTCTGAGGGGCAGCAGTGACTTCTAAAGCACATGCTACTTCTGAAGTTGCTGCATGCACTACAAACACATAGCAGTAGTGTATTTCCAACAAGGAAGAATGGACCTGACAGGAAGGCTGGGTAAAATTAGAGGGAATCTCAAGTGCATCTACATAATCAGGAACCTGATGTGAGCAAAAAGACTTCTTGCCAAGAATTAAATAACATTCTTCTCTGAAGTTCTTTCTGTCATGGTTAAGTTCAGTGCTTGTTTCCTACTCTTCTTCTCACAACCTAAAAGCTTGCCCAATATACAAAAAAAAATACAGTCAGTTCTTTAGAATTATAAATAATTTAATTTTACCACTTCTCATTAGTGATATTGATATTTTTATGACTTGGTAAAAAGTGGACTTTAATCAGTAAGGGAAAATACTGATCACTGGTCACTGTATTTGTATAAGAATTGACTGCTGACAGAGATGATAACATTCACTGTGGCTTAATGAAAGTGATTCTGCTGACATGCCTGTAAGAGTTGACTCTTTGTAAATTTATATGTACAAATATGTGATAAATAATTTTTCAACAGCTGTACAGATAACTATTGTAATAGTCCAGTATTATTTTAAAGCTCTGAAAATTTCAAAGAAATATGCTATGCTTTACTGTTTGATTTTTAAATGACTTATCTGGAGCCAGTTACAATGGCACATACCTATTATCTCAGTACTTGGGAGGCTGAGATAGAAGGATCACAGGTTTTTTCCAGGTCAAGCTCAATGACTAGTGAGACTCTGTTTTATTTATTTTTAATTTTTTATTGGTTCACTTTAGTCATACTTCTTAATGGAATACAAGATGGTAGAGGCATACATGCACACATCACTCAATTAGCCCTTACCCAATTTCCATCCCATTTTCTTTCCCCCACCCTCCTTCTCATGTTTGGCTTAGCGATTGCCTTTGATATGTTTGTGAATGTTCATCATGTACATAAGGGAATTTCCCTCTTCCCTCATCCCATTCTCCTCAGTTAGGTCACTTTATTTTTCTCATTTGTAGTTTCTCCTTCCTTGTTCATAGTTTTTCCTATGGCCCATTTACTCCCTATCTTCTATGTATTAGAGAGAGCATATGATTTCTTACTTTTTGTGACTGACTAGCCTCACTTAGCAAAATATTCTCCAGTTCCATCCATTTTCCTGTAAATGACATAATTTTGTTCTCTTTGTCTGAGTAAAGCCCCATTGTGTACATATTACATAGTTTTGTAATCCATTCATCTGTTGATGGATATCTTGGCTGGTTCCATAGTTTGCCTACTGTGAATTGTGCAGCTATGAACATAGATATGCATGCATTAGTTAAGTAGTTTGATTTCCATTCTTTTGGGTAAATACCCAGAAGTGGTATTGCTGGATTATATGATAGGTTCATTCTCATTTTTCTGAGGATCCTCCATACTGTTTTACAAAGTGGTTGTTCTAATTTGCAATCCTACCAACAATGTATTAGAGTTCCCACAGACTCTGTTTTATGTATTTATTTATTTAATTATTTATTTATTATTTTTTTGCGGGGGTGGGGATGAAACCCAGGGACATTCGACCTCCAAGCCATACTCCCTCCCCTATTTTTTATCCTTTATTTTGAAACAGGGTCTCACTAAGTAGCAGAGGGTCTAAGTAGCTGAGGTTGTTCATGAACTGTGATCTTCGGGTCTCAGCCTCCCAAATGCTGGGATTACAAGCATGTGCCAACATGCCTGGGCAGATTCTGTTTTTTTGTGTGTGTGGCATTATTATTATTTTTTTTTTGTAATCATACATCACTTTGGAATACAAGACTTGAGAAGATATATAAGCACATATCATCCAATAGGCCTTCATCTAATCCCCATCCCATTCCCTCCCCCTCCCTCGATCCCATGCTTAATTGGTGATTATCTTTGATATACTTGTTTACGCACCTCATGAGTTTTAAAGAGATTCCATTCTTCCCCATCCCCTCCCCTCTGATTGCTCACCTTAATTGCTTTTCAATAGGGCCCTTTCTACTACTCGACCTCCTCCTGTTACCCCTTTCCTCCTAGTTCTTGCTAATTAGGGAAAGCATCTGGATTTTATTTTCTGTGCTATTTCTCTGTGCATGCCGCATTACAAGTTCCGATCCCACTCTTGATGGCCCCAGTAGTGGCCTGGCCACCTGGAGGACTCTGATCCCAACCTTGCTGGCTCCAGCACCGGCCTTGCTTCATGGGAGGCCCCAATCCTGGCTTCACTGGCCCCCTCACCGAACTAACCCCTCAGCTGGCTCCTCTCCCGGCCTCAGAAGCCCCAGCACCGGCCTAGCCTCACAACAGGCTCCAATCCCGGCCTCGCTAACCCTGGCACCAGCCTAACCCCTCAGCAGGCTCCTATCCAGGTCTCCCAAGTCCCAGCTTCATCCTTGCCTCACAGCAGTTTCCAATCTCGGCCTCGCTAACCCTGGCACCAGCCTAACCCCTCAGCAGGCTCCTATCCAGGTCTCCCAAGTCCCAGCTTCATCCTTGCCTCACAGCAGTTTCCAATCTCGGCCTCGCTGGCCCCAGAACTGGCCTTACCCCTCGGCAGAGTCCGATCCTGGCTTCATAGGTCCCAGCACCGATCTTGCCTCATAGCAGGCTCCGATCCTGACCTTGCTGGCCCCGGCACTGGCCTAACCCCTCGTTTGGTGCTGATCCCTGCCTCGGAGACCTCAGTAGCAGCCTTGACTCACGGCAGGATCTGGTCCCGGCCTCGTTAACCCCGGCCCTGACCTCACTCCTCAGCAGACTCTGATCCTGGCCTCGGAGGCCTCAGCACTGGCCATACCTCAAGGCAGGCTCTGATCCTGGCCTTGCTGGCCCTGGCACTGGCCTAAACCCTCGGCTGATTCCGATCCTGGCCTTGGAGGCCTCAGCACTGGACTTGCCTTGTGGTAGGCTCCAATCCCAGCCTCAATGGCTCCGGCACTGGTGTAACACATTAGCTGGCTCCGATCCTGACCTCAGAGGCCCCAGCACCAGCCTTGCCTCATGGTAGGCTCCTATCCTGGCCTCGTTGGCCCTAGCCCTGGCCTAACCCCTTGGAAGGCTCCAATCCTGGCCTTGGAGGCCCCAGCACCGGCCTTGTCTCATGGAAGACTCCAATCCCGGCCTCGCTGACCCCGGGACAGGCCTAACCCCTCCGCAGGCTCTAATCTCAGCCTCAGAGGCCTCAGTAGCGGCCTTGCCTCATAGCAGGCTCCAATCCCGGTTTTGCTGGCCCTGGCACCGACCTAACCCCTCGACAGGCTCCAATCTGAGCATCCTCTTCACCCAGCAGGTTGTCCCACATTCCCAAGGGTGCGTGGTGGTAGTATTCTGCCTCTGAGGTAATTTCTTCAAAAGTTCCAGGTGTATTACATCAGATCTCTGCCTCCCTGAGTTCTTGCCTCTGTCAATGTGACTGCCTCCACCATTTCAAATCTTTCCCAAGCTCTTTTACCATATCACATGTCCAGTGTTCCTAAGCACGCACGACAGTAGCATTTGACCTTTGGGGTAATTTCTTCAGAGGATCAGGGTGGGTTGGATCAGATGTCTGCCTCTCCCAAATCCAAATCTCCACCACCATCTCAGCCACTGCTACCACCACCACCTTCCTCCTAGTTCTCTGCTAGACTCTCTCCTTACAGGTGATGTCCCAGATTCTTAACGATGTAGAGAAGCAGCAGTCCTCCTTTGCGGGGAATTTTTCCAAAAGTTCTAGTTCATATGGATATGTTTTGTCTGCATCTCCAATATTCTAGCTGCATCCGCGGCCATCTTGACCCCTCTCGAATATTTTCCTTTTTTCGTTTCCCTTTTAAAAAAAAAAAAAAAAAAAAGAGAGAGAAAAGAGTATGTGCGGTTTGGGGAAGATAAGGGATCAGGCACTAGGTAGCGATGAAATTTTTTTTCTTTCTGCATGGGAGGGGGCTCTTCTAAGGGAGCTCTGGCTGTTTCTGCCCACACTCCCGGGGTCAGCGCCATGAGGCCCAGACTTCTGGGGCCTACTGGATGGGAGGGGTCGCCTAAGGGAGCTTGGGAAAGAACTTGGGAAAGATTTGAAATGGTGGAGGCAGTGGCAATGGAAGTGGCCAGTACTCAGGGGAGGCAGAGATCTGATGCATTACACCTGGAACCTTTGGAATAATAACCCCAGAGGCAGAATGCTACCACCATGCACCCTTGAGAACCTGGGACAATTGGTTGGGCAAAGAGGATGCTCGGATTGGAGCCTGCTGAGGGGTGAGGCAGGAGACAGACACTGCAAAGCTGGGATTGGACCCTGCCATGAGGCAAGGCCAGTGATGGAGCCTCCTAGGCCAGAATCAGAGCCTGCCAAGGGGTTAGGCCGGTGCTGGGGCCAGTGAGGCCGGATTCGGAGCCTGCCATGAGGCAAGGCCAGTGCTGGGGCCTTTGAGGCCAGGATTGGAGCCTGCCAAGGGGTTAGGCCGGTGCCGGGGCCAGCAAGGCCAGGATCGGAGCCTGCCATGAGGCTAGGCCAGTGCTGGGGCCTCCAAGGCAGTGACTGGAGCCTGCCGAGGGGTTAGGCCAGTGGCGGGGCCAATGGCCAACATTGGAGCCTTCCTTGAGGCAAGGCCACTACTGGGGCCTCCGAGGCTGAGATCAGAGCCTGCTGAGGGGTTAGGCTGATCCTGGGGCCAGTGAGGCCGGGATCAGAGCTCACCGTGAGGCAAGCCCAGTGCTGGGGCCTTTGAGGCTGGGATCGGAGGCTGCCAAGGGGTTAGGCTGGTGATGGGGCTAGCGGCCGGCATTGGAGCCTTTCGTGAGGCAAGACCACTACTGAGGCCTCCGAGGCCAGGATCAGAGCCTGCCGAGGGGTTAGGCCGGTGCTGGGGCCAGCGAGGTCGGCATCGGAGCCTGCCATGAGGCAAGGCAGGTTCTGGGGCTTCCGAGGCCAGGATAAGAGCCTGCCAAGGGGTTAGCCCAGTGCCAGGGCCAATGGTTGGCATCGGAGCCTGCCGTGAGGCAAGGCTGCTACTGGGGCCTCTGAGGCTGGGATTGGAGCCTGCCAAGGGGTAAGGTCAAAGCCGGGGCCAGCGGCCAGCAACAGAGCCTACCTTGAGGCAAGGCCGGTGCTGGGGCCTCTGAGGCCGGGATAAGAGCCTGCCGAGGGGTTAGGCCAGTGCCGGGGCCAATGGCCGGCATCGGAGTCTTCCATGAGGCAAGGCCGCTACTGAGGCCTCCAAGGCCAGGATCAGAGCCTGCTGAGGGGTTAGACCGGTGCTGGGGCCAGCGAGGCCGGCATTGGAGCCTGCCGTGAGGCAAGGTGGGTGCTGGGGCCTCCGAGGCCAGGATCGAAGTCTGGGGAGGTGTTAGGCCAGTGCGAGGGCCAGCATGGCCAGAATGGGAGCCTGCTGTGAGGCAACACTGGTGCTGGAGCCTCCGAGGCCAGGATTGGACCCTGCTGAGGGGTTAGGCCGGTGCAGGGGCCAGCGGCCGGCATTGGAGCCTTCTGTGAGGCAAGGCTGCTACTGGGGTCTCCGAGGCTGGGATCAGAGCCTTTCAAGGGGTTAGGCCGATGCTGGGACCAGCAGCCAGCATCGGCGCCTGCCGTGAGGCAAGGCCAGTGCTGGGGCCTCCGAGGCTGGGATAAGAGCCTGCCGAGGGGTTAGGCTGATGCCGAGGCCAATGGCCGGCATCGGAGACTGACAGGAGGCAAGGCTGCTACTGGGGCCTCAGAGGCTGAGATTGGAGCCTGCTGAGGGGTTAGGCTGGTTCTGGGGCCAATGGCTGGCATTGGAGCCTGCCATGAGGCAAGGCTGCTACTGGGTTCTCCGAGGCTGGGGTTGGAGCCAGCTGAGGGGTTAGGCTGGTGTCGGGGCCAGCGAGACCAGAATTGGGGCCTCCCATGAGGCAAGGCCACTGCTTGAGCCAGCAAGGTCTGGATCAGTCCACCTGGTAGCCAGGCCACTACTGGGGCCATCACGAGTGGGGATCGCTACTTGCAACGTGGCATGCACAGAGAAATATCGCAGAAAATAAAAATCAGATGCTTCCCCTAATCAGAAAATACTAGGAGGAAAGGGGCAACAGGAAGAGGTCGAGTTATAGAAACGGCCCTATAGTGAAGCAACTAAGGTGACCAATCAGAGGGTATGGAATAGGGGAGGATGGAACCTCTTTAAAATGCAAGAGGTGTATAAACAAATGTATCAAAGTTAATCACCAAACAAGCATGGGATCAAGGGAGGGGGAGGGTGTGGGATGGGGGCTGGATGAGAGCTAATTGGATGATGTGAGCTTGTATATCCTGTCAAATCTTATATTTCAATGTGATATATGATTACAATGCACCAATAAAAAAATGCAGGAGGTATATTTAAAAAAGAGAGAGAAAAAAAGAGAGAGAAGAGAGTATGTGTGGTTTGGGGAAGATGTGGGATCAGGCACTTGGTAGCGATGAAATATTTTTTTCTTTCTGGGTGGGACGGGGGTCTCCTAAGGGAGCTCCAGCTGCGCCTGCCCACACTCCCGGGGTCAGCGCCATGAGGCCCAGACTTCTGGGGCCTTCCAGGTGGGAGGGGTCGCCTAAGGGAGCCCTGCCCCCACCCACCCACCCTCCCAGGGTCAGGGCCATGAGGCCTGGACATCCAGGGCCTTCAGGTTGGTGGTGTCACCTAAGGGTGCCCCACCTGCGCCCGCCCACCCTCCTGGGGTCAGGGCCTTGCTACCCGGACCTTTGAGGCCTCCAGATTCTGTTTTAAAATAAAAAAGAATTTTTAAATATTGGGCTGGGGTTTAGCTCAAAGATTGAGCACCCAGAGGTTCAATCCCCAGTACCACAAAAATTTAAAAATAAAATGTCTTATTTTGAACAACAAAATAGGTGCTGTGCAATGCAGTAAGGATTTATCAGTATTAACATCAAAATATAAAATTATTATTTATTTAAATTTTAATATTTTTGCCGGGCATTGTGGTGCACACTTGTAATCCCCGCGCTTGGGAGGCGGAGACAGGAGGATTGCACAGGTTCGAAGCCAGCCTTGCTGGCTTAAGAGACCCTGTTTCCAAATTTAAAAAAAATAAAAATGGGACTGGAGTGTAGCCCGGAGGTAGAAGCGTTTCCAGGAATCCCAGTACCACCACCACCAAAAAAAAAAAAAAAAAAAAAAAAAGCCATGCGTGGTGGCGCACACTTGTAATCCCAGCATTTGGGAGGCTGAGACTAGAGAATCGTGGTTCACGGACAGCCACAGCTACTTAGTGAGGCCCTCTGCAACTCAGTGAGACCCTGTTTCAAAATAAAGAATAAAAAATTGGGCAGGGGGTGTTGCTCGGAGGTCAAATGCCCCTGGGTTCCATCCCCAGACCCTCCAAAAAAATGTTAATTTTTAAAATCAAATTAAATGTTGATTTTTAATGACTTTTGAAGCCTGGTTAATTATCATTTAGTTTGTGATAACTTTATGGTGTTTTGAAATATATGCCTTAGCTAGGGAAAAAAAGTGTCATAAGAGAAACTGTAGTCAAAAAAGAAGAAACCATAGATGAGCAAATAAAGAGACATAACTTAGAGGAATGGGAGGGGGGAAGAGGAAAATTCCCTAATGTATATGATCTACATTCACAGACAAATCAAAGTCAATCAGTAAGCTAAACATGAGAAGGAAGAAGGGGAGAGGGAATGGTGTGGTAATTGGGGAAGGGCTAAAAGTGATGTGTGCATGTATGTCTCTACCATCTTGTATTTTATTAAGATATATGACTACAATGCACCAATAAACATTTTTTTAAAATAATAAACTTAGAAAATATTATCTATGAACTGTCCTATTTGCATTTTAAACATCGTGGTATAAAGCAAAATATGTCATGTTGAAATTCAATAAAAAGGTGTTTATGTCAAAAATTGCTCATCAGCTTAAATCTTACATTGAAAATCAAGGCCAAAATAGTACATTTCCAAATGAAATAAAATCTTCAGAGATATTTTCTGTGGAATAGGTCTGACCTATTTCTGACCTTGTGGTCAGAAATATTTATGCTGCCTTCCTTGTTTAATGTAGATGCTTCTAATCTGCCTTGTCAATTTTATTTTCTTTGAGCATACTCTTACTTTCTTTGTATAGTTTGGAATTGTCAGAGCAAATCTTTGGATGGCATAATTACTCGGAAAATGGCAGAAATATATGAAAACATATGAATACAGTATATTTTTTCATTTGTGCTTTTGAGTGGCATAAAGTCATTTGGATGAGATAAAATGAAATGCAAAATCAAGTACCAAATTAACAAAAATGTTCTAAAAATGTACTCACAACCTGCTCACAAATGTCTTGAACATTTGAACAGAATATTGCCATTGTTGGTTATCAACATTACATATATTTCCATGGCGTTCTAAATTGTAAACTGAGAAACCTTGGGAAATAGGTCAGTGGTACAGTGCTTATGTAGCATTCCTGAGGCCTTGAGTTTGATTCACAGCACTAAAAATATAATAAATAAATAAATAAATAATAAATAAATAAAATTCAATAAATTGTTAACTGACCTTAAACTTACTACCTGTAAAGAAATATACATACCAGGCCAAAAATGGTGGCACACACCTATAATCTCAGTACTTGAGAAATAGGAGGATCACATGTTCAAAGACAGACTCAGCAAGGTACCCAGACTCTCAGCAACACTGTGAGACCCTACTTCAAAATGATACATAAAAGGAATGTACCTCAGAGCTAAAATGCCCCTTAGTCCCATTTTCAGTACCAAAACAAAACAAAACAGAAGTATACATAGCTATCTATGTCAGCTACATAGAGAATATTTCTACATCCTATACAGAGGAACTGTGAATACTGATTTATATGGTAAAAGAAATTTTGTAGATAGTAATGACTAAGGATTGTGAGAAAGGGAGATTTTCCTGGATTATCTGGGTCAAACTGATGTAACCATGAATATCTTCATAAGAGGCAGGTGAGAAAACAGTAGATTTCTATGTAATGAGGAAAGCAGAAATTGTAGTGATCTGCTTTGAAGATAGAGGGAAGATGTACAGGATTACAAACAACAAAATGGAGGTTGTTCCTTGAAGCTGACAAAGACAGAAAATTGATCTCCACTCAGAGACAGCAGAAGGAGTTTGTATTGTCTTAGATAAGTGAGTTTGAGGTAATTTGCAACAATGGCAATAGCAAACTTAAATATATGCTTTGCTGCAAATCATGAGTAGAGTGTGATTTTCATTAGAAGTTTTCATTAGAGCTGAAATATCTCTGATTTCATGATTCATAATTAGTGATCAAGTAAGAATAATAACAATTATAATGCTAATAATAACAATTGCTATAAGTGTTATTATAGGCATTTTACTAAAAAGCTTTCCATTTTAGGGGTCAAGATGGCGGTGACCGCGGCTGCCGAATAGGACATGTATTCCTCTGAGAAGCCTCAGACACCAGATTTTGGTTTAATATCTGATTGGGACAACTTAGGGAGGCATTTCCAGCCATGACTTCCTATCTAGAATATAGGAGAGAGGGTGGATAATGGCGGAATTAGAAGCAAGATGACAGTGAGGCTCCCTCCACACAAGAAAAGTGATTTTGGGAAGAACATCCCAGAAGAGATAAGAGAAAAGACCGCTTCAGCCGCACATGCTGGGGAACCCTTAACAACATACCTTGTAAGAAAAATGATCCAGGAGTGTTGGAGGGAGCCCAGCAGTGCTGGGCGGAAAGCCCAGCCACACGTCCCAGGGAACTCATTGCGCCTGGCTGCCATGCTCCTCTATGCTGCGCTAGGGGCCATGGTGTGCTCAGAACTGCAGATCCTGCTCTACCCAGTGAGGCTGTGGCCTCCGCTCTCAGAGGGGAAATAAAATCCATTGCTGCTGAGTGCTCAATCTCACAACCTCTTCAAAACACACATACTTTCTTCTTTTATTAAAAAATATTAGAGAGGGGCCAAAATGGTGGTGGCGGCGGCCAATATTCAGGAAATGCAGACAAATCCTATCTAATTTATCTTGAACTTTTGGCAAAAAATCTCCGCAAAGGGGGACTGCTCCTGCTGACATGCTTAGGAATTCTGAACATCATACTATGTAAGAAAGGTACTCAGGGGAGAACCAGGAGGACAACAGTGGCAGGAGTGGAGCAGTGGCCAGTATTTGGGAGAGGCAGAGATCCAATTTCATCCACCTTGATTTTTGAAGAAATCTCCCCAAAGGTAGACTCCTACTGCCGCTCATGCTCGGGAATTCTGGACAACATGCTGTATGGGAAAAGTGTTTAGGAGAGAACTGAGATGGTGGTGGCAGTGGGGGCAGTGGCTAATATATGGGAGAGGCAGAGATCTGATCCAATCCACCTTTATCTTTTGAATAAATTTCCCCAAAGGTAGACTGCTACCGCTGCACATGCTCCGGAAGTTGGGACAACATGTTGTGTGGGAAAGGTGTTCAGGAGAGAACCAGATAGCAGTGGAGGCAATGGCGGTGGCCAGTAATTGGGAGAAGCAGAGATCCAATCCAATCCACCTTAAACTTTTGAAAAAATCTCTCTAAAGGTAGACTGCTACTGCTACACATGTGCGGAAATCTGGAAAACATGCTGTGTAGGAAAAGTGTTCAGGAGAGAACCGAGATAGCGGTGGTGGTGATGATGGTGGTGGTGGCAGCGGCAGTGGTGATGACCAGTGTTTGGAGGGGCAGACAGATCCAGTCCAATCCACCTTAAACTTTTAAGGAATCTCCCCAAGAGTAGACTGTTCCTGCCCCACATGCTTGGGAATTCTGGACAACATGCTAAGTGGTAAAAGTATTTGGAGCATATAAGGGGGAGCCCCATATTGCAGGGTTAGGCTGCCACACTGCATGTTCTGGGAGACATCGGCCCTCATGGCCATCGCACTCCTCTGTGCAGCGCTCTCTGTAGTGAAGCTGTGGAGCTCTTCCTTCAGAGGGGAGACAAATTTTATTGCCACTGGGTATTGAGCTCCTATCTTTTGCAAAAGACATGTACTGCTTTCTCATATTAAAAAAAAATTGGAAGAAAAACAGGAACATCTGTAGACCACCTGCTCACAGTGACAGTGACTGGATCCCACTGCACAGTGAGGCCGGTGCTGGGGCCTCTGAGGTCAGGATAGGAGCCTTCCAGGTGGCAAGTCTGGTGCCAGGGCCTGCAAGGCCAAGATAGGAGACTGCAGGGCAGTGGGTCTTTTGCTGGGCCTTTCGAGGCTAGGATCAGAGCCTGCCAGGCAGTGAGTCGGGTGCCAGGGCCTCCGAGGTCGGGATCAGAGCATGCCTTGTGGTGAGGCCGGTTTCGGGACCAGTGAGGTTGGGACTGGAACCTGCAGTGTGGTGAGGCCAGTGGGGCCTGTGAGGCCAGGATTGGAGACTGACATGTGGTGAGGCCAGTGTCGGGGCTAGGGAGAGTGGGATCAAAGCCTGCAATGGGACATCCACAGGGAAATATTACAAAAAATAAAAAATCAGATGCTTTACCTAATATGCAAAAACTAGGATAAAATATGTAATAGGAGGAAGAACGGGCCCTATAAAGGAGCAATTAAGGTGACTTATCAGAGGGTATGGGAGGGGGAAATATGGAATCTCTTTAAAGCACATGATATAGTTAAACAAATATATCAAAGTCAATCACTAAATCAAGCATGGCATCGAGGGAGGGGGAGGGAATGGGATGAGGATTGGATAAAGGCTAATTGGGTGTGGTGTGCTTCTATATCCTCACAAGTCTTATATTCCATTGAGATGTTTGAGTACAATGCACCAATAAAAATATATTTTAAAAAAAGCTTACCGTTTTAAAATTTTAGTTTTTCTATTAGTATGAGCTATTAGGGGCAGGTTGGGCTGGGCATGATGGCTCATGCCTGTCATCCTAGTACTTGGGAGGCTGAGGCTAGAGGACTCAGGTTAGAGGACAGCCTCAGCAAGAAGTGAGACACATAGCAACTTAGCAAGACCGTGTTTCAAAACAAAAAATAAAAATGGCCAGTGGTATAGATTGGAGGTAGAATATACCCTGGATTCAATCCCCAGTATCACACACATGCACAAAAAAAGTGCAGGTTGGTAAAATTTTCTATTTAATTCTATCTCAATGGTAGTTAAACTAGTTTGTGTGGTTAGTAACTTGGCTTAGTTAGAAGTCTTCTTTAATAGGTGCTCCCAAATACATTCCTATTATTTTTCCACTGGCAATTACTCAGAGGCCCCTGATCCATCTTTCATTAGAGAAAGGTGACTAATTTTTATCTTATTATATTTTAGAGTCTATTGTGTTAAGTAGTGTCCAAGTTAATGTGGTGATAATCAGTAGAGATTAACAGGAAAAGCATCAGGGCACTGTCATTATTCACCAGAATTAGAATATAAGGTAAACTGAGATATTGGGGGTCAGTCTTCAACTCATATGACATGGTTTTAAGAAAAACACATGAATTCTGTAAGTACGTACACATACCACCACCACTACAACCTTTGCAATCTCAATCCCTTATGGTAGTTTCCTCTTAGTATATACTTTAACACACCACCTGATTAATTTTCAGGGTAATTTGTATAGTGAACTGTTTGTTATATCCAAATAGCTGTCAGAGCTACTGGGGATTGCTGCTGCTCTATGTGAACCCCTCATCTCTGAGGAATCACAGTGGTAACACCATTAAGGCATTCACAGAAAATGCAATGACATAAAAAATTTATTTCACTCATGGGAAAATTAAGATAATTTTTCTGTCTATTTATTGAACTCATAGATGGGAAAAGCCTTAATATAGATGTTTGACACTGCATCTAACCACCTAGTCATCCATTTATTGAGTCATATAAGCATTATTTCACTTGTCAAATAAATATTTAACATTTGTTATAGATTGTAAAACTCAACATTTCTGGACTTCTACCAGGTTTTCTAAGTATATCATAATTTCCAGCATTTCTTCCTCTACTAAGCATCAGAAAACCATACATAAAATATATGAACCTTCTACAGCATTAGGAAAGAAGTTTAAAAAAACTTGAGATGGTAGTTTTGCAGCTTATTTTGTATTATTAAACCTACATTACCTACATTAAGTAGGAATTTTCATTTTAATTGTAAACCTGAGATAATGATACTAATAAAGATGCAAATGCAATCTTAAATTTTAAAATTCAAACTATATCATGTGATTTATGATCAGATCACATTCAACTCAAATTTTATTATGCAAGAAATACTGGTTTACAATATGACTGGATGAATTGAGTTTCCTCAGGAGGGGACAAAGATTCAGTATTAGCATTATTTCTCTTTTGGTGTCTCAGCAGGAGAATTCTAAGAAAATATAAGAGCTCTTTACAATAAAAAATATAAATATTCATTTAACATACAAACCAGGATTATTTAATGATGGGGTGTGTCCATACAGTGCCTAAGGAGATGCAGCCTCCCTCGGCCTGGCCTGAGCAGCCTACAGCCTAAGGCACTTTATACTTTAAGTAAAGTGATTCAGCAGAAAATGGGCAAAGATGGAGCCTGGAGGAAGCTATGAAGGCGTGGTTTCCCCATTCATTATGGGTGGGGAGACTGAGCAGTTTTCCCTTTAAAGGAGGTTCCGCACACATGAATGGCTCATGTACTGGCCTGGGATTGGCTGTGAGCTACGTGCTAGTGATCTTTATCCCAGATAGGCTACGCTATTTCCCATGAGAATTCCCCTCATGGTTTGGTGCTATATATATGATTGCTTGGAGAGAAATAAAGGAGATCTTGCTTGACTTGACTCCCAGCTCATGGTTGTGTGTGTTCGAGGCGTCGGTACTCATCATCTCCCCGAGCCCCGCCGCTGTTGGGCTGGATTCCCGACAATTTAAGAGGGTCTACTAAATAGCCCCTATTAAGTAGGATTATTTAATGGAGGAAATATTCTTATTAAGTAGAAAAATTAATATTCATGATAATAGTATATGCGCATCTCCAAATGAGGTATTTAGCTGCATACACTCCTGTTGAACAGGCCCTGGACCATTTCTTCTCTTTCTTTTCATAAGAGGATCCCTCACCTCTCTAAACAGATGGGCAGATTAAAAAGAAAACAACATTAAATGCATTCAAGAAACAAAATGGGGCACAGACTGGCCTTCCATTATGAAGTGAGATGATATACTTAAAAGTATGGTAGTGGTATTAAAGAGAGATTTTCAAGAAATGTTTGGTTATAATTTTGGAAGGGAGAGAAAATTAAGTGAACATCCATGTGCATGTTCCCTTCTAAAAGCTTAATTGGGAACACACCTAACTTCTGCTCCTTCCTATGCCCTCCTATACATTCATATGTAATCCAATGATATATACTATCTAAATAAATGGTAACTCCCACTTCATGCTGTTTTTGAGTACTCACATTAACACTTTATGAAAGATCATGTCTTTATCAGATTTCAGCATTTGCATAAAATGAGGTTCTCAGAACCTGGTTAATTCATGCTTGCCCTCATCAGCTCCCTAGTGAAGAATAAGAAAGATTAAAGACCCTTCTAGAGAAGGAAAGAATCCATTGCCTAGCTAACATTAAACAATAATCATTCCCGAATGTTTCCTTTTGTCTGTTTTTAAGGACAGCCAGGAAAATATCTGAGTAGCACAAAGAAAATACATCTTAAAAGCTTGGATTAGGAGTCAATTTTAAAATACCAAATTTTAGGCCGGGCATGGTGGCACATGCTTGTAATCACTGCGCTTGGGAGGCGGAGACAGGAGGATTGCACAGGTTCAAAGCCAGCCGCACTGGCTTAAGAAACCCTGTTTCCAAATAAGAAAAAGTATAAAATAGTTCTGGGAGTGTAGCCCAGAGGTAGAAGGGCTTCCAGGAACCCCAGTACCAACACACACACACACACACACACACACACACACACACACACACACACCACAAATTTTATATATAAATTATGTATGTAAAACATATATATTAGATCCAAGTGAGCTAGGCATGGTGGTGTATGCCTGTAATCTCTTTACATAGGAGGCTGAGATAGTAGGATCACAGGTTCAAGGACAGACTCAGAAGCTTAGCAAAGTCCTCAGTAACTTAGTTTCTATTTCAAAATAAAAGAACAATAGGACTGGGGGTGTATCTCAGAGGTAGTATGCCCCTGGATTCAATCTCCAGTCACACACACACACACACACACACACACACACACACACACACACACTATACCCAAAGTGAATTGAAAGTAAATAGAATACACAGTTAGCCAGACTCATGATTAGTCAAGTTTTAATTCTAATAAGTTCTACAGCCTGAATACTTGAGTTTGTCCAGAAACTCATTTCCTTTTCTGCCAAAACATAAGAGTTAACAAAAAGTCAATGTTTTTTTTTTTTCAGTAAAGTGAATTTTTCAGAAGGATTAGAAAAGCCTTACATTCCTAATGTGGTATTTCCAAGTTTGCAAACTCTCCTAGGATCTGTTGCTACGCCCTTGCTGTATCTGGATAACATTTAATGTAAAAAAATAGGGATTTTTGTAAAAAATTATAAGTTGAATACAAAATAGTATACAAGAATTAAGTCTATATGCAATATTTTATTAAGACATTCAACACAAATGCAAATACATAATCTTTTGATTACTTTTAGGATGATCTAAAGGAATATGGACATTACATCTTTTCTTTTCTTTACCTTTTAATTACATTTACTTTTTTTTGTGGGTCTGGGGATGGAACCCAGAGGCATTTGACCTCCGAGCTATACCCCCTGCCCAATTTTTTATTCTTTCTTTATTTGTTTATTATTATTATTATTATTATTATTGTATTTATTTATTTATTTATTTATTTATTTATTTATTTAGTGGTGGTACTGGGGTTCCTGGAAGCCCTTCTACCTCCTGGCTACACTCCCAGACCTATTTTTATATTTTTTTTGTTTGGAAACAGGGTCTCTTAAGCCAGCGTGGCTGGCTTCCAACCTGCGCGATCCTCCTGTCTCCACCTCCCAAGCGCGGGGATTACAAGCATGCGCCATCACGCCCGGCTTTATTCTTTATTTTGAAACATGGTCTCACTGAGTTGAGGAGGCCTCACTAAGTAGCTGAGGCTATCCACAAACCACGATCCTCCTGTCTCAGCCTCCCAAATGTTGGGATTACGAGCGTACGCCACCGCGCCTGGCTCTACATTTACTTTTAACTGATGCATATAACATGACAATTATACACACGTGTAGAGATTATGTAATGTTTCAGTATATATATATTGCTTGAATCAGATTAAACATATCTATCTCCTTGAATATTTATCAGTTCTTGTAATAAAAAATCTCAAACCCTTTTTCGAGCTTTTTGAAGTATATATGTTTTCATTATCCATAGTCACCCTATTGTACAACAAATGACAGACCAAAATTTGTTATATAGCTATAATTTTGTAGGCAATGATCAAATTCTCCCCATCTCTCCTACCTCTCTGTGCCGTCCCTAAGGCTCCGACCTGCAGAGCCCCAGGAAAGAAGACACAAACGCCAAGTCTGCTGATGATACTTCTTCTTTAATGGTGCTTCTTCTTCAATCTCTATGTCTTCAATCTCTCTCCAATCTCTCTCAATGCGTACAGCAAACAAATATATATCAGCATCATAACCCCTCCCTGAGCATGCACATTTCTCACTCTCTCATAGACAGGCTGGTGGTAGCATGAGGTACTGCGTCACTGATCATTCTGCAGGCACGTAATATGACACACTGCACATGCTCAAGGAGACGTCCATCTTGTGATTCTTATGACTTGGCAGCAAGCCTAGGCGCCATTTTGACTCAACACTGGCAACAAGCCTAGGCGCCATCTCGGTCCAGCCGAGTGAGCCCCGACAACTCTCTACTCTTGCCAGCCTTTTATTACAACCATGCTACTCTCAATTTTTTATAAAATCAATTTTCTATGATGTCCACATATGAGTGAGATTATATTTGTCTTCCTGTACCTTACTTATTTCATTTAACATTATGACTTCTAACCCAGTTCATGTGGACAAGACTTCATTCTTTTTATGACTGCATAGTAATCCACTGTGTATATGTACCACATTTTATTTAACCATTCATCAATTGATGGAGATTTAAGTTGTTTCTCTTTCTTGCCTATCCTAAATAGTGCTGCAATAAATTAGGAGTGCAGATGTCTTTTCAACATGTCAATTTCATTTCCCTTGGATATATACCCAGTAATAATATTGCTTGGTCATAAGGTAGTTGTGCTTTTAATTCTCTATAATGGTTATACTAATTTACATTTTTACCAACAGTGTACAAAGGTTTCCATTTTTCCATATCCTTGCTAGCCCTTACTATCTTTAGTCTTTTTGATAATAGTCATTCTTATTAGAGCGAGGCAATATTTCATTGTAGTTTTGATTTTCCTTTCCTTGATGACAAATGATTTTAAGCACTTTTATGTACCTATTGGCCATTTTTACATTTTTTGAAGAAATGTGTTTTTATATAATGTTAATTTTTAATGGGTGTACTTGATTTTTTGCTATTGAGCTTTTTGTAGTTTCTTATATATTTAAGATATCAATTCCTAGTCAGATCTGTAGTTTACAAATGTTTTCTCTCATTGTCTAGGTGGTCTCTTCACTTTGTTGATTGATTCCTTTGCAGTGCAGAAGTTTCTGGGCATGATTTAAACTATTGTCTGTATTAGCTTTTGTTTTATGTGCTTTCACATCTTGTCCAAATATTTCTTGCCCATGCCTGTTTCTTGAAGTGTTTTCACTATTATGTTTTTAAAGTTTTACAATTAAGGCCTTTTATTTATATCTTTAAACCAATATTTGTTGACTGCAAGCTTTCTGATATCATTTTTATGTATCAGTTGAAAATAGGTATAGTTAAAATTTAAAGAAAAAGAGAAAAGTATAATGTTCATATTGTTTGAGATTATCCTAAAACTAGTAAGTGATTATCTTTTTTCATATCAGTTGCAACCATTAGGTGGCAACATAATACAAAAAAGTTTAAAAATGCTTTAAAAAGGCCCTAGGTTTGCTTTTACTCATAAATATAGTTTTATGATTTTTTTGTACTTCTCTCAATTTATCATTAATTCAATAATAATTAATTCAATAATAAGATTCTATAACCTATGCACCCATCTTCAAATCATTTTCTCCTAAAGCCATGTTCATAGAATTGGATGTGTAAGGAAAAACTATCTGTCTTATATAGATGAATATGCAATTATTTCAAGATATGCAACTGCAATAGAAAAGTACACTAATAGTAACTTTAAGATGAAAAATAAGAGCCGGGCGTGGTGGCGCACGCTTATAATCCTCGCGCTTGGGAGGCTGAGACAGAAGGATCACGCAGGTTCGAAGCCAGCCTCAGCTACTTAGTGAGGCTCTCAGCAACTTAGTGAGTTCCTGTTTCCAAATAAAAATATAAATTGGGTCTGGGAGTATAGCCTGGAGGTAGAAAGCCTCTGGGTTCCACCCCTAGTACCACACACACACAAAAAAAATCCATGAAAAATAAGAATCTGAGTATGGTGGCACACACCTGAAATCCCAGTACTTGCCATGTGGAGAAAGGAGTATCTCAGGTTAGAGGTTAGCCTCAGGAACTTAGAGAGAGACCTCATTTCAAAATAAAAAATAAAATAGGATGTGTATATAGGATGTAGCTCAAAGGTAAAATGCTTCTAGGTTCAATCCTCAGTAACACACACACCACACACACACACACACACACACACACACACACAATCTTTAAGCCCTTTAACTTATACCAGATATATTTAGATAACCTCCTGTATTTGTATCACCATTTATTAAATTTCCTAATTATTATCCATTAAAACTGTCCATAAATATTAATCTTATCCTGGTTTATTATTATAAAATTATCGACTAAAGAAGAAAAGTTTCAGCATATTATATCCATATATGAAGGTATCACTGTCAGTCTCACTAATGTACTAAGAGAGAGAAGAAGTGGAGTGGGATTTGGAAGGAAATACACCGAATGTCGTGCACATGTGTTTTTGTATTACTTTGAATATTGCTATGTTGTATAATTACAATGAACCGCTAAAAGTATAAAAATTTTATTGAAGGAATAAAGATAAATTGTGATGTCTCCACAACCTATTGCAGATGACTTGATTTTTGTAGTGAGAACCCTAAAGATTGTAAACACACATATATACACATGCCCTTAAGCTAGTAAACAAATTTAGTAAAGTATCAGTAGAAAAGATCAACACACAAAAATAATTTTCAGTCCTATGAAGTAACAATGAAGTATCTGAAAAGTAATTAAGAAAACAATTTCATTTTCAATAGTATCAAAATGAATAAAATCCTTGGGAATTAACCAGAGAGATAAAATATTTGTACAATAAAATCCACTAAACATTTCTGAAAGATATTAAAGAAAACATGATTAAATAAAAAGATATTTTCTACTTATGGGTTAGAAGAAATATTATTCAGATGCCAATACTATTGAAGTCAATTTACATATTCAATGCATATTAATTTATAAAATTTATATTTTTGTGTGTAGATGTAGTTCATTTATTTTTATCATCATATGGAATTCAACAATATATTATTCATTTCTCTTTGATGGTCAATTTGGTTGTTTTTACTTTTTTAAATATAAGTAATGCTGCTGGGCATGGTGGCGCACGCTTGTAATCCCTGCGCTTGGGAGGCGGAGACAGGAGGATTGTGCAGGTTCAAAGCCAGCCACGCTGGCGTAAGAGACCCTGTTTCAAAAATATAAAATAGGTCTGGGAGTGTAGCCTGGAGGTAGAAGGGCTTCCAGGAACCCCAGTACCACACAAAATAATAATAATAATAATTGTTATTATGAGTAATGCTGCTATTAACACTATTAAAGAAGTTTTTTAGTGCACACAGTTAAATATTCATCTGGATTAGAGCCTATGTCTAGTATATGCTTCTAGGTTATGCATAACTTCAATTGGGAACAATGACTATAAAACTTGTTCTACTGTGTTGTTTCTAGTACTAAAGACAGTGTTTAACATATAACAAAAGTGTAGGAAATAATTGTCAAGCTAGTGTTTAGGCAGGTGATATTTTTCAAAACATGTACATAAACATTATCAAGAAATATTCCAAGCCGGGCGTGGTGGTGCATGCTTGTAATCCCCGCACTTTGGAGGTGGAGACAGGAGGATCACACAGGTTTGAAGCCAGCTGTGCTGGCTTAAGAGACCCTGTTTCCGAATAAAAATATTAAAAATAGGTCTGGAAATGTAGCCCAGAGGTAGAAGGGCTTCCAGGTACCCCAGTACCACCAAAAAAAAAAAAAAAAAAAGACATATTCCATTAAAGGGAGTTCTTCAGTTCAATAAGTTTGGTGCATCATACATCTTACATTTTAATAATGATGGATGATATCCAATGTATATTAACATATTAGTGACAGTACATGATAATGAAATTGCTTAACTTTGATGAAATTAGAGCATCTTCAGATTTGTATGAAATATGGTTGCCAAAAATGTTCACTCTGACAAATAAATTCCAAGGGAGATATGATAAGTTCAACAAAGCATAGAAAAGTTATTGGACTCTGTGGCTCTGATGAAAATGGTTTTGTGACTTCTCAGTTTCTCACAGATGACATAATGGGGTAGCTGGTAATGGTATTCTACCTCCCCTTGAAGACCTCCTGCACTAAGAGCACTAAGAGGGGATGGAGGAAAAAACTGGAAGGTTGAAAATAGAGTGAGGGGGTTTAGGAGGGAGGTAAAACACCAACCAGGTTATCAGGTACCACTGCTTTTTTCATCCCCAACCTCAGTACCCTCTGGAAGTCAGCTGGCCCAGAGGGGGCAGGGAAGGGACCAACAGACCACACGTCTGGAGAATTATGCATATCCTGATTGGCTGGCTGAGTCACGTGGTGGATCAGAGGCACCAATGTTTTATAGGCATGCCGATTCTCTCATGACATCTGTAGTCTCGCGATGTTTGGAGTCTCCAATATCTCCATTTCTGGCTTCTTGGGTTCTGCCTCCTGTCCCTACTGTGAGATTATGTGGGGGAGGGACCCAACTTATCATCCCGACCTTTTGGTGATAATGGGCAGAGACAGAGTCTTAAGCTACCTCCAGCTATCAGGGGGCATCATGGGGGGCCCCTTGGCTGGGAGAGGTCGAGTCCTCTGGAAGTGGGCAGGTGGGAGTATGACTGCAGCAGGAGTCTGAGGTTACCCTGGACAGCTTGGTAATGTGCATTTGAGGAGACTTTAACAGATGAGGAGCTATTAAAAGAAAAGGCAAATTGTGAGAGTGAGTCCTGGGAAAGGCAGGAGCCCAATAGCTATTTGCCCTTATCTGGAAGGAAAGAAACCCAGTATCTGCTGGCCCTTGGAGCCCTTCAAGATATGTGGTAGATTGTCACTGGATTTACTAATATATAGTAGTATTTTTCCTGAGAAAAACGTACACCACCCTTTTAGCAGTGAGTGGGTTTGAGTAAGTCTAGTCGAAAACACGCTATTGGGTCAGAAGCATCAGTAAATGAATTTTAGAGAGTTTGATATTTATGGCTGTCTGGCATCCAGAGAAGGAGAGCATCATACTATGCCAATGAGTGGACCTGCTAAAATAAAAACATTAAAGAGAATTATGCCAAGAAAAACAAATCTTAGTGGGCGCCAACACAGCACAAGAGAATTTGTCATGAGGATGTTGTAGCAGAGTCCTTTTTAGACTTGGCCTCAGCTTTAGGCAGAGCAATTTTGTCCTGTAAAAGAGGGCCTGTAGTGCCTGGGCAGGAGAGCTTGCCATCAATTTCCTGTACTGATATCAAAAAAGGAAAACTAGGACCTGAAAGGATGGAAGGACTGAGCAGGCAACTAAAAAGGATTGTCTTACCCACTACCTGGAGAGTTACCCTGGGCTGGCAAGGAGGATGGGAGTTGAGTGATCCAGGAGCTGTCAGTCTTCGGCCAGGTTGAGTAGGGCCAGCTGCAGGGCCTGGTCTGGAAAGGTGTTCCCCTGTGTTGAGGCACCTGAGGCTCACTGCCTTTTCAAGGGCACTCACCTTTCCAGTGTCCCTCCTGGCCACATGTTAGGCACAGTCTGGTTGGTGGATGAGGCCCTGCCGCACTTGAGGCAGGCTCCTGGAGTTGGTTGTTGTTGCTGTCCTCCACCCCTAGGTGTCGCTCCAGAGGGTTGAGCCACCACGACCAGTAGCAGGGCAGCTACCAGGGATCTCCCTTTCGATGAAGTTGGAGTATACACTCCATCTCTGCCTGTTCCTCTCTGGAATTAAAACTTTAAATACCATGTTAATCAAATCTTGGATACTAGTTTGAGGACAGTCCTCAGCTTTTTAAAAATTTTTTCAAAAAGCCTCCTGAGTTGGTTCCTTAAGGGAGGAAGACAGGGGGAACAGACCGGGTTAGAGTGGGAGGCTATCCTGGGATAGGATGTTGACTGGGGTGGTGAGGAGAGAACCTGTATATCAGTGTCCACAGAAAGCAGGGCCTACAAGCCAGCTGGATTGGATGCTGGCATCTATGTGTCGCCAAAAATTGTGGACTGTGCCTGTGACTCAGCACAACTGCAGGCTGGCGCAGGCCAAGATGGCGACTGCACAAAGTCACAAGGTCACGACTGTGTAATATCACAAGATGGCTACCAAGATGGTGACTGTGACATCATCAGGCAATGACCACGCATCATCACAAAATGGCAGCTGGTGGGAAAATGCCAGCTGATGAGGGAGAGCATTTGGAGGGACTGGAATGCAGAAAGAAAGAAAAAAATAAAACCTGTACATAAAGACTTAGGACCCATTTACCAGACCACTTACAAAAGTTGTTAACCATTCTTGGGCCACTGCAACCCATTACCCAACTAGTATCAAGGCCAGACAGGTGCTCAGGGCATTAGTCCTCAGCCAGTTTGGAGGTTAGACTTCCCATAATTGGTTCGCAGGTGAAAACAAAGAACGGGAAATAGATGTCCCCATTTTCCTGATCAGTCCTTTGAAAACGAGGCTTGAGAGATCAGGAAAGACATCTCAATCCCTTCTCAAAAACCAGAGAATGACCATGATGTCCAGAGGGTGGTCCCAGTGGACTGGGGGACAGTGGGTCACCAAGCGCTTGGATTTTGGGGTCCCAGTGAACTGGAAGACCCAAGTCCAGAACCTGCTAACCAAGGGAGGAGAGGGAGCTTCCCGGAGTGAAGTGTTGCCGGCCAGCCCTGGCTGCGGCAGAAGTGCTGAGAAGCTGCTGGGGGCATGGTAGACCCAGGGCACTCGGCGCCTGTGCCTGGTGTGGGCAGCACTGGCGGCTGGCACGGGCAGAATCGAACTATGGTGTGCGGGTGGCATGGCTTGCCGGGTCCGTGGCATGGAAACAAAATGGCTGCCAGTTGCATGGCAGATGTCGTGGCCAGCCACGAGGAGCACCACCAGCCAGCCTGGCTTGGTGTGGGCAGAATGGAGTGGCAGCAATTAGTGGAGCTACCCCTGCAACTCAAGCCTGGTCTGGGTGACTGTGGAAGATGCTGAGACTGGGCTGTGCACCAGAGGTTCTGGCAGTGACCAGAGCTGAGCCAGAACTTTGGTTGTGGAAGGTCCAAGCAGCAGGCAGAGCTCCTGGCCCTCACAGGTGGTCAACAGGTTGAGCAGGCACCAGCGGCCGTGGGACATGTACCCCCAAGCAGCCTGGCTCAGGGCAGGTAAAACTGATGGTCTGGTGGCCGGCAAAGCCTGCAGTGGCTGCACAGAGCCTGCAAGCAGTGGCAGAATTGGGGCCTGCAGGCTGAGGCAGCAGCGGTTGCGGTGGCAGGCGGAACCGCGCCTGCAAGCCAAGCTCTGGCGCAGGACCTCGCAGTTGAACCACTGGAGGGTCAGAGACTCCAGGGCTCAAAAAGAGAGAAAAAGAAAGGGATACCCCCACCCCCAAACTAGAAGGTTGAAAATAGAGTGAGGGGGGTTAGAAGGGAGGTAAAAATACCAATCGGGTTATCAGAGAAGACCGCTGCTTTATTTGGCCCCAACCCTAGTACCCTCCAGGAGTCAGCTGACCAGGGGGAAGGGACCAATGGGCCATGCGTCTGAAGAGTTGTGATAGTCCTGATTGGCCGGCTGAGTCACATGGTGGATCAGAGGCACTGATGTTTTATAGGCATGCCGATTCTCTCGTGACATCTGTAGTCTTGTGTTGTTTGGAGTGTCGCAGTATCTCCACTTCTGGCTTCTGGGGTTCTGCCTCCTGTTCCTACTGTGAGATCATGTGGGGGAGAGACCCAACTTACCCAAAACCTCTTGCTTTCCTAAAGATGTCACATGAAATATAAAAATAATTACTTTCTAGGATTAAAAATGGCTATTTTTGCAAAATAGATTTCCTGTATCTTATATCTGTGGCAGAAGTAAAGTTCTATCTCCAGCCATCAAGTATTATTTATATTTATGATCAAGCATCAAGATTTTAGACTTTCATTGAACCTGCAACGTGATTAAAATTTTACTAACATGTATGTTCTGAGCAGATTCAGATCAATCATGAAAAACAATCTAAACATAGTCTCAGTCACTTCAAGATTGTTATAGTCATGACCAAGACAGGTTCTTTATTGATTAACAATCCACACAATTATAGTGTTTCACATCCCAACTTATGCTATTTTAGGAGAGAGAGTGAGAGACAGAGAGAGAGAAGAGAGAATAAAGAAGAGAGAGAGACTAGTTCAATTTGGAAATCAGCTCAAGTGGTCCATTTACCACTATGATCTGCTGGCTGTTTTGAGGTATCAGGTCAGTTGTGAGTCCAGGTCTTCAGGACTGACTTTAACCAGTTGTCAATCAGAACCAAGATGAGAACTTCCCCAATAGCACAAATAATTGGGTCAGCATTCAGCTTTATTATTGGTGGTCAAAATGGTGAGAATCCTTGGCAGAAGACCCTGCAAGTTTTCAGTCTTGGGTGATGATAATTCTAGTCCTCAGGTTGCTAGGGATTCCATGTAGTTGTCAAGGTACTCCCAGTGAGCAGGCCTTGCACCTGCACATTGACTATCAGGCAGGGTATTACACCTTGTGCCTGTTGCCTGTATGTTGTCCAATAGACCCTGGATGTGCTGTGCCACATCTGTGTAAGCTGCCAGAGTGCTGGACTCTGTACCAACCAGATATGGAACAACAACATGATAAAAATACTCTTGAGATTTTATTCCTGTTCTCGAAGAGTTGAGAAGGAAAAAGGCAAAAGGGCCAAACTCTCCAAAAAACTCAGTTCTTTTAATTACAGGTTTATAGAATTAAATTTGAGTCATCAAATCATTAATTGTCTCTGGCTAAAGCATAGAGCATTGTGTTAGGAATGCTTTAGAAGATAAGTTATCTAGCAGTTTTATAGAGTGTCAGAAGCTGCTCTCTTGTGTTGGTCCTCCACGCTTAAGCAAAGCAAGCAAAAGGTATAGTGAAACAGGAGGAAATAGCTCAGATAGGAAAGGGCCATCAAGGTCACTGATTTCAGTTATCTCAAGAAAAGCAGTCTTTTTGAGCCAGGTGTGATGGGGAATGCTTGTAATCCCTGCGCTTGGGAGGTGGAGACAGGAGGATCACATAGATTCGAAGCCAGCCTCTCTGGCTTAAGAGACCCCGTTTGCAAATAAAAAGTATAAAATAGGTCTGGGAGTGTAGCCTGGAGGTAGAAGGGTTGCCAGGAATCTAAGTACCACCACACACACACACACACACACAAACACACACACACACACACACACACACAAAATACAAACAAGAAAAGCAGTCTTTTGCCAAAAGAAGCAAAAATCTATACATCCTTAAGCCAGTGTTCTTCAAACTTAGAACAGTTTCCCACACATGAGTTACACTTGTGCACTGCTGCCATTATGCTAAAGTGTGGTGAACTATACCAAGTTGTGTTTTGGTAGTTAAGTCTCTCTTTGTCTTTAATGGAGTCTTAAAAAATATGTGTTCTATACAATGTACAATTGTTGATGTACAATATCTTGAAAGGAGTGACCACAAGACCTGGTAGTCTTATTTCTATTGCATTAAAAAAAACCTTTGTGTAATATATATATATATATATATATATATATATATATATATATATATATATATTTTTTTTAATTTGGAAACAGGGTTTCTCAAGCCAGCAAGGCTGGCTTCTAACCTGCACGATCCTCCTGTCTCTACCTCCCATGGGCCACCATGCCCAGCCCCTTTGTGTTTTAAGCAACTATTGATATAAAAAAAAAAAAAAAACACAAGTCTTATGTAAGTACTTTGGAAACAATGGACCAGGCAATGTAATGAATGTATATAAGTTAGCAATATCTTAGTCAATGTCAGGTAACTTGGTATTTTTCAGAACAAACCAACCTAGATGAGAAACTTAGATCATTATTATTTTAGAAAAGGTTTCTAAAAGTACCAAACTTTTTATTTCATTGAATTTTTCTTTTGATATTACCAAGTTGAACTTTTTTTCTTTTCATTTTCTGTCACTGAGCTATAGAAAGGAGAAAAACCTTTTATCTCCACTCTCAAATTGGCAGAAGTTTTCCTACTCTTTTATAAACTCACCAATGCTACTTCCCTTGCATATTTATGGAAAACCTTTCTGACCCATGGGCTAGAACATTGTTTAATGTGTGATTCTACTCCTTTCTTTGTTAATGAGTATGACCTTGTTGGAGAATGTTTCTGGGAACAATTTGTTCTAGCTTTTAGTCACAAGTGATAGAGAGGACTGTTTTTGCATCCTTACTGATTCCCCCTCTGGATGGATGCAGCATGCTGATTGCCTCAATACGGGCTATACAGTGAGGATGATTCTCAAAAGTCACCTGTCTCCAAAAGCATAGAGATAACCGAGGTTGAAATGCAGCCCACCACAAAGAGATGAAGAGAGTCCTTTCAAAGAAGTAGATGACAGTGTTCTGGGCACTTTTCATCTTTTTGTCTTACTGAAGGATCCAAGTTAGACTCTGTTCTTATTTCAAAGACTGTTTAGGTTCACTCGAAGGAAGGAAAAATAGGATTCACAACTGGCTTTTCTATAAAATCATGAAGTTTTTTTTAAAGTTGTTATGTTTCCTTGTAGTTCCTATAAGTGCTTAAAGTACATATCGGTTCTTTGCCTATAAATATAGAGACTGTGACTCTGGTCTCAGCATGTTTATTTTTTATTATTTTCCAAACTAGGATGAAAACACAACTAAAAATGGAAAGGTCTATGGTGGTTGGTGAAAACTAAAATTAGTTCAGAATAACCAGTAATTTTCTAGCTTAAAGCTTCTTCAATGCTTCCTTTCAAAATAATCTCAATTTCTAATTTTCACCTCCATAACTAATCATCTGACTCAGAAATATGCATATACTTTATGTAGAAAATTGATTTTTAAATTATTATTGGAATGAGTCTACTATGGTAATATAGTATGATAAAGTTCACCCTATATTATCTTTCCTATTTTATCTGAAATGTGATATTTTAATGTTCCCTTTAATTCATCAGCTTCAGGCTCCTGTATTCCTTCCATATAGTATTTTCTATATATCCTAAAAATTTTAATACATATATTATGAATGAATGCAACTGTAGTTATTTTTCTTCAATAAGGTTCAATGTGAGCTGAGCATGGTAGCACATACCTGTCATACCAATGTTTTGGAGGCTAGAACAGGAGGATTTCAGGTTCGAGGCCAAACTCAGCAATTTAGCAAAGCCCTCAGCAATTTAGTGAGACTCTGTTTAAAAATGTAGGGTTGAGCCGGGCATAGTGGTGCATGCTTATAATCCCGACGCTTGGGAGGCGGAGACAGGAGGATCGCACAGGTTTGAAACCAGCCATGCTGGCTTAAGAGACCCTGTTTCCAAATTTAAAAAAAAAAGTATAAAATAGGTCTTGGAGTGTAGCCCGGAAGTAGAAGGGCTTCCAGGAACCCCAGTATCAAAAAAAAAAAAAAATGTAGGGTTGGAGGTGTAGCTTAGAGGTAGAACTCCCCTGAGTTCAATCTCTAGTACCACACCCCAAAAAACTCAATGTATAATCATGTTATCTTTATTACCTTTTCTTAGCTAATATCAATACAGTCAAATGACTATATGATTATGATGATTAATTTTATGGTTTTCACCTACAACTTCATCTCTATTTTTATTTCATGAATTGTACTTTTACACCATATTGGAGTACAGAGTATTCAGATGCATGTACATAGTTCTGTGTGCCCTCCACACTGAGTTCCTCCCATCTCCCTCCACACTGATGCCTTTGATATCAGAATCGGTAGTTTTATACACATACCCAGAACTATTTCACTTTTTACACTCTCTATGGCTTTTTCTCTTTTCCCTTATCACCTCAGTCACTCCCCTGTAGTCTCTTCTCACTTCTCTGATGTTGCTCTTACTTCTGAATATCTCCCCAGCTTCAATGTATAAGGGAAAACTAAATCTACTCATTTTTTGAGACTGGTGGCTATACTCAGTATGATATTCTTGAGTGCCATGAATTTTCCTGCAAAAGGCATGATTTTGTTCTTCTTTACGGCTGAGTGAAATTCCATTGTGTGTACATACCAAAATTTTGTAATCCCTTTATCCCTAGGCTGGTTTCATAATTTGGCTATTGTAAAATGTATTGCTATGAACATGGATATGCCAGTATCATTATAATATTTTTATTTCATTTCCTCAAAGATGCCCAGAAATGCTACCACTGGGTCGTATGGGAGTTCCATTCCCAGTCTTCTGAGAAACCTCTATACTGATCTCCATAGTTGATGTACTAGTTTGCAGTACCACCAATAGTGTAATAGGGTTTCTATTTTCCCATAACCTCACCTGTATTTATCGTTATTTGTGTTTTTGATGATTGCCATTCTTACTGGAGTTAGATGGAATCTCAGTAAAATTGTAATTTTCATTTTTCTGATTGCTAAAGATTACTCCAAAAGCTCCCTGATTGCTGAAGTTTGCCCCAAAAGAGTTAATAAATGGGATAGCATTAATCTAAAAAGCTTCTGTGCAGCAAAGGAAACCATAAAGAATCCACAGAGAAAGCCTCCAGAATAGAATAAATTATTCACCATTTATCCATCAATGGTCTAATATCTATAATACATAGAAATTAAAAATCTTAACACTAAGCCAGGCATGGTGGCTCACGCTTGTAATCCCAGCATCAGGGAGGCTGAGACCGGAGGATCGCAATTTACGGACAGCCTCAGCTACTTAGTGAGGCCCTTTGCAACTCAGTGAGACCATGTTTCAAAATAAAGAATAAAAAATTGGGCAGGGGTTGTAGCTCAGAGGTCAAATGCCTCTGGGTTCCATCCCAGACCCACAAAAAAAAAAAAAAAATCTTAACACTAAGAATAATGAATAAAAAAGTGGTTAAAAGAACTGAACAGAATTTTTCAAAAGAACTACTAATGACCAAAATATGTTCAACATCTTCAGTAATTAGGAAATTGAAAATTTATCTTCATTTTCAGTACTGTCTACTCTATTTCCTCACTTACCAAACAATTTACATTTGGGAATATGTTACAAACATACATGAAACTCAACATAAGACAATGCCAACTCGAACTATGACCTTCCTACTTTTGTAGGTTGAATAGTGCTTCCCCTAAAAATAATATGTTGAAGTCACAGCTCCTCATATCTCAAGATGTGAAATTATTTGGAAGTAAGATTTCATGGATGTAATTAGGTAAGATGGAATTAGAAAGAATTATAAGCCCTTAATCCAATATGATTGGTGTCATTTTTAGAGAGAAACTTTAAATGAACACACACACACACACACACACACACACACACACACACACACGTTTCAACAAGCCAATGAATACCAAAGATCAAAGATTCCTTCTACAAATTGTAAGATGCTAGGAGAAATACAAAAGAAAATATTTTTATATCTCAGAGAAAACCAAACCGAACAATAGCTTGATCTCAGACTTTGAGCCTCCAAGAACATGAGATAGCTGGGTGTGGTGGCACACACTTATAATTCCAGCATTCTGGAGGCTGAGACAAGGGGATCGCTGTTTGAGGACAGTCTCAGCTACTTAGTGAGGCCCTTTGCAACTCAGTGAGACCCTGTTTCAAAATAAAGAATAAAAAATAGGGCTGCAGGTGTAGCTCAGAGGAAGAACGCCCCTGGGTTCCATCCCCAGTACCACACACACACACACACACACACAAAGAATATGAGACAATAAATTCTGAAGTTTAAGCTATTCAATTTGTGACACTTTTCTCTGGCATCTTTAGAAAATGAATGCACCTCTTTATCTACCCAAATGAATAAACAATGACTGTGAAACATAAAGAAAATGAACTAAACAAAACAACATCATTATAGTTAGTGTTCCTTAATTCCTCAGGGAACTATTTATTTGTACAGACTGAAATCTTAGGAGTTATTCTGAACATATCTCTGTAGTTGCCATGCCTTATCCAACCACCAAGACCATAGGCACAATTTCCCAAACAGGTTTTATGTCTGCCCTTTGTCACCTGCCTTCAATAAGAACACTGAGCACGGTTTGAATCATCTCTGACCTGAAATATAACAAAAACCTAAGTGATCAATTACTGACTCTTATTATTTTCTAATCTGCTCTTCTAACTGCAGATAGCAACTGATTTTTTATTGTTTTTGTTTTGTGGTATTGGAGATTGAACTCAGGAACATTCTATCTCTGATCTACACCCCCAGGTTTTTATTTTTATTTTTGTTTTGGAACAGGTTCTACCTAAATTACTCTTGCTAAATTGCTGAGGCGAGCCTCCAACCTCAGATCCTCCTGTCACAGCCTCTTAAGAACTGGGATTATAGTTGTATGCTACCATGACCAGCTCAGAGAAACTATTTTTAAATGCAATGTTTTAAAATCATACCTATTGCCAGGCATGGTGGCTCACACTTGTAATCCCAGCGCTTGGGAGGCTTTGACAGGAGGATCGCACAGGTTCGAAGCCAGCCTCACAGCTATTTAGTGAGGCTCTCAGCAACTTTGTGAGACCTTGTTTCCAAATAAAATATAAAATAGGTCTGGGAATGTAGCCCGGGGGTAGAAAGCCCTGGGTTCTACCCTCAGTACCACCAAAAACAAATAAATAAATAAATAAAATCATACCTATCCTCACTTCGTAGCATTTCATTGCCCTTAGAATTAAAAAACACAACTCTGCCTTGACCAACAAGGCAGAATTTTAGGTCTGATTCCACTAGCCTACTCAGTAAATCTGTATCTCTCCACTCAGCACCATGAGTAGATCTTAATTCTTCCTTATCTGGGCCTCTAAAATACTATTCTTTCTGACTAAAATATTTTCTCTTTGTCATTTCTACTCTCCATCTCTTTATTACATGACATAGTTAATTTGTAAGAAAAATTATGTACACATACTCAAATATCTTTTTTTTCCATGTGCATATGGTACTGGGGGTTGAATCCTCTACTTTTGAGCTATACTCTTAGCCCTAGGTTATTTTATTTTGAAAAAGGGTCTTGCTAAGTTACTGAATTCTGAATGCTAAGTCACTGAATGCTGAATGTTCCTGAATTCTGGCACTGAACCTGTGATCCTCCTGACTCAGCCTTCCAAGTACTGAGATTACTGAGATTACCACTGCAACCAGCTCAAAAGTTAATTTTTGTTTTTTTACTAAAATAATTATCTTCTACCTTTACTAAGTTTATGAGTACAGTGATTACATTTAGTTTGCTAACTTTAATGTCTACATCATTCAGCTTAGAATTTGAGGTAAACAAAACATATTTAATAATTAGTAGATCATATGCCAAGGCATCATGCACTTTCACTATGGTAAATGGATCATTTTTAACATAAAGGAGTATAGTATTAGTTGTAAGTAAGACAGAGATTTCGTAAACTAGCCCATTAACTAATTTATAAAATTTCATAACTAATTCCTAGACAATGGACATAATTTTGCCTAGTGGTAAAGAAAACATACCCAGCAACCATTCAAACTGCAGATAGATCCAGGTTCTATGAGTAATCATGCATTTTTCCTTGAAAAAAAATTACTAAATCTCTTTCTGTCTCAGTTTTTAAAATTAGCTATCTCATGGGGTTCTTCTGAAAATTTAAGTGATAAGAAATATGAAAGTTAAGTACAGTACTCAGCACATAATAGCAGCTACAATTCTTGGCTGGCAATACCACTCTTTTACATCTCACTCCTCCACTTCATCTTTCACTCATATCACTCAGTTAGTGAGTAAATCCCAACTAAAACCACAAATGACAAAAGGGGGGCAATTATTTTACCAAATCCTCAAGTCAATTTTTTTTATGGTACTGGAGATGGAACCCAGGGGCTTTCTACCTCCGGGCTATACTCCCAGACCTATTTTTATATTTTAGTTGGAAACAGAGTCTCACTAAGTTGCTGAGAGCCTCACTAAGTAGCTAAAGCTGGCTTTGAACCTGTGTGATTCTCCTGTCTCAGCCTCCCAAGTGCGGGGCTTAAGTCACTTTTGAAAGTCATCCATTTTGATTTTCTTCTTCTTGGACTTGTACTCTCTTATACAATATCAATCTCTAGTGTTTCCATTATTTCTCTTGAATTTCTTTTAACATCTTCTCTGTGTGCCTTTACATTTTAATGCTCTAAGTTTCCATCTTCAGTTTTCTACTTTTCATTTGATTCAACCTTCTTAGTTATTCTAGTCTACTCTAACAATTTTCATTAGGACATTTTGTTCCCATTTTCTCAGATCCTACATCTCTAGCACAAAAAAATTCCAGTGTGATCATTTGAAGACTTGGAGGCCGATCAGTAAAGAAAACAGGACCACAAAGGGACAGTAATACACACAACACATTTCTTAGACAGTTCTTGAACAGTGTTGTATGAGTGGTGATGTCTCTTCTGAAAGACTTTCCAGCCATCACCCCAAATGGGGAGTGGAGTGGGACAAAGGAAATCACAGGAAACAGGGGAGTTGGGGAGAGAGATGTTGTAACTAGGTAAGGATGTGGACAAAGAAAGTAATGAGTCTCTTATCCAGGATCTCTGAAAGATAAAAGCAGCTTGAGGTCAATTTGGCTTATTTATACAAGCTCTAGATCCTTATTTAAACTTGACTAGACCATTCAACCCCAACCATCACACAGATGTCAGTAACACAAATGTGCTAAAACCTGTTATTACTGTTTTAGTCATGCCTAATGAAGCACTATCTTTTATTTAGAATTTTCCAATGCTGATTTATTTATTTATTTATTTATTTATTTATTTATTTATTTATTGCAGGTCTGGGGATGGAACCCAGGGGCATTCGACCTCCGAGAGCTACACCTCCTGCCCTATTTTTACTCTTTATTTTGAAACAGGATCTCACTAAGTAGCTGAGGCTGTCCATGAACCGCGATCCTCCGGTCTCAGCCTCCCAAATGCTGGGATTACAAGCTTGTGCACCATGCCCAGCTTTTTAACATTTTTTAAATTGGTGCATTGTATTCATACAGAATGGGATAAAAAAAAAAACTTGTGTAGACATACATGCACACATCGCTCAGTTAACCCCTACCCAATTCCCACCCCATTCCCTTCCCATCCCACCTTCCCATGCTTGGCTTAGTGGTGGATATCAGTATGTTTGTTTAAATACATCCTGTGCTTTACAAAGTTTCCTTCTTCCCCCTCCAATCCCCACAGTTAGGTTGCCTTATTTGACCCTCTATAGGATCTTTTTCATCTATATTTCCTCCTATGACCCATTTCTCCTTAGCTTTCACATATTAGGGAAAACATCCAAATTTCTTATTTTTTGTGACTGACTAGTCTGGCTTAGCACAATGTCCTCCAGTTCTATTCATTTCCCTGAGAATGCTGTAATTGCGGTTTTTTTTCCACAGTTTTGTAATCCATTCATCTGTTGATGGGCATCTTGGCTGGTTCCATAGTTTGGCAATGGTGAATTATGCAGCTATTAACATAGATATGCATGCATTGGTTTGGTAGTATTTTAAAATAATCTTCATATTACATCATTTGTTCTTTAGTTTAGCCACTAGCAAATTATTTTCCTTCCTAACTTTTATTGAATCTTTTCTTTCATTTCTGCATTTGAGTCATTCCCTCTTCCTCTGTCACTGGTAAATGACTCCTGTTTTTCTCATTTATACTCACATTTCCATCTAATTTTATTTATTTTTTTATTTTTCAATTGAGTTTTTTCTAAAGCCAACTCATGTCATTTATCTGCTTAAAAATCATTCTTATTGATTCCTGTGGTACTGGGGATAAAACCCAGAGGCATTCTACCTCCAAGCTATACTCCTAGCCCATTAGATATTTTGTTCTGACTAATATTTTGTCTCACTAAGTTCCTGAGCATCTATCCACTTACTTAATCTGTCCTTGAATCTGGGGTTCTTCAGTCTCAGCCTCCAAGCACTGGAATTATAGGCATGTGTCACCACTCCCAGCAAAGAATTCTTGAATATTGTTTGGTTACTTTGAAGAGGGTAGGGGAAGAGCTAAGACAAATTCTTAGCATGTAGCAAATTGTATATCCCATTACATGAGCCTAATAGTTTTATGCTGTTTTGTGAATGGATCAAATCATTAAGTGCCTCCAATTACATCAACTGTGACACAGTACCTTCATCTCACAGTCTCAAGCTTTTTCCATCTACTCTGTATTACCCGTTGTCATTAACACGGTTGCCACCAACCTTAGGAGTTCTTGATTAGCATCACTGTGCTAAGGCACTCTTTTCTAGACACACGGCTCTCTTTTTATATCTTTTGAAAGTGTTTTATCTGCTAGTTTTTTCTAGTCCTCCAATTAGACCAAACTTGTTGAATGCAGGATCTATTGGTGGGTTTTTTCTACTTTTGGACCCTTAGTGTCTGGCATTATGCTTCACTCCTGATATATGTTCATTAGATAACTATTTTTAAAAGAAATAAATGTTTAATTCTAAAATGAAAGACATTAGCTTGGATACTATTTTATATATAATATGATCCCATTAAGTTTCACAAAATCTCATGCACACAGATGCTGCAAAATAGTGGTCCATTGTGACTCTCAAATGATAATTCATCACATATTCAAAGTGACTTATTTGTTCAAATTAAAATGAGATTATCATTTCTACACTTTTACTGATGATTCTTACTGGGGAATCACTAGACAATTCAACCTTCTTTTACATAAAATCCTTTCATGCATTTAACAGCATTTGTGTCCCTCTTAAAACTTTATTTTTCAAAAGCTATGAATCTCTCTCTTATTATTTATGACACATTTTAAATAGCGCTTTTATTATTCTCATCTATGTCATCTGCACATTCACTCATTTGTAAGAATGTTTAATTTGATACGAGCCAAATCTGACTATGGCCATAAAAAATGTCAAGTCAAGCAAGTTGAATATTAATTCTGAATTGTGGGGAAATTGGCAGTGGAATCTGTGTCATTGCATGAATCTTCCTTATCATATTAAGGAGAAAGTATTTGAGTGGATATCAAGCTTGTCCTTTCTGTTACCTCTCAAATTAGATTATCATGGAATGACCTGTAGAAGTAATTTTAAGTAAATATTTTTCATATTACACATATGTATAATAATATATAATGGAATATAAATTACACATTTAATATATATTTCATATTTTCAGTTTATTTTCAACTGTTATAAATGCTGATGTTATAAAAATTTGTGTCCAAGTTTTTGCTTTTTTGGGGTGATACCAGGGATGGAACCCAGGGGCATTCTACCTCCAAGCTACACCCCCAGCCCTATTTTTTTATTCTTTATTTGGAAACAGGGTCTCACTGAGTTGTAAAGGGCCTCACTAAGTAGCTAAGGCTGGTCGTGAACATGGATCCTCCTGTCTCAGCCTCCCAAATGCTGTGATTACAAGCATGTGCCACCATGCTCAGCTTGTGTGCAAGTTTTTGAATAGACATGTTTTCTCTCCTTTTCTCACTAAATACATATTGTGGTGCCAGGGATTGAACCCAGGTACATTCTACTTTCAAGCCACACCCATAGCCTATTTTATTTTTCATTCTGACAGGGTCTCATTAGGTTGCTGATGTGAGTCTTGAACATATGTTTGTCCTGTCTCAGCCTCCTTAGTACTAGGAATCCAAGTGGCACCACCACAGCCCCAAATCCTTCTTTCTTGTATTATACTGATGACTAGTATTTTCATCTTAAAATCCCTTGAAGCACATATTATTTTCATTAGTGCAGTTTTTTTTTTTTTTTTTTTTTTTTTTTTACTTACCTTCACATTTACCACTACCACTCACTACTCCTTGTACTACAAACCTTTTTAATGGAATTGATTTTTTTTTTCTAAAATCATTTTTGGGTCAAATGCTCTAAATGAAATAAACAGTCTTTTTTCATACTTACTCTTTAAGGACTATATTGCTGGATATAGAAATCTAAGCTTAGCTACTCTTTGGACAAATAGAAGGTATTAGTTATTGCCTTCTAACTTCTATTGTTGCTGTTGAGAATTCAGTCTATTTGCTGTGTCTTTGTAGGCGACTTGATTTGTGGAGGTAGAATTTTCTTGTTACTTCTAATATTTTTTCTTTGTCTTTGAAGTCTTATCGATAATTTCCTGTATATGAATTTATTTTTATTTATTCTGCATGGAAATTATTAAATGTTCTATAAATTTGCTGATATCTCTCTGAATATTTCTGTGTCCCTGTTTTCTCAGTCTTCCATATTTCTTAATTTGTTTGTACTATTTTCACTCTGTGCCGCATAATTAGTAATTTTTTTTTACATTTTAATTGAATTGATTGGTCCTTTTCAGAGTAACTTCCCAGAGAAATAATTTCTGGTCTATTTGATGAAGAATCTGTAAGGCCAACAGAGATTGTAATTCATATGATCATGATTCTGACTGCATGAATAAAAAGCCTTAAAATTACTGAAACCTTACTAAAACATAAATGTTTTTCTCATGTAAAAATTCAAAATTGTGTCACTCAAAAATAGTAAGATAATTTTGAATCTCAGAAACTCAAACTCCCACCAGGTCTTTGTTGAGTCACACATGATATCTTCCCTAGATATTACTGAACAAGATGGCATCTGTGTTTCAGAAGGTAGGTGTGGTAGAAGCAAGATCACACACAGGTACAAAGGGTTGGTGTTAACAGTCTGTTCAAAGAAATTTTAGAAAGTCGCCACATAAATTTTCTCTCATATCCTATTGATCACCAGGTCATATGAACATATTATGATTTTCAGAAAACATTATTTGTCCACAATAAGAAGCATGTACTTATTTCAGTATTCACAATCCTTTGTAGCACAGATACTAAAAAATTTGTCAAGTAAAATTAATGAATTAATTTTATTTTTTATTTTTAAATATATTTTTATTGGTGCATTGTAATCAAACATCTCAATGGAATACAAGTTTTGTGAGGATATAGAAGCACACATCACCCAATTAGCCTTTGTCCAATCCCCATCCCATTCCCTCCCCTTCCGTCAATGCCATGCCTAATTTAGTGATTGACTTTTATATATTTGTTTAAGTACATCATGTGCTTTAAAGAGATTCCATCTTCCCTCCTTCCGTCACCTTAATTGCTCCTCCATAGGGCCCTTTCTTCAACTAGATTTCCTCCTATTACCCTATTTTTTTTTTTTTTTTTTTTTTTTTGGTGGTGGTACTGGGGTTCCTGGAAATCCATCTACCTCCGGGCTACACTCCCAGACCTATTTTTATATTTATTTTATTTGGAAACAGGGTCTCTTAAGCCAGCAAGACTGGCTTAGAATGTGTGTAATCCTCCTGTCCCCGCCTCCCAAGCGTGGGGATTACAAACATGGGCTAACACGCCCGGCCTCCTATTACCTATTTCTTCCTAGTTTTTGCATATTGGGGAAAGTATCTGATTTTTTATTTTCTGTGATATTTCCCTGTGCATGCCACATTGCAGGCTCCGATCCCACTCTTGAAGGCCCTGTCACCAGCCATGCCTCATGGCAGGCTCTGATCCTGGCCTCTAGGGCCCCAGCACCAGAACCAGCATTGCCGCAGGGCAGCCTCAGATCCCGGCCTCGCAGGTCCCGGCACCAGCCTTGCCACCTGGCAGGCTGAAATCCCAGCCTTCTAGACCCCAGCACTGACCTCACCATCTGGCAGGCTCCTATCCTGGCCTGAGAGTCCCCAGCACTGGCCTGGCTGTGCAGCAGGCTCTGGTCTCTGTCACTGTGAGCAAGTTATCTACAGATGTTCCCATTTTTCTTCCATTTTCTTAAAATATGAGAAAGCAGTACATGTCTTTTACAAAAGCTGGGAGCCTGAATACCTGGTGACAATGAATTTTGTCTCCCCTCCAAAGGCAGAGGTCCACAGATTCACTCCAGAGAATAGGCTCTGCTGCTCCATGTGCACCCTGGCCTCCAGCACTGCACAGAGGAGAATGGCGGCCATGAGGGCTGATGTCTCCCAGAATATGTAGCATGGAAGCCTAACCCTGCTATGTGGGAATCCCTCTCATACGCCCCAAACACTTCTACCACTTAGCATGTTGTCCAGAATTCCCGAGCATGTGGGGCAGGAGCAGTCTACTTTCAGGGAGATTTCCTTAAAATTTTAAGGTGGACTGGACTGGATCTGTCTGTCCCTCCAAACACTGGTCACCACCACCTCCTACGCCCCTGCCACGGCCATCTCAGTTCTCTCCTGAACACCTTTCCCACACAGCATGTTTTCCAGAATTCCCGAGCATGTTCAGGAGTAGCAGTCTAACTTTGGGGAGATTTCTTCAAATTTTAAGGTTGATTGGACTGGATCTCTGCCTCTCACAAATACTGGTCACTGTCGGGAATCCAGCCCGACAGCTGGCGGGGCTTGACGAGATGATGAGTACTGACGACTCGAACACAAACCCACGAGCCGGGAGTCAAGTCAAGCAAAATCTCATTTATTTCTCTCCAAGCAGTCCTTTATATAGCACCAAGCCACGAGGGGAATTTCCATGAGAAATAGCCTAGCCTATCCGGGATAAAGATCACTAGCACGTAGTTTACAGCCAATCCCAGGCCAGTACATGAGCCACTCATGTGTGCGGAAAGCTCCTTTAAAGGTAGAAAGGGAAAAACTGCTCAGTCTCCCCACCCATAATGAATGGGAAAACCACGCCTTCCTAGCTTCCTCCAGGTGCCATCTTTGCCCCTTTTTTGCTGAATCACTTTACTTAAAGTTTTGCCTTAGGCCGTAGGCCGCTCAGGCCGAATCTCCTTAGGCGCTGTATAGACACACCCCATCATATCCCCCTTTTTCTTTTATTTTATTGGGACTGGGCCTGTCTTAGGTTGTCCCCATCGAGTACCAAGGATTACCCGTCATTGGATAGTACAGAGCGATGCTGGACTTCCTGTCTTAGGTTTCCATGGCCCCTGGGAATCTTACCTGTCATTGGCTACCAGCTCTTCAACATGCTTTGATTTTCCCCATCTGGGGAAATTGTAAGGTGGGAGAGGGGTGGTCATATTCAGAGCGCCAATCCTAAGATTTATTTTCTGTGCTGGCAAGCCTTTGGTAATGCACTTCTATTTGGTTGATTTTAACAGAAACTGAACTAATCTATTAAAATCACAAGGGTCTACGATGCACAAAACTATGATGAACAGCAAGGGGCCCAACAAAGGAAGAAAATAGGGCAAAAGTCCATAAAAGCCAGTCCAGAACGGATTCTCCTGAAGATCTCCTCGCTGCCTCTCCAGATCTTGTTGGAGTTGCTTAATTTTATCTTGTTCCTGCAAAAATAAGCAGATGCCTCCCTTTTCGGCTGTTAATAAAGCCAATACCCATCTTTTTTGTGATACCAAATAGGCTAGGGAATCTAATTGGGCTTGTAAGTCTCAGACAATTTCTGAGACAGACTTAACACCATCAATTATTCGGAGGGAGTCTCCTATGTAACTCAAAGGCCATCCCAAGGCCAGCCACACCCATGGCAGTTCTGGCAGTAATCTCCAGGCCGATTAAGAGCAGAATGGCTTGTACTGCTCTCCTTTTTCGCCCTCCCCAATCAAAAGGGGGGAATGGGCATTGATATCCCCTCAAGGATAATATTTATATCAGAGAGCAGGGAGGCAAGGGTGCAAAGGCCTGTCCATGATGGGGGCAAAGACCCATATGCAATGTTATCACCACAAACAAAAATTAACCTGGGAGGGGGACAAAGATTTTGGGAGGGAGATTTAATAGTAGTATTTATAGAGCAAAAACTTGAATCATCAACATTGGGTGCCCAGTAACAGGTATTATTTATTGATATTTTAAATGGCTGAATGGATAATGGGAAGGACATAGAGCAATTGGGGTGATCTAGTTTTGGGGATTCCTCTTGATTAATTAGGGCCAAGGGCTGAGGTGATCCGGCTCGAAGATAAAGCCAACAATCTCTAGCTACTTTGATGGAGGAACAGGGAATCTCTGTTGTCCAATGCCTATGAAAAAGGAAAAGGTTGGAGTCTTTTGAAAAATTTAAAATATTTAGGGTTAATAATGCTTTTCTTAATTGATTATGTGGGGGTAGTAACTCCCCTTTTGTTTTTGTAATTGAACCTTTAGGATATGATTATATTTTTTTTTATTAAAGCTTGTCCTTTTGGGTAATATGGAATGCCCATAGTGTGAATAATTTTCCATAATTGTAGGAAGGAGATGGAATGTTGACTAATAAAACAAGGGCCATTATCAGTTTTGATTTGTTTAGGAATATCAAGAATAGCAAAACAATGAAGAAAATAACTTATAGCGTGTTTTGTCTTTTCACCCGAATGAACTGAGGCCCAATCAGCCCTGGAATAGTTATCTATGAAAACAAAAATATACTTAAGTTTTCCAAATGGTTGAAAATGAGTTACATCCACTTGCATTAATCCATTGGGGCGTAGGCCTCTCGGAATAACTCTGGACGATTGAAGGGGGGGTATTTGAAAGAAGGGTTGACATGATTTACAAGTACAAACAATACTTTTTAAATCCTTAGTAGGGATTTGAGGATATTTGTGTTTTAATCCTCTCCCCATGGCCTCTTCTACATATAGGGCTTGAACTTTTGTGCAGGCCATCGCCCATCCCTTTTGAACGCCCGTCCCTTTTGAACAGCACTCGCCCATCTCTTTAGGATCTATTGTCCCATGTGCGACTGTTGTTGTTCCAGCCTGCCAGAGGCTGTTTACCTTGGAGACCTGCTGCAGCCCAGCGTGAAATTTACACCCTTTTCCCCTGATTTTCAAGTGCCAGCGAGAGCTCACTGGACGCCGCTGGAACCACGACGCTTTCCAAGGCACAGGCCCCTCTCTTGGGAGGAACCCATTCCAGGGCTCCCTGCCCTTCACAAAGAAAAGAGAACTCTCCCCGGGGCTCCCGCCAGCTTCTCTGGGATCGGTCGCGTTACAGCACTGGACGCCTCGCGGCGATCATCTCGGCCATTCCGGACTTGGGGATCTGAACTCCCTTTCGATCGGCTCTATTATCAATTAAACATTTAGAATTTTTATCTCCAATTGTGATCACCATTTTGGGTCTTAACCCAGTCACCAGAGGTACTGTCCAATGGATCTCGGTGGAACCGTTCACCTTTTTTAACGGGGCTGGGAGAAGCTCCCTTGGGAGGTTAAAGACTCCTCCTTTTAAGTTAAGTTTGGACCGGCAGTCCCGGGCCCAATGAAATCCCTTAAGACATTTGGGGCAGGGCGCCCGGGGAGTTTCCCCTTTTTTTCCTCCTCCCATAGGAGGTGTGGCCTGAGATGCACATTTTCGGTGGAAATTGCCCTCCTTTCCGCATCTGAAACACGTGGCGGGGGCAACCCTTGACTGCTATATTACCTGTATCAGAGTCTGTAAGCCCTCCCATTGTCCTTCCTTTACCGCAGCTGTCATGGCTTGAAGTTGATGGCTCATAGAGCCAATATCCCGAAAGGCCACAATCCATCTCTCTAAAGCATGCCCCTTTAATCCCTCGCAGGCCAGCTTATGATCGGCTGTCATTTCGTCCCACGCTAGCATTTTGACAAACTTGTCTCCCAGTGGACCGGCTGGAAACCTCCTCCCAAGGCTGTTATAAAATCTCTTTATAAATGTAGGTAGATCCTCACCGGGCTTTTGAGTGATTGCCACAGTAGGGGCCTCAGTGGGCCCATCGTCTAATTTTCTCCATGCTGCCAGTGCACCTACCCCAACCTGATCCTGGTATGGGGGGGACAAGGCCGCCTGTTGTTGGCCAGTGGTATGTGGCTCGGCCATCACCTTAAGCATGCCGTAGGTTAAGGGAATGGCGGGGTTGGCATCTAATTTAATATAAGCATCTATTAAAGTAGGTAACAAATTTACTACATATAAACCATCTGACAATAAATTTATAGACTCAAAAATCCTTGTAGGGCTAGGGCCATGGAAAAAGGTTCTTTGAATTGGGAGGATCCTTTTACAGGCTGGAAGATGGTTTTTTGGGGCTGAGGATCCATTCCTTTTACAAAAGTGGGATAAATAATCACGGAGGCCCCTTCACGCAGGGCTGAGCCCAGAAACAATAGCCAACAGGCGGAGCCCAGGATTAGCAGCCACCAAGTGAGGGTGGTGGCAGGGCACGCAGCCCTGTTCCGAGCTGGGGCTGGGGCTGGGGCTGGCGGGGAGGTGCAGCCACGAGGCAGCCTGGGAGGCACAGCCTGCTGGGCCAGCCCTTCCACTAGAGGGTTCCTCCCGCTCCCCCTTCGCCTGCATATGGCGGTGGAGGGGAGGGTATGGAGAATGAATTGGCCAGGGAAAGGGGCTGTGGGGAGTCCTTGGTGTCCCCAAAAGGATTGGGAGGTTTTTTAGGGGCTTCAGGACCAGAGGGGGGTGTATGCTCGGCGGCCCCATTTTTCCCTGGCTTGGGGATATGTTCAGCTAGTTTATCTGGGGGTTGCGGGGGAAAACAACTTTTAAGCGCAGAGACGGTGGGGAGAACTGCAAGGGGGGGATCTCCCCTTGCTCTGTCTGGGCTCGCCTAACCAGCCCCTCAACTTGATCCCAGGTTTCCCAATCATAAAGATTACTTTTAGGGAGCCATGGGGCAGTTTTTAGAAGGTACCCCCAGGCCTGGGTGGCTTGGTTATCAGCAAGATTAAGTCCTCGGTTCTTGAGAATGAGTCGAAGGGATTCTAGGGCATGGTCAGGTTTAGAACTGAACTTCCCCATATTAATACCCATATTAATATACGGGGGGATACTCACCCGGAAGATCGATTGACTCACCAGCGATTTCTTTTGTTAGGGGGTGAAGAGGGGGGCCTGACACGGGGCACCAGACTGTCGGGAATCCTGACTGACAGCTGACAGGGCTTGGCGAGATGATGAGTACCGATGACTCGAACACAAACCCACGAGCCGGGAGTCAAGTCAAGCAAGATCTCATTTATTTCTCTCCAAGCAGTCCTTTATATAGCACCAAGCCACGAGGGGAATTTCCATGAGAAATAGCCTAGCCTATCCGGGATAAAGATCACTAGCACGTAGTTCACAGCCAATCCCAGGCCAGTACATGAGCCATTCATGTGTGCGGAAAGCTCCTTTAAAGGTAGAAAGGGAAAAACTGCTCAGTCTCCCCACCCATAATGAATGGGGAAACCACGCCTTCCTAGCTTCCTCCAGGTGCCATCTTTGCCCCTTTTTTGCTGAATCGCTTTACTTAAAGTTTTGCCTTAGGCCGTAGGCCGCTCAGGCCGAATCTCCTTAGGCGCTGTATAGACACACCCCATAAGGCCACCACTGCCACTGCCACTGCCATCTCAGTTCTCTTCTGAGCAACTTTTTCTCACAGCATGTTTTCCCAAATTCCCAAGCATGTGTGGCAGTAGCATTCTACCTTTGGGGAGATTTCTTCAAAAGATCCAGGTGGATGGGATCAGATCTCTGCCTCTCCCAAATACTGGCCACCACCACCATTTCGGTTCTCTCCCAAACAACTTTCCCACAGAGCATATTGTCCAGAATTCCCGAGCATGCACAGTGGTAGCAGTCTATCTTTGGGGAGATTTCTTCAAAAGTTCAAGGTGGGCCGGGCTTGGTGGCGCACGCTTGTAATCCCTGTGCTTAGGAGGCAGAGACAGGAGGATTATGCAGGTTCGAAGCAAGCCACGCGCTGGCTTAGGAGACCCTGTTTTCAAATAAAAAACTACCTCCAGGAGTGTAGCCCAGAGGTAGAAGGGCTTCCAGGACCCCCAGTACCACCACCAAAAAAAAAAAAGTTCAAGGTGAATTGGATCGGATCTCTGCCTCTTCCAAATACTGGCCGCCATCCCCCTTGCTGCCGCCTCTGTCCTCCTGGTTCTCCCCTGGGGGCCTTTTTTACATGGTAGGATGTCCAGAATTTCTAAGCATGTGCTTCAGGAGCATTCCCCCTTCACGGAGATTTTTTGCCAAAAGTTCAAGGTTGTGAGATGGAATACTGAGCAGCAATGAATTTTATCCCCCTCCTAGAGCAGAGGCCCACAGCCTCACCAGCGTAGAGCAGGATCTGCTGTTTTGAATGCACTACGGCCCCCAATGCAGCATAGAGGAGCACAGCAGCCAGGTGCACTGAGTTCCCCGGGATGCAAGGCTGGGCTTCCTACCATGCACTGCTGGGTTATCTCCACCAGGCCTGGATAATGGATTAAAAACCAGAATCCATCCATCTGCTGCTTACATGAAACAAACTTTTCAAGTGAAGGTAGTAACAAACTCAAGGTAAAGGGCTGGATCAAGGTAATTCATGTTAAGTAGCCATTCTAAGAAGTGTGAAGTGGTATTTCACTATAGTTTTTATTTGTATTTCCTTGATGATTAGTTATATTATGATAATGATGAGTGATATTCATGTGTTTATTGGTCATATAAAAATCTTTGGTGATTCATTATTATTTTAGTCTTTTACCTATTTCTAAATTGTATTGTTTGCTTTTATTGTTGCTAATTTTTAGGATTTCTATTTGTAATATGAACATACCTTCAGATATAGCATTTGGAAATATTGTATCCAATTCTATCAGTAACTTTTAATTCTGTTTGCATTGTCTTTGGATGTACAATATTATTTTTATTTTTTATAAAAAATAATAATTTAGTATTGGTGGATTTTAGTCAAGCATTTTAATGGTGTACAAGATGGTAAAGGCATACATGTACAAATTACATATTTTACCCTTCCCCAATTACCACTCCATTCCTTCCCTCTCCTTCTTTTTAATGTTTGGTGCCAGGGGTCCTGCCTGCTGTCAGTTGTGCAGGGCTGAACAGGAAGGTAGAGCGCCGACGGCTCAAACACACACCCACGAGCCGGGAGTCAAGTCAAGCAAGATCTCATTTATTTCTCTCCAAGCAATCATATATATAGCACCAAATCACGAGGGGAATTCCCATGGGAAATAGCCTAGCCTATCGGAATAAAGATCACTAGCACGTAGTTCACAGCCAATCCCAGGCCAGTACATGAGCCACTCATGTGTGCGGAAAGCTCCTTTAAAGGTAGAAAGGGAAAAACCGCTCAGTCTCCCCACCCATAATGAATGGGGAAACCACGCCTTTGTAGCTTCCTCCAGGTGCAATCTTAGCACCTTTCCTGCTGAATCATTTTACTGCAGAAGTTCTTATACTTTACCTAAAGCTTTGCCTTAGCCTGCAGGTCGCTCAGGCTGAGGGAGGCTGCATCTCTTTAGGCGCTGTATGGACACACCCCAACAGTTTGGCTCACTAATTTACTTTGATATATTTGAGAAATAAAATTAATTTTAATAAGTATATTATATTTTGAATAGATTATATAGAGATCAGAAAATATATGAAAATGAAACTAAACTTTAAAAATTTATACTCAAAAGTAGGATGTTGTTAGAACAGTTATCTGGACTCTGGTATACTCATGATCATTTCCCAGGATTTTCTAGAAATATTTTCACAGCCCTTTGTCAGATTCACTTGGGCAAATTTTAAAAATCAGGGATATATTTCAGGTAGAAATCAAGTGAACATATCTAAACTGTTCAGTAGGCAACTTTCCCTTGATTAAAAATTGGTTAGAAACAGAAGTGACTGAGATTGCTTTCCTAAATACTATTAAACAATAGACTTCTATTTACTAGAAAAGTGGTGAGTGTTAAATGGAATAAAAATCAGCTTTACAGACATGGTACTGAGGATATTTTAACACTCATTGAATTTAAGTCCAGTGAAAATGAAAATGAAGCTTTTTTTGCCAATGTCAGAAATACTATCTTCCATTAGGCTGTGCAATGATTAATTCTGCTACCATGCAGTAGGTTGCTTCACACTGCCTTTAAACATAACTAAGAATAATACTATTTGAATAATAATATTTAAATAATAATATTTAAATTGCCTCATTCAATTTTACTTATTTTTCTCTAGACCTTGTTTAGAGCACTCAAAATTCTTATTTAGATTTATTTGTACATATTTCCTTCTGCTAGTATTTTTGCTAGTATTCATGTACATTTTTCTTCTAAAGTGAAAGTCTATATATTGAATGCCCAATAAAAGTTTAAAGTAATTTAAGTTAGAACAAGGTAGAAATCAGATACAATTTGTTGAAATCTTGGAAGCACTGAAAGATTTCCTGCCACAGAAACCTTAACTGCATTTAGGCTGTTGTTTTAAGTCAGAAGAAAACTGGTTTGGATTGGTTCTGCAGAACAGCAATGCTTAATAGAGGAAATCAATTTGTTCCCCAAGGTATTTGGGCTTTGTGGGAGCATATTAAGCTTCGGATTACTTTCCTGGATAGAAAGTTAAGCTGGGCATGGTGGTGCATACTTCTAATCCCAGCATTTGGGAGGCTGAGACAGGAAGATTGCAGATATTAAGCTTGGGATGACTCCTGGATAGATATCAGAAAGTTAATCAGGGCATGATGTCACATGCTTGTAATCCCAAGATTTGGGAGGCTGAGACAGAAGGATCACGGTTCACAGACAGGTTCAGTTACTTAATGAAGCCCTTTGCAACTCTGTGAGACCCTGATTCAAAATAAAGAATAAAATAATAGGGCTGGGTGGGGTTGCTCACAGGTAGAATACCCTTGGGTTCCATACATCACCAGTACCACAAAAAAAGATAGTGGATATCCACACAAGTCTTGGATTCCATTGTGATGTTTGACTACAATGCACCAATAAAAATATATTTTAAAAAAATAGCCTCTCTCTCTCTCTCTCTCTCTCTCTCTCTCTCTCTCTCTCTCTCTCTCTCTCGCTCTCGCTCTTTCTCTCTCTCACTTCCTCCCTTCCTCTTTTCCCTCCTCTTTTTTCCTTTATCTCTCTTTCCCTCTCCCTCATTACATAAACTATCTGCCACAAATGGAGCTGGGTAAATGAATTCCTGATATAATTAGCTTCATAAGACGTTAATAGCACTCCATCTTTTATAAAATAGGAATGTGAGAACTGCTTTTTGTAAGATAATAATCTCGTAAGTTGTTACAGAGTTGGGTCTACAAAGAGAAATATCTGGTTCTTTCTAGACGTGATCCTTTTATTTTTAATTTTAATTTTAATTTTAATTTATTTTTAATATATTTTTATTGGTGCATTGTAATCAAACATCTCAATAGAATATAAGATTTGTGAGGATATACAAGTACATATCACCCAATTAACCTTTATCTAATCCCCATCCCATTCCCTCCCCCTCCCTCAAAACCATCCTTGATTTAGTGGTTGATTTTGATATATTTGTTTAAGTATATCATGTGCTTTAAAGAGATTCCATCTCCCCCCCCCTTCCACCCCTCTGATAGGTCACCTTAATTGCTCCTCCATAGGGCCCTTTCTTCAACTAGATTTCCCCCTATTACCCATTTCTTCTTAGTTTTTGCATATTGGGGAAAGTATCAGATTTTTTATTTTCTGTGATATTTCCCTGTGCATGCCACATTGCAGGCTCCGATCCCACTCTTGAAGGCCCTGTCACCAGCCATGCCTCATGGCAGGCTCTGATCCTGGCCTCTAGGGCCCCAGCACCAGAACCAGCATTGCCGCAGGGCAGCCTCAGATCCCGGCCTCGCAGGTCCTGGCACCGGCCTTGCCACCTGGCAGGCTGAAATCCCAGCCTTCTAGACCCCAGCACTGACCTCACCATCTGGCAGGCTCCTATCCTGGCCTGAGAGTCCCCAGCACCGGCCTGGCTGTGCAGCAGGCTCTGGTCTCTGTCACTGTGAGCAAGTTATCTACAGATGTTCCCATTTTTCTTCCAATTTTTAAAATATGAGAAAGCAGTACATGTCTTTTGCAAAAGTTGGGAGCCTCACCACATGACAGGCTCTGATCCTGGCCTCTATGGCCCCAGCATCAACCTTGCTGCATGGCAGGCCCCGATCCTGATCTTGCTGGCCCTAACACAAGCCTCACCATATGACAGGATCCAATGACGGCCTTGCTGGCACCAGCACTGGTCTCACCACCCAGCAGGCTCTAATCCCGGTCTCCTTGGCCCTGGCACTGGCCTCACTGCACGGCAGTCTCCTATCCCAGCCTCGCTGGCCCTGGCACCAGCCTTGCCACCCAGGAGGCTCCTATCCTGGCCTCAGAGGTCCCAGTACTGGTCTCACTGTGCTGCGGGATCTGGTCTCTGTCACTGTGAGCAGGTCGTCTATAGATGTTCCCTTTTTTCTTCCTTTTTTTTTTTTTTTTTTTGACTATGAGAAAGCAGTACATGTCTTTGCAAAAGCGGGGAGCCTGAATACCTGGTGGCAATAAAATTTGTCTCCCCTCTGAAGGTAGAGGTCCACAGCTTCACTACAGAGAGCAGGCTCTGCTGCTCCACATGCACCCTGGCCTCCTGCACTGAGCAGAGGAGTGCAGTGGCTATGAGTGCTGATGTTTCCCAGAACATGCGTGGCAGCCCAACCCGGCTATGGAAGGCTCCCTCTGATAAGGCCCAAACACTTCTACCACTTAGCATGTTGTCCAGAATTCACAAGCATGTGGGGCAGGAGCAGTCTATTTTGGGGGAGATTTCCTCAAAAGTGCAAGGTGGATTGAACTGGATCTGTCTGTCCCTCCAAACAGTGGTCACGGCCACTGCCACTACCGCTTCCACCACCATCTCGGTTATCTCCTGAATTCCTTACCCACACAGCATGTTTTCCAGAATTCCTGAGCATGTGCAAGAGTAGCAGTCTACCTTTGGGGAAATTTCTTCAAAAGTTGAAGGTGGACTGGATTGTATCTTTGCCTCTCCCAAATACTGGCTACCACTGCCACCGTCACTGCCATCTCGGTTCTCTTCCGAGCACCTTTTTCACACAGCATGTTGTCCCAAATTCCTGAGCAAGTATGGCAGTAGCATTGTACCTTTGGGGGATTTCTTCAAAATGTCCAGGTAGAATGAATCAGATCTCTGCCTCTCCCAAATATTGGCTGCTTTCATCGCTACTGCCACTACCATCTCAGTTCTCTTCCAAACACTTTTTCCACACAGCATGTTGTCCAGAATTCCTGAGCATTCACAGTGGTAGCAGCCTACCTTTGGGGAGAGTTCTTCAGATATTCAAGGTGGATTGGATCAGATCTCTGTCTCTCCCAACTACTGGCTGCCACCACCATCTTAGTTCTCTCCAAACAATTTTCCCACACAGCATATAGTCCAGAATTCCCGAGCATGCGCAGGGGTAGCAGTCTATCTTTGGGGAGATTTTTGGGGAGATTTCTTTGTAAGTTTAAGGTGGATTGGATCAGATTTCTGCCTCCCCCAACTACTGGCTTGCCTCCACCATCTTGGTTCTTTCCCAAACAACCTTCCCACAGAGCATGTTGTCCAGAATTCCCAAGCATGGCAGCGGTAGCAGTCTACCTTTGGGGCAATTTCTTCAAAAGTTCAAGGTGGATTGGATAGGATCTCTGCCTCTCCCAAATACTGGCCACTGCCACTGCCCCTGCCACTGTCGCCATCCTCCTGGTTCTCCCATGAGCACCTTCCTTACATGGTATGATGTCCAGAATTCCTAAGCTTGTGTGGCAGGAGCAGCCCCCCTTTGTGGAGATTTTTTGTCAGAAGTTCAAGGTGTATTGGATAGGATTTTTTCTGCATCTCCTGAATACTGGCTGCTGCCACCACCATCTTGGCCCCTCTCCAATATTTTTAATAAAAAAGAAGACAGTATGTGTGTTTTGAAGAGGTTGTGAGATTGAGCACTCAGCAGTAATGAATTTTATCTCCCCTCCAAGAGTGGAGGCCACAGCCTCACCAGCATAGCAGAATCTGTTGTTTTGAGCACATCACAGCCCCAAGCTCAGAATAGAGGAATGTGGCGGCCAGGTGCGTCGAGTTCCCCAGGACACACAGCTGGGTTTCTCAACCAGCACTGCTGGGCTCCCTCCACCACCCTTGGATCATTTTTCTGACAAGATATGTTGTTAAGAGTTCCCCAGCATGCGTGCCTAATGCAGTCTTTTTGCTAATCTCTTCTGGGATATTCTTCCCAAAATCACTTTGCTTGCATGGTGGGCGCCTCGCTGTCATCTTGTTTCTAATTCCACCATTATCCACTCACTCTCCTATAATCTAGACAGGAAATCATGGCTGGAAATGCCTTCTTACATTGTCCCAATCAGGTATTAAACCCAAATCTGGTGTCTAGGGCTTCTCCGAGGAATGCATGTTCTATTTAGTGGCTGGGGTAGCCGCCATCTCAATCATGTTTCGAGGTGATCTTTTTAGATATTTATTTAAGAGTGAGTTACTACAGTGATTCTTTACCTCACATAAGCAGTGATTGACCTACTTAATAAACATTTTCATATTTTTATACTATATTCCATGAATTGTGCAAAAGATACAGACATGAATATATGTAATTTAAGTTTGGCCTATCATCAGATGAGCATATGGCTTATTATTATATCAGATAGAAATTTTTATTCATTTATTTTTAATAAATTAAGGCATCTCAGTGTTGGGTAGTATTTTTAGGGTCAAAAATTAGATAGAAAAAATTCTCACAAAAATATAGAGCATTAGAAATTCTCATTTCTTCCAGGCATGGTGGCACATGCTTGTAATCCCCGTGCTGGGGAGGCGGAGACAGGAGGATCGCACATGTTCGAAGCCAGCCTCAGCTACTTAGTGAGGCTCTCAGCAACTTAGACCCTGTTTCCAAATAAAATATAAAATAGGTCTGGGAGTATAGCCCGGAGAAAGAAAGTCCCTGGGTTCCACCCCCAGTACCACCAAAAAAAAAAAAAAAAAAAAAAAAAAAAGAAGAAAGAAAGAAAGAAAGAAATTCTTGTTTATTGCTGGTGTGAATAGCCACTTTGGGAGAAAGTTTGGCACATTTTTATAAAAATAAACTTACTCTTAAACCATATGACCATGCTAGAGAGCATTCATTTTAGTACTTAAAAAAAATTAAAAAATAATATCCAGAAGACAGCGACTGAGTGAAACAGCACATATCGGTCCTGCTGACACTTGGTCTTCATTGCCATAAAAACAGCTTTCTGACAAAAAAAAGAAAACAGTAAAAATTTAAAAAGAGCATGACAAGTGAAACACAGAAGAAAAAAAAGCTAGAAGGTAGATCAGAGAGCAGAAAAGAGCCCTGACTGCCTGCAACGGTTGTGGCTTTGGGTGCCTCAGAGGCACCATCTTGCTTCACCACACTGGACTGCCAGAGACCCACAGGGAAAAGAACAACTTGAAATGAAATAAGGGGCTGCAGCTCATCAGAATTGTAAACTCTCAGCTCCTCCTGCACAACCAGCTACAACTTGCAATAGAGGCAGCCTAGCTTACCATGCGCTCCAGAGATATAGAGCAGCAGTCAACATCACCATAAATGAACCCGTTGTCCCCGCAGAAGAGCATAGGTCTAAAAGTTCAACACATAGGCACAGGTAAAACTTTCTCAACAACACCCCAAAAGAACAAAAAACTAAAAGGCATATCAATGTGTGGGATTGCATTAAATCAAAGAGCTTCTGTACAGCAAAGGAAATTATCAAGAACCTCAATAGAGAGCCAACAAAATGAGAGAAAAATTTTGCCAACTATTTCTCTAACAGAAGACTAATATCTAGAATATAAAGAGAAATCAAGAAACTCAGCACTAAGAAAACAAATAATCCAATTAAAAAATGGGCAATTAAACTAAATAAACACTTCACAAAATAAGAAATTCAAGTAGTCAATAAATGTGTGAAAAATTGTTCAACATCATTAGCAACCAGAGAGATGCAAACCAAAACTACCCTGAGGGGTGGGGGTGTTGCCTAAGGGTGCCCCACCCATGCCCACCCACCTGCCTGGGGTTGGGCCTTGCGGCCTGGACCTCTGGACCCTTCTGGGTGGGGGGGATTGCCTAAGGGTGCCCCGCCCGCACCCACTTACTCGCCCAGGGTCAGGGCTTTGTGGCCTGGACATCCAGGCTCTTCCGGGTGTGGGGGGGTTGCCTAAGGGTGCCCTGCCAGTGCCCACATCATTTACAGGGAAATGGATGACACTGGAGAACAAAAAGAAGGGGGGAAGGAATGTGGTGGGAATTGGGGAAGGGCTAAGTGAGTGATGTGTGCATGTATGTCTCTACCATCTTGTACTCCATTAAGATATATGACTACAATGCACCAATAAAATATTAAAAAAAGAAAAGTAATATCCACACAAAAGCCTGCATACAGATGTTTACAGCAAATTTATACATAATATTCAAAACTTGGAAAGAACCAAGATGCCATTTCATTGGTGAATGAACAAATAAGTTGTGGGACTTCCAAAACAAAATATTTTTACTACTATTAATAAATTAGTCACCAGCCATTAAAAAGAAACTGTGAGGTGTACAAAAGTGTCAGATGCTAATCTGTAAAAGCTACATGTGCTATGACTCAATTCTATAACATTTTAGAAAGAACACAAAAGTTGAAGACAATAATAAAATCAATGGTTGCCAGGGTTTGAAGTGAGAAGAGAGTTGAATAAGCAAAGCACAGATTTTTAGGGCAAGGAAATTACTTAGTATGATATAATGATGAATACATAATATCACATATTTTCAAAACTCAAGAATGCACACAGGAAGAGTGCAAACTCCAGAGACTCTCCACATTGGATGTCTGCATATATCACACACTTCCTCTGCAGACTAGACTGTCTCTAATTTACCTATCAAATCAGAAAAAAAAAAAAAAGTGGCAGCTAGCCAGGACACAGAGCTACATAAGACAATATGGCATCTTATGCTTAGTTGCTTTTTATACGAAGTGGCTTTCACCAGGAGGAGGCGAGGAAGCCCAACACATACCACGTTTGGACTTTCCCCACACTCCACCCCTTTGGAGTTTCTCGCATCTCAATCTACATGATACTCATCTTCCGTGAACGCCCCCTTATGAAGCATGAGAACATTGCAACCAAATGCTACAACAGCTACACAAACCACAATAGACAACATGGTGTTCACAAGCAATAATAACCATATGTGGTCATTTGATTGGCAAGTTCCAGAATTTTACCACCGCCCATATTGTCCTTTGCTCTGAGTGCAAAAGGCCATGATGTAACCACTGGGCCATTTCTCCTATAAGTGCTGTCTACAGCCTCTGTTCCTGGTCCCAGGTATCAGGCTCATCAATGCCTGGGAAGGCCAGAGGCATATGCTCAGTCATAGGAAGTGCTCATCACACACTGTCCATAGGAGGTGCTCCATGGATGCTCAACTACATGGTAATGGTCACCATCTTTTGTTGGCCTACCTCCCATAATTTCTGCAAAGGACTTTGCCCCACAGGGGCTGATGTACCACCATCCAATCTTTGACCTGCCAATTGGTTCTCCACAATGCTGGACCCTAATAAACAGCCCAACTTTCAGCACATCTCAACCAACAATGAGGCAGGTTCATTGCAAATGACTGTCCCAAATCCCAGTTATCAGTAAGAATACAAGTGAGAGACTTAACTGTGGAGGAGATTATGGCAAGTAGGTGAAAGGCCTGGTTGAGCATACTACACTGACTTTGACTATTTCTGCAACTTTACAGGCTCTATGTGATCCACAGTGAGAGGATAAAAATTTCCCACACTACAGTGGTGCCATCTGCTGCCCCTGGAAAAGGAACAAGGACCACCATAGCCATTTGCCTGTCACCAGGGAGGGAGGTACCTGGAGGCCCAGTTCTAGGCCTCCTCCCCACGGAGCTATAAGGGCCACCAAACATAGATAAGGTCTTTGACCTTCTGCAGTCAAGTGCACATAGACACTTGTACTTTGGAAAGGCTAGTGGGAGAGAGCAGCATTCTGCTGCTCTGGTGCTCAAAACCTCCTATGTGGGCTTCACTCATTCAAATCCCACAAAATGGACCACAGTCATTTTGTCCATCCCACTAAAGTAAACATGGTTCCCAGTGGCCTGCATGCTCTACTTCAAAAGTCTATTGTAGCACTCAATGATGCCTACAGCCTGAGGCTAATAAAGGGTATGGACATCCCATTCAGTGTCCAAGTGCCAGGTGAACTGCTGCATCACAACACCAATGAAAGACATGCCTTGATCACTTTCTTTCTTTAAATTTTTTTTACTGGTGCACTGTAGTTATACATCTTAATGAAATACAAGATGGTAGAAGCATACATGCACACATCATTAAATTAGATCACTTTCAATTATAAGGAAAGGCCCATATACCATACATATCTTTTCTAAGACTGCCTCTATAGCCCTCTGCTCAGGACACCACACTGGATAGACTGCAAACAATCCCATGGCTAGATCCACACAAGTGACATCATGACTGGGCCCCTCAGAGGCAGTCAGGGGTCCTATAGTGTTCAATTGCTACTGAAAGAGGGGTGCTGTGCCCCATACCACTTGTCTGTCACTGGCTGCCAAACATTGGGGATACATTCAGGAACACACAATACATTGCTCACACAGGGGAATCATGTTGCCTTGGAACCCAGCCCAGGCAACACAATTCCTAAGAACACAGCCTAGGACATATTTTCCAGAAATGCAGACTAGTGAACCCATTTCCCATAGACAATCCATTGCTGAGCTCTTAGCAGCCATGGATCTGGAGAACATCTAATCTCTCTCTGTGCATGTTCTGGCATCTAAGACTTCTCTGTGCTCTCCCCAGAATCACACAAGTGTTTTCAGATCAGACTCTGTGTTGTCTCCAGCATGGCTGGCCAATCTGTCACTCACTTCACAGCCTCTAGAAGTGAGCTGGACATGGGCAGGAGAAGGGGAAGGGGCTGCCCAAACAACCTGGTTCATGGATAAAGGATTTACAAAGCCTGGGAAGCCCCTACCCCACCAGGTCATTTCCACCAAGCATGTCCAGTCTGCACCTCCCTATATAAGTGGCCACCTGCTTGGCCTCTCAAGCTCTTGCTGCCTGGACATATGAGTCCCCTGTTAACTGGACAGTAGTTCCCGGGACCTCAAAGCAATTTCTTGGAAACTGGTTTCCACATAAATTTCTTGGAAACTGGTTTCCACATAAAACTTTCTCAGAATGTGTGGTCTTGAAAGGACACTGCCTCAGCTGGCTGAGCTGGCTCCAGTAACTCCAGCAGTCATGCAAACCTGCCAAGCTGGCCCATTTGTTCCCAGGGTTGCCATCTTCCCCTGCAGGTGAGTCCCTGGATCTCTCTTTAAGTGAATTGAGAGAGAGGCTGAGGGCTGCTTCCTCCTGCACAAGCTTTACTTCTGTAATTCCACTACCTAGAATCTGGGTATTTCCCCCTTCTCAGCACTTTTATCTACCTTCCCCATGGGCTGCAATCTTTGCTCTGACTTTATTGCCAGAGTCAAATGCAGAGCAATTAGGCTTCTTGTCAATTTTGGGGGTCCACTTTTGTGGTTAGGAGATACCCCTCGTTCTGATCCCAGGAGATCTTAATTGACTTCCCCTTATTCTTCCTGGGCATTTTTCCTTGCCCTTTGTCCCTTCCCAAATGCTTCTGACATTAGGTTTCAACTGCTCCTAAGAAAGTTAGCATTAAATTATTCAAGGAAAGACCCTCATGGGACACCAGGAGAGGAATCAGGAACCTGAAAAAGCTGAAGAGAAAGCTCTGCAAAAAACCATCATTTCGGTCACGCGGGGCATGCCGGACCCCCAGAAAAACCGGGGCCTGGGTTGTGAGGCCCTGGGCCCTGGGCGGGGGTCACGCAGGGCATGCCTGACCCCCGGAAGAACCAGGGGCCCAGGGCAACCCTGGGCCCCGGGCGGGGTCGCACGGGGCACACCAGACCCCCAGAAAAACCAGGGCCCGGGTCGCAAGTCCCTGGGCCCTGGGCAGGGGTCACGCAGAGCATACCAGACCCCTGGAAGAACCGGGGCCCAAGCTGCAGTTCTACTGAGTGCCTGATCCCACAACCTCCTCAAACCACACACACTGTCTTCTGTTATTAAAAAAAAAAAAAAGAAGAAGAAGAGAAAAAGAATAAAGAAAAGAAAAAAATATATCGGAAATATCGGAGAGGAGTCAAGATGAGATGGCTGTGGCGGGTGCCAGGATACTGGAGATGAGGACAAAACTTATCCAACTGAACTGGAACTTTTGGAAAAATTCCCCACGAAGGAGGACTGCTTCTTCTCTACATCCTTAAGAATCCTGGGCATCACTTGTACGGAGAGAATTTAGTGGAGACCTAGGAGGAAGGCAGTGTTGGAAGCGGTCGCCTCGAAGGCGTTAGAGACTTGTATTCAGGAGAGGCAGAAATCTGATCCTACCAACCTTATCTTCTGGAGAAATTATCCCAAATCTCGAATGCTACCATCGCCCATGCTTAGGAACACTGGACAACATTCAGAGTGGAAAAAGAGCTTGGGAAAGATGTGGAATGGTGGAGGCAGTGGCAATGGCAATGGCCAGTACCCATAGGAGGCAGAGATCTCATGCATTACACCTGGAACTTTTGAAGAAATAAACCCAGAGGCAGAATGCTACCACCATACACCCTCAGGAACATGGGACAACCTGCTGGGTGAAGAGGGTGCTTGGATCAGAGTCTGCCGAGGGGTGAGGTCAGTGACAGGGACAGCAAAGCTGAGATTGGAGCCTGCCATGAGGCAGGGCCGGTGCCGGGGCCAGCGAGGCCGTGATCAGAGTCCTCCAGGTGGCTAGGCCACAACTGGGGCCATCAAGAGTGGGATCAGAACTTGCAATGCGGCATGCACAGAGAAATATCACAGAAAATAAAAACCAGGTGCTTCCCCTAATTAGCAATAACTAGGAGGAAAGGCGTAACAAGAGGAGGTCGAGTTATAGAAAGGGCCCTATAGCGAAGCAATTAAGGTGACCAATCAGAGGGTATGGGATGGGGGTGGATGGAACCTCTTTAAAACTCAGGAGGTATGTAAACAAATGTATCAAAGATAATCACCAATCAAGCATGGGATCGAGGGGGAGGTAATGGGATGGGGATTGGATGAGGGCTAATTGGAGGATGTGTGCTTGTATATCCTCTCAAGTCTTGTATTCCAATGTGATGTATGATTACAATGCACCAATAAAAAAATAAAAATAAAAAATAAAACAAACAAACAACCATTTCAGTGTTGCCAAATTCCTATCTTACCAGTGAGATATTCCACATCTGGCCCTCTAGCATCTAAATTGTAAATGGCATTTCTCGTGCCCAGTTCTCTTAGCACTTGGATGAGCTCAGCATAACTCTGCCACTTACTTGCCAATGCAGGGAGATTCCTGTGTTCATCCACAAGATGAGGGCGGCTGCCATCAGTCAGGCAAGTATGGAATGAAGTATCTGTCCATACTGATGGTTGTTCTGCAGCCTCTGCCTGAAGTGTCTATTGTCATAGAGGTGAGCTTCTCTTTCTCCCTACCACTGAAGATGATACCATCGTCCCCCAGGTCCCATATCCTTAGTATCCAGGCTAATGATTTGGTAAGATGAAATTGCCTTCCCAATTCTACAAGCTCAATATGGGTGGTAGGGTGATATGTTAGATGTTTCACCACTTGGAGAAATCCTTGTGGATTCCCCCCTTCCAGAGCCTGCAAATGTTGGGACTTCACCTTTTGCATGATCACCAACCTGGCACAAGAAGTAGGGCAGCTTCCTCTTCTTCCTCCAGCAAGCCTTTTTTCTCCTCCAATGCCTGCTATAGCTGCTTCTCTGCTTTCAGCTCCTTCTGGATCTTGGCATGCACCTCCTCTCCTCTTCCAGCAAGCATCTTAATCTCTTTCAATGTTTGCCACAGCTACTTCTCTGCTTCTAACTGCTCTTGGAGTTTTGGTGCCTGAAATACCTCTTACAGTTCAAGAGCCATCTTCGCACAAGGACTGTGAGAAAACATATCTCAAGGTCCCGGTCACTGAGTGGAGGAGGCTGTGCTTACCAAAGGACTCTCCCAGCTACTGGAGAGCCTTATCTGTGGGGGTCCTCCACCCTCCCTCCAATGTACATAGCTCTATACTACCAGAGAGTTCTTGATCTTGCCATTTACTAAGACAAGTGTTCTGCAACCAAGAGAGAGAGAGAGAGAGAGAGAGAGAGAGAGAGAGAGAGAGAGAGAGAGAGAGAGATTTTCAGTTCTATTTGATTAGTCCAGAGAAGAAGCAGAAAGCTGAAAGGGAATTAGATATTCCTTTATTTCAGCTACAGCAAGCTGAAGTAGGAGGCCTTGGCCTCCAGTACACAGTGGCAGTTGACTGGGTACAAGAGAGCTTCATATGGAGACCTCCCCACAGGACATCTGCAGACATCTGCACATTTACATACAACTGGACTGTCTCAGTCCAGTTTATATATTAAATCAGAACAAAAGTATCAGCTAGCCAGGCTATAAATTACATAAGACATTGTGACATCCTAAGGACATGCTCAGCTATTTTCTTACAACAGTGGAGGTGAGGTGAGGAAGGCAAACACATGCCATGTTATGACTGACCCCACACATGGTAAGAGAGAGAAGGAACATTTAGAACATTTGAGGTCTCTTTATCTCTCTTTCCTTATCTGAGTAAATACTGATTATGTTTTAGTTTTGAACTTGATGTAAAGCAACTCTCTAAATCAACCATAGATTATCATTTGGAAAATAGATATCTAAAAGGAACTACATCAGAGTGTTTCTCATATAAGACTACATATCCAAACTGCCTGGGTAGCTCATTTAAAATAAAGGTACTAAGATTCAGTCTCTGAAATTCTGATTTTTTAGATCTACAAGAGATTTGTAATATTTGTATTTTTAACTAAGAAGGAAAAATCATGCTTCATGGAGAAGCACTAATCTAGTGTCTGTGTTTTACAGTAATAGAAATTTCCAGTGAAGTTCTGTATCCCAACTGAGTACTTTGGCACTCTCTAATTTAGCTCAATTTAGCACAATAGCTTCATAGTCTGTAATGCACAATATTTATTTGCTCAAGATATATTTTTCGGGGAAAAAAACTACACAAAGTAATAAATACTCCATTTCTTTTTCTAATTCTGACTCTGTAATAAATGAGGTCCTAGAACACATTTTGCTATTCTGCACCTCACTATGTCTGATAATAAGTTAAATATATTATGTAAGAATAGTCACATATCTCTGTACTCCCAGCCACTAAATTGAACACAGCATTTCCCAGCACACATATCCCCTCTTCATCCTGAGCTGGAGTTTCTTCATTGGTAATTGGTCACCCAGGGCTTTATGATGAAGAATCAGTAAACGATCATAGAATAAGGAGCCTAAAAAGGTAGGGAGAAGGGGCAATGCAGAAGAGATCGCAAGCTCCTTGTCCTGTACATACTTTTATTCAAAGTGCTTACTCCAATAACAGAAGTTCAGAAAATGTTTGTTGAATAAATGAATAAAAGAGTATATTTTGTTTTAGTATTTCTCTAGCTGTTGTGGATGATTTTAAGAGATTCTTTCCTGATTATTAAGATTTGATTCTAATAGAAAGTAATTAAAAATCACTTAATAAATTTCCTATAGGGTAGTGAAAAGATCTGAGAGCCTCATAATACAGTTTTTACTCAGAAAAGGAAAAAGCAGTGAAAGATGAGTGGAAGGAAGATGAATTAAAAAAATCCTTCTTTGCAATTTTGCCTAGGATTAATTCTGACTACTCAAAACAATTAGAATACAGAGAGAGTTGTAATAAAATTTCTTCCTCTAAAACTAATTTTCTATTATAGTTAATAATTCATTAAACTAATATTTGTTAAATACTGAATGTCAGGCTGTTAGAAGTGGCCTTAGTTTCTATTACTGTAAGTTAAGACTGAAACTAGTATCCAGTTGAAATTTGAATTGACAGTCTCTTTGAAATTTTTTGGCTTGGTCCTTGTCTCCATTTGGACAGGGTGTGCACTGCAAAAGGGTGTCCATAGAGAGCAGGTGGTAGATAAAATCCAGACTATGGCCAGAAGAAGATATGTACCGGGATATGGGGCTATTTCTACTGGGTGGATGTGATAACTCTATTTAATTGGCCTGGTGGTAGCAATGGTCTTTACAAGTGTTTTGTACTCTTTAGTGATCTGTTTTTTTTTTTTTTAAAGAAGAATCAAATTTGCTTATTTGCAAGGCACATCCCAATAGGAAATAAAAGGTACATTTTTGAAAACCACCGTAATTTATATTTTTTAATAGAAACAGTTTTATTTTATTTTTTATAAGTTTTTACTGGTGCATTGTAATCAAACATCACAATGGAATACAAGACTTATGTGGATATCCAAGTACACATCATCCAATTAGCCTTTGTCCACTCCTCATCCCATTCCCTCCCCCTCCCTCAATCCCATGCTTGATTTAATGTTTAAATTTGATATATTTGTTTATGTACATCTTATATTTAAATGAGATTCCATCTTCCCCCTTCCAATCTCCTCTGATTGGTAACCTTAATTGCTTATCCATAGGGCCCTTTCTTCCACTAGATTCCCTTTTATTACCAATTTCTTTCTAGTTTTTGCATATTGGGGAAAGCATCTGATTTTTTATTTTCTGTGATATTTCCCTGTGGATGCCGCATTGCAGGCTCCGATCCCAGTCTTGAAGGCCATGGCACTGCCTTCGCCTCACGGCAGGCTCAGATCCCAGTCCCACTGGCCCCGGCACTGGCCTCACCCCTTGGCAGGCACCAATCTCGGCCACTGAGGCCCCAGCACTGGCCTTGCCTCACAGCAGGCCCTGATCCCAGACTCTCTGGCTCCGACACTAGCCTTACCCCTTGGCAAGTTCAAATCCCAGCCTTGGAGGCCCCAGCACCGGCCTTGCCTCACGGCAGCCTCCAATCCTGACCTCATTGGCCCCGGCACTAGCCTCACCCCTCGGCATACTCTAATCCTGGCCTCGGAGCCCCCAGCACCAGCCTTGACTCACGGCAGGCTTTGATCCCAGCCTCACTGGTCCCGGCACAGGTCTCACCCCTCAATTTTTTATTTTTCTTTGATATTTCTCTGTGTATGCCACATTGCAAGTTCTGATCCCACTCGCGAAGGTCCCCACTCGTGAAGGTCCCTGGCACTGGCCTGGTCACCTGGAAGATTCCCTTGGCTGGCTCCAGCACTGGCCTCATTGGAGGCTCTGATCCTGGCCTCAGAGGCCCCTGTACCGGCCTTGCCTTTAGGCAGGTTCCTATCCTGGCCTTACTGGCTCTATCTACAGCCTCACCAAATGGCAGGCCCTGATCCTGGACTCGTTGGCCCTGACCCTGACCTCACCCTGCAGCAGGCTCCCATCCCGGCCTCAGAGGCCCCAGCCCCAGCCTTGCCTCACGGCAGGCTCCAGTACCGGCCTCACTGGCCCCGGCAATGACCTCACCCCTCAGAGGGCTCTGATCCTGCCCTCAGAGGCCCCAGCACAAGCATTGACTCATGGCAGGCTCCGATCCCGGCCTCACTGACCCTGGCACTGGCCTCACCCTTTGGCAGGCTCCGATCCCAGCCTTGGAGACCACAGCATTGGTTTTGCCTTACAGCAGGCTTTGATCCCGGCCTTGCTGGCCATGGCACCGGCCTTTCCCCTCGGCACACTCCAATCTCAGCCTCGCTGGCCCTGGCACCGGCCTCATCCCTTGGCAGGCTCCAGTCCTGGACTCGGAGACCCCAGCACCAGCCTTGCCTCATAGCAGGCCCCGATCCCGGCCTTGCTGGCCCTGACATTGCCTTACCCCTTGGCAGGTTCAAATCTGGCCTCGGAGGCCCCAGCACTGGCCTTGCCTCATGGCAGGCTCTGATTCCGGCCTCACTGGCCCCGGAACTAGCCTCACCCCTTGGCAGGCTCCGATCCTGGCCTTGGAGGCCCCAGAATCATCCTTGACTCACAGCAGGCTTCGATCCCGGCCTCACTGGTCCCTGCACAGGACTCACCCCTCAGCAGGCTCCAACCCCAGCATCACTAGCGCCGGCACCGGCCTCATCCCTTGGCAGGCTCCAATCCCGGCCTCGGAGACCCCAACACTGGCCTTGCCTCATGGCAGGCTCTGATCCTGGCCTCGCTGGCTCCGGCACCAGCCTCACCTCTTGGCAGACTCCAGTCCCGGATCCGGAGACCCCAGCACCAGCCTTGCCTCATGGCAGACTCCAATCTTGGCCTCGCTGGCCTCGGCACCAGCCTCACCCATTGGCAGGCTCAGATCCCAGCCTCAGAGGCCCCACCACCAGCCTTGCCTCATGGCAGGCTCCGATCCTGGCCTCACTGGAACCAGCACCAGCTTCATCCCTCAGCAGTCTCCGATCCCAGCCTCGGAGGCCCCATCACTGGCCTTGTTTCATGGCAGGTCCCGATCCCTGCCTTGCTGACCCCGGCTCCGGCCTCACCCCTCAGCAGTCTCTGATCCCATCCTCACAGGACCCAGCACCGGCCTTGCCTCCCAGGAGGTCCCAATCCTGGCCCCACTGGCCCTAACACCAGCCCCTTATACCTTACATGGCAGGCTCTGATCCCAGTCTCTGAGGTCCCAGCACTGGCCCTGCCTCATGGCAGGCTCAGATCCCAGCACCACTGGCCCCAGCACCAGCCTCACCCTTCCACAGGCTCTGATCCAGGCCTTGGAGGCCTCAGCGCTGGCCTAGCCTCATGGCACGTTCCAATCCCAGGATCCCTGGCCCCGACACTATCCACCGGCCTCACCCCTCAGCAGTCACAGGCCCCAGCACCAGCCTTGCCTCAGGGCAGGCTCTAATCCTGGCCTCACTGGCCCTGGCACTGGCCTCATCCCTCAGCAGGCTCTGATCTCAGCCTTGGAGGCCCCAGCACCATCCTTGCCTCACAACAGGCTCCAATCCTGGCCTCACTGGCCCCAACACTAGCCTCACCCCTCGGCAGGCTCAGATCCCTGCCTCACTGGACCCGGCATCAGCCTAGCCACCCTGGTAGGCTCCCATCTTGGCCTCAGAAGCCCCAGCACTGGCCTTATTATCTTGCTGTGCATTGGTCTCTGTTCTCTGCCACTATGATCATGTCATCTACAGATGTTCCCTATTTTCTTCCTTCTTTTTTTTGTGGTACTGGGGTTCGTGGAAACCCTTCCTTCCACCCCGGGGACCCACTTTTTTTTTTAATTTGGAAGCAGGATCTCTCAGGCCATCAAGACTGGCCACGAATCTGCATGATCCTTGTGTCTTAGTCTCCCAAGCACGGAGACCACAAACGTGTGCCCCCATGCCCGGTGTTCTTTGATTTTTTTTTTTTTAAATATGAGAGAGCAGTATGTGTTTTTTGCGAAAGCTGGGACCCTAAATTCCTAGTGGCGATTAATTTTGTCCTCTTTCCAAAGACAGAGGTCCACAGCTTCACTCCAGAGAGCAGGCTCTGCTGCTCTGTATAAACCCTGGCCTCCCTCTCTGCGCAGAGGAGTGCGATGGCCATGAGGGCTGATGAGTCCCATTGCATGGCGGCCCGTCCTGGCCATGCTAGGCTCTCTCTGAAACTCCCAAAACCCTTTTCCCACTTAGCATGTTGACCAGAATTCCCAAATATGTGTGGCAGGAGCAGTCTATTTTGGAGAGATTTCCTCAAATGTTCAAGGTGGACCTGACTTGATCTGTCTGCTCCTCCAAACTCTGGTTACCACCACCACTGCTTCTGCCCCTGCCATCTCGGTTCTCTCCTGACCACCTTTCCCACACAATTTGTTTTTCATAGTTCCTGAGCATGTGTGGCAGTAGCAGTATACCTTTGAGGATATATTTTTTTTTAATTATGGGGTGGATTTGATTGCATCTCTGCCTCTACCAAATACTGACCACTGCTGATGCTGCCTACCATCTTGGTTCTCCTCCGAGCACCCTATTCACACAGCATGTTGTCCCAAATTACCTAGTGTGCATGGTAGTAGCATTCTACCTCTGGGACGATTTCTTCAAAAGATCAAGTTGGGTAGAATCAGCTCTCTGTCTGTTTTGGATACTGGCTGCTGTCATTGCCACTGCCTCCACCATCTCAATTCTCTCCCAAACACTTTTCCCACACAGCATGTTGTCTAGAATTCCTGAGCCTGCATGGCAGCAGCATTCCACCTTTGGGGCAATTTCTTCAGAAGATCAGGGTGGGTTGGATCATATCCCTGCTTCTCCTAAATGGTGGCCACCACCACTGCCACCATTGGTGCTGCCACCACCTTCCTCCTAGTTCTCCACTGGTCTCCTTCCTTATAGATAATGTTCAGAATTCTTAAGGATGTGAGGATGGAGCGGTTCCCCTTCACAGGGGGATTTTTTTCCCAAAAGTTTCATGTGAATTGGATAGGATTTGTCTGTATCTCCCAAATCCTGGCTGCCCATGCCATTTTGACCCCTCTCCTATATATATATATGAAAACAGTGTGTGTGTTTTGAAGCAGTTGTGGGATCAAGCACTTAGCAGCAATGAATTTTATATCCCTTCTATGAACAGAGGCCCACAGCCTCACCACACCGAGCAGGAACTGCTGTTAGGAGCGCACCAATGGCCCCAGAGCAGCACAGAGGTGCTGGGCTTCTCAGGACACGGGGGCTTGGCTTCCCTCCTGGCACTGGGCTTCCCGGGACACAGGACTCGGCTTCCTTCTGGGTGCTGGGATGTCTTGGATGCTGGGCTCGACTTCCCTCCAGGTGCTGGGCTACCTGGGACGCCGTGCACTGAGCTGCCCGGTATGCATGGCTCGGCTTCCCACCGGGCACTGCTCAGCTTCCTTTGCCATGCCCAGATTATTTTTCTTACAAGGTCTGTTGTTAGAAGTCCCCAGCATGCATGGCTGAAGTGGTCTTCTCTCTAAACTCTTCTGAGCTGCTCTTCCAAAAATCACTTTTTTTGCATGGCGTGTGTCTCCTTGTCAACCTGCTTCCACTTTTGCCATTACCCACTCTCTCTCCTGGTTTCTAGATAGGAAGTTACAGCTGGAAAAGTCTCCCTAAGTTGTCCCAAGCAGACAACTTCTCTGAGAAATATATGTTGTTTTCAGCAGCCGCCATCACAATCTTAATATATTTTTAAAATCCAAATTTTTTAAAGAAATGCATTTTACAATACTAATTTTTATATTTCATAAACAGCAGAATGATTAATAAGGGGCCAGACAGTGTAATTTTATGTTTTTAATAAAACAAAAGTGCTCATACTTTGGGGAAATAAATGGTTTTTCTTTTAAAGATCCTTATTTTTTGACATTAAAAAAGCTAAATTATGGTTTCATATGCAAATCAATGGAAATGAATAGTTAGCAACCTTTTTAGTTGTTAAAATGTTAAATGATTTTCATATTTTTTATTTTACATGTATAAAAACATGAAATAGAATTAAAATTTTGTTGAAATTTTGGTATGGAGGCTTTGAAGATAAGCAGGTGCATTTTGTAGGATTGGGGCTGTGTGACATGATTTGCAAGTGTTCAGGGAAGTATAGTTTTGCTCTGGCTTTGGTATTTTTCATAAAGTAAGGTCAATTCTATGATTATATACTAATAGTCAGCTTCACATTACTATTGAAAAATACTTGAGATAAGTAACTTATAAAGAGAGATTATTTGAGATGAAAATACTAGAGATTTAGTCCAAGATCAGGTGGATCCATTGCTTTGGGCTCTCACAGAGGAGAGATGCCAGATGGAAGTGGCAGAAAACAGGTGTCAGTCAAACTGTTCAACTGATGACTGGGAAGCAAAGAAAACAAGGCAGGATCCAGGGTCCCAGAGTCATCTTGAAGGGACACTTCCAGTGACTAGGAACCTCCCACAAGACCCCACCTCCTCAGGTTTCCTTCTCCAATTAGCACCACCCTGGAGACACAGCCTTTAATACATGATCCTTTGGGGAACATTCAATATGCAGACTACAGCAATTAAGAATTATGGTAGTTGTTTTAGTCAGGTTTTTTTTTTGTTGTTGTTTTTTTGTTGGTGGTGGTGGGGTGTGTGTGTGTGTGTGTGTGTGTGTGTGTGTGTGTGTGTGTGTGTGTTTTGGGGGCTGTTTATGACCAAAATACCTGATAAGTACAACACAGAGGAAGAAAGTTTTATTTGGATGTTTTAGAGATTTGTGAGGTTTCAGAGGCCAGGTCAGAGTCAACCAGTTCATGGTGAAAGGGCTTGAGGGATGGCAGAAGAGGAAAAGGATGTGTTTAGGTCATGGCAGTGGGAAGCAGAGACAGAGAATGAAAGTGACCAGAGTAAGACACAGACCCTTCCCAAGAACCCAAAAATCTACTCTCTTCAGCCATTTTCTGAATCTGAATTGGAGGTATTTCCAAGGTTTGAGGGGAAATTTAAATACCATGATTATATTTTAAAATCATGAGGTATGTGGAAATATTTTAAATTCAAACCATAACCTTCAACTCTGGATCTCCTAAAGCTCATGCTCAAATCACAATTGAAAAGTCCATTATTCCATCTTCAAAAGAAACCATAATTTGAATCGTCCCAGCATTGCTCAAAAGGTCAAAATCTCTTTCTAGATTTAAGGCAAACTTTCTTTCTGTGAGACTCTGTAAAAAAAAAAAATAGAGGATACACTGGGCATGTTGGTGCATTAAGGTGATCCCAGTGCTTTAGAGGTTGATACAAGGAGATCACAAGTTTACAGCCAGCTTCAGCAATATAGTGAGATCCTCAGCTACCTAGTGAGATCCTGTTTCAAAATAAATAAAAAAATAGGACTGAGGATATAGCTCAGAGATAGAATACACCTGAATTTAATCCCCAGTACCATGACAACAACAAATTAAGAAATAAAGGATAAACATTAGCTGGGCATGGTTTCATACACCTGTAATTCCAGTACTTGAGACTAAGTCAGGAGGATCACAGATTCAGGGATAGCTTCACTAATGTAGTGAGACTTTCAGCGACCTAGCAAGACCCTGTTTCAAAAAATATTGCCATTTAGCAAATATAAAAAGTCATGACAACAAATGCTGGTGAGGATGTGGGGAAAGAGAAACACTTTTACACTTTTGGCGAGAGTACAAACTAGTTCAGCTTCTATAGAGATCAGTATGGAAATTCCTTAGAAAACTGGGAATGTATCCACCATATAATCCAGCTATAACACTCCTGGGTATCTTTTCAAAGGAGTTGAAATAAGAGAGCTATAGTAAAATACGTATACCCATGTTCATAGCAGCACAATTCATAATAACCAAAATATGGAACCAACCTAAATGGATTACAAAATTATGGGAAATACATATAATTGAATTCTACTCAGCAATAAAGAACAAAATCATGTAATTTGCAAGAAGATGGAAAGACCTAGAGAACATTATGCTAATGAGATCAGCCAAGCACACAGAGAGAAGGGACTTATGTTTCCTCTAATATGCCCAAACTAGAGAGTATTAGGGCTACCAGAGGGACTCCAGATAATGGAGGAGAAACCTCAACAAAGCTAGAAAGAAGGGTAGAAGAGGAAGAAAGCTGAGGTTGATTAATGGAGAAGCTATATTCAAATATGTGTATAAGTATGAATGTAGCATGTTCAACATGGACACTCATTGTTGGGAGGGAAGAAAAAGAAAGTGGGGTTGGGAAGCCTCATGCTGGAGGCTGAAGGAACCAAGTGTAATCCTCAGGCCACACCCATAGGAATATCCTTTCTCCAGCCACACCCTACTGCCATTGGCCACCACCCAACTAAGTTTATGTATCCACTTCTGGGATTGCAACCCTCATGACTCATTTGCATCAACTCTAAACATCAATTTATGAGTTTCCCATGGGCCTTCTATATCTAACGTTCTATACCTGGCCCCTGGATAGCGCATGTCCAACTCAGATTGCAAAATGTATTTAGTCCTCTTCAAGAGTCACCAGTCTTAACAGTTCCAGCACTGCTGAAAAAAATCCCAAAGTGCAAAGTCTCCTCTGAGACTCAAAGTGGACTCTTATAAATCCTGTAAAAGAAAATGAAGATCAAAATAAAAAGCAAGTTATATATATCCAGTAAACAATGAAAAAACATAGAAATTTTTATTCCCAATGGGAGAAAGAATAATGCCATAGAAGGGAAAGGACCTAAACAGTAATGAAGTTAGGCAGGGCAAATATTTACTCTTACAGCTCCATTTCTGGCTTCTGGGGTAAGTGGTGGTATGATAAGACCCTCTCCCCCAAAGAATTTTGGAAGCCCTGTCTTTGTGGTCTGCTTGATTGTCACAGGCAATTTACTGGCTCTTCCAGCCTGGCTTTATAGCTAGCAGCTTGCAGCATTTTCTTGCAGTGATTTCATGTTTTTGATTTTCTAAATCTCAGAGTTTTTTTTTTCAACCTTAGTTTCACCTTTACAAATTGCCCCATTTGTGCCTGTTTGCAGGGATTCTGACCTTACTATACATTGCTTGGCTTCCCAGGCCTTTCTTTGGGATCTGGGGGTAAGCTTCTATGACTCTCTTTTTTTTTTTTTTTTTTTTTTTTTTTTTTTTTTTTTTAGTAAAGCTAACATTATGTGAGCTTCAAGATGGACCATCAACCTAAAAAAAGTAGTCATGCTCCTTTTAATCATTGCTTCTGGGCTCACCTTCATCTTGACCATAGAAGAGCCCTCCTGGGCCAGCCTCCATCTTGACTAAGGCAAAACCCATCCCCATGATGGATGGTGTTGAGCCTGTCTCCAGCAAGTCCATATTCCTTTTTTTGTTTGTTTTTAATAAAAGAAACCTTTCTTTATTCATCTTACTTTCTTTCACAGCACCATCTCTCTGGCCCTCAGCTTTGTACATGCCTTTCTGACCAAACGGCAAATCTATAAAGTCTCTCTGCTTTACTTTCCACTCCCAAAATTTGGTGTACAATTTACTGAATGCAAACATCAATAAACATAATGCAGTTTAGATATTTTGCTGTTTTGAGATTTTCTCCACCAATATATTAATCAATCCATCATTAAATGCAACCTCACTCAAAGTTTGAGTACATGGGTAATATGTGGCTAAGTTCTTTGTCAAAGTGTAAAACATGTGGTTGCTACTTCATTTTCCTATGGAGAGCTCTTTGCCCTCCAAAAATTTCTGAGTTTACAGTCTCTACTGTCTTCCTTTCTAGTCACAGTCTATCCCTTCCAATTTCCTTTCACAAAACAGTTCCAAATTGTCACAATTCACAGGGTCAGTTTGAGATATAGCAGCAATCTCACTTCCCTGGTACCAATTTCTGTAGCAGTCAGCTATAATCTAAAGAATTGGTGACATAAGTTAGAGGAAAAAAGATGTATTAGCTAACAGTTTTTCTTTGAGATATTGGGATTCATTTCATTTGAGGTTAAAACCAGGGAATGCAGATCTCAGGACATGCAGCATGAAGTAGAGAGTGGAAGAGCACTTGGGCTGCCCTTCTCACATCATGAAGGCTGGAAAAGAGAGAGAGAGAGAGAGAGAGAGAGAGAGAGAGACAGACAGACAGACAGACAGACAGACAGACAGAGGCAGAAAGAGAGAGAAAATGTAATCACCAAGGTTACATCCCCAGGGACTACCTTCTCCAGCCACACTACTAGCCCAGCCCACCAGCTAGATAAATCCATTACAATGGATTTTAACCCTCTGACTCAGTTACATCAACTCCAAACACCAATTTATACTTCAAAGGGCCATTTTATATCTACCTATAAGAGCTTCACTTTCAAAGCTTCACAAATTTCTCCCTAAGAAATTGTGTGCAATGATTACAATGCTGCTATCCCATTATTATCCTCAAAGGTCTTTCTTTGAAATCTAGGTGGAAGCCTCTAGTACCCCTTAACTCCAGCTTCCTGTATTTTTGCAGAATCATCACCACGTGAATGATCCCGAACTCTTCTACCAGCTCAAGAGTACCTGGGCCTTCTATGACCAGGGATACAGTGGCCTCCAATGGTTGGGTGACTAAGCCTGGTGAAATAAGTCCTGAAGAAACAACTTTTTAAGCATGCCTGTTGGCTTCTTCTCATTAAAAAAAAAAAAACAAAAGCAAAAAAACAAAAAAATACTTTTTGAAACACATTCCCAGGGTTATACTTCTAACCGGCAATGGGTAGGATATTATAATTTCTGTTCTCCTTTCTTTCTTTTGTTTCTGTGCAAAACACTTCTCTTCAGCAACTATACCTTTCTTGGCCCCAATTTCACACATGCTTTTTGGCCAAACTGCAAATTTAAAAAATCTTTTTTCTCTGCTTTCCACTCCTAGATAAAAGCCAAATTCATTAACCATGCTACTCTCTGAAACCTTTACCACTTTAAATTTTTCTCTGCCAGATTAACTATTCCATCACCTTTATTTTCAACCTCACAGAAAGTCTCAGGACAGAGAAAAATGGAAACAAGTTATTTGCCAGAATTTAACATATATGAGCTCTATTCAGTTCTTTTATTGAATATTCCTTGACATGTGAAACATCATAAACATATACATTACTGTCAGCATTGCTATTGTATTCTGGCCTTCCAATCTCCCACAAGAATCATCCATTAATTTCTTTTTGCAACTTCCTAAGGATTCTCAAGCCTGTATTTCCAAATTCCTCTCACAACCAGTTCCAAAGATTTGCAAACAACATGGTCAGGTTAGAAACACATCATGACCCCACTTTTGGTGTCAATTTCTGTTTTTTTTTTTTTTTTTTTTCTTTGCAGGTCAGGGGATGGAACCCAGGGGCATTCAAATTCTGAGCTGTACCCCCTGCTCTGTTTTTTATTCTTTATTTTGAAACCAGGACTCACTGAATTGCAGAGGGCTTCACTAAGTAGCTGAGGCTGTCCGCGAACAAATGCTGTGAATATAAGAGTGCATCACCACACCCAGCTCTGGGTTTTTTTTTATTGTTTGTTTGTTTTTGTTTTTGTTTCTTGGTATGTGTGGTACTGGAGATAGAATACAAGGAAATTCTGCTTCTAAATTATACACTTAGCCTTGTATTTTTCTACTTTGAAACAGAGTCTCACTAAGTTGTAGAGGGCTTAACTAAGCTTCTGAGCGTGATCATGACCCTGCAATCCTCCTGACTCAGCCTCCCAAGCACTAGGATTACAGGCATGCACCACCATTCCTTGCTAAATTTTGGTTTTAGTTACTTTTTTCATTGCTGTGACCAAAATACCTAACCAGCACAACTTAATAAAAGTTTGTTTGGCTAATGGTTTCTAATGTTTAGGAGATTTCAGAGGTCAGTCCATGGTCAGCCTCCTTGCAGTGACAAGTCTGTAAGACATGATGAAGGAGGAAATGATCACACTTGACTTTTGACAGTGGAAAGCAGAGAGAGAAAGTGGCCAGGGAGAAAAAACTAGACACACCTCTCCAGTCATGTCCACCTGGCAGTATAAGTAACACATGAGGTTTTGGGGGACTTTTTAAATGCAAATTATAGCAGGTGTGTGTGTGTGTGTGTGTGTGTGTGTGTGTGTGTGTGTGTGTGTGATTGACTGATAACAGGGTCTCTTAAGCCAGCAAGGCTGGCTTCGAACCCGCGGGACCCTCCTGTCTCTGTTTCCCAAGCGCTGGGATTACAACCATGCACCACCACTCCAGCTACTTTTTGTTTTGAAACAGTATCTCACTAGGGTACTGAGAGATTCACTACATTGCTGAGGCTGTAGTTGAACCTGCAATCTTTCTGTTTCAGTCTCTCAAGTGCAGGGCTTACAGTTGTGCACCACAGTGCCTGACACTGTAGTCTTCATCTAGGTGGTAGGAAAAATGGAGCAAAATTAAAGTTGTAATTGTTAAACAAGCAACAGCCATTCAAATTAGGTGGGAAAGGAGGATGTTTGGTCATTTTTGTGGTCTGCAATATTCTTGTTTTTGTTCTTGCTCAGGCATAATTACAGAGGTATCTTGTTTATGCTTTCACTGTGTTAATTAAAGTGACCCTGTCTGAAATTTAGTTCTATAAAATTCTTTATCTGTAACAACAGGACAACACTGTAGCCTAGCTGATGGTAATAGGCTGGCTTCCAGCTGATAGATGTGAATAGCTGTTCTTCTTTCTTCTTTTTTCATTTTAAACAATAAAATAAAAAATAAAATAGTGATTTTGCAATAAAGCTTCTAGATTTTTTTAAAGGCCTTGCTATATCAGGATCATTTGAGCAGAAAACTAATAGATATGTAAAAATATGCCACAAGAGGGCCTGAGAGAAGACATAATAGAATAATGGCTGATATATAAAAATGAGGTGGAAAAATGCAGTTCCACAAAAGAGTTAGAAATGTACTTTCTTGCAAGTTTGTCTGGTCGATCTAGGCTGGTGAGGCAGCTTTGCTCCAAACAGATATTTAATGGCCCCATATCTCCAACTCTATCAATTGGCACTACCTGCTAAAGTATAGTATTTATGTGGTTTAAATAAATCCATATAAAAGAGCAAAAAATTAAGTTCAAGAAATAATAAAAGACCTATATGTTGTAAAAATCATTCTAATTAGTGTCTTTTGTTCCATCTTGGCCATTCCTAGTGAAAAGTAGTCACTAACCGGGTATCTTATGCGCTTACAAAAATTATTTTCTGCCAAAAGAGTGCTGCAGAAATGTAGTTTCAGCAAGTGAAAATCATCTGAAGCTGAAACAAGTTGGCAATGTTCAAATACTAAATAAGGATAGTGTGACAACTAGAGAATTAATAAATGAGCATTGAAGACCTTCTAAGACAGAATTTGGATTTCGTTCAAAGACAAATGGGATGTCACATGAGTTTTTATAATAGAATTTATGCAAATCTTCTAGTTTCACAACCAAACTGAGAAGAAGATAAACAGATTTCCCATGAACCCCTTATTTCAAAATATATATAGCCTTCTCTTTAAAAAATTTCCCCAACCAGAATGGCACATTTATTACAAACAATGAATCTACATTGACTCATCATCACCCTATGTCCATGGTTTACATTAAGGTTAATTCTTGATGTTGTACATACTGTGGGTTTGAACAAATGTGTCCACCATTATATCATAATGCAGTGTAATTCTAAAAAGTAGGTAAGATATTTATCCAATTTATTCATTCTTCCTACCACAAACCCTGATAACCACTGATTATTTTATTAGTTCCATAGTTTTATCTTTAAGAAAATATCATAGAGTTGAAATCATGTATTCAGCTTTTTTAGACTATCCTATCTCAGTAACACACATTTAAGTTTTCTTTATGTCTTTCTATAGTTTCTGCTAATTCATTTTTGGCACTGAGCAATAATGTATTACCTGTACATACCACAGCTTATTTATGTATTCATCTACTAAAGGATATTTTAATTTTGGGCAATTATGAATAAAGCTTTTGTTAACATTTGAGTGCAATTTTTGGGTAGATGTGTTTTCAGGTTTTTTTGGTAAGAAACAAAAGGGCATAATTGTTAGTCCATATGGCAAGAGTATGTTTAGTTTTGCAAGAAACCATTATACTGTCTTTCAAAGCAGCTGTACAATTTTACATTCTCATTAGCAGTGAAGAAAAGTTGCTGTTGTTCCATATCAGAATTTAATGTTGCAAGTTGTCTAAATTTTGGCCATTCTAATAGGTATGTAGCAGGATCTCTCGTTTTATTTTTGCATTTCTATAATGACTTTTGCTGTAGAACATCTTTTCAATTGCTTATTTGTCATCAATATATCTTCTCTAGTAAAGTATCTGTTAAGGTTTCCTGGCCCAATTTTGTAACAGGGTTGTTTTCTTAGTCATAATCATTTTCTTATTGAGTTTCACACGTTATTTATATATTTATTTTGGACACAAGTTCTTTATCAGATATGTGTTTTGCAAATATTTTCTCCAAGTCTGTGATTTTTCTGTTTGTCTTCCAGACAGTGACTTTCATAGAGCAGATCATTTTTATTGTAATCGTGCCATTCCTTTAATAATGCATTTAAATTTGTTGTCAAACACAAAGTCACCTGACTTGCCTTGAGCCTGAGGTGGGGCAGAGCATCATAGTAAGTATGGTATAGCAAAGCTGATCGCTTCATGGTGACCTGTGGGTAGAGAGTGAGAGAAAGAACAAGGGACTGGGAAAATGTACAGTCTCCAAGGTCATGCCCTCACTTTCTTCAAATAAGTCTCACCTCCTAAAGTTTCCACCATTCCCCAATAATGCAATTAAATTATGAGCATATCACTGGATTGATCCACTGATGTGTTTAGAGCCCTTATGATTCAATCACTTCCCCAAAGCCCCACCTCTGGTCATTGCTGCATTGAAAACCATGCCTTCAACACATGATCCTAAGGGGAACATTTCAGATTTGAACTACAACAGTATTTTGAAATCCTGATCTCTGGTCTGTTAATTCTGCATCCCTGCCAGATCTGAGTCAGCTTTGGATATTTGCTCTGTGTCTTTAAACTTTTTTTGTTTGTTTGATTTTATCTTTTATCATGTTTTGTACTCTTTTCTTGATAGCCTCCAATGATATACTGAGTAATATAAATTGTCTTAAGCAGGCTGGATGTGGTGCTGAAGTATGGGAGAGCTAAACATTATATAGTCTTTTGACTAGGTTTCACTCTTAGTGATTCTGCATCTCTGTATTCTGAATGTCAATGCTTCTCCATTCACTCCCTTCAGCACCTTAAATGGGACACAATGGATACAGCGAGCTGATGTTGCATATTTCCTTTCACCCAGGTCAGTAAGGCTCTGAAATCCCTGGCTACACCCTGGTTAAATATCATCTCTTGAACAGAGACATTTTTAAGAATAACAGAATGCTCTGGTATGTTTTAAGATGTTTCCTCTTTCCTTATCCCTGTCAGAAGCACAAGAGAATTTTCTCCCCATACTTGCTACTCTTCAAGCAGCTGCAAGGTCTCTGGCTTAATTTTCAGGTCTTTGATCAATCTTAAATGGACTCTTGTGTAGGATAAGAAAGTGGGGGGTATTTTCATTTTTCTGCATGTGGTAAATCAATTTTGCCAACACCATTTGTTGAAGAGGCTATCTTTTTTTTAATGTGCTTTTGACCCCTTCATCAAAAATCAATTGGCTGTAAGTTTGTGAATTTTATTTTCTGAATCTTCTATTTTGCTTCATTGTATCTGCTTTTTTTTTTTTTTTTTTTTTTTTCAGTCTGGGGATGGAACCCAGAGGCATTCGACCTCTGAGCTACACACCCTGCCCAATTTTTTTTTTTTTTCCAAACAGGATCTCACTGAGTTGCAAAGGGCCTCACTAAGTAGCTGCGGCTGTCCGCAAACTGCGATCCTCCAGTCTCAGCCTCCGGGATGTTGGGATTACAAGCGTGCGCTAACACGCCCGGCTTGTATCTGCTTTTTTTTTTTTTTTTTTTTTTTTTAAACCAATGCTCTGCTGTTATATTACTGTGGCTTTGTAGAATAGTGTGAAGTCAGTTATTGTGATACCTCTAGCATGGTTTTTGTTGTTGAGAACTACTTTGGTTATTTGGGGCTTTGTGTTGCTCCGTATATATTTAAGAACTGACTTACTTTATGTCTGTGAAGAATGACCTTGATAATTTAATAGGTATTTCATTGAATCTGTAAATCACTTTTGGAAGAATAGCCATTTTGATAATATTTATTTTGCTATTTCAAGAGTATAGAAAGGTTTTTTACATCTTCTAAGTTCTTTTTTTTTCCATTTTTTTTTCAAAGTTTTATACTTTTTCTTGTTGAGGTCTTTTACCACCTTGGTTAGATTTATTCCTAAGTATTTTATTTTTTTGTGAGATATTGTGAGTGAACAATTTTTCTGGATTTCTTTTTCAGTGGATTTATGGTTGGTTGGCATACAGGAAAGCTTCTGATTTTTTTTTTTTTTTTGTGGTACTGGGGTTCCTGGAAGCCCTTCTACCTCCGGGCTACACTCCCAGACTTATTTTATATTTTTGAAACAGGGTCTCTTACGCCAGCGCGGCTGGCTTCGAACCTGCGCGATCCTCCTGTCTCCGCCTCCCAAGCTCGGGGATTACAAGCATGAGCCACCACGCCCGGCCTAAGCTTCTGATTTTTTAAGATTTATTTTTTTATTCAGATACTTTGCTGAGTGTGTGTGTGTGTGTGTGTGTGTGTGTGTGTGTGTGTGTGGTACTCGGGATGGAACCCAGGGGCATTCTACCTCTAAGATGCACCCCTTATCCCTATTTTTATTCTTTATTTTGAAACAGGGTTTCACGGAGTTGTAAAAGGCCTCACTAAGTAGCTGACGCTGTCTGTAAATCCTGATCCTCCTGTCTCAGCCTCCTAAATGTGCCACCATGCTCGGCTATTTGGTTGAAGTCATTGATCAGTTCTATAAGTCTTTTTGTTGAGTTTGATGGGTCTTCTAAGTATAATATCATGTCATTTGCAAATAGAGATACTTTTATTTCTTCTTTCACTATTTGTACTACTTTGATTTATTTATCTTGCCTTATTTCTCTGGCTAGGTCTTGAAGTAATATACTAAGAAGGAGTGGTGATAGACATCACTGAATTGTTCCTGTTTTTAAGGGAGGCTTTTGAAGTTTTTCCCCATTTAGTATGATGTTGGCTGTGGGCCTATTGTACAGTCCGTTTATGATATTGAGGTATGCTCCTCCTCTTCCAGGCCTCTGCAGTGCTTTTAGCATGAATGGATGTTGGATTATTTTTTAGTTTCTTTATTTGGGAATTACATAGATTTTTTTTTATAAGTTGAACCAGCTTTGCATTTAGGTTTTCTACCCAGACATTGGTTCAGATGGTCACTATCTGTGGGTTTCTGATTCATTAAGCTAGAATTTCAGTATTTATCTGTTTGTATCTCCAATTTAGACATCAATAGTTTGCCCATGACCTCTCTTCTCTTATGGATCTAAAAGGAATCATTGCCGGCGTAGTGGCACGTGCTTATAATTCCCGCGCTTGGGAGGCGGAGACAGGAGGATCATGCAGGTTTGGAGCCAGCCATACTGGCTTAAGAGACCCTGTTTCCAAATAAAAAAAAGGATTAAAAATAGGTACTAGAAGTGTAGCCCAGAGGAAGAAGGGTTTCTGGGAACCCCAGTACCACCAAAAAAAAAAAAAAAAAAAAAAAAAAAAAGGAATCATTGATAATTTCAATTTGTTTAGCTTTACACTGTTGCAGGGATGGAGTGGTGACTTCTAATCTTCCTAAGTGCTAAATCAGAAGTCAGAAGTCCATTGTGGTATTAGGAAATGACATCTAATTTATAATTTTTTTAAATGGTCTTATCCCTGCACTTGGGAGGTGGAGACAGGAGACAGGAGGATTGTGCACCACCAAAAAAAAAAAAAAAAAAAAAAAAGGTATTATGTTATGTGGGCACAGATGAATCGTAATGATAGCAAAAAAAAAAAAAAAAAAAAAAAAAAAGGATACAGAAGAAATTCTGTATATCATTAAGGACACACTTGAAAGCTGTACCAAAAAAAAAAAATTTGTGTGAATTCTGCTAGGTTGGATGATTTTTTTTTCTCCAGCTATACTAATCTTCTTTTGTGAGGTCCACATCAGGGGAAATATGGGTTTAACTAGTAGTGTTTTGACATCTTCATATGAGACAGGACAAGGAGTTGATGGTAACAGAGGAGTAATTTTACTCTTGAACCATAGTTTCTAAGATAAGAGGCAACTGATGATGTTATTGGATGGTGGAGAGTGAAAAGAGGTGAGTTCAGGGGGTTGAACAGGATCATAAATGTTTGAGTGAGAGTATTACATGTATATTAACTGAAAGAAAAGATGATGCTTAGAGTAATAAGAGCTTAAAATTGAGATTACAAAAGGATTGACTTTGTTGGTAATGAAATGTTCTATGGTGTGACCATAAAGCTAATTGGTTGAAAAAAGTGGATAAATACTTATTATCAAAGTCTAGATGTTCAAGAACAAAGATGGGAGATTACTGAATAGATCTATATCTATGAGGATATCCTAAAGGATAATTAATAAACAAAGTAACTGGGGAGTATAGTTAATCAAAACAAAGTAGGTAATGCTCTGAATTTCAATTTTCTGTAGGTTTTGAAAGAGAAAGAAAAAGAGTATGGAAGTGGTCACAGGGTCACAGTACAAGCCATATTTTCAGTTATAGTGTGTGAAAAAAATTTAGTTAACAGTTGAAAAGGCTCAGAGCAAATCAATGAACGTGTTTAAGGGGATCAAAGATTGGCTTAAAATAATTTTGGCAATTTAGGAAGGCTGAACTTTTGCTACTCAATGAAGTAAACAGCAGGGAGGTGAATCATTTGATATACTACTGCTACTCAGAATATACTACTAGACAGCTCAGTGGTAGAGCACCTCCTCACTATCATGAGGCCTTGGGCTCGATCCCTAGCACCACACTCACAAAAATAAAAACTATTAAATTTAGGGTATTTTTTAAACATGTTTCAAGTACAATTATGGGCATTTTATATACACATATAGGTCAAATTCATCCTCAGCTTAAACTTCATGATTATCCACATTTTCCAGTTGAAGAATTAGGTTAAAAAAGGTTCTGAAGGTTGCAAGAGATCAGTGGAGCTCAATCTGGGCATTTTGACTCCAGAGAACACATTCTTAGTCAATATGAAATATTTTCCTTCTTATGATTTCTCTCTTGGGCATTTTTTTTTTTGTAGTGGTACTGGGGTTCCTGGAAACCCTTCTTCCTCTGGGCTACACTCCCGGACCTATTTTATATTATTTTTCTTTGGAAACAGGGTCTTTTAAGCCAGAACGGCTGGCTTCGAACCTGCGCGGTCCTCCTGTCTCCGCCTCCCAAACTCGGGGATTACAAGCCTGCGCCACCAGGCCCGCTCTCTTGGGCATTTTAAATGTTGAAATTGATGGGATATCAAATGATCGTGGAGTGCTATTTGGAGGCTGAAACGGCATGATCTAGGATGTTCTAGGATAGCTTTAGTATTCTGTCTCAAAATAAAAATTAAAAGGACTGAAGGTGTAGCTCAGTGGTAGAGCTTTCCCAGGTTCAATCCTCTGCAAACAAGCAAACAAACAAAAATAATAATTAAAGATGTTGGGGAGGTGGTAGTGAAAAATTTTGTGGGCTGCTCTTAAATCCTACTCTGAGTAGTATTAAACCTAGGAAAAGAATGATCTCATTGAAAGGTTGTGGAGTTTTAATGGTTTCTTAGCAACTTGAGCTCTGGTTTCATCCTTCATAGATGATAATGTACCGGGTTGCAGTGCTCGGAGAGGTCAAGGTCTACCTACACAGACCCCTGTAAGGAAGAGAATGTAGAAAGCTGCTACTGAGGCTAAAATGTAAGCCTAGAACTGCTTATGAGACCCTAAGTAGATTTTTTTAAAGAAAATTAAAACAATTTATTTAGAGGTTTTGCCTTAAATATTCCCTCCCAGTGGTGAAAAATAGTAGTCTCACAAATACCTCAGTCAAGTTTAAAATAAGACTATCATGTACTAAATCAAGATTTTTGAAGGGAGGAGGGCGTCAACAAAAAATAACTGTTCTGGTAGAAGTAAATCTGCAGAGAAGCATGTGATTCCAATCATGTGTTGTCTTTTTATTAGCTATAAAATTAATTTAACAGACAAAAAAATCACTTGAAGATAATTCACTAAAATAGGCATAATTACCAATAGTTCATTAATCATTCTTTTAAATGATACTATTTTATCACAATCACTTTTCATAATTCTAAGAGATGCATGGATCTGTTTGGAAAAGAATGTGTATTTCTCCCAATTCAATAAAACATCCAGTCAAAAATAAAAGAGGTGCAATTGCTTTGCTATGGGTTAATGATATGTAAGCTAGACTTTGATGTTATGCTTTATTATAATCTCTTATAATTACATATAAAATGTCAAATTTTTGACTGTTTAAACAACTTGTAATGTGCTCTGCAAAATTACAAAACATTTTCTGTATGACACAATTAATATCTACTAAAATATATAACACATCATGCTCAAGATCTAGATTTATTTGAAAACATTTAGTCCAATTTATATTATCACATAAAAATCACATCCAATAAGCCACAATTGTATAAGAGACAAAATAAGCACATTCCGTTACATTTCCACACATATATAATTATATATTCAATTAAAGGTTAACAAATCACAATCACATGGAAATAAAATCTTTATTTTCTCAGTAGTAGTAAGAACCTCTTTTGAGTATGTAGGGTCTTCTGGGTTTATTGTCATACAGCTGCCTTTTCAGAATGTAAGGAATTTTTCTCTTTATGACTTCATCTTTCTCGTTTTTGTCATTTCCATTATCAAGAATGTCTTCCTGAATCATCTGCGAAACAGAGAGAATATCAGTACAGTTTGCATGTATAAAATCTTCCATTGCAGAGAATTATTCTCTATATTTTGTTCTATTTGCTACTTAGATGGCAACACATTTATAGATTCAAAGATTTGTTTTGTCAAAGGATAGATGAATCTCAAGTATCTGAGATAGGATTTCACATGATTTTCCTTATTCTCTGTTCAGTGTCTTTCCTAGTTTATCAGACTAGCTCTGTAAAATTTTCCTGTACTTTGATGACCAATGCTAATCTTTCTAATTGAGGGAACAAACCAAATAGACCCTCGGCTATGTTGCATGCTTAATTTTGTACTAGGGAGACCAAAATGCTATGAAATATAATCACAACAAATGTAGTTTTCAATCTGGTAAGCCAAGTTTGGTTGAAAAGGTATTAGGATTTTGTATTCAATTAAGTCAATTACTGACTTGACTTGAAAGCCATTCCAAATATCTACTTTTCAATCAGAGGGAGAGGAACGCCTGTTCTGTCTCATTTGTTGTAGATATCAACATGTACAAAAGCTCTGCTTAATTGGCTAAGATCTTAGATTATGGTTATCTTCGAAACTTTGGGTCACTATAACTAATACTGACATCTAAATTATAATGCACATGAATAATACCATATCACCAAGTATTTTTTTCAACCCACAGCTATTCAATTTCAGAGAAGGAAAACCAGCTACTGTCAGACAATCTAGTTTCTTAATCTTTGGTTTCTCTGAGCATAGTCTGTAATTACTTGTACTATGCTCAGAAAGACATTATCATTTTATTTTTAAATCACTCAATTACATTTAAAATAGCAAAAGTTCCAATCTCATGTGCACTTGACTTCTCTGCATTATAGTTTATTCAAGGTTTATTTTCTTTTGGATAACTAACACATAATTGACATTTCCCTATGTTTAGATTTGTATTTTCAAGTTTTATTGACCTAAACAATATTTTAAAGACTAACCCATTTAGCTGGAATTAAAATTAAAGGTTGGATATTACCACAAGTAAAATTAAAACTAGCCTTTTAGGTTTTTCATCTGGAAAGCATCTTTTTGTTTACCAGTTAGAATAAACACTAGACATTCTGCCTGCGTTTCCTCTTTCCCATAGAGTATCTCTGTGGCAATCAGTTACAAGTTTGTCATATTAGCAGTGAAGATACCCTCAGATCTTCGGTGTTGGTGCAAACCCAGAATATAAAACATGAAACAAATTTTTTGAGGTTAATCTGAAAATATGTTTTCCTTGTTAGGAAAATTAATTTTTTTCAAATATTTATTTTTTTCTTTCTCCCGTCTTAAGTCTCAACATCTCCTCTACCCATATACTTCTGAAGCTCTAATTTATCTTTTCAAGCCATGTACATAAATTAAGGCAATTAATTATAAAATACTTTGCAGATACATCATTTATAGTAATTGTTAAATTACTTAATTTGCAAATAATTCTTTCAATGATAGGCTCAAGCATCTTTAAAATCATTCCTTTAGTATTATAATTCTTGCTTTTTTCTTTAATAGGAGAGATTGGGTGAAATTAGAGCTAGTTATTTGGGAAACTGAAGATAATTTTGGATATACCTAAAGGATAGTATTTTAAATGCCAGCAAAAAAAAAAAAGCCTGTTCAAAGAGAAAAACTACTGAAATTGTCTATGTGCTATCTAACTGGCAGCCACACAGGAATATGGATAAACATAATTTTGATGGCCATTGAGTAGAATGCGCTGATAAGTTTCATTACTCTGTTCTTCCATAGATTTAATGCTATACATCTAGATTGTGTGAACCCAGGAAAGAATTATTCTTTACTTTCGGATAACCTTCTAGTACTAAATAGCAAGCTCTAGTTTTTCACTATGCACAAGTCAGATTTTATTCTTTAAGTACTTAAAAGCATTTTAAATAAATAAACACTTTAAAATCAGCATCAGGAAGTCTATACTAGTACTATATACATATATATATATATATATATATATATACATATATATAGTGGTACTGGGGGTGGAACTGAGAGGTTTTCTATCTCCAGGCTATACTTCGAAACCTATTTTTATATTTTATTTGGAAACAGGGTCTCACTCAGTTGCTGAGAGCCTCACTAAGTAACAGAGGCTGACTTTGAACCTATGTGATTCTTCTGTCTCAGCTTCCCAAGCATGGGGATTACAAGCTTGCACCACCACGCCCAGCACCAATACAATATCTAACACAAGGGATTCATCCAGCCTTTCACTGCAATATTTAATTATGGAATTTGGCTCTGTTGGATGTGATAGACCTTATTTATCTAAGAATGCTTGAAATTCACAAATAGTTAAACAGGTATATAGACATTCACACAAACTCATGTGTGTTTATGTACAACAATGGTGAAACATTAAAGAGAGCCCATATAAAATCAGAATGATATGTATTTCTTTCATATGTGTATATATTATTGTAAATTCACATATGTGTTTATATATGTATATATTATAAACAACTTTATTTAACTAATATAGTATAATACAAAAAATCCTCATGGACATAGAGATATGTGAATTCCAAATAAATTTTAAATGATAGGGCTATAAGTCTCTCTCATGTTTTTATTTAAGTAAATACATGTATTTTTGTTTATCTAATATAGTTAAACACAAAACATTTGTGTTTTATTCTTAATTTTATTTGGAAATTTGTTTGTTCAGTGCTTGTTTATAGATACATATACATGGCTTTGTATTTTCAGGCAAACATTTTGAATTCCTCAAATTTCTTAGACATGCCACCAGTACCACTACCAAGAAAAATTGCCAAAGCATGCCATTCATGTAAGCACAGTGAAAGCATATGGATCAAATCTGTCTAAAGATACATTTCCCTTTTAAAATGAAAGGACAACTGTTTTGCCAAACTCTAAATATTTAAAGGACACTTTGAAGATCTGAAGAAATGTTGACCTCAACACATGGTTTATTCTTCTTTAATATTTGTAAGTCTTCCTGTTATGATCAGATCAGGATATAAAAATCAATACAAATGGAACCCACTAGTATAACTATAATTATATTCATATTTTGTTTTGTTTTAGTTTTTTACCTCCCAGTGTTGAAAGGCCCTGCTGTGGCAGATTTTTTGGAGCTGGTATATTGTTAGCATTGCTTCCAAGCTAAAGTCATCTACGACGATAGGGAGTTTCCTTCTTGTAACAAGCTCTTCTTCATGAGCCTCCCCTGTTTCCTCAGTTTGGCTGTTCAGGTTATTTATAAGACTGCAAACATTTAGCAGGGTCATTTTCCAAGAGGGAACACTTGCTTTACTGATCTGAAATATAGAAAAAAAGACAATGCAATTAAAATTTGTTTTATTTCTAAGTAAGTAATACATTTCTATTGTGCCAAACTATTATGCTTTAGTATATAAATTACTCTACTCTAATAATAGAGTATTGCTAGCCTAGTAACTTCATGTCACAAAGCTGCAGTACCAGTACTTTATATCCTCTATTTAACACAATGCGATAAAGTTACACACATATACCCATGCATAATACACACAGCAAAGAAGGAAGAAAATAAAAAATGACAGTAGAAATGGTACATATATTAGATAAAATAATTAAATATTCAAAAATATTTTCTTACATTTCAGTTTAGTGTCTAAATAATCAAGCTAAAATAATATTAATAAGTTTAGACAATTACAAAAATATGAGGCCATTGAATACGTCACACTGTAATGGGCAGTATTATAGCTAACCAGTTAATTTATTTGCAAACTGTAATTTTTATGAAATTATGTTTTTCTAATAAGATTCTGTCTGAAACCACAATTAATGTAATCAGCAGCTTGTCTACATGTCAACTATAATCAGCAAGAAAGCAAAGAGGTAGGAGAAGCTAATGGAAAAATAATTAAAAATTAGCAAAAATATACAAGTGCATAGATGAAAGAAAGCATATTTTTTCCTGAAAGATATAAAGACAAAAATAATTTTAAAGATAGTTTTTCATTTATAAAAGTTTCACATTTGTAACATCCTGAGTAAAATAAAAAAACAAGCTACATAGAAAAAGTTGTCAAAATGGTAATGTCCTTAACACAGGTGGAGCTTTCAAAAAGAAAACAGTGACTACTGCAATGTTTAAACTATATATATATATATATATATATATATATATATATATATATATATTTAAACTATATATATTTTATATATAGTTTTATATATATAAATTATATATAATTTAAACTATATATATACACACAGATACATATATATACATATATATCTTTGATAAATAATGGAGAAAAGTCAAGAAATCATTCATCAAAAAAGAAATGTAAACAAAATACATATAAAATTATTTCAAATTTGACTATTAATAGGTAGAAAAACTTTAAAAATGTATAAATACACTAAATGGAAACTAGGAGATGAGGACACAACTTTTCTTTCCTAAATATCTATGTTCTGGGTATAGATTGTTATAACTTTTTCAAAAGTTAACTACCTTGGAAAGAGGTATTAAAATCGTACATGTGCATATCCTTTGATTAAAAATTTACCCCCTGGGAATGATAAACAATGGGTATAAAAGTGTTCACTATGCTGTTCTCAATCAGCTTGAAAATTCCTTTCTACTGTACACCTTGAATATGGTTATCTGGCCATTGCTTAAAGTTATCGACTTTTGAAAAGTATTTTAGAGGCAACATCTTTCATTTCATGAGGACAACACCTATGCCTTCCCAATGAAGAAGATAACAAACATTTTACATTTGGAAAGCCCTTTGGAGCTTGTCTATTTTAATGTTTTCCAAAGTTAGGTCCTTAGAACCCTAGTTCTACCCTCATTTATTTTAGAAAGGAGTTCCACTGTCAAGTAAATGAGTTTAATGGAAGTGTAAGAGTTCTTGCATTTAGGCATCCTCTGAGCTTTGTATGTGCAAATATTCATCATCATCATGATTTTTAGGTGATACTGAATATAGTATTCCATGTTATCCAAACAAATTTGAGCACAGAAAACTTTATTCACAAATCGGTTGTCAAGACTAGTAGTTGAGGTAAAAGATTCAATCATCTTTCTCCCTTTATTAATTATAATATATAGTCACTACATTGCACATGAATGCCATTTAGTGTCACATTAGTCTTTGTCCTACTTAGGAAGCACAATGGGAAGAGCTCTCTTGTCCAAATGATATTTAAGAAGACATTGAAGCACATTTGTGTAAGGCTTAAGCTATAAAGTTCTAAGCTTCAAATATTGAATAGGATCCTTGTTAAATGTTTTTCTTTCTTTCTTTTTTTTTTTTGCGGGTCTGGAAATGGAACGCAGAGGCATTTGACCTCTGAGCTACATCCCATGCCCTATTTCTTATTCTTTATTTTGAAACAGGGTCTCACTAAGTAGTAGAGAGCCTCACTAAGTAGCTGAGGCTGTCCGCAAACTGCGATCCTCCAGTTTCAGCCTCCCGAATGCTGGGATTACAAGCGTGAGCTACCATGCCCGGTTTAAATGTTTTTCTTTTATGAAATGTGACCTGAGTGATATGATAAATTTAGCAGCAGATGGTGTTTTTAAAATTTCACAACTTGAAAATAAAGTCAGATGTCTGTTATTGAGCTCTAAAGTTTTCATAATGGAATACAAAATATGAGAATTATCAATGAATTCTGGTTTCCAATTGTTAGTTCATAAATATCTCTTTAAAAACCTACCAAACTCCTACTGTATGAAAGGCATCGAATTTGAACATAGAAAGTTAAAATAATTAGCTTTTGGTAGAGTAAATAAACATACCCCATCAGGTTCTCTTTCTTAATAAAGATATAGCAAAACACTAGCATTAATAATAAAGAGAATAAAATTATTTTTATCTACCACTTTTTTAGCCATTGATATCTCTCTTAACCTTCTGTTTTCTATTTTTTCTTATTTTTGAGTAGACTTAGTGGCAAACAAAGGGTCAGTTACCATATAAATAAAATTATCATTAAGTTTTAATAACTAAACTAAATTTAATCATTTCTGGTGTGAAATCTACCAAAAAGTCATAGTATTTTGTTTCAAATGAATCAATTCTTATAGAGGGCCTTCAGGGGAATATTCCTTTTAAGGATCACAGTAGAAAATGTATCTTTGTTAGCTTTGAGATAATAATGCCCTGTGGTATTGGGGGTGGAACCCAGAGGCTTTCTACCTCCAGGCTATACTCCCAGATCTATTTTATACATTATTTGGAAACAGGGTCTCACTAAGTTGCTGAGAGCCTCACTAAGTAGCTGAGGCTGGCCTCGAACCTGTGTGATCCTCCTGTCTCAGCCTCCCAAGTGCTAGGATTATGAGCGTGCACAACAATGCTGGGCTCCACACCTACTTTATTATCACAACATCTGCTGACTTCTCAGCATTGGCACAGTAGTGCTATATCTTTGAATCCTCTAAGTCACTACTTCACCTAGAAATCTGTCCTGAAGAACCATATTTGATTTGGAATTTGTGTCCTGATTATGTCTTTAGATACGCACTGATGGATTAATCATGAGCCAATCAAAATTTTATGATAGCATGGTGACCAGATATATTCTAGTTGAGTTTTATTTCTAGGTAAAGATTGGGGACTAGGAAACCTGATTTCAAGATATCAAGACAGGATTAATAGAGTTCAGGAAGGAAAGTTTCTCTTTGTTCAATAAAACAATTAGTAGGTATAGTAACACTTCCATTATAGGGGCAATTTGAATGCTGCAATACGATAAAGAGTACAATACATAGTTTTTAAATATATTACTGAGCTATAAATTTAAAAGTTATAAACTCCAATCACTGCATTTAAAAACAAGATAACAAAGGTAAGGCCACCATGTTAATTAACAAAATTGCTTAAGACCAAATATCCTATAAGTTAGGGTCAGGAACAGTCAGCCCTCAAGGCCATTTTATTGCTCTTTCCTAGTTCCCACAATTCCTTCACAAGTTTTTGTGAACTGTTAAATTATCACTTTTAATTTAGGAAAACTATTTTGTTTTGCACAGTATAATAAAAGATGTCAAGAAGTTTACTTGTTTCATATATGCATTTAACCAATATACCTATCATGCATAATATGGAAAGAATGAAAACAAGTTCCTTTAAAATACATATCACATAAATTACAGATGGTTACTTAAAGTTGCAATATGCAGATAGCCACTGTAGTTAATTTCCTTGTCACATCAAGACTCTTAACTCCTTAGAATTAAAAAAAAAAAAAGATTCCCCCAAGAAAGAAAATGCAATGCCTCCCAACAAAATTTTCAGTCTTGATGGGAAGTCATTTCTCTAAGAAAAGAACATCATGTGTATAATGAAAATGCATATATTCTTCAACCTGGGTTAAAGAAAAAGAGTTACCTTTGATGTATGCATGTTGGTCAATAAATCTGCTTCTAATGCTTTCATTTCCTCTTCGGAATCTGAGTAAAATCAAAACCACATGTTTGCTATATGATCACACATCATATAATTATAGTTTAAACCTTCAGATTTCAAATTAATCTATAAAAATTTTGTCTGAGAGGCTTAGAGAATTTCTTATGTGTTATATTTAAAAGAGTATTCAGAAAGAAACAAATTATAGATTAATTTTAGACTAATGGGCAGCTAGAAGGTAGAAGCACTTCCTAAAAAAATAAGCACATGATCATTTTCTAAGAGAGCTATTTGTGATTGGAGTTGTGTAAACTCATTAAAAGTTTTTATTATATTGTGTAATGTAGATTTCATAATTTATGCTAGAGTATTTTATATTTTACCAGCAACAATTCACACATATAGATATTATGTAGCACACATAATATGTATTAAGTACAATTTTTTTCAAGACAAAACCAAAGGGAATTGCTTACTGATAATTTTAAAATAAAAAGGATACTGAGATTTATTTCATGTGAAATACTATTTTAGAAAATACTCTGTGAAAGAATTGTTTTCTACTTTAACCAAGAATTTTGAATACTGTTTTATTTTGTTATTTTACCAATGTGAATAAGGATATTGTTTAAACAAAATTGGAGCTGTCATCAATTCATGGAAAGTAGTATTAAGAAAGGAACTGTGAATTTTTAGAATATCCTTTTCAAGTTTCCATTACTGAATATTTTATAGAAAAGAAAAATTTGGAAAGTTGTAGAAATAATAGATATGAATTGTAAAATTCTGTAGTTGACTTAATATGCTCACTGATCTTTTTGTGAATAACAAGACAAATTAAGAATGGCTCTGTCTTCCTTTTACTCTGATTAAAAAGAAGTATCACACTTAGAAAAATCTATTTGTGAAAACTATTTATGATATCTAAAACTAAATTATACCAGAGATCTTATCTATTTGTTAGAGATGCAATGTTTTTCAATATGAATGACAAATTTTATTATTAATTTATGAACAATGTTTACCAAAATCCCCATATATTTTGGCTTACTACAGTAAATCATTTCAAGTTAATAGACACAATGTCCAAATAACAGCACATTTTCAACCTATTCTAATTATACCCTTAATGGCATGTAACTATTGAAAAAAATCATAATTATGAGAAAGTTGGTATTTTCTCATAAAAATGTCAAATTTAGAAGTTAATGTCCTTTTTAGTTGTTAAAAGAAGATAAAATTTGGCATGCATCACATTTTTATGTTATGAGTTTAATTTCATACTTAAAAATTTATAGTATCTGAATTAAACATCAATGTTATTTATGAAGTATAAAAACTATAAAAACATGAAACAGATTAAATGATTTTTGCTAAATTTATCTTCATTTCAATATACTTATTCAATTATTTTCAAGAATTCATTGAAGCATATTGAAATAATTATACTATTTCTTATTTCACCTTTAAATTTAAATTAATTTCCTAGTAGAGTTATTGAAAATGTATGGCTTCTCTTTAACTCTCATATGCAAAATACTCTAAAGCCAAATATTTTTATCTATGTAAGAATACCATTTTTTCAATTATAGTTTGCATCAACTTAAGTAACATGTAAAAATAAACAATCATACTAATATACAATTATACAAATATGCTATTTATCACATAAGTCAACTATAAAGTATTTTCATAAATGATTTGGAACTCTTGCATTTTTCTAGAAATATTTTATACAAATAATGCTTCATTTATTTACTCATCAATTTTTCCCTACTTAAGACACAAATAGTTAAAAAAATAATGGAGGACAATTATAAAGGCAAGTGAGAGGAAAGCCACCACGTCCTAAGAGAATGACTGAGGATGAGAGTAGAGCATTATGAATGGAAAGCGCTTAATGATGAGTTTGCAAGTTGTCAGACACCTCCTCCTTACTTATTAGATAATTACCAAGCTAATTCAAGGTTTTATTTTTTTATTTTTTTTAGACACTGTATTCCAAAGGAAGGGAGCATGCAGTATTTTCTTCAAATACTTTTCATTTCTTTGCTGATTTCAAAAGGGAAAATAAATCTCTCAGTTTTTACAGAGTAAGATATTCACCGTTTCTATCACTGAAAGGCAAATCCTGAATAAGGAGAAGAAACTCTTTCCTCTGGATGCATTAACATAAGTAGCAACACACTGCAAAAGAAATCACTTTGGAGAGTTGTAAAATGCAGCTAAGCTTACCTGAGCACAGACTCCAGGAGCTGAAAGCCAGGAGTATCATACACACCAGCTGGATTTTCATTGCTGCTATCATCTCCTTCAGCCTTCTAGCAAGCCAAGTCCATAAAAGTCAGAAAGACACTGAAGGGGGCTCTCTCCAGTGCTTTTCCTGCCTTCAGCTGGCTTTGAAAGTGAGTGATCTGTAAGAGATGCTCTGGCCATTCCCTATATATATCCATGCAGGAGGATGATGTCATGACAGTACAGGGATTATCTTTTCAGGATGTGCTCTGCTTTCATTTCCATCCCTCCCCTTCTCTCCCCACTTCCTCCTCCCCTTTTCCTTTGTCCCCTCATCATCTCTCCCACTTGTGAACCTTGGGGGAAAGTGACGATCTTCCCTAATTGCTGCTGCTGCTCTGGGTTTCTGACGCACAGAAGGAGTCATTTAAAAGCACTGCCATATAGAGCATACTAGAAAAGAACCCCCAGTACCACTGTTTCTCTGTTTCTCTCCTGTCCCCACTCCAGATATTTGTCATTTTGATTTTGTGAAATATGAGACCTATTATTTCTAATATCTGAGTAAAATCTCCAGGAGGGATGCATTAAATTAATATTGCCATAGGTTTGGAAGTTCATAGAAACTTAGGAGTATTTTTCTGGCAACCTTTACTTCGAGTAAATGTTTTGTAGTTTCAAAATGAGTACAGGTTATAGATAATACATCCTAAAGAAGGAATATAGGCAGAGAATCAGTTAAGCAAAGTAATTTAGAAAAAGAGAGAAAAATCAGTAAAGAATGAATAATATCTCCAAAGAACAGAATAGGATTTCCTAATAAACTAAAAAGTGTTTATTATAAGTAACTGAGTAATGACTTAATTATGTATGCTGCTTTGGTTGAATTTTATGGGGAAGAATTTCCTATTTATAAAATCCAGATTAAAATTATTTATGTGCTAGAAGGTAAAAATGTGTATTGCTGTTATAATTATTGCTGTGTTTCTGATCCTTATATCTGGATTGCTCAGCTTTTTTAAAAATTCATTTCTGCTGCTATATCTCATTCTTTTTACAACCCCCTTCTCAGTTTGTTTTATTATTGAATCAAGTTTATTTCCCTGGTATAGGCCTCTTTTTACTTTAAAAATGCAACTGTCCAGCCAGTCATGGTGGCACACATTTGTAATCCCTGTGCTTGGGAGGCTGAGACAGGAGGAACACACAGGTTCAAAGCCAGCCTCAGCTACTTAGTGAGGTTCTCAGCAACTTAGTAAGACCCTGTTTCCAAATAAAATATAAAAGAGGTCTGGAAATATAGCACGGAGGTAGAAAGCCCCTCGGTTCCACACCTAGTAACACACACACACACACACACACACACACACACACACCAAAAAAATGCAACTGTCCTTTAAGAAAGAAGAATCTATGTAGCCACCATGCACTAAAGCTACAATTCTAAGACAGAATCTTCACATATTTTATGAGTTAAGTGATACTCATTCTTTCAATTCACAAAGGAAAATTGTTCAAAAATGCCTTTGGAGCGAAGCTTCTTATATTCAGTATTTCATATATGTGAAGTGATTTGAACAGATACTGCTGCTAGGATGTGAATATTTAAAATTAAGGGTATCTAATGTTTAATTTTAAAATAATCAGTAATGTATTAATAATTTTAAAATATGAATTAATTCTTATGGAGAGCTGATTTCCATTACAGAGTAACTGTAATGAGAATAACTTCTCAATTTTTACATTAAATTCAAGGAAAGGGACAAATTTCAACATTTAACAATTATTTCAAATAGCAAGAAGTCATTTCTGTAATTTCATGCTCAAAAATTGAATACTGACTAATATCTTCATTACTCTTATTCTTTAAACTTTCACAAAATATATATTAAAATATGGCTATCCGAGGGAAATTTTCTATAAAGAATAATAATTGGCTAAGAAATGCAAAATTTATGTCCAGAATTTTTCTTTCCTACCATTAGGGGGCAGAATGGAAATTTAAAAGGCTTTCAATTTTCACTTATTCTGAGAACTGTCTTTACTTTTACTATCAGAGAATCTTTCTGATAAAATCCTTTTAAAGCCACTTTTATAAAAAAACAATCAGGGGATTATATATTCATTGCATAAAATTTAAATTAGTTTTCTCTGCTTTTGAATTGCAAACACAAGAATAATCTTCAAAAATGTGTGATAACAGTCTAATCGTAAAAAGGAAGTGTGATCCTGATTTTTCTCAAGTGAAATTTTCAGTAAGTGAAGCTCAAGGAAATGCTGACAAAATTTATTCTAAATTATAAAAAAGGAATAATAGAAATTAATTTTGAGTACATAACTTGAAGATTAATTGTTAATGTGAGAACTTTTTAGATATATGATTAACCTGAACAATTTGGGAAACATATGCTACCCCTGTCCTTTTTAGACCAATGTCTTTTGGCTACAGAAAAGTCAATTGAAATTTTTATTTTAGGAAATGAGGTGAATATGGATATTTACATTTAAAAGTATTCTAGAAAATATCAAAAAGATGTCCTGAATGCAAGAGTTTAGGTATCTTTCTATTTAGATGAGTGAACAATTTTTGTTCTGAAACCTTGTTATCTAAAATCCTTCTAACAATTACCAAAGTTTTAAAGTAATAATAAAGAGTCTGAGCATTTCCTTTTGGTGATCTTTCTTCCAGTTTAAGGTAACTAAAAGAATGGTAAATTGGTTCTTTTTCCAATAAAATGTCATTTTATTTTTTACTCTAGATAATTGCATTAATTTGTAAAACTAAAAAACAGAAAAAAAGATGCTTGTCAGGAACATTTTTAGAAAGGAGGATTTCTACTGGATATAATTTATCCAGGTACCTGTTGGTGTCAGCATATCTACAATATGTGGGTTTCTGAGTTCCTACAGAAACTTATCAGACATTTATCAGAAAGTTGCTCAGAATAACCAACAGAAAGCCAGGCATGGTGGCGCACACTTGTAATCCCGGCGCTTGGGAGGCAGATACAGGAGGATCGCACAGGTTCGAAGCCAGCCTCTCTGGCTTAAGAGATCCTGTTCCCAAATAAAAATATAAAAATGGGTCTGACAATGTAGCCTGGAGCTAGAAGGGTTTCCAGGAACCCCAGTACCACCAAAATAAATAAATAAAATAAATAGATAAATGAAAGAATAAATAAATAACCAGTGGAGATGCCTGTAAAACTAACCATTAAAGAGAACGACCTGTAAGCTTATTTAGTTTATACATGGGGAGGCTTCAGAATCCCTTGATGACATGATTGGTCAGTATGACATGATTTCTTCCTGTACCTTACTTACAGAGGCTTCCTTGCCCCATCCACAGCTTTGTGGGATCTCTAATATTCCTATATCTAAATGGCTACCACTTGTTCTCTGGTGTTTCTACCACTTGGAATTGTCTATACATATTCCCTTGGCCATCCTGTCTCTTCCATTGTGATTTTCTCTCTCATCTTTAAAGGACCATGTCTTATGATCTAGAGGAAAAACATACCTTTCTGAATTTGAATCCTGCAAGCATCCTCATCCACTTGTACTCTACCTGGTTTCAGCTGGATGCTAATGAATAGTTTGGGCTATTTGTGATCAATTGTAAACTGCTGGAAGTAAAGAACAGAGTCTTTGTATTTTTTTTAAGGTGCACAATTCATTACTACTCAAACTACTAATAATCTGAATTAAAATACTAATTTTAAGATATATAATGTGTTGTTTATATGCTTCAATTTTTATCACTCCTTTCAGCCACATCTCTTGAAACTATTTTATTATTTGTATTCATATTTTAGGTGAGCGTTTAAAGTTACTCATTTCTCTCAGAACTCTTCCTCCATATTTTAAATAGACTTGCTTTAAAAAATCATTTAAGAGCATTATCCTGGGATCGTGTGCATTCATCAGCTGAGTGCTTAGCATCCATTGTGGGTTTATTCTGTTTTTTTTTTTTAATACATCTCTGGTTTGGAACTGGAACTACAACTCTGATTCATCTGAACAAATAGGAATGTCAAACTATTTTTAAACCCAATTGATTTTTCTGTTCATTTAAAGGTTATTTTCTAGACATATACATATGTGCATGTACACACCCACACCCACATATACCACCTTATACATTAAATGTGCTTAAGTCAGACCTTGAGATTTAGGTAAATGGAAACCAAATGTTCAATTTCCGAGTCTAAGTGTAACCGCAATTTGTTTATAATCTTTACAAATTCCTTGCTCATTTCCTTTTGGTTCTTCCTGTCTCTGTTCTTGTATCCTTATAGGTGATTAACTTAGAAAAAACTGATAGTAGATTTCGGTAGTCAAAGCATATTTTATAACTTAAACTCTAATTACAACACATTCTCTGTTTGGGACTCATATGTTAACGAGTTGTTATATTTAACAAATGATGTTCTATATCGCAACACTGCTGGATTCACTTATAATCTTGTTTTTTATATCCAAGAAAATAGAGATACCCACAAAACCACAACCCACTATGTGTAACATTCAGGTAATTGTCCTTGTAGTTCTCCTTTCTGAAAAATACCCAAATAAAAGCAGTACAGAAAAAAAATGTTCCCGACAAGCATCTTTTTTTCTGTTTTTTAGTTTTACAAATTAATGCAATTATCTAGAGTAAAAAATAAAATGATATTTTATTGGAAAAAGAAACAATTTACCATTCTTTTAGTTACCACTTTTCTGCTTTGAAATCCTAGAGATTGAACCCAGTATTTTGTACATGTTAGGCAAGACCTTTACTACTGAGCTACAACCCCAGCTTCCCACTCCTCAGTGAAACACATATTAAGTTTATATTTAATGTTGAATTTAGAACATAATGCTTTTATTATTTACTCGATCCTATTTTATGGATCAACTTATGTTTATGTTTATCAACTTATGTTTATTTCCTAGTGATTTTGATGAGTCCAGTGGCTTTCGACCCTACCTGTTCCCTTAATAACTCTCAATTTGAGTCAATGACTATTCAAATTGTATATCCAATTACAAACTCGGAGGTTTGACTTGGGAGTTTCATATGGTTAACACTTTTTGCCCACAGTAAAGCTTTTTTTTTTTTTTTTTTTGCATTTCCGGGGATGGAACCCAGGTGTATTATACCTCTGAGCTACATCCCCAGCCCTATTTTTTAGTCTTTTTTTTTTTTTTTTTTTTTTGAAACAGAGTCTCACTGAGTTGCGAAGGGCCTCGCTAAGTAGTTGAGACTGTACTGTCTGTGAACCACTATTCTCAGGTCTCAGCCAACCAAATGCTGGGATTACGAGCCTGTGCCACCACACCCAGCCACAGTAAAACTTTCGATTCATCCAAACAACTTTCTAAAAACAACCCCTTCCTCTGGTGTTCTTCATTTATTGGAGCCATGACTTACTGAGTGGCACCTATCGACACACTGGGATCCAGTTACATTATTTTTCTCTTCACCAGCCTCTACCACCGCTTCCCAGATATAAAAAAGACCTGGGTCACAAGTGTGTCATCAACATACATTTCAAACCCAACCTTTTATTTTACTATTTTATCACCACTCAAATTGAAGTCAATAGCATCTTAGAACTACAGCGATAACCTAGCATGCTTCCTAAAAACAGTCTTAATCCCTTTCAGTATAATCACCACAGTTACAGGAGTAGTTTGTTTGGTTGTTGTTGTTGTTGTTGTTGTTTGTGGGTCTGGAGATGGAATCCAGGAGCATTCGACCTCCAAGCTACACTCCCTGCCCTATTTTTTCTTTATTTTGAAACCGGGCCTCACTGAGTTGCAAAGGGCCTCACTAAGTAGCTGAGGCTGTCCACGAACCGCGATCCTCCCGTCTCGGCCTCTCGAGGAGTAGTTTTTTAATGTAAGTATATTCTTGTCATTCTCTGTTTAAGATACTCTAAAGTTTTCACTTATATTAGAACATATCCTCGATCATGGCCTGTCTCACCAGTGTGAGTCTGTCTCTTTCTCGATTGTTCTTTCCTATCATTCTCCCTTTCCTTCCCTACATTTCCAGCACATTGCTCTTCTGCTTTTTTTTAAACATGCCAAGCTTTTCCCTTAGAAATATTCAGTGAACACCATGTTTCGATTACTGTTCTGGATTTACTCATTCTCTGCCTCTCCCCAAAGTAATGTAGATGGAGTATATTTCTTTTGCCTTTGATCAAAGGACTTTCCTTTGCTAATGGGATATGACTAAATCTAAGGAAAACAAAGATTTAATATGTGCTTGAAGCAAAAGTCTTGCTTTCTAGTTTTTCTGCCATGAGAACTTTGCCTAGATGGTAGCAACACGAGGAGATACCTACTGAGCAGAGTAATTGAGTCTGACTTGTGAACCTGCAGGGTTAAGACAAGGATCCCTGAATTGAAAGCAGGTTTAGATGGATGAATGCAGACATCTGAGCAGGTCTAAGTGATTGGTTTTGAATAACTGAGTTTTGAAGTAGTTATGCAGCACTGTTTGCCAATAGCTGACTGATACAACCTTCTCTTTTAAAGCCCATTCTATCATGCCTCATTCAATCTTTTACAGTTTTAATCTGTCCATTTATTTTTGCCTTGTATGAAAAAAGTAGGAAATTTTGTCCCACTTCCTTAAATTATCAGAACTTAAAAGAAGTTCTTATTCTGTGAGGTAAGAATTAAGTATATAGTTGATAACCTGCATAAATTAATAAAATTTCAATCAGGCCATCATAATAGTTTTATGATAGTTATACCTCTCTCACATTTTAAATCTTTAAAAGGTGAAAGCCAGAAAGCAAATCTCATCTTAAAGTAATTCCCAGCCAAAGGAGATAGTGTGAGAGAATGCTTCTTTTCAAGGAGTCTCAAATGTTGTTTTAAGTTGCAATTTACATTTTCTAAGTTTCTATTGAGAATAAGTGGGTGTATGGTGATGCTAACAGCTAACGCTTGTGTATCCAGTTTGTAGACTCAATTTGTGCAGAGAGAATAGGTACCAGAGGAAGGAGATTATACAGTATAGCCCTCTGAACCTGGAAATGGGCCCTATAACCAATATCACAGACCTAGGAGAAATCTAACATTTTATCCTGCAATTCATTTTTTTAAATTGACTCTACGATAGGCAATATGCCAGGTTGATTTGACTTCATATAAAATACCATACCGTGAAGCAAGGTTTCCTGGATGGTATTATTCTCATTGTATATGCTTAAAAACGACAGCAAAGAAAGAGTATAAGGAAGATAAGTGGACCTGTTAAATAGAATGTGGAATGTGCTCATTATCAAAGCAATAGCTAATCTTTGAAATTAATACCATATCCAATTAGCAACTCAAAGGAAATCTTGTATTAATATGCTGTAGAAAACACTATCCCAAATAAAAGTAATTTGTTTAAAAATTGCATTTAGTAAAAAAATCAAATTTGATTTTGATTTTAACTTATCATTTTAACTATTTTTTCCCTTTGCAGGCTCAAGTGTATCATGTATTTTAAACAAATATGCTGACCTTTATCTCATAATCTTTCTTATTATATGAAATATGCATAAAATAAGTGAATTATGTATGTATTGGATAGTTTGACCTGAAGAGGAACATTAAAAATATAGAAAGAATAATCAGGGAAAGAGTGGGGTTGTAATCAAAAGGGAGAGGAAGGGAATCAGTAGGGATAGAGATCATTTCTCATTCTGTACTCTAGGTGGAGACACTAGTATGTGTAGATTGGAAATACCACACAAACTCTGGCAGTATAGAACATATTTTAATGCCATCATATTTCATTGACCCAAAGAATACTAGGATTGAAAATAAATATATGAAACTTTTTCTTAAATGGGGTCTCACTACATTGTGGGGGGGTCTTACTAAGTTGCTAAGCTGCTCTCAAACCTGTGATCCTCCTGTCTCAGCCTTCCATGTATTGATATTACAGGCCTGCACCACCACACCTGGCTGAAACTAGTTTTAAAATTTCATTTAACAGAGGAAAAAAATATATAGGTCTAGATATTCTACATGGGTTAAAAATTTTCTTCACCTGTCAACTCTTTGTTGTTTTTTTATTTTCTTTTTTCCATGTGAGTGTGTGTGTGTGTGTGTGTGTGTGTGTGTGTGTGTGTGTAAGGAACTAGGACTTTTGCTCTCTACCTCTGAGATATACTGCAACCCTAAGTTGCAGTATACTTAGAAGTATACTGCTAAGTATATAACTTAGTAGTATACTGCTAAGTTGCAGAGGGATTTGCTAAATTGCTGAGCCTTGTCCTGCGATCCTCCTGTTTCAGCCACCTAAGTACAGAGATTACAGGTATGTGCTACCATGCCCTGCTGCCTCCCAACTCTTGATGAAATTGGTCCTGACTGCACAGGTTTTGTCTTGTATCTTTTCCCCCTGATGTTTTTTTTTCAATCTCAATCAATCTATCTTGAGAAATTAATTTATTCTCTCTGAGTTTTACTATTATTAGTCCAGCATCCCCACAAGTCAGAACACATCCAAAATGTATTAGTCACTCTAAAATGGGCTTTCCTTTTAGACAGGTCTGTCTTTGTTGGATTTATCCTGAATAATGTCTTGCTTTTGACATACTTGGTCCTATGATATCTTCCAATAAACATAGATCCTTTAGCTTATATATCATTGACTCTTCAAATAGTCTTTTGTTTTATTATATATTATCACTTTCTTTCTGTCCCAGATGATCATAGGGAAAAAGTCCAACTAAATAATAACAAACCAAATTCAACAACTCATTAAAAGTATCATTTGCTACTATAAATAAGATTAATTTGGGGGATGCAAATACGGTTCAACATATACAAACCAATAAATACCATATACTATGGTAACAGACTCCAAGATAAAAACCATATAATAATCTCAACAGTGAAAGCATTATAGAAATTCAACAGCCTTGTGGATGTGGATGTCTATGTGTAAATGGTACTGAGGACTGAACCCAGGAGTATACCTGTGAGATACATCCCCAGGCTTATTTATTTTTGAAACAGGGTCTTGCTAAGTTACCACACGGATGGCCTTGAAACTATAATCCTCTTGTCTCAGGCTTCCAAGTTCTGGGATTATAGGCATGCACCACCACATCCAGGTGAAATTCAATAATAATTCATGATAAAAACATACCTCCACAAGGTAGATATAGAAGTACATACCAGAACCCCAAATAAAAAGTATATGCCTCAATACAATAAATACCATATGCAGCAAGCAAACAGCTAAAATTATACTCCATAGTGAAAAGTTGAAAGCAAATTCTCCAGCCAGGCTTGGTGGCCCACACTTATAAGTCCCAGCATTTGGGAGGCTGAGATGGGAGGATTGCGGTTCTCAGACAGCCTCAGGTACTGAGTGAAGCCTTTTGCAATTCAGTGAGATCCTGTCTCAAAGTAAAAAAATAATAATAAAAGAATAAAAAAATAGGGTTCTGGGTGTAGCTAAGAGATAGAATGCCCCTGGGTTCCATCCTCAGTACTGAAAAAAAAAAAAAAAAGCTGATTCCTCTATGATTGGCAATAAAGCAAAAATGTCCCTCTTTACCATTTTATTGAATGTTTTATTGAAAGCCTTAGCCAGAACAAATAGGCAGGACAAAGAAATAGAAATTATCCAAATTGGAAAGGAAGAAGATTAATTGAATTTGTTTGCAGATAAAATGGCCTTATAGAGAGAAAACTCTCAGGAATCCAAACAAAACTCTTAGATCTAATAAACAAATTTAGTAATGTTTCAGGATATAAAACCAAAATACATGTATCAGTAGCATTTCTATAAACTAACTGCCAACTGTCTAAAAACAGAAATTAAGAAAACAACCCCATTCATAATAATATAAAAATAAAATAAAATACTTAGAAATCAATTTAACCAAGGAGGTGAAAGATTTGTATACTTAAAACTATAACACAATAATGGAAAGAAGAAGATGCAAACAAATAAAAAGAAATGTTAAGTATATTATTAGAAAGAATTAATATTGTTAAAATATCTATATGACTCACAATGATTTACAAATTTAAATACAATTCATAGCAAAATTCCAATGGCACTCTTATTCAAAATTGGATGGAATGATAAAAGTCTCCTCATAGCTAATATAGTCTTAAAACATGAAAAACAAAACAAAAGCTTATATTTCAAAACTTACTATGAAGTGATAATTATCAAATCTGGCCTGAAACTAGACACATAAAGCAATGGAAGATAATAGAGAACCCACAATTAAGCCCATTTATTTGTTTTTAACAAAAAATACCAAGAACACACACGAGTGAATGTACAATATCTTTAATAAGTGGTTCTGGGGAAATGAGACATCCACATGCAGAAGAATGAAAGTAGATCCTAACCTCACACCATATACAAATATTAACTCAAAACAGATACAGGACTTTAACATAAGAACTGAAACTGCAAAACTGCTTAAAAAAAAAACTAGGTGAAAGAATATAACATTGATCTGGACAATGATTTCTTAGAAAAGATCCCCAAAATATATGCAAAAGCAAAAATAGACAAATGGGACCACATCAAACCAAAAAGTTTCGGCAGATTAAAATAATTAGCAGAATAAAGAAACAGCATGTAGAATAAGAAAATGTATTTATAAACTATGTTTCTGCCAGGCGTGGTGGCATGCTTGTAATCCCAGTACTTGGAAGGCTGAGACAGGAGGATTGTGCAGGTTTGAAGCCAGCCTGGGCTACTTAGTGAGGCTCTCAGCAACTTAGTGAGACCCTGTTTCCAAAACAAAATATAAAATAGGTCTGGGAATATAGCCCAGAGGTAGAAGACCCCTGGGTTCCCAAACAACAACAACAACAAAAAACAACCAAAAAAACCCTGTTTCTGACAAGGAGTTAATACTCAAAATAATATGAAACTCAATGTACTCAATAGCAAAAAAAAAAAAAAAAAAAAGAAAAGAAAAAAAGAAGACCTAATTTAAAAAAAATGGTCAAAGGATCCTAATAGAAAAATATCAAAATAAATATAAATCCCAGTACTTGGGAGGTTGAGATTGGAGGATCACAGTTTCAAGGGCAGCCTTGGCTACTTATCAAGACACTCAGAAACTTAGCAAGACCCTGTTTAAAGTTAAAAATAAAATAGAGCTGGGATGTAGCTCACAGTAGAATGTCTGGTTTCAAACTCCAGTAGAAGAGAAGAGAAGAGAAGAGAAGAGAAGAGAAGAGAAGAGAAGAGAAGAGAAGAGAAGGAAGAAAAGAAAAGGGAAAAGGAGATGTTCAACATCACTAAGAAAATGAAAATCAAAATATAGATATCACTTCACTTCACTTCAGTAAGTGAAGATATCACTTCACTTCAGTAAGAATGGGTATTATCGAAAGATAATGAATGAGTGCTGGGAGGAGATAGACAAAAGGAAACCCGTGCATGCTGCTAATAGATTGTAAACAAGTACACCCATTATGGAAATTCATATAAAGGTTTCTTTAAAAATTAAAAATAGAACTGCCACTATTAGGTATAATATATCCAAAAAGAAAATTAAGTCCATATACTGAAGAGACACCTGTATACCCACATTCATTGCAGCACTGTTTACAATAGCCAGAAAAAAAAGGAAACAACCTGCTTGCCTATCAACTGATGAATGGATAAAGAAAATGTGGTATATGTACAGAATGGAATACAATTCAGCTGTAAAAAAGTGTGGAGGTCTGTCACTTGGAATAACATGGATGGAACTGTAGACCATTGTGTAAAGTGAAATGAGCCAGTCACAGAAAGTCAAGTACTGCATAATCTCACTAAAAAGTGAAATACAAAACAGTCCCAGAGAAGCTGAGAGTAGAATGGCAATTACAGAATTATGGGTAATGTTGAGAGAAATTTATGGAGGCATATAAAATTTCACATAGAAATAGTAAGTTTAAGAGATCTACTGTACTATAGCATGGTGACTATAGCTAACGTGTGTATGTGTGTGTGTGTGTGTGTGTGTGTGTGTGTGTGTCTGTGTGTCTGTGTATTACTGGAATTGAACTCATTCTATTTCTGAGCTACAACCTGCCCTATATTATTACTTTTATTATTTTTGGTTTTTCATTTTTTATTTTTGGTGGTACTGGGGCTCCTGGAAACCCTTCTACCTCCAGGCTACACTCCCAGACCTATTTTTATATTTTTTTATTTTGAAACAGGGTCTCTGAAGCCAGTGTGGTTGGCTTCAAACCTGCACGATCCTCCTGCCTCTGCCTCCCAAGCGCGGGGATTACAAGCGCGCCCACCATGCCCGGCATTATTTTTATTTTGAAACAAGGTCTCACTAAATTGCTGAGGGCTTAGCTATATTTCTGAGGCAGACCTCACACCTGTTATCCTCCTGTCTCAGCTTCTCAAATACTGGTATTGCATGCATGTACCACTATACCTAACTAGCATACGGTATTTTTGAAAATTGGTAAGATAGTAGATGTAACATTTTATCACCATAAAAATGATAGCTATGTAAAGTAATATATATGATAATTAGCTAAATTTCTCACTTCACAGTATACGTGTACTTCCCAATCATATATATATGAAATATACATGCTTTTTGTCAATTTTTTTAAATAAAAATAAATTTCTTAATTTATCCTAAGATCTTTAACTACTAGTCTTCTTTTACGTCCTCAGGCCAAGACCTTCTTTGACTGTACCAGTCTTTAACAATCAGGAATTGTTTTGTGAGACTGAAGACAGAGAGTAGTAGATGATAAGAATTTTTTCTGGCTCCAGGCCCTTGTAATTGAATGCTTCATCTTCACAGTAATGATAGCAAATATTTATTGAGCCATTTGTTTCTCACAGTATTTCTAGGAGTTACAATTATATGCGCACACTTCTGGTAGAGACACAGAGGCACAGAGAATATGAGTAACCTGTAATGGGAGAGTGAGAATTTGAACTCTCAATGTCTACCTTAAAAGTCCGTACTCTCTACCACTCCGCTAGAAAGCTTATTATACTCCAATATATTGATTTGGGAGATGGATCATAATTATGGAGAGATTGCCTGGATGGGTCACTTTCTCTGCACATTTTTGTGTTTCACTACCTGGAAAAATGCCTTTTTGCCTACAATAGTATATATCTTTAGATATGGTAATGCAATCTCTCACATTTCAGGTAAGTTTGTCAAATGGCTTTCAATAAGTCTTAATTAGTTATTATTGCCTCATAGAGAGACCTTAATCCACAGTACAGTGGGTATATGCAGACATATATTTGATTTTAGCATTTTATTTATTTATTTATTTATTTATTTATTTATTTATTTATTTAATTTATGGTGGCACTGGGGTTCTTGGAAGCCCTTCTACCTCCGGGCTACACTCTCAGACCTATTTTTTAAAATATTTTTTAAAATTGGAAACAGGGTCTCTTAAGCCAGCGCGGCTGGCTTCAAACCTGTCTCTGCCTCCCAAACGCGGGGATTACAAGCATGCATCACCACGCCAGGCCTGATTTTAGCATTTTAAAGAATGCAATTTGTTGCAAATCATTTAATATATAAAGTTTGTGTGTGTGTGTGTGTGTGTGTGTGTGTGTGTGGTACTGGAGATGGAACCCAGGGGCCTTCTACCTCTGGGAGATACCCCAGCCCTATGTTTTTATTCTTTATTTTGAAACAGAGTCTCACAGAGTTGCAAAGGGCCTCACTAAGTAGTAACTGAGGCTGTCTGCGAACCATGATCCTCCTGTCTCAGCCCCCCCGAATGCTGGGATTACAAGCATGTGCCACCACACCTGGCTCACTATATAAAATTTTTACATTGAAAAAGATTTGGTTGTGCCGGGCGTGCACACTTGTAAACTCTGTGCTTGGGAGGCGGAGACAGGATGATCGTACAGGTTTGAAGCCAGCCTCGCTGGCTTAAGAGACCCTGTTTCCAAATAAAATATAAAATAGGTCTGAGAATGTAGCCCAGAGATAGAAGGGTTCCATTCCCAGTACCACCACCACCACCACAAAAAAAAACAACAACAAAAACAAAACAAAACTAAACAAAACAAAACAAAAAAAAAACAGAAACAAATTGGTTGTATGGTTTCTCTAGAAAAAACTTAGAAAGTGTTGAGATAATGGACACATATTCCACACAGAAACAATCTGCAAGAGTTATCCAGGTCGTGATGTTCATTAGCATCACCTGCTTTACACTGCCAGGCATTTTAGTTAGCAGCTCTTGTTAAAGAGTTTCACTAAAAAAAAAAAAAGCAAAACCAAACCAAATACTGCTATCACTTCACGAAGTTGTGATCTACAATATTTTTTAAATATTGATATCAAGTAGTCTATAATTGTAGTGACCTTATTTATTTAACATTCCCACATTAAAGTACATTCAAAATAGATGTATGCTGGGGCTGAGATTTCCAAAGGGACTGGAGTGTCCGATCACTGTATTTCGTATCTAGAGTGATCCCCAAAGGCTCTCATGCTAGATGCCTAGTCACTGGCCTGTGGCACTGTTGGGAGATGGTGGAACCTTTAGGGAAGAGCCTAGGGGCCTAGAGCAAGAAGTTAGGTTACTGGGGGTGGGGGGCGGGGTTGTGCTTGACGAGTATATTGAGACTCTGGCCCCTCTACTCTTGTTTTTGCTTTCACTGTAATGCGTTGTGCTGCCACAGGCCCATAGCAACAGTCGAGCAACCATGGACTGAAACCCCTAAAACCATGAGCCAAAACAATCTTTCCCTTTAGTAAACTGATTTTTTTCAGTTGTTTTGTCACAGTGACAGAAAGCTGGCTAATGCACATTGTAAACTAAATTGGGTGACTGTTTTCAGGAAACTTTAGAGGTACACGATTTATACCTCTTCAGAGGCCTGTTTACAATATGACTTCCCCCAGAGCAGGGTGTAAGACATGGTCTTTTTCTAACCTAATGTTGAAAATAATATACTATCATTTCTGACATATGTTTTATGTGTGTCACTAAAACCTATCTCCACTCAAGAAGAAGGAAATCAAATTTTTCTACTGAAGGAAAAAAAATAATCTGTAAACATACTATTAACACTTCAACACTGAGTTTCTTTCACAGTTCTGAGAATTCTCTGTTCATAAGTGTGGCAAAATGAATTAAGGTATAGTTTTTATGGGTAAGCATCACATTAAAATTAAACTTATTTTCATATTAAAATTCAAATCATTAAATTGTTATAACAGTATAACATTTTTGAAAATCCTTCCACCAATTGACTGATTTCTTGGATCATCAGGAAATCTAATATCACCTTTCCTTCCCAAAAGCTGAGACCAGAGGATCGTGGTTCACAGACAACCTCAGCTACTTAGTGAGGCCCTCTGCAACTCAGTGAGACCCTGTTTCAAAATAAAGAATAAAAAATTTGGCAGGGGGTGTAGCTCAGAGGTCAAAGGCCTCTGGGTTCCCAGACCCGCAAAAAAAAAAAGAAGGAAAAATTAAAAACATATTTAACTTAGTTCATGTTCTAGCTTTTGAGTTGCCCTAATTTTATTGTTCTCATAAGTTTTAATCTCAAAAATTAAGAGCACAAAGTCAGATCTATGACCATTAACAAGCTTAGCAAGTTCAAATTCCCACAGGCAAGTACAAAAATTACCCTAATGTAACAGGGACACACAGTACTTCCCAACCTAAACTCACAAACTTGCACACTTAGCTAGAATTTGCAGATCTATAGTGACCAAATGCTGAAAGGTTTCAAGAAAGTCTTCTCTCATAAGCCTATAGGTTTTTCCATTCTATCCTAGTGAGAAATATATAAACTTTGAATTTTCTTACGGTTGTATTTGAATCATTCTTAGCAACCCTGATATCCTTCAGTATAGCAGGACAACTCTCTTGATTGAGAAATTCTATAACACTGAAGCTTAAGTGAGAGTGTAGACTTTGGCCCCGGAACTTCCTAGAACTCTAGATTTAGGTACCAAGTCACTCACTTCTTCCAAAATACAAAGGGATAGAAAGAGGATATAGTGTTTTTTTTCCCCCCAAAATGCCAAAAGACACTATGATGTCCTTTTCTGAGAAAAATCAGTCCAAGTTAATCAGCTTCATATAATTGGTTAGTATGCTTGAGCTGTCAAAAAATATTACAGACAGGGTAGTTAAAGCAATAAGAACTTACATCTTTACAGTTATGAAACCTAGAAACCATGACCAAACTGCTTAACACAATTTCTGATGATTGCCCTCTTCTTTGCTTATAGGGAGATGGCCAACAGCTGGTTGTATCCTCACATCAACTTTTGTCTGTGTCAGCAGTAAGGGAAAGAACTTGGTATCTCTTCATTCTTTTAGAAACAGTGTCCTTATTTGAGTAGGGCTTCCTTCTTTTGATCTCCTTTAACCTTAATTACTGCTCTAAATGTGCCATCTTTAAATACAATCACATTGAGGGTTAGGGCTTCAACAAATGGATTTACACCAGGACGGCAGAATCCATAAAAATACTATTTTGGTCAACATTCTCATTACTGTGACTCCAAAAACCTGCTGACAACAATGTAGAGGAAGGAAGATTTATTTGCTTCCATTTCTGAAGCACTCGGGAGTTGGTACATGTCAAGTCAGATGAGGCTTTCGGATGGCACCATGAGCAGAGAAAGAAGGGCTCAAGAGTTCCCTCTCACATCATCTTTCACATCACAGAGGTCTGAGCTGTAAGCAAGAGAGAAAGAGAGGCAGGGGAGGCCGGGCCTGGTGGCTCACGCTTGTAATCCCCGCGCTTGAGAGGCCGAGACAGGAGAATTGCACAGGTTTGAAGCCAGCCGCGCTGGCTTAAGAGACCCTATTTCCAAATAAAATAAAAGTATAAAATAGGTCTGGGAGTGTAGCTCGGAGGTAGAAGGGTTTCCAGGAACCGCAGTACCATCAAAGAAAGAAAGAGAGAGAGAGAGAGAGAGAGAGAGAGAGAGAGAGAGAGAGAGAGAAGGAAGGAAAAAAGAAAGAAAGAAAGAAAGAGAGCCAGGGGAGAAGGGAGCATATATAATCCCCAAGGTCACATCCCCAGGGTCCCCTTCTAAGCAACCAAGCCCCACCTACAACATGGCTTCCTTGCCTACATGAGGTCTAGGGGAACATTCTAAATCCATACCATAATTAATATCATAATAATTGGTAGAAGTGCTCTCCTCTAATACATAGGAGGCTAAGATGTTTTCCACATTGTAGTAAAAGAAAACCAATACACTGGTGAATTCAAATTATACTCACAAAGTCTTTCATAAGTTTACAAAAATGAAATTCCAAACTTAATAGCAATTTAACTATCAATTAATTGAGAGTTTTTCAAAGGTAATGTAAGTGAGGTATGGGAGAGTTAGTTCAGTGGTACAGCACTTACCGTGCATGAGCAAGGCCCTAGGTTCGACCCCAAAACTCCACAAAGGTAACACAAATTGATACTTCAATCCTAATCCTCTTTAGTAGATTTACTTCTTCCTCTTCCTCCTATCACTCCTCTACTTTCTACATAGCTCAATTCAAGGAATAATATTTTGTATTTTTTTCTCATTCATCTTGAGATTTTGAAAGCCAGACCTGTGCCTTCTCATCTCTGAATAGCAGGCTTTTAATTTAGTGCCTTGCATATTCTACAATAGTATTTGCTATATCAAAGAACAAATTAGCTTTAAGTCAATGTTTCTGTTAAACATGAACCAAACAAAAGTGGTAAGAAATAATATTTACCAATCAAATTTATTAAGATTTTGTTTGTAACTTTTTAACATGAATAATTTCACTACTTTAATGTTTGATAGCAATTATCAGTATTTGTCATTACATAGTATCTTCAAATCCTATAGATTTCTATGTTATATTAAAACTCAGTTACATCGTTTAAAAAAAAATACACCAGGATAGTTGTGTTCTAACCATATTACTATATGAAGTTTGGAAATTAATTTGTTCTTTTTTGGATTGAAATTTTATAGCAGAAACAGGAGGCATTGTGCAGATAAATCCTGTTATCTATTTCAGTCTATAGACTTTACATTGTTCTATCTTATGCTTTAGTTGAAAATAAACTATACCTGGTTTATTAACTTGGTTAGCAAGGCCTGTTTTTGCTTCTACTCCATGCAAACATATGTCCTTGAGCAAGCACATTTATCCCTGGATTATCTCGCATGTTCTTCATTTATAGAATGAAAGACTTGACATGGAAGGTATCTATGTTTTTTACCAACCGTAAAATCAACTTTGCCTCTATTTTCACCCTAATTTTTTAAGTAATTATTCAATCACCATATGGCTTTCAACCTCAATTTTCTTAACCATAAAATTCTGATAGTATTTTTTTCCTGCTGACCACACCATGAACAAGTAAAATACCAAATATAGACATAGCCTGTGTAAAGCACTATATGACATCAGGATATCATTTACTGTAGCAGGTGAATGTATATTTAGAAGTATTTATATACTCATATACCCACATTTGATTTTATTAAAGTATCTGTTTCACAGCCTTCAAAACTTTCTTTGAAGTTGAGCATTTTCTAGCAGTAGCCAGCCCTACATGGATTTTTCACTTTTATCTCATTAGAGTTAATAACAGCCATGGCAACTAAGTGAAGAAATGTGGCCTTTTATTTAGGGCACAGGTATCCGGCCAACACCCAACCAGTCAGCTATTCAAATCCTGAGTTTAATTAATTAAAAGCTATTTTAAATGGACCTGCCTACTGAAGCTGGATGACTAATTAGACACCCTGCCTATATAAGTCCTACAAAGCTTAGGAGCACCATTCTGAACTTTTATAGAGAATCAAAAGAACACTGCTACCATAGAAAACAAGAGCTGAAACACAATCTCTGCCTTTGGGCTTTAACTAAACCATTCAGGTTTATATCTTCTGTACTTAAAACCTCTTAAGTTATTTCATAGTCCATGACACAGACTTCCAGTATTTAAAAGGTTTTGTGGGAAAAACCACATCCATTATAATATTTAGACACAGTTTCTATTATCATGGGAAAACTTAATACAAGAAAGAACTGCAGGAATGAGATGTTCATTGCAGAGAGTAGCAGTAGGAGCAGTTCTGGAATTCAGGTTAACTATTTTATTTCCCAGTAACTTTGAATTCTCCCCCTGACCCCCCTCTTTTGCACAGGGTCTTTTTGCTGCATCCTTCCTCTTCAAAGACTGTCATCCCAATTTTTTCCCACCCTTCTAGCCACCTCTAATTCTGAGTTCTCTTTTGCCCAAAGGAGGCAACTATGTATTTTATTTTAATTTTTTTGAGAATAGGGTTTTGAGTAAATCAGATAAACTGATTGACTATAACAAGGTATCTAGTATGTTATTTCCTCACCGATTACCATGTAAGTGGTGACAAATTGGTGCACAGCCAAGTAACTGTGTGTAATCCAAGATTTAGAATCTCGGTTCTGCTGTTCTTTTGATGCAGGCCCTCGGGAAAACTGGCTCATACCAGCACAGATGCCTGTGATAACTATACCAGCAAACTCATTTAATCATTAAAATGTGAAGAGAAAATTTCTAGTAATAAACATATCTCTGTATGAGATAGCTTTTATAAGAAAAGAAAAATAGTCCTTTTTAAATTTGCATTTAATGAGAAAGTAAGGGCATTGTTATTACTTTCTGTAATTTTCTTTAGATAAAAAAAAACCGAGGCTCAGGCAGGTTAAGTAATGTACCCAAGGTTTCTATTATTCTGTCCAGAGCTGCAATTTGGGTTTCTACCTATGTAGTTTCACTCCTTATGCTTTTAACTCCGGTGACATGTCTTCCATGTTCTTTAATGAAGCTGTGCATGCTACATCTAAACTTCAGAAAAGCTCACTAAATAAAGAGCCTTCAAAGCCAGACTACAGAATGTATGCTTGATTCTGAGAGAGTCAAAATAATTTAATCTGAGAACAAGAGCAGTATTTTTATGGAGTGTATGTGTATTTGTGTGTGTGTGTGTGTGTGTGTGTGTGTGCGCGCGCACACACACACACGTGTGTGGATTTACTGTGGACTGAACTCAAATGCTTTCTAACTCTGAGCTATGTCCCCAGCCTTATCTCATGTTTTTATTTTGAAACAAGACCTCCTTCAGTTGCTGAAGCTCTCACCAAATGGCTGAGTCTGGGCAGGAACTTTCAATCTACCTGTCTCATCCTCTCAAGTAATGGGATTATAGGTGTGCGCTACTATCTCTGGCCCTGTTTTTTATTTTAATTTTATTGTGCATATGTAAGGTAGACAACATAATGTTGTGATGCATATATAGTAAAATGGTTGCTATTTTGGGTCAAAGTAAAACATACATATTTTCACATAGTTGCCCATTTCTTCCTCTGTAGTCAGAGCAGTTATACTCCACCTGAGCAGTAAGAATTCTGAATGATCCTGTTACTAACTGTAACCCTCATGTTGCACATTTGCTTTCTAGACTTGTGCATCCCATGTATTTTCTCCCTTCTATACATTTTCTTACGTCTTCCAATCTCCTTACCCCACACTGGTAATCAAGAGTGAGCTTTCAAAACACCTAGCTTTAGAATGCTTTGGAGGAAGGTGATAATTTAGACATTGATATAAATGGCTGCGTGACTAAGGAAGGCAGTGTGCTCCACTGTGTGCGTGAATATGAGCAGCTCAGGTAATTCTGAAATTTAGTTGTCAGAAAAGGGAATAATGTCTTCTTAGGATGAAGAGAGGCTAGGTATATGCTTTAGAAAATGAACTAGACCAAGAATGTATATATTTGTTCCCTTGAATATATATTATTCAAAAAGCAGAGTTTTTTTAAATCAGAATGTATTTTTGTATTGTTCAGCTTTTGATAACAACTTGATATGTAGATTAAATAATCTTCATTTACTGGAGAAGAATAATCATTCATTTATTTCATTAGGTGTTATGCACCATCTTTCATTTTGATGCTTCACGTGTTAATCTAAATATAAAAGAGAATATGTATTTTTATTTATTTTGGCTGAATTTCATACTCATAGATGAGCAAAAGGACATTTAACCATTTTCTATCTTCTCCTTTTTATATTTAAGTAATGTGGAAACTATATCGATAAATAGCCCTCATTCTTTTCTGAATGCATCTTCTTTGTTCAGGAAAGGACTCATACATTCTCCTAGTTTTCAAAATATAATTTCCAAAAGTCCAACATGTGTTGATTTTACACAAATATATAGGGGGAGTGTCAAAAGTAAATTTAACTCATTAACGAAGGATCCATCAGAACTCCAAAGCTGGTCCAAAATAGTATTATAGATCAATGATGTATTATAGATCGCAAGGGTGCACCACCACGCCCGGCTCAATGTGGCTTTTTAAAATAGAGTTTTGTTAGTTGGGCAGGGTGTGCATGTCTGTATCCCAATATTTGGGAGGCTAAGAAAGGAGGATTGCAGATTCGAAGCCAGCCTCATCAATTGAGCAAGACCTTGTTTCAAAATAAAAATAAATAAAAAAGCCTGGAGGTGTAGTTCAGAGGTAAAATGTCCCTGGGTTCAATCCCCAGTACTGTTATTTCCCTGTTATTTTATTTTCTTTCCAAGTTCTAGCTTGATCGTTTTTCTATTTAGGCTTTAGTTCCCATATTTTTCTCTTCTTTGTTATTCCTCTGAAAGAAGATAACCCTATGCATTTCCCCCCAGGTTTATTAAGGTATAATATATACTGTAAAGGTTATTAATTTTTTTTTTTTGGTGGTACTGGGGTTCCTGGAAGCCCTTCTTCCTCCGGGCTACACTCCCAGACCTATTTTATATTTTTGAAACAGGGTCTCTTACGCCAGCACGGCTGGCTTCGAACCTGCGCGATCCTCCTGTCTCCGCCTCCCAAGTGCGGGGATTACAAGCGTGCGCCACCACGCCCGGCATAAAGGTTATTAATTTAATGTGTACAAACCCTCTGTGTTTCATTCCTATACATCAAAGAGCTTGTCATGAAAAGTATTAGTAGACTAGTTTATGTGAGAAATAACAACATCCTAAATCATCTTAAATGAGATTCATTTGTGATAACCTGAAACTCAGCATAAAATTATGCTAATAAAGACATAATACTGTTCCCTCTTTTTAACACTCAGTAATTGAAAAATACAATGTATATACATATGTAAATAAAGTTAACTAATGTGGAGAAGCAAAACTAGGGAAACGAGAAGACATCTGTAAATGCAAAATCCTTCACAAATTGACTGCAATAGTTTGACTAGTAAGTAAATGGCATAGCTTTAGGGGATTATATTTTGAGCAACTTAGAATTGTTGGGCAAACTCTTATAGTAATTTAAATCTATTTTCATGATGTGCTAACAAAATAAAATGAACAGAAACAAAAGTATTGCCAAGAATTTGTTGTACTTACCGTGTGTGGATATATATGTATATATGATGCATAATTTGTGCATATTTACTTAATATGTTCATATGTAAATATATACATATATAAACATAAACATAATATGACACACCTACATTTTTATTGTAAAAGTTTTCTTTGGTGCCATTGACTAGAGATCCAATTCTATCTCCCAGGAATATGAAAATGTAACTAAATTATAATACTATTGTAATTGTTCAATCTACAATGATTTGGAGTTTTATATATAGCAGATTTATTATGATACAAAATTATAAATAAAAACAAGTTTTAAATAATAAAATATATAAGATATAAACACACACACACACATATATAGAGAAATATACATATAATTTAGAGAACTAAAGAATTATGATAATAACAAAAAATATTCTTCTTAGCACTGTGGAATCCAGCATAAATCAGTAGGTATAAGAATTACAGAAAACTTGGCTGGGTGCAATGGCACTCACCTGTTATCACAGTACCTGGGAGGCTGAGACAGAAGGATCACAAGTTCCAGGCCAGCCTCAGCTACCTAGCATGACCCTATTTCAAAATAAAAAAAAAATACAAAAGGCTGGGCATATAGTGCAGAGATAGAGTGCCCCTGGGTTTAATCTCTAATGCACCCCCCCCCACACACACACACACTCAGACTCAGAAACTTTCACTTTATTTTTCTGTTATCCGGGTAGATGGGGGTTCCAAAGAAAGCTTAAGACATTTTTATGCTTTGCTGAGTCTCAGGGCGACTTAGAGGAACCCAGTCTTTGGTTTCTTTCCTCAGTCTTTCTCACTGTGCAGAAGCCCTGGCTTGGAGGTTGGGGAGCTGGGGATATGGGATAGGTAGTGTAAGGGATGGGGGGTCAGAATCCTAAGAAAAAAGTCCTGAGAAACTTCCCCATGGCTTCTTCCCTAGACAGTGCCTCCCTGGGCCTCAGGTCCCTGTCTCTGGGTCCACGCTGGACTTAGGCCTCAGGCTTCTGCATCCTGCCCAGCTCCCCAGGTCCTGGGTTCTTTCTATTCCAGGTGGAACCTGCCCACTCCGGAACCTCACTGTAAGCTTGAGTTCCTTGACCTTCTCTCTCTTTTCTAGCAGAGGCCCTGGAGCCTTTGCTGGCTCAACTAGAGCCAGGGATGAGGTAGGGGGTGGTGTTCCCAGGAGAGAGTCAGACAAACTCCCAGCTGGTTGCTTCGGAGATGTTGTGATAAGTCGGCCCTGGAGCCCTTTGGTCCTTCAACTTAGGGAAAATGATTTGGGGAAGGTAGAGGAGTGACTTGTGATTGTCATCTTAGAGGCTTAAAAGCCCCGAATGGTCTGTACGCCCACCTTGACCCAGTCTTGGCTCTTTTCCTCTTGACTTAAGGGACAGAGCTGGCTTCACACCCGGGGGCAGGGGATTTTTTTCTTGGGATCACTAGGCAGGGAGTTTTGGGCCCTGGCTGCTGCGGCTTACCACGATCAGATTACATTTCACAGACTGGAGCTGGCTAAGAGTTGGGGGTATTTACTTTTCAGCCTTTTATGTGTATTCACCTTGTGTGGCTGGGTGTGGGAAGCAGGGGGAAGGGTGTTTTCAAATGGAGAGAAATTCCCATTCCATGGGTATTACCGTGCCTGGGGGTTGGCAATTCTTAAAGTTCAGTTAGTGTGCACAGAATACAATAGAGTCTCTCTCTCTCTCTCTCTCTCTCTCTCTCTCTCTCTCTCTCTCTCTCTCTCTCTCTCTCTCTCTCTCTCTTGCCTCCAAAGTTGAAGCTGGGCAGGTCTCCAGAGTGCAGCAGCCTCAATAATCCTGCAGTTCAAAGTTAGGCAGCCAGCGGTTGCACAACTTCCAGCAACTCTTTCAGCCGGCTGCTAATGAGCTGAAAGCCAGGAACTTCTGAGGAGGTGAAGAGGAAGCTTCCAGGCCTCCTCCCTTCACCCTCGACATCCAGACATCCCCACCCTCAGCGCCAGATCACTTTGAGATACAGTCCTTGTAATTCGCCTGCCGGACAGACCATGGCTCCCTTTGGAAGAAACTTGCTGAAGACTCGGCATAAAAACAGGTAAAGCTCTGTGTGTGTGTGTGTGTGTGTGTGTGTGTGTGTGTGTGTGTGTGTGTGTGTAAGTGAAAGTTTTTAGTGGTGTTTAGATTCTGTTGAGAACTGCTTTTGAAGCACAAAGCCCTGGGGAGACAGGTCTCTTATGAATAGTCAAGATAAGGTAAGGTTATAGTTCAGTATTAATGGTATTTGCTAGCACAAAAATACTAATGAATGATCGTCTCTGATTCCCCCTTTTTACCTTCTGGCTTTCTGATTCCACAACTAATGTCAACCTTTTCTCTTTTGGCTACTCTGCACTTTCAAGGATAGTAGAATAACAAGTTTCTTTTGGCTCAGGCAAACTTTAGAATGTATGTGTAGAAAGGGTTAAAAGTTTCATGGAGCTATAACTAGAATCCACAGCCTCTAATTGGAATGAAAATCACAGCTGCTGATATAATCTGGACCCAGCACTGTTGCTTTGGTTTCCCCTGGAGAACAGAGCATTCCTGAACCTGGAAAGTTCCCAAGCGAAAATATTCTGTGCGGAAACTTTTGTGAACTGGTTCTTTTGAAAAATCTTCAAAAACTTGAGGTGGTTTTAGGCACTAAAAAGGGATTCAAGCAGCTGTTCTCCTTAATCCTTATTATGACTGGTTTACTTTGCTTTAATTTGATATTTCAAGCCCGCAGTTCCCATAGTATAAATATATGTACTTAAAACATGTGCGAACACACACACACAAACACACAGGCTTTCTTGGGCAGATATGTGTTTTCCAATCCTAGTAAATATTTGACTTATGCCTCAATTATTATATTTTTACTGCCCAAAAGTGAAGATAATTTGAGAATTGGGCTTTATTTTATAATACATTTGTTTATCGTAAGGGCTTCTCTGGGACTCTTCTCTCAATCATGCTTGCTTATACTTGTCATAATTTGCTTAGGGTAAATTTAAAAGGATACAATTATGTGGTAGGAAATGATATAATTATTTAAAAGTGTCTGCATGACAATATAGTGATACAACTTAAAAGTAAATCTCAAAACATCACCTACAAATGTTTATTTCAAAATTTTTGTTTTTAACCCGTTCCAAATATATTAATGATTTGGGTGACTGGAGTTTTTTAGAAATTAAAACAGTCATAATAAATACTATAAAATGGTCTAAATTTGTTTTATCAGATAATAGCTTGATAAGGTATAAACGTGGTATTTATAAAATAAGGATACTTTATTATGTATACTATAGTAAAAGCAGTTTGAGTGTTTTAAACAAGTAAATAATGTTTTTCAGAAATAGACTTTTGTTTTAATGTTGACAATGTATTTAAAAATATTCCAGAGGAACCACACCCTCCAAAAAAATCAGTTTTAATTGATTTTTCTATTGTGTTATTATGGTAGCCTTTTTTGGCATTTGTCTAAATGTCATCAAGAGGCATTAAAATACTTTGAAAAGTTTATTGTTTTATAAAACAAATCATTTCCTGATAGTTACATATTAAGAGTGTTTGCTTTATTTAGAAAAGTTAAGTTATTCAAAAATTCTGTCACTGGTATGTCAAATAACAATGTGATGCAATTTTGCATGCACCTCAGTTAGTTTTCCTTAGAAAAAGTACAGTATCCACTTGCATTACATCAGTTTTGCCACCACACCATCTAGTTTGCCTATAAAATAATTGTATGACAATAATTGCATTGTTGGGCAGGAAGCTAATCCTATCACTGAAAGTGAGTATATTAACACTTTCAATAGGACATTTTCTATGCAAAATTGTGGAAAGGTAGAAAGGAAAATTAAGATGTTTAATAGTGTTTCAAGTTTCTCCGAAAAAGAATGGAAGGTGATGTTGGGTTATGAATGCAAGCGTGGTTTTGGCAAATGTGGTTGGTAATAACGAGAATATTCCTAAGCTGTTCTAATAGTTGATTGCTTCTCTCCCTGCTTTATGCTTTTCTGAACTGTAAGAAAAAATCAAACCACAGCAGTAGTGAAGACAATAAAAATATGAGTATTTCAAATTAATTAGTGAATAAATCACATGGCATATTGAAATAGAACTGATATGCTTTGTTGGTGGTTAGCATTGCTATATTTGAACTCTGTTTTGTGTCATTTTTTAAACTTGTCAAAGCTGAAGCTGCAGGTAAAAACTAATTGCATGATTACCTTTTTCCTTTTAGTTCATAAAGTTCTATGATGTTTTGGCTAGTCCTAGTTCAACAGACAGAAACTAAATATTTTTCTTAAAGTATAAATGATTTATTCTTTTATCAAATGTTTTTGATGATAAAATACTTATCTAATAAGGGCTAATGCATTTCATTATACATCTTATATGTAATATATGGAATTTTATGTATATTGCACATAAAATTTTTATAGAACACAAAGGAAGAATTTGAATGATATATTTGTATGCCTTGTGATATGTAACAATGACAAGAAGTAATTGATCATAATTGGATATTTAATCAGCAGGAAAAAGAAGACCTTGCCAAAAGGAATGTGGGATATTCGAGAGCATAACATTTTGAGAAAGTTTGTTTACTGATTTTTGCTGCATGCCTTTTCATTTTTATTCACTCTTGGAGTAGGCTGACCAGTCAAGATTAAACCTCATGAGATGGGTCTGTAATTGTTCTCATAATAAATAGATATTTGAGACAAACAGGATGCAAATCAAAGTTCAAAGGATGAGGCATAAGAACTTCTAGAAAACACAAACTATAAAGCTTGAAGAGGGTGGGGCTGTGTCTGTCTAGACACCTATGTTTTCATGCCTAAGACAGCGCCGGCAAGTGGTGGACCTATAATACAGTTGTTTGTTTTATTATGTAAACTGAAATTATAATTTATACTTGAACTAGAATATAGTAATTATTTTATTCCTTATTCATCATGTGATGCAAGCTAGTATTATATAAAACTAGATATTTTAAAAGTCCTTGCCATTTGATAAGCTGGATATAGTGGCACACACCTGTAATCCCAGTTCTTGGGAAGCTGAGACAGGAGAATCACAGGTTCAAGGCCAACCTCAACCATGTAGTAAATCTCTTACAAACATAATAAGACCCTGGTCCAAAAATAAAAAAAAAAAGGGATGGGAAGGCTCGAAAGTAGGGTGCCCCTGCATTCCATCCTCCATACAAGAAAAAGACATTTGACATAATCCAAAACGCAATTATGCGATTACTGTCAAATAATTATATGACAATAATTTCATTATTTAACAGGAAGCTAATCCTCTAATTCTACTTACCAGATATTTTATAATTTTATGGTAATTTTTTATGAAATTTAAAATTTTTAAGAAATTATCATCAGAAAATATGAGAAAAATCCACAGTCCTAGAATAATTATACTTGTACATATGGATTTGAGCTTTTTATTTCAAACTTTTATAAATAAAGGATACAAAGCCAATCTAAAATTTTTGTTTAAAATCAGTTTTAATCTTTTAAAATTTTCTAATTATAGTATATATGTCTAACTGGAAGAATACAGTTTTCAGAGGGTCTCTTGGTCTTAGAAGAAGGATTATTTACTTTGGTTCCTGAATAATAGAATGTTCTGTGATAGAAACCTGAAGATTGGTACACACCTCATTAATCAGACCTTCAGTCAACACGAAGAATAAAAGTAGTGAAAAGTCTAGGTATCTTTTGAGTAAATTATTCAAGTTTCTTGAAGTGTTTTGTAAGAGTCAGTAGGAACCCTTTGTTTCTTACATAAAAGCCAGAGAGGTAAATAATGAAAGGAGAATCTACTTGATATCCATATTATAGAAAACCAATAGCCGGGCGTGGTGGCGCACACTTGTAATCCCAGCATTCGGGAGGCTGAGACCCAAGGATCCAGGTTCACGGACAGCCTCAGCTACTCAGTGAGGCCCTCTGCAACTCAGTGAGACCCGGTTTCAAAATAAAGAATAAAAAATGGGGCAGGGGCTGTAGCTTGGAAGTTGAATTCCCCTGGGGTCCATCCCCAACGCCCCCCCCTCAAAAAAAAGAAAAAGAAAACCAATAACTGAATTTTGATTACTAAACTATTTAAATATTTGTACAGGTCCATTTGAGATGTAGAACACTCGTTTAATCAGACATGTTACCTTGGTATTTTAATTAATAAAATTGGGAAGCAAGGCATTAGTTGGGACTTTTGCTATACTTTCCTAAAAGGAGGAAACTACCATAGTGAAAAAGTATCCCAAATATTTGCCAGAAATATAAAATTAGAATAGTACATGTAGGTGATTTTTAAGATAAAAAATACTGACTATAAAAAGTTTAAAGGGCCTCTTTTTCAAAAAGGCTATCTCTTGGGTCATCTTAAGTTTTTCCCTTGATTTTTTCTAAACATTTATCTATCACAAGTTGTATTAGCAGACAGCCTCATTATGTTGACTCCAAATTAAAAGTCCATCCAAAATGTAGTGTACACACTACACTATGTAGTGTGTGTGTGTGTGTGTGTGTGTGTGTGTGTGTGTGTGTTACTGAAGATGGAACCCTAAGTTGCTGAGAGTCTCAGCACATGGTTGAGGTTGGCCTCAAACCTGTGATCCTCCTGTCTCAGTCTCCCACATACTAGATTACAGGCTTGTGCCACCACACCTGACTCCAACTTTTAACAAATATATTTAAAGTACTACAGCTTATTGGTTTAGATTTTTGTGTAAAATTTGCATTAAAATTTGTATTTGAATCTATTAGAACATATCTGGCCAGGTTTTTTTCTTTAAATGAGGTATATTATATTGTCACCATGAATAAATAAATCATTGACTGCTTCATTAGAAGAAAGAATTACATTTTGCAATTAGGGATAACTTTTTGGTAAGACTATATTTTCTATTTAATTAGAATATGGTAATTAATGAATTCTGCAAGGTGAGGAATTATGTACATTTCGTGTACCCTTTAAATAAAGATTTGGAGTGCTCCCAAAATTAGATCAATAAAAGCCAGATATTTGAGCATGTAAATTTTCACAGTCCTAAGAGGTTCCTGAAAGATATTTCCCTTTTTGATACTTGATAACTTAAGTAGTTATTAGTTGACCACTAGAAATGATGGCTAGAATTCTTTATTCCTGGCAAAAACATCTCGGGAGTATTGGCAGGGTGAGATTGGGCTCCATGTTAAAACTTGAATTGCTACTCAGAGAGAGAGAGAGAGAGAGAGAGAGAGAGAGAGAGAGAGAGAGAGAGAGAGAGAGAGATGGAGGGAGGGAGGGAGGGAATATACGAAAAAATAAATAGAAAAAACCAAGCCAATTTAAAATATACACTATAAGATGTTATTTCTCTCGATGTCTGCCATTCTAATGCCAGGCACATGACAACGATTAAAGTTTTGAAATCTCAAATCGTATTTTTGGAAACAAGTTTTGAAAAATTTATAGTTAGTTAATGTAAGGGTATGTGTTTACCTCTTCCAGGTGTGTATAGATGCCAGTCTTTGACAAGGAATCTATTTGTCTCTAGCATATTGGTCTTATAAAATGAGTCCTCATGAAAGCTGTACTACATGTGAAGGGAAAGGCACAGCATGTTCCTGTGTTCTAAGGTTCCATCACGTGTGCCCGCTTAAGATGTTTGTAAAGACATCCGAACACAATGTTGACAAAACACAACATTAATTTCTTAACAGTCATCACTTTACTACTTTTATAATAGATTATGGTTCCTGTCCTGTGGATACTATTGTAATGAGACCTTCTAGAGAAAGTGTTTGTTTTATTGGCTATAACTGAAGGCGATAACTAACGAAAGTGATCACCCAAGTACAAAGTAATTACCTTATTTGAATGGAACAGAGTGTGGGGAAGTTGTTGACATTGGCAGTAATGAGCAAGATACTTCAAGAATAAGAATGCTCAGTGAGCCTGAAGTGTGCTAACAAACAAGGAAGATTCTCCTCAAAAGTTTATATCTGCAGGCTATAATACATCTGTTCTTATAAATAAAGTGACATAAAATTTCTATTAAAAAAGTCTCATTAACTATAGGCCCAGGAAGAGCCGGGACCCGACCTACCTTGTTCTTTACTAGATACCAAGTGAGTAGGTGCTCAAAAGATGTTAAATAAAATAACTCAACATATATTCTCACAAAATAGCCAGTCCTCATACAGAGACTGAATCACATTAGTAGATCAGTACATTTCTGTTGAATGGATGAATCTATGAATGTAAGATTGATCTCTTTTTATCTCTGCTTGTTGGTTCAAGTCCTTGCCTTCAAATAGTGAATGCAATAGCTAATAAACAGGTGGTATAGGAGACTTTCCTGGGCTTCTGGTTAAAAACAAAACCGGAAACACAAACAAGAAGATACATTATTATTTTTTCTCTTTCTTACCTCACCTCAGGCACCTTTAGCATGACCAGGTACTTGAGGAGTGAGCCTCACTGGAGGACAGCGGAAGGCTCCACTTCTAAGTATGGCATATTTACCCTTTCTTTTGAGATAAGAGAGTGAGAAGTATTTGTTACCTCACATGCAAGGAGGATGTATCCTCTTCATGTCAGCTTATTACAGTTGATGAAACAGAGGGAATGTGCTAGAAATAGAAAGAATTTTGGGGGGGCTAAGAATTTGCGCTTTCTAGTCACCTAGACTTTAGGACATACCCCAGCCATGTTACTACTAGTTGTGTGCCCTGGGGCAAATATTTAATTATTCTAATATAACAACAAAAACAATTAAATGCAAGAGCAAATCTAAGTTTTACAATGTTTTTGAGTGTGGGGGATGTTCGTGAATAAAAGAATATGCCAGCCTCCATTTTAAAATATAAGCTCGTTCTAGGGCCTTGGAAAGTAACTGTAAAAATGAGGGAGTCCTGGTGCTTAAGTTATATTAGCTTCAGGGTAAACCACCTCTTCTAACACTGCTTGTAATATTCACTATGTGCCAGACACTTTTCTAAGTGATTGACATAACTGGATTCACTTAATACTTAAACAATGCTCCGAGGAAGCTACTATTGTTTTACCTTTTTTACATATGAGGGAGCTAAGACACAAAAGAGTGTAGTAATAAGTGGCAGAAACAGGATTCAAAGATGAATCGATGCTCTAAGCTATTACCCTGAATGATCTAGTTAGAACTTAAGTTTTCTTATCTTAAAAATAGAGTTAAATTTGATTATATAGGAAAGACTTAGCTTAGTGTCTGAGGATATAATAAAAGTTCAATAAATATTGTGTGTGTGTGTGTGTGTGTGTGTGTGTGTGTGTGTGTGTGGTATTAGGGAATGGAACCCAGGGGCATTCTACTTCTGAGATACATCTCTAGCCCTACTGTATCCTTTCTTTATTTTGAAACTAGGATATCACTTATTTTGCAGATGACCTCATTAAGATTCATTAAGAGCAGGGCATGCCGGGTGGCGCATGCTTGTAATCCCTACGTTTGGGAGGTGGAGACAGGAGGATCCCGCTGGTTCGGAGCCAGCCTCACTGGCTCAAGAGACCCTCTTTCCAAATAAAAATATAAAAAAGAGCAGGGCATGGTGGCGCACGCTTGTAATCCCCGCGCTTGGGAGGCAGTGACAGGGGGATCATGCAGGTTCGAAGCCAGCCGCGCGCACTGGCTTAGGAGACCCTGTTTCCAAATAAAAATGTTATAATTGGTCTGGGAGTGTAGCCCGGAGGTAGAAGGGCTTCCAGGAACCCAGTACCACACACACACACACAAAAAAATTCATTAAGGTACTCTCCTGTCTCAGCCTCCCAAGTACTGGTATTATAAGAGTGTGCCACCGTGCCCAGCTGTAAGTTTTTAATATTGAAATATTGTGTGATGTTTTGACCTTGAAAACCTAACCTTTGGACGCTAGAATCTAGAATTGATCTATCATTACTGATATCTTTATGTATATATATATAAATATATAAATATATAAATATAAATCTTTCTTTGGGTTGTGATGAGGTACCTTATTCCAACAGATTTTTGGTTTTATTCTTACATCTCTGCTGAATCAAGTTAGAGCCATTGCTAATTTTTAATACATAGAACTATACATAACACAACATCATTTAAGGTTATTTACTTAAATATTTTCATATAGTTTAGATAAAAGAGAGAACATACTATTAAAATAGTTTTATTTTATCTTTATGTCATAAAATGAGAGCTTAAATTAAGTGTTTAAATTCCTTTCATGTGTAAGCTTCTATGACTTAAAAAAATATCCACTGCAGAGTAGAATTCATTGTTGTTGTACTCTTTATTACTTTTTTGAAGATAACTGAAAGAAAACCAGAATCACAAGCAGAGTTTTTTTGTCATGTTATTTCACCTAAAACATTTTGCATTAACACATAACCTCCACCAAGAAAGAGAGCATTGTGGTCAAAGTCCAATGTTTTTATTTCCACTTTTAAAAAGATGTAAATAGTTTATAAGTTATAATATGCAAGAATTATTTCACATTCAGCATTTGCTAATCACAATTCTAAGCTATATGGATCACCACAGCTATATGGATATTATAAGAAATAAAAGTATTATTTTATTTCTTTAGGACTGTACCAACTGTATTTGGTACTGTACCAAACATGCAAAGACACAACCTCATTCCTAAGAGATTAAACTCCTAATTGGAGAAAATAGCAGTCTAGTTAAAGAGCTCATGCATGCACTTTTTTTTCCCTAAAAGTCACTCTTCCATGCGAAATGGTCTTTGACAAGTTAAATAAAGTCATAGCCTCTACAATACAATTAAGAAAATAAATGAGAGTATAATATTATGGAGTCAAGAAAAGCTGTTCCTCTATAGAGCAGTTGCTCAATAATGTTGATGATTGACTCTAAGTAGAAGTACATGAGAGAAGAGTAGAGGTAAAGGAAAATAAAAGAAGCATCATAATTAGGTAGCATCTATTAAACTCCCACAGGTGACAGGCTTGAACAAGAGAAGGGAACACAGTAAGATGTATAAAAATATGTAGGAGGGGGCTGAATCACACCGAACTAAGACTGACTCAGATAGGATAATCAAAAGAACTAGGTAGCAGTATGGTCAGTTTGGCAAGTAACCATGATCTTAGTTGGGTTGGTAGAAAACAGTATTTTATGATTGAGATCACAATGGAAGTATTTAGAAAAAAAAACTTGGGATATGTTTCTGTAATGGTCAGACTTAAAGTCAACTGTAAATGACTGCTGTTCATTCTAATAATAATATATTATTATTATTATTATTATTAATCAGTTTATCATCTTATGGAATTGGGTTATTCTAGCATTTTCTACATCTTTTAAATCTTAATTCTACTAATGTGGATAGAGGTTCAGCTTCAGCCAATTTTCATGCCTGCTAGTTATGGATTGTGATTGACAGAAGCTTTGTGTCTGAAGCCTCTGATATATCCCATGGTGTAGGTGTGTCATAACCAAATAATGGCTGGAATGTTTTTTAGCCACCTCATATATCAGTAGTTACTATATGCTGCTTATTTACTCGGATCCCTTCAATCCCACTGGAATTATCTGCAGTTGTGGTTAACTGGATTTGGCATCTAAAAGGAGAGTTGTAGTTTTAAGAGACCAGTCACTCACAATAGAGCTTCGGAATAAACAACTCACTTTTGCCTAGAAGTTATAAGAAATGATATTGAAAAGCAGATGATTTCTGTTTCTAATGGGCTAGGCATAATAAGAACATACACAGATGAGAAAATGAATACTTAATAATTGGAAAACATACTTAACAAACTGTAGTGGACCTTTGAAATTCTGTTACTATTAATAATGCCAGGGCCAGGCATAATCCAGCAGGAGGTTAGAAAGAATTTGTCTTCTTTACTTCTTCTTTTACTCCCATAAAGTCAAGGATTTTTTCCCTTAGAACTATTAATAATAATCATAAGGCTTGAAAAAGCTACTTTTCTGAAAAGTTTCATCCATTTTTACTGGTTTTTAATTAGGGGAACTTGCTATAGTCGTGGTTTTAGAGGATTTAGATGGTAGCTTTTGTCATATAATGCTTTCTGTAGTCTATATACTATTGTTTTAAAATGTATTTTAACACTTAAAAATAAGTAAGTCATGAGCTATCTTATTCTGTCAGATTTGTGAACTAAACATATATTTGTATATATATATATATATATATATATATATATATATGTATTTTCCTTGTTGTAACTCAAGATGATAGTTAATTATTTTAAAAAGGAAATATTAAGTGAATACTATATTTTGAGATGGATTATAAAAGCTTAGTGATAAATCCTAAGGGGATTATGTGTATTAAGGAAACTGATGATTAATAGACACTTAATAAACATACAAGGAATACATAATAATTGAAATATAAGTGGGCTTTTTAAAGTGTCATGATAAAAATCCACATATTCAGCAACAAATATTTATTTAGTTTGTCATGTATGCCACATGTTATTCTAGATGCTAGGTGTAAAGTAGTAATAAAGACAGTTCTGTTCTTGTGGAGTATGTAGTGCAGTGGTACAGACAATTAACAAAAACAGTAAATGAATAAGAAATTTCAGCTAATGGTGACTGCTATAGAGAAAGACAACAGAGTGCTATAATGAGGAGAGGGGAGTGGTCTGAGAACAGGAGGCTTTTGAATTAAGACTTGAATGAACAAGAGGGATCACACACAAATCTTTGGAAGGAGACTATTTTAAGCCAATAGAGTTCAAAGTCATTGCAATGGAGCAAGGCTTGGAGTTATGGAAGAAAAGAAAATCAGAGAGCACGGGATCAAATAGTAGGAGATATAGTTTAGGACCTAGATGAGAATATGGTTATTGGGGTGTTTGTTAATTATAGAAATGCTGATTATACATTAAATGCCAAAGCAATCTACTAAAGAGTGTTTATCAGGGAAATGATGTCATCTCATGTTTTTTAAAGCTCAACCTGGCTCGACATATAGAGAGATAATTTCTGTAGGATTAAAAGAAGAAGAAAGGAATCTATGTAAGAGTTTAGTCGAAAGATAAGTAGGGTGATGAAAATAGAACAGGGCAGGAAGTAAGGAATGGGGTACACTTTGCAATTTACAGGGTTTGTGATGAGTGAGAGAAAATGGAAAATAAAAGATGATTTTGAAGTCTTTGACTTGAACAACTGTAAAATTACAGAGACATTTGTAGAAGGGGATGTTTGGGAGAGATTGTGTTAGAAATTAATGATTTTGCTTCAACCTTTTTAAGTCTCAGATGCCTACTAGGTACCTGAGTAGAGATATTCAGCTTGGTATTGTTCTCAAAGCTTAGGACTAGAGAGAACTATAGGTAGAATGATATATTAACCAACAAGAAGAGAGCAGTATATTTCTGTGGGTTTGACAAAAATAGTAGTATAATCAGACCCAAATAAAATACAAGATTTTTATCTAATAATGGGAGAAAATATTTTGCAGATAAAAAAACAGAAGGAAAGACTTTGACATGGTATCGGTGTAGTTTGTGGAAAGCTAAACAGACTACTTTATGTATTTTTTATCTTATTTTGCAGTAGAAATCCCTTAAAGACTTGAGAGCAAGAAAATAACATGATTATTATGCACCATAAAGATTAACCTGGAAGAAATATATTAGATATGTTAATAGAGAAGAGAAAGAATATGACAGGGTCAGTCAGGGGTGTTTTAAAGAGATCGCTTACCTAAAAATTGGAGGCTAGATATAAGAGTCACTATGGAGGCTGAATTTGTAGAAATTTAAAATTCAGTGGAGAGAGTCAGTGTTAGGATGGGAAAAGGGCATCAATGCTAAGCACAGTTTTGGCTCTTAGTAGGTGAGGATATAGGTGTGTCATTTATGAAGAAAGAAAAAATGGCAAGGATATTTTGGAGGCGGGAAGAACATGAAGGTGAAAAGTGAAAATTTAGGGCATCGCTTGAAGATTTCCAAATATTCCACCTACAAACACCTGGTGTTTGGACACAGCACACCTGAGATGAGACTGTGAAAGCTGCCATTCATGCTGCCTACTCGCAGCGCCACTCTTGGTCACAAAGGGCTGATTAATATGTAACACGCTACACCTGGAGTGGGGCTTTATAGGCAAAACACACTGATTTCCAGTCAAGGGTTCAGGCTGACTAATCCTATGTTAATCCCACCCCATCACTAAGAAACAGTAGTCTTTTTAATGATCCCTTAATTATTACCTTTGGTTGAACTTGCTTCTAAATATTTTTGAAACTTCCACCAGATTATAAGTTTCTTTCAAGTAAAGATTGTGTTATATTTAACTTTTTATCTCCTGGAGAATCTTATGCAGAATACTTTTGTAGATACTGAAGTTTAAGAAACGTTATTTTAAAAAACAAGTTTACATTTTTGGTACAGTTAAATTATTAAATCAATAATTGGAAAGCTTGTGGTATAAAAAGTAATGTAATAAATAGCTAAGTTTTCTCCAGCTATGATAATACCATCTGAACCACTCGCTCTGTCATGATAGTACAAAAAGAACCAGAGACGATTCATAAAGAAATAGACATGACTATGTTTCAATAAAACTTTATTTACAAAAACAGTTGATGTTACAGTTATAATAAATATCTCCCGTATATAAATTAATAATGCCATATTTAACTCACCTTACTCTAGATTTATAGACAGAGAAGTTTCCTTCAATTATCTCCCTACAATCTCCCTTCTCATCAAACTCTCTTTCAAATTAAAAAGAAAGAAAGAAAATAAACATATAATACCTATTATGTTGGACCTTTAGGTTTCAAAGGTGAAAGATTCAGTCCAGGACCTAATTGGCAAGATAGAAAATTCTATTACTAATTGTACACTTGATTCTGCCGAAGTATCAAGAAGAAGCACTCAGCTCCTTCTAGGGCTTGAGAAGAGGAGTTATTCAGAAATGATGAGGTAAATTTCCTAGAGGAAGAAGCATTTGAAGCAGAGCAAATAAGATGAAGAAATAGAAAAAAAGAATTTCAGGACAATAAAACAAATTATCAAAAGACAGAGTCAAATCTAAGCATAGGCGATTCAATTCAATACAATCTAGCCATCAATAATACAATATATATAACAATATATGAGATCTGCCAGATTTGCAAGAATTTAGTAATGGATAAGTCAAGTATATATTAAAGAATCCTTAGTTATAAGTTGGAGGAGTTGGATTGTGGAAGGAATAAGGGGAAGAGAAAGGGAAAAAGGCAGGAAGAAGGAACAGACATTTAAAATAAAGGACTTGGAAATGATTTGAAGATTTTAATTGAGGAAGGCACAAAACTGAATTTGCAGTTTAAACACCAGCAGTCTAGTAATCTTATGGGATACAAATGTGAAGGAGACAATATTTTATGTTAGTGTAATATGTAATGGCTTTCTAGAATAATATATAAAATAACAGTTGTATGAATTACAGTAGTGATGATGGCTATGCAAGCTGGTATTTTGAACATTTTGGAGAAAGAATAAAACAGAAACAGTCACTAGTTGTTAAAAGGGGGATGAGAGAGACAGAGAGAAGACTACTCTGACTTTGAGTTTTCAAAGTTGGGAGATGGAGTGGAGGATACGGATTGCCTCCATGAAGACAGGAAATCAGGAGATGGGATAGTTTGAGAGAGGAGCAAATGATGAGTTAATTTAGATAGGTCAAATTGGAGGTTCTTCTGTGTTGTGCATATATACATATACAAATAGATATGTAAAATATATGGTTAATCTCAAATAAATATGTAAAAAGTTTCTAGAGTTCAAGGGTAAAATAGACTTAGGAACTATCATATAATTGGTTAATATTATTGTGGCTTACACTAAGCTTTACCCCCCACCCCTTTTTACTTTCCATTTTGAGACAAGGTCTCACTAAATTGCCCTGGTTGACTTTGAACTTGGGAGCTTTCTGAGTCAGGCTCCCAATACTGGGATTATAGGTGTGTACTACTGTGCCCAACTTTAGAATGCTTTTCTTGGTGGGAGGAGTTATAAAGAATTGGTAGCCATGTGAATTTTTTTTTTAGTGTGTGTGGGGGTGGTCTAGGGATGGAACGCAGGGGCTTTTGACCTAAAAGCCACATCCCCTGCCCTATTTTTATTCTTTATTTTGAAACAGGGTCTCACTACGTTGTGGAGGACCTCACTAAGTAAGTATCTGAGGCTGTCCGTGAGCTGCCATCCTCTGGTTTCAGCCTCCCGAATGCTGGGGTTACAAGTGTGCGCCACCACGCCCCGCTGCCATGTGAATTTTGTCTTGCATGATACATACACCTAATGAATATGTGGAATAAGCAAGGTCCATGTGGGAACCGAAATGGAGAAGCCCAAAAAATAAAGTAAGAGCCACAATAGAGTGGCATCTTAGAGTTCCAAGACTAGAGGCTACAAGATGGAAAAAAGAAAGGTCACAAAACATCATGTTGCAAAGAGGTTAGGTCTGACCAGTTCTGAAAATGGCTACTGGGCTTGGCTGTTAGAAGGTTCTTGATAACCATAATATAAAAAATTAGCTTATTTGTGGTAAGTAGGGTAGTGCTCCATCACTTTGGAATGAGATAAAGAGTTCCTGGAAAGTGTTGAACAAAAGAAAATGATGAGGATTGCTATTTGAGTTTGTACAGGGAAGATGGTTGAGAGAAAAATGTGTTTAAATGAGGGTTGTTATGTGACAAGATAGTAGAAAGGGAATCAAGTAAAAGGTAAGAGATAAGAGTTTCCAGGACAGTTAAATTTGTAGCAAATCCTAGAGGTAGAGATAAAAAATTCAGAGCATATTAAAGATTTAGTTTAAAACCTTGGAAGCACAATTTACAATAGCCAAATAATGGAACCAACTTAGATGTCTTTGACTGATGAATGGAAAGTGAAAATGTAGTGTATACAAGCAATGGGATTTTACTCATCTATAAAGAACAAAATTAGTATGTCACTTGCAGGGAAATGGATGGAACTGGAGACTATTATGCTAAGTGAGACAGGCCAGTCTCAGAAAGTCAAGGGTTGAATGTTTTCTCTCATATGTGGGAACTAGAGAGAAAACAATGAACAAAAGGAACTTGAGGTAATTGAGAAGAAATAGCAGTGGAATAGTGGAAGGGGATAATAAGGGAAAGGAAGTAGAAAGAAAGGAGGGACTGATGAAAGGAACAGTTCAAATTATGCTGTGCCCATGTATGAAAGCAGCACTTCAAATATCACTACTGTGAACAGTGAGGGGGTGGGTAAGGTGGGATCTACAGGGAAATCCACTAAGACCTGTTTGCACATTTGTTTGTATGTCTTTGAACCTCAGTGTGATGTATCATTACAGTGAAATAATAAAAATAAATATAATAAAAAACAACATTGGAAGAAAAATGGGCATGTACTACTTTTAAAGTTATGGCCCTCTCTTTCTTTCTCCCTTTTCCTTTCTCTCCTTCCTTCCTTCCTTCTTTCTTTCATCCTTCTTTGTTTATATACTGGGGATTGATCGCAGGAGTGCTCCACCACTGAACTACACTCCAGCCATTTTTATTTTTATTTTGAAACAATGTCTCGAATATGAATATGTGGATATTGCTGGCCTTGAACTTGCAATCTTCCTATCCCAACTTCTCAAGTAGTAGAATTACAGGTGTGTACCTCATACCTGGCTTTTTCAATAGTGTCTTTTTAGTATCTCTTCTTTTCCTTAACAAAATGACATGACAGTTCCTGGCATAATCTTGTTTCTATAAATGGTTGATTTTCAGTTGCCCTATAAGATATTTATGTATGGTTAATGTGATAATCCTGATTTTATTTTAGATGAAGTTTTCAATTGGAAGTCACATTTTATTGCAGTTTTTTCATAGAGCATGTTCAGAAAATGAAAAGCCCACCCAGTACTGTTTGCATATATGATACTATCACTGTGAACTAGTATAATGCACCAATAAAAGCATTAAGAAAAGAAAATGAAAAGCTAAGAGGAAGAGCTTGCCTATGTTTTCAGCCATCTTGCTGGATCATTAAAATTCCTGCATATTTGAGGTGTGGTTCAAATATGCCAACCTATCTCAGAACACATTTTAAAGAGTAAAGAGGCTGCAGGCAGATACAGGCTTAAAGTCACTGCATTGGGAAATAGCTCCTACTATGAAGGCAAAACCAATTATGGTTTTGGCTGTCAAAAGGAAAACTAATGCTAATAGTTGAATAACTACAGCTGTCATTAAAGGCAATATTCAGATGAGATCCCTGTCCTTTTAATAAATATGCTTTGTTATTATGAGATATTTCTGAACAAAATACAAATCAGTGAGGAAACTTTAGATCCTTGCCAGATACAAGCACAGGTAACACGGGAAAGTAAACATTAGAATTTCCAATGAGCTTAGATATTTTCTCAGCCGTTCATCTGGTAAATACTACATGTTAAATATTTACATTTTGATTATAATCAGTTTCCGGAATTTGAACTAAGAGCTTCGTTTACTTAACCCCCAGTAGTCTCCAGTACACATTCTTTACACATTCCCTTCCCTTTCCTCTGTTTATGGGAATTATGCACTATAGCTACCCTGCAGTTGTGGAATGTCTAGGGTTGTTCTTATCCTGCTTGACTGGTTTATAGTATTACATCCAAAAGAATTAAACTGGCATTACTAAAGCATAAAGCCAGCAAGTACACAGACACACCTATCAAATTTTAGTTTTCAGGTTTCTTACCATTTATTTGTACTTATTAATCAATTTTTATTGTCCTATGTTTTCATAGAAAAATTAATTTTCTGAAAGACAACAATTTTCACACTACTTTAACTAAATCATTATTAATTTGTGTTTTGAAAAAACTATTTCTGTTGCACTACTTTTTATGCTTCACCTGTCAAAACAATGATTCAAATTTTCTTAGTGACCTATGGAAATATCTGCATTATTTATGGGTGAAGATTCTGTGTTGATCTTTTCTTGGAACTGACACTGCTGTGCTCCATAAATATGTAACTTTAAAAGACATTTGCCACATGCTGGGCCAAATTAATCTGAATCAATTTGTGGGTTAGAGCTTCTGTACCATTTGCTTCATTAATTTTATTTTTGCTTAAATTTTATGCTTTGTGTATATGCTTTGTGTAAATGTTATGCTGTGTGTATCTTTAAAATAAAGATAATCAAATTGTTATTTTTATTTCATGTATAGCATATTTTATTTCCTTAAAATACCTTTGATTTTTCTGGGGAGATAATTTTTTAAGTACAGAAAATAGCAAATGAGACTTAAAATGGATATAAGTGGTTAGTGTAACTTTTAAAGTTTGGGAACAAGTGGAAAACATATGTTTTAGTACTTCTCTAAAACTTTAAAGACTAGCAACTCTTTCCCAGATTCGCAATTAATGTGAGTCTTTTCACAATTTATAGTGTTTTTTTGATAAAAGAACCCACCACTATGTTTTGTAGAATCATATCCATTCTTTGTTTATATGAATGAGTTATTATTTTAATTTGTTATAAAGCAGGGTGGTTTGCTAGGAAATAAATGACATGTTTTATTTCATAAGTAAAAAGTAGCTACATTTGTTTGTTGAAACTTTTTCATGCAGATCTTGAAATTTCTGAGATGATATGCCAATTAAATTTAGTAAATACTCTGTAGTAGAATCACTTTTCCATTTCTTGGAGTTCTATGAGATAACATTAGCATATTATGCACTCTAAGAATTCCCCAAATATGTCACTGTGTTTACCCATGATTGAACAACCTTTTTCTCTAAAAGGACAGATAACAAATATTTTAAGATTTGCCCTTTTGTTTTTGTTTTTTTTTTTTGCGGGTCTGGGGATGGATCCTAGAGGCATTTCACCTCTGAGCTATACCCCCTGCCCAATATTTTATTCTTTATTTTGAAACAGAATCTCATTGAGTTGCGAAGGACCTCACTAAGGAGCTGAGGCTGTCCGCGAACCGCAATCCTCCTGTCTCAGCCTCCCAAATGCTGGGATTAAAAGCGTGCGCCTCCACGCCCGGCTTGCCTTTTTTTTTTTTTTTGTACTGGAGATTGGACCCAGGGCATTCAATGTTATTTTTTACTTTGAAGCAAGAACTTCTAAATTATGGAGGGTCTAGCTAAGTCGCTGAAACTGGCCTAGAATCTGTGATTCTCCTTTCTCAGCTTCCAAGTACTGTGATTACAGCCATGTGACACAAGGCCTGGATCATAAGATCTTTCTCAACCACACAACTTTGTTATTGCAGAAAATAAACAGCAGAAGATAGTATGCAAATTAATGAGGTGTTTTTTGTTTTTTTTTGTGTGTGTGTGTGTGTGGTACTGGGGTTTCTGGAAGCCCTTCTACCTCTGGGCTACACTCCCAGACCTCTTTTATATTTTTACTTGGAAACGGTTTCTTAAGCCAGCACGGCTGGCTTTGAACCTGCAGGATCCTCCTGTCTCCGCATCCCAAGTGCGGGGATTACAAGCATGCACCACCACGCCTGGCAATGAGGTGGTGTTTTAATGGAACTATGGAAATGCTAACTTTTGTTCATATAGTTTTTATGGGTCAAAATAATTGTCTCTTTAATTTTAAAAACATAATATATAACACATATAATACTGCTCTGCAAAGAATAATTAATATCTATACTGATATGTAAAGAATAATTAGTATAGGGAAACGGTTAATAATTTATTTTTAAGTAAATCAATATGGATGAAATGATGAGTATTTATTCATCTTCAAGATGGACATAATTATAGTATTTCTCTCATTTGGGGGAATGAGGATTAAATGAATACGAACATGAAAATTCAAAGCAAAGTAAAGCACATAGTAAGCATTCATTAAATGTTACTATTATAATTAATATTATTTTATAAACTATATGTATAAATAAGTACAATAACACAGATATCTCCAGATACTGAGAGTAAAAGGTATTTTGATATTTTTATTTCAAATCTAGGTTTTTCTAATTATAAGAATAATTGAAATGTTAAAAATTGCCAGACACCTTAAAAAGCTAGTAATCAAACATAAGGGCATCTGATTCTTCCCATCTTAAGATGTTCTATTTTTTTTTTTGAGTTATGCAGTACTGTGAAAATAAGAAAGCTTTACCACTTGTAAACTTATTTAACTTACTTTTTAAAATATTTTCTTTAAATCTGAGTTTAATTAGTCAAATATTTTATTCAGGTATCCATCAGAGAAACTATAATTTTATAGGTATGTAGTAATTTCATAGGTGCTTCTTAAGTGGATAAAACAAAACAAAACAAACAAACCCTCAATTTCCTTGTTCGACAAGTCCCTTGATTGACAAGAAAATCGGTCTTTAAATATTGCATTGTTCACTTATCTGCTTGAATTGATGATATAGCAAAGTACGAAATAGGTATTTATATTTTTTATGATGCCACAAATATGTTTCTCAATAGGATCACATGTCTGACCTAGATTTTATACCTTGTTTTCAGAAAAAAAATGAAATTCATTCTTTATTATATTACACACAATAAGTTCATCAGTGGTCGGACTCAATTTAACCCACTTAATCCAAACTTATTTTTTTTCATTTATTAGCTGAGAGTAGCTTTGAACTAGTTTTTTAATCTCTTGTTTATCAGTTTTTCAATCTATAAAATGGTTTAACAGTAGAAATCTATTTGATATGGTAGTGATGAAAATTAAATTTATGTATGTAAAGTACAGAGAAGAATGACTTGGATATGCTAAGCATATAATACATGTGAGCTATTATTACCTAGTTTGTCTTTCCTCACATTCTCCACTGCTATGTTCTCCAGTAACCTTACTATTTTTAAGCACCTTTCCCTCCACTTCCAAGCCTACACTGGTCATGTTTTGCCACAAATTCAGTGAGTCTTCCTTACAGATATAATTCAAGTCTAGCATCTGTGTTCTAACATAAATCTGACTTCTACAAAGGACTGTGAGAACTAAAAATAAGTTGAAGGCATTGAGGCCAACTCCTCTGTCTTTTTTATTATTTTTAAATATAATGTAACTTTGATTATTGTTTTTCTTCTCTTACAAGACATTTATTTATGATAATCAATGTTTACTATAGTCCTCAACATCAAACATCTTCCTCTCAACATATTTTTTCCTTCCCAGCTATAGAACAATTTCCTGAGTATAAAAGTCATCTTATCTTCCATATTTTCATGTCCACATTATCCGAACACATTTGTTAAGACCAATATTCCATTAATGAAGGTTAGAGCAAATTATAATATTCATGATACAAATTGTAATATTCATGATTCAAAATGGATAATTTATTTGGAGAGAAGCTAACTTGTAATATATTAAATGATTTACTTAGAACTTTGTTTTTAAAACAAATTTAAGCTTTTATCCTTAACTAATCTTGACTTAAAGTTTCTATTTATTTTGGGGGTAATTCCTTTCTTTCATTCCAAAGCCAACTAGTCATATTATACAAAATATATATTTACTCTCACATAATAATGATGAAACTAAAAGTACTGCATTATGTCAATATTAGTTGTAGTCTAATAATCAAAGATTCTTGGAAAAATGAACTATTAAATTTGTAAATCTTATCTTTTAGTTTAAAATTATGGTGAGATTTTATTTAACACTCAGCATACTAACTTATTATTTATGGCATCTTCAACATTTTTAATTTGTAACTGGAATAGACCTGAATTTGCAAACTCAAATAACAGTGTGTATTCTCTGACATGGAGTTTAATTTGGTAAACTTTCTTATTAGTCAAAGTCATCTTTTTTCTTTTCTTTTTTTTTTTTTTTTTAGTACTGGGGATGGAACCAAGGGTATTCCACCTCTAACATATACTTCCAGCTCTATTTTTTATTCTTTATTTTGCAACCCGCCGAGTTGCAAAGGGCTTTACTCAGTAGCTGAGGCTGTCCTTGAACAGTGATCTCCTGTCTTAACCTCCCAACCTCCCAAATGCTGGGATTACAAGTGTGACTTCATGCTTATTTTTAATTAATCATAATTTTTGTTTAAAGCAATTTAATAATTCACAATTTATTACCACATTTGAGCCCAAGATAAATATACTGAAATCAAATCTCTTATTTTAGCATTTCTATTTCTAATTATTATTTGAACCTCACATTGTGAAGTAAGTTTAACTCCCTCTGTATTATTTCCAGACACATTTTAAAATATGAATGCCATGCAGAATGATTGGATGAAGGGTTTAATAGACTGGACCTCACTTCTCATGAGACTTATTAACTTATTTCAGTGAAATGTTCTGAGAAGGGACTGCCTGAGGAGAATTTTTAGAACTGTCACAATCATTTATCTTTCCAATAAAATATTAATTATTGAAATCTGTATTTCCTAATACAGTAGATTTTTCCAATTTTTTTTATTTTTCCCCATGTTATTATTTTGAATTACACTTATCAGAATGCTGGACACATAAAGTTAAATAACATACATTCATCCCTTCATATTTAAGAGTTCCACATTCATGGGTTCAACTACGAATGAAAAATATCAGAAGATAAATTGTATCTGTACTGAACATGTATAGATCATGTTTTCTTATCCTTGATCCATAAAGCAGACAGCATAACTACTTACATATCATTGAATTATACATTACAAGTAATCTAGACAAGATTTGAATTATATAGGATGCTGTGTATGTAGTTAAAGTCCAGATACTTTATACCATCATGTAGGGGACCTGAGCATCCTCAGACTTTGGTGTGCTCTGGTATCAAATCCTTCAAAAATAGAGAGTGACTTCCTATCATACTAATTTTGTTTTAGTTTCTTACTATGACTTTAAATAGATAATGATGATGGAGTAAAATGCACTTCTATCTACTGAGTATATGAGATTGAATCAAAATTTATAAGGGAAATAACTATATTCAGGTTAAGAAAATGCTAGAAAATCCCAATTTTATTATTGGGTGAGAATTTGGGGTGAAGAGTACTTATATTCTGCTGCGAGGAAAAGCATACTATAGCAATATCTTAGCTTAATAAAAAAGTTGATAAAGTATTAGTAGAATATTAGTGGCTCAAGTTTACTCTTCAGCTGTCAGAGGCACAAAGAATAGCCAGATCTTTTGAGGAGTGAGTACAGTATTTTTTTTCCAATTCATGTGAAATATAATGAGTATATGACTGTTTTAGATTCCAGTTTGTCATCTGGCCAACAAAAGCAAGGTAATGTGACATTTACTGTAGTTTTTCTGCTAAGCTATATCAACAGGCTGTCTCTGATTTATTTTGTCTTATTGTCCATGCCTATTTCTCACCAGCAATAAATACATGAAAAACTGGTTTTCTTCATCATCTCTGAAAGTTGTCTCTGGGGATTTTTCCTGTGTCTTGTAAAGACCTCAGGTATTGTTTTGTTCTCCATTTGCTCTAAAATTTGGGGGCTTGGAGATCTCCTTTTCTAACTCTGATCTTTGCATGTCTCTTCTATCCGGGGCTGCTGAATAAACTACAAGGAGGGAGCAAGAGAGATGGCCAGTGAGGAGCCTTCTGCTAACTCCCCAGCCCCACCTCCGCCCTGGCTGTGCATGTGTCCCTGTTCATTCCAGCACACCAAATCATTGCCATCTTCTATTCACCTCACAAGCTACAGCCCATTTTTACTGAACGAATGTTCAAATTCTCTTTGGAAGAAAGATTTTCTAGAATGTAAATCTAGGAACACACAAAAAAAATCTAGGCACACACTAAAAATCTGTATACACACACACACACACACACACACACACACACACACACACATACAACGTCAAACCCAGGAACATTCTGCCTCTGAACTCTCAGCCCTTTTTATGCTTTGAGAGAGGTTCTGGACAAATTACTGAAGACCTTGCTACATTACTGAGGCTGGCCTTGAACCTGATGTAAGTCTCCTGTTTTAGCCTCCCAAGTACTGGAATTACAGGTGTGCACCTCCATGATGGATTTTTTTTTAATCCTGAACAGGGTTGTTTAACAGGGCTGGTACTGACAATTTTAAGCCAGGTAAATTCCTTGCTATGAGAATCTGTTTTGTACATTGTAAAATAATCATATCACTGGCCTCTAGGCCTCTATCTATTAAATGCCAGTAGTATTTTCAATTCTGATGTGAAAGCTGAAAATGCCTCCACATATTAACAACTATCCCCTGAAGGCCAAATTCTCTCATCATAGAGGATAACTGAGAGAATCTTCAGTTTAAAGTATAACTACTGGAAATGGAGACTTGTATTTGTGTAATCGGCTACATATACCTCAAAAAGACTTCATAGCCGGGCGTGGTGGCGCACGCTTGTAATCCCAGCATTTGGAAGGCTGAGATCAGAGGATCCCGGTTTGCGGACAGCCTCAGCTACTTAGGTGAGGCCCTCTGCAACTCAATGAGACCCGGTTTCAAAATAAAGAATAAAAAATAGGGCAGGGGGTGCCGAGGCGTTAGGCTAGTGCTGGGGCCAACAGCCAGCATTGGAACCTTCCGTTGAAGCAAGGCCGTTATTGAGGCCTCTGAGGCCGGGATCGGAGCCTGCCGAGGGGTTAGGCCGGTGCTGGGGCCAATGAGGCCGGGATCAGAGCCTGCTGAAGGGTTAGGCCGGTGCCGGGGCCACTGGCCGGAATGGGAGCCTTCCGTGAATCAAGGCTGCTATTGAGGCCTCCGAGGCCGGGATCAGAGCCTGCCGTGAGGCAAGGCCAGTGCTGGGGCCTCCGAGGCCGGGATCAGAGCCTGCTGAGGGGTTAGGCCAGTGCCAGGGCCACTGGCCGGCATCGGAGCCTTCCGTGAGGCAAGGCCACTATTGAGGCCTCTGAGGCCGGGATCGGAGCCTGCCGAGGGGTTACACCGGTGCTGGGGCCAGTGAGGCCAGCATCAGAGCCTTCTGTGAGGCAAGGCCGCTATCGAGGCCTCCGAGGCCGGGATTGGAGCCTGCCAAGGGGTTATGCTGGTGCTGGGGCCAGCGAGGCCGGGATCGGAGCCTGCCGTGAGGCAGGGCTGGTGCCGGGGTCTCGGAGGCCGGGATCGTAGACTGCCAAGGGGTTAGGCCAGTGCCAGGGCCAGAGGCCAGCATCGGAGCCTTCCATGAAGCAAGACTGCTACTGAGGCCTCCGAAGCCTGGATCGGAGCCTGCTGAGGGGTTAGGCCAATGCCAGGGCCATCGGCTAACATCGGAGCCTGTCTTGAGGAAGGCCAGTGCTGGGGCCTCCGAGGCTGGGATCAGAGCTAGCTGAGAGGTTAGGCCAGTGTCGGGGCCAGCGAGTCCAGAACCGGGGCCTCCCATGAGGCAAGGCAGCTGCTTGAGCCAGCGAGGTCTGTATCAGTCCACTGGGTAACCAGGCCACAACTGGGGCTGTCAAGAGTGGGATTGGTATTTGAAATGTGGCATGCACAGAGAAATATTGCAGAAAATGAAAACCAGATGCTTCCCCTAATCAGCAATAACTAGGAGGAAAGGGGCAACAGGAAGAGGTCGAGCTATAGAAAGGGCCCTATAGTGAAGCAATTAAGGTGACCAATCAGAGGGCATGGAATAGGGAAGGATGGAGCCTCTTTAAAAAGCAGGGGTAGATAAACATATGTATCAAAGTTAATCACCAAACAAGCATGGGATCTAGGGAGGGGGAGGGAATGAGGATGGGGGCTGGATGAGGGCTAATTGGATGATGTGTGCTTGTATATCCTTTCAAGTCTTGTATTCCAATGTGATGTATGATTACAATGCACCAATAAAAATAAATTAAAAAAATAGGGCAGGGGGTGTAGCTCAGAGGTCAAATGCCTCTGGGTTCCATCCCCAGACCAGCAAAAAAAAAAAAAAAAAAAAAAAAAAAAAAAAAAAAAATTCATATACCTTTTTATGCCACGGTTTGGTACTGGGTATTGAACCAAGGGCCAATATACCTCCAAACTACACACCAACCAACCATTTTTTGTGGATGTGTGTGACACTGGGGATTGAACCCAGGGACATTCTACATCAAAAGCTTCACTCCCAGCCCTATTTTTCTCTTCTTTATTTTGAAACAGGGTCTCACTAGTTTGTAGAGGGCTTCACTAAGTAGTGGAGGCTGGCCCCAAACCTGTGAAACTCCTGTCTCAGCCTCCCAAGTACTGGGATTACAAGCGTGTCCACCACACCTGGCTCACACCAACAACCCTTTATAGAAAAATGAATTTTATGACTGTTTTGCAACTGTACAGAATAGTGAAGATCAATTTGATATTCTCTCTCTTTTGCTGTGTGTGTGTGTGTGTGTGTGTGTGTGTGTGTGTGTGTGTGTGTGTGCTAGTGATAAAACTTGGGATTTTATGATTGCTGGGTGAATACTCTACCACTGAACTACATCCTCAGCCCTCAAACACAAAGTCTTGTTGTCTTTGCTTATCAGAGACTCAAGAAATAAAAGAATTTTACTTGGAATAACTTCTGTGCATGGTAGTTAGATTGTGTTAGCTGGGAAAAGAAATTTATACTATGGGAAAATGTATTCATAACACACAGATATATATTGTACATATTATATACATTATATATGTCACACCCTAGTGATCATCATACAGTGTTTGAGAAATATCTTTTAGAAAGCAATTATTTTAATAACAGTATTTTAATGAAACTTACTGATTTGAAAGTGGAATCACTATAAAATAGTTCTCTTGCTAAACTTTGTACTTCAAATTCCAACTGAAATTTATTGTCTACTATATAATATGAAGAAAAGTCGCCCTTGATTGATTCCTTGATTGATTTGGTGCCTTTTCTTCTTTTGACAGCTGAATAAAGAAGTCCTACTCATTTTTTCTCTGCCTTCAGAACAAATTTCTATAAATATATATTTTGTTAGATTCTTAGTTTGGCATTACAATAACACAGCTATGATACTTTATCTTAAAACTTTAAGATTTAAGTTGTTAATTTATTCTCTGATGGTTCAAGAATAATAAAAGTTTAGCAGATGTGTGTTGAAAGAATAATTTTGTATGGCTGTTGACTTTTTATTATAACCAACTCCCTTTCATTTTTTATAATTTTATAGTATTAAAATTAATTTTTAATGGAGAAATAAGCTCCAGGTAGATAGCAGAGTCAATGTAAAAAAATCTCATGTTCAATTTTACAATATTATTTCAGAGTGAATATGAAAAAGTATTTGTATATTGTCTAATACATGTTGCTAAGAGTTCAGCTTAGTACATAAACTCTCTTTATGGTGAAGGTATTCTAAAAAGCCAAAACATGAATTAGCTGTGGAATAATAATTAAGTATATGCATAGCTTTTTAATGGAATGTTCGACTTTGCCTCAATGCCAGTCAGGATCAGAGAGTTGTAAGTCAGGGGAGAGCAAAAGTATTTTTGCTTCATCTGTAATACAGAGTACACAGTGATTTTTAAGGTGTCTCTTTGTAGGTAAAGAGTTACTTTATATTGTTAGTGTACATACAAAAGAAAAATTGGTTGAAGCTGGTGAGAAATTTTGTTGGATTGGTTAGAAAATGCTTATAAAATAATTTTGCAAACTACTGTAGTAAGTTTGATAAGGCTAATGAATAATAATAATAAAACACACCTTTCTCCACATTAGACAATAAGGGTGATCATTTTATTATTGTTGTTAAAAATCTATATTTATACTGTAAACAATTTTTTTTTGTAAGTGTGTGTATGGGAGGGGAGTACTGAGATTGAATCCCAGAACTTTCTACCTCCAAGCTGTACTCCTAGTCCCTTATTATTTTTTGTTTCTAAACAAAGCTCATTAAATTGATGAATGCTTCACTAAGTTGCTGAGGCTGGCCTTAAACCTGTGATTTTTCTGTCTCCCAAGTAATGGGATTACTGGAGTGCACCACCACACCTGACTAAACCTGTACACATTTTTAAAGCTTTTTAACTCTGTTATTTCCAGTAATTTGTGCAAAAATGTGAGAAATGTACATTGACATATTATAATTAAGATGAGGGGAGATTAGAAAATAATTCGAATTTAATCTTTTTTCTTTTTTTGGCAGTACTGAGGATGGAACCCAGGGGCATTCTACCTCTAAGCTACGCCCCCAGTCCCTATTTTTTATTCTTTATTTTGAAACAGGGTCTCACGAGTTGCAAAGAGCCTCAGTAAGTAGCTGAGGCTGTCCACGAACCAACCACGATCCTCCTGTCTCAGGCTCCCAAATTCTGAATTACAAGTGTGCACCACCATGCACAGCTCAAATTGTAAAGGTCTATTAATGATGATTTAGATAAAATCTAAAATTAAAAATTTAATACAATCATTCTTACTACATATTTTGGCAAATGTGTATAAATGATTCTCATTAATATGTCTGAGGAAAAAAGGAATTAAATATCTATAATGTAGAAGGCAAAATTTATTTTGTATGTTTTAATAATTTCAAAATATTTTATAATTATAAACTGTTTTAAAATAAATTAAACAGAAGTTCTGTTTTGTAAACCATGAAACAGAATCTTTCTGTGAGAACCTTATGCATTTAGTACATTAAATTTAATGTAATATTAAAACATATATAAGCATAAATTGTATGTGCATGAGAGATGTCATAAATAGGTATAAAATAAAAATATATTCATAGTAATCAGTTTTGTTATGAATAAAAGGGGAATTTTTCTTTTATTTACTATTTCTAAAATACAGTCTATTTTATTTTATTTTATTTTATTTCTTTTTTTGTGATACTGGGGATGGAACCCAGGAGCCTTCTAACTCTGGACTATACTACCAGACCTATTTTATATTTTTATTTGTAAACAGGGTTTCACTAAGTTGCTGAGAGCCTCACTAAGTAGCTGAGGCCGACTTTGAACCTGGGCTATCCTCCTGTCTCAGCCTTCCACATACTAGGATTACAAGCATGTGCCACCATGCCTGGCTAAAAAGAGTATTTTTAAATCAAATGCAAATAAAAATAAACACCTATTTAGGTTTTCCAAATATTTATTTCATTGTAAAATTTCTTTAGTTTTATTGACTGTAATACCAGAAGAAAAATGGAGGGTTACCTTACTTAATATTATGTAAGGAAACATTTTAAATTGTTATTATTCATTGCTTTTGCTTGCCTAAACAGCTAGTAAACTATTTCATTCTATACCATGGAGATAACTGATTTACATCTCTTTGGGCATATAGTGTACTCAAGAATCTTCATGGATGATAAAATATTAGGAATTCCAAGTTTGTACATTGAAGCCAAACCCTGACTAGATTATAGCTTATGAATTTCCCATCTTCATGAAATCATAGGAGTCAACAGTTTTGATTAACCTAAACTTCCAAAGTTAACTGATAGAAACTTAATTTAAGTAAACATACATGCACACACCACCCAGTTATCCTCTACCCATTCCCCAACCCATTCCCTCCCCATCCTTCCTTTCCATACTTGGCTTAGTGGTTGACTTTGATATGTTTAAGTACATCATTTGAACATACTGGATTAATAAAATATTAAAAATTTTTAAAAAGAAATTAATTTGAGGACTATAGTTACTTTACTCTTATAAATGCACAATGTTTGAGCAAATGCCATGCAGAAATAATACATTTTGTATCCTTTATTTTAGGCAGACCCTTGTAGTAAAACCAGTTAGTTTATAACTAACCTATACTTAAAAGAAACTGTGGTTATTAGTGTATAGTATGGTCTCCCATGCAGGTGCCCACCTATGGGTTACTTCTTCCCAGAGTGTCCAGAGAGAACCAGTCCTGAAACCACTGTCCAGGTGAACTTTGCCATCTGCCTTCAAATGCTTTGTCCCTATTCTCTTAATATTACAGACTCAGATGCATACAATCATCAATAATTATCTTTATCCTGGATATTTAAAGGGAAGAATGATAGAATGAAAAGAAGGTAAATTTGTATTTTACCTTAAAGCATTCAAACTAGGACTGTGATTGATTATAGCTGGCGAAAAAATAATTCTATTGGAAATCACATTGAATTCCAAGAATTTATTTAAAAATAAACATGGAAATTTTATCATTTTATGAATTGGGAAATATTGGTAAGCTGATAGTCATATAGATATGACTAGTGTAATGTATTTTCAGGGATTAGTAGTAGGTTAATATCTAAAATTAAATTTGGAAGGAATATTCCTACTTCCTAACTTTGTCACTTTAGACAAGTTATTTGCCCTTTCTTTGTCTTGGTTCTCTCATCTGTAAAACAGGAATGATATTTGTAACTTCCATATACATGCGTTCTTAACTTTAGGGATGCTATAAGTCAAGAAGAATCTAAAAGGAAAGTGATTTCGGTGGGTAGGCAATAATAAAGAAACATTTCTAACTATTTAACAAGATAGGGTAAGAGCAGAGTGTGGTGGGATAAAAAGAAAAAGAACAACAATCAAATTGACAGTGCGCTTGTTTATAAATAAAACTAAGGCACTAGGATAAACATAGAAAATAGAAGTGAATTGTGCTCACTTCTTCATCAGCACATGTACTAAAATTGGAAAGATACAGAGAAGATTAGCATGGCCCCCGCTCAAGGAAAACATGAAAATCTGTGAAGTGTCCCATATTGTTCTATAAAAAAAGAATATAGAAGTGAATTATTGGAGTATGAGTTTTTATAGACTGAAAACAGAATAAAGCTATATGGTTCTCATTTTTATGTTTGTAGCATGTTATCTCAGCAGTTTTACATCTTGTAAGATGTTTATCCTTCATTCCCAAGGATTACACACAAGAGAAAGCAGAGCAAAAGCAAACAACATTTTTAGACATATATGCTTATTTTGAAATAGCAGTGTCCTGTTGCCTTAGAATTGGAGGTTACAAACAATGTATTTGAATCCATTAGATAAGAATTGCTTATTCTATCATATTACATGATAAATCAAGCAATCTAGTGTGTTTATATTTTCTTTTTGTGTGTGTGAAATAAATGCTATTGGTGGGGAATATGTCTTATTCAGCATAAACCTAATATAGCCAACAAAAATTGAAATCTACAAATTAGAAAGATTTCAAAAGAACAAAATTATATCATTTTCAGAGAAATGGATGGAGTTGGAGAACATTATGCTAAATGAGATTAATCAATCACAAAAAGTAAAAAAAAAAAATAGATACTCTCCCTAATATGCAGAAGCAAAGGAGAAAATGGGTCATAGGAAGAACTCTAGATGAAGAAGGAGAAACCATAGATGAGCAAATAAGGTGACTTATCTGAGGGGGGAAGAGGAAAATTCCCTTATGTACATCATATACATTGACAAACATACCAAAGTCAATCAGTAAGACAAACATGAGAAGGAGGGAGGAGAGAATGGTGTGGGGATTGGGGAAGGACTAAATGAGTGATGTTTACATGTATGCCTCTACCATCTTGTAGCTCATTAAGATGTATGACTAAAATGAAACAATATAAAAAAAGATTTCTGAGAGTTATCATGAGTAGGGACCACCAGCACATATTACTTTTAAACTTTTCTTTTTAAACTTTTTTTTTGTAGATTTCATTATTTTACTAGATAGTAAATTTTCAAAGGTTGGAAAAGGAACATTATATTTAGTCCCAGTTATAATGTCAAATGTTTTGCTCATACAGATGCCTAGGTGTGCATTGATCTATGGTCAAATGAAAGCAATTATTTCTATAAAGTAATGATATTTAAAATGTCCAATTGCTTTATTTATGGTGGATATTTATTTATTTATTCTTTTTATTATTATTTTAATTTTTGCCTTATGAAATGATACTGAGGGCCATTAGTCTATGTCACTCTAGCATTTGAGTATCACTAATATTATAAGAAACTTGGCACTGGAACCAATGCTATACAAAATATTGCCTTTCCAACCTTACTACTGTGTCTTACAATGTGCCAGTGATACTCTCTTATAAATTACACACATTTTTTCTATCATTCCCATTTCCCATGACAGTGCTAGCCACAGAAGAGGCGCTCAGCAAATATTTGTCGAGTGAATCGACAGAAACTCAGAGACATATTATAAAATCACTATAGTTTTCAAAATGCTAAGCTTGCTATAAAACAGACTCTAGACATGATGAAGCATAAACACTGGTTGTGGAAGATTTATTGCCTAAATACTGCAATGAATGGTCATTACTTTTAAATGTGTTCAGTCAAGTGACAGAAGTTTTGAGAATTACTTGTTTTGAGTGATGGTTATAAAAGTTCTCCAAAAAAATTTAGCAATAGCTGACCCAACAAAGTATAAGAACATTTGGAAGACTTTAAAAATTAAAAGAAAAACTTGGAGCCAATGAGACTGAAGTATAAATAAAAGCTCTTACTGTTTCATATGTGACATGAGATTGGTAGCATCATTTTTTTTTTTTTGGTGGTACTGGGGTTCCTGGAAACCCTTCTACCTCTGGGCTATACTTCCAGATCTATTTTATATTTTTATTTAGAAACAGGGTCTCTTAAACCAGCATGGCTGGTTTTGAACCTGCGGGATCCTCCTGTCTCTGCCTCCCAAGCACGGGGATTACAAGTGTGAGCCACCTTGTCCGACTAATAGCAACATTTTTTACTGTACATGGTGAAAATGCTGCTCCTGGTTTGCATGAACTGAAAACTAACAGGATCTTTAGAGGAGGCCACAGGATACAAGAACTTGATCCTTTCAAAGTAGGAAGCATCCTATCAGAGTAGAGGGGTCATGGGAGTAGCAGGGAATTACCATGTATGTTGTTATTCTTATTCTATTATTCAGAAAGATTCTCTGTTCCTTGCTTTACCTTGTTTTTCACAGTTCTAGTGCAAGGACACAGAATTTATAGGTCATGTGTCACCTTTAGCTACAGATCCACAACTGATGGTTCCCAGTCCCCCCCCCCCAAAAAAAAAAAAAAAAGAAAAGGAAAGAACAGGGCATAAAGAGTACTCTATAAAGAGTACTCTACAAAGAAAACTGCAAGGACTTTTGAACATATGAGAGTTTTGTTTTGTTTTTATTTTTAGCTAAAGGAGATGCTAAGGTTAGCCAGAAAGTTGCTAATCAACTTTGCTGCATCAACTCAGAAACAAGATTTTTTTTTTTTAGGCTTAGAAAGTAACACATCCCTCCACATATTACTCCTTAGCTGACCACTGAGAGAAGTCCTTCCTTGATCAGTTGGGTGCTCTAATAGAACATGTCGCGACCCTAAGGCTCTGAACAGCAGAGCCTAGGGAAGAAACACACGAACGCGACTTGCTGATGATGCTTCCTCTTTAATGCTTCCCCTCTTTAATGCTTCCAGCAGGCAAATATATATCAGTCTCATAACCCCTCCCTCATCACTCCACCAACCCCAAGCTTCCCACAGCTAGGGCATGCACATTTCTAACCCTCTCATAGGCGGGCTGGTGGTAGCACGAGGCGCTGCATCACTGATCATCCGTAGGGCGCCTGATAGGGCTCACTGCGCAGGCTCAGGGCACCGCCAGCCTCGCGAGCCTTGTGACTCGGCAACATGCCTAGGCGCCATCTTGAGCCACCGCCCCATCCTGGTCTAGCCGAGTGGGCCCCGACATCTCCCCCTTTTTGTTTTATTAAAATTAAGGCTCAGGACCGTGCCTGTCTTAGGTTGTCGAACCTCAAGGATCATTCTTACCCGTCATTGGGAAAGCAATAGCATGATTACTCCCCTGTCTTAGGTTGATATGATCCCGGGGACGATCGTACCCGTCTTTGACTACCGATCCAGCATTTTGAGCCATACGTGAGGAGATGAGCCAGCTTCAAGGGCAGCCAGAGCTTGCACCAGCATGTTCTGTTGTTGCACAGTTTGTTGTCGAATACACCTCATATATCCAACCAGGACACAGCATACTACCACCAGCAAAAAAATGCCCAGAATGCCATGCCACCCCAATCTCTTAAGAAGCCCACTGTCCCCTGTATCAGGTCCATCCATTGTTGTACTGAGGCAATCTCCACGCGGGTAGATTTGATCGCGACAATGGACGCTCGAAGTTCTGTCATAGTTTGTTCAAATTTATGGCTCCAATTTCCCAGAAGCATTCTGCCTATCTGTCGGGATAGATTGCCTGCACGGGAAAAATTCTGATACTGCACAGAGGTTATGCATAATCCAGACAATTTTTGAATACATGGTACCATGGCCATCTGTCCCAAGATGTCGACCTGTTCTTGTAATAGGTCCACTCTTTGGTTTACCATCATTATGCCTGATTTAAGCTGCCCATTTCTTTCACTCCTCCCTTAAAAAGAATCTTACAGAGAGCCTCTTTGACTTTCATAGCAGTAACCTTAGACCCCATGATAAGTCTTGCTTCGTCGCAATCCATGAGCTTTCTACTTCGTCGCTAAATCCTGCGAACCTACACAGCTCTGTGCCTGCGAACTTACCCCACGGCTTGCTTCGTCGCAATCTGCAAACTTTCTACTTTCTACTAAATCCTGCGAACCTACACAGCACTGTCCCTTCGTTGCTTACCTGTGAACTTACCCCATGGCATTCCCCGTATGTTCCCCGGCGTTCCCCATACGAGCCACCACTTGTCCCGTCCCTACGGCGTTCCCGGGTTTCAGCTCCACTATGTCGCGACCCTAAGGCGCTGACCAGCAGAGCCTAGGGAAGAAACACACGAATGCCGACTTGCTGATGATGCTTCCTCTTTAATGCTTCCCCTCTTTAATGCTTCCAGCAGGCAAATATATATCAGTCTCATAACCCCTCCCTCATCACTCCACCAACCCCAAGCTTCCCACAGCTAGGGCATGCACATTTCTAACCCTCTCATAGGCGGGCTGGTGGTAGCTCGAGGCGCTGCATCACTGATCATCCGTAGGGCACCTGATAGGGCTCACTGCGCAGGCTCAGGGCACCGCCAGCCTCGTGAGCCTCGTGACTTGGCAACATGCCTAGGTGCCATCTTGAGCCACCGCCCCATCCTGGTCTAGCCGAGTGGGCCCCGACAAGAACACTCTGGTTCTGCTGCTATCAAAGGCATATTTATGTGATAAAGTTTTTAACAATTTATTTGTTTCTAGTTTAATGCACATGTCTAACTAAACCAACAAATTTATAAAGTTGCTTTTATGGTATACTGGTTAAAACTGCAGTCCCTGAAACCAGCATCTTTTTTTTAATTTTTAAATTTTTATTGATGCGTGGTAGTTATACATTGTAGTGAGCATTCAAAGTGATACGTTCATCTATGTACACAGCATCTCAGTGCATTTTTCTTCAGCCCCATCTCCCTGCCCGCTCCTCCCTCCCTGTACATACATTCATATACAAATACTTTTTGGTCTTTTTCCTTTCTCAAGCCTCATTTTCTCCCTCTCCTTTCTTCCTCTGCCCCTAATCCAATTCCACAATTCTACTGGTCTCTCTCTTTTAAATTTTATGAAATCTCTTTCCTTTCCTATTTTTTCTCTAGCTTTCACATATGAGAGAGAGCGTACAGCCCTTGATTTTTGCAGACTAGCTGATCTCACTTAGCATAATTTTCTCTAGTTCCATCCATTTTCCTGCAAATGACATAGTTTTGTTTTATGGCTGAGCAAGGTCTATTCTGCATATATACCACATTTTCTTTATCTTCCATCTGTTGATGAACTCCTAATTTGGCTCCATAATTTGGCTATTGGAAGTTGCACTGTTATAAATATGGGTATACATGTTGTCACTAAAGTATTCTAACTTTAATTCTTTTGGAAGCACACAGGAGTAGTATGGCTGGGTGATATGATGGTTCCATTCCTTATCTTTTGAGAAGCATCTATACAGATCTCCATAGCGGTTGTTCTAATTTATAATTTTGCCAACAATGTATAAGTGTTTTGTTTTTCCTACATCTTCACCAGGCTTTATTATTGTTTGTATCCTTGATAATTGCCATTCTCACAGAAGTTAGATGGAATCTCAGCATAGGTTTGATTTGTATTTCTCTAATTGCTAATGATGTTGAGCACATTTTTATATATTTGTTGAACTCTTGTATTTCTCCTTTTTAGAAGTGCCTATTCTGAATATTTTTTGTTTGAGTTATTTGGTCTTTGGTAATAAGATTTTTTTAAATTCCTTTATAGAGTCTATATTTTAGTTCTTTACGAAAAAGGATCTGGTAAAGATCTTCTCTCATTCTATAGTCACTTTTTTTTTTTACTTTTTTATGTCTATCTCAGAACTAGAAAAGCAGTCCAGAAATTCATATGAAAGAACGGCTAAAGCAATTCTGAGCAATGAGAACCATGCTGGAGGCATCACAATATTTAATTTCGAATTATATTACAGAAATATAGTAACAAAAACAGTATAGTTTGGGGGAAAAAGATTCATATACCATTGGAATAGAAGCCACAGAGACAAATTTACACAATTAAACTAGCTGATATTTGACAAAGGTGCCAAATATATACATTTGAGAAAAACAGCCTTTCAAAAAGATGGTTTTGGAAAACTGGATATCTGTACGTAAAAGAATGAAACTAGATCCCTGCACACAAGTCAACTCAAATGGATCAAAGATTTAAAAATTAGACCAGAACCTTTGCAATTACTAGAAGAAAACAGGGAGCCAGCTCTCCATCATGTAAGCCCTGACTTCCCTGATAAGACCCTAAAGCTTAGGAAATAAAACCAAGAAACAATACATGAGATAACATCAAATTTAAAAAAAATGAAGTTAAATCAAATTTTAAAAAAATTGAAAACATCTTTCTCTCTTGAATTTGAATTCTCACTGCACTACCAGCTATGTAAGCTTGGCACACTGTCAACTTTATCTATAAAATAAGGTTACTATCACTGACTGTCTAATAGAATTGTGATAATGACATGACTTAACACATAAAAGAGGTTAGAATACAGCCTGGGATATTTTAAGTGCTTCATGTTTGATAGTTATTATCTTCAATGCTGAGTATTTTTAATAGCTTTAATGGAATTATTTTAGCATTTATCCCTAAACATTAAAACAAAAGAAAGTTTTCTTTAAACATGGGATCTATCAGCATTATCTTGTAAGGTTGATAATTATAACAATCATTTAATTTTATTATTTTTATCATTATTAATAAAAGGTTCAGAGCTGGGTCTGAACCTACAGGCCTATAGTCCCAGTACTTGGGAGATGGAGACAGGAGGATTGTGGGTGTGAAGACAGTCTCAACAAGTAGTGATGATCTCATCAACTTAGTGAGAACTTGTTCCAAAATAAAAATAAAATAGAGTTGGGGGTGTAGTTCGAAGGTAAAATGCTCCTAGGTTCAATTTCCAGTACCAAAACAAAATAAAAATATATAAATAAAATTCATATGAAATTACTTGTAATTTAACATGCAGTAAATACATAGAGAGCTAATGCTTTTTAAATTATACAATATAAATAAATGCCTAAATATATAGTAAAAAAACTATAGTAATTTTGAATATGTATATATGACTAAAATATCAATGTAATGATTTATTTAGAATTACTTTGTTCTGTACAGCAATACACAGACACTACTGTGTACTTTGAGAAGATTTTTTTATTTTTATATATTAGCTACTAATAAAAATATAAAAATGATTTTGTTACCCTAAATTCTAACTTATATTTTGCTGCTTAGAATCACTGAATGAAGAATTATACACATTGTCAGAATTTCACATTCACTTAAAAATATATTATTCAATATGGAGTCTTTAAATGTAAGAGATTTTTAAGAGAACCATCACAACTTAGTATAGATTTTGAGTAATCTCCCCTTAAAAATTTTACTTGCAACAATTAAATGCTTAAATTTGCTACAATCACATACTTAAATACTTTTTTGTTAGAAGATATACCTAATATCTTATGTTACTTTGTGTTATTGATTTATTCTCTCACCTTTAGTAATCATTTATTCACCTTAGGATAGTCAATGTCCAAAGTATAACTAGATTATTTAAAGTAAAGTTCATAACGTAAGATTCATAGCTATTACTACTGAAACAAATATAAATTCTAAGGGCTAAATGATTCTAGCATCCAGGGAAACTTTCTTTGGTGTGTACTTCATGGCACCACATACTTAGAGGTAATATATAATTAAATGATTAATTAGTTTGACCTAACTTTCACAAGACTTTTTCTATTCAAAAAACCTATGCTGCCATAAATCACATTAGAGTGTAATTCATTTCATATCTCTTGTTTCTTAACATTCTTTTAAGATGAAGAATTATGAAAGACACAGTCCAATTTGATTTATAATCATGATGAAAAATATGATTTTCAAAATTCTCCAATAAGTATACCTTAGAAACAATGAAACTTCCTTGCTGTTTTTACTCAAGAAAACTGTTTCCTCTCTAGAAAACTGCCACCTCTTGCTGCAATTTGATTTTGTTTGCCCCACCCCCAAATTTCTACAGTAATTTAGTTGCTAAATCATATGTTAATACTATTAAGAGGGTAAGAGCTTAATCCTTATATATTGTTTAGAGATAGGGACACTGAATAGTGTTTAGGATTATGTTCTTTAGGGTGGAGCTTTGGTGATTGGATTTCAGTAGCTCTACATGGAAGATAGACTACATACATTTAGAGACTTGAGCTCTCCATCTCTTGCCATGTGATGCTCTGTGCCACCTTGGGAGTCTGTCAACAAGAACATCATCATCACATAAAACACCTAAATTGGTCCTTAGAAATGTGAATCAAAGTAATTTCTTTTCTTTACAAAGTACCTTGCCTCAATATTTCATTATATGATGAAAAACAGACCAACACAACTTCTTCCTTATACCACAAGAAAAAGTACTATCAAACTTATATATGTGTGTGTACACATATACATACCTGTAAACACATACATATGCAAATATACGTACATGTACATGTAGCCTACATATGTTTGGTAGACTATACATGCATATGTACATGGATGTGTATATGTATATAGATTCCAACTCTGAACATTTTCTGTTATCTCTACAACTAATACTCTAGTCCAGGAGGCCATCACCTTTCTACTAGACCTCTATGATAGGCTTCTAACTCAGCTTTTCTTCCTCTGTTATTTCATTTTTTTCATTTCATTCTAAAAACAGAAGCCAGATTCAAAAAAGCATAAGACCATATTTCTCCTTTACTTAAAACTTCCCAATGGTTTTCCATTAAAATTGCACCACCCAATTGCCTTACCATGTCCAGCAGTTTTTCCTTTATCTTTGACCTCAATTGCCAATCTTCCACTTCTCCTTCCTACCAATGATCACCTCCAATTTCATCATCCTCAGTCTCCAACTACATTTGCATTCTTTTTGACCCTTGAAGATACTCATACATTTCTTTTCACTTTCTCTGGAACTCTTGGCTTCTGATTAGTTCCTCCATGTACCTAATTAAATGCCACCTCCATAGGTAAGTCTTTCCTAAGCTTTCTAAAATAGACCTCTCATTCTTCCAAGACAGTTACTATTCTTTCATCCAGGGAAGTTTGCTTCACAACATTTACCATTATGATACTATATTAGTTACATATTCGTGTTTGTGTTCTGTCCTCTTTATTAATATATCTGTAGTATATTCAAACATGTCTGGCCCATAGTTGGTATATAATAAATGCTTTATTATATTAGTTCGTATATAATAAACACTTGCTTTCAGCAACTAAGTGAAACTCTTAGAAACCTACTGAGATTTTGTTTCAAAATAAAAATAAAGCCTGTTGGTGGTGCATGTTTATAATCTCACTACTTGAGAGGCTGAGAAAGGAGGATCATAGGTTCGCGGCCAGCCTCAGCTACTTAAACTCTCTACAACTTAGTGAGACTGTGTTTCAAAATAAAGAATAAAAATAGTTCTGGAAGTATAGCTTGGAGTTAGAATGTCAATAGGTTCCATCCTCAGTACCAAAAATATAAAAATATATAAAAAATAAAAAGGGCAGGGGGCATTGGAGATGGCATGCTCTAGGGTTCAATTCTAAGTCCCCATAGACAAACACTTGCTAAATGAAAACATGACTGTTTTCAATATTGGACTAGTTTTCACTCTGTGACTCCAATATCATTCAAACACCATCACTATTCCTACATACATTTTTACATGGTCCTGTTCTGATCTTAATGCCCCAGAGGGGGAAAAAAAGTCTTATTTTATATCCTCTCTGTTTATTATCTTAACTCTAGGCATTCTAACTGTGCATGTATTGCAGTTAAATTCTAAAGACATAAAAAAAAATAGCTTTGGTTGTCTTTTATTGACAAATTGCTCTTTCCAGAACCTACTAGGACAAAATAAGAAAAGATACACGTCCCACAGTTCTTATTATTTTTATTGGATTTAACTCTGATTCCTATATAGTCACAATCTCAAAGTACATCTCTCAGTCAGGCTAAAGTCTAGAAAGGGTATTAATGTTAAACCATCTTATTGAGTTCACACAGGTGATGACAGAAATGTAATGTGCTTTGTTTTTCTTTCAGATCTCCAACTAAAGACATGGATTCTGAAGAGAAGGAAATTGTGGTTTGGGTTTGCCAAGAGGAGAAGATCGTCTGTGGGTTAACCAAACGCACCACGGCTGCCGATGTCATCCAGGCCTTGCTGGAGGAACACGAGGCTACGTTTGGAGAGAAACGCTTTCTGTTGGGGAAGCCCAGTGACTACTGCATCATCGAGAAGTGGAGGGGCTCAGAGCGGGCCCTGCCCCCGCTCACCAGGATGCTGAAGCTCTGGAAAGCCTGGGGGGATGAGCAGTCCAACATGCAGTTCGTGCTGGTCAAAGCAGATGCTTTTCTCCCAGTTCCCTTGTGGCGGACCGCCGAAGCCAAATTGGTGCAAAACACGGAGAAACCGTGGGAGCTCAGCCCAGCAAATTACATGAAGACATTACCACCGGATAAACAAAAAAGAATAGTCAGAAAAACATTCCGGAAATTGGCTAAAATTAAGCAGGACAGCGTTTCTCACAATCGAGAGAATATGGAGACGTTAATCCATCTGATTATCTCCCAGGACCACACCATTCACCAGCAAGTCCAGAGAATGAAAGAGCTGGATTTGGAAATTGAAAAGTGTGAGGCGAAATTCCACCTGGATCGGGTAGAAAATGACGGGGAAAATTACGTTCAGGACGCCTACTTAATGCCCAGTGTCAGTGACGCTGAGCCCAAGCGAGGCCCTCAGGATGAGGAAAACCAGATCCTGGAGGAGCTGAGCGAAAGCGACGGCGTCGTCCACCTGGAGGAGAGACTGAAATACTACAGGATACTCATCGACAAGCTCTCTGCAGAGATCGAAAAAGAAGTAAGAAGTGTGTGCACGGACCTGAGTGAAGAAGATGCAGAAGCGGCGGCCGCGAGTGAACTGGAAGGCTCTAATTTGGAAAGCGTTAAGTGCGATTTGGAGCAAAGCATGAAAGCTGGGTTGAAGATCCACTCTCACTTGAGCGGCATCCAGAAGGAGATTAAGTACAGTGACTCACTGCTCCAGATGAAAGCAAAGGAGTACGAACTGCTGGCCAAGGAGCTGCACACGCTCCACGGCAGCAGCAAAGATGGGTGCCAGTCAAAGGAAAACCCAGGGACGGAAAGTGAGGCGCCCAGCGGCGGTGGGGCGGTGCCTCCCTTCGCCCCCAGGGCCTTCCAGGTCTACACTAACACTAACGACACGGACTCGGACACCGGCATCAGCTCCAACCACAGCCAGGACTCAGAAATAGCCGTCGGCGATGTGGTGTTGCTATCCACATAACCCCAGGGCTTCCCCCTGATCTGCCTTAATGTTGTTTATGCTCGTGTAGTTTCATGGAAATTTTTCTTTAAATACAGCTTTCAGGAAAAAAAATATTATATATATATATATATATATATATATATATATATATATATATATGTGTGTGTGTGTGTGTGTGTGTGTGTGTGTCCTATTATTCAGTTGTTATGAATAAAAAATAGTGTTATCTGTTGTTTTTAGGAAGACATTTCCAATGTGACTTTCACTATTACAGGTTCAAGCACTGTGCTGTGTATGTATCAGAAATGCGTTCGAATTAGCTCATAGGTTCATCACACAGGAATTGTTGAATGGGGATTGTTTGAGCATTTTCCATGGCTTCTATGGGAAGTGTTATATATTGACTGTAGAACAAAGCTCAATATTACACAGAATATTAAAACGGCACACATGAAGAAGTGAAATTAAAATGCGCAGTAATATTTAAACAGAATGTTACATTAGAATATTTAAATTTATGAGGCATAGGATAGCTATTATGTTGTAACTACATTTATTCAAATCTTGGTTCTTTTTAATACTTGTACAACGTATCAAGTCTGTCAGTTCCTCAGTCCTTCTTCCTATTTAAGCGGGAGGCTGTTGGGACTTATGTGAGTCCTGTTAGTGTGGCAGGGTGGGTACTGATAAGGCAAGACCAAGGGCTGCATACAAATAGTGTTCTTCCAATGAAGCCTGAAATTATTAAGAGCTATGCACAGGCTTTTGGTATCTGTTAATCAAGATCTCTGAGCCAAATCAAAGTTGTGTGCAGACTCATTCTTTGAATGAGATACAGTGTCAGAGAGGAAATCAAGGTGTCAATGATCCTGTTTATACCCCATTTACATAAATTCAAGTACTGAACTAAGTTGAAGTGCTAAACTAAGTTAATGTGATTAAATTCAGCATTCTATATACATAATTATTAGCATTTTTGTCTCTGAACAAAGAGAGGGGTACATACATGAAGAAAAGATTTGTTTTGGTGAAATATCCAGTTGTCTTCTTAGTACTTTATTTGTGGTGCTTTAAAAAGCTTAGTACTTTAAAAAAAAAAAGTGCTAGCACCATCCTATACACAATAGTAAAAATCCAAGACATTGAATGAATTTTATTGGTTCTTTCTTGACTGACACTTATAGTGCTATACATTTTTGGTTGCTTAGTTTTTAATGAGAAATTTCTTTTCCCTCCTGCCTTTCCTCTCTTGTTCCTTCTGATCTGCCCTTTCTCCTCTTTTCCTGTCTCATTCATCTCTTCTTAGCTCCATCTCTTTCTTCCTTTCTGCCTGCCAGGGAACATGTGATGGGATGATGTTGAAAGTAAGTGTATCATTTTATTGTGCTGTTAACTGAGTCTTGCTGCATTTTAGTTTTTCATCAGCAGAAAATTGTCCTATATGTTAGGGTATATAAGTAAAAATGTCATTTCATATAGTTTTAATATGTGGATATCTGTTAAGAGTCTCAGTAATTCTTTTCTCTTCCCTTTTATTCACACTGTGGTGCAGTTTTTGTTTGTTTGTTTGTTTGTTTGCATTGTGGTACTGGAGATTAAACCCAGGGGCATTGTGCCTCTGAGCTACATCTCCCATTTCATTTTATTCTATTTTTAATTTGAAATAGGGTCTCACTAAGTTGCAGAGGGCCTTACTAAATTACTGAGGCTGTGTCTACCTGTCTCAGCTTCCCAAGTACTAGGATTATGGGCATGCACCACCATGCTTAGCTTATGGTGGAGACATGAACACAGTATTTTTTTTTTTTTTGGTCTTCACTTTTAAATGTGAACGTAGTTAATTTTCTAACAGCTATCATACTAAGATTTTTAAAATCTGATATTTCTTAAATTTTCTTAATTCATTCTTTCTTTTCTATGTCCCTGTTTTTTCTACTTTTATTAGTGAAAATATTTAGAATTTCCATAGTGTTGTACTTTTGGGAAGCATCTATTTTTTCTTTTATCAAGATTTTTATAGGCCATATTTGAAGTTTGCTGATAAGTAAAAGAGCAATTAGAAATGCTAAAAATAGTAAGTAATAATGCTAATCTGGGAAATATACACACATATATATATTTATATTTGAAGCAGAAACTCAGTAATCATCTATGAAAGGAAAGTTAACCTGCCTAATATTCCATAAAATCATTAAACAAAATTGTGAGCTATTGGCATATTCATTGTTCCATACTAGAGATTAAATTCAGGTCATGATAAATAATAAACCAATTGTTAAATTGTTTTCCTAAAATGAAGCTAATCTCTATGGATTACTTTTATGTTTGTTAAGAAAATAAAGGAACATTGTTTAGCCTCCTATCTAATGTGATTAATTTCCTCATTCCAAAGAGGTCTTAAAAGAAATAGGAGAGGAAATATTATTTCTATTAAGAAACTTTGAACTATTTTCTGTTTTAATACTGGTAAATACAATGATTCATTCTAAAAGTCATTTCTTCCATATTTTAGAGTAAATAATGTTTAAAATTACTGTTTAAAAATAGAATTTATTATTCAGGTTTTGCCTCTCATGGAGCCAGCAGCCTTGGGTTCTAATTTGATAATGCTTGCTTGCAATTCAACAATGCACCTTTGTCTCAAGATGACAGGCAGGATCATTTTGTGAACCTAGACTTTATTGGCATTTCCAGAAGTTACACATACCTGCATGCTGTGGCGTCATTGTACTTGGGTGATTATATTTTAAAATAAATCGATGGCAGATACTTAAAAAAGTAGAATCATTAATTTTTAAATTCACTTTAGGCTTTCTATTTGATCTTTAGTTATACCTATAAGTATGTTTGATCATGACAATATAAAATAATTAGTCACCATGGTTAACCTTTAATTTAGAATGATAAATTAACATATCGATACAAATAAAAATACTAATGCCTAATGCCCTCATGCTTGGATACTGAGCTTTTTATTATTTAGTGAAAATTAGAGTTATGAATATAAGATTTGGTAGAAAGTTTAATGCTTTCATTATTTATAGAAACTGTGAGATATTTGCAAGTTCTTCAGTACCTGACAGGTTAACTATAAAATGGTTATATGCAGCTAGAAGAAGCAAACCAAAACCAAAACCAACTACTCTTCATTCCTAGAAGCAGGCCTTGCTTTTCTTCTTTTCTTTTTCTTTCTACAATTGGGATACTTTTTTTCACCCTCCATATTCTATACACTGAAATGTTCACCATTTCTGTAGGCTTAAATGTCCTCTTTTCTATGCAACAATTTGTTCCATTAAAATAGTTGTACTCTCTTATCTCTGAACCTACACATTTTTAGATGTACTTTTCATTTTCTGTAGCTCCTCTGTTCTATCCTGGGTTATATTTATTAATTGTACTTATCAAACTCCCCTTCCCAGTGGAGTCTTATTACGCTTTACTGTCTGGCTAACTTCACTCTCTTTTATCAACTTCTTTGCCTCCTCACGCAGCTTTCTCACTCAACTTTAGAGTTGTAGGATTTTTGTGTGTACTTTTACATGGTGAATGATGTTTGTGCATTTTGTACATGAATATGCATTTTAGCAGACTTACCACATTAACAAGAATTCTGCCTAAAAATTTGGGGAGGTAGGATATGATTTACCAATGTGGCATTATTTCTTAAGTTGAAAACAAAAATTGCACATTATTATGGGGTACCGTGTGGTGCTTCAGTACACGTATAAATTGTGTAATCTTTAATTCCGGGGAAGGATATAATTTTAATTTTATGTTTAATTCACAGAATTACTGGTGCAAAACAACTCCAATGTTACCTTGTCAAGTCAATTTAATGGCCAAGTTATAGAGTTTTTCTTGGCATTGTGTACTTATAAGGAAGATATATTTTATAGAGCTGGGTTTGAAGCAATAAACACACAAAAGAACTTTGAAATATCAAATAAAATATTTTATTTTTCTTCTTAATTATAAAACAATATGACCCCTAATTAGTGTGTAGAAGCTATTCTAATCCATTAAATTTTTATTTTTATATTTATTTAAACATCTATTGTACATGACAAAATATATTTCTTTGGCTGCATTTTATAATTTTTCAAAATAGTTACCATGTTCTATTTAAAACATATTTTTCTAATGACAAAATAGCACCTTTTCAATCCTAATATAGAGTTTTAAAAATATTAGTCTATTTCTTTTCATGCTGCCTGATTTGTTTAATAAGCCTTATATGACAAATATAAAATATATATATATCAGTTTTTTCAATTTGTAATTTGTAACTGATCCAGAATAATAAAAGAAATAATTGTACCCTTTCATGTGATACTGTCTTTCTGAGTGTCTTTACTTGGCTATATATATTAAAAATAAATTTTAGGGGCACCGGGCGTGGTGGCGCACGCTTGTAATCCCCGCGCTTGGGAGGCGGAGACAGGAGGATAGCGCTGGTTCAAAGCCAGCTGCACTGGCTTAAGAGACCCTGTTTCCAAATAAAAAGTATACAATAGGTCTGAGAGTGTAGCCCGGAGGTAGAAGGGCTTCCAGGAACCTCAGTACCACCAAAAAATAAATAAATAAAAAAAAATAAATTTTATATAAGTGTGATCTATATAATTGCTAAACACAATTTACTTGAAGATCAGTTATTATTTCATGACAACATAAGTATATAGCAAATAAGATATTAAAAAAACCTTTTTATGTAGTTCCCTACATAATTATTTAAGTTGTCATTGAAAAAATGTCCTTGCTTTTATGCTGATGCTATGTTATGGCTTCTTTCTTAAAATGAAACCACTTTAAAGTGAAAATATTCAAGAAACTGTAAATCTTTAGTAGTATTGTCACTACTTTTACTTAAAATAAACCTTTAATTTTCACTGATTTTAATAATTAAATCACTTGAAACATAGGAAATTTGCTAACTCATTCTAGGAATTATCATAAAAATGATAATAGACTGTATGCAATACTAGTAAAACACTTAGGAACAAGTTAAAACTATTTCCTTAACCTACATATCTCAAAAGTAAATAAAATGACCAACAGGCATTCTGCTAATCTGTATATCCAAAATGATTGGATTTAAATTGTTGTTGTCGGTGATGTGGTGATGGTGTTTGCAGTACTGGGGATTAAGCCCAGGGACTCTACCTCTGAGCTACCCTCCCACCCCTATTTTTGCGGGTCTGGGGATGGAACCCAGGGCACTCCACCTCAGGGCTACACCCTCTGTCCTATTTTTTATTATTTATTTTGAAACCGGGTCTCACTGAGTTGCAAACATCCTCACTAAGTAGCTGAGGCTGTCCATGAACCGTGATCCTCTGGTCTCAGACTCCGGAATGCTGGGATTACAAGCATGTGCCACCACGCCTGGCCCTATTTTTATTTATTTATTTTTAAAATTTTAAACAGGATCTCACTAGGTTGATGAGAGTCTCACAACTTGATAAGACTGTCCTTAAACCTGCTATCCTCCTGGCTGAGCTCCCCCACCCCAAGTACTAGGATTATATGCATATGCTACCACACCTGTCTTAGAATAATAATTTTTAATTCTATAATTAGTGGGCATATGAGAAAGTAAAAATTTCAATGATTATCATGATAATTCAAATAATAGCAATTCAAATACTATTATTATATTTATTGTTTATTTATTTATTTTTGCAGAACTGTGAATTGGGCCCAGAGGCATTCTACCTTGGAGGTATATCTCCAAAACTAGTTTTTATTCTTTATTTTGAAACAGGATCTCACTAAATTTAGGAGGGGCTCACTACGTAGCTGAGACTGGTCCCAAACCTGCAATCCTCCAATCTCAGCCTCCCAAGCACTGAGATTACAAACCTACACCACCATACCCGACTTCAAATAGTATATGCTTATGGAGACATATCATACCTTTTTACAGGAGGCTACTATACCTCTCATTAAATTATATGTGTGTATGTCTGTGTGTCTGTATAGATTTGAATATTTACTTTTAGATAAAATAGATGCATGGTATGATTCAAAATATTTCAGAAATGTACATCCTGGAAAATAAACCTCTCCTCTGGTATAGCTACCCGAAATCCTCCTTCAGACATATTAAGTGTTAACTATCGTTTATGAATTATTCTAGAAAATTATACATATACAAAGGTATGTATGTATTTATATGTACACATTTTTCTACAAAGGGTTGCTTAATAAATAGTTTGATACTTACTCTGAGGTATGGCTATTCTGGAGATGGTCCTATATTGTTTACAAAGTGATTGCTTATCTTGATGGCAACAGTTCTCTGCATTTCTATTGTATCAGTTACATAATTTATCTAGTTAGCCATCTCTGGATGGGCATTCAGGTGGTTTTCAATTATTTACTATTCTATTATGAATAATTTTATCAATAAATTTTATATGCTAGATTTATAGACATAAAAATATTGGCTCAAATCATGACAAATGCATTTTAAATTTTATGAAACATTCACAATTTTTATCAAAATGTATTCTTATGACATAAGATGGAAATGTATTCTTCACATTCACAGCATGGTGTGCTCTTTGTTTTGTTGTGTATTTTAATATAAAACAAATTTAAGTTACATAGTTAAATTTATGGATTAATAATTCAGGATGCATTTTTCTCATTCTTAAAAAAGCTTTCAGACTGCATTATAATTTTTAAAAATTAATTTCTCCCATGCTTTTTATTATTAGTTTTCATTGTAATAAAATCTTTACAGTGTTTAAAAATGAGATAAAGGGAGATGACTGCTTGGTTTAGATAATTAAAAGTTATTTCACATCCTTTACTAAATAACTTTGACCCACTATTTTAAAATGCCCTTCTTTTTTGTGAACCTAATTTTGGCATGTTGTTTGTGTCTATTGCTAGAATTTCTGTATTGTTCTCTTGACCTGGCTGAGCTGTGTATTCATATCCTATCACTACACTTGTCTTCATTACTGTGACTTTATAATACATCTAATATTTGCTATATTGTTACTTATCTATCTTACTCTATGTTTTCAATTTTTTTCTATTTATTTTATTTTCTGCATTTTGCAATATTTACAATCATCTTGCACTGACACAAAACTATTAGGTTGATATTCTAAATGAAGACCATACTAAATTTATAGATACATTTAGAGAGTTTTGCCCCTTGACACTGAGGTTTACTATCTGAGCCACTATATCTTTCTTTTGGTCTATGTCTTCTGCTGTGCTTCTTTGTGGCATTTAAAGCTTTTATTTATGTAGTTCTTGCACAAAATATTAAATGTATTCTTTCATTTCTTATCTTTTTGTTTCAATCGTAAATAAAATGTTTCCTCCCATTGGATTATTCAACTGGTAATTGTCTTCATTCTTCTTAAATTTGGAATCCTCTACAAGATGCTTATCTTAAACCCATACATTAGAACTACATTTTGTTCATAAAATTGATCAACTTGACTGATTGCAATGGAGTACTCTTTTACTCACACGCATATAGACTTTCTTGCTTATATTATTTGCATACCAGAAAAGTAAAATAGAAAAGGTTTAAAAAAACTTGTGATTCTTGTCTCTGAAAAAAAATCTCTGACTAAAATATAAACTTCAATGAAAATCTGAATTCAAAGCAGTCTAATAATTTTACTTATTTTTATAGGATAGTCTATAAAGTATAACTGGTAATATTCACATGGCCATGTTCATAAGATAGATGAAAGTAGAATGTATATTAATATTGAATGTTTTTTAAGTTATAACTTTAAAAGACTACAAAATGAATGTTTATACAAAAACATTTAACCTATAATGATTTTTAATAGTGGCTTGCAACTATTACATTTTTTATTTTTTTATTGGTACATTGTATTCATACATCATAATGGGGTAAAAAACTTGTGTAGACATACATGTACATCATCCAGTTAGTCTCTACCCAGTCACCACTCCATTCCCTCCCCAACTTGGCTTAGTGGTTGACTTTGATATGTTTAAGTACATTGTGTACTTTAGAAAGTATCCTTCTCCCTCCCCCCTCTCATACCCTCAATTAGGTTGGCTTTTTTGCTCCTCTATAGGATTTCCTTTTTCATCTAGAGTTCCTCCTATGACCCATTTCTCCTTAGTTTTCACATATTAGAGAAAGGATCCAATTTCTTATATTTTGTGACTGACTAATCTCACTCAGCATAATGCCACACTTTCTAACTAATTGTAGAACAGTTAGTGTTCTTAGATTTCTCCTAGTAAATGTCAACAGCAATTACTCACATATTTGGGTAAACAAAAATGCCTCTTCCTAACCCCACATCCCATATAACACTTCCATTTTGTTGGGTTTTTTTTTTTTTTTTTTTTTTTTTTTGGTGGTACTGGAGGGTAGAACCCAAGGGCTTTTCTACTTCAGGGCTAAACTCCTAGACCTATTTTATATTTTATTTGGGAACAGGGTCTCACTAAGTAGCTGAGGCTGGTTTCGAACCTGTGCGATCCTCCTGTCTCAGCCTGCCAGGGCTGGGATTCTAAGTGTGTGCCACCATACCCGCTCTAGCACTTGTATTTTTAAACTAAAATTAAAAGAAATAAATGGCATGAATCTATTACATTAAGTACAAATGCATAGACATTCTACTTAAAGTGGGAGTCAGTATGGTGGTGCATATCTGTAAGCCGGTATTTGAGAGGCTGAGACAGGAAAATCACAAGTTCGTGGGCAGCCTCAGCAATGTGTGAGGCTTTCCACAACTTAGTGAGACCCTGTTTCAAAATGAAGAATAAAAATTAGGGCTGAGGCTGTAGCTCAGATGTAGAATATCCTTGGGTTCCATTCCCAGAACTGTAAAACAAAACAAAAACATAAAGAAAGATCATGTAGTTCAAACCCAGTAATTAGCCGGGCGTGGTGGCGCTCTCTTGTAATCCCAGCAATTGGGAGGCAGAGACCAGAGGATAGTGGTTCGCAGACAGCCTCAGCTACTTAGGCCCTCTGCAACTCAGTGAGACCTGGTTTCAAAATAAAGAATAAAAAATAGGGCAGGGGCTGTAGCTCGGAGGCAAAATGCCCCTGGGTTCCATCCCCAGACCAGCAAACAAACAAACAAACAAACAAACAAAAAACAATAAAAAAACAATCCAGTAATTACTTAATGGTTTCAAACACACACAAGGAAATGGGGTACAGTTTAGGTTTTCTTTGAATAATGGTTGATATCACCGCATTTGCCAAAAATTCAGCCAGCCCTTTGAATTGATTCATTTTATCGAGTACATTCAGATAATACTTGATTTCAAGTAAAATAAAATGTTGGTGTTAGGCTTTCATTAAGTATTGGTGTTCAGAAAGCATTAATTAAATTATAAATTATTAAAAAATTTACCTCAGTACAGATATTCTGGAACTTCTATTAAGAAATGAAAAGATCAGGCCGGCCGTGGTGGCACACACTTGTAATCCCTGCTCTTAGGAGGCAGAGACAGGAGGACCGTGAAGGTTCGAAGCCAGCCGCGCTGGCTTAAGACACCCTGTTTCCAAATAAAAATATAAAATAGGTCTGGGAGTGTAGCCCGGAGGTAGAAGGGTTTCCAGGAACCCAGTACCACAAAATAAAAAAAAAAGAAGAAAAGAAAAGAAAGAAGAAATGAAAAGATCAAAAAGTTTCAGTATATATATGTATATATATATTATATTTGTGAATATTATATATACTGGATATTATATATACAAATGGAAACATATATTTATTTGCAAAAATATTTTATATAAAAACAATGATTTGGAATATAACATTTATTTTCACAAGTACTTCAAATTGTAGAATCTTTCTAAATTTATTTTATTTTATTAATTTTATTATTATTTTTTGTAATCATACATCACTTTAGAATACAAGACTTGAGAGGATATACAAGCACACATCATTCAATAAGCCCTCATCCAATCCCCATCCCATCCCCTCCCCCTCCCTCGATCCCATGCTTAATTTGTGATTATCTTTGATATACTTGTTTACACACCTCATGAGTTTTAAAGAGAGTCCATCCTCCCCCATCCCCTCCCCTCTGATTGGTCACTTTAATTGCTTCTCAATAGGGCCCTTTCTACCACTAGACCTCCTTCTGTACCCCCTTTCCTCCTAGTTCTTGCTAATTAGGGGAAACATCTGGATTTTATTTTCTGTGCTATTTCTCTGTGCATGCTGCATTGCAAGTTCCGATCCCACTCTTGACAGCCTCAGTAGTGGCCTGGCCACCCGGGGGACTCTGATCCTGATCTCGCTGGCTCCAGCACTGGCCTTGCATCATGGGAGGCCCCGATCCTGGCCTTGCTGGCCCTACACTGAACTAACCCCTCGGCTAGCTCCGCTCCTGCCCTCAGAGGCCCCAGCACCGGCCTAGCCTCACAACAGGCTCCAATCTTGGCCGCGCTGACCCTGGCACCGGCCTAACTCCTCAGCAGGCTCCTAACCTGGTCTCGCAAGTCCCAGCTCCGTCCTTGCCTCATAGCAGTTTTCGATCCCAGCCTCACTGGCTGCGCCACCAGCCTTACCCCTCGGCAATGTCCAATCCCAGCCTCGGAGGTCCCATCACTGGTCTTGCCTCATGGCAGGCTCTGATCCTGACCTTGCTGTCCCTGGCACTGGCCTTACCCCTTGGCTGGTGCCAGTCCCTGCCTCGGAGGCCACAGTAGCGGCCTTGCCTCACGGCAGGCTCCAATCCCGGCCTCGCTGGCCCCCGCACTGACCTCACCCCTCGGTAGACTCTGATCCCGGCCTTGGAGGCCCCAGCACTGGCCTTGATTCATAGCAGGCTCCGATCCTGGCCTCGATGGCCCTGGCACCGGCCTAACCCCTTGACAGGATTCGATCCCAGCTTCGAGGCCTCAGCACTGGCCTTGCCTCACGGCAGGCTCTGATCCCAGCCTTGCTGGCTCTGGCACTGCCTAACGCATCAGCTGGCTCCGATCCCGGCCTTGAGGCCCCAGCATCAGCCTTACCTCATGGCTGGCTCTGATCCCAGTCTTGCTTACCCTGGCCCCGGCCTAACCTCTCGGCAGGCTCCGATTCCGGCCTCGGAGGCCCCAGCACCAGCCTTGCCTAATGGCAGGCTCCAGTCCCGGCCTTGTTGGCCCCGGCACTGGCCTAACCCCTTGGCAGGCTCCAATCCCAGCCTCGGAGGCCCCAGTACTTACCTTGTCTCATGGCACGCTCTGATCATGGCCTCGCTGGCCCTGGCACCAGCCTAAATCCTCAGCAGGCTCCAATCCCGGCTTCGGAGGCCCCAACATAGGAATTGCCTCATGGCAGGCTCCAATCCCAGCATTGCTGACCTCGGGACTGGCCTAACCCCTCAGCAGTCTCCGATCACTGCCTCGAAGGCCTCAGTAGAGGCCTTGTCTCACAGCAGGCTCTGATCCTGGCCTCACTGGCTCTGGCACCAACCTAACCCTTTGGCAGGCTCTGATCCCGGCCTCGGAGGTCCCATCACCTGCCTTGCCTCATGGCAGGTTCCAATCCTGGCCTTGCTGGTCCCGGCACCAGCCTCACCCCTTGGCAGGCTCCAATCAGAGCACCCTCTTCACCCAGCAGGTTGTCCTACGTCCCTGAGGGTGTGTGGTGGTAGTATTCTGCCTCTGACATAATTTCTTCAAAAGTTCCAGGTGTATTACGTCAGATCTCTGCCTCCCCGAGTACTTGCCACTGCCAATGTGACTGTCTCCACCATTTCAAATTTTTCCAAAGCTCTTTTCCCATACCGCATAATGCCCAGTGTTCCTAAGCATGCGTGACAGTAACATTCGACCTTTGGGGTAATTTCTTCAGATGATTAGGGTGGGTTGGATCAGATGTCTGCCTCTCCCAACTACAAATCTCCACCGCCATCTCAGCCACTGCTTCCGCCACTGCCTTCCTCCTAGGTCTCCGCTAGATTCTCTCCTTACAGGTGATGTCCAGGATTCTTAACAATGTAGAGAAGCAGCAGTCCTCCTTCGTGGGGAATTTTTTCAAAAGTTGCAGTTCAGATGGATATTTTTTACCTGCATCTCCATTATTCTAGCTGCCTCCTCGGCCATCTTAAACCCTCTCAAATATTTTTCTTTTTTCTTTTCCCTTTTCCCCCCTTTTTTTTTAAATAAGGGAAGAGAGTATGTGTGGTTTGGGGAGAATGTGGGATCAGGCACTCAGAGACAGGAGGATCGTGCAGGTTTGAAGCCAGTCTCACTGGTTTAAGAGACCCTGTTTCCAAATTAAATATATATATATATATGTATTTATATATATAATTTATATAATATATATTTAATTATATATAAAATATATATGTGTATTTATTTATTTATTTATTTATTTATTTATTTATTTATTTATTAGGTCTGGGAGTGTAGCCCGTAGGTAGAAGGGCTTCCAGGAACCCTAATACCACCACCAACAAAAAAAAGATGTTTTCACTATATGATATTTTTCTTTTTTTTTTTTTTTGGCAGTATTGGGGGTGGAACCCAGAAGCTTTCTACCTCCGGGCTATACTCCCAGACCTTTTTTATATTTTATTTGGAAACAGGGTCTCACTAAGTTGCTGAGAGCCTCACTAAGTAGCTGAGGCTGGCTTTGAACCCGTATGATCCTCCTGTCTCAGCTTCCCAAGCGAGGGGATTACAAGCGTGCGCCATCATGCCCAGCTATATGATATTTTTCTGACTCTTATTTTGTTGCAGAGGATATTTCAAGACTTTCATGAACATTAAACAGAGCAATGACTAAGGACAGGATCAGCTAACTGGGAACAGTACCCTGAACGCTACAAACAAAACATTTGAAGTGTGGAAGTCAGGTTCTTATATGTAAAATAAATTTAATAAAGGAATAAAAAAGTTAGTTAAATTATATAAGGCAGTGTTTTGCCTAGATTTGATACATACAAAAAATAGACATTTTCTTATGTTTTATGTCTTCATTCTGACTTTACACAAGGATAAAATAAAGTAGCTGACAAGTGGCAAGGGAATGAGTTAAAAATAAAAAATCTGCCTCTCCCAACCTTTCACTCTTATCTCTCAAGTTTTTTCCAAATTATTCAGGGTGGGGTTGTAGGGTGGATAGTGTCCACCTTAATAATACAAAAGAGTCATGCATATGCTAGCTAAACAATTTATGTAAAAAAAATATGTGTTTCCAAACATAAAAACCAATCTAGAAGTAAAGGTGGAGAGAGTATTAACCTGTATAAATATTTGCAAATAATGTTAATAAAAATAAAGGTTAATAGCACAATTCTTATAATGTGAGTTATTTTTAAAATATTAACTTACTATAAATAATGAAAGTAAAGATAAATTTCTATGCATAGGTAAAATATTACTTACATTCAGCATTCCCTACCAATGTTTATTTTTCAATACAAATACACTGGTATTCATGTGGATATACATTCAAATCAAGTTTTTTTTTTTTTTTCTAGGTAGCAGTTATCATACCCCAGGTAAAAAAGCAAAGAAAGTTTTGTGGCTTTGTAGAACTGAAACAGATTTTAAATTGTTGGTTAGCATCACCTTTTACGTATGTGACATTTTTTACAAATTTATTATTATTATTATTATTACTATTATTATTATTATTATTATTATTATTATTATTGTGGTACTAGGGTTCCTGGAAGCCATTCTACCTCCGGGTTACACTCCCAGACCTATTTTATAGGTTTATTTTTATTTTATTTTTCAAACAGATTTTCTTAACCTGCGCGATCCTCCTGTCCCCACCTCACAAGCGTGGGGATTACAAGCGTGCGCCACCAAGCACGGCCTCAAATCATTCTATTCTAGCAAGTGTGAGTGTTTAACATGGTGACTGCTAATGTCTTTTTCATTCTTCAAGTACAGATCTTGGATGAAAATCTAAATTATCATTAAGAGAAAGAGCCTGAAGGTATGTAACAGAGCTATATATCTTTCTTTCAACATATCCCACACCAAATTTCAAATACTCTTCCAAAGGATTACAAAACCTACAAATTTCAAATACTGTGAGGAACAGCAATTTCACTTGGGATGCTGGTAATGCTAATTGGGATTTATCATTCAAATGTAGGTGAGACTACAGAGAAAAATGTCATGGGTTGGAAACTTAAAATTTTAGGTCAACCTGAGTCATGAGACTTTGTGAGGCAATTCCCAAACCTTGTCTCCACAACACAGTCACAAAGAAAGCCTGTTGAAAATAGACATTTCTGGACTTCACCCTGGAAAATGTGATTGAGGAGGTCTGAATTGCAGTCCCAACTTTAGTGTTTTTAAAGGGCTAGCCAAATGACTTTACAGAAAAACCATTAGAATGTGGTTTATTGATTTTAGCAGAGCTGGTGCCTGAAGACTTTACTAAGCTGAAATGAAGAGATGCGCGTGCCGGTATTTCCAAGGTAACTGAGAATGCTCCCTGACTTGGGGGGGAAAGGCATAAGAAACATAAAAGGTTCCGGGGTCCTGAGCCAAAGGAGCCCTGGAAACAAAAACTTAATAAAAGCATGCTCCGGAGCTGGCAGTTACTCAAGGACACAAAACTAACTGCATTATTTTTAAATAGTGCTTGATCTAAAGTGGAAATGAGAGAAGAAATTAGGTCACTGTGGGAACTCCTGCTGTTATATGATAACTACAGATAAAAACTGTATTCATGCCCTACATTCTTTTCTTCAAAAGCACTATTAAAAGGTCATGGATATTAAAAAAAAATAAACTATCTCAAGGTGTTGCTTTATGGCTCAAATTAAATGTAATTTATTCAACAAAATAGCTAACCCAGCAGTCTCCTTGAAGGAGCAAGTTCTACTTAGTTCAAATAAAGGTTCCAGCCTTTGTTATCTGCATTTTAGTCAGATTATTCATCTATTCTGTACCTGGTTGTCCTCAGTTAAAATTTTGAGATAATAATAACACCTGACTTTTTGGGATGTTAAAGGATAGGAGATATAGCATAAAAATAGCTAGCATCTCACTTGGTATAGAGAGTGGGGTTTTATCATCGTGGTAGACATTATTAATGTAATATTTTCTTGATTTCATTACTTCTTGTTTTGTTATAATAATAAAAGAAGAATGCATCATTTATTTATACTAAGAGAAGTATAAATGCCCACCTTGTCAAAGCGTACGTTATGTTTTAATTTTTGCTGCCAGCACTTAGGGACCCTATCTACTGTGTGTTTGTTCATCTTATTGATTGCAATTGGTTATTTATACCACTTATACTGTAACATAAGAAAGTCATATAACGTGGACTGTGGGTACAGAACAGTGGTAAAGTGTCTGCTTAGCATATGCAAGGCTTTGAGTACAATTTCAAGTACCAAACCAAACAAAAATTTATTTTACATATATTACTTAACTACAGAATTGAAGGGAAAAATTTGTGTGTGAGTAGGAAGCAAATAGAAATAGAGGTATGATACGAAATATTGTACAAGTCTTATAAGCAATGAATATGCTCTTACTGGAGGATGAGCATATGCTTATTTTTAATTTGGGCCAACAACCAAAATTTTTATAGTACCTAATAAGGTAAGATTTAATCATTAAATTTAGTAATTATTCATAAGCCAGACATATAATTAAAGGGAGTAGAAATAACTGATATCTCAAAATATACAAGAGAATTTTTAGTTAAGAGAAATTGGCATAACTTATGTGTTATGAAACTACAGACAGGTACCAAGCGACAATTTTCCCAAAATATCTGACATTTAAAAAAAACTGTTTCCAGTAGTATTTAAATTAATTGCATTAAAGGAATCATGTTATAACAAATTAAGTATGTATTGCTTATATCCTATTTTTCTCAAAATAAAGAAATCAAGTTCATAAATATATATTATAAATAAAAATATTTTATACACATACAAACTAGTCATAAAGATACTAAAATAATTAGAGCAATTTAATAATTCTTAAGAGAAAGAATTAGACCTATACTTCTAATATAACTTAGAAAATTAAAGTCATATAATTGTTGACTAAAAATATTATAGCTTTTGTGATTTTATTTATTCTTTAAAAACTGCTTTGAGAAAGATGTTTTATAAAAGTATAGTATTTTGCACATTTTGTTTTATGACAGATATTTCATTACAGATAACTCTTTTTTATGTGTGGTACTGGGGTTCTTAGAAGCCCTTCTACCTCCAGACTATACTCCCAGGCCTATTTTATACTTTTTTTAAATTTGGAAACAGGTTCTCTTAAGCCAGCGCAGTTGGCTTCGAACCTGCGGGATCCTCCTGTCTCCGCTTCCCAAGCAAGGGGATTACAAGTGTGCACCACCACACCAAGCTACAGATAACTATTAATGACAGAATCAAGGCCCCAATTTAAAAGAGGCAAAACCTTGTTCTAAAAGTTTTTTCAGTATATGAATGAACAAGAAAACAAAATTGTTATGGAAAGAAAGGATTTACTATGACAAGAATAAAAAAATCCATCCCAATGGTTTAGGTACTTCATAGTATCTTCTTTTTGTTTCCATAAACGAATGCTTAGGATCCATGGTGGAGTGAAGGATCCAATTTTTTTTTAAAGGGAAAGTGACAAAAGAAAAGTTTTCAAAGGTTAATAAATAGTATCCAGCAACATAAAGTTTTAAGCCTTAGGAGATGTTAGCCAGGTTATTCCTTGGAAATAATTATCAACATTTTCAGGTATTTACATTTGAATCAAAATTTTATCTTTCAGTCTTCATTTACATGTCATTATACTCAATCTCAATAGTATTCTTTTTATGTAAGTATTAATGTATTGCATTAATACTTTGAAGAATGATGATGATGATGGAGAGGATTCTATATCTACTTACCTGATAAAGTAAAGAGAGAGGCTGAATGAAATAAAATAAACAGAGGAGCAAATATAACATGGAAGAAAACCCAGTGGAGGGAAAATGTCTTCAGAAGAAAGATAACTTTAGAAGCTTCAAAAGATGGGAGTGGTCAAATTACACAAATTAAAACAAAAGAAGTTTAAAAATGAAACAAGTGACCCTAAATCAAAATGTATTTAGACATGAATTTTATCCTACTGTAATAAGTTTTTGCAATATTTAAGAATATTTATTATAATTTTTTAAATTATCTATACATAGTTATCATGCATATGGGATCATTCTTCTCTAATATTACTTCAATTCTGTAAAGCTGGGTTAAGCTTTGACATGTAAGAAGTTACCTGTTGTATATGGTATAGTTATAAACAAAACATATCTGACATTTACCCTACTGTTACAATTTTGAAGAAATTATTTTAGCAATCAAAATGTTGGAGATATGGATGATAAAGTCCAATTTGTAGTGCTACAGAATAAATTTAGACTACGTTTAGTAGAGTGTACTTGAGCAAAGAAATGATTTTTTTTTTTAAATTGGACAGTACCACAAACCTACAGTAAAGTTGAGAGAACACACTAAGAGGCATATCAAAATAGCTTGATTTATTACAGCTTAACCAACCATATTGGGACAGATCTGAGCAATTTACTGCCTGTGACTGGCTGAAATCCTGGCTTCTAGGATTGGCACAAACTCAGTTATTTATTACAAGATTATACTTTCAAATTAGGTTTTGGTTTTTTACAACAAAGTTTAGGTTATAGTTTCCTATAGACTGGGCCAGATTTAGACCAAATCTTATTAAGTTTAACAATAGGGAAATTATAACCTAGATATTATATATACACAAAATACGAATTACAATGATTGAGAATAAAGAATTTGTAACTTACTATAAAATAAAATTATCTGCTTATCTTGAACATAAAAGATTTCAAACTTTTCATACAGACACAAATAAGTTACTTCCCAAGCATAAAATCAAATCAGAGTATGTGATAGGAGTTAAACACTTAGTCTTGAAGCAGTGATGTGTCATTCTAAGTAGACTTTGGCTGTGTTTCACGAAAGCCTCCAGTTGCCTTAAAAGCTGAGCTAAACTGGCTCTGTAACTCTACATTCACCCTTTTACATTTAATACAAGCATCAATGAAGCTCATGGGTGGTCTCTGCCTTAGGCTTTACCCTCCTATCTTAACTTCATAATTAGAGACCAGGCTTATAGTATTCATCATTCTTTGTAGATACAAAATAAATGAGGCTTGAAGATTGTGTGTTTTCTGCATGCTGAGTAATGAGATTGTATGCATAATGCCAGGGGAATTTTTAGAGATGGTTTGAACAAGAATATACAAGTCAGAGAAAGAAAAAAATAGATATATTGGTTATAGCTTTCCTAGGCAACCAGTGCTCAGAAGTCAGTATTATAAATTACTCTGGCTGCTTCTTTCTTGTCCTTTTGACTACATTTTGGGAGAGTTAACAGTTAACCTTTCTAGAATTGTCAAGTAGCATTGGTTATCCAAATTAGACTCCTCAGACGATCCTTAGACTCTTCACTCTATCATACCCTCATATTTAGTGTCTCTAGAGCTTTTGACATCTGTGTAGTTCTAAAAAAAAAAAAACATATTTCTTTTATCATTGTCCTTTTTCAGTTGGATCTGGGAGAAATTTAAGAATTCAAGTTCTCAAGTTCCAAAAGAGTGAAAAGAATGTCACCCAGCTGAAGTTGTATAGATAGATAACAGTGAAATTACTATTGACATTTAGACCTCTGGACTTCCAATCTTTCAATACAGAGTTGGGTTTTTGTTTCTCTCTCTTTTTTTCCCACATGCTATTTCTAAGAAAGATGATTCAGCACAACATTGTGTGTTAATATAACACTTGAAAAATCTGAAGAAAAATTTTAGTCAGCTGTAGCCTAATTATAACATTTTTCTCAGCATCGTTTTCTTCTTTGAGAAACAAAGCAAAACAAGGACACAAAACTATTAGAAACTGATAAGAAAATATCATAGAGCCCTGAAAGTGTCTAAACCAGGTATTAACTTCTTCCACCACTCACACCACTACTCATGGAAGCAAGAAATGGATAGGTGCAGTCTCTTGTGTCTTTGCTCATCTATTTTTTCTTGCTTGTTAACTGGAAAGATACCAATAACTAAAAGTATTTCATAGATACTGACAGAATTCAAATTACATCAGTCATTTGAAAACCAGCTGCACAATTAGATGACATGTACCTTCTCACCTAGCCGAACAGTAGACATGTTTCTACTATGGAAAAATCACCAAGTATTTCTAAAGGAATAGAAGAGTGATTTTTTTAAATGTAACTGGGCATCCTTTACAGACATAATTTTATGTATAACATCGATTTTAAAATGTTTCACCATTGTCTGTTGTTTTATCACAGTGAGTATAAAGTACTGACAGGTGTCCCATGGTTTATGACTATCACAGAAGTGACTCTCATTTAAGAATATATAGCTGACTTCCGGGAAGATGGCGACCGAGAAAAGCGGGGCTTAAGAGTCCCGTTAACAACCAATCTCCATTATCACAAAAAGAGCGCCTTTCATAGCCAGAAAACACCATCACCAGAAAAAAAAAAAAAAAAAAAACCACCAGGCTCCAGAGAGAAAGCGGACTGAGAACAGAGCTCAGGGCCACAGAGGAGACACACGCGCCCGAGGACGCGGCAGCAGCGCCATACTGCTGGCGGCAGCGGCGAACTCAACGGACGGCTACAGCAAGTCGAGGTGAGCCGCTGCGGAACAGCCAGGCGGGACCTTTCGGCGCAGAGAGGATTTAAAGCTCCCAGTGGCTGAGCTCAGCACACGCTGCAGGGATTCAGAGTGGAAATCAAAACCAGAGAAGAAAAAATACGCCAGCCTCATGGCTGAGGGTGTGGCCGCGGCGCCATATTGCCACCGGTGGCAGCAGCAGTGAATTCGCCGAATCCAGTACAGCTACATCTGCGTACTCAAGAACAGTGAGTCAAATTGCGGGCCACAGAGGAGAAATCCCAGTACTGTACCTCACTGAGGTACAGTGAGGTACCTCACTGTACCCAGTGAGGGAGTGGTGGTGGCAGAGATATCACACCATAGGAGAACGTGCAACCTGGCACCCCCCATAGTTTAAAGCAGCCTCTATCGACTCCCTGGGTCGGAGACTCTGTGATACAACCCAGTAAAGGAGTAGTGGGGTCTGAGATAATACAGACTTGAGATCCAGAGCACCTTAAGTGAAGTCATAGTGACCCAAGGGAAGAACCCAGAGAAGGCACAAACTTCTGAAATCATGGGAAAGAGGAATAACACTGGAGCAATGAATGCCCACAACTCCACAACATCAGAACCTGATAAAACAGAAAATCAGAGATTTCTAGAAGATCAAATCAGGAAAATAACTGTAGCAATAATAGAGGTGCTTCGAAAAGAACTCAGAGAGAGCCAAAAAGAGATAAAGGATGCAATTAATGAAGTAAAGGCCTCAATTCAAAGCACAAACAACCGATTAGACCACATGGAGAACAGAATCTCGCTCTTAGAAGATGAGCAATCCAAAAATGAATGCATAGTTTCTAATCTAGAAAAAAATATCCAACAGCAGGAATCTGACATTGAAGAAATATGGGCCCATCTTAAGAGAGCTAACCTAAGAATAATTGGAATAGAGGAGGGAAAAGAAAGTGATACCAAAGGGATCAACAATCTCTTCAAGGAAGTAATAGCAGAAAATTTTCCAAATATAGAGCAAGAGGTTGATACACAGATCCAGGAAACTTATAGAACTCCCTTTAGACAGGATCAGAGAAGAGGATCCCCACGCCATATAATTGTCAAAATGACCAATGTGGAAGCCAAACAGAGAATCTTAAAGGCAACAAAAACAAAGGGCCAACTGACATTCAGAGGCAAACCAATTAGAATCACTCCAGACTTCCCAAACCAAGTCATGAGAGCCAGAAGGGCTTGGAGTAACATATTCCAAACTCTGAAAGAAAACAACTTCCAGCCAAAAATTTCCTATTCAGCAAAACTTTCTATCAAATTAGATGGAGAAATAAGAAGCTTCCATGACAAACAAAAACTGAAGGAATTTATGTCTTCAAAACCAGCGCTAGAGAAAATACTCAAAGAGATTAACTACAAAGAAGAAATAGGTAACACTCACCAGAACCAGAGAAACAAGAGTTTCCATCCAACAGACAACTAAGATTGGTTATCTGTGGAGATTCATTATTTATGTTAGTCTTTTACCTATCTCTAAGTTGTATTGTTTGCCTTTATTGTTGTTAATTTTTAGGATTTCTAGTTGGAATATTAATATACCTTCAGATATAGCATTTGGAAATATTTTATCCAATTCTATTAGTAACTTTTAACTTTGTTTACATTGTCTTTGGATATACAATATTTTCTTTTATTTTTTAGGGAGTTTGTATATTCTTCTGTTGCCTGTGCCATTGAAATCATATCCAAGAAATCACTGCCAATTTCAATGTTGTGAGGTTTTATGACCCAGATTTTCTCCTAAAAGTTTATAGTCTTAAGATTTATATTTAGGTCTTTTATCTATTTTGAGTTAATACTTGTATATGGGATTAGGTAAAGGTCCAATTTTATTCTTTTCCATGTAATTATTATTTTTCAACAATATTTAGTTAAAAGATTATTATTTCCACCACCAAATGTTCGTGGAAACCTTGTCAAAAATAACTTGAGAATATAGGGAAGAATTTAGCTCTAGGCTTGTATTTAACTCCAATGGTCTATATATCTGCCTTTAGAACAGTACTACACTGTTTCAATTATTGTAGCTTTATATGGTTTGAAATCAGAAAATATATATCTGCTAGCTTTGTTCTTTTTCAAGATTGTTTTGGGTATCTAGAATTCATATTCCATATGAGGATAGATTTTTTTCTGAAAAATAAATATATAAATATATGATAGTTTCACCTAAAAAAAACAGAAAAAAATATGCTCTAGTAAGAAAGAAAGCAAAAAGAAATATTGAAATGCTATCTTTAAATCATCAAATGCTTGGTATCAGACAAATGAAACTGTTATGTGAGATTATCATTTTTAATTTTGAATAAATTGCTATAATACTAGATGTCAACCACTAAGCCAAGCATGGGAAGGAGGGATGGGGAGAGAATGGGGTGGGGATCGGGTGGGGGCTGACTGGGCGATGTGTGCATGTATGTCTACAAAAGTTTGTATCCCACTATGATGTATGAATACAGTGCACCAATAAAATAAAATTAAAAAAAAAGAATATATAGCTCCCTTAGTTAAGAGTTTGCTTTATCACTGTGTCACCCCACGCTTTGTGATGCAAGAGATAGAAGAGACATCTGTTGTAGAACCACATCAAGTACATTATCTCATTTAGTTACTTAATCAACACACTTGTTGCTATAGGCTCCATTTTTGTCAGTTCTCTCATCCTTGATAGGGGAATGATGCAGTATATTCCAAAGGTCCTCCGCAAAGCCACCCTCTGAAGCATGAGTCACCATGCAGGGTCAGCCTGTTTCATTTCTTCATTACCCTTTCTTTCTGCCACTCCCAACGGACAGCATAGGAGAGTTCATGCAGGGTGACAAATCTCCAAATCAATTTGTTTATTCAGGCTCTCCCAGTGGCCCATTATCATAGATAATTGAGAGCTGACTGTACTCTAATTATAATAGAGACATCTTGGGATTTAGTCTGAAAGTTAAGGCATACAACTCCAGGGCTGGGTGAGGAAGCTGAACTTGAATCAGCCTGAACTTCAGGCGGCTCGTTCAGCAAAGAGAGGTCTGAGAGTATGTTAAATGATATGAAAACAAAAAATCATGACTAATAAGAAGTGATGGGCGGTGGCAGCGGGCTGGCTGTGGAGCTCCCAATACCTCTAACATTCATTGTTTTTCCTCTCATGTTACTGTATCCTGTTGGATGTGAAAAGGATCCTGCCTTTCATGAGGGTACAAGCAATGGTCTGAGTGACTTCCAACAGACCATGTGTACTGCGAGACAAATGTCTCCTGTATCCATGAGAGGTCTGTATCAGTTGGTATGTATAGTAAAACCTTTTGGAACCTGTGCTGATGAAGACTTCAAATCCCCAAAGAACTTTGCGACCAACATGACTTGCAGATTTTGCTGGCAGCTTCGTGCAACAGATTATGAGTGTTCTGTTTGTACCAGCTGCATGAGGCAGCCTGTTTTCAGTGGCATCACACTGCCAACTGTGTGGAGCAACACAATCATGACAAGATATCCACTTTCCAAATGCTATACTTCAGTTGTACTAGAGGCTAAAAGTGGTCCACTGCTCTGGCTTAAACACCACCCTTTGTGGGTTTGGAGAGGATTGTTTCTACTTGAGACAATGGTCAGATCTCTGCAAACTCTTTAGCATTGGTGCCTTGGGAACATGCACACCAAGAATCTTGCTAAAGGGACTTGGCTACACTAGACCAGAAGATGGTTCTTGGTACATTCAGTTGCAATTATATGTTTCAATGTGTAACTATGCTTAGAAAAAGCCCCTTTTCCAGGAAGAATTGATGTGAGGAGTATATATATACATGTTTTTATACATCTGAACTTTGCTTGCTTTGATGAAAAAAAATAAAATGAAACATTGCAAAAATAAATTACAAGAATAAACTGAATATTATAAATCTAGAATAAAACTCATCTATACTTACAGTACATATAATGGTGTTACCATTACTAGTATTTGTAATAGAGTAGTAGTAATAGTAGTATTTGTAGTATGTATATAGTATATATAGATCAAACCCAAAACTTCATGCATGCTACGTAAGCATTCTGCCACTGATCCAAATACCCAGTTCTATGATATCATTTTAAATATAATACTTCAGTCAAGTATGGTGGTACACACTTGTAATCCCAGCATTTGGGAGGCTGAGACAGGAGGATCAGCTACTTAGGATCAGCTCCAGCCAGCCTCAGCTACTTAGTGAGGCCCTTTGCAACTCAGTGAAACCCTGTTTCAAAAATAAAGAATAAAAATAGGGCAGGGGGTATAGCTTAGAGGTAGAATGTCCCTAGATTTCATCCCCAGTACCTAAATAAATAACTAAATATAATAAATAAACAAATATAATACTTCTTTGAACCTTTACACAAACCTCAAAAGGCTTCTATTCATTATATCAGTTCAACAGAACTCATATAAAACAATTAAAATAATTAAAAGCAAACTTACCTACATTTTTTAAATGATGAAACTTAGGCAATCAGATTACATTTTTCTTAGAACTTCCATATATTTAACATTATAAGGAGAGAAGAAAACTAGTTCTCTTCATTTTCACACCAATATCTGATCTTAAACTATATATGCATTTTGATTTTCAGGAATCATTTTAGTTGTCCTCTTTCCTCTTATCTTTATTTCCTTTTTCTTGCTTCACATTTGCTTTCTAAATGCTAGGAGATACATGGCTTTATTTTTCAGCCACACTTTAGGAGCTCTCCTAAAATATCTTACAATTAGACTTGCATGATTTTCATTTTTATTTTAATAAATTTTATATTTTATTTACCAAAATGAATTTATTCAGTAAATATTTGATGACCTATAATGAGTACATAGATATTAAGTACTATGGTAGATACAAACGATGTGTTATTCAAGACAGGAGAGCATTCTCTAAGAGCTTGTTGAGCAGGCAAACATAAGAGAGTTGAGTGATGACAATAAAAAGTAGCATGGCAGAAATTTTAAAACGGTCTAGATGGAAGGGAAAATCAGTTAGGAAAAGAATCCAGTATTACTTAGCTAAGGATTTTGCAATCCTTATCTTATTCCAATTTCACAACTATGAGAGAAAGAGAGAGATTATCATCTTGACTTTACAGATTAAAAAAAACAAACAAAAAACCAACTGAGGCCAAGAGAGGATGAACAAATTTCCCATGATAGTACAATCAGATTTTAAACTAAACTCATGATGTCAAAGATTTTATTTTGGCTGCTGAGTGTTTTGGGAAGTTATGCTTATTGGAAAAAAATCAACATAAACAAAGGAATACAAAGATGAATGAAAAAAAAAAGATCTGAGAAGCCTAGTCTGGGTAAAGGAAACAGGTATGGGGAAAATAAGAAATAAAAGTTTCATGACTTTAATTTGATTAGACAGTAAATTAATCATATTATTGCTATTCATATGCTAATCATATTATTGCTAATCATATAAATCATATTATTGCTAATCATTAATCATATTCATTTTAAGGATAATTAAAATTAATTAACAGTATTATGAACAAGATGTCTTATGAAATTTATATTCTAGAAGTTTAAAGAGAGTAGATGATATGGAAAGAGTCTAGTGAGGGTACAATGAGGCATCAAAGGGTGACTGAAAGCTAGGATTACAGAGGAAAAGACAGAGAGATGCTTATTAATCTTATGTATAGAGAAGTATTCAAAAATTCACATTACAGTGGAGGAAAAAGACCCAAACAATATTAAAGTATAAATTAATTTGAACTTAGTACAATTAAGAACAGATAAAAATTAAAAATTATTTGCTGAATTTGAGGTATGGTGACAATGGAAAAATGTGTTCATAATGAAGAGAAAAATCTATGCAGCAGCAGTCTCAAACCTTGACTGTTCAATATAATGACTTTAATATTATTAAGACTCTGATATCCCGGCATCACTCATATCAATTAAGTCAGAAAAATGAGGGTAGATTTAGTCATGAATAATTTTTAAATCTCTCCAGTGTGCAGCCAAGTCTGAGGCTCATGGCCATGGAACATGAAATTAGGTTATGGATATTTTGGAAATCAGGATATGGAGGAGTCAATAAATACACTGTGTAGAATGTTGAGTGAGCAAAGCAGACAGAGGGGAGGCTCCATATACTTAGGAAAAACTGGATACTGCAAAATCCTAAAGGCCACATGAGAAAACAAGTCACAGACCAGAGCATACTCAATGGGCCAACTGTTCAGACACAATTAGAATGAGGACAGAAAGAAGGTTTCAGGTTTGCTGGTAAAGAAGTTAACTGCTGAGGAGAGAGTCCTTTTCAGGAATGCAGTGAAGATCATGTTACAACTGATTGGGAAGATCAGTGTGGAAAAGGGAGAATCAGTGCATGTAAACTCATCTTTGGAACACTCGTGGTGTCAAAGTTGGGCAGAAAAAGAAAATGAAAGAGAGGGATTTGATATTTTACCTTAGGGTAGACCTAAGAACATTTAAAAAAAATTTTATTGATGCATTGTAGTCATACTTCTTAATAAAGACATACATGCACACATCACTTATTTAGCCATTCCCCAATTTCCACCCCATTCTTTCTCCCGTTCCTTCTCCTCGTGTTTGGATGATTGACTTTGATATGTTTATAAATGTACTTCATGTTCATTAGGGAATTTTCTTCTTCCCCTGTCCCATACCCCTCAGTTAGGCCTCCTTATTTGCTCCTCTATGGTTTCTCCTCCTTTGTCTAGAGTTTCTCCTATGGTCCTTTTTCTCCATTTTAAGCTGAAGGAAAGAAGGGATGTTTAGAAGAACTGAAGACAGATATGAAAGGAAAGACTATTGAAACAGAGAGAGAGAGAGAGAGAGAGAGAGAGAGAGAGAGAGAGAGAGAGAGAGAGAAAGGGAAATAAGAATTATGAAATGCAAACAGAGGATTAGCCCTAGGAAATAGAGAAGTTTTCCTCTGAAGACTGAAATGAAATAAGCGGAAGCTGGGGAGAAAATGGTTATAGGAGAGACTCTAGACAAAGAAAGAGAAACCTTAGATTAGCAAATAAGGTAACCTAGCTGAAGGTGATGGAAGAGGGAGAGAGAGAAATTCCCTAATGTACATGATGTACATTTACAAACATATCAAAGTCAATCACTAAGCCAAACATGAGAAAGAAGGAGGGAAGAGAAAATTGGGTAGGAATTGGGGAAGGGCTAAATGAATGCTGGGTGAATATATGTCTCTACCATCTTGTACCACATTAATATGTATGATTACAATGCACCAATTAAAAAAATTAAAAAGAAATCAAAAATAGGAGGAAGAACAAAAATTTATGATATTATAAATAAATATACAACACAGAGAAAAAAATTACCTAGAATTTTTTAAAAATTAGAAAACAACTTTTTTCTCTTAGCATTTCAGAGTGGGATAAGCACCCTTCAGGAGATTTAAGAAGACATGGGATGATTTAAAACACAAACTTTGATAATATTATCAATAATACACATATGCCACAGACTTCAGAATAGCAGGGGTCATTGGTGAGGATGTATAAGAAAAATGTAAATCTTATTCATATAAATTTTATATGAAATACATTTTCTGTTTTGATTTTTGGTACTGAAGATTGAACTCAGGGGCATTGTACCTTCGAGCTATGCCCTTAGCCCTATTTTTTATTCTGTATTTTGAAACAGGGTCTCACTAAGTTGCGGAGGGCCTCACTAAATAGCTGGGGCTTGCCACGAACCCAGATCCTCCTGTCTCAGCCTCCCAAGGACTGGGGTTAAAAGCATGAACCACCACATTCAACTATGAAATAGGATTTTTATACTTTTATTGGTACAATAGAGTTATACATCATAGTGAGGTTCAAAGTCTTATAGACAAGCAAGCACACAGTTTCATTCATATAGCTTTAAGACATTTTCAGCAAGTTTCTATGCTTAAGTAAGTTGGGTTTAGATCGATTATAAAAAGTGTTGTTTGTATAAATAATGTCTATAAATTGACAAGGAGAAAGAATAGAAGGTTTATATGAATTTAGAAATATTCTGTAGGAGTATTAAGCATATTACAAAAATGATCAAGCTTGAAGTTACAAAAGCAAAGCCCAAATGGGGAAAAGAAGAAACAAGGGCATTGAAAAACTCACTGAAATGTTTCGAAATTGGTAATTTGTTTGATTGAATAAAAGAAAAGTTTCTTGAGTTTATGATTAAAAAAATAATGTCAATGCATCAGGGGAAAATAGGGGAGGAAATATCATTGAACTTAAAGATTTAAGTTTAAAAAAAATTAAACAGTGTTAAAAAAAAATCAGAAGATCTATGCCAGGCGTGGTAGCGCACGCTTGTAATCCCCGCGCTTGGAAGGCTGAGACAGGAGGATCACAGGAGGATCGAAGCCAGCCTCAGCTACTTAGTGAGGCTCTCAGCAACTTAGTGAGACCCTGTTTCCAAATAAAATATAAAATAGGTCTGGGAATATAGCCCGGAGGTAGAAAGCCTCTGGGTTCTACCCCCCCAAAAAAAAAAATCAGAAGATCTAGAGTTTATTCTTCATAAACCACTAAATACAATGTGCTATAAGAAATAATATGCTAAAGTATTCTAGGGAACTGGTTGTTTATTTGTTTTGATATTTTTACACCATCATTTGCCAGGAATTGCTCATTGCTCATTGAAATGCTAGTCATGCCTTTCAGATGAAGCAAGTGTAGGATCTCTATAACCAAAACTTTTGATAAATATCTCATCTTTCTTTCTGTTTTTGGATATTCACAATGCATGTTGGCATACTGAAAGACCCAAGAAGGTCTGATGTAATAACACTGCCATAAGGTGAATCTTAAGTGTTCCTTAGACATAAGGAATTCACCCTGGACCTCAGAAGGTCCTTGATGTGAATAAGGTTTTCAGTCCTACCTTTGATCCCAACTCTGCTCTGAGCTTGGGATCTGGACTTACAGGTTGAGGCTGTGCTTCTGTTGGGTAGCTAGACAGAGCAAGGGAGGAGAAAGGAGCAGAGTCAAAAGTCACTGAACCTGGGACACAGGAGAACCACACCCATAAAGCACTTCCTTAGGGTCAGATACTAATTTCCTAAATCAAAATGGAGCCAGGTATAAACAACCTACGGGACTTCCCAATTCTGCAGCATGTGCAGAGCACTAGGACCTTGGGTTGCTCTTAGGGACTGATGGGAAATTTTCTAAAAATCCAGAAACAGTATAGACACACTGAGCTGTGGCCTGAAGAAGCAGGACCCACCCCAAAATACATATGCATAAGGGGGAGAGTTTCCAGACCAAATAAAACCCCCCATATAGAAGCCATCTTTGCTGTTCTCCATTTTTATATGGGCTGCCGCAGGCACTCTCTGGAGTGTAACCCCTCTCTTTACATGGCCTCCTTTCCCAATTCATTCACCCACATTGCTAAGCTTCTAATAAACTTCTGATAAGTCTCCTTCCCGTGATTCCTATCTGAAATCTTTCAGGAAGGAAGATCACTGCCAATATTCTCCTTGAGAACGCTCTGGAACATCATCTAGAACCTTCCATCAGAAGAAGTGGTGGTCCCTCTTTGAGGGAAAAGGAATGACTCCATTCTAAGCACTATGAAAGGCTGTCATGTGTTGAAGCATTTCAATCCTCTTAGTAGCCCCAAGTCAAGGCAGACACTGTTACTCTGATTTTTCAGGTGAAGAAAACCAGCACTGGGAAGGTTTTACCTTGCTCAAGGTCACCAATAGCCATTCAATAGTCATACACTTGAGATTCGAGTTCAGCTATTTCTGTCCTGTTCTGGTTTAGGCACATCTATGGGATATTCGACTTTTCCTTAAACATATGAATACAGTTTTAGAAAAATATAAATTTTAGATAAATGGGTATTTACTTGTCACCTAAAGTAACAGATCTTAGTGTCTTGCCTCCTGATAAAAAGCATATTTTCCAGATTACACATCAGGCTCATCTACTTTTACTTATTTATTTTTGTGATGCTTAAACACAAGGTCTTGTCCATGTTAAGCAGGTGCTTTATCGCTGAGTAACACCGCCTGCCCCTCATCTGCTATTTTTAAGTGAGCCTTCAGCAAAGATAAGAGTGATCAACAATGAACTCAAGGCTGACTTCAAACCATGTGGAAGGTATACTCGTGAGTCCCTGGGAGGGTGATTTCTGTCAGATCCAGTCAGAAACTTGGAGCTAAAATGGCATTTTAAGAAACCACCTTATAGACAGAGTAGAGAGCAGCGGCCCTGGGCTCATACTTATCCAGAGTCAACAGTCGGCCCCGATGGAGACCAGCTGTCCTCTGTAAGGGCAGTACTCCTCCTTCCACCATAATGCATTCTATCCCCATTGTCTTTCTCCAGAAGGTGCAAATATGTCAGAGAGACATTCAGCAAAGTCGGTCAGTACTTGAGAGACTGTCGTGCAGTGCTGACAGCAGTCATAAGAAATGCATTCCCAATTACTGAGTATTTGCTGTGAGTTGAGTTCCATATGAATAACTTTTACTCACTACCCTATTTAAGCCTCACAATGGTTCAGGGAAACAGAGCATCCCCTGGTTTAGCTAAGGAAAATGAAGCTTAAGGAGATGAGGTCGCTTGCCCAGTATTCTACCAGTAAAACAGCAAGATAATGTCTGAATCCACGTTTGTCTGAACCAAAGCTTGTGTGTGTGCGTGCGTGCGTGCGTGCGTGCGTGTGTGTGTGTGTGTGTGTGTGTGTGTGTATACTGGAAAATAAAGCCAGGGACATTCTACCTCGAACGTACATCCTCAGCCCTTTTTATTTTGAAATGGTCTCACTAGGTTGCTGAGAGTCTAGCTATGTGCTGACCTTGAACCTGAAATCCTCCTGTCTCAGCCTTGCAAGTACTAGAGTTGCAGGTGTGCTCCACCTTGCCAAGCTAAAGCTCTTGCTGTTGTCTCAGATCTTCAGCTGCTGCTTCTGTTTCATCTCTCATGTGTCATTCGCGACCCATGTGGCAGGGGTGGACCCCAAATGTCTCCCCTTAGCTTGCCCTTCCTAGTACTTACCTCATTTTACAGATAAAAGGAGCTGGGACACAGAGAGGTTAAGAAATTCTCACAAAGGTACACAGCTAGTAATCCTTAGGAAAGTTTGACATTGTGACTTATGCTAACAAATATTTATTCCCTTGCTCACAGTTCCTAAGACCTTTGGAATCTACATGACAAAGTATGCTAATGAAAGACTGACAGCTGAGGGGTTCTGGATTAGCCTAGAGGGGATGTGGGGAACCAGTCAAGTGACTGGAGGGTTGAAACTTTAAACCCCACCCTTAGCACTGCACTGCTAGTCCCCACCTCCAGGGGGCAGAGAGGGGTTGGAGATTGACTCCCATACACATGCGCAGTAATCCATCCAATCACAGCTACATGATGAAACCTCCATGAAGACCCAAAAGGACAGTCTGTGCTGAACACCTGGAGCAGGCATGGAGGCTCTTTCACCTTCCCCCACATCTTTCTCAATGTAGTTCTTCACCTTATTATTTTTATCCTTTGGTCTATCCTTTATAAGAAAACAATAAACATAATTGTTTCTCTGAAGAAAAAAAAGGAAGTCAACTTTTCTTAAAATAATAATTGGGAGTCAAATATCCTGCTAGGTTGAGCAAGATAAAATTATTGCTGTTTTACCAATATTCACTTAAAAATTATTTAGCTCAAAATGGTTGAACATCCCTCAAATCAGGATGTTAGTCATTTACAACAGAATGTCATCTGTTGAACTGAAGGCTAGTTCTTGTGTTGAAAGTGACTTAAAGCAGGTGAATATATGTTTTTGTTGTTCAGGATTGTATAAGTCATCCGGCTATTTTCCATTTCTTCTTTCCTTGTATCTAGTGGCAAAGAGTTCTGAGGACAAATAATTAATAGTTTTGAATTGCATTATATTGAAGATATATAATTAAGTTTCTGGTTGTAGTTATAGGCAGAGACATATATTACTAAGTAGTGGGGAGAAAAATACAGTCATTTTCTTTAAAAAATCTAATGAAATGAGAAGCTTAGGCCAGGTAAACATTTAATTACATAGAGATTTAATCCAATTCACCAACAACAAGAAAAGGTACAGTAATCATTTTCCTTCTGAGATGAAATTATTTTCAAATAATAAGATACCTTATTTTCAGTCCTCACTTGCTGAAAGCTGAACATGCTTTAGCTAATGCAACGCTTCCTTTCCTATTGCCCACACACTTCTTGTCATGGAGGTTTTGAGTAAAAATTCTAGATTATAATGCTGGGATTTTGGCTTCTACACTGTTTTAGCTTTACTATAGACAACCCTGTTCCAATGGGAAATGTCCCTCTGGAGTATTTTGTTTTTACAAATGATCTACTATTGTGTTATAATGCAAATACGACAAGTTAATTTTCCCTTGGTAATATTTAGCGTTTTGCTTTGAAATATAAGGTCTTAAAAATAGAAAAAGTTTAATATATCACTGCGGGAAAATTTTTCAGTACATCAAAGGAGCATGATAATGAATCACACACACAAACACACACACACACACACACACACACACACACAAACAAACAAGTTATTATAAAGTTAGGTAAGAGATTATGTAGGCAAAATATAATCTCAGAGATGTACCAAAACCAAAAATAAATGGAATCAACTATCAAAAAGGCTCTAAGAGAGATAGGAAATGGAAATTTCCACAGGAAAACAGTTTATTTTAGCAGCAATAAAGTAGAATATGTGGAAACCAATTAAGCACCATAAACAAATCAAAGCATGTTTAATATGTGAGAGGATATTCTTCTAACATCTACTTATATTAAAAAGTTGTTAAAAAGTTTTGAAAAGTTTTAATTTTTCAGATATGGCTAATTATAAGCTAAGAAAAATGTATTTGAGAGTTTGGAAAAATTTATTATTTTGGAAAAGAGACTATGTTTTACTAATGATAAATCTCTAAACTGCCAAATATAAACAATTAATTAATTAATTAATCATCAGGAAAACCAGGAAAATTTTTTTCAAGGCCAATGCACAGATAAATCCATGTAAAATTAAATAATATATATTATCTATTTTTACATAACATTATTCCCAAATTTAGCGGCCTAAAAATTATATAAATTTCTCATTCCACAATTTTTATGTATTAGAAACCCAGACACAGCTTACCTGGGGTGTTCTTCCTCAGAAGTTGTCACAAAGATATAGTTAAGTGGTTGTTAGTGTCACTGTCTCATCTGAAGTTTTAAATTAGAACAAATACCTTCTCCAACTCACTAACTTCGAAGGAATAGAACATATTTATTTTAAGTCATACATAATACTCCAACTATAGAATTTATAAAATTTATTAGAATAAATCCACAAACTTTGAAATGAAAATGATGAAAGTAATGACAACAGTTTTAAATAACTATATATATATATATATATATATATATATATATATATATATATGATTTTTGGCATAAATTATAAATGCTATTATTCCACTCAACTTTCTCTTATTTATTCTTTTATTTAGCAAATATTTTTGAACCTTCACTTGTTTTCTTGGATATAACAGTGAAAAAAAACTATGTTGCCGTCCTCTTGTAGCTTATATTGTAAGGATGGTGATAGAAAATAAATAAATGCATATTCAATGTGTTTGTTAGTGGCACTTGCTATGAGAAAGCAACCCTTTTCATAGGAAATGTGGCTAATTTTATGTGAGATGGTCTCCCAAGTTCTTTCTGAACAGTGACATTTGGGAAGGTATCTGAAGGAAGTAAATAAACAAGTGTAAACAACAGGGCTCAGAGCATGTCAGACTGGGGGAGGAGCAAGTGCATGTCCTGAATTGTCAGCAAGATGTACTCACCCTACAGTAGGAAAGAGAGGGTGGCTGGACCTTGGCCACGGGATATGGTGATTGAGCATCTAAGCAGTAACTTTGGGATAGATAGATGGTAAAAACTGGCAGGTCATCATGAGGGTTATCACTTCTATAAGCTAAAAAGATTTAAAAATACAAAATCTAAGTCTTAAGGAGAACCATATGGATAACATAAAAATGAGAAAGAAAGGTAGTGTCCAGGACAGTAAAACATAGAGTTTTACTAATTAAGCCTCTACTGAATTATTCACTTTAAAAATTCAGGAACAAGATGATGGTGGAGTAACAAGGAGTGACATAATCTGATCTGGGGTATACTTTGATGTGATAGTCAAGTTTTTGCTAAAATAATTAGATGTGTTATAGGAATTAGAAAACGACTTTTGCAACTAGATGAAATAGATTAAGTTAATCACTAAGGTGTATTAAGAAAATTTCATATGAACAGCTTAATATTGATGTTTCTTAAAGGATTTTGTTTTTACTGAATGAAAGGAAAACAAACATTGTGTTTTTAAAATTTCCATGCTTTTTTATTTAGAAATTTTTACAACTTTATTACTAAAGTATAATGCATGTTTCTAAAAGATTTTTTTCTTCATGAAGGAGTCTGTGAGGAGTCCATCCAGAAGATACTTTGTAATGTTAATTCACATCAATGTAATGTCAATTCACATCAATCCTCACTGCTTATTTTTTAATATAGGAACACCATTTTAGAAGTTTTGATGGATGGTGCTCAAATTACATACTTTGGGGCAATGTCAAAACTGTAAGAATCAATTATGTGTCTTAGAATGTCATATTGGCAGGAACACTCAGCTCCTTGGTATTGATTTTCTCTATTTTAGACAGAAATACACATATAAAAGGGAAGAAAATCCATTTTTTAATGATTAGAGTTTTAATTTCTAGAAACCTCATTGTTAAATGAATGAAAATAAATGTAAATAAAGGGGACTGTAAGTGAAAGAAATGACTATTAAAGACAATTGAGTGTATCTAATTTAACTCATTTAATTAGTTTTTCTTCTTGTTATTCCTCTCATACCATTTTTATTCTCAGTGTGACTGTTGGTATAAGTTTGAGGATGGTGGTACTGATTATGAAGGACAGATAGAATAAGAAATAAGTAAATGTAACTAGCCAGACAACATTCAATTTTATTCATGTTATAATCAGAAATTTTCTTAGGTACTTGGTTTATAATTTGTGCCTGTGACTTAAGCTTGAGCAGTATGATCAGTTCTAATAAAAATGCCTATAATTTTTCTAAACTTCACACATTTCATTATTATTTTACTGAATTTTTTATCTTTGATTAGACTGATGTAGACAGATTCCAAAGGAATTATTTCAATATATGATTATACAATATATAAGACTAGGAAAGAAGATAGAAAATGGGATCAGAAGCCTGGATGATAGATTCTATTATAAAATTGACTGTTATAATTAGCTATATGAGGCCGGGCGTGGTGGCGCACGCTTGTAATCCCCGTGCTTGGGAGGCGGAGACAGGAGGATAGGGCAGGTTCGAAGCCAGGCATACTGGTTTAAGAGACCCTGTTTCCAAATAAAAAGTATAAAATAGGTCTGGAAATGTAGCCCGGAGGTAGAAGGGCTTCCAGGAACCCCAGTACCACGACCATCAAAAAAAAAAAAATAACTATATGACCCAAGTAATTTCACTTAATAATTTTTGCATTGAGTTGTTGTATCTGTGAAATGATAATTAAAATTAATCTTTTATGTGTCTTGTCACACTTCTTATAGATTCTCTTTGACATTCTCAATACAGACATTTGGTGTATTTGCTTGAAGACAGAGAACTGCAACGTCAAATTAAAATTAAATTAAAAATAATTCGGTAGAATTCTTCTCTAAGAACAGCCTGTGAAAGAGAAAAAGAAGAAAGAAAATAAGAGTCAAAGGCACCTAGAAGGTGGCATTTTATGTGTCTTGTCACACTTCTTATAGATTCTCTTTGACATTTTCAAAAATGTCATTAGTTACCAAAATTATTTATCTCTAACCCAGGCACATGCCTTAAATTTTATTTAAAGACTTTCTTCTTATAGAAAAGCACTCAGCACCTAAAACAGGTAACTTCACAGTATATTACAGGCACTATTTTAGAAATTTGCATATTACAAGCCATTTAACCATCACTGCCATGCTATGTGTATGTTGGTATTTCTTGTTTCTGTCATTTGAAAGGAAAGTACACTCAGATGGTGTGAGAAAGGAAAGTACACTCAGATGGTCTGAGTAATGTTCCCAAAGTCTTAAAGGTAGTGTGTGGTAGAGTCAAGGTTTGAATTCAGGCAGCCGTCTCTAGAACACCTATATCTTACCACTACGATATTCTTCCTCTTCACATGCAAGAGTTAATGCCATTGGGTTTCAGCAGAAGTGCTGAAGCTATCTAGTGGCTTTGATGGTACACTTTACATTTTTATTTTTCCATGAGACAGTTAATGTCACCTACTTGTAGCATTTATTTTTGAAAGGCTCTCAGCCAGTAAAGATATGTTTAAATTTACTCTTTAAAGGAACTGATAACTTGAACACAAATGTCCTATTTGGATATTCTAATGTATATTTTCAGTTATTCAGGGGTAGGTGGTTATGTTTGAGTAAAACTTAAAATTAAAATTATGGAAATAGAGCTGGGCGTGGTGGCACACGCTTGTAATCCCAGCATTTGGGAGGCTGATATCGGAGGATCACGGTTCGCGGCCAGCCTCAGCTACTTAATGAGGCCCTCCACAACTTAATGACACCCTGTTTGAAAATAAAGAATTAAAAACAAGGCAGGCTGGGGGTCCAGCTCATAGGTCAAATGCCCCTGGGTTCCACCCCCATACCCTCAAAAAATAAATTATGGGAATAGTTTTCTCGAAAAATGACACTGCATTATATTCGTGTTTAAAATATGTATTGACAATGAATACAGCATGAAACGTTTGTACTTATTAAATTCCTCCTGTCTTTCAGGGGAAAACGATGCAACAAATATATTATAATATTGTATGTTATCATAATAGGGATAGTCTCTGTTGTGGGTAGTGTGTTTATTATCTATACAAAACTCTGATTCCAAAATCAGTCTGTCCAAAGATGCCAGTAGTATAATACATACATATTCTATGTTATTGCTATACCTTTTATGTTGTTTTATTGTGATGACTGTGAATCTGTAAATGTTGGTTAAACCTGTTTTGTCACAATGTGAATATATTAAAATACCCAAGAGATCAGACATATTTTAATGATGTTATTCAATAAAGCAATCAGTTGATTGAAGTTAGTTCTGTAGACTAAGTTATTATCTTGCATTACCATGAAAACAATGCCACAAGAAGGTAAATAAGTTGAACATATTATAAAATGGACAGCACTGCATTTACACTTTATTAGAAAAGCAATTGTTAAATTATTATCTAGCTCTCATATTGTGTGGGGCCCCAGTGGAAACCAAGTAGTTTCCAATGAACAAAATCACTGACACTAGTTTTTGGTAGTATATATTTAAGGTATCATAGATTTAAAATAATTACAATTAAATTTGGATAACTACCCATCTTTTAAACTGTACTACATTATATATCATATTTATGTATTAAGATAGCACTATATGTTTTCTAATATCTAATTATAGATTCTATTAGAGCACTGAACAAAGTTATTAGAGGGATGTTCTAAAATTTAATTAACAGAGAATGAAAGAAGACTGTTTTGTTTTGTTTTTGATAACTGATTAGGTTAAGTACCAATAACTTATTTTAAAAAGAAACCAAAAAGTAAGATTTCTTATAGATAATAAAGGAGTTCTATTCACAAGCACATGAATAGGGTTCTATTCATATGCAATCCAGACAATCTTACATGCAAATAAATGAAGATGAGACCATAATCTGTACACTAGAATACAATTGTAAAATAACTTAAAAAGTGAATTTCCCCCTTTTTTTTGCATGACTTTGACTCTTGAAACTGTGCCTTCCTACCCTACTCATAAGCCTTCTTTTTTTTGAATTGACCAATAAATAACAATTAATCCACAGGACACTTTATTCCTCTTTTAAGAATTGATTTTTATCATTATTCCCAAAATTAGCTGAAATTTTACTACCCTCTTGTTAAAATCTCAGTGAAATTATTCCTTCCTTATGCAATGCAAAAGAAATTCCTAGAGATCATTCTTGTTCCCATATTTTCTATAGATATATATTTTGGTGGTACTATGGGTAGAACCCAGGGGCTATCCACCTCTGGGCTATACTCCCAGACCTAATTTTATATTTTATTTGGAAACAGGGTCTCACTAAGTTGCTAAGAGCCTCACTAAGTAGCTGAGGCTGGCTTTGAACTTGTTTTATCCTCCTGTCTCAACCTCCCAAGTGTGGGGATTACAAGCATGTGCAACTACACCCGGCTGTTCCCAAACTTTCTAATAAAGTCTTAGACTAATGATACTATGATTTTCTTCCACAAAATTTACAGAAAGTTTGTCAACATGTCCATGTAAGAGTAAAAACCAAAATGACCAGCAATACTTGGATGCTTAATGTACTCTAGAGAATGTGAAAGCAGATTTAAGAAAGTAAAAAGAAAAAAAAAAGTAAATAATACAAGTGCATAAAACAATGAAATCAATAAATATCTGGATCTTCTTTGTTTATTTCACTTAGAAATAGTTTTTCTCATTTAGAATAATTATAATATTTTGAACTAAATATGAAAAACCTTATCAATTCTGTCAGCTTCAACTGACAGAAATTTACTCTATTGTAAGCAAATAGGATTCTGTCTTTGAAGAAGAAACATATTGTAAACCCAAACTTGTTATACTTATCAGTGAATACATGAATTTGAGGAGCTGATAAAAAAAAATCTGCTTATTTTGGGGAGGGGAAGCTAAGAAAAAGCAGAAGTCAAAGCTGTCTATTTTGATAAATAGTACAGTGAGCATCTTTTGGTTTTGTTAGTCTCTTAAACTTTCATCTTCGAAATGTTAAACTGTTCTATGGTAATGGTGGACCTATCAACCTTCTTATCCCATCCACTCACAGATTTAGGGGTTGATATAGAATTCAGGCCTTGCCCGCCATACTGCCTCATTGTTCGATCAAGTGATTCACTTTGAGGATGAGCACAAAATTTAAACTATGTTGGTACATTCTTTGCAAGGATGATGAAAAGTTACTCTTCTGCTTCTGGGTTCCCAGTCAACAAAAGATTCTAAATTCTGTTATTGCCCATTTTTTCTACAATACAGACAGAGTAACATAGAATGTGAACAAAAGATAGAAAAAACAGTAGAAAAAGTTCTGTGAATAGTATATAAGTCCTGGAACCACGTTATGCCTATTTTTCCTTCGTACATGCATTAGTTAATAAGTCAGCCTTGCATTTTTATTCCTCTACCTCTAATAACTTTCTCCTGAATAATATTTTAAAAATGTAATTCATGTGAGATAGGTATATCATGTGAGAAATGTAATTCATATGAGATTAGGTATACTTAATTTTCCCCTGTTAATTCAGTATTCAAAGATATAATTCTTTAGAAATACATTCAACAATGTTAATAATGGTATTGATACTAGTATGAAGGAGGTCTTGTATAGCATATACAGGTGAAAGTCAGTGGAAATAGACATATAATGAAAAGGATTTATACAAAAAATAGAATCAAAATAAGATAATTGAGTTTATGTGTGAATACTCAATTAGGAGACTCTTTTGACTACTCTTGACTATTCATAAAATATACATTTTAGCCTTTCTGTTATTTTTAACTCATCTATTAATATTACAATGAATACATTTGAATAATCTCAGGAAAATATCCTTGATTAATGGTAGGTTATTTGGGAACGAATGGTGACTAAACTTTTTAATTCTTCTACTGATGTAATATAATTATACATCTTAGTAAGGTTCAAGTTTAAAAAAAACATGCATACAGTTCTTGGTATAATTCCCTTCTGGTCTCATCCCACTACCCACCCCACCTAATACATAACAGCTTGGTTGGTATTGATGGTGTCACACATAGGCACAGCATAATCTGAACTGGTTTTTTCATCAGTTCTTAACTTTCCCCTCCCCATCTCCCTCTCCCCCACCCTCTTCTACTATTCTATTGACCAATCCCCTAAATTATCTAAAGCCTCCCTCTCTCTCTCTCTCTCTCTCTCTCTCTCTCTCTCTCTCTCTCTCTCTCTCTCTCTCTCTCTCTCTCTCTCTCTCTCTCTCTTTCTCTCTGCTAGACTTGAAGCCAGGGGGCAGAATTCAACCTCTGAGTTACACCCCTAGTCATTTTTCTTTATTTATTTATATTTTAAAACAAGGCCTCATTAAACTGCTGAAGATCCTTTGAACCTATGATGCTCTTGTCTCAGCCTCCCAGGGACTGCGATTCTAGGTGTGCACTACCACACCCAGCTAAATAAAGTCTACTTTGTGAATAATTTAGGATGTCTTTTTGGTATGTTTGTCCTTCCTCAAGGACATGTCCTCAGTTGAGATGTTTTTAATTTTCTTACATGATGTGTCATTTTTTAAATTGATTTACTAAATACAAAATCTTAACCAGAGTTCATGTGTTGTGCAATTTATCAATCAAGTCTGAAACTGTCACCTTTGAGTGCTAAATTAGTAGCCCATTCATTCTTGCAATGTGCAGTAAAAATCTGCCCTAAGAATGCTAAAGAACTTTTACCAACAAAAACAAATGCAAACATATTTCTTCACTATTAACATACCTTGTTGACTTAAGGATAGCTGAGTCTCTGCATCAAACAAGGGCATCTTGCAAAACTAGGTGTGTAGAGGCTGATTAACAATACAGCTTGTCTTTGTAGAATTTTATAGGCATCATTCTGTAGTGTTTTCTTTGAGGGTTGACTCAGTTCTGACTTTATACTTTCTTAAAAGCAAATCAATATTTTCCATTGTGATGATCTCAACTCTGTATCATACAGAACATAGTAAATCATTTATATGACTCACTTTGTTCCAGAGCTATTCTACACCTTTCTCCTCTATGGCCATTTTGTCATTCAAAAACACCCAAATTCATTATTCAGAGGATGAGTAAAACAATTTTGATGTACTCCAAACTTTTTACTAGAAACTATTATTACATTGAAAAAAATATGGTTTTTAGTACTAGGAATTTTTATTCTTTATTATTTTTATATTTTATTTTATTTTTATGTGGATTATATTGACAATGGCATACATTCACACAGTTCTTGGTGCCCTCACCCCCTGCTTCCCCTTTCCTCCCTCCCAACAATGAGTGTCCAGGTTGACAATGCTTCATTCACACTTATACACATTCGAATGTAGCTCCTCCATTAGTCAACCTCAGTATTTTTCCTCTCCTACCTTTCCTTTCTAGTTTTTCTGAGGTTTCCCCTCCATTATCTGGAGTCCTTCTGGTATCCCTAATACTCCCTAGTTTGGGCATATTAAAGAAAACATATGTCCCTTCTCTTTCTGTGCCTGGCTGATCTCACATAACATAATGTTCTCCAGGTCTTTCCATCTTCTTGCGAATAACATGATTTTGTTCTTCTTTATTGATTAGTAGAATTCCATTGTGTATATTTCCCATAATTTTGCAATCCATTCATCTGTTGATGGAGACCTAGGTTGGTTCCATATTTTGGCTATTATGAATTGTGCTGTTATGAACATAGGTATGCATATGTTACTGAAGTTCTCTGATTTCAAACCCTTTGGAAAGATACCCCGTGAATCTATTCCCAGTTTTCTAAGGAATCTCCACACTGATCTCCATAGTGGCTGAACTAGTTTGCACTCCCACCAACAGTGTAAAATAGTTCCTCTTTTCTCACATGCTAGCCAGCATTTGTTGTTACTTGACTTCTTTATGCTTGCCACTCTAATTGGGGATAGATGGAATCTCAGTGTAGTTTTGATTTGCACCTCCCTAATGGCTAATGATATTGAATTTTTTTTTAATGTATCTATTGGCCATTTGTATCTCTTTTGTGAAGTGTCTATTCAATTTAGTTGCCCATTTTTGGATTAGGTTATTTGTTTTGCTAGTGTAGAGTCTTTTGAGTTCTGTGTATACTCTGAATATTAGCCTCTATAAGAATGGTGGCTCGTAAAGATCTTCTCCCATTCTGTAGGCTTCTTCTTTAGGTTATAGTACTAGGAATTAACCCCAGGGGCATTCTACCTCTGAGCTATACATCTACCCTTTTTCTGTTTAGGAACAGTGTCTTGCCTAGTTGCCGAGGGTCTCACTAAGTTTCTGAGGCTGTCTTCAAGCATGCTATCTTCCTCACTTTCCCCAAGTATTAAGATTACAAATGTGTACCACTACACATGGCTTACTTTATTTTATTAAGAAAGATTTTATTTTGAATCATAAAAATATGTTTTAATGTTTTCTGTTATCAAATTTCAAATAAATTAAAGCAAAGTATGTCTAGAGTTTTGTTGATTTAATTATACTCTTCCTTATTTCTACTCTTTCTTCTTTTTTCTTTTTGTTTTATTTATTTATTTATTTATTTATTTATTTATTTATTTAGTGGGTCTGGGAATGGAATCCAGGGGCATTCGACCTCCGAGTTACACCCCCTGCCCTATTTTTTCTTCTTTATTTTGAAACAGGATCTCACTGAGTTGCAGAGGGCCTCACTAAGTAGCTGAGGCTGTCCGCAAACTGCGATCCTCCGGTCTTAGCCTCCCAAATGCTGGGATTATAAGTGTGCACCACCATGCCTGGCTCTTTTTTCTTTTTTTGTACCTTTCTTAGACTGACTTTTTTTAATTAGTGCATTGTAGTCACACACCTTTTTTTTTATTGTTATTGGTGCAGTGTTGTCATACATCTTTTCTTTTTTTTCTTTTTCTATTGGTGATTTGTAGTCATACATTTTAATGGGGTACACGACAGTAGAGGCATACATGAATACATCATTAATTTAGACTTTCTCCAATTCCCTCCCCATTCCATCTTTCTTCTTTCCTTTTCATGTTTGGCTTAGGGATTGACTTTGGTATGTTTGTAAATGTATATCATGTACCTTAGGAAATTTTACTCTTCCTCTCTCACATCCCCCTCAATTCGGTTGATTATTTGCTCCTCTATAAATTCTCCTTTGCCTAGAGTTGCTCCTAATGCTCTATTTCTCCTTAGCTTTGACATTAGGGAGAGTATCTTATTTCTTACTTTTTGTAACTGACTAATCTCACTAAGCATAATGTTCTTCAGTTTCATCCATTTTCTTGTATATGACATCATTTTGTTCTTCTTTATGGCTGAGTAAAATTCCATTGTGTACATATCCCATAGTTTCATAATCCATTCATCTATTGATGGGCATCTTGGCTGGTTCCATAGTTTGGCAACTGTGAATTGTGTGGCTATGAGCATAGATCTGCATGCATTAATCTTGTAGTTTGGTTTCCATTCTTTTGGGTAGATACTCAAATGTGGGCTTGGTGGATCATTTGGTAGGTTCTTTCCCATTCCTCTGAGGATCCTCCATACTGTTTTCCAAAGTGGTTGCACTAATTTGCAATCCCACCAACAGTGTATTAGAGTTCCTACTTCTCCACATCCTTGCTGGCATTTGTTTTTGTTTGTGTTTTGAATGATTTCCATTCTAGTTAAAGTTAGGTGAAATCTCAGGGTAGTTTTGATTTGCATCTCTCTGATTGCCAGTGATGCTGAACATTTTTTCATGCATTTATTGGCATTTGAATTTCTTCTTTCGTGAAGTGTCTATTTAGTTCACTTGCCCAGTTTTAATTGGGTTGATTTTTAGTGCTGAATTTCTTGAGGTCTCTGTATATTCTAGATATTAGTCCTCTATCAGAGGAATAGTTGGCAAAAATTTCTCCCATTCTGTTGACTTTCTGTTGAGGTTCTTGATAATTTCCTTTGCTTTATAGACATTCTTTAGTTTAATGGAATTCTATGTATTGATCTGCCTTTTAGTTTCTTGTGTCTTTAGAGTCTTGTTGAAAAAGTTTTACCTGTGCCTATATGTTGAAGTGTTTGACCTATACCCTCTTCAAGGAGCTGCATAGTATCTAGTCTAATTTCCAGGTCTTTGATCCTCTAGAATTGACTTTTGTGCAAGGTAAGAAAGTAGAGTTTATTTCTATTTATCTGGATATGGTTAACTAGTTTTAACAACAGCATTTGTTGAAGAGGCTATCTTATTTCCAGTATATGTTTTTTGCCCCGTTGTCAAAAATCAATTGGCTGTAAGTGTGTGGATTTGTTTATGAGTCTTCTATTTTGCTCCATTGGTCTATGTATCTGTTTTTGTGCCAGTACCATGATGTTTTTATTACTATGACTTTATAGTATAGTTTGAAGTACGTATTTTGATTTCTCTTCCATGATTCTTGTTGCTGAAAAGTACTCTGGCTATTTTTTTTTTCAAATGAATTTAAGGACTGATTTTTTTATGTCTATGAGGAATGATCTTGGTAATTTGATGGGTATTGCATTGAATCTGTAGATCACTTATGGAAGTATGACCATTTTGATGATATTTATTCTCCCTGTCCAAGAACATGGAAGATCTTTCTGACTTTTTACAATAATCCTGCCCCTAAGAAAGTAAGGATCCCAGTGTTGTATTATTTCCATGAGTATGTTCAAATTGCTTTTTGACCAGAGACATGACTCTATTTGCTCTGTAAGAACTCATCATTCTTGATTAGCTTCTTAATTTGTAACAATAGAAATAAAAGCTCACTTCAGTAATTTATTTTATCTTTACATGTCTCTTATCTAAGAGTTGTAATATTATACTCAATACTTCCTCTTAATACATGCAAAACAAGATTCAAATTCCTCAAGAGTTGAAGTTTAGAAAGGGTGGATAATTTGACTTTCATAGCTGTCTGCTTGCATATTAACAGATTAGTATAGAGAATGACAAAAATCCCTAAAATAAATAAACAGCCTTTGTAGCACTTATTGATTTCTGTGATATAGGTTCACTATGACCAATTTCTAAGCACCAGCCTGAAGTCACTGAACACAGAGTTGGCTACAGATCTTACAGTTGGTTTTAAAGAGCCTTCATGAGCCTGTTTCAGAATGTTTTTGAATGTGGGTTGTGATGAGAGCACCTCTTAGTGTTCTATATCTGTTACACCCACTATTTCTTTTAGGGTAGACTACATTATAAGCAATGTAAGACTGAGAAGAATGCTTTCCAAACTGAAGACCAAAGTCAAAGTGAAGAAATATATAGAAAGGAGTTTTCTATGGCCAGAAGCTCTGAAGACTTGATGCTTGAGTATTCCCAAACTTGAAAAATAATACATTGCCATTTTAAAATATAATTTGAAGCAATATTCCCAAGTAATAGGACCAAAATATCTTCCCCAAAGTATAATAGATCCCTGACTGATGTGACTTAAGAATCAATGATGATTAAAAATTATTAAAGTCCACTTCATAATTATTAATTTTGGAAATTATAGGGTTTTTAATAAGTCATATTTTTGTGTGTAAAAGTAGACAAAAAAGGAGAAGAAAAACTTTAGAAAAAAGTTGAAGAAAAAAGCTATAAGAAATTGAAGAAAACAGATCAAATAAATTTAAGTTCGGAGTACTGCAAAAAATGGCAAGTAGTGAGCATATTGTGATTATTATGATTATGGTTCTTCACTCAATCTCTACTGCATATAAAATGCCCACAGCGAGTGTCATTTACTGGCCCCATTAAGAAGTCTGATACTGAACACCACATCTGGAGTGAAGTTCAGCATTCTCATAAGCTTCTCCATTACAATGAGGCTATCTTTCCTGATTTTAATCGAAATCTACCAGTTCTACTTGATCCATCTCATCAGTCTCTTCTACTCCCTTCTTCTCAGGTAGAAATTTATCCAGTAGAGAGAGATTATCAGGGGAAAGAAAGCCATTTTCAGGAAAGTTTACCTTAAACTCAATGATTAGGCTACCTTCTTCATTTAGCACATACTTTATATCTCCATGCTTGACCTAGAAGAGAGGTGATGACTGTGGTTCAATTATCAAGAGTAGATATTAGCTTTTGGAAGCCACACAATGTTTCAAAAAACTGTATGTCCATACACATGAAAAGGTCTTCTTCTAGTCGAGTTAAAACAGCATGGTCCTTTTGATCTAACACAATGATAATATCTCCTGGCTCCAGTCCTGGCTCTTGGTCTCTTCACCATGGAATGCTATCTTCTGGCCATCTTTCATGCCTTTGTCAATATGAACTTCTAAAATCTTCTTTCCTTGAACTATCTTCCTTCCATTGCAGGTTCACATCTGTCTTTCAGACTGATCCATTCCTGATGGCCCTGGCACTCCATGCACACACACTGAATTTGCTGAACCATTTCAGGTCCTATCTAGTGAATTATTTTCTGCATTTCCAGTACCTCCACAGTTGTGCAAGCACTGTACTCCTTTCTTACCACTTCTGCTTTCATATTTATCACAAATCAAATTTTTTGGCAGACCCAGTTTTTTGGTTGCACCATTATATAAATCTTCTAAGGTTACTGAGAGCTGATGCACAGCATTTTTACCTCTCCTTTCTCTATCCTTCCTGCTCTTCCAAAACACAAATCAAAAATGTTCATGTGGGAGCCAAAATTACCACCTCCTTAATTGTCCATTCTCCTTCTTTATCATAACTTCATAAACTTGTGAAATTTATTTAAATTTTTCTCCTTCATTGGGATTCTTATCAGGGTTATACGTCAAGGCCAGCTCCCTGTATGCCTTTTTCAATTCTTCTTAGGTGGCATTGGGTTTGACTCCCAGAACATTATAATAAGTAGTTTCTTTCACCATTTTCTATAGCTGGTGAGCTGTCTGGGGCCAGTATTGAGAGAGCAAAAAGGATCCCATATCTATGTGCAGCTCTGGACAGTCATTACTCTTCCTCTCTTACTGAGCATTCTGGAAAGTTCTGCCAGGTGCCACAGTAGCCGTCATCTTTTGTAGCTCATAATTTTTAAATTTAAACTTAGGGAAAAAATATAAAACAAGAAGCAGGCAGAAATTTATTTTATCTGTAACTAAAATTATTTTATTAATGATTCCTAGTCATAATCCACCTGTTGAAAGGCTTACAAAATAATTCAAATTATCAAACCTAAAAAAGTGTCTAACTTAGTTAAGGTAGGCATTTAGAGCTATCATTTTCTGAGATAGCATATAGAAGTATTCTGCTTTATTTTAATTGTGCAAAAAATGCAAGCACCAGTTTAAATCAGTCAAGCATACCAGACAGTATCCTTATCATAATGCATGTAACAATGATGAAGGATAACTCTTTCATCATCTTGATAATAAGAAAGTGATTCATTTTTATTTCAAATATACATAATTTAGCCTTTTAAAATTTTAAGTGCTTTTGAAAACAAGCAATTAGATAAAATTAAGTTCCATTCACAAGATATATTCACTGTACTTATTTGATAAAATGTGAAAATCTCTAACAAAATACTTTATAATACAATTGTATTTTCCAAATTAGCATTTCATGAATGCCTGAGAAAGAAATATAATGAATAAGTGGCCTCATTTCACATTCTCTAATTATGGTTAAGAAAATGAGAAGTAGAGAATATAGATGTTTTCTTTATGGATTTCTTGATATCCATGAATACAAAAATTCCCTATAAACAGTAAGAAAAATATCACGATCTAATGACATTTTAAAACTATGATGTACTTTTTCTTATTACTTGAATGAAAGGCCAAATAATTGTTTTATGTCTTTTTAAAATTATACTGGAATTACTTTTGTAGGGTCATGATTCATCTAACAACATAAAAATAGAACGGAAAACCGGAATTTTTTTATAATTTCAATTACAATAATACACATTTTTCTTAAGGTTTCCGTTTTGATATAAGAAAAAGAGTACATAAGATATATGTTTCTCTCACCTCCTTCCTTTACTTTAATACACATTGGTTGAAGAGTGATACTAAACTATTTAAATTGACATGTGCCAAGGTTGGTGTAGAAAAGGAGAGAGGATGAAAAGAGCTGCTGGAACATAGTAATAGTGTAAATTATCATAGAGAACATTCTCACCTTTTCACATTGTCTGTGTTCCCATGTAAGAAAGACAAAAATAAGTAAAATAAATGAAGGTGAACAGCCAGTGTTACATACTCCTTAACCACAACATAAGAGAAAGGTAGTTCCAAGAAACCTTTTCTCCAAACCTAAGCAGAAATTCATATTTTTAACCATAAGCCAGGTGGGGTAGTGCACAACTGTAATCACAGGTGGAAGCTAGAGGATCTAAGGTTCAAGGCTAGCCTCAACAACCTTGGTTACTACAAATGCTTTCAGTCTGACCACCTGTTTATATGCTGTGTTTTGAGAACTTTTCTGTATCTGGCACTACAAGATAGTCCAAGCTCATCTTATATTTTATCTGTCCCAGTGCTAGAAATAGCCATTTCTCCATTCATATTTGGCCTTGGAAGATATCTATGTTTGGAGTTTGTACTTGTATGACATATGGAAACACCTAATGTTTATAAATTCTCCAAAATAATAAGAGTACACTATGTAACTCTGACTCAGAACTTAAGACATTGTCAAGATTTCTTCTTCTATAACATTATTTAACTTCTCTGTTTGAATCAAACCCTGGGGAAAATAGACATATTTTTCAAATGGCCAGACATTTTTCTGACCAAGAGTTTGAACTTGCTGGACTTTCTATAGCAAAAAAGTAACTACAGAAGACCTGCAAATAAACCATTAATTACAAGGCACTAATAACTGTCAACACATTGTTGGAGTATATTCTGTAAGATATGCTACACTCATGATTTTTGACACTCATGAACTTCAGCAGGTCCATAATATACACATATTAGTACAATGGGTTTGGCCACTCATATCCCCCCAGAACGCAAATCCCTAATGTCTTTACTTATTAGGCAGTAGTTTTCAAAAGAAATCCCTGAAGAGATTTAATCTACATGAGACCCTGTTCTAGGAGTTCTTAAAATTGTGTTGATTTTATTTAATCCTTAAAATAAACTATCAAAGTAAACACTATTATTCCCAATTTTGTACAAGAGGAAATAGAAGTACTGAGAGAACATGTAAGTTGTCCTATCCTCTAAAGCAGATTGCACGTGGAGATGTAGTTCATGTGCATTGAAAAAAAAAGAGTCCAGAGGTTTTATCACTCCAGTGGAAGGACCAAAGGTTTGAAGTCAGCTTCTTTTTCACTTTGTTAGAGGAGGCTTTAAAGGGAGAAAGGCAGGAAGCAGCATTGAGAGAATGTTTGTACAGTATTCTGTGATGGCAATAAGATCATTTGTGCCCATCTACTGATTGGGCAGCTCTGTACATACAGGATATCCTATGGGAAGGAAATAAAACTTCCTGAGAGTACAGAATCAAGAGCCAGAAAAAAAAAAATTCAAAAAGCAGAATTGAAGTGATCATCAAGCCGTAGGAAATGAAAGTAGTACAAATATGTCTGATAGAAAGCTATTTGTAAGAAACACAAAAAGCAGGTCACAGAGAAAGCTCAAACAATCTGAGGGTGTAAAAAGAGGAAAAGGGAATAACCTAGTTACAGGATAAATGATAAGAAAGTCATTTGCAAAGGAAGCCTATAAGACTTTTGCAATTTGCCAAAGAAGAATACCCATCAAGAAAAATACCCAAGCCTCTAGTCTGTAAGACAGGGGCCAAGGGCCCCAGACTCTCACGGACTCTTTCTCCAAGTCAGGTGCCTTCTCCCAGCTTCATCCCCAAATAAATCTGTTCTTGCTGTTGAAAAAAAAAAGAAAGCAAGCAAAACACCCACCAAAACATCCACACTGAGAGAACACATAGCCTTTCCTTGTTAATGAACCAATGAGATATAATCAAGCAGCTTCCATAAACTCATTCCAATAATATATATGTTTAATTAGTCCAGTTTAAATTCATTTACATATTTTATTATTTTCCAAATGCATTCATTTTCTGTTCTTAATGAACTATTTTTTTGGGGGGGTAGATTATTTTGCAAAAGAGCAATTTCTAAATCTATCTAAGACTAGCCTTATTAATTTGCATTGGGATGAATCTCCTTGTCCTCCACTACCTGCCCATTAGAACTGACAAATAAAGAAATTACATTCTGAATGCAGCAAATACTTACCTGAACAGAGTACAAATTTTACAAATATAAGTTTCTAGTATGGACATGCAAGTATAAATGGGAAGACATTGTTTTTCAATGTGCTTTCCAACATTATTCCCCTACATTTCCCTTTATGTTTAGTCATGACAGTTAATTCTTTAGCTACTCTATTTGATAGAGATGCATTATAAATGAAAATCAGGTTCTAGTTTTCAAAATTCTCTTGTTGAGTAACTCACTATACCACATTGATGGCCCTTGATTAATTTAATTGAACACTGTGTAACACTCATATAGTCTTTTTAAAGTGACAATTTGAGAATACTCACAATTTTTTTAATGTAATGATTTTAGTCTTATAAGACAAATAGCTCAAGAATATTGGTGGCAGCATATTACATCCTACTCTATGAAACCCGTTTCATATGTATTCAAATAAAGAATTTGTAAGGCTGAAGTAGAACATAATCTAAAAGAAAGATTTTAATATATTTTTCTCTGCCTTAACATATTTGAAAAAGATTAACCTGTAAACCTGAAACAGGAAGGTATTTCTTTATAAGCACACAGACAGCCTTTTAATACATAATGGGCATAAAATGTACCTCAGGAGTAATATAGCTGAATGAATAAAGCAGCACCCACACAGGTTATGCCTTTTATTTTCAAGTACATGCATTTTAAAATATAATTATAAAATCTTAAGAATTAATGTTTCTCTGAATTGCCTGTCATTACAGATAATAGTGGTTTTTTTTAATTTTTTTTTATTGGTGCATTATATTCATACAACTTATTGGGGTAAAAAAACTTGTGTGTACAAACATGTACTCATCGCTGATTTAACCCCTACCCAAATCCCACCCCATTCCCTCCCCAGCCCTCCCTCCCTTGCTTGTTTTAGTGATTGACTTCGATATGTTTAAGTACATTGTGAGCTTTAGAGATTTTCCTCTTCCCCCCTCATTTCTCCTCCTTTAGGTTGTCTTGTTTGCTCCTCTTTTCTCCCTAACTCTCACATATTAGGGAAAGCATCTGATTTCTTATTTTTTGTGTCTGACTAATCTCACTTAGCATAGTGTCCTCCAGTTCCATCCATTTCCCTGAAAATGATGTAATTGAGTTTTTTTTGATGGCTGAGTAAAATTCCATTGTGTACATATCCCACAGTTTTGTAATCCATTCATCTGTTGATGGACATCTTGGCTGGTTCCATAGTTTGGCAATGGTGAATTATGCAGCTATGAACATAGATACACATGCATTAGTTTGGTAGTTTGGTTTCTTTTCTTTTGGGTAGATACCCAACAGTGGTATTGCTGGATCAAATGGTAGATTTGTCCCCATTCTTCTGAGGATTCTCCATACTGTTTTCCAAAGTGGTTGCACTAATTTGCAATCCCACCAACAATGTCTTAGAGTTCCCACTTCTCCACATCCTCGCCAGCATCTGTTGTTGTTTGTGTTTTGAATGATGGCCATTCTAGTTGGAGTTAGGTGAAATCTCAGGGTGTTTTATTTGCTAGTTCAAAGGATATTTTTAATCATACATTTAAATTATAACAGTGATACATGCAAAAATTATAATAAGACATAACACTGAACAAAAATGACTATGGTGGTATAACCTCCTATAGTCTGCGGATTTAATAGGAAAACGTGGGGGGGGTTTTGTTTTGATTTTTGGTCTTTTGATAGTAACCAGTATAGCTTCAAAGGTAATACTACTGATAATTGTATTGTGTCTTTTTATATGACTTGCTGGTTGCCTACGGTGGAAATGTGAGCAATTAATACCTCTCACCCCCTTTCTCCCTATAGCTTCAGGTTTTAGTAGCTGTATTTTTATATCTTATTTTCTTATGGCAGTGTTTATGATTTAAAACTTCTGTGCTTATATTCATATTCTATGATTCATCAATTTTAATTAATATGTTAACTTCCTACTGTGAAATATGAACATTATATTTGTCTTTTTCTAAATCTCTACTCTCCTCTTAATATTCTTTTTATGATTTAAATTTTCTAAGATTTTTTATTGGGACTTTTTTGGTGTAAGTAAATGTTTATTTTTATTATTTTTTACTTTTACTAATATTTATTTACTTTAGGTTAGTATTTTATTTTTTATTTTTTTCATATTTTATTTTATTTATATGTGGAACATATTGAAAGTGGTATACATTTAGATTGTGCTTAGTACCCTCTCCCTCCCATTCCCCTTCTCCCCTCCCAACAATGAGTGTCTAGGTTAACCATGCTATATTCATACTTTTACACATAGTCGGATGTAGCTCCTGCATTGATAAAACTCAGCTTTCTTCCTCTCTTATCCTTTCTTGTCTCCAAGTGGATATTCACAATTCAGTTTAATTTTAACATTAATTGAAATTAGTGTAGACACTACCACTTAAGGCTTAGGCCCATGATTGCCCCATCTACATCTACTACTCTGTAGATCTCCCTCCTGTTTTCATGGGGGTCTCTTTTCCTTTCATTTGTCTCTCTGGCTTCCACACATGATAAATGTTTTGGCAAATCATTTCTTCAAAGTTGTCAAGACAAGGGTTGTGATGGATGGCAGTTTCAGAGCATCAGCTTGAGGTGTCAGCTTGCAGTGGGCTGTGCATCATCGTCATGTTCAGGAGAAAACTCACCGAGCTGAGACCCAGGGACAGATAATTGGAGGTTCATCACGATGGTGATTTTGCTAGACAAGGTTCATGACAAGTGACCAGATTTCAGAGTGAGTGTGGCATCATGTCTTTTCTTAAGCTGCTCCTCCTTTTATGAACTTAGGTAACAGAGTTGCTTCATTTGAAAATCTGTTGTGTTTGATAAACTCATAGGCCTGGATTTTCTGGTATGGATTGGATATATCCACGACTCCATGAGCTTTGGATTTATTTCAGTAACTTCACACTTTGTCATTTTTATTTCCACAATTAATGTATTTATCAGTTTGAGCCGTATGGTCAAGCTGGGCAGATAGTTGTTGGTTACATATAAGAGCGAGGTGTAGAATCATTCCACCTGGTGCTTGTACTCAAGTTGAGTAACTCATGGCAATATAATGCTTAACAAAGTAGAGTAACTCAGAGCTAGGTACAGCTTGAAAAATGATGTTCTGTCATCATGGAGTAACTTGGAGCAGGGCACAGCCTGCTTTTCACACCATGATTTACTCCTAATATTTGATAATTTGGTAGGATAGTTCACAGAACTCAAGAAGACAGTGTATTAACATTTACTGGATTACTGTACAGACCACAAATAACATGATGAGTCACAAAAACTGAAGTCTAAAACGGTTCTCTGTCCCATGGGGACAGAGCCATTGTCATATACCACCCCTCTGGTGTTTGGATGTGTATATCAATCTAGAAGCTCATCAAAATGCATTCTAGAGTTCTCATAGAGTTTCATCTCCAGCCTCCCTAAGGTTGTAGGTTGGGGCAGAAAGTCCAACTCTCTATTCACTTGGTTTATCTTGTAACTAGCCCATCCTGAGGGAAACCAGAGTTCCCATCTTAATGGACATCATTAGTGTAAATGTAGCTGTGATCAGGAGAGGCTACTTACAAGTAATAAAAGAGACTTCTAGCACTCGGTAAGTAACAAAGATTCCAGAAGCTCAGTGAGAGGAACCAGGGACAAAGACCAAATGTATTTCTCATTATACCATAGTTATTAACACATTTTTTTCTACTTTTGTTAAAAAACTTACTTCTTATTTAAAGTATTCTAATCCAATAAACCACATTCAAAATTTATAAAATATTCATTATAAAACTAATAATGTGATTGAAGAAGAAGTAAAGGAACTATAATCTTAAATCACTGAAATGTTCTGCAGTAGTGAGAAATTTCCAAGTGGTGAGGCCTACTGGATCCTGTTTCTTGTTGGTGCTGGGGATTGAACCCAGGGCTCACACATGCTAAGCATGTTCTCTGCTACTGAGATATACCCCCAACCCCTCTCTCTTTCAAATAGTTTATATTTTATTTAGTTTTTATTTTATTTAGTACAACACTTTTGTGTTGTACTAAAATTCTTTTTTTAAATAGACTCAGTTCCACTTTCTTGGATTTTTTTATATTTTGATATAACACGGCTTTCAGGGACATCTTCATGCAACTGTGCTTTGGTTGTAAATTGGCTATGAATATTTCAAAGCAGGCTTATTTTTCTTCACATTATACTGAAAATTTAACTGAAGAAAATTCTAGGACCATTTTTTTTCTAAGAGCTATTAACATACCTTTCAATTCTATATTACTATCCATGTGCTGATATTTTTCCTGAAGGCAATGTAATTCTCATTCAGATGTTCATTCACTTTGCCAACATTCACTGAGTTTTTACTATGTGCTTAGTAAGTTTTCTGGATGCTGAAAGTTCATTAGTGATTGAACTGTAGAACACATCTACTTGGGGCATTTTATTTAAAGTGCCTATCAAGCATAAATAACAATAAAGCATATCATTTGTCTGTGGGTTTGGGGATGGAACCCAGGGGTATTTGATCTCCAAGCTATAACCCCTGCCACATATTTTATTCTTTATTTTGGAACAAAGTCTCAATAGGTTGCGGAGGGCCTCACTAAGTAGGTGAGGCTGTCTGCTGAACTTCGATACTCCTATCTCAGCCTCCCAAATGCTGGGATTACAAGCGTGAGAGCCACCATGCCTGGGTGCATATCATACTTTTAATAAACTAGAAAAGATTTTGAAAATTTGCACCTTGAAGGATATTGAAAAAAGTATTGACTTTGGGTCCTACAAAGACCAATTGAATCAGACTGTCTGGAGGATATGGCCAGGAAATTGTGACTCTGGAAGGACCTCCTACCCCTACCATGCAACCTTCATGATCTACCATTAAGGATGGATAATGGAAGGAGATGGAGTTACTTTGCTTTATCACCTATGTCTCATAAATAGTTGTTCTATTTCCATGGAAGTAATGAAGAAGAGAAAAAGAACTTTTTTTCTGAAGGAGTCACTTGACACACTTAATTGCTGTTTTTGCTACTGATATTTGTTGATACTGAGCTTGGAGATTATCTGAAGCCTCAGCTTCCTTGGGTGAATCTTGCTTACTTCCTACAACTGCAGCTGGAGATTTTTCTATTTTTATTTAAGAATTTATTCAACTGCAATAGCTTTTTCAAAAGTTTTTTTTTTCTTCCTTTAATGGCACCCTTTCTATTTCCTACAATTATAATGGCCTCAAACTTTGTTGAATGCATAAGTTTCTCTTGATTCATCTGCAGCAACTTCACTACTTTAACCTCTTCAGTAAAAAATTTAATAAATTAAATTAACAAATAATCCTTTAACTCTGAGTAAATATAAACTTTTGAAATGTATAGAAATAATCCTAATCAAATTTCCACAGAATGAATCTCCCACCAAGCATGGTGATGCACACTTGTAAACTCAGTACTTGGGGAAGCTGAGAAATAAGGATTGCAGGTTTGAAGTCAGTATCAGTAAGTAGCAAGAGTCTTAGTAATCTAGGATTGTACCTCAGAGGTAGAATGAATGCCTCTGGATTCAACCCCCAGTTCAACAACAACAACAAAAAAAAATCAAAGAAAAACAACATCCCTGATAATCTCTTGCTTTTTAAGAGAATTACATGAGTCATACCTTCCAAAAGGTAAGGAGAAAACTAGAATTATCTAAGTCTTCTAAGGTTATTATTTAAAACAAAACCCACCAATATAACACATCCTTGAGAATCATTAAGGACTATTTCAAAGAAGCTCATTTTTAGGCAAATTTAATTAAAGTACAGCAAAAAAAAAAAAAAGGAGGTAATATGGAAGCTTTCTATCTTCCCATACACACAAATTTGTTTTAGGCTCTTCTGTTTATGAAACTTTCTAATATTTTTCTTTTTTTGGGGGGGAAAGCCTTTCTAGGAATTAACTTTCAAAAAGTCTTCTACAGACAATAATAAATATCAACTACCCAATGATGTGATTCTTACCAAAATCTCTGTGCAGCCTGAGATTTAGCATAAGATACAAAATTCAACCATCAAGAATTAAGTATTCCACTCACATCATTAAGTCATAATAGTATTCCATTGCATCTAAGGAGTTAAATAATTTCTTCATTTCCCTGTCTCCTGATTTCCAGTCTAAATTCTTCCACATTCTTAGTGAAGATTACATTCATCCTTTTCATTTGACTTTAACAGATGTTCAAATGATCCTGTCAGCCGGACTGATCCACTGATTATTTCTACTAGCTGCCTTTCAATTTGCTATGCTCATTCAAAAATTTCAATCTGTTTTTCATCCATTTCAATGTTAATATGCACTCCTGTGGTTCCTACTTTGAAGTCCATGGGAAAATCTTTGTGTGGAAGAGATGCCTCTGAGGGATGAAATAATTCAAATCCTTTCTCCATTGAGCATAAAAAATTGTACACATTTAGGAATTGGAGATATAGTCTGTCATTTCTCTTTCTTTATAAAGAGGAAAATACTTTAAATATAATTTTTAACATTCTTTTTCAGTGCTATAAGCATGGTGAGGGTGTCTTGGTGTTATATTTAAAAATTTTAAAATGAAAAAATAATATAATTTTGTTATACAAAATGGTAACTTGAAAACATGAGCTATCTCCTAACTAGATGTAAAAGTTTACTTTTTTTTCTTATTTCCTCCCTCAGGTATCATCATTAGTAATTTGGTTAAGTACAGACATACTTTCAACAGGAAACATGAGTAAGAAAAAGTACACACATTATTTTACTCTGTTTCAGGTCTGAATCACTGCAATTATCAGAAATACTAAGCTATCAGTGCATTGAGGTTAAGCTTAACTTACTTGGTAAGTAACAGAAATGGATGTAGTCATCATAACATTAAAATAAAAATAAAAAGTTGGATTAAAAATATAGAATATATAAATGTAATCCTTGCATCACAATAATACTAATTTATCATTACATTTTTACTATGCAGCATGGTTTTTTTAAGGTCAATTTGGAATAAAATGTATTCTTCTATCTGTCATTAATATTTGATGCATTACCATTTTCATGCTGGCTTAGATCACTCTTTTTGCAAAGAGGCATTAAGTGAGGGAGAAATGTGGGCTATTTCAAGCCAGAAGAACCCTAACAGAAAGAGAAATCTGCTCTCTCTGTTAAGTGCTAACTCTCCTCTAAGCATTTTTTGTATGCCAAGCACACCATCTGTCCTCAATTACTTGTTATTTTGTAATGTCAACATCTGCTTATAAGAAAATATATGCTTGCATATATTAAAGGCTTGCTTCCCATACAAAAATCTACAAGTTCTCTATGCTATGCCACATGTAATTCATTCTTCATTCTTTTTGTTCTCTTCTGAGTATTGAAAGTTAGATTGCTAGAACATTAGCAAAGCAATACAACATATAAACCTATGTTACATAGCATGGATCAAATATAAAAGGAAGTAAATTTCTATAATCCTTATGCATTCCAATGCATATAAACCTAAATTTAATGTATGTAGTTTAGAAATGTCAGCAATCTTCCACTACAAAATTATATTCACAACTCAGCTATGAACATCACTCAATAGCATTACTTATTTGAATGAGAGATCAACTCCCATATTTCTTCTACTGAGAACCTTTTCTTCTCTTATTTTGTCAAGAGAAATCTTTTTATGAAGGACAATTTTTTATTATTTTATGTACAGAAAACTCAACAGTGTACATTTAGCCCAGATTAATAGCAAGCCCTTTGACCTTTGCCTTTCCCGGCTTGGCAATGAGAGACACAGATTTCAGACCAGGATGGTGCCTCCCCAGTGACAGTGGATCTCATTTTATCTGTCATCGTAGTTAGCCTTCATAGCTTTCACCAGCTTAGCCAGAGCTCCTATGTCTTCCAAGTTAACCTGTATGGAGGCAGCAGTGGTGCATTTCTTCCTGTGAACTAGATGTCTCAACCTGGCCTTCCCCTTGATGATGTAGTAAGAGACCCCCATCTCGGACACAGGGCAAGCAGGAAGATAACCAGCTCTATGGGATCCACATCAAGTGCAATCACCACCAGCTAAGCCTTCTTCTTCCCCACCGAGGTGGTGACTGTTGTTGACCCCTGTTTGAAGGACTGGTGGTCTCTTAGTGGGGACATTCCCATTACCAGCCCTTTTCTTCTCAGCCATGGCCAAGAGCCTCTGCTTCTTCTCCTGTTTTGTCTCTGGTTTTTGTTTGTCTGTCTGTTTGTTTGTTTGTTTGTTTGTTTGTTTTGTCTGCTTGTTTTGGTACTTGGGATTGAACCCAGGGGCATTCTATTTCTGAGCTACATTCCAAGTCCTATTTTTAGTCTTTATTTTGAAACATGGTCTTAATAAGTTACAGAGGGCCTTACAAGTTGCTGAGGCTGGTTGCAAACCTGAGATCCTCCTGTCTCACTCTCCCAGTACTGAGATTACAAGTCTCTGGTCTTTACTTATGGGCAAGCTTAACCAGCTGAGTAGCTGTATGGTGGTCCAAGGGAATTGGTTAATTGTAGGAGGCACTTTCAGCCTTTTGTAGAGGATAGCTTTTTTAAAATTATTTTTGTGCTTCTGGGGATGGAACCCAGGGGCATTCTACCACCAAACTACACCTCAGCCCTATTTTTTCCTTTTTTTTTTAGCTCTTTGTCTTTATAGTCAGATGGAGTGAGACCATTTGACAAAGCAGGTGAGGCTCCTCTTGGGTTGGATGTCCTGTCCAATGACAAAGTTCTTAAGACTTTTCTTGAATCTAGTATTTACCACCTTATTGGCCTCCTGATTCTTCATGACAGCAGGGCCTGAGGCCACCTTTTTCCCCTAGGGCTTCCTTCTTTTCTATATCTTGGATAACTGGAGGAGAGCCCATCAAGGAAAATCTGAATCTCATCACAAATACCAAACCAAAGGTCACCTCAAGTAAAAGTAATTTCCCAACTTGACCATCCATGAGTTACCCCAGAGTTCAATTTATTAATTTATTTTTGCTCATTTTGGTTGAATTACTTTTTGTTTTTGTCAATATTATAAATGAACATAATCGACAAAAACAAATTACATTTTGCTTGGAAGTAATTGGAAGATTGAGATAGAAGGATTGCCAGCCTCGACAATTTAGCAAGGCTCTCAGCAACTTAGTGAGACCCTGTTTCAAAAAACAAACAAACAACAAAACAAAAAAAAATAAGGCTGAGATGTAGCTCAAAATGCAACCTCCCTTAGGTCCAAACCCCACTGTCAAATAAATAAATGAACAAATACTAAGAACATACTCTTCAGTTTGTACTTAACCTAGACACTCTTCCCAAGGATAAGCATTGAATTCATTTTTTCTAGGTATTTTAAAATAAAAAATGATACTCTTAAAATTTTATTTCCTAATCTATCTATTTTAGATATCATCTATTAATGCTTCATCATATCCCATGCACCTTTTCCCACTGTCCATTAACCCAATGTAGTTACCTCCTAACATATATTAAAGTCATAGACTGTTTATTTTACTTTGATACTACACTTAATCTTACCCAAAAGGCTGAGAAACAATGTTTATATATAGTATAAATATGTTTTGTAACCCAAGAATTATATTGTATTTTTATATTCCTATAAAATGTATTTTTCCTGACATCAACAATTGCATTTTTAATGTATGCTATGTACTTATTTTTATATTTCTTTTCTAAATATAGTGGTAGATCTGTCAAACTTAAAAAATTTCTCAGCACTGTCCTCTAGAACATTAATATTTGGGGGGTTATTTCTTCTTGTGTTGTGCTTAGAAGTTAAAATTTTTTACATTTTTCTCAAGTCAGGGAAATATGTCACAGACTTAAAAATGGGCAAAAGATTGCTGAATGTTCTTTCAGTGGAACGCTAGACGCTTCCAGTCAAAACTTTCAGGGATAATAGAACTACAAACATCTTCTCTTGAATATCTTTCTGTTGTTGACTAAACTATTTTAGAATTTTGTAGAATTCTGTAGAAATAAAGATAGTCCTTCAAATTATCTTTCCCAAGCAAAATGTAAATTTTTCCAGGAGAGAGAGAGATAAAATTGATTTTTGCTTTAAAAAATATGATGTCAAATATTAACTTATACAACTCTACTTGGGTAAATATTAGCATACTATAATAGTAATATTTTGCTATTTTCCAAATAAACATATATATACATACATACATATATCCAAATTTTCCTTTGAAATGCTTTTAAATTCAATTAAAATAGTAAAGTCTCTGACATATTCTTAGACATTATAGTTTTGTTTATTTAATTTAACACACATTTGAAAATGTTTGTTATATTATGTGGCTAGAATAAAAAGATACAGAACTTTAAATGGTTATAAGTGTTAAGCATTAACATATACTTAGTTTATAAAATTACTTGATCATATTTTAATTTTCTATAATCCTTTTCTTTCACCTGACATTTTCCTTATGGTGTATCCTGTTATGGTAGGCATACTACCTATGATCATGACTAGGATGATAAGTGGGTGAAAAAAAGTAGGTTCAAAGACTCAGTGCCAAGAGTTTGAAATTTGGGAAATATGTAAACATATTTATTTTCTGGAAAAGATGTGATAATAAATGTGGATTAAGGGTTATCTTTCTTATGTTATTATTCTCATGTTTTTTTTAATTTATTCTCTGTTAAAGTTTTTTTCTTTAACAGAAATTCTTTTTTATCTTGTTTTTTCTTTCTTAAACCTTAGTATTGAATATTTATTCTCTGCTTTTGAAACTCAGATTTATTCCTGGTATGTATTTCACCTTCCAAAAAATGTTTTCTACTTTAAAGCAAAGTCCCTCCCACATCCAGTCCAAGTCCCATTTACTGAGTACTGACATTTACTGACTACTCTGGGCACTTAAGCTAGTTTTGTGCGTCAATAATGATATGATCAGGCAAACTACTTTAACTCCCCAGGCTCATTTTCAATGTGAAATTGTGGATAGTAATTCTCATCTTACAAGATTGTAGACAGTATTATATGAGATAATGGCATTACATTAACACATGAACAACATCACCATAAATTTTGCAAACTGAATAGCAAAAGATAAGAATAATCAATTGAGTTTCTAGAGCCATCACTTTAGTGAATATATAGAGTCCAAAACTAAAGCATATTTTGAAACATATTTAGGAAAAATTATGGTTAAATTAGCACAGATGCTAAGATAACAGAAGTTACTTCTGTCCATAGAAATATTTGTATACCCCAATGGCATGGATCCCCAATGCAAAGGTCATTAAGACTCTTAAAAATATCTTGCCTAAGTTCTCCTTTCATTACAATTATATTCTATGTTGTTCAACTTAGCAACTAATAATAGTTTGCATACTTCACTAACTACAATTGCACAGAAATATCATTTTAAAAATTTTAAAGACAAGAGCCTCATTTTTATTATTTTTAATCCCTGGAAATGCTTTTCAGAATACTAGCTTAGCACATGTAGTTAATTTTTTACTTATTAATGAATAGATGATATAGACCTGAAATTAATGAAATAGTCTATTATGTTTCCTTCTCAATAACGTCATGTGAAAGTATATTCTGAACTCCAAGGTATGGACATATAAAATATTTCCACTAGAGTAAGATCAACCTGGATTTAATGAAAAAGTAGTTGGAAATCATTCAGTTTACAGGAAAGTTGTCTGTTTTCCTTGAAATAGAACAGAATACCCTCCCCTTCAAGGCCAGAGTGATGGAAGCAGTCACTGCCTTCAGCTAAGGTTAGATTGTGTCCCGTAGAGGGATGAGCTCATGAGCATTATTAGAAACAACTTCAGCATGAGAGCACCAAAGAGTCCTGGAGGACGTGTGGGGTCTGTGCTCAGCATCTCCCATCTGAGAAGCTCAGCATTTCCCCCATCTGGAAAGCAATGGACCCATTTGGAGAGGGTCAATCGTTTCTGGCAGTGAAACTGAAGTACCTAATGACTTTACTAAAAGCTATAGCTATGTATTTTATTCACCATGAAGAAATTAGCAAATATATATATATATTTTTCATCCTGGTGTTTTTTTTTCAAATTACGATAGTAGGGGTATATTTGTCAAAAGCTACTTTTAAGTATGATTTTAAAAAACTGCCTACTATTCTATTCAGTTGGTGTTTCATAATTATTTAATCATTTAGATTATAAATAGAGCATTTATATTAGTACCAAATTACCACAAACCAAGTTCTTTTTAAAAAATTATAACTAGGTTATTGATTCTGTTATTAGATAAAATTTATGTAAAGTTTGGGGGTTTCAATATATATGTATATATATATATATATATGTCATGTATGATATATATAGAATATATATCTAATGGTTTTATCCAGAGATCTAGATTATTTCAATTTTTTTAACCTTATACGGGAATACCCTTTTCTTTTTTAAGTTCATCAGTAATATCAGTTCTTCCTAAGGGCTAGCAAGTGAATTCTAAGCCCTTAAATTTATTTGTTGAAATACTTATACCCAATGTGACTGTGTTTGAACACGGGGCTTTAGGATAGAATTAAAATTAAGCAAAGCAATAAGAATAGGTACCTAATCTGACATGATTAGTGGCTTTACAAGAAATGGAAAAAAGAAATATCTCCCTTTCTTTCCCTACCGTGTGAGGACACAGAAGCTACTGTCTGAATGACAATACCTAAGCACACTGGCATATGCCTGTAATTCTAGTACTTTGGAGGCAAAGAGAGGAGTATCATCGATTTTAGACCAGCCACAGCAATTTAGCAAGACTCTCAGCAACTTAGCGAGATTGTTTAAAAAAAAAAAAAGTAGGTCTGGGGGTGTAGTTTAGAGTTAGAGTGTCTTTAGGTTCCTCACTACCAATAAATAAATAAAAGCCAAGAAGAAAGCCCACTGCAGAAACTGAATTAAGCAAGAGCTTGATCATATTCTTCCTACTCTCTAAAACTATGAGAAAATAAATGTATTTTGTTAACTTCAGCCAGCCTGTGTTAGCTTGTTATGGCAACCCTAGCCAGATCTCTCTCCTAGTAACATTCAGACTTGAATCTGAATCCTAGCAGCATCAGCTCCCCAGGTCCTTCAACTGTTAGGTCACCTGGCAGAAATGGAATTTTCCAGCCTCTGAAATCACATGAGCCAGTTACTTAAAATAAATCTTTCCTTTCAGTGTATACACTTATTATTGATTCTGTTTCTCTCAAGACCCCTGACCTTGGGGAATAAACAGAAGTAAGAAGAAAGAACTAAAAAGTCCCTGAGACATCCTGAAAACCATGAAATTCAAGGTAAGAAACTTAGTATTCACCCTGAACTCTGGGAAACTATTCCCAACCAATCAAATTTGCACATATCTTTTCCAACAGAAACAAGAAACTCGTAATTTCCAAATATACTATGTGTTTTATGGCCCTACAATATTGCATATGCTTTTGCCTCTACTGAATTTTATTTTATTTTTGTTCTTTTCTCCACCCAATCAGCAAATCACCTTCAAATAGAAGCTTTATTGCTTTCTGTTCTTTATTTATATAGGTACTAGGGATAGAATCCATAATCCAGGGATATTGTAATTCCAAAATATATCTCCTCCGTGTGATTTTTTTTATATTTTAGAGTCTTCTAAGTTGTTGAGGGCCTTGATAATTTTCTGAGGCTGGCCTGGAATGTGTAATCCTACAGTCTCAGCCTTCCATGTACTGGAACTACAGGCATGTGCCAACACCCAAGTTTATTTCTGTAACTACTGAAAAACTTTATTTCTGTAACTATTGAAAATGCTCTAGAAGAATCTTTTCTATCTTGTTTCATTGTTTAGTCTTCCATTTATTCATGTACTTACTTATCAATCTAACATTTCTACTATAAAATATATTATTTTTAAGGTACAAAGTTGTTTCATGTCTCTTTAATATTTAGAAAATGACTTAAACATCCAATTATTTTAGATTGAGAATAATGACAATGTCTAATTCAAATTTTAAGACTAAAATCAATTAGTTTCTAATAGAATTACAGCCACTTGACTTTTATGAATAGAATGAATTGGAAGAGGAAGAAACCAAGATCAGTTAGAAATTTAGGAGATGAAGCCAGGCAAGGACAAGTGAATGTTTAAACTAAGCAGTGACAAAAATAATGGAAGGGTCAGAACAATGTTCTGAGTTGGAGAAAAGAACACTGGGACAAATTAATTACGGGAGAAAGGGGGTGAGTAAGACCCAGTCGAGAATGCTTTATGCTTAGGTGACTCCATATCTTTATAAATGTATATATATGTTTAACATGTTTTTATATTTGTTTTAACATGTTTAACATGTTTTTATGCCATAACCATACCACTTATCATTTAGTATTGCACATCTGATAATTGTCAAATTATCCCCTACAGCAATCTTGAATTTCATTTGTTTTTTTTTTATTTCTTCATTATACCCTGGCTCCAGGCATAACATAATGGAATAAACAAGATAGACGAACATGTAAAAACAATTGAGCAGATGAGAGCATAATGATACAATTAATATATGTAATTTGTGAGCAAAAAATAATTTAATGAATTTTTAGTTTTATTTTATTGACTTTGACATGATAGCAATATATGAGGTACAAATATCCAGTTATGATGCTATTTTATTTATTTATTTATTTATTTATTTATTTATTTATTTATTTTGGTGGTACTGGGGTTCCTGGAAGCCCTTCTACCTCCGGGCTACACTCCCAGACCTATTTTTATATTTTTGTCTGGAAACAGGTTTTCTTAAGCCAGCGTGGCTTGCTTCGAACCTGGCGATCCTCCTGTCTCCGCCTCCTAAGTGCGGGGATTACAAGCGTGCGCCACCACGCCCAGCTCTAATGTTAAATTTAAGGTCTAATTTAATATAGCACTAAAACGGCCTAGGTTTTCAGATGAATGTAGTGACTAGAAATTATATTTTAAGAAAAAGTAATGCTGATATAACAGTTGAAATAGAAAGAGAATGTGATTATCGCAGATAAATAGGGACAGAAGAGTAGATGGTCAAGGATATAGCCTTGAACTACCCCTACACTTATAATTTAAAAATAGAAATATATTATCTGTATCAATGGAATTTAGAGAAATACTAGAGAATCTGATTCAAACAGCACCAATAAAGTTGAGATGAAATGTTTTGGGTATTGGAAGAATGGTTTAAAAGTTGAAAAAACCCACATTAGAATAATAATTCAAAGGACAGTGAAGAAATTTAAATGACTGAAATTTTCAATGTAGTAACAAAACTATTTTCTCTTTTGGTAAACATTTGAAATAAAATTGTTTCATTAGAAAAAAACCTAATCATATAACAAAAAATATAGAATAAAAGAAAATTGAAACATATACCCTTGACCCCATAACTTCAAAACTAATATATTTAATTTTTTACTACTCCATTTATTTGATTCTTCACATCTCATAGTCACTTTGTAAATCAAACACATTGTGATGGCAGACTCTAATTGTATCCCCTAGTGTTTTTCACCTCCTGATGTTTACACTACTCTGTAATCACCTCTCATTGGATTTTCACCTCCTGGTGTTTACGCTACTCTGTAATCACCTCTCCTTGAATGTGGATAGAACTGAAGACTTTTTTATAAGCTAAAGCATATAACAAATTTGAGGAACATTGCTCCCATGATTCAGTTATATAACAAAGAAACAAAGAGAGGTTTCTAATGGAAGGTTGTTATTATATAACATTCCATGTTAACATACTGCATTGGAAACTCCTTGGAACTATGTTGGAGAAGCCACGAAGCAAAAATTTGTGATTATCCTCTGAGAACTATGGGTCCAGAGGGTTTTCTCCAGACAATAGTGGACAAAAATCCAGGGCCCTTAGTCATACTGAATCAAGAAAATCTTTGACATCATCTAGAATGAGCTTGGAAGTGAATTCTTTTTTGGTTGAGACACAATGAGAGAATTCAGTCTGGATTAATCTTTTATTGCAGTCGCTAAGTACCCAGAGTTGAGGGGTCACTATGCTGTGCCTGTGCTCTTGTGTTCTATCCATGGGCAAGGAAAGAAAGTTCCATGATCCATATTTTTAAAGAGACAGAGTTAAAAACTGTTTTATAATGTACCCAAAGAATACTACGAGTTTATTGTGTATGTATCCTAATTACGTATGTTAGTTAACTTTAAATTAGATCAAAGTTGTTCATAGTATTAATTCAAAACTTATAGAAATATATTATATAATGAGAAAGGATAAGCATATTAGAATTAGCACATTTTTTAAATTTTTAATAATGTTTTAAAATATTATTTGTTTCTTATGACATCTAACTCAGTTTCCTATCAATAGATGATGCATCATGTATAACTTTATTAAATTATTTATCTGAAACCTTTGTGTAATGAACATGTACATTTATTAAATTGGTGAACAAGATCACTGGAACTATAATCATCTGAAAGTGTTTAAATTAAATTTAGCTTCTGCAGAAAAACCCAAAATTTCAGGTAAGCTATTAGAAATACATTTGAGAGAAAAATTATTAAGTTCTCATCATATTTTCAAATATGAATAGTTATATTAGTAGAAATAAAGTTAGAAATTAATGCAAAACAGTAAACATATGACACCAGTTCCCATTTTCAAAAATAAATGAGAGGAAGATGTTTGTTGGTAAAACTGTTATTTTATAAGTTCTTTAAGAGCAGATACTGATGTGAAAGCATTTCTCAACATCACAATGCTTTGTTCTTCACATTTTTACTAAAATTATACAGCTGTCATAAAATCATAGTCTATGAACCTCAACTATTACTGTGGCAATATGCTCTAAGAGTACATTCTCATCTCCCTGCCATTAGCAATTATAAGATGGCTGTTTTTTTCCACAAGTAGATTACTCATTTCTTGAGATTTTAGAATTCATAAAACAATCTAAAAAGACATACTATTACTAATTCTGATGCTTGCTTTTTATTATTAATCAAATCTTTGATCTAATACATAAATGTATACATAAGCACATGCTTATGTAAATACATACTACAACACACATTATGTTGTGTGTGTATGCATATATGTTTGCCGATTTCTAATTCTAGCTGAAATCTTGAAGTTTGAGGTATTTTGTTTGCTTAACTATGCTTAACTATCTACTAAAGATTTGGGTTAGATTTACCACTTCTCAAATTCAGCTTATTCAAAACTTAATTCATAAGCTCTGGCTTTTCTTGATTTGCATGATTCTAAAATGTAATATTATAAACTTTTTTTTTTTTTGGTGGTACTGGGGTTCCTGGAAGCCCTTCTACCTCTGGGCTACACTCCCAGACCTATTTTTTATATTTTTGAAACAGGGTCTCCTACGCCAGCGCGGCTGGCTTTGAACCTGCGCGATCCTCCTGTTTCTGCCTCCCAAGCGCGGGGATTACAAGCGTGCGCCACCACGCCCGGCCTTTATTATAAACTTTTAATTACTTTAAACTTCAGTATTTTGCATATCATCGACATCCAGCCTGATCCATATCTAAATATCTCTTATATCCATCTCTCTATTTTGTTCTTTTATTGGTGCATTATCATCTCACATCATAATGTAGGTCGTAGTGATAGAGACACACATGCACACAGCTTTATGTTTATCCCCAGCTCCCCCATTCTCCCTCTCTTCCCTATACAAGATGCTGAGATTGACATATGCACATAATGTCAGTAGAAGTCTCTTTTTCATTATTTCTTCCTCTGTCCCCTCCTTTCCTCAAACCACCTCCCTCTCTCCACCAGAGCTCCTCCTTCATTATCTAAAGCCTGTTTTACATATCAAATACTCCCTAATTTCCATATATGAGAGAAAACATATGACCCTTCATTTTCTGTGACTGGCTAATCCCACTTAAGATAATGTTTTTGGCGGGGCACGTCAGAACCCCGGAAGAGCCGGGGCTGGGGTCGTGGGACCCTGGGCCCCGCGCCAGACCGCGCATAGCACGCCAGACCCTCGGAGACCCTGGGTCCCGGGCAGGGGTCACGCGGGGCACGCCAAAACCCTGGAAGAGTCAGGGCCCGGGTTGCGGGCCTCTGGGCCCCAGGCAGAGTAGTGTGGAGCATGCTGGACCCATGGGGAAACTGGGCCCGGTCACAGTGCTACTGAGTACCTGATCCCACTCCCTCCTCAAACCACACATACTGAAGAAAAAGAAAAAAGAAAAATATCAGAGAGGGGTTAAGAAGGCCGTGGCGGATGCCAGGATACTGGAGATGAAGACAAAACTAATCCAAATGCACTGGAACTTATGGAAAAATTCCCCGTGAAGGAGGACTGTTGTTTCTCTATATTGTTAAGAATCTTGGACATCACTTGTAAGGAGAGAGTTTAGCAGAGACCAAGGAGAAAGGCGGTGTTGAAAGTGGTCTCCCTGATGGTGATGGAGACTTGTATTCAGGAGAAGCAGAAATGGGATCCTACCAACCTTATTTTTTTTGGAGAAATTACACCAAATGTTGAATGCTACCATCATGCATGCTTAGGAACACTGGACAACATTCAGAGTGGAAAAAGAGCTTGGGAAAGAGTTGAAATGGTGGAGGCAGTGGCAATGGCAGTGGCCAGTACTCAGGGGAGACAGAGATCTGATGCATTACACCTGGAACCTTTGGAATAATAATCCCAGAGGCAGAATGCTACCACAACGCACCCTCGAGAATGTGGAACAATTGGTTGGGCGTAGAGGGTACTCGGATTGGAGCCTGCCAAGGGGTAAGGCCGGTGATGGACACAGCAAAGCTGGGATTGGAGCCTGCCGTGAGGCAAGGCCGGTACTGGAGCCTCCGAGGCCAGGATCGGAGCCTGCCGAGGGGGTAGGCCGGTGCTGGGGCAAGTGAGGCTGGGATCGGAACCTGCCATGAGGCAAGACTGGTGCTGGGGCCTTCGAGGAGAGGATTGTAGTCTGCTGAGGGGTTAGGCCAGTGCCAGGGCCAACAAGGCCGGGATCGGAGTCTATCGTGAGGCAAGGTCAGTGCTGGGGCCTTCAAGGCCGAGATCGGAGCCTGTCGAGGGATTAAGCCGGTGCTGGGGCCAGCGGCCGGCTTTGGAGCCTTCCATGAGGCAAGGCCGCTACTGAGGCCTCCATGGCCGGGATTGGAGCCTGCCGAGGGGTTAGGCCGGTGCTGGGGCCTCCAAGGCCAGGATAAGAGCCTACCGAGGGGGTAGGCCAGTGCCGGGGCCAGCAGCCAGCATTGGAGCCTGCCGTGAGGCAAGGCCTGTGCTGGGGCCTCCAAGGCCAGGATAAGAGCCTGCCGAGGGGTTAGGCTGGTGCTGGGGCCTCCAAGGCCAGGATAAGAGCCTACTGAGGGGTTAGGCCAGTGCCGGGGCCAATGGCCAGCATCGGAGCCTTCTGTGAGGCAAGGCCGCTACTTGGGCCTCCGAGGCTGGGATTGGAGCCTGCCAAGGGGTTAGGCTGATGCTGGGGCCAGCAGCCAGCATTGGAGCCTGCCGTGAGGCAAGGCCAGTGCTTGGGCTTCCAAGGCTGGCATCAGAGCCTGCCGAGGGGGTTAGGCTGGTGCCGGGGCCAGCGGCTGACATCAGAGCCTTCCGTGAGGCAAGGCTGCTACTGAGGCCTCCAAGGCCAGGATCGGAGCCTGCCGAGGTGTTAGGCTGGTGCCGGGACCAATGGCCAGCATCGGAGCCTGCCGTGAGGCAACCCCGCTACTGGGGCCTCCGAGGCTGGGATCGGAGCCAGCTGAGGGGTTAGGCTGGTGTGGGGGCCAGTGATATTATTATTACTCTTATAAATTACTGAAAAAGTCTTTTACTTAGAAGACTCTTCCTGCTCCCATTATTTCATGACACTTAAATCATATCTGGCCACTGAAGATTGGCTAAAATTCAAGACTAGAGAGAATAAAAACTTAAAATAGATTTATGTTGCCCAATAAAATGTAAGATACAAACAATGTATAGCACCTCAAGTGTCTGAGTAGTTCCATGTTAAAGCAGAAACAAGTTTCAGTGGTCAATGTATGGAGACAAATACACTCTGATGAAAGGTAAGATGAGCAGTTGAAATGGCTAATGAAAGCATAAAATCAAAGACATAATTGAATATAATTATAGTGTGATGTGTGTGTGACTCAAGAATTCTACTTAATTACTTGAAGAATTATAGCACAGAAGGTCACCAAGTATTGTTTCTTTTCCAAATATTATGTCTAAGGAAATGAATAAAAATAAAAAAATTGATATGACTTTATACAATACAACAAATAATTTATTTTATCTGATTTTATTTTTGTATTGGTGTATTATAGTCATTTATCTTAATGGGTACAAGATGTTATAATTTTTAAAAGTAATGATCTCAAATAATGCATACATATATAACTAAATTAGAATATAATCTCTTTTTTGTTCCTAAGTGTTTTTAAGTCTTTTTATACTACAATGTGTATATTGTTACTCAAACACATATATTATTCTCTTAATTCTAATAACAATTCTATTAAAAATCTAGTATTTGCATTTTTTAGTTTATAAATTTGATTCCTGAGATCACACAAACTGTAAAAAAAATGGAGAATAACTGCAGACAATTTTAATTTTTAATATCACACAATTCAAATATCTTCCTTATTACTAATCTAAATTATCTTCTGAATCATTTCTACCCTCTTGTGCAGCATTGACTAACAGGCTGCTTGCCAGTCTATGCTTATGTTCTGGAAATTATCTATAACTTAAAGGACTGACAGTCATTTTACAGTCCATTTAAGAATTCAGTTTTTCATGTGTATTTCCTATTTTGTAAAACCCAAGTTATTTTTCCCTTCACTGCTGAAAGTTAAACATTTTTTCTTAAATATCATCTGGAAACTTTTGACACATATCTCTGTGGTCCCTGAATGATAGCTTTTTGTGGATTCTCAGTGAATCAGCAGTCTTCCAAAACTTTCTAACTAACTTTTCTGGTGGTCTGAAGAGATGTAATGATTTCTATTTCCTAAACTGAACTTCAGAAATTATGACAGAGAATGTTTGGTATACACAGTAATGTTTGTTTTAAAAGTGAACCATAGAATAAACCTCGGAATAAATTTTTGTGGACAATCAGGAATTCAAATATAATTGATGGCTAAAGATGTAACTCAGTGGTAGAATATTTGTCTAGCAAGCATGAAAAAACTGATTTGAAGATCCAACATGAGGAACAAAATATGTGCATATGTACTATATAATACTAATTATACGTGTATATATAAATTTAATTATGTTGTATTACCTCTATAAATAATTTAACTGAAAAGGTAAATTTTTTGTTCCCTTCTCTTCTATTTTTACACGAACACACACACACACACACACACACACACATACACACACACACACACACAGTGTAACACTGGCAATAACTAGAGAGTCAGCATTGGTTTCTTAGCCTATGGATAGGCAGAGTTCATTTTACCTTGATTTTAGTATTTTAATGTCATTTTAAAATAATGAATTTAGACATTATAAACTAAATGTTCTTGCTGGGCGTGATGGCACACGTTTGTAATCCCCGCGCTTTGGAGGCTGAGACAGGAGTATTCCGCAGGTTCGAAGCCAGCCTCAGCTACTTAGTGAGGCTCTCAGCAACTTAGTGAGACCCTGTTTCCAAATAAAATATAAAATAGGTCTGGGAGTATAGCCTGGAGGTAGAAAGCCTCAGGGTTCCAACCCCAGTACCACACACAAAAAAAGTTCTTATCTTTTTTTTTTCTTTTAACAATTTTTTTATTGAACATAAATAGTTTACATTTAAACTATATTTGGTGCCCTGTCCCCACCACCCCCCGTTTTCCCTTTCCCCCTCCCACCAGTGGTTGTCTAGGTTAACCATGTCAAATTCATAATTTTACACATATTCAGATGTAGACTCTCATTAATCAAGATAAGCCTTCCTCCTCTCCTATCTTTCCATTCAAACTTTGCTGATATTTCCCCTCCATTATCTGGAGTCCCACTGGTAGGTATCCTCTGTGTTTCCTAGTTTGGGCATATTAGAGGAAACATATGTACCTTCTCCTTTTGTGCTTGGCTGATCTCACTTAACATAATGTTCTCCAGGGCTTTCCATCTTCTTGCAAATGATATAATTTTGTTCTTCTTTATGGCTGAATAGAATTCCATTGTGTGTATTTCCCAAAGTTTTGCTATCCATTCATCTGTTGATGGAGATCTGGGTTGTTCCATATTTTGGCTATTACAAATTGTGCTGCTATGAACATAGGTATGCATATGTTGCTGTATTTCTCTGAATTCAACCCCTTTGGAAAGATACCTAGGAGTGGTATAGCTGGATCATATGGTGGATCTATTCCCACCTTTCTTAGGAATCTCCACACAGATCTCCATAGTGGTTGAACTAGTTTGCATTCCCACCAACAGTGTAAAAGAGTTCCTCTTTCCCCACATCCTCGCCAGCATTTGTTGTTGTTTGATTTCTTTATGCTTGCCACTCTGACTGGTGTTAGATGGAATCTCAGTGTAGTTTTGATTTGCATCTCCCTGATGGCCAGTGATGAAGAACATCTTTTCATGTATCTATTGGCCCTTTGTATCTCTTCTTTTGTGAAGTGTCTAGTTCATTTGCTCATTTTTTGATTGGGTTGTTTGTTTTGCTAGTGTAGAGTCTTTTGAGCTCTTTGTATATTCTGGATATTAGCCCCCTATCAGAATGGTGGCTGGTAAAGATCCTTTCCCATTCTGTAGGCTTCCTCTTTAGGTTATTGATAGTTTCCTTTGATGAGAGGAAACTTTTTAGTTTGATGCTATACCACTTATTTATTCTTGCTTTAATTTCCTGAACTTTGGGGGTTTTGTTGAGAAAGTTACTGCCTGTGCCAATATGTTGTAGTGTTGAACATATGCTCTCCTCTACTAACTTCATAGTCTCAGGTCTAATTTGTAAGTCTTCGATCCATCTTGAGTTGATTCCTGTGTTTGGTGAGATATAGGGGTTTAGATTCATCTTTTTACAAATGGTTAGCCAGTTCTCCCAGCACCACTTTTTGAAAAGGCTGTCTTTTCTCCAGTGAATGTGTTTGGCCCCTTTGTCAAAGATTAATTGACTAAAGATGTCTGGGTTTGTTTCTGTATCTTCTATTCTAATCCACTGGTCAGTATATCTGTTATTGTGCCAGTACCATGCTGTTTTTTCTACTATTGCTCTATAGTATAGTTTGAACTCTGGGATTGTAATGCCTCCTGCATGTTTCTTATTGTTGAGAATTGCTTTGGCTATTCTAGGTCTTTTCTGTCTCCATATAAAGTTGATGATTGATTTTTCTAGGTCTCTGAAGAATGTCACTGGTATTTTAATGGGAATTGCATTGAATCTATAGATCAGTTTTGGCAGAATGGCCATTTTGATGATATTTATTCTGCCTATCCATGAGCATGGGAGATCTTTCCATCTTCCAAGGTCTTCTTCAATTTCTTTCTTTAATGTTTTATAGTTTTTGTTGTAGAGGTCTTTTACATCTTGGGTTAGGTATATTCCTAGGTATTTTATTGGTTTTGAGGTTATAGTGAATGGAATTGTTTTCTTTGTTTCTTTCATTGTGGATTCATTGTTGGCATAAAGAATAGTGACTGATTTATTTAGGTTGATTTTGTATCCTGCAACTTTGCTGAATTTGTCAATCAGCTCCAGAAGTCTTTTGGTTGAGTTCTTTGGGTCTTTCAGATAAAGGATCATGTCATCTGCGAATAAGGATAATTTTAATTCCTCTCTTCCTATGTGAATTCCTTTGATTTCCTTCTCTTGTCTGATTGCTGCAGCAAGAGTCTCAAGGACTATATTAAAAAGGAGTGGTGATAGTGGGCATCCTTGTCTTGTTCCTGACTTTAGCGGAAATTCTTGAAGTTTTTCCCCATTCAATATAATGTTGGCTTTGGGTTTACAGTATATTGCCTTAATGATGTTGAAGTACATCCCTTCTATCCCAATTTTCTGCAGTGTTTTTAACATAAATGGGTGTTGGATTTTGTTGAATGCTTTTTCAGCATCTATTGCCATGAGGATGTGGTTTTTTTTCTTGGTTCTATTTATATGGTGAATAACATGTATTGATTTGCGTATGTTGAACCAGCCTTGTTTTTCTGAGATGAAACCAACTTGGTCATGATGTATTATCTCTTGATATAGTTCTGAATGCGTATAGCTAGTATTTTGTTTAGAATTTTTGCATCTATGTTCATTAAGGATATTGGTCTGTAGTTTTCCTTTCTTGAAGTATCTTTATTTGGTTTGGGGATTAATGTGATACTGGCTTCATAGAAGAAATTTGGGAGAGTTCCATCTCTTTCAATTTCCTGGAACATGTTATGAAGTATTGGCATTATTTGTTCACTGAAGGTTTTGTAGAATTCAGCTGGAAACCCATCTGGGCCTGGGATTTTCCTTGGTGGAAGAATTTTTATTGCCGTTTCTATTTCTTTGGTTGTTATTGGTTGGTTTAGGCTTGCTATGTCCTCTTGGCTGAGTGTAGGAAGGTTAACTGTGCTTAGAAATCTATCAATTTCTTCCAGATTTTCAAGTCTATTGGAGTATAAATTTTTAAAGTAGTTTCTGATAATCTTTTGAATTTCTTCACTATCTGTGGTGATATCTCCTATTTCATTTCTAATTTTGATAATTTGAGTTGATTCTCTTTTTCTTTTGGTTAGGTTGGCCAGGGGTTTATCAATTCTATTAATCTTTTCAAAGAACCAACTTTTTGTTTTATTGATTCTTTGAATTGTTTTTTTTTGTTGTTGTTGTTGTTCTCTATTTCATTTATTTCTGCTCTAATTTTAATGATTTCTTGCCTTCTGCTGGCTTTGGGAATAGACTGTTGCAGAATTTCTAGGTCCTTGAGTTGTGTCATTAGGTTCTTTACTTGGTGGTTCCCTGTCCTTCTTATGTGGGCACTCAATGCAATAAACTTTCCTCTTAATACTGCCTTCATGGTGTCCCATAGATTTTGGTAGGTTGTATCTCTGTTTTCGTTTGTTTCCATAAATTTCTTTATTTCTTCCCTAATTTCTGCTCTTATCCATTCATCATTCAATAATGTATCATTCATTCTTCATGAATTTGAATACTTTCTTTCGAGTTTCCTGTTGATTTCTACTTTTATTCCGTTGTGGTCTGAAAAGATGCAAGGAATTATATTACATTTTTTAAATTTGCTGGTATTTTCCTTGTGTCCCAGGATGTGGTCTATTTTGGAGAAGGTTCCATGGGCTGCTAGGAAGAATGTGTATTCTGTTGTTCCTGGTTGAAATAATCTGAAAATGTCTATTAGGTCCATTTTGTTTATGGTTTCCTTTATATCTAAAGCGTCTTTACTCATCTTTTGCCTTGAAGATCGATCCAGTGGTGTGAGAGGCACATTATAGTCTCCTAGAATTATTGTATTTGGGTCTGCTTGGGATCTTATGTCCAGAAGGGTTTGTTTTACAAATGTGGTTGCACCAACATTTGGGGCATAAATAATTACTATCATTATATCATCTTGGTGTATTGTTAATTTTAATAAAAGGAAGTGCCCTGATTTGTCTCTTTTGATGTGTTTTATTTTAAAGTCTGTTTTGTTGGATATCAAGGTTGCTACCCCTGCTCTTTTCTGGTCACCATTGGCATGGTATATTTTTTTCCATCCTTTCACTTTCAGTCTGTGAATGTCTTTGGGTATATATTTGGATTATGTTTCCTAATCCACATTGCCAGTCTATGTCTTTTGATTGGTGAGTTAAGTCCTTTGACATTAAGAGATATTATTGAAATATGATTTTTGTTTTCTGCCATTTTGTGTTCTGTCTACTCTTGGGTGGTTTGATCTTTCTTCTTTACTTAAATGACCCACTTATTAACTTCCTCTCTTCTCTGATTCTGAAGTCTGCTTCTTTTTTCTTCCTTATGGTTTATTTCTTTAATTCATGAAATTTTTGAGGTTCTGTTTATCCTGAAAGACTTTGGTTTCACCATTGATCTTGTATAGTAGTTTTACTGGATAGATTAGTTTGGGTTGGAAGTTATTTTCTTCCAGGGTCTGAATTACATCGTACCAGTCTCTCCTAGCATTCATGACCTGGGTTGTATAGTCTGGGGTGATTCTTATTGTTTTGCCTCTATATGTCACCCATCCTTTTGTTCTCACTGCTTTTAAGATTCCTTTCTTAGCCTCTATATTGGTCATTTTGGTTATTATGTGGCGTGGAGTGGTCTTTCTTTGGTCCTGTCTCAGTGGAGTTCTGTATGCCTCCTGGACATGAAGGTCCAAGTCTCTTTCCATATTTGGGTAATTCTCTGAGATTATTTCCTTGAAAATATTACAGATGCCCTTGGTCTGTACCTCCATCCCTTCTTCAATGCCTATTATTCGTAAATTAGGACACTTCATATTATCCTATCCCATATTTGCTGGATGTTTAGGTTTTGTTGCTGTAAAGATTTCTGTATATTGCTGACTGTGTTTTCGGTTTGGGATGTACTGTCTTCTAATATTGATATTCTGTTTTCCATTTCATCTAATCTTCCAGAATTTCTCTCTATTGCTTTCTTCATTTCACTTATTGCCTCTTTCATTTCATTCCAGACCTCTTTCTGATTCTTTTTTAGTGTTTCTAACTCACCTTTCACCTCCTCTATACTTTTTAAAAATCCTTTCATCATATTGTACATCAAGATTCTGAACTCCCCTTCTTGCATTTCTGGTAGGTCAGTATTCATGATTTCTGCTATCTCTTCATAATTCCTGGTTCTCATATTTATAGCATTCTCTGTCCTGTTTTTCTGATTTCTACCCATCGTTAGTATTATGCTTAGTCCAATCTTAATATTAGAAGTTTAGGGGTATCGTCAAGTCAGCAGAGCTTTTCCTGTGTTGAGGGTGGGTGATGTGGGAGGAACTAGGGTGATGGGTAAAGGAGTCACATTAGGTAGAGGATATGTTTAGGTTGAGAAAGACTTTAAGTGTGATAAGGTAATATCTTGCTGAGAATGAGAGAGAGTTAGCTAGTAGGACTCTTGTCATTAGTAGAGTAAGTAAGGAGATAGGAAATACTTTAAGTATTAAATAAGGAGGTATATTATGGGGAAAAGTTTTGGGGGAGAAGAGTGTATAGGTTAGTGTGGGGAAGTTTGTAAGAGGGGTAATGGAAGGAGCAGATAAACATAAAAAAAAATCCACATAAGATACCAAGACTATTATGTAATCCAAGAAAAAGAAAGAAAAAACCAATCAAAGGAGGAGAACAAAAAAAGGAAGGAAAGAGGAAGAAAGAAGAAAAAAGGACAAGATTAAAATAAAAGGAACTAGCAGCTGTGTGAAATCAGAAAACAAGGCAAACTATCAAATATATATATAAAAAAACAAGTTAAATTAAAAGAAGGATGGGGAAAAATTAAAACAGCAATAACCATACCAAAACAAAAGCACTGTAAAAGCAAAACAAAACATCCACAGTAACAGTAAAAAACAAAAAAAAAAGTTCTACTTATTTACGAATATGGGGTCAGATCCATATAATATTTGTGTATCTGATTGCTTTGGTAGTTTTCAGAATGTAATCCAATGTCTATTAGTTTTCTTTGTACTCTATTTTTATATTCTTAGGTCACTCTGAGTGTTTGGACACCTTTCTTTCCTTTAACTTCTTTGAGTTTATGTGTTCAGGATGTCTGGTGTCACTGTTATTAGATTCTGTAGGATTTCCAGGTTCTGCGTAATTCCAACCTGTAGTCAGCACCTCTGCACTCACCACCCTAGACTCCGGCCTGTGCTTCCCTACAGCAGGAGTGGAGGGTGTCTAAAGTAGACTTGGAACCTCCCCCTGAGGTCCTGTGCAGATATTGTGTCTCGTTGGATTTTCCTGTGTCTCTGGAAATTCTAACTGGGCTAACCGGTGTGGTCCCAAGATGTGCCCTGGGCAAAGGGTTGCTGGTTCCTGGATGCACACACTTACTGCCAGAGCTCTGCCAGTTCCAAGAGTGCAGGCTGGGTGCGCTGCTATTACTGAACCCAGGTGTGGGTGGGTGCAGCTGCCTAGTGCTTGCTGCTATGCTCCTCCACGGTGCAGGTGCATTAGGCTGTGTTTTAGACTAGAACTGAGTATCAGGCTGCCGGGTGGGTGGGAACTCCCAGCGGTGGGCCAGGGGCGCGGGATAGGTGCACAGGTGTCTGGGGGGCACAGGCGCTGCGAGGTGTCCAGTAATGATCTCTGCCTCCCGCGGGCCGTAGAAGCTGGGTGCCCAAAGAGATCTCAATGGCGCACAGAGCTTTCGTGGCCTGGAAAGCAGGCCTCCAGCAAGGTAGGTGTCTGGGCTCCAGTGGAGGGCAGGAGCTAGGCACACAAGGTAGGCTCCGATTTAGCAGTGGGGGTGGCGCAGGCACTGACTACTAGTGGGGGTCCAGGGCGCAGACAGGGTGCGCAAGGACGGTGCTGAGTTCTGAGGCGTGAGACAGATGCCCCGGGCCAGTGCTGGGCCTGGGGCACACGCTAGTACCCGCACTTACCCTGGACGCACTCAGGTACCTGGCTTCCTTGGTCAAGGCATCCGTGGGAGTCTCTGTGCCGTTGTGATCCAGTCGCTGGTGAGCACACAGAATTCTGACGTGGCTGCTGCTCGCTGCTTAAGATGAAGCCCTATGTCCGTTTTCAGTCTTGCATTATCTTGTCGCAGTGATTTCAGTCAGAGCTCAGGAGTGCAGTTTGGGTGGGCCGGCAGCCCGCCGGCAGGAGTCCCGATTGTATCTGCAGTAGGTCTGGTGCCCGATCTTTCTTCTTCTTCTCCTTCTTCTCCTTCTCTTTCTCCTTCTCTTTCTCCTTCTCCTTCTCCTTCTCCTTCTCCTTCTCCTTCTCCTTCTCCTTCTCCTTCTCCTTCTCCTTCTCCTTCTCCTTCTCCTTCTTCTTCTTCTTCTTCTTCTTCTTCTTCTTCTTCTTCTTCTTCTTCTTCGAGTTCAGAGTCTCTGCGGAGGTTCCTTATCTTTTTATTAAATTAAAACCATTTATAAAGCAAAATTTTGTTATTTAAAAGTATTGATTACATGATCTTCAAAGAAACTTTATGGTTTAAATAAATGTGAAGACATATGTGAACACATATGTGTTCAGAATCATTATTGTATAACACACATTCTTCTATTCAAAAATAACAAGTATGTATACTGTAAAAGGAGCACATATTGTTGTTGTTGTTGTTGTTGTTGTTGTTGTTGTTGTTGTTATTTGGTGGTACTGGGGTTCCTGGAAACCCTTCTACCTCAAGGCTACACTCCCAGACCTATTTTTTATATATATATTTTTATTTGGAAACAGGGTCCCCTAAGCCAGCGTGGCTGGCCTTGAACGTGCATGATCCTCCTGCCTCCTTCTCCCAAGTGCAGGGATTACAAGCGTGTGCCACCACGCCCGGCAGGAGCACATATTATTTAAAAAATAAAAATAAAATAGATGATCAAAGGTTTTACGATCTTGCTTCAAATACAGTAAATAATGAATAAAAACTGAATTGAGACAAAAACAAATCATATTAAAATATTTCTTCTGGCTCAAACAGTATACTTTGGGAAAATTAGAACTAGTTTTGGAATCCTGTTGACAAATTGACATAAGAGTCACACATTTTCAAACTGTTCTCTTTGCTGTTTTTCATTCTATTGTTAAAAGCACTCAGACTTTCTTTTAATTTTATTATGAGAATTAACACTGAACTGTAAGATTGCTTTTCTCTGTTGCTATTAGTAACACCAACAGTTACTATAGCATCAGTCTGAAATTACATATTTTCAAGAGATTCTGGCAAATGGAAGGAAACTGTAATTATTTAAATTATACACTTAAAAGGTTATCATGGATTTTCTTTATATATATGTATTATTGACATTTAGTACATGAAAAAAATTAAAAATATTAACTGATTAATAAAGTCTACACATAGGTACTTTGAAGATAAATGTATAATTAACCGAATGACTTTATTATAACATAATGAAAAATATACTATCAATAATTGTCAGTAAAAACATTGTCTCCAATTCTAGACTAAATAATTTTTCAAAATTAGACTCATGTAACTAGTAACTGTCTTAAAAGAAAAAGCTTCTGGCTTATTTGTTTTTGCTAAAATAAATTATTAAAATATTCTCTGGTAAGAAAGAAAGCAAAAAGAAATATTGAAAAGTTATCTTTAAGTCATCAAAAGCTTGGTATCAGACAACTGAAACTGTTATGTGAGATTATCATTTTTAATTTTGGATAAATTGTATCTCAAATCAAATTTTAAATTATTGTCTATACATTTTTCTATGTCACAATTTATCATCTTTTTATTACTACCTTTTGCATTTCCTTCTAGGGAGAACATAAGATAATTATTTGGGGAAAGGCAATATAACATGACTAGGAGAAACCTTCCACACTGTTGAACAAGTGCTTCTGCATCATATTAAGTAAACTACATCCTATTGTTAAAAGTTAAAAGCAAAATGGACAATTTCAATTATCTAACCCATCCATGTGTTTGCATGAATCAAGCACCCTTTGCAAAGGATTTACTCAAAAAATATCAACTGAGAAAAATGGAGAAATGCTCCATTTATTTGCATGTAAGATAATAAGAAAGGTATGATAACCCCTATGTTTTTTCATCACTAATTATAGAAAAGAAGACTGAGTTATGTGAACATTGTTTCTCTTGATGGATGAGGCTCATCTTTAATTTAGTGGTAATGGCTCTTCTAGGATTATGACAATGTTGAACTACCTCCAAAGTAGATTTGTATGTCAGATGCCATCCAAGTTTGAGAGATACAATGCCTTCTATACCAATCTCCACTTTTGTCCAGTTTTTTTGGCATACACGTTGATCTATGTCTTTCATTTGAGGTTGGTGATAGGTTACATCTCTTCCAACATTATTTTCTGCCTTCTCTTCTATTAACATAGACTCAGCCTTGCGAATTACTTTGTCCACTTGAATATTAGAAGTGATGTAAGCAGAGATTTAAAAGTTATTTTCATCATTGGTGCTCCTCTCTTGTGCATATGCCATCACACAATGAGAAAAGGCCAGGGATGCTAAATATTACAAAAGGAACAAAACAAGGAGGGCAGTGCTTACCCAGTGTCAGCTTTCTCCAGATACATGCATGTGATTGGCTGAAATGAGCACAGCCTCCCAGAAGGTCAAATCTGAATATCCCCAGTTGAACTGCAGACTGATAAAACATATGTTGTTTCAGCCCATTGTTTTTTGACATATGTTTAGTAGCACTGTGTGTGTGTGTGTGTGTGTGTGTGTGTGTGTGTGTGTGTGTGCCTATGCATTTGCACTAACATAGAGCTGGATGTGATTTGAGAATTACTTATGGAATATTGAACATGGGACTGATTTATAGCAAAATCTATCTTGTTAATGACCATAAAATCATGTCGTCCCAGATGCTATGGGTAAAGGGAGAAGAGTAGGGAGGGTGAGACATGCTTGAAATGAGAAAGAATTGACCAGCAGGAATAGATTTCTCAATAATGCAGGGCATTCTCACAGGCAGTACCTAATTTGCAAATATTTTTACCCTTATGAGAAAACTATAGTGTCACCCCAGCAGCACTGGAGAAGACATTTAGAACAATATGACTAAAAGAGAAATCTTTTGCCATTCCTTTTTAGGGAGTCACTGTATGGTAAAGTAAAGAACAAGAATGAGGAGCTCCACAGAAATATTCAAATTGAATCTCTATAATTTTATACTAACAAAGCTTTCTCTCTCTCTCTCTCTCTCCCTCTCTCTCTCTTTTTTTTTTTTTTTTTTTTTTTTTAGCCGATCTGGGGATGGAACCCAGGGGCATTCAACCTCTGAGCTACACCCCCTGCCCTATTTTTTTTATTCTTTATTTTGAAACAGGGTCTCACTAAGTTGCAGAGGGCCTCACTAAGTAGCTGAGGCTGTCCGCGAACAGTGATCCTCCAGTCTCAGCCTCCCAAATGCTGGGATTATAAGCGTGCACCACCACGCCTGGCTACAAAGCTTTCTAAATATCAGTATTATCACCCATAAAATAAAGATGACAATTTTGTTGGTATAATTTTTGTAAGAATTAATGCCACGTGTGTAAAATCTTTCTCAATAAGTAGCAGTCATTGATTTTATTATTCCTGAGACAGAGTCAGTTTCTAGTCTGTATTTGATCCTGAATAAATGATGATGATAATTGTCATTATGATGATGATGATGATGATGATGATGATGATGCGATATAAATTGCAGTTATTTGTGAAACTATAGAATAAAAATTAGAAAAGAAATAGTCATAGCAATAACTAGGTTTCAGGTATATATTACATATTTTAGTTTAAATGATGAATGGTCCAGAAGTCGTGTTGAATGACAGCAAGACTTTTCCATAGTAGTATACTCAACAAAAACAGGCATGGTTTTCTAGAAGGAAAAGTTATTTCGCATTAGAAAATAATTCAGAGGTAGCTGGGCGTGGTGGCGCATGCTTGTAATCCCAGCATTGGGGAGAGGCTGAGACAGGAGGATCAGAATCGTGGTTTGAGGACAGCCTCAGCTACTCAATGAAGCCCTTTGCAACTCACTGAGACCCCGTTTCAAAATAAAGAATAAAAAATAGGGCTGGGGGTGTAGCTCAGAGTAGAATGCACCTGGGTTTCATCCTCAGTACCGAAAAATAAAAAAATTCAGAGGTAACAGAATAAGAACAAAAAGTGACGAGATAATGAAAAGAATTATTCAACTTCTCCTCTTAAATGTCTCTATATTGCTTTCTCCAATAACAAAGGAAAGTAGGAGGAACAGAACCACACTTTGGAAATGTTCACATTTCTTGTGTTACAAATATGCACATTAACCGTTACATGCATTATCAGACGTTTGCATGTAGTTCATATTTATTTGTAGATTAGGCCTTATTTAAAATCGTGTTTCTTTTAGAAATTGTCAAATTAGCAAAAATCCTCATTTATAAGTACAAGAAGGGGCAATATGCGTAAAGTTTAGCTAGCATTCATTATACGCTAGACACTGTGCAAAGAACTTCATATATGTTATTTAGTTTATTCTTCACAAAACTCTACATTTTGCATATAAAAAAAAGTGAAGTCTCCAAAGCCGGGCGTGGTGGCGCACACTTGTCATCCCCATGCTTGGAAGGCGGAGACAGGAGGATAGTGCAGGTTCGAAGCCAGCCGTGCTGGCTTAAGAGACCTTGTTTCCAAATAATAAAAAAAACGTATAAAATAGGTCTGGGAGTATAGCCTGAAGGAGAAGGGCTTCCAGGAACCCCAGTACCACCACCAAAAAAAAAAAAAAAGAATGAAGTCTCCAAATAATAAGTAATTCATTTAATGTCACTGAACTCTTAAGTAAAGGAGCCAGGTTTTATATCCAGATTTGCTTTCTTTGTAAAGCCTGTGCTCTTAAGTACCAGCATTTGTAGTTGTTACCAAGAGACTGAAACATAAAGTTGCCTACTTTGCTCTTTATATTTGTATAATTTTTGTTATTATACAAAATCACTTAAAAATCTATCAATAAGAGTGATAAATGTATGTCCATACAAAGTTAAACAGGCAAAGGATCTCAAGTTACTAGGTACCCCTGAGAAAATTCCGCAGTATTGTGATGCCACTGATCATCTGTATTTTGTTGAAACAATATGCCTTTCTATTATTATACTCCTCTTTCTAAAATGTCACTTTATCTAATGTTCTCTCTTTCTCTGGGTCCCATTAACTCAGATTACAGAGATACAGTCCTCTCTTTTGGACCTTTTCTTACATCTGATAATTTTCCCCATTGTGTCCCAAAGTAGCCTTGAAAAGCACACACGTCCATCATCATAGTGAGAACATGTAGCCTAGCATCAACTAGAACACAGAGGATGAAGTTAGAGCCCTTCCAAAAACCCCATTCCAAGAGAATGGTCAGAATGGTCATTTGCAATAAATATTTGATGGCTACCTCTCCATTCACATATTGAATTTTTATTTTTTTTTGGTACTAGGGATGAAACCGAGGGACATTTCCCTCTGAGCTACACTCTCAGCATTACTTTTTATTCCTTATTTTGAAACAGGGTTTCATTAAGTAGTTGAGGCTGGTAGTGAACCTGCAATCCTCCTGTCTCAGCCTCCCAAGTACATATGTTGAAATCTTTTTTTTTTTTTTTTTTTTTGGTGGTGGTACTGGGGTTCCTGGAAGCCCTTCTACCTCAGGGCTACACTCCCAGACCTATTTTATGCTTTTTTATTTTTGGAAACAGGGTCTCTTAAGCCAGCACAACTGGCTTTAAACCTGTGCGATACTCCTGTCTCCGCCTCCCAAGCGCGGGGATTACAAGCGTGTCCCACCACGCCCGGCCACAGGTTGAAATCTTAACCTCTGTGACTGGAGACGTAGCTCAGTAGCTCCATGGTAAGGCACTTGCTTGCCCAGCATGCACAAGGACCTGGCTTCAATCCTCAGGACCGCCCTCCCCCACCCAGCCCATGAAAGAGAGAGGGAGGGAAACAGAGAGAAAGAATAAAGAAAGAAAAATCTTAGCCTTCAATATAATGGCCATATGATGGGCCTAAAAGTGGAGGTTTAGGGAAATCATTAGGCTGTGAAGGTGGAGTGCTCAGGAAGCAGCAGTGCCTTTACAGAAGTGACCTCAAGTTCCCTCTCCTTCTTTGTGCATGTGACAAAACAACAAAAAATGGAATATTCTCAACTCAAAAAGGACTCTTGCCATCTCTTAATGGAGTAGGGTCCTTACTAGATCAGACCATGTGGGCACCCACATCTCAGACTTCCAAAATTGTGAAAATAAATTTTTATTGTTTTAAGCCAGTAAGGAAGACATCATTATTTGAAACATTCACCATTCACAGTTCCTTGGATAATTTTACTCACAGGATATTTCTCTACTTGTGGTGATTCAGATATTAATTAGGATAAACGGCCATTTTTCACATGGACATTTGTGGCATACAATTAGCAGTAGTTGTTTAACATTGGAGTTGTCTTAGGCAGCACAATAAATGGGGCAAACAAGTTGACCAGTAACGTAAAATGAAAAGCTGATGTGGTGCTGTGGTGCACACCTGTAACCCCAGTACTTGGGAGGCTCAGACAGGAGGACCACAGGTACAAAGCCAGCCCCAGCAACTTAGCAAGGCTCTCAGCAACTTGGTGAGACCGTTTCCAAATAAAAAGGAAATAAAGTAGGGCTGGGGTATAACAGAGGTAGAATGCCCCTGCAATTTTGAGCACCAAAAAGAGAAGAAGAGAAAAAAGAAAATGCTGAAGCACAAGAAATCCACAGAGGGAAGAGTGAAGAGGGAAGAATAAGAAAGCAAAAATTCACAACCTCAAACTTCCAAAACAGGGCATAAAACAGTAATCTACATACCCAAGAAGCTCAACAAATGCCAAGTAGGAAACTTTTGAATACAACACAGCAGTATATAAAAAGTTCAACTTTTGAAAGAAAAAGTCAGAGAAGACATTGAAATCAACAAGGGAAAAAAAGCAAATCCTCACATAAGATAGATGATTCCTAAGACTAGAAAGATCAGAAACTGGGACCCAAAAGGCGCCCAGATGACATAGTCAAAGAGTTTTAAAGCAAAAATATAACAACAACAACAAAAAAAAAACACCCTCAAAAAACAAAAAACAACAAAACAACAAAAAAAACAAAAAAACTACTAACCCAGAATTCTGTCAATAAAATGATTTCTCAGATATGAAGAAGAAATTAAGACATTCTCAGATTAACCCAAACAGGCAATTCTTCACTAATGGGCCTGCCCTTGAGGAACTACTAAAGGCAGTCCTTCAAGTGAAGTAATAAAGCGGTGCAGAACATCTAAATGAAATAAAAAGTACCTAACAAGGTTTACATAGGAAAACATGAAATAAAAAGTACCATGACAAGGCTTACATAGGAAAACATGAAAGACCATGAATATATGCATCTATGTAAGTCTTGTTATTACTTAATTTTAAAACTACAAGAAGTAATGGTTAAAGTGATGGTCTTGAGAAATGGGGCTTTTAAGTGGCACTAGTGGAGCCCTGGTGCATGTGATTTGTGCTCTTGCAATAGAGGTCCCTGATTGCTGCCCGGCCCCTTCATCACGTGAGGCACAGCACCTGTGAACCGGAACAGACAGCAGACACCGAAATGCCCAGCACCTTGGTCATGGACTCCCCAGCCCTCAAGTAACTATGAGAAATAAATATCTGCTGGTTATGAGCTACCCACTCCATGGGATTTTGTTGTAGCAGTCAAAATGAACTAAAACAAAATAATTCTACTTTCTGGTTTTACAATGTACAAAGGTAAATTTGTATGACAACAAGAACATAGGAGGGCCGGGCATGGTGGCGCAGGCTTGTAATCTCCGCGCTTGGGAGGCGAGACAGGAAGATCACACAGGTTCCAGACCAGTCTCTCTGGTTTAAGAGACCTTGTTTCCAAATAAAAATATAAAAAAGGTCTGGGAGTGTAGCCCGGAGGTAGAAGGGCTTCCAGGAACCCCAGTACCACAAAAAATAAAAGCAAAAACAAAAAACATAAAATTCCAGGAAATTGTGAAAGAATGCAACTATATAGAAATAAAGCTTTTGTATACTAATGAAATTACTATTAATCCAGCCGGGCGTGGTGTCACACGCTTGTACTCCCTCCACTTGGGAGGCTGAGACAGGAGGATCGCACAGGTTTGAAGCCAGTCTCAGCTACTTAGTGAGGCTCTCAGCAACTTACTGAGACCCTGTTTCCGAATAAAGTACAAAATAGGTCTGGGAGTATAGCCCAGGGGGTAGAAAGCCACTGGGTTCCACCCCCAGTACGACAAAAAAAAAAATTACTATTAATCCAAACTAGACTGGTGTAAGATTCTAATTATAGTCCCCAGGATTCTCACTAAAAAACAACTAAAATATATAGTATAAGAAATATTAATTATCCTAATTTGATCATTATATACTGTATACATTTATCAAATTATCATACTATATCCCATAAATATATATAATTAAATAATAAGAGATAAAAGTTTTAAAAAGAAATGACATGGGGATTAAAGTTATATACTTGAATGTATTTATTTCGCCAAATAGGCAAAAATTAGAAAAACAAAGGCATTAAAATATGGAAGACAAATATAAAACAAATAGAGAATATAACAGATGTATGTCTCTTAACAACATTAAGTAAAAATAGAGAAGATATTCCAGAAAAAAAGCAAATTTACTGACTGGCTTAAATAACAACAATAAAATTATCCCACTTCAAATATTCACACTGTGGGTGTGGTGGTGCACACTTGTAATCCCCGAGCTTGGGAGGCAGAGACAGGAGGATCGCGCAGGTTCAAGCCAGACTCGCTGGCTGGAGAGATCCTGTTTCCAAATAAAAATACAAAAATAGGTCTGGGAGTGTAGCCCGGAGGTAGAAGGGTTTCCAGGAACCCCAGTACCACTAAAACAAACAAACAAACAAATATATATACAGTTATCTCTCATAGAGTATTGGTTGCTGTATTACCTATGGATACCAACATCTGCATTTGCAAGATACTCATATAAAATGGTTCAACGTTTTTATATATCCTTCATTTATCCTTCCATATCCTTTAAATTATCTCTAGATTATTTAAAATACCTAACAAGGTTACCTAACACAATTTAAAATTCTATTTGAATAGTAATTGCACTATTCCTTCTAGGGAATAATTACAAGATTAAACGTTTGTATGTGTTCTGTATGGATGAAATCGTTTTATCAAATACTTTGATCTTCCATTGGCTGAAAACAGGGATGAAAAATTCATTGATGCAGAGGGATAAGTTGGAAATTAAAGGTAGAAGATATTCTGTACAAGCAATGATCAAAACAGAACTAGGTGGCTATACAAATATTAGGCAATGCAGGCTTTAGGACAAAAACATTACTAGCAATTATTTTACTTTATTCTTTTTTGGTGGTACTGCGGTTCCTGGAAGCCCTTGTAACTCTGGGCTACACTCCCAGACCTATTTTATATTTTTATTTGGAAACAGGGTCTCTTAAGCCAGCGAGGCTGGCTTCGAACCTGCGCAATCCTCCTGTCTCTGCTTCCCAAGAGCGCAGGGATTACAAGCGTGTGCCACCATTCCCAGCTTTACTAGCAATTATTAATGAAAGAAGTAAAAAACATATAATACAAAAATGAAAAGAATTAAGATGAAAATAGAAAATTTTAAAATAACAGCTTGAAACTACTATACCTTCTTTTCAGTAGTAAATAGAAAGAAGATCCACGTGAAAACAGAAAACTTGACAGTTCTCTAAACTGCTACACCTAATAGACAATCTATAAAACAATCAAAGAATGGGAACAAGCCTACCACATGACCCAGCAATGCTACTTCTGGGCATCTGCCCAAAAGAATGGAAACCAAACTACCAAACAATTGCATAATTATCTATGTTCACAGCTGCACAATCCACAATTGCCAAACTATGGAACCAGCCAAGATGTCCATCAGCAGATGAATGTATTACAAAACCATGTGATATGTACACAATGGAATTTTACTCAGCCATAAAGAAGAACAAAATTACATTATTTATAGGAAAATGGATGAAACTGGAGAACATTATGCTAAGTGAGATTAGTCAATCTCAAAAAGTAAAATTTTGGATGCTCTCCCTAATATGTAGAAACTAGGTAGAAAAAGGGTCATAGGAAGAACTCTAGATGAAGAAGGAGAAACCAGAGATGAGCAAATAAGATGACCTAACTGGGAGTGATTGTAGAGGGAAAGAGGGTAATTCCCTAATGTACATGACATATAATCAAAATGTATCAAAGTCAATCATTAAGCCAAACATGAGAAGGAGGGGAGAGGGAATGGGGTGGGAACTGGGGAAGGGCTAAATAAATTATGTGTGCGTGTATGCCTCTACTATCTGGTATCCCATGAAGATGTATGACTACAATGTACCAATAAAAAGTTTAAGAAAAAGAAATTAGAAAATGAAAAAAGCACAACAAGGAAATCAATAAAGTTTAGAGTGAAAATAAATAGAAAACAGTAAAATAAGAAAGACAATCAATGACATCTTAAAAATTTAGCTGGGTGTGGTGGTGCACACTTGTAATCCCAGTAATTCGAAGATGGAGACATGGATCACAGCCTCATGCCCACCATCAGCTACTTAGTGAGGTGCTTCACAACCTAGTGAGAAGCCTGTTTCAAAATAAAGAATAAAAAAATAGGGCTGGGAGTGTAGTTGAGAGGTAGAATGCCCCTGGGTTTTATCCCGAGTACTGCAAAAAAAAAAAAAAAAAAAAAGACATTTTTAAAAATTAAGAGATAAACCAGGTGGCAGAGTTAAAGCAGTGAGGAATAAAAGGTGCTGAGATTGAGATGGGCAAGGTTTGAGGTTGTAAAATGTAAAGATTTTAAATTTTGTTTCACAGTAATGAAAAGCTTTGGAACATCTAAAGCAAGATGGGTGATCGGAGGGCATGTGAAATAATACGTGATCACATTTTGTGAAATGTGACTCATTTACATCATGTAACATCTATTCCAGTGGTTGAGTGGACTTATGAGGTGAGAAAAAAGGAAGGTAAGCTGTGGAGCTAACATAGTAGCAAAGGAGAGAAATGGAAGTATTTGTACCAGGTAAATGTCAAGGTGCTGGCTTCAGAACTGGAACACTACTGATGCACTAGATGTGAGATATTAATAAAAAGAAAAAAGGTTAAAGGATAATTCCTAGGTTTGGCATCTGAATATATTATTGAAAGAAGTGGAAAAGGTTTTGGAGAGAACAGTTAAGTCTAAAATGTCTAGAAATATTTCAGTAGAGATATCAACTAGAGGCTTATTTTAGTAGTTTGGGCTACATGTGATGGTGGCAAAATATAAGGTTAAGTGGATTGGTGCCAAAATTGTGGAAGTCATAGAATCACAAAAAGAAAGGAAACATTTTTTTAAATTACTATCAAGATTCCTGGCTAATAAAAATCCATCTTTATCACTTATTTGTAGAAAATGGAAACGGACTAATTAAGTCTCCTTGGATGGTGAAATTCTTGAGGGAAAGCATTGTGAGTTATTCATTTCTATGTCTTTTGTGTCCAACATAGAACATATGAAATAGTAAGTTTCAAAAGTCAATGATGAATAATTCAGAAAGAACACAAGTGTCTGAAGGCACAGATTCTATTATGATTGCCAATACAGGAGCCTTCTTTGCATAATTTTTAATGTAATTTCACATGCAATTCAATGCAGTTTAAATGCTTTCTGATAACCTTTTAATTTTGTTCTGCATTGAAATTTACTTTAATCTGGATTTCTAAACATAGGAAACTTCAATTCTGCAAGTAGAAGACTGAAATAATTCTACTCAGTGGCCAAATTTATCATAACTAACACTTAGACTTTTTGCTTCCCTTCCAGTAACATATACCAAGTTGTAATTGGCCCCCAAAACCTTTGACTGTATTGATAATGTGAATAATTATCCTTTATGATATTTCAAATATATGGTGCCCAGAAGATATATGGAAATTTGGGGGGGGGCTATGGTAATAATATAATGTACTATTTTCTGCTGCAGTGCAGAAATTCATACTAATAGAAAGGATGTTAGAGCAGATAAAAGCAAATCTAACTTTAAAAAAGAAAAAGTGTTATATATAGCTTAGAATATGTATAAAGAATACAGAAGTTCATTTGAGGTTTTTAACTTCTTTTGGGGACATAAAATGTGTGTGCTTAAAAAATTCTTTTCAACTTGCTATTTGGTACCTTATTTTGATCTCCAAATTGAAGCTGAAAAGAAAACCACTAGTCAAGTCTGATTTCCCCCAGAATAATCAGATATCATTCATTTTCTCTGGAAAATAATACCCACATAAAACATCCAAAATGCTAGACCTGAGGTGACTTTTATTTTTGTTACCTTTTAAAGTACTTGCCCAGACAAATGTAGCAGGTTATCAAAACTAAGACCTTTAAGTGTGTTAAAACCCCTGGGAAAGGAAGAAGTTGGAACAATTAGTTGTTTCTCCTCCAAAGATTCCTGTAATGGAGATGGGGATTCTGATTTTTTAAAGTTGTATTACACCAACATGAAAACTGCTGATATGAACGTGTGCAATCACATTTCAACTGGATTTTCTCAGATGGAGAAATAGGTCACATTTATTAACTATTTGTTATATAACAGGCAGTTCTACAGGTTGCTGGACTTAACCCACAGATCCTGAACTAATGAATCTATCATCTCCATTGTACAGAAGTAGAAAATGAGGCCAGATGTGTGTATGTGTGTGTGTGTGTGTCTCTGTGTGAACGCACATATAATTTTTTCTCATGGTCACGCATTTCTTCAGGTGACCAGAGAACACTCCCGGACCATGCAGATGCTGGAAGTTGAAATTTGAGCAGCCATGCATGAACCTGGCTCATGGGAGGGGACATAAGAGCGGCACTGACAACATACGTTGTATGTAGTTTTCAAATCCTCATGCTTGTCACTGATGATTATTTTTCTCTTATAAAAGCTCTGGTTTTTTTCTTTCTACTTCTCTACTCCTTTAGTTTTGTATCTAGATGTTTTTCCTCCTCCCATCATTAAAATGTAAATATTTTCTGAGAATCTCTTCATAATTTTCATTCAGCTATTACCCTTGGTAATCTTACTGTTTCTTTAAGTCAATACAGATGACCCTATATCTACATCTTGATTAAATTCTAAACTCTTTCTTTTTCTTGTCTCAGATGCTATTTTACATTTTAAATTGCCACCCAGGGCTTCCCCTCTATATTTGACATTGTAGGAGGTTCAAAATTGAGCCAATAATATTTCTTAAAGAAACTTCATATTTGAAAAACTACTCATACATTCTATCAAGTTGAATTGCCAGAAAATTTCTAATCATCTTTAACACTTATACTTGCTTGAGTCAATAATTGATCAGCCATCCTGTCCTCTCAATTTTCCTCCAAAAAAAAAAAAAACCTTTCTATTCTTCCCCTTCAATGTCTTGTTATCACTTTCATTCAGATCCAAGAATTTCATTTTTCTTGACCTGAACCATTTCAAAAGCCTACACATTCCCCTTTTAAAAATTTCCCCAGGTCAGCTGCTGACAAAGAGTTTCTTAAAGTGCAGCTTTTATCATGTCATTTCCCCCTCAAAAGTCCAACAAGGCTCTTTATTGCTTACAGATTATTGCTGTTATTGAAAGATCATGAGTTCTAGGTTAAAGAGAACTGGTCTAAATTTCTGCCCCACCACTTAGCAACAGTTTGTCATTGATTAGACTATTGGGCTTTATATTCTTCCATTTCTCTATTTATAAATGAAGAAGAATCATATCTGTTAATAGGGATATCACATGAAATAAGGTTATATATGATGCAGCCTCTAAGTCACACAGCTTTATATCTGACATTGTACTGAGTAAGCAGATCTTCATTCTCTTTTCAAGATTCATATGCATTAATGGTCCTTCAGATTTGTGTTGTATCCTCGGATATAACACAAAATTTTCTACATAAATGAGAAACAAAAACCGATTAAAACATACAGGTGAACTTTATAATCATAGAAAAGACATTAGTAGAAAAAATGTAGTGGAGAAATGCCAGCAATGACTTGATGGTTTGTAGTATATAATACATTTAGAAGAACTATATCAAAAATAAAATGAATTTTAAAAATCTGTAGTAATAAAATATATGTTATCTATAGTAGGCAAGAATGCATTCACAAAAGCCCTTTACAAACTATGAAAATATAAACACCACAAAAGTAAAATGTATAAGAAACAATTAGTAATTCATAATATAAGATAGTTTGTGCTTAATAGGTATAACAACAAAAATCAGCATGCTCAATACTAAAATAATAAACATTAAAATACCTTGTTATCAAGGCATTTAATTTTCTATTCTCTTCTATTTTAATCTTTCCCATTGTAATCTCTACTCATTGGTCCTAAGTCAGTTCCTCAATCTGCATTGAAAAAAAAAACAAATACTTAGCTCAAACATCTCCTTTCTACTAGTTGAAGAAATTTATTATTTTATTATTATATACTCCCTACCTAACAATGGCTATTGACCTCAGTGACCACTTGCATTACTTTATTTGAAGTCTGTTTGCAATTTCAGTATTTAGAAATGTCACAGACTTCAAAACAAATGTTTGACTTAATTACTAAGGATTGAACATAAATACCCTTAGTATAATGTGAGCAGAACTAAATAGATATGTATTTTAAATCAGTGGTTTTCAATTAGGGACATTAGTCCCCAAGGGTACTTTTGTCAACATTAGGAGATACCTTGTAGTGACTTGGAAAAAAAGTATTTGTTGCTGACATCTAGCAGGTAGAGACCAAGATGCTAGGAAACATCTTTCAATGCATAGAAAGGTATTGTGCCTCACCAACAAAGAACCCCTGAACTAAAATAGCAATAGCACCATGGGTGAATAATACTTAGACTATGACTTAAGTAATATATTCAAAGAAAAGAAAAACATTTTGTTTTTTATATACTTAGTGTTTTTTCTTAAGGAAGGGGCATTTTTACTCATGGATATTATCAGACTTTGAAAAAGATTATTCTCTGAATAGCTAAATAGTCATTAAGAAGCTTTTCTCTGGAAAATTGCTAGCCTCAGCTATGATTTTCTGTGTAAATTTAGTTCTTTTTATGGAAATGTTTGCATTCAGGTAGAGAAATAATTTATTTTTTCATGATCTCTCCTATGTCACTATTCTACACTTTTGTTCCCAGGCTGATATGGAGGCTATTAAACAAAATTGATTTTATTTCCAAGGGATGAACAAAGCAACAATTTAAAGTTAAGTAGACTAGAATGGAGAATATTTTGATGAATATTCTCAGAAAAAATTATCTTACCTGAAAATTACTTCAATTATTTGACTACAGGGAAAAGATATGATGTAAAATGAGTAGAATTATGCACACATACCTATGCATGCAATCTGCTCAAAGTATCAGAATCACACTATTAACCAGAGAATGGATAAGTGAGATTGAGATGAACTGTTCTCAGAAAAAAATCATAGGTTTTCTCTTATGTGTAGAAGCTAGAGAGAAACTGAGAGACAGGAGTGATTTCAGATAAATGAGGAGAGATATCAGTAGAATAGTGAGAAGGGATTTGGGGAAATAAAGTGGGGAGGGAGAAAACTTCATGAAGAAAACAGTTCAAACAATCCTATCTACATTTGTGAACCTATTGATATCAATATCAATATCAATATTATGAATAGGGAGAGGAAAGAGTGGGCAGGATCTGAAGAGACCTGCACCAGGTGCTGTGTAAATATGAGTTTCTAACAGACGAAACTTCAACATGGTGTATGGTTACAGTGCACCAATAAAATTATGCTAGGAAACATCTTCTTATCCTCAATATATCTTTCAAGGAACTTAAATTTTGAATTTTTATGAAGGCCATTTCATCACTTTTATGTATCTTGTTTATGGAGTTTTATCTATGAAATATTTTCCTAAATCAAAGTCACGAAGAGTTTTTAGTATGGTATAGTTTTAGGTTTAAATTAGTCTACCATCTAATTTCATTTAACTTCTCTTTTATGTCCAAACTATTGATCATTTTTTTACTTGAATATCTAATTTAACATCTATTCATGATAAGTCCTTGGAAAATGAGGCACCAGCTAAGCCTTAAAAATGGCATCTACAAGCTGAGCATGGTGGCACATGCTTGTAATCCCAGTACTTGGGTGCCTGAGACAGGAGGATCATAGGTTCATGGCCATCCTCAGGTACTTCGGAGTTGTCTTGAATTGAGGAATATGTATCAAACTTTCTCATTTTAGCATCAATAAATTGTTGGATATTGATTATTGACAAGGGACCTCTATTAACTGAGGATAGTTCCTGAAGGTCTCAGTTTTTGAGCTATGCAAAGAAACGATCTTTGAGATCAGTATAAAAGGGATATTGGGGATATCAGTACTTCTAAACTAAATGATATGTGTAGTTGATCAAACTATCTGCATTTTATATATTTTAAATTTAAAATAATGTAAAAAGTTATCTCAGAATCCCTAAAGTCTAGAATGGAAGACAAAACAGCTATATCCTTTAATATATTTGATGTAAATATGGCAAATCATTTACTAAATTAATTACTATACCAGATGCTATAGATGGTTTTGCTTTGACTTGAGAATTAGATTTAGTGTAATGATTCATTTCACAGGAGTGACAGTAATTAAGAAAAAGTATTTTCTTAAAGGAGAAGAAAAAGTTATTTTTGAAGATATGTTATTTGATGTTTTAAATACATGATATAATTTTTATTAAGGATATAAATGCTACAAATTTTATCAGCATTGGTATAAATATTAACTATAAAATGTGACTCTAACAATACTTACTAATCATATTGGTGATGTAGAAGGCAATATGTTATGCTAACATTTGCATTAAACCAGTAGTTCTCAACTGGAGGGAATTTTTTCCTCCATTCCCAGAGTGTTTTTAGTTGCTATGATGGAAGAGAAGGTATAGATATTGAAATCTGAAGGGTAGCAACCAAAGATACAACTAAATATCTCACAATACATAAGATGGCCCCCTACACCAAAAATTGAGGTGACAGTAATTCTGAGGTTTAAAAATCTTGAAATAAACTTCTGAAAAATGCCTAGTCATTACTATTATACTATAGGTAGAACTTTTAGGGAAAGAGATTGTTAGAGAAAAAAGAGAAGTTGGGCTGCTTTGATCCTCCTATCAACTGCTCCAAGTAAGAGGTGTTATATACAATTTTATTCCACTCAAAAGGCATAGTGAGAAGAGGATGATAAATAGCAAAATTATGTTCATAGTGACAGGTTGCTATACTTATAAGTTTAATTAGAAAAGTATGTGATATGGGAGCTCAGAAATACTTTTCTGAGACTATAAGGAGAGAATGCAAGTAACTAAATAAAAAATAAGTCAAATAATTACAGACTTATTTAGAATAAAATTTCAAAGGCAACATTCCTAAACTTGGAGCTGTCAAACTGATGATTGTTTGATAGACAAGCACCCAATTTAGTATTTTTTTAACACTAGCTGAGCTATAGTCAAGTGAAATTTAATAAGCTCATTTCAATTACTGTGAACTCCATAGGAGACCTTATCCATATTTGTGAAAGTAATCTATTATTTGTAAGGGAAAAACAATCTGTTAGATTTTAAAGCAAATGCAGTTGTTTTCTACTTACTCTATCTCAGTATCTGGTTATAAACATCAATATGGTGCTAACATTAGAGAATGAAAAGTCCTAAAGAAAAAAATTATGAGTGGAATATAAACATCTTCAAAGCATTTATACCAAAATAAATATCCATATGAAGTGTTTTCCCCTTGACAAAATTTTGTAGTTTTTTTAAAATATAGAAACAAAATTGATGTAATTTACAAAAATATACTTTCACATAATTTAATAAATTAAATAATCACTATAAAGACCTACAAAATTAATTTATTCATGCATGTTTTTAAAGATTCTCCAAAGTAACAATTATTCATTCAATTCATAGTTGTAGACCATCACTACATTTCATCATAGCTATGTAGATGAACTCTAATCTCAACTCTATCACTTATTAGCATTGGATACTTTCCAAATTACTTAACCGTCTTGGAGCACCTTATATTTATTTATTATAAAATTCATAAAATATATATATACATATATCACATATATTTTTGTGAGAATTTAATTAAAGCACATGGAAAGAAATTAGAACAGTAAAGTCTGCTTATTTTCTAAGGACAAAGTTTCCAAAAGTTTTTAGCCACCGTATGCCTGCCATTGTTTGAAATGCTAGGTTGTTCAAGGGTGTATCATAAAGAAGGATAGTGTCTTCCCCCAAGAAGTGTGTGGTAGACTGTTCAGGGAGACAAATTTTGTGATGGAGATACACAAGAAGTACGTGGAGAGATATATTACTCTGAGTTTGTGAAAAAATACCTGAGTGAGAAACAGATTTAGTAGTTAATCAGTCTGGAATTATTTCTGAAATTGCATAACATAGTGAGGAAAAGTCCATTTTATCTCCCTTGGTAACTAAATGAGTATAAGCCATATAAACTCTTTAAGCCTTGCCTCAGAACTAAAATTTTCCATGAACTGAGGGATTATGTTTTGTTTATTTAAGTCCCAACATTCTCCTCCTCCACTTTCCAAGGCTCTGTGTTTAGATGATGTCACTGTGTATGGAAATCTTTGCTGTTTAATTGCATTTTATCTTTAGTATATTGTTATTCAGCTTGTTGGTTGCATCAACTTAGCTATTGTAATTTCATGCTTTTTATGTTGCCTTATGCTTATTCTGAATTTCCAAATTAGTGAGGACAGCATTTCTTAAACCGCAGTCCACAGAATGACATGAGTTCCAGGGACCTTTCAGAAGACCCACTGGGACAAAGCTATTTTTTTTAACACTATGAGCACTCTGTTTTTTTCCATTCTATTTAAATTTGAGCTCTTATGAATTAGTGATTCTTTGATACCTTAGCATGGGTCAGGGCAGTGAAACAAACTGTACTGGTAGGCATTGTTTTCTTACTTCTAAGCACTAAAACTAATCAGTTTCATTTAAAAATATTCTTGATGGAAGCTTAACAATTATTAATTTTATGGAACTCTTACATTCAAGTATATGCATTTTCAATATTATATATGATAAAAGTAGAAGCATTTGTGTATTACAAAGTAACATAGCTATCTCAAAGCAAAGAATTTGTGTGATTGTGTTGAGAGGTGTGTTGGGAGGCAGCCCCTTGCCCTTAAGAAATAGTATTTTTACTTAAAATAATGAATTACTGATCAACTATTACTGTTTATATCTAGATATTTAAACATATTTTCTCATAAACGAATTCAGGAATTCAGTGAACTTTACAATTTAAAGGAAACAACTGAGATTGTCTATCAGTTACAAAATATGATCTTTCAACACATGAGACTTCTGGGATATTAGTTTCTACATCTGTGAGAAGGTAGGAAAAACATACAGGCACATAAGCTTAGCTGACCAACCTACCTGACAAGTTCGAAGAACATCAACAAACATTAGTGGAAGATAAAGAGAATGAACGAGTTGGAGAGCCACAAGGGATGGGGTCAAAGAAGTCTTACAGGACCTTAGTTCTTATAGAAGACAAACCCAGTAAGCTAGGCTGACAACTGATAGATTTCAGCAGAAGATCCACCTGTTGTAAACTGATAAATCCTATGTTTGGAGTGGGAAGGACAGAAACGGGACAATCAGGAACCTTGCAACAAGGCAGGCAGATCAAGGTGGAAGTGGACCGGGTCATGAAGAGAGGGTAGTTCATGACTGCATTATGTGACAAACAAGATATTCTGCAGGATATTGGCTGAAGCTATTAGACAAGGTATTGCAAAGTTTCCATATAACGAGTTCTATATAATGAAATGAGACAACTAAGTAGTCAAAACTGGTTGATGGGTTGGGGATAGCGATACTGTGGAGTGGTGGAATTAATACCTGGGTATTGGGAGACAAAGACAAATATTTCTGCTTTGAACCTAAGTTCGAAATATCTATTAGGCATTCAAATTTCAGATATAAAAGAAACCACTGGCTACAGATTTACAGTTCAGAGAAAAGGTATGCTTTAGAAATAACATTTTGGAATACTCTGTTTTTAACATTCATAAGCCATAAAAAAGACGAGTTCAAATCACATAGGGAGTAAATATAAGAAAAAATATAAAGAGAAGGAGTCTAATGACCAAGCTCCAGAATATTTTACTTTTAACATTAGAGGACATAAAGGACCAGCAAAATAAATTAGAATAATACTGCCTGAAACTTAAGTGAGAAACCGAGTATAGTATCCTAAAGAAAAAAGGTTTGTTTTTAGTTTTTTGTTTGTTTGTTTTTGGTGGTACTGGGGATGGAACCCTTCTACCTCCAGGCTACACTTCCAGACCTGTTTTTATATTTTATTTGGAAATAGGGTCTCTTAAGCCAGCGAGGCTGGCTTCGAACCTGCATGATCCTCCTGTCTCCACCTCCCAAGCCCGGGGATTACAAGCGTGCACCACCACTCCCAGCAAGGAAAAAGGTTTTATAAAATATATTTTAATTATGAAAGCTGCAGATGAGTCACAAAATATGATGAGTGAGAATTATTCTCTATTGAGTTACTCTGAGGTCACTAGTGACATTGGTAATTGGTGTCTTGATGAAGTACTGAGGATGAAGATCTGAAGTGGGTTCAAGAGGAAAAGGAAGCAGATAAAGCAGAGATAATTAGTATAGAAAAGCTCTTTATGGGAGTTGTTTTTTTTTTTCTGTAAAGACTAGCAGAGAAAAATTTGGCAGCATTTGCAAAGAGAAATTAGGTAAAGAGGCTTTTTTATTTCTTAAGAAGGGGAAAATGATAGCATGAGTGGAGGCTATGCAAAAGAGCAAGATGGAAAAGAACAACTGACATGCACAGGATTGGTTATTAATGATTCACTGCAGAAATAAAGAAGCCTAGTAAAAAGGAGACATGAACATAAGTACAGATGAGACTCCTCCATCTACCAGCCTAGAATGTCAGTTAAGGGTCAGGTCACCTAGTTGGAAATTCCAGCTCTGCTACTTCTAGAAACATATTTTAGGGAAGTTATTCATTTTACATACTTTGCTCATTTACCAAATGATGATGACGACGACGACGATGATGATGATGATGATGATGGTGATGGTGATAACAACAATAATAATATTTTTTCTGCATCAGAAAGTTGGTATGAGAACTAAATGAGTTAACATTTGAAAAAGTCATAGGAGAGTAAGTGCTTTACCGTGTTTGGTAAATATATCCAGACAGACAGATATTTTAATACAAAAATTAATAAATTTCAACTAATCATCCTTGCTTCTCAACTTCTTTTGTTTACTTAGTTTGAAGTACATTATTGTCCATCACACTATTGACTATTTGCTGTCTCCTATTTCAGCAGCACTTTGTAACAAGAACAGAAATTGACTCAAGAGTTTCAAAGCAAGATTTAACATCATGAACCTGGTACTAACCTACTGCCTGCTTAATTATAGTATAGACTTCTCAATTATGAAAAGGGAGTAAAAATAAATTTATTTCCCAATATTTTTGAGAAATAAATAAAATCCATACAACATATAAAACACTGTTTCTGGCGCCTGAAACCCAGATTATACTCGACTAAGAATGTCTATTAGTGTTTTATGCTGCCCTCTGACAACATGTCTGCACTTTGACTGATATGGTATGGGAAAGAGAGCAAATTCCAGAGATTAGGTTTCTTTTGCTTGCCTCTCCCATGCTTCTTATCTTATCCATATTTTATGTTGAAAGATGAGTTAAAAACCAAAATATTGGCCTGAAAATAAAAGGATTTAGATCATAATGAGAGAATAGATGTCTTAGTTCAACAATGATCATTTTCCGTGATGGATCTTCTATCATTTTTGCAACTAGATTAGCACACAGTCAAAAATTGTTATTGACAACAAAATTTTAATACATATTTGGGGACTGTTACGTGTTTATGTGGATAAATTAATATGTGGCAAAGGCACACATCTACAAGGGACCAAAAATTTTGAAAAAAATAATTGAATTAATATGTGAATATATGTAGAGATGATGAAATGTTAAGGTGAATAAAGAACCTACAAGAGATAAACAAGTGGAAACAGAAATGGTTAATAATGAGGCACTCAAGCCTTTTTATGCAAATAATTACTGCTGAACTGAGTCATTACACTAAAAGGTACATCCAGTAATTGTGCAGTGTCCTCCAGACAATCCCACAGTACAGCTTGTATTCTTTCATATTAAAGTTTCCTCGATTTGACTGATTCTGGGCCAGGTTGTTTGGAGAAGAAACCCTGCCTTGGCTAAGCCATATATAATTATGAAGTAAAAGCAAATTTTCTTAGGTAAAGAGGAAAATTAGAAATGATCTTTTACTTAGCTGTCATCTATAAAGTGTCTTCTTCCATTTTCTGATTGGTTGCAGCAGTTTCTCAGGGAGTGGGTAACAGTAGGGCAAGAACATCCTCTCTCCCTTTATAATATTGTTAGCAGTGGTTCCTCTATGACAATGGCTGTAGAGCCATTTCTAAAATAACATTTAGATATCACATGGCTTTTTGTATTTAAGGATACACATACCATTCCCTGGAGGCATGCTGTATAGTGGTAGTATGGCTGGGTCAGAAGGGGGATCTGGTCTCAGTTGAATACTATTCTACAGAATGGTTCTCAGCCCAAGTCACCAATCTATAATTTTCTCCTTTCTTTTGTGGAATTTTTGTTTCAAGACAATCTACTACACATAGTTGGCAGCTGACCTCAGTAAAACTTTCTCAGTTAATCAAAGATATTTTAATATTGCCATATTTCAAAAGGAAAGGGGTCAGAGTCTGTGTCAGTTTGCTTTGACTAAAGGGAATCAGATCAGATTAATTCTGGTAGACCCACTACCAGAAACAGAAATGCCTGCCAATTCATAATAGTCAAATTATCTCACTTGGCCACCGATCATAACATGAAGCAGGTTTTTCATAGTTCTGTTTAGAGTTTAATAAGTAATAGTATTTAGAATTATGATCCTTGATTGATATTTTTCTATGATTTTTGGTTCTATTAAAGAGATAGACATGTGAATAACAGACTCGAAAGTAAATTCTGCCTCATAAATATTTAAATTATTTTTCACCAAATTATTAAACATAGATTAAAATATGTTACTTTACATAGATTTCATCTGAGTTCTGATACTAGTGAAGGATAAAAAGGGAATGGCATTTGCATTTAATATCTAAGATACCACATGTCATGAAAAGATGTCATGTTGTAACATTTATAGTTTCATCTTTTATTTAAATACAAACTGGGTATTTCAAAATTACTATGTCGAATGACATTTTTGTACTTGCATTACTGTTATCTTCCTTTCAGGCTCTTCCTCAATTTCCCTAAATTGAATTCTTTCACTGAAAACATGCATTATAATCATGGCATAAGGGAAACATAACTCTACAGAAGGAATTCTAAGTTGGCTAGGTCGTAAGTGAGAAGTGAAGAGAAAGTCTTCTGCATAAACAGGAAAACATAAAAGAGACATTTGTCAGAATTTTTCTCATTTGATAAATCATTATTTCTGAAGAAACTTGTGTTGCATCAAATATAATGTTAAAGAGATGAATAAGGTAAACTTAATTTATGTTATTATTTAACCTCAACCAATGTAACAAGATAAGCAGAAGAAATCAGGTAAACTATATTTAAAGAAGATATATCCATCAATGTACAAACCAAAGTAATCAAAATGATAAAAAATTCGAACTAATGAAACATACTAGCAAAGTAGTTAGATACAGATTTATCACACAAAAACCAGTAGCTCCTATGGTTAACAGAACAAGCAGCTAGAGAATATAAAAATGAAAAGATTACAGTATCTTCAGTACATTTGTTAAGAATATAAAAAATTATAAAACTTTGTTAGAAGACACCAATGATCTGAATAAATAAATAAATAAACCATATTATTAATAAGAAATACTCATTTGTCAGAAAGTAATCTTACAAAAAATCAAGGAAATTCCCATTAAAAATATTTTTAATAAAATTCAGGTAGGCAGTTTAAATACAGTATTTAATTGAAACAGGACATATAAAAAATATCCTATGAACCAGAGGTGGCCTTCAGTTGGAACTTGGCAAGAAGACAGCTGACACAGAGGCTCATGCTCACTGGTTAGGCCCAAGGGTCAGAGGTGCTGGTAGTTAGAGGCCTGAATTAGTCCTATGTCTGAGATGTCTATTTTGAGTGAGAAATACCCAAATCAGCACATGAGTACTTTAGTAACTTGATCTGTGAACCTACAAGAAAATTAACATGTCATTTGGTTGTTACCACTACCAGGCTACTACCCGTTAATTGGAGTTTGTTTTATGATCCAGAATGACCTTAGAAGCATGATTCCCAGAGCTTCACAGGACAGCTGGTTTACTTCATAAGGTGAAGCAGGGCAGGGCAGGGCAGGGGTGAACTGGAGTGCATCTGAGGTGGGGATGTCAAGGGTCCTAAGATGTTGACTCCAGATAGCTCTGCTGATCACATACAGTTCCAAGCATTGGAAGGAGATTTAGAAGCAGATACACCAATTATGTGTGCTTTCCTGATGCACCTGGCATCATAAAGTATAGAACCTTAGATTATCATAATATACACTTTCCTGATATGCTCAACAGAATAGTTATAAAGGCACCATTTGTTTACCTTTTCTGGAATCATAGAAAATATATTTATCAGAATTTCTGCATTTGTAGAACATAAAACTATAGCATCTCAACAGTAAATTTATCTGCGTGTGAACTAAAACTTTTTATCTATTACGGTTAGTTCTCAGCGTGTCTATTACATAATGTGCTCACAATTTCATACATATTATCACAAGCTTCCTTTTGTCACATTTCACTTAGTTGGGTCTGGAATGATTACAAGCATTTTAAAAAATAACTGGATAAGAGAAAGTGAGTTGGATTGGTTTTTTGGGGGTTATTAGGATATGTTTTACTTTGTATATATGTACATATGTACATATATATGCATATATGTATTGATTGTTTGGTACTGGAGATTGAAAACAGGAGCATTCTGCCTCAGTGCTACACCTCAGCTATATTTTATTTTTTACTTTGTAAAAGGGTCTCAGCTGCTGAGAGACTTGGTAAATTGCTAAAGCTTGCCTTAAAGTTATGAATTTCCTGTCTTAGTCTCCCAAGTACTGGGATTACAGGCATGTACACCACACCTGGCTCATTTCTGTGTATATTTAAGCCATTTTTAAACATGGTTAAATGGCCTTCACAAAGACTTGTCATTTACCACATTTACTAGGTGCAACACCTTGACTCTCTAAGGTGAAGCATATCACAAGTAAAATTCTAAAATAAGCGTGCCCTATGCCTCCTAGTACCAGAAGTATATGGGTAGTAGAGAAGAAACAAGGATGACATATATGGAACAAGTAGAAAATTATTCCAATTATTACTTATATAACATTTTTTGGTTTTGGCACTAGGAATTGAGCCCAGGGGCATTCTACCTCCAAGCTATACCTCCACACCTCCATTCTGATTTTTTGTTCTTTATTTTGAAACAGGGCCTCACTAAATAGCTGAGGTTGGCCAAGGACCTGCTATCTTATCTCAGCCTCCCAATTACTGAGATTACAAGCATGTGCCTCCACATCCTGGCTTTATATGTAAACTTATAAGCAGTAGGCATTGATGGTTTCAATGCCTAGCAGAAACAGAAGCCTCTCATGTCAAGAATAAGTATAAAATACAATTAATTATATGCTCACTTTATAGTATAGTAGGAATGTGCACAATGGGACTTAACAGAATTATTGTCTTTGTAGAATGCAAGCGTATAACAGCACTGCAATTCCTATGTCTGCCTGTGTGAAGTCTCACGTTTTATATATAGGGATCATGTTTTAGCATATCTAACACCTTTTTCTTGACGAAGTCTAGCAGTTTCAGATAAAGTGACATATAATATTGACACCAATGCAGCAAAACAGCTGGAAGAAAGAGTGTCCCGGAGATAAACTACTACATGTTTGTCAATAATTCAAGATATTTAGTGTAGAAGCAATTTGTTAGATTGAATAAAAAGCAGCTCATTGCAACAAAGAAACAATTTAAACATATAGCTGAAGTGCTCTTGGGATAGCCTTAATTGCATATTAATTTTCTACATTATTTTAAGGATTACTGATCTTGCAAAATGTAAATGTGACAGACAAAAAGGATACTAATTTAAACCAGACATGTAAACTGAGTGAAAAATAAAACAAAATAAGCAGGCTTTTAACACATCATTGCTGCTGCCTCAGGTCTTGGTTTCATCACCTCTCTGCAGATATATTGCAGCAGCCTAGGTTCTCATTTGTGTGCTTCATATTTTGCACATTTGACAATGCAGTCACTATGCTCTTTCTCAAATGCAAATCTGTTCAAGTCCATCCTACTTCAGTGTCTTAAATCCTAGCATTCTCACTACAAGGTGACATATTTCTCTCAGGTTCAAGAAGAATTGTTGGAAAGATTTGGATTCTAATAATGTTGTATGGTACAGATGAGCTTAGATTCACAGAATGTTGAAAAGTATAAGTTTTAATAATGTAGTTCTTACTAGTATAAAACTTTCATGATGTACATTGTGAATCATGGCTATTATGAATCTGTAGAAATAATGACATTGAGAAGCACAGTTTCAAAGAAAATAAAATGCTTCCTATTGCTTTATTTTTAATGGGGTTAAATAATTTAGCTCATTTCTGATTTCCATTCATGGTCATTTGACCATCTGCATGATTTAATGGTATATAGTCTGTGGCCTTGGATCAACTTAATAGTAATTACTTTTTAAATACTTGAAATCTTAATTGCAATTTTTAGTTTCTAATTTTAAAATTTTATTAGGTCCATCCTATATTTAGAAACTATATTATAGTTCCTTCCTATACACTTAATAGTATTTTGAGGGTAATGAAACCACAGAGTTACTCTCTGAGGTTCTTTCAACAATGTGTGGCCACCAAAAAAGTAGGGCTTTAGGGATAAATCTCAACTCCATTTGAACCATCTAAGCAGCACAAGTGACTATATATCGTGTGTGTGTGTGTGTGTGTGTGTGTGTGTGTGTGTGTGTGTGGTACAAAAGATGGAACTCAGGGGCATTCTACCCATGAGCTACATTCCCAGCCATCATATATATATATGTATATATATATATATATATATATATATATATATATATATATATATATATATATATTTTTTTTTTTTTTAATGGTACTAAAGATGGAAACCAGGGGTATTCTATCTCTGAGCTACATCTCCAGCCCTATTTTCTATTCTTTCTTTTGAAACAGGGTTTCACTAAGTTGCAGGCCCTCACTAAGTAGCTGAAGCTGTCCACAAACTGTGATCCTCCTGTTTCAGTGTCCCAAATGCTGGGATTACAAGCTTGAGCCACCACGCCTGGCTTACAAGTGATTCATAGTTTTGATGGATTAAATGGTTTATAGCTAGTCCTTTCCAAATTATTCAGAATGATAATCTAATGTATCCACATGAAATATAACTTTTTTTATTTTAATAAAGCAAGGGCCCAAAAGCTAGAACCTAAACTGTATCTGTTACGGTGGCATAGCAAAACTGTACCGGTATAAGATGTAGCTGCCAGTTCTTGTTTTTAGCTATTTTAGAAAAGAATACCCTGAACCCTTCTGCTGTAAGCTTAAGCAATTTTATTAAAGCACTACATGGGGAGGGATATGTAGTAGAGTAACTTGAAAATAAGTTACTGAAGTTTTTGGATACAGAACAGTTTTTATAAAGAGTCATTATCCTTCATTTTGCCGAACCAATAATCTTTTGGCCCAGTGTGAGCCTGCCCATTAATTCCATGCAGGCCCTTTTTTATGATTATGGGGACTATGGTTATGGGGATTTCTTGCTAGGGCAAAAGCCTTCCTGACTTGATGCAAGTGTAAGCCTAGGTCTTTGTTAGGATCAGACTGATTAACAGGAATCATGTGGTTATGTGGTATTTGCCCCCTCTTGACAGAGGCCTGTATCCTCCACCTGCATTCCTGGGGAATTCTAGCCTGTCTGCTAGAACTTATTTATTATGTAAACCTGTCTTTAAAATATAAAGGCCTTAAGGCCCAACTCTTCTGTGTATTTGCTATTTATTTTTAGTGAGGGAACTCTGCATTTAGTGAGGAAACTCTGCATAATAGCTGCCTGAATGCCTTAGCAGCAACCAGGCCCTGACTACTTTTTATATTTTTAAGCTAATTTCTGATGCATTAATACCAAAGTCATTTTCCAATACTGGCACACTAATACCAAAGCTATTTTCAAATACATTTTGAAGCCATTTCTCAATATCGGCACTTTAATACCAAAGCTATTTTCAAATATATTTTGAATCCATTTCCCAGTACTGGCACAGTAGCCATGTTGAATATTCAGATATATTTGAGTGGGTATATGCAGCTGGGGTAGCTTCGTTTATAGGTATTTTATTTAGCTGTGACCATTTTGAGTAAAGAATGAGTGCTTTCGGCTTTAATGGAAGATTAGCATCTTGATAACGCAAGATGACTACTTTGCAGACAAACTCCAGGATTAAAAACGTTGTTCTTCATGCTAGTATAGAGCACAGTGTAAATAATGTTTGCATAGTTATGGGGTAGAAGGACAAAATAAAACAATATGAACCAAATGGCATGTGCTGGGCAATGACTGTTTGCCTATTAAATATCTCTTTAATTAACCAGAAACAACTGTCTTCTTTTTAGTGAGAAGATCTCTTCTTTCCACTCAGGCAATGATCAGATTTGTCTACCATGAAAACCCAATCCATTGCCCACAGGAATGGGTTCATGACTCATGCAAGGCCAATCTACACTCCTTCCCCCAACATACACACCAAGGAGTTTGGAACTGGAATAAAAGGGAAGGGGCAGTAACTTTGATGATAAAATGGGAATTTCTAAATGCTACTAGTTCCAAGCCTCCAATATCTTTAAAATTTTTTCTTTGATAGGACAAAGCTAAACAATGGAAGAAAAAAAGAACAGGAAAGGAGAAAATGAAGGTGTGAAAGAGAAAGATTAAATCATGGTGTCACTGGAGTTCTCTGTTTTAGCTTTAGCATACATTCTGTTTTTCTTGTAGTTTTGAGCTTTTGAAGTGAGATTATGACCTTTATTTTTTTCAAAGTTGATTTTAATTGTGTTTCTAACCTTTTTATTCAATATAATTCTAATTATTAAAAGTGCTGATATGACTGATATTCCACTGAAATAATGAGACAAGCCAAGAAAGGGGTAATTTTATGATTCAAAATAGATGACAAGAATCCACAATAGAAAATTTTTCATTATACATTACTTTTACAGTGCTTTAGATTTATTGTTATAAAGATTTCCTAAATCTAGTTTCTTTCCTCCTCCTCCCCCTCCTCCTTCTCCTCCTCCTTCTTCTTCTTCTTCTTCTTCTTCTTCTTCTTCTTCTTCTTCTTCTTCTTCTTCTTCTATTCTTATTCTTATTCTTCTTTACTTAAAATTTTTTTTCTGTTAATGTTTTAATCAAATTTTCAGATTTTGTGAACCCTGACTATATGTTCTTTTGGAGTCTTGGAGGGTAGAGAGTTGATAATTACCAGTAAGATAACAGCTCTAGTAAAAAATAATTTTACTTCTGGAGGTGGAAGAGAAAAGGAATTTTACCTGCTGGGACAAATGTGTAATGAAAGGAAGAATATATTTGGGCAGCAAAAATTTTTAGTGTAAGGAGTGCAACAGAATTTGGAAGCAAATTTCTTGGACTCAGAAATGTTATATAAGGACAAAAGTCCCTGGGCCTGAAATGGCTAGACAAATATTGATATCAAACTGTCACAGAAACAAACTCATGGGCTTAGCTTGAGATCCTCTATGGTAAATTTGAGTTATCCAGCTGATAACTGAATGGAGACTCTTGGACTGCATGGAGACTCTTGAGAGAAACAAGGCAGTTAGCAGAGAGGTGATAGTTCAGAGAAAGTCTGTAGCTAGAATGTAGCTGGGATGTCCTCTGAGTACTTGGAGATGTGCCTACAATCACAAAGATGTCAGAATGATTTTATGTAGCTCTAGGGAATATACTATAGAAATGTTTAATGAATTAGAGTTTGAGGAAAGTATTTTCCATCTCAGTATATAGTTTCTGCCTTCTTCAGTACCACAGTAACACTTACCAGGGTTGTCCAATAACACTTAGATGTAGGATTTTTGAGTTACGGGAAGAAAATACACACGCACACACACACACAAACACACACACACACACACACACACACATTGCACTTGACTCTGGAAACTATTGCCTTTGCATTAAACATTTGACAGAAGCCAATGTGAAAGCTAGCAAAATTAACTTTATTCTAAAAGTCAGTTAGAAATTTAATATGAACTCTAGTACTATCTAATATTACCCTGGATATATAAATTAAATGTCAGCACACTCCTCTTTCTATTTATTTTAAAGTTTTTCTTAAGGTTTTATGTTGAAATTGTTATAGACCCACACAAAATTTCAAAAGAAGTACTGAGAAGTCTCTGGTATTCATTTCTCAATGGAGAGAACCAGGAAATTAATTGGTATAGGATAATTGGTATAGGATTAATTGGTATAGGATAATCAACTGGACTACCAAACTTGTTTAGATTTTATCATATTTCGTATGCACTCATTTTTATTCCATTGTAATGACACATTTTGTTACATGCATAGATTCATAAAGTCATACTATAAATTAGCTAAATGATGACTCATATCTTTACATTACTCCCTTGGGCTGCCTTTTTATACATCATTCTGTCTCATTTCTCAAACCCTCATAACTACTTGTCCATTCTTTCTTGTACCTTTGTAATTTTGAAAATATTAGATGGATAAAATCATATTGTATGTAATCTTTAAGATCGGCTCTTATTATTATAAAGCAAGTTTAGGTACTATGTCACTCTCATCTGTGTTCCAATTTACACAAGCATCAAAAGAAAATGATTTCCTTAACCTCTCTTGTATTTGATCATTCAGTGTAACTAAGCTTCCCACTGTTTCTTTAATTAGCTTTATTTTCTCCACAGGGAATGAAATCTTGCTGAAAACTGGCTATGTCAGAGACTTCAAAGAGTTGGTTAGCACTCATCTTCTCCTGTCCCCTGCTCAGGAGCTGCAGTTCTCCATATCAACTATGTACAGCATTGATCTGGAAAGTGGGAGACCATGTATAAGTTCAACATTTTCACTTTCCAAACTCCTATTATAGCAGCTACTGGGAAAATATGATATCTGAATTTCTGAATAAATTCAAAATAGGATATAGAAATTCTTAAATACCCTATATCAGTTTAAAAAATAAATTCACAAATTAAAAACTGCCACAAAGAAAATTCCAGGGTCACCTGCCAAATCTGGTAAATACTAATAAATATGTAAGGTGAGAATATGACCCAGCTTGTCTATAAAATCAATAAAACTTGAAAATGAATTCTGGAAAAGGCACTATAAAATATCATGATAAACTAATATGTCCCATGAATGTAGATGTGAAAATATTTAACAAAGTATCAGCAGATTGAAATCAGCAATATCTATACATATATACCAAAGTATTTCATGAATAAATGAGATGTAGTTCATCAAGATAAAGTAGTATGAACATTTGAAAATCAAAGTAAGCAACTACCTCAATATAAAAAATAGAGAAGCACTTCAACGGATACAGAAAAAATATTAGAAAAGGTAGCCATGATAAAGCTGCTCAGCACACAAGGTGTCGGGAATCCAGCCCAACAGCTGATGGGGCTTATCAAGATGATGAGTACCGACGACTCGAACACAAACCCACGAGCCGGGAGTCAAGTCAAGCAAGATCTCATTTATTTCTCTCCAAGCAGTCCTTTATATCGCACCAAGCCACGAGGGGAATTTCCATGGGAAATAGCCTAGCCTATTGGAATAAAGATCACTAGCACGTAGTTCACAGCCAATCCCAGGCAAGTAGATGAGCCATTCATGTGTGGGGAAGCTCCTTTAATGGTAAAAAGGGAAAAACCACTCAGTCTCCCCACCCATAATGAATGGGGAAACCACGCCTTCCTAGCTTCCTCCAGGCGCCATTTTTGCCCCTTATTTGCTGAATCACTTTACTTAAAGTTTTGCCTTAGGCCGTAGGCCACTCAGGCCGAATCTCCTTAGGTGCTGTATAGACACACCCTATCAACAAGGAAGAGAAAAGATCAAAACTTCATAAAGAATATATATGAAAAATCTCTGGATAATATCACTAATTGTGACAAATAGAAGATTTCCACATTAGATTAAAAACTAGGTATGTATGTCTGCTATTGCTATGTCTGTTCAAAACTGAACTGGAAATCCTTACTAGTGTGAGATAAAAACAATAGAAGAAATTCAGGTCACAATAGAAGTAAATTGCATTTATTTACAGATGACATTACTTTTTATGTACAAAACTTCAAAAACTATTCAGAAATGTTACTAGAACAAAACAAGAAATTTAGAAAGTTCATGAAACTCAAGTAAATAAAAACTAATTATATTTCTATGTATTAGCAATGGATAGCTAGAAATTAAAATTTTTAAAAGTAATTTCAAAAACATAAATAATTGTGGATGTATTTATCAAGCTATATGAAAATTATGTAGTATATAAACTATAAAATAAATTAAGAAAAATAGAGAAACCCCAAATAAATGAAAAAATCTAATATCCATCTATTAGCAAATTATTAAGAAATCTATTCTTCAAAATATTTTATGTAAACTGCATAAAATTGTTATCAAAAATTAATTTGTATTTTAATAAAAGTTTAGAGCCCGGGTTTAGAATTTATAAAAAATCAGAAAGATTCTAGAATAACCAAAACCACATTAAAGAAGAATTAAATTATTAGACTTCTACTTTCTGAAATAAGACTTACTTTAAAGCTACATGGTAGGATAGCATGATATTAAAATAAAAATAAGTAACTTGATCAATGAAACAATAAAGTCTAGATAGAAAAAGTGATCTATATAGTCAATTGGGTTTTATTTATTCATCTGCTTATCTTTATTTGTATTTATTTATTTATGTATTTAAGTATTTTTGATGCTGGAGTTGAACTCAGGGACATTCTACGTCTCAACTACTCTATCAGTTCTACTTTATTTTTTTTATTTTGAAGCAGGATCTTATTAAGTTGCCAAGGCTGGCTTTAAATCTGTGATACTTGGTCTTAGCCTCCCAAGCACTGGAATTACAGGCGTGCACCACTGTGCCTGGCTAGTCAATTTTTTTTTTTTTTTTTTTTTTTTGGTACTGGGGCTAGAACACAGGAACACTCCAAGCTAAACCCCAGTATATTTTATTTTTAATTTAAAACATGATCTCACTAAGTTGATAAGAGTCTCACTACTTCTGAGGCTTTCCTTGAACCTATGATCCTTCTGTCTCAACCTCCCAAGTACAGGGATTAAAGGTATGTGCCACCATACCCACCTGGCTGTCAATAAGTTTTTAACAAAAGTAACAATACAATTCAATGGTGGAATGATAATTCCTGAACAATTGGGTATTCATAGTCTTAAAGGTAAGTTATATATCTTACTCATTTAAAAAAATTTTATTGGTGCATTTTAGTCATTTATCTTAATGGAGTATAAGTTGGTAGAGGAATACATGGCACAAAGCGCTCATTTAGTCCTTCCCCAATTTCCACTACATTCTCTCCCTCCTCCCTCCTTCTCATCTTTGGCATAGTGACTGTGATATATTTATTAATGTATATAATGTACATTGGAGATTTTTGCTCTTCCCCCCTCCCATTCTCCTCAGTTAGGTCACCTTATTTGCTCATCTATGGTTTCTCTTTCTTTGTCTAGAGTTTCTCATATGACCCATTATCTCCCTAGCTTCCACATATTAGAAAGAACATCTGACTTTTTATTTTTTGTGACTGACTAATCTCACTTAGCATCTCCAGTTCCATCCATTTCCCTGTAAATGATCTAATTTTGTTCTTCTTTATGGCTGAGTAAAATTTCACCATGTACATATCCCATAATTTTATAATCCATTCATCTGTTTATGGATATCTTGGCAGGTTCCATAGTTTGGCAATGGTGAATTGTGCACCTATGAACATAGATACACATGCATTAGTTTGGTAGTTTGGTTTCCATTCTTTTGGGCAGATACTCAGAAGTGGTATTGCTGGATCATATGGTAGGTTCATTCCCATTCTTCTGAGGATCCTCCATACTGTTTTAAAAAATGATTACTCTAATTTGCAATCCCACTAAAAATATATTACAGTTCCAACTTCTCCACACCCTCCCCAGCATTTGTTGTTGTTTGTGTTTTGAATGATTGCCATTCTAGTTGAAGTTAGGTAAAATCTCAGGGTAGTTTTGATTTGTATCTCTCTGATTGCTAATAATACTAAGAATTTTTATACATTTATTAACCATTTAGTTTTATTCTTTAGTGAGGTGTCTACTTAGTTCACTTGGCTATTTTTTCATTGGGTTATTTGTTTTCTTAGTGCTGAGTTTCTTGAGTTCTCTGTATATTTGAGATATAGTCCTCTTTCAGAGGAGTAGGTGGCAAAAATGTTCTCTCATTCTATCGGCTCTCAGTTGAGGTTCTTGATAGTTTTCTTTGCTGTACAGAAGCTCTTCAGTTTAATGAAATTCCATGTACTGACCCACATATTGATTTGCCTTTTGGTTTCTTGTGCATTGAGGCCTTATTGAGAAAATTTTTATCTGTGCCTATGTGTTACAGCGTTGAACTTATGCCTTCTTCAAGAAGCCTCAAGGTCTCTGTTTTGATTCCTAAGTTTTTGATCCATCTTGAATTGACTCTTGTGCAGGGTCAGAAAGAGGGGTTTATTTCTATTTCTCTGCATATAGTTAATCAGTTTTGCCAACGCCATTTGTTGAACAGGCTGTTTTTTCCAGCATATGTTTTTGGCCCCTTTGTAAAAAATCAGTTGGCTATAAGTGTGCAGATTTGTTTCTGATTCTTGTCTTCTGCTCTATTGGTTTATGTATATGTTTTCTGTGCCTGCACCATGCTTTTTTAATTACTATGACTTTGTAGTATAGTTTAAAGTCAGGTATTAAGATTCTTCCTCCATGGTTCTTATTGCTGAAAACTACTTTATTTTTTGTTCCAAATATATTTAAGGACTGATTTTTCTATGTCTGTAAGGAATTACTTTGGTAATTGAATGGGTATTGTGTCAAATCTGTAGATCGCTTTGGAAGAATGGGCATTTTGAATATATTTATTCTGCCTATCCATAAACATGGAAGAATTTTTTATCTTCTAAGGTCTTCTTGGATTTCTTTTTTTGATGTTTTATAATTTTCTTTGTAAAGTTCTTTTACCTCCTTAGTAGTTGGGTGATATATTCTATGTGTCTAATAAGCCCACTTGATTGATGGTGTTCTTTAGATATGGGGCATTTTGCTGGGTGTGGTGGCACATGCTTGTAATCCCTGCTCTTGGGAGGCGGAGACAGGAGGATCGTGCAGAGTTTAAAGCCAGCCATACTGGCTTAAGAGACCCTGTTTCCAAATAAAAAATAAAAAATAAAAATAGGTCTGGGAGTGTAGTCCAGAGGTAGAAGGGTTTCCATGAACCCCAGTACCACCAGAAGAAAAAAAAAAAAGATAGATATGAGGCATCTTTACTGACCTTTTGTCTAGAAGATTAGTCTAATGATTGAGAGGTTTGTTGAAGTTTCCCAGTATTATTTTATTGGGAATTATGTGTGACTTAATGTAACAAAGAGTTATGAAAGTAGCTGCACCTATGTTTGGGGAATAATTGTGGACTATTGCTATTTCCTCTTGCTCAATTTTTTCTTTTACCAGTAAAAAATTACCTTCTTTGTCTCTTCTAATAATCCTAGGCTTAAAGTCTAACTTGTCTGATATCATAGTTGCTATTTCTGCTTGTCTTTGAGTTCTTTTGGCATGAATTGTCTTGTTCTAGCCTTTTACCTTTAGATTGTTACTACCTTTACTTGTAAGGTGTGTTTCTTGCAGGCAGTAGATAGATGGAGTATGGTTTTTAATCCATTTTGCCAAATTATTTCTTTTTATTGGGGAATTGATGCCATTTATACTTACTGTAATTATTGAGAGATTATTTTTAGTTCCTAACATTTTGGGTTTTAACTTGTATTAGACATAGTGTTTGTTCTTCTTTGCTTAGTTGTTTGCTTGATGGAAATTCTGTTTTCTCTGGTTTTGGTATTTATTGCTTGTTTTTTCTTTGCAGTTAATCTGGTTGAATATTTTCTATAGTGCTGGTTTGAAAGACATAAATTTTTTCAGCTTCTGTTTGTCATGGAAGATTTTTATTTCCCAGTCTAATTTGAGAGATAGTTTTGCTGGGTAGAAAATTTTTGGCTGCAAGATGTTTTCTTTCAGAGTTTCTAATATGTTACTAGGGGCCCTTCTCTTTTTTATTACTTGGTTTGCGAAGTCTAGAGTGATTCTAATTGGTTTGCCTCTGAATATCATTTAGTCTTTTGTTCTTGTTGCCTTTAAGATTCTCTCCTTGATGTCAGCATTGGTTAGTTTGAGCATTATGTTGTGTGATGAACCTTTTCTCTGATATTTTCTAAAAAGACAGTTCTATAAGTTTCCTGTACGTGTGAATTGACCTCTTGTTCTATGTTTAGAAAATTGTTCTACTATTATTTCTTTCTTTTTTTTAAGTGAGGTAAAGTTTATTTAGCTGGTAATTCTTATAGTTAAATCTGTTAAAAGTATACAAGGAATCACATTGCGACCATATAAGGATGACCAATTATTCCATTGTTCCAGGAACGAAGAACATGTCCAAGACTAGAGACTTCCAGTTTTAAAACCAATGTAGTCCCTGCAAACCGAGATCAAAGAACTTTTCACATTCTTCAGAGATGAAACAATAAAATGCTAATAAAAGGGCTAATACTATGGCCCACTTTGAATGCTTTTCTAGAAAATTCCAATGTAGCTATAAGGTGACTTGAGTAGAAAACTATAGCAGAGTGTTTCTAAACAGGTGTATACACTCTTTTTTACTTAGTCATCTTACTCTAAAAGTAGTACGGTTTGCAGTCACATGCATGCCTACCTTATTACTCCTCTTCTTTCTCCTTTAAGTTAATGTAAAGATTTATCATTGTTAGGTTTAAAATAAAGTTAGGGAATTTAGGAGGGAGGCCAAAACACCAACTGGGTTATCAGATTTGGAGCCGGTACCCTCTGGGGAGTTAGCCAGCCATGGGGAAAGGGACAGATGGGCCATGCATCTGGAGAGTTGCGCATAATCCTGATCGGCCAGCTGAGTCACGTGGTGGATTGGAGACAGTGATGTTTTATAGGCATGCCGGTTCTTTCGTGACATCCGTAGTCTCCGCTTGTAATCCCCGCACTTGGGAGGCTGAGACAGGAGGATTACACAGGTTCGAAGCCAGCCTTAGCTGGCTTAAGAGAGACCCTGTTTCCAAATAAATTATAAAATAGGTCTGGGAGTATAGCCCAGAGGTAGAAGGCCCCTGGGTTCCATCCCCAGTACCACAAAAAAAAAAAAAAAAAAAAAAAGAATTTCTATTATTTCTTTAAAAAGATTGTTGAACCCTTTGGTTTCACCTTCTATTTTTCTGTTCTGTTCCTATTATTTTTAGGTTAGCTCTTTTAAGATGGGCCCATATCTCTTTAATGTCCAATTCATACTGTTGAATTGTTTTTTTCTACATTATATACTATGCATTTATTTTTGGAGTGATCATCTTCTAAGAATAAAATTCTATTCTCCATATGGTCTAATCTATTAGTTGTAGTTTATATTGATGCCTTCAATGATTGCATCCTTGATTTTTTTCAGACTCTCTCTAAATTCTTTTTGGAAATTCTGTATAATTTCTACTGATAAATTTCTTTCTTTCTTTCTTTTTTTTTTTTTTTTTGGTGGTTCTGGGGTTCCTGGAAGCCCTTCTACCTCCGGGCTACACTCCTAGACCTTTTTTTTTTTTTTTTTTGAAACAGGGTCTCTTACGCCAGTGCGGCTGGCTTTGAACCTGCGCGATCCTCCTGTCTCAGCCTCCCAAGCGCAGGGATTACAAGCGTGCGCCACCACGTCCGGCTTACTGATAAATTTCTGATTTGTCCTTCTGGGGTCTTAAAATTTTGCATTGTAATTTTCTGTTATTGTGGAGTTGTGGGAGCTCATTCCTTTCTTGTTATTTCCCCTTTTCATGAGTTTAGAAGTTTGTATTTGTTGCTTTTGATAGATTACTCTCAGTCTCTAGGTGTTAGCTGGCATAGCCAAGGGCAAGTTGTGTTGTATTCAACAGTGAAGGTTGAGTGAGGAAGGAAATGAAGTCGCAAATACAAGAATAAAGAGTATGAGTTTGGTAATGTAGTATATAGTAGAGATTAGAGATACGTAGTGATATTCTAGTAACCAATGTAGAGTATTTAGTATAATGATATAAGGTGGATCTAATACAAGACAAAAAAGAAATAATAAGAGAGAAAAAAAGAAGGAATAGAAAGAAGAGAGTAGGTATATAAAGGGAAAGATAGTTGGAAAGGAATTGGGAAGAGAGCAAACAAGCATACACATACAAAAACAACAAAAAACACAAAACAACAACAAAAGCCGGGCATGGTGGCACACGCTTGTAATCCCCGTGCTTGGGAGGCAGAGATGGGAGGATCATGCAGGTTCGAAGCCAGCCATGTGCACTGGCTTAGGAGACCCTGTTTCCAAATAAAAAATGTAAAAAATAGGTCTGGGAGTGTAACCCGGAGTAGAAGGGCTTCCAGGAACCCCAGTACCACCAAAAAAACAAAACAAAACAAAACAAAAACCCAAAATAATGCAATCCTATAAATACATGAATACTCATCTGACTTGGCCTCTGCTGTCTCTCTCTGTACAGACACCGAGTACCACTACGACCTTTCCTGTTTCAAGCCTGGTTCTCTGAGGTTTTTTCAGTCTATGTGGATGGCTGGTATCAATATGGCAGGATCTAGTGTTAAGCAAAGGTCACCCTCCATACTTTCCACAGATGTGGAGCCTTAGTCTCTCCCTGCCTGCATAGATGGCAGATAACTTTGAAACCAAAGAGTCTTTGTTTTCCACAGCTAGGGCTTGTCTGGTCTAATTTCTCCCCATCCTCCATGATTAGGTGGTCTGTGGTGATTCTGGAGATACTATTAGTTAGATATAATGTTAAGCATAGGTCTCCCTCCATGCTTTCCACTGATACAGAGACTGAGTCTCTCCAAGCATCTACTATGTGAAACAGCAGACTCTAACCCCACCTTCACCAGGTTGAACAGTAAAGTCTCAGACCCAGTGAGTTTATTGCTGGCTGCATGAGTTTCTGAGGGCACCAGGCTGGGCATTCTCCATTGTGGATGGCAGGTTCATATACAGTCTTTTTGAGTGCTACTCTGGATCTCTGGAAGGCATGTTGAGCTCAGCTGGCACTGCTGCAAACTGTAGCCATTTTTGTGCAGAAGGAACTGAGAGCTTAAAATTCCAATGAGCTGCAGCCGCTTACTTCATTTCAAATTCTTGATTGTTTTTCTGTGAGTCTCTGGAGTAGGATGAGGTGAGGAAAGATGGTGCTACTATGGCACCCTTGGCTGCAGTCATTGGAGGTGGGCAGGGTCCTTTTCTGCTTCTCTAAATGACCTTCTCGCTTTTATTTCTGCTGCCTTTTACTTATCATGCTCTTTTTAAAGTTATGGTGCTTTTTTCTTTTGTCAGAACACTGTTTTTATAGCAATGGAGGCCAAGTGTCAGTAGGACTGATAAGTGCTGTTTCCCTCAGTCACCATCTTCCTGGAAGTCCTATGTCTTACTCATAAAACATATTTTTTTCAGAAACTCTGAGAAAGCAAAAATTTATTAGATAAAACCCACAAAGTATGAACTAAGAATATATATAACTTGTACTTCATCAATTCTAAAACTCCCATTCATTAAAAGAACAATACAGGCCAGGCGTGGTGGCACACACTTGTAATCCCAGCATTTAGGAGGCTGAGATAGGAGGATGACAGTTCAAGGACAGCCTCAGCTACTTAGTGAGGTCCTTTGCAATTCAGTGAGACCCTGTTTCAAAATAAAGAATAAAAAATAGGGCTAGGGGTATAGTTCAGAGGTAGAATGCCTGGGTTCAATTCTGAGCACCACACACACAAAAAAAAAAATCTCTTCTTTCCAGTCTTCCTACTATCAGCATCGTTTTTCTAGGACAAGCATTTGAAATTACAAACTTTTCACATTTCTAAATGGAGAGGTCTCAGCATATCTCAACAGTAGTTCTGTCCAAATAACAAAAACAAATAACAATAAGTTTAGAAACATTTGCAATTTGGTGATCTACCCATAGAACTAGATATTCAAATAAATACTGACAGTCATCTTACTCAGTGGCCACTACATAATATATGATACAAACCTTATACTGTCCTGGGCATTTTGCTGTATGGTTTAAACAATTTAAGAATTAACTTGGAGCTGATTTATTAATAGATCTTTTTCTTTTCTCCGACATCTCTTAGCTACAATAATAATTGTGCTTATATATAAAATAATGTATCTGTTTTCTTCATGATATTTTCATGATCAACATTTCCTTCCAATGGCCAGTTTATTGGAAATTCACATCACTTTGAAACAAGTCAACTGAATTAGTCACTAGATTTTTCACTCAAATAATCTATGAATTAATTTTTTTGAAAAATATAATTTATTGACACAAATATGTATTGCCATCTGCAATGTAAATCCCTTGTATTAGGTTATATATTGTAAAGATAATAAGGATATTTTTATTTATGAATATATTTATTAAAAACAAAAATTTCAGACGTTTACAGTAAAATAAGCAGACTCTTCTACAATATATTTTTAAAAATCCAGAACTACTTTGTATTTCTCTGGCTAGATACACATTATGTATATTAATACAACTGGCTTGAAATAAAATATACCATTAAAATACAAGCTTTTACTATTGTTACAGATATTAATAAATAATGCTTTCAAAAAACTCTATGATAAAAAGAGAAAAAAACATTGTTTAACTTATTCAAATAGTCAAAATGTCAAATCTGTCAACTCAGTAAGCATAGCCTATGTTTCCATGTTGCCAAATTGCTACATTAAGTAGATAAGATTAATGAAAGATGATGTAGCTTGTTTTGAACAGTTCTGGATTTATGGTGAATTTTGTTTTTATATGTTAATATACCACATACTACTAAATATTTTCTTTTAAATATCAAAGTTAAAAATTACCTAATCAATTCTATTTGCCAAAAAATTCTGAGTAAGAAATAAAGTATTAGAGTACTTAGAAATATTTTATTTGATAGACTGTAAGGTAATTTTCAGCTTCATTTTTAATGTAAATAGTATCTTTTTTACTCTTAAACCATCTAATTGTTGTCTATTTACAATTAGCAACATTGCTAGTACCTTGTGATCTGGCAAAGTAGAAGGGAAATTTTGTAAATATATTTTAATCTCATGTCTATGCAACTAAACGGTATTAACATTATTTGCATTATAAATTTAGTTTATCATGATTACCAAAATTATTATCAGAAAAAAGGTATATAATATCATAAGCAAATATTTAAATTTCCACTTTAGATTTTTTTTAAGGTGGTGAAATTAAGCATGATTTCTCCAGTTCCATTAAAATTGTATTTAATGTATTTCCTGTTAATAATAACTGCCTTGTTACATAACATCTTGTTTCAAGACATAAAATTTTGTCAAGCTTTTACCTGTTTAACTAGTTCACTTTTGGCAAGCAAAGCACCTAGTCAAGTTTCTATCTAAATTTATGGCACAAAGAGACAAAGTTACAATTACGATAAATGTGTCAAATAAGTGAACAAAATTACTGGTTTTATTTACTATCTGGATGAATGTTAAACTGGAGATAGATTTTTGTTAATTTTAATTTTAATACAGGGCATTTTATTTGATATGTCTGTAGTACTGTTCCAAAAGTGAGTTAAAAATAAAGACATTCTATGCAGTAGTTCAGCCACACCTGATTAAACTTCAGTTTTTCTTTTGAATCAGAAGACTAACTCAACAGTTTGGGGAACCTTTCAAAGGGAAGTCATAAATTAGACATAAATAGTGCTCCTGTTTATTGCACTTTTTGAAATTCCAACAATTAATAAAAGAAATTGCCAAGTGTCAGAATATTTTCTGAAACTGGAAAGGCTGGCATTCAAGCTTTGTCATTCTGAAAAACAAATTGAGAAAATGTTGTACTTACATATGTCAACTTTTCTTTTTTTGCTTTCTAATTGAGAGAGTTTTATTACAATCGTGTTATGGCATGATGCTTGCACTCTGGGCTATGCCTTAAATTGTTACTTAGAAAGTGCAATTAGCAGGACATTTTCTTCAGTACAGTGTAGGGAGCCTATCCGTGTGTACTTTCATAGGCTGTATTCAGATATGTAAATTGCAGAAAGATTTACTTCCAAATTTTTACTTATGACTGTGACATTTTTCTATTTTTACATAAGAATGTAAAGGTTATCATGACATAAGACCAGTCATAGCAAGATATGTCAATGGATATGAGTCAGTGATTGCAATAAATGGAATAGTGCTAGTACAAAACAGAGATCATTTGGAGGTCCAGTCCTTTTACTTAATGGCAAGATTAAAAATGTTTAATGTTAAAAAAAATCCCCAAATTTAATGTAATTATATGACATAAATTATTTATTTCTAATTGGTTGGAAGGAATAATTTTCATGTAATTTTTGTGATATGATAAATATTGATTAGGTGACTATCATTTTTGTTGAAATGATTTCAAATCAATTCTATTAATTTGGGGCAACTCTCCAAAAATTCAAGGGATATTCACACATCAAGAAGTATGTTTCTGACTAGCCTTTTTGTTAAAGTACAATTCTATGAAAATCTCTCTATAAGATAATAATTATCTGTAATATAGCCTTTAATGTAATTTTCATAAAATATAAGATAGAGACTCTTTATCAATGTTTCATCAAAAGCATTTGTTATCATTGAAAAATATTTATGCCGGGCATGGTGGTGCATGCTTGTAATCCCCGTGCTTGGGAGGCTGAGACAGGAGCATCGCGTAGGTTCTAAGCCAGCCCTGCTGGCCTAAGAGACCCTGTTTCTAAATAAAAATATAAAATAGGTCTGGGAGTGTAGCCCGGAGGTAGAAAGGTTTCCAGGAACCCCAGTACCACCAAAAAAAAGAAAAAAAGAAAGAAAGAAAGAGAAAGAAAGAAAGGAAGGAAGGAAGGAAGGAAGGAAGGAAGGAAGGAAGGAAGGAAAAAAATTTATCTTCTGTGCAAGGGAAAAGCATAATTCATCTTTTTCATTTTATGATTTTTAAAATATTTAGGAAAAAAGTTTCAAAAATAAGTATAAAATCCCTATAGCATCTTAATTTCCATCTCCCATGATGAGTACAAAGGGAACTATCTCAGTGTTTTTGTTGTAAATTTTTCAAAAACATGTTCACATGCACTTACATACTACAGTGTATGCTATATTTTTGTAGTGAAAATACTATATGACAGTATGTATATTTTTGTATAAACAAAAGCTAAATGAGCCTATCCAAAATAAAATTATAAATACTAATTATGGACAGATTTTTCACTGGGGAAGGAAACGAGATAATTAGAGGGATGTTTGGAGGTGAGTTATGGGAAAGACAAATAAAAGTTTTATTCATCACTCAGAATAATTCTTGGTGTGAGAACTCAGCAAGTAGAAAGGATTTGATGAGACTAGTAAAGCCGCAGCATAATGACTTTAATTTATACAGGTTTCTATCATGAATCCCCCACCTTCAAGAGCAAAGGGAAGCAAAGTCATAAAGTTTCCATTTTGGGAAACCATATGCAAAGTGCATCTCTGTGAGTGACCAGCCAAGATACCCAGCAACTAATGTGAATCCTAGAGTTCAGCTAGATAGAACTTTGCAGTATTGTAGAAACTCAGAGGAGAGTGTGCTTTTTATGAAACCATCAAAAAGAAAGCTACATGCTTTGTGAATTAGTTATGTTTCTCTGGAAATAATTAAGTAATATTCTTTAAACATTCTAATTTTGGTAATCTTAAGTTAATAACATAACTAAACTTTAGGTTTTAGTGACTATAAAAAGCACTTTAAAGAGTCATAACCTTCACAATTAACTTCCTAGTTTCAAAAACAAACATCAGCCTTGCTTATATGTTCAAATGTATATTTTCTCTTTTTTTTTTCTTTTTTTTTTTTTTTTTTTTTTGTGGTACTGGGGTTCCCGGAAACCCTTCTACCTCCAGGCTACACTCCCAGACACCTATTTTATTTAGTTTTATTTGGAAACAGGGTCTCTTAAGCCAGCAAGGCTGGCTTCGAACCTGTGCAGTCCTCCTGTTTCAGCCTCCCAAGCACGGGGATTACAAGCTTGCACCCAGCTCAAATGTGTATTTTCAAAAAGATTGACTCACCATCAACAGAATAGAAGTTTGAGGGAAAGAAAAAAAATTAAAGCACTAAAATAGGCAGGTTTCTACAAAATATAAAAACTGAAGTTAATGTGCTTTAATTAAAACTTCATACAGTGAAAACATAAATGGAAGCAAATTATTATCCATTTGATAATATATATTGTATTATTTGTATTTCTTGGAATACAGGATTCTTTGTATTGGTTCTTGAAACAAAAACTCTTGAAAAGGTTTTGTGTCAAAGCAACAACCAAAAGCTAAATATGCTAAATAAAATTATTAAATTGTCAAAAAAGAAGTCTTATTGTCCAAGCCAATATAAGTAAGTCATCCTAGAATTGATATTTTTATTTAATATAAATAAAATAATATAAGATAAAATAAAATAAGTTTTATTTTATCTAGAGAAAAGGATGTCTTCCTTATTGATTAAAAAATCATACTAGACATTCAATTTTGGTACATGCGGCCAAAGATAGAGTTTAGATTATTGGTTTTATTTGAATGTATTTTAGTTTATATGTTACATTTATTTTACATGTTGATCATAAAATATATAAATCATAAAATATATGGTTTATATTAAATCCATCTTTTCTTTTGTTTTGCTTTTTGTGTATGTGCATGCACAAATGTGTACATGAGTAATGAAGTGATTTGTAATTTTAGTTATTATATGTTTTCAAGAAACTCTTAATAAATTATTATAGTTCTTATTCAATAAAATTTTCTCTTTTCCTTTGGGAAAGATGTAAACATGAAATTGTGTCTTTAAAATAAAAAAATATATAATTTCAAATATATGTTTTGATTTTTCAATAAAAAAATTCACATTAGTACAACAAATAGAATATGTAATATAAAGTTCCTATGAGAAAACTTTGTACAAAAGTTGTGCCAACTTGCTGCTTAAAATTACCATTAAAAAGAGAAGGACCTTCTTTTTATATCAAAGTAAAAAGAAAATTATGAAACACTGAAAAAAGAAATTGAAGAACATCTTAGGAGATGGGAGTATCTTCTATGTTCTTGGATAAGCAGAATAAACATCATCAAAATAGCCATCTTCCAGAAGTGATCTACAGACTTAATGCAATACCCATTAAATCACCAAAGTCATTTTTTACAGACATAGAAAAATCAGTCCTTAAATTCATTTGGAACAACAAAAAAAATCAGAATAGCCAAAGTAGTTCTCAGCAATAAGAAGCATGCAGAAGGCATTACAATACTTGACTTTATACTACATTTCCATAGCACTATAAAAGGCACAAAAACAGACACATAGACCAATGGAGCACAACAGAAAACTCAGAAACAAATCTACACACTTTATAGCCTATTGATTTTTGACAAAAACATACAATGGAAAAAAGATAGCCTCTTCAACAAATGGTGTTTGTAAAACTATTTAGCCATATGCAGAAAAATGGACATAAACCCACTTTCTCACACTGCTCAAGAATCAATTTAAGATGGATCAAGACTTAAAAATCAGACCAGAGATAAACCTTGCAGCCCCCCTTGAAGAGGGCATACGTCCAACACTTTACCACGTAGGCACAGGTAAAACTTTCTCAACAAGACCTCAAGGGCACACAAAATTAAAAGAAGGATCAATATGTAGGATTGCATTAAACTGAAGAGATTCTGTAAAGCAAAGAAAAGTAATAAGAACCTCAACAGAGAGCCTACAGAATGGGAGAAAATCTTTGCCAACTACTCCTCCGATAGAGGACTAATATCTAGAACATAGAACTCAAGAAACTCATTGCTGAATAAATAAATAATCTACCTTGAATAATATAATTGAACTATTATTGTATGTCTTTATTTTCAGTCATTTTTACACAAAGAAAAACTGTAAAAGTAGTAGATTTTTGAAATGTATTCCCAATTAAAAAAGAAAAGGACTCTGTTATTGTTTCAGTGTGCATATGGGAAAGGGCCCATAGACTTATAAAAATAAAGATATGTAATAATGTAATGACCAATAGCATTTAGAAACCATTACACTGATTCTGAAATTTATATAATGCCAAAAGATGTATATCATTTTAAGTAGATAAGAAAGGGACTTTCTTGACTATGTTCTACCTTTCTTGGAACCTAGAATTTCTTCCTTTTATCTTTTCTTGAAAGAACCTAAATTAGTCAGATGTGGTGGGTAGTGCATGCCTGTAATATCCTTAATTGGGAGGCTGAGACAGGAGAATTGCCAGATCAAGAATAGACTTAGTAACGTAGTGAGGACCTCCAGAAGGTAGTGAGACTGTATGTCAAAACAAAAAATAAAATAGGGCTCGGAGTATAGCTCATGGATATAATGCCCAATACCAGAGAGGAGAGAGGGAGGGGGGGGAGGGAGAGAGAGAGAGAGAGAGAGAGAGAGAGAGAGAGAGAGAGAGAGAGAGAGAGAGAGCTCTTTCTTACAAAAGAAAAACACTCCCAATTCTAGCAAATGGCATTTGCTAGAAGTGTTAAAAACTGAAAATAATTATGAACTCCTTTCATGCTAATTGAACTGACCACAGTAATTGTGTCTTTATGACTTAGTTTTTAAATTACCAGTTTTTATTTTATTTATTTATTTATTTATTTATTTATTTATTTATTTTTGGTGGTGCTGGGGTTCCTGGAAGCCCTTCTACCTCTGGGCTACACTCCCAGACCTATTTTTTTTATATTTTTGAAACAGGGTCTCTTACGCCAGCGCGGCTGGCTTCGAACCTGCGCGATCCTCCTGTCTCCGCCTCCCAAGCGCGGGGATTACAAGCATGAGCCACCACGCCCGGCTTTAAATTAGCAGCTTTTAGAGGGCCAATAGATACAATTTTAGGGTCCTTTATATAAATTTCATGTCTTGCATGTGAATTTTTAAAAAATGTTTCCTCCAGGAAGAAATACAAACATCTATTTTTTCTTCCAGGCTGACCAAGCCCTGGGAGTCTTCCTAAGTCTCTTCATGCTGAGCACAAGTTGATCTAGCTGAACTTGAGTGACTTTAGACTCCTCCACCCCTTAGCCAAATACATTTGCAAGAGACATGAAATGCCAACCCTTCTCAATGATCCTGTTACCTATTCCTTGATTCCTAAATTAAATAAATCTTTCAGACTAACAGGAAGAAGTACTTTTTCTATTGATAGAAAATGAAAGTTTTATTCATTTTATAAAAAAAAAATAATTGCTGAAAAGTAGCTGAATCACTGGGGCATAAATCTTACCTTCTCTGAGAAGTCTTCCTGTACACTTTAACCTGTTTTTTATATCCATAGTTCTAGTTGCCATCTCAAAGGATCTTGCTCATCCATTCATATAGTTCTCATTCTCATTCGTCTAACACTTTTAACACATTCCCTCAGAAAGCAGGGACATTCCCTACCTGATCATCACTGTGTTTCTGATGCCCATCACAACAATAAGAAAAGGGGCTGTTCAAGAGCACACTGCATATCCAATGAGTATCTATCAATTGTTATGGATTATTGAATCCACATATGCATTTACATGGGACAAAAAAGAAGAGAAGAAGAAAGAAAGAAGGAAGGGAAAGAAGAAAGTATGTACTGAAATGAAGGAATTAAGGAGAAAAGTAGGGAGAAAGGAAGGAGTGAGAAGGGAGGGAAGGAGGGAAGGAATGAAGGAAATACCGAGTTGATTATTTCTACATTTGTCAAGCAGTTAAGCAAACTGATGTTTTTATTATGGTGGAAGGGATAAGACAAAAAATTAAAAAAAAACACAATTGGTGTCTTGGGATAAGTAAAGGTGACACTTAAAGCCTAATGAACCTCTTCCTTCTTTGCAATTTAAGTGATCACTCAAATACACATTCTGTTAGAGCTTAAGCCTGAAACAAGTCAAGGATGCCCATTATCATCACTTTTTAAGAATATAATCTTTGAGATTCTTGCTAGAATCATAAGGCAAGAGAAGGATATCAAAGCAATTCAAATAAGAAATGAAGAACTGAAATTATCTCTATTTGCAGATGACATGATTCTATATTTAGAAGACAGAAAAAACAACCCAAGATTTCTACAGCTAATTAAAGAATTCAGAAAAGTAATCGTATATAATATAAAAAATAAGTAGCTTTTGTATATGTCAACCATGATTCCACTGAAAAAAAAATCCAGAAAACAATTCCATGCACAATAAATTCCAAAACAATAAAACCCTAGTAATAAATCTAAATAAGAAAGTAAAAGACCTCTACAATGAATATTATAAAGCGCTAAAGAAATAAGTTGAAGAAATCTTAGAAGATAGAAAGAATGCCCTTGGTCCTGGATAGGCAGAATAAATATTATCAAAATGGTCATTCTACAAAAGTGATACAGAGTCAATGCAATTCCTATTAAAATACTAATGCCATTCTTCACAAACCAAGAAAATGAGATATTATTAAATAGAAATAGCCCTAGACAATAATTCTGAAAACTAGTCCCAAGACTATAAAACCAATTAAGTTGGGGCAACTCACCCTGGTATTACAAGTTACTTAATATAATCTCCAATTTATATGTATGTAATTTATTAATACTATCATGTATGTACATATATTTACAGATCTCCTTTGACCCTTCAATGAAGAATTAAATCTGCATACAGTTAATGGGAATAGATAATTATGAAATTTCCTGGCTTCCAAATATCAAATAAATGTCTGTTCCTTCTCCATCCCATAGTCCCTTGATTACAGAGAAAATTCTTTTGGTAGGGATATTTTTGATGAATTTATGTTCCTGTAATTTCTTTCTCTTTTCTTTCTTTCTTTCTTTCTTTCTTTCTTTCTTTCTTTCTTTCTTTCTTTCTTTTTTTTTTTTGGTGGTATTGAGGTTCCTGGAAACCCTTCTACCTCTGGGCTACACTCTCAGACCTAATTTTTTCATATTTTTATTTGAAAACAGGGTCTCTTAAGCCAGCGAGACTGGCTTCAAACCTGCGCGATCCTGTCTCCGCCTCCCAAGTGTGGGGATTACAAGTGTGTGCCACCATGCCCGGCCTGTAATTTCTTTTTTGACAGGATATATGCTCAGGGCCAAAATTCTCTTTAGAAATTACTTAGATTTTCTTATAACTGTTTTGACTCCTACCCTCATTTCTCCTTCAAAAGGGAGGACATCTAAAGAGAAGGGTTCAGGCATTCTCCCCTTAACTTCCTGATGTGAAACACTCCCTCAGCATAACATCTTTGTGTTTCCTTAATCAGAACTTGAACAAAGGTGAACTTGGGGGCCATAGCCTGCTTAGGGAGGTAATTGCTTCCCTTTACTTCCCATTCAGCTAGAGGAGACCATTGGTTACAGAAGCTGACCTTATCTGAAACCTGAAACTGATGAGCACAAAGGTTTAAAAGTATCTGGGGTAGAAGAATGGCCTCTGATATTAGAACATTCTATCTTGTAGTGATAAGGAGGAAAACGTTGGAGGAAGAAAGCTTCCAAATTTTGTTGAGTATTTGTTTCTAAGGATGCTGTTACAAAGTCTGATAACCTAAATAGCTGAAAACAATAGAAATATATTTTTTCATAGCAATAGAAATAAGAATTTCACAATCTAATTGTCCTTAGGGAGCTGGGAGAATCTTTCCCATGTGTTTTTCATAGCTCCTAGTATTGCCAGAATTCCTTGGTGTTACTTAGTTTATAGAAACAGCAAGCCAATGGCTGTACCCATGATCACATTGTTTCTCTTTCTCTCTCTCTCTCTCTCTCTCTCTCTCTCTCTCTCTCTCTCTCTCTCTCTCTCTCTCTCTCTCTCTCTCCCCCTCTCCCTCTCTCTCCCGCCCTCCCTCCCCTCCTCTCTCTATCATATTTAAAATAACTGATGGGAGCAATTTTTGCTTCACTTTCATCTTATAGATGCACAGATCTGACAGATATATTACATACAGATCTGTGTAAATGTTTAAGGTAATTTTAAGTGGAATAACTGTATATCATATAAATTCAAGTGCTATCAGAGTGCACAGTGGAGCTAGACCGAGGATGTGTTTCTGCACATATTATATATCTATATAGTAAAAGCCTCTGTTAGTAACTTGTTTGGGGAAATTCTATGGCTTATCACAGATATTTATTGAGGGAGAAAATAAAACATGTTTTCCTTGACTATACAAGCAAGTTGTTAAGTAATCCTGAATTCTACAAGAGAAGAATTTGGGACAGATGCTTGCATAAAATGATGGTAGTAACTGTCCATTAAAAAATTTGAGTGCTAGGGCCAGGTGTGGTAGGGCATGCTTGTAATCTCAGCGCTTCAGAGGCTAAAACAGGATGATCACGCAGGTTCGAAGCCAGCTTCAGCTACTTAGTAAGGCTCTCAGCAACTCAGTGAGACTCGGTTTCCAAATAAAATATAAAATCTAGGGAGCATTTGTCTGTCCCTAACAGATAAGGACACAAAGCTGTCTGGGAGTGTAGCCCAGAGGTAGAAAAGCCCCTGGGTTCCATTCCTGGTGTCACCAAAAAAAAAAAAAAAAAAAATTGAGTGCTGCTAAGAGTAATGTTGTATTGTGTCTGTTTGCAAAATGACTTGTGAATATACTACATCCCAAGCCCTTCACATTAATAAAATATTTGTCACATTCTCTGTTACTTAACAGTGTAAGGGTTTCATTAAATCAAACCAGTTTCTGAAAGAAAATATAACTGGTAGCATTTTATACATTAGAGAAATAGTCTCTATGCTAGATTTTTATTATTTTCTTTTAGAAAATAATTTTCTCTTCCCCAATCATAAGTGATCAATGGCCCCAAAGTAGGTCTGGGTGAAACAATGTGAATATTCTGTTTATAATTTTATTACTTCTGTTTATGGTGTGCCACATTAGTGGCAAAAATCCAGATACACACTGAAATACACAACTTAAAACTCACGCAGAGAAGAAAGTGTCAAGAAAAGCAAAACACATTTGAAACACTTCCAGTCAGTCTCTATATAACTTAAAATTTTGGAACAATGTATTCTTGGGACTAGTTTTTCTTCACTTAAAAATATGGAAAACAATTCTTACATTATGAGAAAATATGAAGTTTATCTAACTAACTAAGTGTAAGCATTCATTATAATTTTGATAAATTGTGGCTATTCTTTATTTTGAGGCAAAATAAGGATGAGAGGTGTTAGAAGAATGTCTAGAAATGGCCATGAAAACTAATCAGATGGCGTAGCATCATAATGGTCAATAAATCTATAGGCTTTAAAGAAGAAGATACTTATGAAATGAAAGATGTAAACTGATGACTCATTTCTAAATATATAAAGAAAAAAATCTCTTGCAATATAATTTTCTTACATAGTCATTTGCTAAGGAAAAGCTAAATACTTTTTCATCACCTTCTTTAAAGAAAATAATACCATAAAATTTTCCTAAATTACAGTAATAGACTTAATTTCCAGAAGCAAAATAACATTTTAATTTCAGTTCTACAAAGAAGTACAAGTTTGAATATTAAAAAAATATGTTACCACCTTCAGGTTTTCTAACTTGGGAGCATTTGTCTGCCCCTAACAGATAAGGACAAAAAGCTGGAAAAAATATCACAAATACTTTCTTTTCTGGCACTATACATTCTGGGAAACAGCAGTTGTAAAATCTTCATTTGCTCAGGGAAGTGACATAAGAGAGTGGTTATGGGTTGTAGAAAGTGATTGGGGCCAAATAGTGGTTAATCGTTAAAAAGTCCTTGGCAGGTAGCAGCTGTTGACATAGGGTAGGTCATGGGAAGACAAAGTTGATAAACCCAACTTTTCAAATAAAACTGTGAAACACACACACACACACACACATACACACACACACACACACACACACACACACGACTCAGGCAGCATCTGGAGCCAGTAGAGGTTCAGAGGACTGCATTACATAACATGAGCAGACAGAAGTTGAAAGTGTCATACTGAAGTAGCTTGTTGGTCTCAGGTCCACCTTTTGCCTGATTTCAATAAGGTCTGATCAGTTAGCAGCTTAGGGCTGGTGGAAGCTAATTGCTGTGACTGGCTGTGACTCAGATATTTGTTACAGAAATATACTACTTAGTAAGACTTTCAGTTTGTTTACACACTAAATTAGGTTACTGTAGATTATGTAGGACTTAAATTATGGAGGCTGCCTAGTAGTCAAAATTAAATTAACATTTCCAAGGAAGAATATTAGAAGGATAAAAACATAAAAATACATCAAATTTCAGATCCCTGCATTATGCGGGAACATGGGACCAAGGAAGTAAATTAGAGTTTAAATAAAAAAGGAAAGCAAGATGATTTTGTGTTGCTATAAAAGAAAGATAGGATATATCTAGAACCTTGCCTAGACTGCAGAACAAGATTTTGAAATCAGTTAACAGGAAATGTTAGGCTTTCCTCATGGAACTACAAAAACTTAACTATGTTATTTCCTTCTTAAGAATACATGCTTTTTTTTCATTTGCACAAATCTTATTGAAAATTTCTGTGACACATTAATATAAATAATAGCCAAGTAAAACAAATTACAACATTAGACATCTAGGAACTAAATGGTATTCTGAAATTTTCATGGTGAACTCATTGTTGTGTGAGAATAAGTAATAAGACAGATCTAATTGTCCTGATAAAAAAGTAGGTGAGAAGGAGAGAGGTAGAACCTACCATATTCCGTGACTGACAAGAATTTTTGATAGTAGGAAATTTTGAGAATAGTCAGCAAGGAAGAAAATCCACAGAACAGAATTTGGTGCAGTGGTTAAGTAAGTAATCCAGTTTACCTTTCCCCAGTCCTGGAAGGTAGTTGGCAATATAGCACTTGTGTAAACTTATCTTTCGTATGAAAAAAAAATAGTAGTAGTACAGTATTGATTTTCAAAGTAAAATTATTTTTCTAAAAAGTCTGAATGCTCTTCTTTTTTATTTTTATTTATGAATTCTGAATTCATTTATTAAAGGTCAGTAATTTTATACCTTCCTCTTTGGGACCCAGCTATTTGACATATAAATGAATATTAAGTCTAAAGTTACTTCTAGAAAGTTTCGACACTGTAAAAAGTGTTAGAGACCCTATAGCGCTACAATATTTCTTCACTCCCCCCACCCCCTATTCTCCATCGCCAACACAGGTCTTATTCTGGCCCTGCTATGATGACTCTCCAGGGAAAAAATTACATAAAAACTGTTTATTCATTTGTCTGAATGTTAGCATTCCCCCCAAGTTCACGTGGAAGCTTATTAGTCCATATTTTAGTGGTTTGGGGAAAAGGAATCTTCAGGAAGTGATGAGTGGGATCAGTGCCCCATTAATGAGATGTATTTGTCCCTTGGCAATGTTAGAATGTAATAAGAAGGTGTTCTTCATGAGAAATGGACACTTACCAGATACCAGCTCTGCTGGGGACTTGATTCTGGATTTCTCAGACTCCAGAATTATGAAGCTTGAAACACTGTTTAGCAATTAAACAGCCTGTGGCATTCTGTAATACCAGCCTGAACTAGGACACTATTATAGTCTATTTGTGCTACTATAACAGAATACCACAGATTGGGTAATTTATAATGAAGAGAAACATATAGCTTCACAATTTTGGTGGCTAGGGTGCCAAACATAAATGTAGTGGCAACCCTTCTTGCAGGGTTGAAGGTAGGTAGGTGAAAGAGAGAACTCACCTAAAAACCCCTTTATTAAGCCCACCCATAAGAATGAGCCCTCCTAGTCTAACACCTCCCTTAAATACTGTTACAGTGACAAGGTTTTTTTTTTTTTTTTTTTTTTTTTTTGTTTGTTTTGTGGTACTGGGGATGGAACCCAGGGGCCTTCTACCTCTGGGCTACACTCCCAGACCTATTTTATATTTTATTTGGAAACAGGGTCTCTTAAACCAGCTGAGGCCGGCTTCAAACCTGCCTGATCCTCCTGTCTCAGCCTCCCAAGCATGGGGATTACAAGCGTGTGCCACCACGCCTGGCTAATGACAATTAAGTTTCAACGTGAATTTTAGAGGGGTCAGTCATTCAAACCATTGCAGACAGTAGCACAGGGCATAGACAATTGTTTTAAGATACGTGTCTTTTCCCTGCAGTCTGGTTTAGGCCTCTCTCATGTTGGGTTTTTGGTGGTTTGCCTATATTCTAACTTACTGGAATGATGCATGTAATTTAAAAACATATAATTTATTATGCCAAATGTTACTTAACTGGATTACGACATTCTACATTGAGATTTAAGAACACTCTTAAATTAAGGATCATTATTCTCATTGCCTAAGGGGAAGGATTCTTGCCAGGACTCTAAGACTATTGGTTCAGATGAGTTTCTTTTTTTCAGAAACATGAAGTTCACTGCTTTAATAGCATAAAAGGGGTCTTTTTCCAAAGAAGCATAGTCTCTGGCTTATTTTCTGAATCTTTCATCTGAAAGTATAATACATGCAATGCCAAGAAAGCAATATTAGATCTACTGCAACCTTTGCTAAATGTTATTCTTAAAATCTTAATTATAATACTTAAATTCTAAAATAGAACTATTTTGCTTTTTGAATTTACTGTCACTTTTTAAATAAAAATTGGTAGTAAATATTTTTCTAGCTAAATGCCTTACTTTTAAACTATTAGTGGTTATTTTATTATTGCCCACAACTTTTTAAAAATTATACTTTATTAGAGCTACAAATAAGTAATATTTATTAAAACAAATGTTCACAATTTAAAAATAAACTTTTAAAGTACTACATAAATATTTTTTAGTTTCAGTAACATAGATCAAAATATTGCTATGATAGCAGCAAGTTATAATTTTAATATAATTACTCTGATAATATACCTATTTTTGTCAGATTAAATCCAGATAATTATTATAATTTATCAGATGTTGAATACTTTCAGGGTTTTTTTTTTGTGTGTGTGGTACTGGGGGTGGAACCCAAGGGCTTTTCTACCTCTGGGATATACTCCCAGATCTAATTTATACTTTATTTGGAAATAGGGCCTCACTAAGTTTGCTGAGAGCCTCACTAAGTAGCTGAGGCTGGCTTCGAACCTGTGTGATCCTCCTGTCTCAGCCTCCCAAGCGCTGAGATTACAAGCATGCGCCGCCACGCCCAACCTCAGATGTTGAATACTAAACAATAGGATTTCTTATGTGTTGACTAGTTCCTATCTAAAAGAAATTATCTTATTAATTTCAACATCATTATTATTGTAATTATGGTCTCTAATTATGGTCTCTATTTTTTCTAACACATAAATCAGTAAATGAATTACTGATAACAGTATTAGGCAGACAGGTAATTTAGCAATTAAATTCAATTCACTTTTCTGTTGGTCTTTCTGTTATCCTGGTGTTAGCACAAAACTCAATATTTATCATCTTCCTTTTGGACTTTCCCCTCTCTGCCTTAATTTATTCCCACACAGTGTTCTGCTTAGAGATCATCTTAGCTTAGAAATTCAAGGCCTCTCATTCTTAGGATTAACTTCCCAGTGACTATGCCTCATTTCTTATATTTCTCCTCTGAGTAGAAATCTCATCATTATCCCCTCATAACCTTTCCTTCAATCAGATTCTCCTTATATTTCCTTCTTATTAAACTTACTCATATCTTTTTAAGTTGGTGCCAAAAAATATCAAAACACTCTTTCTTGCTATAAAACTTGCATGAGACAAGATGTTTGTCAGTATGATTTCCATTTACAGGTTCTAATAGACACTGCTTTGAAGATCACATTCTCATTCAGGAATTTAGGATTATTGCTTTAGAATGTAGGGTCTGCAATGATTGTCTTTAAATCCTTTGCAACTCCACCTATGCTTGCTATATGGGTACCCGGAGTCCTAAATATACTATGACTTCCTCAGACTGGGAACACAAGAATAAAATAATCTATTATTTGGAGTACCTGTTATAGGACTCCTTTGGGAAATTTCTCTAAATAGAGCTTAAGAGCTATATCTCAGCCTCCTCGTTCCCTGCTTTTACAATTATGTTTTTCTTCTACTGGGCATCAATTGTGCTACATTTTTTAACATTACTTTTTATGAGTTGTGGCAATGTCAGCGAACCCTATGGAGAGACGTCCAGAAGTCAACAAATCCACTGCTTAAAGTTCCTTTGCTTAGTATTTATTTGTTACCATAGGTATCTTGGAGAGAAGATTAGTCTTTGTATTTCAGATTAAGATAAAGGGCATTTAACTTTATTTTATCAGTAACTATAATTTCTTCCATGGTAAAGTTTATTACCACTATCAGAATACTCAGTCCCCTTGCTATAAAATTAATTGGTATTTTTTAAATTTTTTTATTGGTGCATTATATTCATACAACTTATCGGGGTAAAAAACTTGTGTGTACAAACATGTACTCATTGCTGATTTAACCCCTACCCAATTCCCACCCAATTTCCTCCCCGTCCTTCCCTCCCTTGCTTGGCTTAGTGATTGACTTCGATATGTTTAAGTATATTGTGTGCTTTAGAGATTTTCCTCTTCCCACCTCCTTTCTCCTCCTTTAGGTTGTCTTGTTTGCCCAACTATAGGATTTCCTCTTTCAAGAGTTCCCCCTATGACCCATTTCTCCCTAACTCTCACATATTAGGGAAAGCATCTGATTTCTTATTTTTTGTGACTGACTAATCTCACTTAGCATAATGTCCTCCAGTTCCATCCATTTCCCTGAAAATGATGTAATTGAGTTTTTTTTTTATGGCTGAGTAAAATTCAAACAACAACAGATGCTGGCGAGGATGTGGAGAAGTGGGAACTCTAAGACATTGTTGGTGGGATTGCAAATTAGTGCAACCACTTTGGAAAACAGTATGGAGAATCCTCAGAAGAATGGGAACAAACCTACCATTTGATCCAGCAATACCACTGTTGGGTATCTACCCCCCAAAAAAGAAACCAAACTACCAAACTAATGCATGTGTATCTATGTTCATAGATGCACAATTCACCATAGCCAAACTATGGAACCAGCCAAGAAGTCCATCAACAGATGAATGGATTACAAAACTGTTGTATATGTACACAATGGAACTATAATTGGTATTTCTTAACAGGCCATTTTTTTTGTGAACAATGGAAGACCGTTTTTGACTTACATCTGAAGGCTGAAAAATATTAACTTTGATTTAAGAATCATTCAAATGGCCAAATAAGAAATTCTTCCATGAGCAAAGGAAAACTAGCTTTCCAATTAACATAATTAGTTAACATCAAATAAGATTGCTTTCTTATCTGTACTGGGGACTGTTAAATAAAATTTTCTGCATCACAGTGAATTAGTATTGCCAGACCAGCTAGTTGTCTTACTTCATAAACTATTACTTTCACAGCCTATTAAACAACATAAAAACCCTTTCTTTGAAAAATTATGGTAAATCAACTTTCCTGGAGTCAATAATTTACTGGAATGTCTCCTTTCACACAATGCTACATCTTAAACAATATTCTCTTTAGTGAATACAGAATAATATAAAAAATATACAAATACTTAAAAGGCTTAGCATTAAAAAAAAACTAATAATCCAATCAAGAAACATGCAATTGAACTAAATAAACACTTCACAAAACAAAAAATACAAATGGCCTATACATACACCAAAAAATGTCCAACATCATTAACAATCAGGGAGATGTAAATCAGAACTACACTGAGATCCCATCTAACTCAAATTAGAATGACAATCATCAAGAAGTCAAACAACAATAAATGCTGGTGAGGATGTGGTGAAATAAGAACTCTTCCACACTGTTAGTGGGACTACAAGTTAGCACAGCCTCTATGAAGATCAATGTAGAGATTTCTCTGAAAATTGGAACTGGATACATCATATGATCTGGCTATATCACTCCTGAGTAATTTTCCAAGATATTGAAATCAGAATATTATAGTAATGCATGGTTATCCATGTTTATAGCAGAACAATTTGTAATAGCAAAATTATAGAATTAATTTAGGTGTCCATCAACAGATAAATAGATCACAAAATTGTGGTATATATACATGATGGAATTTTATTTATTTATTTATTTGTTTGTTTGTTTGTTTGTTTGTTTGTGGTACTGGGACTAGATCTCAGGGGCATTTAATTTTTTTCCTTTTCTTCTCTCTTTATTTCTATTTTTTCTTTTCTCATCTCTTCTTTTTCTTTCTTTTCTTCTTTTTTTGTCAGTGAGGATTGAACCCAGGGGAATTCTAACTCTGAGCTACCCACACAGGACTTTTTAATATTTATTTTTGAAATAAGATCTAATTTCTAATTTCTAAAACAGATTTTTTAAATCAATTAATTAATTAATTTATTTATTTATTTTGGTGGTACCTGGGTTCCTGGAAACCCTTCTACCTGGGGCTACACTCCCAGACCTATTTTTTTTTTAATATTTTTATTTGGAAACAGGGTCTCTTAAGCCAGTGCAGCTGGCTTCAGAAACCTGTGCGATCCTCCTGTCTCTGCCTCCCATGCATGGGGATTACAAGCGTGTGCCACCACGCCTGGCGTCTAAAACTGATCTTGAATCTGCAATCCTTCTGTTTGTCTCCCAAATACTGGGATTACAGGTGGGTACCACCATTCCTGGTTATGTTAAAAATTACCATTAATTTTTATGTAGACTTTACCGAAATACACACACACACACACACACACACACACACACACACACACACATTGGATGGGAAAAGACAGATGGTTCCTGACTTATGATTGTTTCAGTTATTTTCAACTTTACAGAGATGCAAAAATAATACACAGCTAATAAAAACTACATTTTAATTTGTGAAATAATTTCCTGGCTGGTGATATGCAGCATGTTATCCTTTTTCAGCAGCAAACCACAGCTCCCAGTCAACCATGCAATCAAGAGGATACACAACTGACTTGCTGCAGTGTACCACGAAAATAGCCATGATGTTCAGTCAGTAAGGCGTATTCAATGCACTTTCAACTTACAATGAGTTTATCAGGATGCTAACTCCATTGCAAGTCAAAGAGCTTCTTTATTAGGAAATTTTGATATCATTATATAGAATAAAATAAACACATAAAAAGAGACTCAATGACCAATTCTAGACCTAACATAGTTGATAATTGACTGAAATATAAAAATAATAAAACAGAGCTTATTGGTCTTATACTCTTTTTACTGGTGTTTTGTAGTCATACATCTTAATGGAATACAAGATAGTAGAGACATACATGCACACATATTAATAATTAACTGAAGAATCAGCAATAGCGATGTTTCTTGGATCAGTTCAGATAATCTACTTAAAGAATGAATGAGAACCAGTTGGTATCATCCTGGAGTTTCACTTGCCTGGTTCATTTTCATATCTATCAGTCTTAGTAATAGCAGAAAACACCTTCCAAATCTACGGAGTACACTAGCCTACCCATTCAGAGATATGCCATGAGCTTTTATTGAATAAAAAAATAAAGCTTAGTTGTTAGAATTTAGAAATTCAACCACAATGATTTAAGTTTCAAGCTGTGCTTGTATTTAGATTTTAGGAACAAATAATTTATTTGTAACAATGTGACATGCCCAATAAAATATGCCTTCAAAACTTATCAACCAACCATGCTATTTTTATTTGTGGTAATATTGCATTCAAAAACTTATCAGAATATTTTAAGCTTCCAGAATTCAGTTGGTATGTAAATATATGACATGTAAAACAATTGTAAAATATTGTATAGTTTTTATAATAAAATACAATTCATTTACTTTTTTTAAATTTAATCTATAAATTTAATTATAATAAATTACCAAAGTAAAATGAGCTTTCAACATCACAATCATGACTGCCTACAATGAAGCATGACAAACTGAAAAATTTAGTTCTATCCTTAGGGGGCAAACTAGGCTTTGACTGTGAATACAACATTGATAAAAACATGCCTAACATTTCTTGCCAAATTTAATATGCTTCTTTCTTTTTTGTTATTTTTTAAAATTTTTATTGGTGCATTGTAGTCATACATCTTAATGGGATACAAGATGGTGGAGACATACATGCACACATCACCCAATTAGCCCTTACCCAATTCCCACCCCATTCCCTTCTCCCTCCTTCTTATGCTTAGCTTAGTGATTGACTTTGATATGCTTGTTTAAGTACATCATGTGCTTTAGAGAGTTGCCCTCTACCCTCCTCCCATCCCCTCAGTTAGGCCACCTTATTTGCTCATCTATAGAATCTCCTTCATCTAGAGTTCCTCCTGTTACCCATTTCTCCCTAGAGTCTGCATATTAGGGAAAGCATCCGATTTCTTATTTTTTGTGATTGACTAATCTCACTTAGCATAATGTCCTCCAGTTCCATCCCTTTCCCTGTAAATGATGCAATTGTGTGTGTGTGTGTGTGTGTGTGTGTGTGTGTGTGTGTGTGTGTGTGTTAATAGCTGACAAATCCACACACTTACAGCCAATTGATTTTTGACAAAGGGACCAAATACATACACTGGGGAAAAAAGGTAGCTTGTTCAACAAATGGTGTTGGCAAAACTGGTTAACCAGAGGCAGAAAAATGGAAATAAATCACACTTTCTCATTCCTGCACAGGAGTGAATTCAAGATGGATTAAAGACTTGGAAATTAGATCAGAGACCTTGAGGCTCCTTGAAGAGGAAGACCCCAAAGGCACAACAAAGTAAAAGGTAAATCAATACATGGGATTGTATTAAACTTAAGAGCTTCTGTACAGTAAAGGAAACTATTAAGAACCTCAACCAAGAGCCAACCGAATGGGAGAAGATTTTTGCCAACTACTCCTCTGATAGAGGACTAATATCTAGAATATACAGAGAACTCAAGAAACTCAACACTAACAAAACAAACAACCCAATCATTTATTTTTTTCAAGGATATAATATATAAATCCAACTTAGTGACTATTATAAAAAAGTTAGGAACCATAAGAAAAGTAGACATATAAACAAGTAGTCATAAAGTGAAGCAAGGGCAAAAAGAAGACAAAAATATATGTGACTGAGGGAGATTGCATTTAATTGTGTTGGGGAACGTCAGAATGGCAGCAGTCAAATGTTTCTTACACAAGTAAATTCTACTTTGCCTTAAAAACTTGTTTTAAGTCTAATTGTTCAAAAAGTCTTCTACCTTTTCAGAAATTTTTATTATTATCTTCACTATTTCATTATGAAAAGAAACCTTTAACATAACATGACTATATAAACATCTAAACCTTTCTCTTTTTTTTTTTTTTTTGGTGGTGGTACTGGGGTTCCTGGAAGCCCTGCTACCTCCGGGCTATGCTCCCAGACCTACTTTTATACTTTTTTATTTGGAAACAGGGTCTCTTAAGTCAGCATGTCTGGCTATGAACCTGCGCGATCCTCGTGTGTGTGTGTGTGTGTGTGTGTGTGTGTGTGTGTGTGTGTGTAGTTGGGCTCAGCATAGTACACTCAAAACATTCCTGGGCATAACTCAGAATGATGGCCACCACGTACGGCCATCTAAACCTTTTAAGAGACTATCCTCTAGTTCTTCATAAACATTTTTCTGCATCTCAACCTTAAAAAAATGTTCATGAAGCCCCATGTGTTTATTTCAAAGACTGTCGTTCTTGAGAGATACAAGTCCAAACCTGTTTTGTTTGTGGCACTTAATGATATCCCAAGATTGAAAAGAACTGTTATTTTCATACTAATTATGTCCTGTTACTATTTGGAGAATTAAGTCTCTAGCTTTGAAAATATTACTTCATGAGCAAGCTTAGCTTTTGCTTATCAAAGGTAGTAAAGCTATAGAGGAACTGATCTATAGGGAGGAGATAGCTTCTGATAAGAATGGGACAGGGTGGTGGTGGGAAGGAGTGCTAGTGCAAAAGAATGAAACTTAGAAGATCTCTGGGAAATTTTCATGAACATTACTTGAGCCTTAATAAGAGATTTATTTTAGAAAGTGGAAAGTTAGAAGGAGGAGCCAAAGGACCCAGGTAATAGTAATCCTGGCTCTTGGTAATAAGTCTTTTTTTCACAAGGGAGAGTGGAAGAGGAAATATCTTCAAAGAAAGCCCAGGTGGAAAACTCCCTAGGAACAGAGTCAAGGATGCTCTCAATTGTCAAGGTCCCTAAATACCAGTAGAGCCTGGCCGGAATCAGTTAGAATTTTAATTGGATAGAAACACAAAGAAAATGATGATCTAGTCCCTGGTGGCCACCTTGGCAATCCTATTTGTTCAAAAGCTCTTTAAAGTTCACTGACATTATAAAACACTAAAGGCAAACTCAGTTAATTTTAAAGATAGAGGGGTGCCGGGATAATTTGGGCACCTTCATCTCAATAGAGAGTTGTAAATTAGTCTGGTACTAAAAACATGAAAGGAACTTATTTCCCTGCAACAGGTCTCTTAATTTTGTAGTTCTGTGGATGAAAGGCCTTTCCATAGAAACTGAAAATAATACTGTAATACAGCCTCTAGCATAAAAATATGTACATTTAATTTTTTCATATGGCTTTTTAAATGTACTAATAAAATTGGTCAGCTTTTTGGCTGCCTTGTAAGCAAGAAGGTTGTAAATGGGAATCACTTAAAAGTTTTTATTATGCCATCCTCAGAATCCTTCACAGTAACAAAAGAATAGGTTTCAGGGGGAAATATCTTAATAGGTTAGGCTTAAAACTAGAATAAACATGACAGGGCTACATGGCTGGCAAAAGTCTAAGCAAGATGTGACAGGGTAGCATTAGCATTGAAGTAATTATTTTAGCCCTATACTCATTTTCATTGTGTAATTTATGGCTGTAATCACTTATAGCCAAATTCAATCATGAGGCAATGCCTTGGACAGTTAGACTTGTTAGCACTGCCAGTGCACGGAGGATGAAAACATACACATGTCTTCATTCACCACAAAGGAAGTTTCCTATAGCTTTTTATTTGTTTATGATTTTTCAGTCCCACAAAAAGAGAGCTTTTCAAAGGGCTTTTGAAAATAAACCCTTGCAAAGGAGCCATAGACAGGTGTCAACAAGCCGAGGCCTGCTTTCTCATCCATAAAGCCATGCATGTATTTGTTCTTCCTTTGAGCTGAATAATATATGTGGAGAAATAGACCCTAGGTTATATGAAATAGAGACTGATAGAGGTTGTGAATCATCATTATGAGTTATGCCCAGGAATGTTTTGAGTGTACTATGCTGAGCCCAACTACACACACACACACACACACACACACACACATACACACACACACACACACTATATATATATATACATACATATATATATATATATATATATATATGTATATATATGTATAAAAGAATGAATTGTTGAGTGTAGGTGTGGGTGGCAATTTTGTGTGGTCTAGGATTGATCTTATGAAAGGCTTCACTCAACTCATCCAAACAGAATGCCTTTTATAAAGAAAAGAATTTCAGACAAAATCCTATATAAATAATTTTAATTTCAGAGCACTATACATTTCTTTAGACATCGATTCCAACTGGCACATGCTTCAGATTTTTTTTTTTTTGGTAGTACTAGGGTGGAAGCCAGGGGCTTTTATACCTCTGGACGACACTCCCAGTCCTATTTTTATACTTTATTTGGAAACAGGATTTCACTAAGTTGCTGAGAGCCTCACTAAGTAGCTGAGGCTGGCTTCAAACCTGTGCGATCCTCCTGTCTCAGCCTCCCAAGCACTGGGATTACAAGTGTGCGCCACCATGGCCGGCTTTCAGATCTTCCTTTTATGTTACTTTATTTATACATCCTATCATGTCGTTTATCTATTTAAATACTTATTTTGTCATTAGACTGTAAGATCTTGAAAGTACTAACATGTGCAATTTTGTATTTCCAAGATCTGCCCAATGCCCAATACAAATGGAACCAAAAATGATCTCAAAATCAATAGTCCTTTGTAGAATAAATGACTTGATTAGTCTCAAGAAAGAGGAAAATATGTCTATCAACAGATAAATGGATTGAAAAATTATGAATATCAACACAATGGGATTCTACTCAGCCATAGACATTTTTGTCACTTGCAGGAGAACAAATAGAACTAAAGAACATTATGCCAATTAAGATTAGCCAGTCACAGAAAATAAAGGATCAATGTTTTCTCTCATATGTGTGTGCTAGGTAAAATTTGGGGTACAAGAGGAACAAGAAGGAGAAATATCAGACAGAGGGGGATCTAGAGGAGGAGAGACTTGATGAAGGAAGCACTTCAATTGATGTTACATATATATACAAAATTATCAATGACAATCTCAATATCACATATGGGGAAGAGGAAGGAGTGCGCTTGGATCTGGAGGGAAAGCTCACAAAGTACTGTGTGCATAGATGTCACTATCACTCTGAATTTCATTATGATGTGTGGCTACAATGCACAAATATAAGTGTATTCGAAAAAGAAAAGTATTAGTTTTCTTGGGCTATTTTTTAGCTAGACAATGGTTTCTATTATTCTCCAAAATATATTGTAGTTTCTCCAGAGTGCTTTAGAAATCTTTTATTCAAATATCTAATTAAAATATTTCTGTTAGCCAGGCGTGGTGGCGCATGCTTGAAATCTCCGCGCTTGGGAGGCGGAGGCAGGAGGATCAAGCAGGTTCAAAGCCAGCCGCGCTGGCTTAAGAGACCCTGTTTCCAAATTTGAAAAGTATAAAAATAGGTCTGGGAGTGTAGCCCGGAGGTAGAAGGGCTTCCAGGAACCCCAGTACCACACGCAAAAATAATATTTCCGTTAATGAACCTAAAGAAACAATTCCTTACACATAATGGATGTCAACTAAAAAAAAAATCTCTAATATCATGCCACAGACTTCTTGGGTCTTATTTCACATTTAAAATTAATGTGGGTGATTCTAACTTATCAAAATTTTTGAAAACACAAAATTGAGGAGAATCACTGTATAGATTTATGATGCCAAATGCTATTGAAAATCTGATAAAAATAACATTATGTATAGCAGGACTTTATTTTAAGCTACTTGCATACTGAAAAAGAAAAGTGGCATTTATTCCAGAATTAGTTCAAATTAAGCCAAGATCACAATGTCAAATGAACTAACACATTATTTTCTTGTACCATATATTCATTGGAAACATTTCAGTCCTCTTCTGTATTTAGGATAGAATGCCTTGTATATATCAGCTTGCTCAAAAGAGAGAATCTGGGATAAAAAGAAAACCATGTTTGGTGGGGAAAGGGGTACATATAAAAGCTGTTTATGAAAGCCAATACTATGCTTTATACCTAAAAGCAATGAATTCTCTACTCTGATTCCAAAAATGTTAAAAGTCACCATGTGAGCTTTCCTTGCTCGACACCAGGGAGCTCTATGCCTGTGCTGATCTCAGAGTTTCAAACTTAATGAACAGAGTATTATAATATGCTTTATAGCTCCAGTCCTTACATCTTACTCATCACAGAGGACACTATGAAAACCTTTCTGGTTATTTACTGTCTGCCCAACCTCATGAGCATGGGGAACCATTACTTCCTCTTGCTATCTTTCCCCTGCCTTTCAAATATGACTTTTGAATTATTTTTCTAATGTTTAAAAAGCCATTTTTTCTCAGAAATGCCCAATATTTTCTTTTGACTTCTTTCACTAGAAGAAAACTCTTAAATTTATCCCATGGGAGAAAAATGCATTTACCCATATACTCTATGGGATAGAAGTGTTATTATCATCCTAATTTATAAACTCTTACCAACTACTCTCATGTAATAACCCTACTGAATTTGCAGTTCACAACTTCTAAACATCACTATTCATAATAAGCTAAAATTTTTTTCATTACTCTTTAATATTGATGAAACCAATCTGAATCAGTATTTTTCTCTATCTTCTATCCTATATTCAATTAAAGTCCAGTTTAAAGGCCTAGCTATAAATTTTAACTACTTTAAATCCAATAAACTTAAGTTCAGTGCTATCATTTTTCATACTAAAGTTTTTACCTTGGCCTTATTTTTTTTTTAATTCTATGGAAACCATGTGCCTCAAAGCTTCCATTTCCTAACATACCAGTTCTCCAATACCACACTTCCAATACCTACAATCTCATGGAAACATCTGGTCCTTTGTTTTCTAGTTTATTAGTTTCATCTTGAACTTTCTTATCTGACTTAACTGCTGGGTCAGTCATTGAATCTCTTCAGCCTCTAGATACATGTGTGTCCTAACACTAAAAAAATTACCTAGATTTGTGTCACTATAACTTATAGAATCCCATTTCTTCTGAAATACAGAAACACTCAACCATTTATCTATTTTCCTTGATTAATTACCTTTTATGCTTCAACACCTTTCAGATACTCACCTTTCTCTCTTTTTAAAAATTTTTATTGATACATTGTAGTCATACATCTTAGTGGAATACAAGATAGTTTAGGCATACATGCATACCTCACCCAATTTGCCCTTACCCAACTCCCATCCCATTCCCTCCACCCTCCCTCCTTATCATGTTTGGCTTAGTGATTGACCTTGTTATGTTTATGAATGTACATCATGTACATTAGGAAATTTCCCTCTTCCCCCTCCCATCCCCTCAGTTAGGTCATCTTATTTGCTTATGTATAGTATCTCCTTCTTTGTTTAGAGTTCCTTCTGTGACTCATTTTCTCCCTAGCTTCCACATATTAGTGAGAGCATCCAATTTCTTATTTTTGGTGACTGACTAATCTCACTTAGCATAATGTTTTCCAGTTTCATCTATTTTTCTGAAAATGATGTAATTGTAATTTTCTTTATGGCTGAGTAAAATTCCATCATGTACAATCCCATAGTTTTGTAATCTATTTATCTGTTGATGGGCATCTTGGCTGCTTTTGGCAATTGTGAGTTGTGCAGCTATGACCTACTCCTTTGATAGAGGACTAATATATAGAATATACAGAGAACTCAAGAAAGTCAGTGCTAAGGAAACAAATAACCTAATAAAAAATGGGCAAGTGAACTAAATAGACACTTCATGAAAGAAGAAATTCAAATGGCCAATAAATGCATGAAAAATGCTCAACATCATTAGCAATCAGAAAGATGCAAATCAAACCTACCCTGAGAATTCACCTAACTTCAATTAGAATAGCAATCATTCAAAATACAATCAACAACAAATGCTAGTAAGGATGTGAAGAAGTGGAAGCTCTTAATACATTTTTGAGGGGATTGCAAATTAGTGTAGTTAGTATAGAGGATTCTTAGAAGAATTAAAACAAACTTACCTTATTATCCAGCAATACCACTTTTGGGTATCTACCAAAAAAATGGAAACCAAACTACCAAACTAATGCAGGCATATCTATGTTCATAGCTGCACCTTTCGATTTAAATTTTCTACACAAAGCTGAAAAACCTCACATTATAGAAAAGATTTTCATCAACAGATTAATGGATTACAAATATATGGGACATGTACACAGTGGCATTTTACTCAGCCATAAGGAAGAACAAAATTATGTCATTTGTGGATAAATGGATGGAAATGGTGAACATTATCCTAAGTATGTTTAGTCAGTCACAGAAAGTAAAAAATCAGATCCTCTCTCTTATATATGGAACCTAGGGAGAAAATGGGTCATAGGAAGAACTCTACACAAGGAAGGAGAAACCATAAATGAAACAAATAAAGTGATTTAACTTAGAGAGATGAGAAGGGGGAAGAAGGAAATTTCATAATGTACATGACATACATTCATAAACATATCAAAGTCAATCACTAAGTCAAACATGAGAAGGAGGAAAGTGGGAGGGAATAGGGTTGGGACTGGGGAAGGGCTAAATGAGTGATGTGTGCATGTATGCCTGCACCATCTTGTACTCCATTAAAGTGTATGACTATAATGCAACAGTAATTTTTTAATTAAATTTAAAAAATTAAATTAAATTGAGCTCATCAGGCATAAACTACCTCAAATCTTTCCCCACTTTGTACAAAATAACTTGCATCTGTATATGTAATTAATTTTTTCCTCCAGCATTAAAATGTGGAATTATCCTTATCTTTTACAAGTGAAGCTACATATCTATTCTCATCATTTTTTTAATCTTTTCTACAGTATTTGTTTGTCATGTTTATGCTCTTTCTCCTATGGATTCAATTTCTTGAAATCTTGAAATCTATTCATAGATTTTTCACTCTTTTTCTCTACACACACACACACACACACACACACACACACACATAAAGAATATATTATATTTCATATCTCCATATATTTTTTCAAAGTTCACAATCTTAAGCACTCTTCCCAGTGATCCAATGTATATCAATCAATCTCTACAAAGTTTTTCAAAGGCTTCTAAATGCAGCCTTGTAAGTCTTCTTTTTGGCTCTGGAATTGTGTTTTAACCAAAACTTAGAGGTTTCCTCCACTCTTAATAGCACAAATGTGTATCTCCAAGATGATGAACTTACCTTCCACAATAATTAATAGTTTCTAAACCTAACATGATTTCAAACTTTATATCATCTTCTATGTCCCTATTTCCCATACCTGTTATTCATATTAAACCCTCAATTAATGAAACTGCTATCTAAAGAGATTCTGAGTTCTGGCCCTGCTTTCTCCTTCATGCCTAATTCATCAAATCCTGTTATTTTATCTCAAATTATTCTTCTCTTCTCTTCTTCTTCTTCTTCTTCTTCTTCTTCTTCTTCTTCTTCTTCTTCTTCTTCTTCTTCTCTCTCTCTCTCTCTCTCTCTCTCTCTCTCTCTCTCTCTCTTCCTCTGCATTCTTTTTCTACAGTAAATGTTGTAGTTACTAGTTATCACATCTTACTGGGACTATTGATATAGCCACTTAATTAGGTTTCTTGCCTCCAGTCTTACTTGCCTTCAATCCAAATTTCATACCACTGGTGAATAACAGAATGTGAAAGCTTGTTTGCCTTATGTAAAAGTGTGACTTGAATATATTTTTAAAATAACTTCAAGGAGCTGCTAGCCATATTTCTATATTTGGCAAATAACCTAACAAGTCACTCTTTAGGTTAGCACATGTATGATTTGTCTATAGAAAAATAAGTTTATAATATTCATAGTTACTCTCCTACAATCTGATTCTTTGGAAATTCAGCACTGTAAAAATATTCCTTCTGACTTGAGGTAGAAATATGTGCTTTCTGAAGTGTGTGTGTGTGTGTGTGTGTGTGTGTGTGTGTGTGTGTGTGTAAGAGTGTCATTATTCTCCACATTTCGTCAACATGTGGATCTAAGGGAATAGCCCATACTATCACTGCCCGAGTTAAATGGAAGTAATCTTGCCTTTTATCAATGAATAAAGGATACATTGAAATACACTATTAGAGGAAATGTTAGATCCTCCTCTTGCTCAAACATGTGGCTCCATTTAACAGCAAAGAAATTTACCCTGACTCACTTGAAAAAAAAACTCAAAAGATGTTAAGGTTAAAGAGAAAATATAATCAGTTTGTAATCAGAAAATAATTTAGAATTTAATTCAGGATTAGGCCTGAAATTTAAGTCAGATCATAAATCTTTAGTGATTGGAGAAGCAGAGGAAGGAAGGTATAGAATGAGTCCAGAAAAGTCATAGAATGAAAAAATTCCAAGTCCTCTTCTACCATGAATGATCCTAGCATCTAGCTATAACCAGAATCAGTATCTGAAACATCAAAAGTTTATGCCCTAAAAAATTAATCACTGTAATTAATCAATTGTTCAATAACTATTTTAATTTAACAATTATTAAATTATTAACCATTAATTTTATTTTACTGTTTAAATTACTAACCTGAAATTGTCTTTAGCTAATATTGGAAAAGATTAAATGTCAAGATTACATTCAGAAATTAGATGCCCTATCAAGAAAATATTGCCAAGACAGTAAAAAAAAAAAGTACCCAAATTAATTTTAGCATTTTGAAGATACGATTTCCAAATGCTCTTTTTATTGGTTATACTATTATAATTGATTGATAAGTGCATTAATTAATAATAAAAATAAACCTGTGGCCCATGTTAATTTTATGAGAGTCATGAGTTTATCATTGAAATGCATACGTTAGAAGAAATACTTGAGAAAAATATCAGTTAATTCAGAAAGACCTCTGGTAGAAGGCATGGGGGTTTTGTCAATATCCAATGAATGGTAATTGTCTGACTTATCTCACATAGATATCTTAATATCAAGAAGAAGTGGGACAGTCTTGTCAAACAAAATGATTTTACACTTCTGTAATCTAGATATATAATGTTTCTAAACATAGAAATCTTTAGAGTTTGCCTAGAGGCAGCAGGTGCTGGATATTTCTTATCACTTGGCTCATATGTGAATATTTCTTGAAAGCAAGGAGACCTGCCATGTTTTTAGCAGAAATGTAAAATTTACTGGAGAATTTTTGTGAAGATTAATGTTGTTGTTCACAGTATTAAATTTAAATAATTTGAATATTTTAATAATATTATCCTGTATAATTACAAAATGGCACAAAACAAACCTTTTTGTCTCTGGAAAAAGTATCCTTCTGTTAGATTTAGTCAAATGCAACTAGATTCAATAAACATTTTAAATGTTCCTACTCTGATAAATGCAAAGGCAGTGTATTAGATTTGGTTGATGCAAAAAAAATGGATAAGGCAGGCATTTTATGTAAAGGATCTCCAAATTAAGTAGAAAAGAAAGAAATGCAAAGCTATAAGCAGATTGTAAGAAAGAATATAGCAATCTTAATATTTCTACCTTTCACTTATGGATGATTAATTTTTTAAATAATTATGGCAATGAGATTAATTTATTTCTTTAAAATGTACACTCAAATTAATTTGCAAATAAACAACCCTACCTCTATTATAAAAGTTGAATGTCAGTACATTTTAGGAATTCAGCACAGTGGGCAGGTTATAAAAGAACACGTGAACTATTCATGGTGTGACAGCATATGATCTCCAGACTGACACTGACCTTCCCAGATGGCACAGGATTTCTCTTATTCATATGTGTAGCAAGGTAGACTATGAATTTCTATGAACTTAGAGTCACTGAAAGTGCTTTTTCAACCTTTATTGTAAATGAAATAAAAAACAATGATTCTATTGATTTAAAAGGGACCCTTTTGATGACAAATGTTAGAAGTCTAATGGCCACAAAGATAAAACAGGGACTTCCCAGATACAAAGCCATTTTCTGCTTCATTTTGATGAAAACACCATTCACAGCACCACAAAACAGTGCTAGAGTGCCTGAGTTTTTAAATCTGAAAATTCCTTGAGTATACTGGTAGACCTTTATACCAATGGCACACAATACAGAAACAGACATAAGCAAAATAATATACAGTCAACTGGGTTTTAACAAGGGTGCCAAGAACACACCATAGGGGACGGGTAGGACAGATGCATATTGACTGGAGAGCCCAAGAAGTTGGACATGTTGCTCCAAGGAGTTTTGCTTTACAGCAGAGGCCCAAAAATGGGGAGCTGTAGGAGATCAGCACAGCCTCTGGCCAGTGAGAGCATCGTCGTACTTGAGGGAATGTGTTAAAAACAAAAAGACTGATTAAGATCAATCTTTTAGTTAATAAGAGAAACATTCTAGAAGTTTCTTTGCAGCCTCAGTTTGAAATGACAGACATGAATGCATTTAAAGGAGGACTGAGAGAAGCATCACAAGTGGAAGCAATAAAACTAGAAAGCAAGAAGGGGCAAGTTGGTGATATTGTTAGAATGTGAATTGGAATATGAAAATAAAATATGAAATTGTTTTCTATGATGTAGTTCACTTGGGAATGGTGGAGAAAACTTCGTTGCTTTACTTCTAAAAGGAAGCATCAGTGTTTCCAAGGAAATTTTAGTAAAACTTATAATAACATTTTATCTGTTAGCTTACTGAGACAGAACTTTTATGTAAGACACATATGTAACATATTAGCCAAAACTACTCTTATGCAGCTTTATTTCTTTGATAGAGTAAAATGTTACAAACGTATCTTGATTAAAGAGAAGAGTGAAAAGTTAAGTTTATCACACATCAAAATATGACACCATAGACCAATACAAATATATAGTAACATTAATGTGTAAAATAAATAGAAAGTACAAGTAGGAACAAAGAAATCGGTATTGCTGCCATGAGAAAGAGACAGAGAGTAAGCAGCAGTGATATTCTCTTGAAGCAGATAGAGTTAGTTATATAAACATTCCCCACAGCTAATTGGGAAGGGTGCTCTCTTCCAAGAAATTCTTATCAGAGATAAAGAGGTATCCGCCAAAACCTACAAAAAGTTTAAGCTGCTTCCTTCTTTTGCTGATTCATGAGAAAATGAGTGAGTTCTCAGGAAAGTACCAGAATATTTTCTCTAGTTATTTTGAAGTTTTGGGTTGAAGGCTGAAGGATCTGGGACAGGAAAGGTGAATTTGTGCAGGTGGGAGAGTCGTCTCTTGATCTAATTGACAAATGGGTTTGAGGAAAAGGAACATTTGGAATTCAGTCCATGCCGATGGCGTAAAAACAACAAAAAAAAGTGTTTTATGAGCAAAGGTTTATTATTTTAGAATGATGTATGCCTACTGAGACAAAAACGAACCTTTCTTGAAAAACTGAATAGCTCTAAGGCTCAAGCTTTTTTCTACATGCTTCTGCCAATAGAAAGGCTCCCATTTATTCGATCATCCTTATCATTTTAGAGTTTTTTTCCTTTGGCTAAGAAAAAAGAAAGTATACTTTTACATCTGAAAATATCACAAACATAAAGATGAGAAGAGGTGATTATGGCTTCAGTTGTAAGTGTTGTTTCAAATGAAGAGTCTAACAGGATGAAATGCAGGATGTATTAAAGTCAATTTCAGTATCTAGGTTCAGAAATTAGTTGAATGATGAAAAACAGGCTTAACTGCATTTTAAGTCTGGGGAAAAAAAAACCTAGGTGGGTAAGATTGGCTTTACAATTCTATACAAGCCAACTGTGTGATGTGGCAGCCAAAAATTCCTAATGAAATTCTCAAACTGCATTAGCAAAATTACAGTGGCCAACGAAAGTGAAGTAATAACGCTGGCATTTTGCTCTGCCCAGATTACATCTAGAGCTGGGTGTTAATTTCTAGTCCCCACTGACTGTTAATTATCTTATACCCCCAGGAATATAATCAGTTGTTAAAGACTATAGAAACCATGAAATCTGAAGAATAGTTGTTAAAAAATTGCTGTGCTCAACCTAAGGAAAAGAAGGCAGAGTTTTTACCTACTTTTGAATTTTGATAAGTGGTAATTCTGTAGTTAACTGTGGGGTAAAAAAATATTGGGCGGATAAGATATAAAGGAGATATTTGTACTATTTTAGCTCTACATCAATAGATGGATCCTACATAAAATGATTATAAGTCACTAAAGATATTGCAAATAGAGATGGATGGATACCTGCATCATGCGCTCTAGTCACCTTCTACTGTCATATGAAAACTGATTGCTAAAAATGCAGAAATTTTGATGGCTGTTTTGGTAGCTTGGACTAGGCAAATTGGAAATATTTACACTAGAGAAATTGGCAAACAGTACTGTTAAAAATTTAAGAATGTTGACTGCTACTTTGGTTCCTTGCAGTCAGCAAACTGTGGCTATATTTACACTAGAGAAATTGGCAAACATTTTATTTCAGGATTTTTTTGAGAGCCAATTTAGTAGTATACCACTGTATTTTTAAAATAAATTGTGTTGGTGCAATGCTAAGATAGTTTATCACTCCAAATCTCAAAGCTTGTATACATATCCATTTGTAGAAAATACAAACTGAGTTTCAAAAAAACAGAAAGAAGTAATATGGTAGTAAAGTCAGAGATGTCTGCAAAAGAGTTTGAAGATAAAATGACAAGAATAAAAGAACATGCTAGGAAAATGGATTAGAGTCTATGGCAAGAGAGAAAATAAAACTAATATAAATTTCTGAATATTTTTATTCAAGGTATGTGTGATATTTTCCATTGTCAAGAGAAAAGTCATAATAGGAATGTTTGTTGTTTTCTATTTTAAAGACAGATTTATTAATGGGACAAATGGCTGAAAATTAAACAAAAATTGCTAAAATTTTGAATCTAGAAAATTAGACTATTTTTCAAAGATGCTAGTACATTCTCAGTATGTATTTTAAAATTAAATGTAAATGCTTCATAGGATCAGGGCCTTATGGAATGTAAATTTCTATAATTTAGGGATGGGTTAATTATTCCTTCATTTAATCATATGCAAAAATTACCTTAATTTCTTGGGTATTTAAGATTCCTTTCCTATGGGTGGCCCCTTTGATATATAGTTAATTATCCACTGACTTAAATATTTTCTCTGAAATAACCCCATTACAATGTTCATGTAACAAGGATCTTATAATCATTCTTGTTATAAACATTTAACCATCCCACATTTCAAAGTGTAATTATTCTGAAATTTAAAAAATATATACTGCTTTCAAAATGTCTTTAATTGCTATATAAACTTTTAATTAACTTTATAGATATTTTCTCTCAAAGAGGGACACTTCCAATTTAAAAAGCGTCCTCACTTCTCTCCATTACAATGGCACACACAAAAATACACAGAACTCCAAATTTATCTCCTCTTTCTTTATGTGTGTTACTAACATATACAAGGAATATATGATAGTAATCACTACAGCAGGTGCATATTCCTCATATCTTACTAATCACATTATAATACATTATAATTATTTTACATCAAATGAAATTCTACTATTTACTAGCTCCTTAAGAGTAAAGCTTGTGTGTCATTCATTTTAGTGTTCACACAAATGTGCATGTAACAGTATGTAAAATTACATACACATGGTACATGTAGAGAAATTATTTTGAAATGAAGAAATTAGTTTGGTTATTTTTATATTAAATTATATAAACAACTGCCAGGCGTGGTGGAGCACACTTGTAATCCCCGCATTTGGGAGGTGGAGACAGGAGGATCGCACAGGTTCAAAGCCAGATGCGCTGGCTTAAGAGACCCTGTTTCCAAATAAAAAAGTATAAAAATAGGTCTGGGAGCATAGCCCAGAGGTAGAAGGGCTTCCAGGAACCCCAGTACCACCAAAAAATTTATATATATTATATGTTATTTATTTGTAAATATATTCATAAGTGATAGAAGCCTATCTCTTTATTATTATTTTCATAGTCTGTTTGAAGGGCTAATTTTTCTATGGTCCTCATTAATGGTATTAATGAAAAATGTAGAATACTTTAGATACAAGTTAAATCATGATTTTTCATTATAGAATGGAATTTTGAAAAACCATTTTTATAATCAGTTCACCAAAAACAAATTTATGTGTCAATTGTACACATATGCACATTTATTCATCTATACATGTATATATCTCCATATATACATGTGTATAAAACATATATACTTCTGTGTGTAAAAATAGACCATTACTCAAATATTTAAATATATGTATTTATTTGATATATTCAAAAGATATTTAAGGATTAAATAAGTACTTGGCCTAACAAATACATATGCATATGGATTATATTTATTTCCATATTATATACTCATATATAAAATACATGCTTTATATATACATGTATATGTATATATGTGTGTATATGTATATATAGAGAGAGACAGACAGACAGACAGACAGACAGAGACAGAGTGAGACAGAAACAAAGACAGAGACAGAGAAATATCCCTGCCCTAGTGGAGCATACATTGTAGAAGATCTAGCTATTTAATATGAAAGTAGTTAAAAGGTGAGTATTTTATGTAAGGTGGCAATAATTACTATGGGAGTAAAAAACAATGAAGAAGCAAGATAAACACAAAGTTATTGATTTTATGAAAATTTAATTTGTTTATTTTGAACCCAAGTAGAAGAGTCAGATCTCTCTATTATCTGTTTATTATCACGTTTTTGATTGGGGAGTCAGGAGGCTTCCTAACAAAAGACATGTGAGGTATAAAATATAAGAGAAGACTCATTGATGATATAAAGGTTTTTAACAAGAACAACTATACAGTCACCGTGTTACTATCAGGTGAAGTGTGGAATGCTGTGTATGCAGCAATTTTGAGAAGAAAATATGTCAAAAGTATGACCTGAGCCAGACATGGTGGCACCTACCTATAATCTCAGCACTTGGCGGGCTGAGACAGCAAGAGCTCAGGTTTGAGGACAGAATCAGCAACTTAGTGAGACTCTCAGCAACCTAGTGAGACCCTGTTTCAAAACAGTAAGTAAGAAAAGGATAGGAGTGTAACTCAGAGGTAAAATGCCCCTCGGTTCAATCCCTAGTACCAAAAAAAAAAAAAAAAAAAAAAAGCATAAACAGGGAAAATCCAAAATATGCACAATCAAGGAGAAGCCTCATTAATGAGGTGAAGTGGTTCATAGATTTTAGACTACAGATGAAAATCTGAGCTAACAGATGTTCCAATAGGATCAAACAAGGATACTATTTCTCTATTCCACAAAAGGGTAAGTTAATATATACTTTATGTCAACTTGCATAAATTATAGGAAATCTGATAACATGTCCTTTTGTAACTGTATAATACTGTTATTTGAAGAAGTTATTCTTTTCATGGCAAAAATATCTAAAGGAAGATACTTTTCAGAAAAATCAATGAACAATTTTATGATGTTGGGGTCCAGGATTCAGAGTGTCTGACATGTCACTAACCTCTTTCTAACTTTTGTTAACATAATGGGCTTGTGTAAACTGTGGATAATTTCCACTAGATAATAAAATGCCATTAATTTTAATTCAATAACTTTTTTACTTTATGGACCGCAAGTAAGATTAACTGATCAAGTTATAAAATAACATGTTGAAGCTGGGCATGGTGGTGCACACTTGTAATCCCAGCATTTGGAAGGCTGAGACAGGAGAATCTCGGTTCACGGACAGCCTCAGCTACTACTTAGTGAGGCCCTTTGCAACTCAGTGAGACCCTGTTTCAAAAAATAAAAAATAAAAATAAAGGCACCTGCCTTTAATCTCGGCATGGAGGTAGAAAGTACCTGGGTTCCATTCTCAGTACTTCAAAGAACAAAAACACATGTTGAGCGAAATTATTTCATACCTAGTATAAAAATTCTTTTAAGACTATAAAAAGGACCTAGGTATGTTGGCCTACGCTGTAATCCCAGAACTTGGGAGGCTGAACAGGAGAACAGCAGTTTCGAGGCCAGCCTCAGCAAATTAGTAAGACTCTCAGCAACATAGTGAATCTCTATTTCAGGACTGAACATCAAAAGAGGGCTGGGGGTATAGCTCAAAGGTAGAGGTAGAATGCTCTTGAATTCAATCCCCAATACCTCCCTCCACACACAAACTACATAAGGAAGCAAGTGTTTCCCAAGTACATTACAGTACCCAACTTCATATAAGTGAAAAAAGATATACCTTGTTCTAAGCAGTTCCAGGGTAGAAAAATAAACACATCATAGTTCTAACCTGCAAGAGCTCATAGTCAGAGATGAACAGTCAGAAGGAAAACTGCAGAAGAGTGTGGTAAGGGCTTTATTGGAAGAATGACCTTTTTTGAAGATGAAACAGAGTAATTAATTCTAACAAACTGATTGTAATTGTAGAGGCTGGACCAGGGAAGGCTGAAAATAGATGTGATAATTGCTTTTCATTATTCAAATTCTATTTTTAGACATTCATTCTAGTTCAACTTCCTATAATACTTATGGAGCCAATTTATTGGACTAATTAAAGTACATTGGGCACAGGCAGGTGGTAACTTTTTTTTCACCTCCAACTTTTGAATTTCATGTGAAGGTTTTTTTTCATAATGAAGTTATATAGTTGCCAACATTTTTAGAAATTTTCAAATAACAAAATATTTCAAGGAGTTCTATAAAAAAACACAGACCATGATCCAACTTACAACTTCTCTCCCACTTCAGGTCACAATTGTCACACGAGGGGGAAAAAGGCATGGTTGATTAATTTTTTTTCCCACTGGGTGCACTTCTTATCTAATACTGGGATGCTCCTTACCTCACCGTTCAAATTCACACTTGTCAGCACACACTGCCGGTGTGTACAGTGTCAGATGTAGGAGAGTACAGACATGAGACAGGGCAGGAAAGGTCCATGCGCTTGTTCCTGTTGTAACTCCATGTGGCAGCTTGGTGATAGATGCTGGCTTTTCTCCTTTGTGAGATGCTTTATGGGTTTCCTCTCATAGTCTCCACTTTGGGGACTATAAAAGGTGACATTTACTATGGAAATGCAGCTCAAACCCAGGGATCACAAAGGTTGATAGCGGTCATTTCCAACTCTGGGTTCGATGACTTTATGAAACCAGCCATATGAGGACCATTTACATCATGCAAATTGCAAATGTTATAACTCATTTCTTTTAAATATGTGTGTGTGTGTGTGTGTGTGTGTTATGTGTATGTATATATTTGTGTTTTTGTTTTTGGTGTCATGGGCCTGAACATTATACCACAGGTGACACATACTAATCTATCAGTTTACATATTTTCTCCTGAGGTCTCTTATGTTGGTCCTCTGCCTTGGGGTTAGGGAGTGATTTTATATACCTATCATTGCACATTCAACCTCAGGAGGATAATAGAAACTTTCAGAACTCTTCTTTTAAAGGGGCTTTTCTTGGAGGAAACCCGAGGGTGGATAGAATACATATACATGACAAGTCTTTCCACAAAATTCCTTACTACTGGCATCCAATGTCTGTCTAACCACATTTTCTCAGATGTTTCTTATAAGAATAAGTTAAAGGTTTATTCTGAAGAATCAAGTTTTGGTTACTAATTACAATGCTCTTCATGTTGTCTAGATCAAAGCTGTCCAATAGAACTTTCACTGATAAAGAAAATACTCTAAATCTTTGATAAAGAAAATACTCTAAACCAATTTATTCACATGACTATTGTGAACTTCGGATACAGTTAATATAACTAGAGAACTATATTTTTAGTTCTATTTAATTTTAATTAATTTAAACTTGAACTTATATAGAAACAAGTGATGAGGTATTAATGTGTTAGACAGTGTTGATCTAGAAGGCCTCAAAGTCCTCTTTAGGTAACTTGGAGAATCCCTTCATGATGAAAGGGAACTTTACACCTACTTTTCAATCTAAACTCTTGAGGCCTTGGCTAAAATTGGGAAAGAAAGGCACACTTGACTATGAACCTAGAAGAAAATAATCAAATATAAATATCTACTATAAAATTTAATCAATCAGAAAGTACTTTTATTCAGAATAAATTAGGCTTAACGGTATTGCAAATTGAAATCGAAAGAGAAGGAAACGTGTTGGTATGACTTTAACAGTAAAAAAAAAATGCACTTGAATGAATTATATCTGCAAAATATATTCAACACTGCAGCCAATATAATGGTAAAAAGAAATACAAGCCACATCTTGCTCTCAAAGAATCTAAGAGTCAGTGTCCAAATTGTAAGAGATCATAAGTTTTATCTGTGCAAATTCTACTATACTATTGTAAATTTACATATTCTTCTGAGATAGCACAGGAATAAAACCTATGAAACTGGGTATGAATTTTAACTTTTCAGTGGCACATTATGAAAAGAACAAACTTGGGATTTACATAGTCTTTGGTTTAAATCTCCACACCTGCTTACTGAAGGTGTGATCTTGGGCAAGCCATTAACCTCCGGTTCTGTTTAGTACATGCCTAGCACTCAAGAGGTTTTAGAGCACTTCTCCAGGTCTACACAGCTAGATTCCCTCAAGTATCTTTTAATAATTTATTTTCTCACTTATTTTATTTTATTTTATTTTTTGCCGTTCTGGACATTTTGTTCTTCCATATGTATTTCAAGACTGATTTTTTCTAGCTCTGTGAAGAATGACAGTAGTATTTTAATAGAGATTACATTGACTCTGTAGAGTACTTTTGGTAGAAAGGACATTTTGATAATATTTATTCTGCCTATCCAAGAGCATAAAATGATCTTTTAAACATACACCATTAATTATACCTTTTTATTTCTGTAATTATAGCAACATGGATTTTATGAAGTTTTATTCTTATATTACATTGCCTCTTTGCTCTCAACTTTCTTGTCTAATATTTTGTCTCTTGTATTAGAATTTTTGTTCAAATATCAATGGATTGTTCATTTACATTTAAAAGAGAAACACCAAAAAGCTAATTAAAAATTTGGTGTAAGGTGAGATTTACTATCAAGTGACTGACCATAAAGCTATCTTTGTAGTTATTCTTTTGGGAGAACTCAAATATCCGGAACTACGACCATTTCTCTTGTGGTTCTCAGTATGTCAAGAGTAGAATTATTCTGTTAAATAGCTAAATAGCCATAACTACTGGGAGGCATGTTGCTGAAACTTCGCACAAGACTCTCCACCCTATACATAAACACTGAGAAGCTTGTTGCTAAATATTCTCTCAGGGCTTTCCACCTGTTGAGGACTTTCCACCTCTGTGATCATCTCCAGCTTTACCACAGAGAGAAACCCCCAAAATGTAACAATTTCCACAAAACTTTCCATACTCTGAGTCCACCCTTGAATGGCCCTTAAATATACTGAGAACTTTCTCTTTAGAGAGCTTAGGAAAATACTCATAGATCCATTTGCACAGAAAGGGCCCAAGCCAACCTACTGTCCCCAACCTAATTATAATTTTTTTTTAACATACCATTAGCATTGTAGTTGTGCTCCCCCTGTGGGCTGCCCTTGGGTGATTATAGATAAGCACAGGGGCAAGGGTCAAAATAAGTGTGTAAGCCCCTTCGCAACTCAGCTCTGCCAATGAAATGACCTCAAAACCCCACAAAGAATCAGGAACTAAAATCAGATATAAGTAGGTACCAGAACCTCTTCCTGGGATCTCTAACCATTTGGTGGAGACTTGCTCTCATTCTCTTTTTAGGGTATAAGGTTGCTTGCAATAAATCCCCTTGCTTATACAAAGTGCTGTTTTACTATTCAAATAAATTATTTCTTTAGGAACTGGGTCTCCATTCAAGTGACAAGCCCATCTGTACTATGCATGAGAACCTGACTGCCATTGTTATATTTTTTTAAGGGGGGCAGCAGTGGCAGTTTTAGTAAGATTATTTTTACTTGACCCTCACCCATTCACCTTCTTTGCTATATTCTCCCCTCTTCCACCTTTACTATTTTTGCTGTTACAGATGCTGAGATTGTTCTAGCACTGACTTTAGACTTCTCTGGCTCAGGTAACTCCAATAATGAGCCTCTCGCGTCCTGTAGCTGAGTAGGAATGGTCACCATTGTGAATGGAGAAGGGGAAGGATTTGGGGATACAGCCCTCTCCTATACTCATTTTAAACCAAGGAAGTGAGGGTGTGGGGAGCTGTTAAAGAAAACCAGAGATGGAGAGTGGTTAAAGTGGTTAAAAAAAGATTTTATTTGGGACGATTACAATAAAAAAGAAGAGACCTAAGTATGGAAATGGCCTCAATTTTGGATATAACAGGGTAAAGTAGGGCTTTATAGACAAAGGATATGGTGAAGGTCAGAGGATAGAAAATTACTAAGAGGAGCCACAAGAATAAGGGGTATTCATTTAGATATTACCTAGAAAATGGTGAGTATGAGAAAGTTGGTCAGGTATGTAGAGTGATCAGATAAAGGTAAGGGATTCTGGTCAAAACAACTTAGCAGGATTCCTGCTGAACTGGGAGACAGAAGATGAACTTGGAAATCCAAACGTTGAGGCCACATTAGGAAGAGAATTCAGAGTCTGATGAAGAAGAGACTCTGTAAAAACACAAAGGAGCTGGGTGCGGTGGTGTATGCTTGTAATAGCAGTACTTGGAAGACTGAGATGGGAGAATTGCAGGTTTGTGGCCAGCCTCAGCTATTAGTGAGGCCCTTCACAACTTAGTGAAACCCTGTTTCAAAATAAAGAATAAAAATAAATAAGCCGGGCGTGATGGCGCACGCTTGTAATCCCAGCATTCGAGAGGCTGAGACCGAAGGATCGCAGTTCACGGACAGCCTCAGCTACTTAGTGAGGCCCTCTGCAACCTAGTGAGACCCTGTTTCAAAATAAAGAATAAAAAAAATAGGGCAGGGGGAATGCCCCTGGGTTCCATCCCCAGACCCGCAAAATAAATAAATAAATAAATAAATAAATAAATAAATAAATAGATAGATAGGCTGGGGAGTGTAGCTTGGAGGTAGATTCCCCTAGGTTCAATCCCAGGTACCACAAAAACAAACAAAAATAAAAGTAAAATAAATACAAAAACACACACAAAAGACTCCTGTCTTTTGATCTCCCTCTAGTAAGACTCCAAAGGAAGTCATGCAGTCCACTTGACTGCTTTGAGCCTCAGGTATTGGCTTTGATTCTGTCTTTGGACTGTAACTAAAACATTTTTCTCTATATATATCTTAAGCCTGACAGACTTTGGACTGAAAACACATTATTATTTTTCCTTTGTCTCCAATATGCTAATGTCATTGTATTATGCAGATCATGGAGCTCATAAGTATTCATAATCATTTGAACCAATTCCTCATAATATCTTTCTCTCTCTCTCTCTCTCTCTCTCTCTCTCTCTCTCTCTCTCTCTCTCACACACACACACACACACACACACACACACACACACTCACACACCAAAACACAGAAGTGAGAAGCAAGAGAGACCATGAAAATACTCTTCTAATCTCTTCACCTCACCAGGAAGCCCTGCAGTCATTCAACAAAAGAATCCTTGAATTTTTATATTGGACTTTGTGTTAAGTGCCGCAAGGGTTAAAATTCTGCTCTTAAAAAGCTCAGCTTAACACTCAGTCAGGAAGTGACATTGCATGAACACCAGTTCAATCAGGAAATATGCTTTTCTAGGCCCAGTGAATTTGGCTCAGAGCCTATGTTATTAGGGACTTTTAAAAGTGTGTGTGTGTGTGTGTGTGTGTGTGTGTGTGTTTCTTTTTTAAACAATATATAGTGTAAGCCATGGCTATTTTAAAATTATCAATTGTTTGAAAAGTCTATAGGTAATTATCCTGGTTAAAGACAACCTCCTCTATTAGTTCTTAAATATCAAATGCTTTAAAAAATTCAGGATCATGAATATTTTTATGCTAATTACCCACTTCATTTGCAAGAATTTTTTTTGTAAGATCAAGTTTGGGGCAAAAGAACAACACAAATACAATGCCAAAAGAATAAAAAAAAAAACCCAAATTCTAAAATATAGAAAACTTAGTATTCCTCAGGTATTGGTAACATTTACATTAAAATGAGCCCTTTAACTGCATAATACAAAATAAATAGAAGTAAAACAAAGCACTAATTTTCTTCAAAGAATCTTTAATACTATTTTTCATAGACTGTCCTAGAGGCTATTTTTATGAACTATACAAATTCACTCATTGCCTGGAATAACTCTTCCATATCCAAATGTCCCTCAGTAAGAGATGAACCTAGAGAAGTCTTTGGATTTCCTGGGTCATAGTAATTTCCAGAGAACAGTGCCAGTGGAGGGGTGAAAATACAGAAGAAAAAATTTGCAGACTTGAAAAAGTGGCCGACAACTCGACTTTGTCTTCTTGAAGTTTAATATACGAAAAGAAAAGGGAGAACATGGGATATTTTTAAAATACAAACACATTAATCATAGGGTTGCACTTATTTCATCAGTAATGAAAAAATTGATTGCTAGGAAAGCAGCTGAAAAGCCAGGAAAATGGGAGAAATGACAGATCTCTGAAAAGGTGAAAGACTGGGCCAGAGGTCATGGAAAGCAATCATGTCCCAGAGCTGCTGAGAAGCTCAGCTGAGTTAGGGATAGAAATGGATGCACTGAGGCATAAAGACAGGATGATGTCAAAACAAACACAGATAGCCTGGTGCAGAAGTGGCAAAGGATGTGGACCCTGGAGCCAGACAGCCTGGGTCTGCAGACGGGTTCCTCCAGTTATTGATTATGTGGCTGCATGACTGTCATTTTCACTTTTCCATTTCCTCACATTAACAATGAGGATAATGTTAGTACCCTCACCAATGGGTTCTTGTAAGAAGTATGTCAATATTGGTAAACTACTTGGAATAGTGCCCGGCACATGGCAAACACTAAATATCAACCATTATTTATTATTTTGAAAAGTCATCCCATGGACGAGGAGGGCAGAAGAGAATTGGAATTTCTAAAGTGAAACACGACTCTACACTAATTGTTCTGCACTGTTACCTGCAAATAGTGAATCATACTAACTTGTTAATACCAAAAAGAACACCAAGAAACCAACAGAGGCTATGTGCTTCATGTTTGCTCATTAAATCCTCACAGTGAACCCGTAAGGCAGGTACTATTATTATCCCCACTTGCAGTCAAGAAAACATAGGGATTAAAGTAGAAAATGGGAATAAAGAATCACATGAGATACAGAAGATTATTCTGGGCCACACTGAAACTTAATGGACTCCACAGGCTGGATAATGTGTTCCAAATATTGTTTGTATATTACAACTCTCAGCTGCGGGTAAATGAGGACATCAGCCACACATTACAAAGGTGATTCATTTATTATTAAATCTGTATAATTGGTATCGATTCATGATGAGGTAGGAAAAGAAACCCACTAGGACCCACAGAGCAGAAAGGAAAGCTGGGCTGAGTGTGGGCATGTCTGGGGAGGCAGAAGGGAGCCATTTGCTGAGGCAGTGCTGAGATATTCTCAGCTGTGAGCATGCAATGGCTTTCCACGTGCTTCATTACAGAACTTTGTGTCTATGCTGCACTCTTCCATTGCAAAATTATCAAATGCATTTACCGGCTCCTTGGGGAAGAGTAAAAGGCCCACGCCTCCTGCCACATTAACCTTTCATTTTTTGTGCTGAGAATGTTGCCTCCTGTTCGCGTTCTCTATCCTTATTGCGCATAAACATTCAGGTCTCTATCCTTTGCTGAAATGAGCACATTTTCCCAGAGCTGCAGTCCCAGCTGGTATAACACTAACTTCTTTCCCCTTATCTAGGAAATGCAAGTAACCATCTGCTGTTAGAAATTGCACTGTTGCCAGCATCCACTGCTAGAGGTAAGCTAGGAAGATTGAAATCTGTTAAAACCCCGCAGAGGAGGAAACCTGTTTTTAATGTTCCTAAAGGTTGCTTTATAGTAAAAGCTTAATGTATTCCCATTTGAGGAAGTAAGAAACAACAGACTAAGAATGAAAAGCATTGAAGTTACCTGTAGCTACCCAACCTAGAGATAAATATTACTTAGAAGGATGTGTTATTATTGATATAATGCTCTAATATTATGCAATACAAAAATCTCTGTAGTTTCTTTTTATGCTCACAATCATAGTTCAAGTAGTTCTTGATTGCTTCGTGTAATATCTTATTGGACTTTACCTATTAGGTTCATTATTATTGCTCCAGAGTAGCTTCTGTTTTATATTCTTCCTAAATAACCAGAGATGAGTTGGTCTAGTTAAATGGCTTTAATTTTGAGCCTTAAAAATAAAAATGGCTTTCATTAAAAATGTTTGTCATTCAAAGAATATTCTGAGACTTAGGGCCCAAATCTATCTGTTGCCAAAGATTGGATAGGTAATTTCCATTCGTGAACACACATGAGAAAGCTATTTTTCTCAGGAACAAAAAATAGTAGTCCTCTGTCTTCCACCTCCCATATTCTCTGGCAAAGTCAGTCCTTGACAAAGAAAATAAATACCTCCCTAAACCAGCCTCCTAGTACCCAAAATCAATCACCGACTCACCTTTTCCTCTAGACTAGCTACTGAAAAATTTTAGAAGAATGACCATTTAAAAAAATAGTAATAGAAGATTGTTAAAATAAGGAAAGCCAAAATAATTAGAGTTTTTCAGGTCCATATGGCCAAAGTGCTTAAAAGGGAAATGAGGGAAATTTTTATAATATAGAAAACACCAAATATCCAGAAGCATTAAACATTAAATATTAAGCATTAGCATTAGACATGCTGTCTTCCAGACTAAAAGAATGATAAAGATGGTTAAAAGAAATCTACATATGGAGATTCTGTGTTTCTGTGAAGTCTGTATAAAATTTAACAGGGTTCAGGGTATGCAATTCTCTTAAGTACCGGCTCCAGGATTGGAGACTTGGCTTACAGGGACAAGCCAGTACTGACAGCATCTTTGAGTGCAATCACTGGTCAAAAATTCTGGGTTTATTTGGGAGTGGCCTCCCACCTCCTCTGTGGTTTGGATAGTCTCTCCATCTCTGCTTCCCATCTCTTCTGGTAAAAAGGAAATTGAAGCATGTACGATTAGCTAATTCTTACAATATGGCAGAAAGGGAACCACGTTTTGTCAAGATATGCAGACATTAATCATTTAAAATTTTACTTGCAAAGAAAAATGTGTTTTCCAGGTCCCCATTTACTACTTTGGTCGTAATGTCCCACTCCATAGGTACCCAATTTTTTTCTTGAAGGAATAAATAAATAAATAAATAAATAAATAAATAAATATGCCAAGTGGTGTGAAGAGCTGTTTCAGTAGAATGATGGGAATGCAGTCTCATTACAGTGGGTCAGAAATAAACAAGAATGACCGTGAAGAAAAACTACCAAGGGTTTTGCTGTAAAAGTAGTAAGAGAAATTGGATAGGTGTTCGGACCTATCTTGGGAGAAGATCAAAAAACCTTTATGGAGAAGATCATAAAACCTTTATTCCAAAGGTGCCCCCTTATACCAAAAGGAAAATAGCATCTTTATCTTTTTTTTTAATTAATTTATTTTTTTATTGGTGCACTGTATTCATACATCATAGTGGGATACATACTTTTGTAGACATACATGCACACATCGCCCAGTCAGCCCCCACCTGATCCCCACCCCATTCTCTCCCTATCCCTCCTTCCCATGCTTGGCTTAGTGGTTGACATCTAGTATTATAGCAATTTATCCAAAATTAAAAATGATAATCTCACATAACAGTTTCATTTGTCTGATACCAAGCTTTGGATGACTTAAAGATAACATTTCAATATTTCTTTTTACTTTCTTTCTTACCAGAGAATATTTTTTTTCTATTTTTTTAGGTGAAACTATCATATATTTATATATTTATTTTTCAGAAAAAAAATCTATCCTAATATGGAATATGGGCTCTAGGTACCCAAAACGATCTTGAAAAAGAACAAAGCTAGAAGATATATATTTTCTGATTTCAAACCATATAAAGCTACAATAATTGAAACAGTGTAGTACTATTCTAAAGGCAGATATATAAACCATTGGAGTTAAATAAAAGCCTAGAGCTAAATTCTTCCCTATATTGTCAAGTTATTTTTGACAAGGTTTCCACAAACATTTGGTGGTGGAAATAATAATCTTTTAACTAAATATTGTTGAAAAATAATACTTACATGGAAAAGAATACATAAAGATGTCAATAAGAGTCTGACAGAGCCTGACAGTAATCTGACAGAGTTACCTCCAGTTTACTACCATTAGAGCACACCTTTTTTTTTTTTTTTCCTTCATTCAACTATCAATAAAGACTCACAGGTTTTCTGTTTCTTTGGGTCTTCATTTCTAAAGGACCACATGTCATGTAAAACTTGTGTTGAATATATCCATAGTTTTCCTCTTGTTAATTAATTTTTCTTTTAGAGGTCTCAATCATAAACCCAAGATAGAAGTAAAGATTATCTCATCTCTCCTAAAACACTCAAGGGAATATATTTTTATTTTAGTATATTTTCATGCCATGGCACCTTTGGGTCGGAATAAGAATTGATTCAAGGAAGACTTAAACAAAATCTGTGTCCCTTCCAATACGCCGACCAGTATAATCCTGACCTGTGGATCTGAATAAGAACTGACTCAAGGAAGACTCAGAAAATAAATTTAATCCCTTCTGATAAGAGACCTGATCCCTTTGTTAAGACAGAATCCAGGGCTTGTTCCTGGATATTTATTTACTGGTTTCTCCAATATGTTAGAAAATTAATATATTTCTTTATTCTTCTCTCCCCCAAAATTAATCATAATAAAAAATTCTAGAAATAGTAGATGTTTGAATATCTTGGGCTTCTAAGAGTAAATATACTCAATTTCCTGAGGGTATTTTATTGGTCTTTTCTCACCACCTAAGAAAACTGAAGGGGAAAAAATAGAAAATATGGTTAAAAACATCCTTCATATAGGTAAAAATTTCTGCCTAATAAAATTGTATTACTACCTAAAATATTAGTTATCTAATCTAAACTATTTTTAAAACTTGCGGAGGTATATAAAGGTAAAGATGGTAACCCAATTTCAAAGATGAGAAACCGAACAAATAAAATAAAAGGTTTCAGCCCCTAACTCTTGATTTGAATTACTAATTTTTCTTAGGCTGAAATTTACTCTATTGGTTTCTGGCTATGATAACTTTTTGCAATTCTTTTGGAAATTTTATACAGTGTGACCCTTCAAAGACAATGTAACTATTTTTTTTGCACTAATGCATGAAGCCATACAGTATATATAATAGATTCCTATGCTCCAGGTCATTACCATCACAGGTAAAGTATAATATACACTTTAAGAAATATTAATTCCTCATTTAAAAGCACTGAGGCCTAAAACTTGATTAGACAATGGGTGGCATAGCATAATGTGAATAACCACGGGTTTGTTTTTGTTTGGTTGGTTGGTTGGTTTAGGTACTAGGAATGGAACCCAGGGGCATTCTGCCTCTGAGCTACACCCCCAGCCCTATTTTTTATTCTTTGTTTTGAAACAGGGTCTCACTGAGTTGCAAAGGGCCTCACTAAGTAGCTGAGGCTGTCCATGAACTGTGATCCTCCTGTCTCAGCCTTCCAAATGCTGGGTTTACAAGGTGTACTACCATGCCTGGCTAACCAATGGATTTTGCAATCTTGATCCTAGGGGGGGAAAAAAATTTATGGCAGTTACTTTATCTCCCCTAATCCTTCACCTTTTATCTATGTGCTCTTAATAAAGCATCAAAGTGTTTTTGAAAAGGTTCTTAGTCTTTGGATACATGCTGAGATAGTCCTGTGAATGCCTCTGAGAAGTCTGGCTTCAGTCCAACTTGACATCTGTCAGTCAAACAAATGATAGGCTGCCATGAGTAGAACACAAAGTAAATCAGAGCTTATCTTGGTGCAGTTTCAGAGAAAGAGACAGTATCTGAGAGTTTGTGTCACTGTGCTCCGATGGTTACTACTAAATTTTCTCACTGGAAGAAAATCCCTAACGAGGGATTTTCCACTGATTGCTCTGTCATACAAGTTAAGAGCCAAGGACATTTTTCCCCTTGAGGAGAACAGTAGAAATTATAGGGCAGCAAAGAGATTGTCAGTAAAGAGAACTCTGAAGGGAAAGTTCAAAGCAGTTTTGTGTTTCATATTGCAAAGAAAAGGTCATAAAGCTAAATGAACTATCAAATGAAATAATGTGATGATTGCATGTGAAATAGAACAAGGAGTAAGCATAAGGCAATAGGGGTTGTGCCCATATTAAACAGTTGACAGAAGAGGCATGAAAGAAGAGGAAATTCCCCGTAGGGATGTTTTAATTGATCAAGGAAAACATGAGGGTGAGCATCTACAATTCAGTACAATCAAATGACTGACAAAAAGGGCATAAAGGGGTATCATTTATGAGATATATTAATTCAGGCCTTTCAGCTTGACATATAATTTTTGATGATAACTAAGTTATCCAGTTCTAAAGTAAGTATATCAGCATTATAAGAAAATCAAAAATACTTATTTCGTGGTATACATGGTGATGTTCGAGGAGCATTCTCTCAGAGCTTTGTTTTGCCAACAAAATAAGAAAGAAGCACAAAATATGAATTATTCTCTCTCTTATGATCAAGTTGTGTGCCTGAAAAATTTGTATGTTAAAGCCTCCAGCACCAAGACCTCACAACATGACCCGATTTGTAAGGAGGACTTTTAAAGAAGTGAATTAAATTACAGTGGGGTCTTAGAGCGGGCCAGGCTGATAGAACTAGTCTCCTTTTAAAAAGAGAACAGGACACAACACAGACAGAGGGACTGCCATGTAAAGACCCAGTGGAGAAGGCAGCATCTGCAAGCCAGTGAGAGAATGCTGAAGAAAGCCAACCTATCAGTCTCTGGTCTTGCACCGGAAGGCTCAAGTGTTATGAGAAAATAAGTTTCTGTTGTTTAAGGCACCTTACCTGTGGTATTAGAAAACTAATAAACTCTCCCAGTATACATTGATCCATATATTGCTAAACAAGGCTTTAGGATAAAGGAGATCCTGGGGAGAAATACAGAACAATAGCTAACACTGTATAAAGCAATTAAGTTTTCTAGAGCGGGGAGGGAAAGGAAGCAATAATACAGGCTTCCTGGAAACTGTGGTATTTGGACATGGGGAACATTGTTTTCCTCCTGTAATAAGAAAAAACTGCATGGCGGGGCGTGATGGCGCACATTTGTAATCCCAGCATCAGAAGGCAGAGACCGGAGGACAGCCTCAGCTACTTAGTGAGGCTCCTTGCAACTTAGTGAGACTGTTTCAAAAATAAAGAATAAAAAATTAGGGCTTGGAGTGTCGCACAGAGGCAGAATGCCTGTGGGTTCTGTCACTAGTACTGCTAAAAAAAAGAAAAAAAAAGAACTGCAAACTTTTGTCATTTGAGTAGCACTATATCAATATATACCTAACCTATTACATAAAGATATTTATATACATATATTAAATATGACATTGTGAACATGCACTGCACACTTGTGCACACACACATCTATTCGTGTTTATTAAAATTAAAATATGCTTAGAAACAGGCTTGTTCTCAGATAAAGGTTATTCAAATCTTATGACTTATTCTCAGCAGAAAATAAGGGTTAAATATACTAGGAAATGAACAAATTTCAAAGAATAATCAAGCCTCTCTTAAAAGAATGATTGATTTTAGCCAAGTGTTTTCAGTCAGTAAATAATAAACTGTTATATAACACCATAATCATTGAAATAGTTGAATTTTAAACTTGTTTTATCCACTGGTTTAGTGTATTTAATTTTATTTATCTTCATTAGAGCTTACTGACAGAAAATATTTCTATTGTTGAACCCTCTTCTATAACCCTCTTTTATCTGCCCCAAGATGGCTTAGGCAAAAAATGAAAGTCCATTGGTCCGTTTAAATGAGACCCGGGAATCATCATGCATTTCCTGTCACATCCTCAGTTCTGTCTCAAATGAAGCTGCAGGCGTACATCTGTTTTTTTTGCTTTTTTGAGCTACTCTTTAAGTCTAGAGAGAACATGCTTTGTAATTTACTGAGGTTCAATTTTTTTGTTTGTTTGTTTGTGGTAGTAGGTATTGAATTCAGGGGCATTATACCTCTGAACTACACACCCAGCCTTTTTTAACTTTTTGGTTTAAAATAGGTCCTTTTTAGGTTGACAAGTCTTTCTAAGTTGCTGAGGCTGGCTTCAAAACTATGAGACTCCTGTCTCAGCCTCTCAAGTACTGGGATTAAATGTGTACACCACCACACCCAGTCTGAGGTTCAATTTACATACACTGAAATGCACATATTAAAGGGTACAACATATCTTTGATGACTATACATTTGCATACATTTAAAATCATCATCATGCCCTGCATGGTGGCACACGCTTGTAATCCCGGCGCTTGGGAGGAGGAGACAGGAGAATCGTGCAGGTTCGAAGCCAGCCTCACTGGCTTTAAAGAGACCCTGTTTCCAAATAAAAAATATAAAAATAGGTCTGGGAGTGTAGCCCGGAGGAAGGGTTTCCAGGAACCCCAATACCACAAAAATAAATAAATAAATAAATAATAAATAAGTAAATCATCATCACAATCAGGATAACAAAAATCCTTACTCCCCTAAGGTACCCTTATGTTCTTTTGTAATCCCTCCCTTCCTTTATTTAACTCCTTCTTGTCATTATCATAAACTATCAATCTCCTTTTAAAATATAGCTTACTTTTAACTTTTAGGATTTTATATAAATTGAATAATGGCATCCTTTGTATAATATTTTTCAACTAACATAATCTGATGTATATTTTGATGCATCAATAGTCAAGTTACTTTTTACTGTTGACTAGTAGTCTATTTTGTAAATTTACTGCATGCTATCTATTAACTTGTTGATGGATATTTTTTCCTACTATGGGCTATTAAAAAATAAAGTTTATAAAATTATTTTCTTATAATCATTGTATTATAGTCTCTGCAATAAGAGTATAGTATATTGGTTCAAGTTCTGCTTTAATAAATTTATTCTGTACACTGACTAAGTTTCTTATGAGTTTTTTCTTTCTTTGCAGTACTGGAAATGGAACCCAGGGACATTCTACCTCCACGCTATACCCTCCAGCATTATTTTTTATTCTTTATTTTGAAACAGAGTCTTGCCAAGTTGCAAAGGACCTCACTAAGTAGCTGAGGCTGTTGTCGAACCACAATACTCCTGTCTCAGCCTCCCAAATGCTGGGATTACAAATATGCAACCCCATGCCCTGCTCTTACAAGTTTTTGAAAAGTTCTTGTGTGTATATATTTTTGTTGTTGTTGTTGTTGCCAGCACCAAAAAATGAATTAATAATTACAGGTAAGCTTATTTGGAATGAATAGTGCTCAAGATATATAAACTATGTATAAATATTTTATACACATGCCTGCCCTTGCATAAACATATACAATATTGTACCATGTCTAATAATTTGTACTCATATATAAATGATGTTCCAAACTCACAAGATTTCTGATAACCATGGATTTCTGATAGCAATGTATTAAGATACATATTGAAGATTTTTTTTTGTGTGTGTGTGTGGTACTGGGGATGGAACCCAGAAGCATTCTATCTCTGAGCTAAACCCCCAGCCCTATTTTTAGTCTTTTTATTTTTGAAACAGGGTCTCACTGAGTTGCGAAGGGCCTTGCTAAGTAGCTGAGGCTATCTGCAAACTGCAATTGGCTTGGAGGATTTTCTTACAAGTAGGAAGTTATTTGATTTCTGTTACTCTAATATTGTTGCTGTTGCCTTGAATGAACCTTTCATGACATGTGCTGTCAGAGTGCTTAATAGGATAAAAGATGAAAATTAATCAACCATAAAGAACAGAATTTATGACTATTTTTACACCTACTTGCTACTACCTAGGAGGCAAAACTCAGAGATATGAAATCATTATAATTCATGTCACATGTAGCAAGGCTAATTCTCAATCATAGGTGACTATAGTGACTTAAAACAACTGAATAATTATGAAGAATCAAGTTGATTCTATTTAGTTTACAATCTTTTTTTTTTTTTTTTTTTTTGGTGATACTGGAGTTCCTGGAAGCCCTTATACCTCCAGGCTACACTCCCAGACCTATTTTTATATTTTTATTTGGAAACAGGGTCTCTTAAGCCAGCAAGGCTGGCTTCAAACCTGTGTGATCCTCCTGTCTCCGCCTCCCAGGCACGGGGATTACAAGCGTGCACCACCACGCCTGGCCCTAGTTTACAATCACTTGCTTTCTATATAAAATGGGGTGATAATGGAACAAACAGCATCGTTGTGAAGTTTTAATAAAGTGATACAGGTGATATAGTTGTAACAGTGGCTGGCATATGGTAAATATAATGATGAATAATATGTACCAGTATAGTTAGTTTTCCATTGCTATGACAAAAAAAAAAAAAAACTAAAATAAATCAACTTAAATAAAGAAAGATTTATTTTGGCTCATAGTTCAGAGCATTCAGCCTATGGTCAATGGCCGCATTGATTTTAATCCCAGTTTGAGGCAGAACATCAGCGCAGCTAATGCATCGTACAGGAAAGCTGCTCACCTCATGACAGCCATGAGGCACGGAGGGAGAAGAAAAGGCTGGGATTTCAATCTACCCATCAAGAGCATGTCCATAATGACTTAACTTCTTCCCAGGAACTCCCGCCTCCTAATGTGTCCACCGCTTCCCAATATTGACACATGGAGCTGGCAACCAAGCCTTTAACACATAATATTTTGGAGGGGGGGACATTCCAGATCCAAACTATAATAATATCTATAGAATATATTAGGCCTCTCCCAGCCCAGGGACTTATAATTCTACCAGAAAGTTAATTAGATGAAAGCATTCAGCTAAAAAGACAAAAATCTATACAGGATGTCTAATTTTAGCAGATGCAAAAATTGGAAATATTGTGAGTTCAGTTGTATCCTTTAAAAAGACATATTGAGCTAGGCATGGTGGCTCACGCTTGTAATCCCAGCATTTGGGAGGCTGAGACCAGAGGATTGTAGTTCGAGGACATCCTCAGCTACTTAGTGAGACGCTCTGCAACTCTGTGAGATCTGGTTTCAAAATAAAGAATAAAAAATAGAGCAGGGGGTGTAGCTCGGAGGTTGAATGTTCGTGGGTTCCATCCCCAGACCCCCCCCCCCAAAAAAAAAGACATATTGAAATTCTGACTCCAATGCCTGTGAATATGGTGTTATTTGGAAACGGGGTCTTTACAGATATGATTAAGATAACATGAACCCCTCTCAGACAAGAGTGGCCTCTCATCTGATGAGTTACCATGTAAGAAGAAAATAGTTTAAACATAGAGACAGAGGAAGGCTATGTAAAATGAGAAGCAAAGATCGGAATTATTCTGCCTCAAACCAGGGAATGCCAAATATTACTGGCAACTATCAGAAGCTAGGAGAAGTAAGAAAGTGTGCTTCTTTAGAGCCTTCAGAGAACATGGCCCTGAGAATACTGTGATTTGATAGTTTTAGCAGCCCGAATGACAAAAGCATACATTTCCGTTGTTTCAAGCCACCTGTTTTGTGGTACTTTGTTATGGTAGCCTAAGAACCTAGTATGACTGATTACTACAGAAATTAAAAATATATTTAATTATAAAATTCTTGGCTTGGGCTTTCTTTTTAAGTAAGAATAATGAGGTGTCACAGTCAACTTATATCTGAACATTCCAAGATCCATAGCTGTTCGCTGTTTTGACCAAAATCTCTTTTACACTGTTGTACTATGAAACAATAGTATTCATTAACTTCAAGGTTTCAATTTAAATAAATAAATAAATAAAAATATAGTCTTAAAATGTTTAAATTTTCAATTGAAATATTCCAAAGATACAGAAAATTTGTCATTAACTGACTTAATTATTGAATGTGCTTGTTACTGGATCATCTGCTCTCTTTGTCTCATCATGTTTAGATAGCACAGATGGAAGACCAAGTTTTAAACACTTCTTACAAATTTCCCAGCCCTTGAAAATAACACCATTATAAGCATTGAGATTTTAAAGAAATAAAATTCAAATTTATCACAGTATTTTCTAGGTAAAAAAATGAGAAACTGCATTCTAGAAATACCATTTTCATTTTCTTAACCAAGCATTTTGATGGCACATCTCTTCAAGCAATTTATCTTACTTTCAAATTCCTTTCTTAATCTTCATATAAAACTCAATAAGACATCAGATTATGATTGATGATTTTAGAAAAACACATTGAAATGAGTATTTTAGTCTATTTCTTTCTTCCTTTCTTTCTCTTCTAAGAAAACCAAGCAAGGGTTGAATAGTTCATACCACCTCAGAGTATAGGTTGCAAAACAAAGGCAATATAAATTAAAACTTAATTGCTTTAAGAAGACAATCAATGTCATTAGTTTAAAAAATAATTTCCCAGTTGATTAATTGTTAAAAGTATTACAGTGAGTCATAATTACTCATGGATACTAAGAGATTGAATATACACCCAGATAATGGCCAGACAATATATACTGACCCACATTATGCAGTAACAAATCCAGAAAACCAACATATTCTCTACACTAATTAGCAGAAGTGAGTCTGCTATCTCTAAGCCAGACTTCTGGGAAGTCACATCATTATTTCTAGTAACAATCTAGTAAACTAACAGTCATCTCTGTAACTATAGGTCCAAAACAGCCAGGACTTAATTAATAACATATAGCTTTCCTAATTTTTATTCTAACTTCCAATTAAGATAAAAAAAATCTAAATATTCATTTCTCCCCAATCCCCCCCAAAATGTCTCACTTCTTGTTAGTCTGCCTACAGCTTCCCCAGGCCAATAGCTTCCAGCTAGAACATACCCCAGACTTTTTTTTCCCCTCTATAAATCTTTTCTATTCCTCTGCATGCTGTTGAATCTCTGCCAAATTCAAGTGATCGTAGTTGACTCTCTGAATAAATAGACTTTGCTTTTTTCTCTTACCTCTTACCTTTCAGGTAAGAATCAAGCAACATACAAACTCCTTAAAACTAGTAGCTACTTCTGTTAGTTTATCTCTAATAACTGAGTCTTAGCAGCCTTAAGTAATCAACATATCTAACAGTTGAATAATTTATCCACAATGAAATCCTAAACTTACATAACCTTATTCATTTATGGAGATAATGGAGATTGCATATGATATATTCCATCATGAGCAATAAATGAGGTGTATGAACATGTTCGGATTGGCATAGATTGAAAATATAGCTATGTTCTTCTATAAAGACCAAAATCACAGTAGTATTTGATTCTAGTACATTTTAGGTATAAAAATAATTGATGAATAACTGTCATGTAGGCATTCAACTCACTGGTACTAACGATCATTTGCAAAACAAAAAAAGCAAATAGATTTATATTTTTCACTTAGCTTGGTTTAGGAAATAACAGGGTTTATCAGATAAAAGCATGATAACATGTTTATCAGATAAAAACACTTTAATTCAGAATTTCTTACATATAGTTGATAAGATTCATGGTTTGAAAGATTCAGAACTAAAGTTTAATTATGGTTATGTTCTTTTTATTAAAATTATTTGTATTGATTTTTCAATTTAAGTTTAATTTTTAATCTCTTGCCCAATAGAGTTATAAAATTATCATAAAATACTAATATAAGATGGTAGTTCTATAGTTTAGAAACCGGATTATGTCTAAGGTAAAAGGATTCAAATTTTATTTTCAAGTTAATCATTCAACATTAATATTATATTTTAGTTTTGATAGAATGTAGAGAAACACTATTTTCTTTGGTCTAGATTTAAGATCAGCCTTTGTCTTAACTGATTGAAATTTTGAATGAATTCCATTTTCTGGATGTTTTATTCATATAAAATAAATTAGAGTATATGATATCTAAGAGTCACCTAATATTTGACTGTATTAGAATTTTTTAAAAAGATTTGAAAATTTGCCTCAAATCATAACTCTACACTAGATCCGAATATTGGCATGACTAGGAAGAGCTCAGCACTGAGCAAGTGGCATTTAACAGTCACTGTTGAATTACTCAGGAGTTGATTATCTAGCTTGTAAAGTTTACACACCCCACCCTTTTCTTTATCTGCCTGGCATCTCACAATGCTTACCTTTCTAAGACTGCCTTTGCCAATGTAAACTTCTCAGTTTAGAGCTAAACTACAGAGTATGGGAAACACTAGTCACATGTAATGTACCTAGGATGACTGAAAACTGAAATTTTAGTTACAGTTCATTCTATTTTATTTTATTTATTTTATTTTTATTTATTTATTATTATTTTGGTGGCACTAGGGGTGGAACCCAGAGGCTTTCTACCTCTGGGCTATACTCCCAGACCTATTTTTTATATTTTATTTGGAAACAGGGTCTCACTAAGTAGCCGAGGCTGGCTTCGAACCTGCGTGATCCTCCTGTGTCAGCCTCCCAAGTGCAGGGATTACAAGAGTGCACCACCATGCCTGACTATTTTATTCTATTTTTTCATGTGCAAAGAAACCCCAGGCCTTGCACATGCTACGTTAGCCCTCTACTACTAGACTACATCTTCAGATTTTAAGTTTAAAATCTAATGAGAGTACAATATTGGTCAATGGAGACCAGGGAGAGTGGAAGGAGGTGGAGATGGAGAAAGTGTGATCACTGGGTACTAAGTTTCAGAGAGACAGGAGAAAGAATTTCCGCTGTGCTTTTGCAGCATAGAGTAACAATAATGAGAGTGTAGCACATTTTAAATATTTTCTCTATTTTTGTAGAAAAAGGGTACCTTTATATAAGCATGTAAAATATGAATGGATAGTTTTTAAAGCAACCTAGTATAATGCATGAAAATTAAAAATGCATGCTTTAACATATACTAACAATATTACTCCTGATTATTTTATAAGAAGAAATCAGTACTTAAGCTGGTAAACTAGTTTTTTTTTTTAACAAATATGCAACACATATACTATCTATGCTATCAAGGGGTTTGAAACAGAAAATAAGCCAAGAAACAAAAAATTCTTGCTGAAGAAATCATTAAGAAACAAGAAAGTGGTCAACTAGTCACGAAGAAAATACTACACATTTATTAAAAGAAAAATATCACTGTTAACAACATAGGATTGATTTAAAGGGTTTTTTCATGAGTAAGAAAAATTACAGAAATGTACATGATCCTATTTTCTAATAGTGACCTCTACTCATATACACACATATATATTTGTATCTATTATGTATACATATTTGTGTACATACATACACTTTTGCATGAATTTGAAAAATGCATGTGGGTAAATCTTATAAAACTGCTTACATGTGTGACCTTAGTTTCAAATATTTTCACCACAAAAAAAAATTGATAAATGTTTAAGGACTTAGATATGCTGACCCTGACGTGACCATTACACAACTGTATAAATGTATTAAAGCCTCACATAGTATCCCATAATTATATATAATTTTATGTGACAATTAAAAAATACCTGACAATTCAGTTATTGGACAATATGTGGAGCAATGAAAGAATGTAAATCTACTTTTAGAATATATTATAATGTACATTTTATGACATTCCTATATCAAAGAAGACAGGCATGGTGTTGTAAGCCTGTAATCCTAGTATTTGGGATGCTGAGACAAGAGGATCACAGATTCAACATTAGCAATCTTAGTCATGTAGCAAGACATTGTTAATTTATTTGTTTGTCTTGTTTTGTTTTGATTTTGCAGTACTGGGGATTGAACCCAGAGGTCTTCTACACCTCCAACCTAATTTTATTTCTTTTTCAAAACAGTCTCACAAGGTTGATGAGAGTCTCATTACTTGAGGAAGCTGAACTCAAACCTGTAATTCTCCCATCTCAGCCTCCCAAGTGCTAGAATTACAGGTGTGTGCCACCATGACCAGCTAAGACCTTGTTTTAGAACAAAATAATAAAAAGGACTGTGGGTAAAGTTCACAGGTAAAATGCTCCTAGGTTCAATCCATGGTACCAAACACACACACACACACACACACACACACACACACACACACACGTGCACATACACAAAATAAATATTGAACATACATTTCTAATAAAAATTTAGTTTTTTAATTATATGGGCTATAAGTGAAAGATTTCCATGTCAGATATTAAAGACAGTACAAAAGTAATATAAAATACATCATTAATGATTTTACTGACTACATGTGGACATATTCAGGTAAATATTATAAAATTAAATTTTCTTGCCTCATTTTTCTCTTTTTAATGTAACTACTGAAATACTTAACTGTTAGTTGGCTTGATTATATTTATGTGAGGCAGTACTGGTCTAACATAGTCAAGGCTTTGTGTACACTCTGTATACTCCAATAGACTTGAAACCATGGAAGAAATTGATATGTTTCTAAGCACAGTTAACCTTCCTACACTCAGCCAAGAGGATATAGCAAGCCTAAACCAACCAATAGCAACCAAAGAAATAGAAGCAACAATAAAAATTCTTCCACCAAAGAAAAGCCCAGGCCCAGATGGATTTCCAGCTGAATTTTACAAAGCCTTCAGTGAACAAATAATGCCAATACTTCATAACTTGTTCTGGGAAATTGAAAGAGATGGAACTCTCCCAAATTTCTTCTAGGAAGCCAGTATCACATTAATCCCCAAACCAAATAAAGATTCTTCAAGAAAGGAAAACTACAGACCAATATCCTTAATGAACATAGATGCAAAAATTCTAAACAAAATACTAGCTATACGCATTCAAAACTATATCAAGAGAATAATACATCATGACCAAGTCAGTTTCATCCCAGAAAAACAAGGCTGGTTCAACATACGCAAATCAATACATGTTATTCACCATATAAATAGAACCAAGAACAAAAACCACATCATCATGGCAATAGATGCTGAAAAAGCATTCAACAAAATCCAACACCCATTTATGTTAAAAAACACTGCAAAAAATTGGGATAGAAGGAATGTATTTCAACATCATTAAGGCAATATACTGTAAACCCAAAGCCAACATTATATTGAATGAGGAAAATCTGCAAGAATTTCCACTAAGTCAGGAACAAGACAAAGATGCCCACTATCACCACTCCTTTTTAATATAGTTCTTGAGACTCTTGCTACAGCAATAAGGCAAGAGAAGAAAATCAAAGGAATTCACATAGGAAGAGAGGAATTAAAATTATCCTTATTCACAGATGACATGATCCTTTATCTGGAAGACCCAAGGAACTCAACCAAGAGACTTCTGGAGCTGATTGACAAATTCAGCAAAGTCGCAGGATACAAAATTAACCTAAAGAAATCAGTGGCTTTTCTTTATGCCAACAATTAATCCACAACGAAAGAAACAAAGAAAACAATTCCATTCACTATAACCTCAAAACCAATAAAATACCTAGGAATAAACCTAACACAAGATGTAAAAGACCTCTACAACAAAACTATAAAAACATTAAAGAAAGAAATTGAAGAAGACCTTGGAAGATGGAAAGATCTCCCGTGCTCATGGATAGGCAGAATAAATATCATCAAAATGGCCATTCTGCCAAAACTGATCTATAGATTCAATGCAATTCCCATTAAAATACCAGCGACATTCTTCAGAGACCTAGAAAAATCAATCATGAACTGTATATTTCAAATTGAAATGTCATCTTTGGATACTTGCTTTGCCTTTTCTAGACTCAGCCTGATGTCTCTGAATATCTTCTAAAATATTGCCATGAGCTAATCATGCTCCCAGAATTTCCCTCAGTCTTTATCCTTTACTCATTATTAAAATAAACTCAGTATCCACAAGTGTATCAAGAAAATCCCCAGGAATATTTTTAGGGGATTTACACATTAATTCATTGTGATTAAAAGGACTACACACCAACTTGGTATATCATAGGTGGGAGGTAGAAGGATATTAGAAAGAAACTAAATGTTTTTGTAGAATAAAATCTCAACTAATTTTATCAAATAATGATGATGAATACATGAATTAACAAACACATATCACAAATTAATGATGAATATTTTAATGTTTAAGTAAAGCAAAATGACCACTTTTAAATGCCAACTTTCTTCTGCTGCTTACTTTTCATTTTGATAAATTGTAAGGAAAAACATTCAAAGGGAGATAAAAAGGGAAATCAAGTACCTTAAACTAGTAATTTGTTATTCATTTGGCTGTCATCTTCCTATACTATATGAGATCTTTTAACAGTGTTTTATTTATTTGCCGGTTCATTTTAGAAGTGTTTTTAATTAGATGTGATTGAGCCATTTGAACTCAATTCAGAGGCTAGGTAAGCATGGCTTTTTAAAAAATGTTTTTATTAAAATGTTCTTTTAGAAACAATTATTTATAAGACAAATCTCTGTAAGAAATAACAATTTTAACAATTGTTTTCAAAAGTTAGCATTGATTAAAAATAAATTCTCAGAATCACCAGAAAATAAATTAGTTGGAACGATAGGGTAAGACTGCTTTCTCCATATAACTTGAATTCAATTATTTAATGAATATAAAACAACAGTTACAGAAGCCACCTGTGTGATGGAATGTGTTATTTAAAGATACTTGTAATCGGGCGTGGTGGTGCACGCTTGTAATCCCAGCATTCGGGAAGCTGAGACCAGAGGATCTCGGTTCTTGGACAGCCTCAGCTACTACTTAGTGATGCCCTCTGCAACTTAGTGAGACCCTGTTTCAAAATAAAGAATAAAAATTAAGGCAGGGGGTGTAGTTCAGAGGTCAAATTTATTTATTTATTTATTTTTTATTTTTTATTTATTTTTTGTGGTCCTGGTGTTCCTGGAAGCCTTTCTACCTCCGGGCTACACTCCCGGACCTATTTTATACTTTTTATTTGGAAAAAGGGTCTCTTAAACCAGCGCAGCTGGCTTCAAACCTGCGCGATCCTGCTGTCTCACCTCCCAAGCATGGGTATTACAAGGGTGGGCCACCACGCCTGGCTTATTTATTTATTTATTTATTTATTTATTTATTTTTGCATTGTAATCATACATCTTAATGGGCTACAAGGTGGTAGAGGTGTACGTTCACACACCATTCATTTAGTCCTTCCCCAGTTCCTATCCCATTCCCTCGCTCATCCCTCCATTTCAATTTTGGCTTACTGATTAATATCTTTCTGAATGTACATCATGTGCATTAGGGAGTTTTTATCTTTCCCCAGTTCATCAACCACAGTTAGGTTGCCTTATTTACTCATCTAAGTTTTCTCCATTTTTGTCAAGAGTTTGTCCTATGACCCACTTTCTCCCATCTTCTGCATATTAGAAATAACATGCAATTTTTTTTACTTTTTATGATTGATTAATCTCATTTAGCATAATGTTCATTCATTTCCCAGCAAATGACATAATTTTGTTCTTCTTAATGGATGAGTAAAATTACATTGTGTACATATTCAATGTTATTTTTTTCTTTTCTTTTTTTTTTCTTTTTTTTCTTTTTTGCAATACTGGGGAAGGAACCCCGGGGCATTCTACCTCAGAGAGACACCCTCAGCTTTATTTTTTTATTATTTAATTTTTTTTTTCTTTTGGCATACTGGGGTTCCTGGAAGCCCTTCTACCTCCAGGATACACTCCCATGGGCTACACTCCCAGGCCTATTTTTTTACTTTTTATGTGGAAACAGGGTCTCTTAAGCCAGCAAGTCTGGCTCCAAACCAGTGTGATCATCCTGTCTCTGCCTCCCAAGCGCGGGGATTACAAGCGTGTGCCACCATGCCCGGCTGTATTATTTAATTTGAAACAGCGTCTCTCACTGAGTTGCAGATGGCCTCACTGTATAGCTGAGACTGGCCACAAACTGTGATCCCCCTGTCTCAGCCTCCTGAATGCTGGGAATGCAAGTGTGTACCACCACACCCGGCTATTCCATATCCCATAGTTTTGTAATCCATTCACTTGTTGATGGACATCTTGACTGATTTCATAGTTTGACAATTGTTAACTGTGTGGTTATAAATACAGACACATATGCATTCGTTGGGTAATTTGGTTTCCATTCTTTTGAGTAGATACCCAGAAGTGGTATTGCTGGATTATATGGTGGGTTCACTCCCATTCTTCTGAGGGAGGATCGTCCATACTGTTTTCTAAAGTGGTTGCACTAATTTACAATCCAATCAAAATGCATTAGAGTTTCCATTTCTCCACACCCTCACCAGCATTATTGTTATTTGTGTTTTTAATAATTGTCATTTTCATTGGGGTTAGGTGAATCTCAAGGTAGTTGTGATTTACATTTTTCTGCTAAAGATGTTGAACATTTTTTATATATTGACTAGCCATTTGAATTTCTTCATTTGTGAAGTGTCTATTTAGTTCACTTGCCCACTTTTTGATTGGGTTGTTTTCTTAACAGTGAGTTTCTTTAGTTCTTTGTCTATTCTAGATATTAATCCTCTATTGGAGGAGTAGTTAGCAAAAATTTTCTCATTCTATTGGCAGTCTGTTGAGGTTTCTGATAGTTTCCTTTGATATACAGAAGCTATTCATTTTAAAGTTTTTTCACATATTGATCCTCCTTTTAATTTCTTGTGCTTTTTGGTCCTGCTGATAAAGATTTTTACCTGTGCCCATGTGTTAAAGTGTTGAATCTATCCCCTCTACAGAAAGCTCCACAATCTCTGATCTGATTTCCAGGTCTTTAATCCATCTTGAATTAACTCTTGTGCAGGGTGAGAAAGTGGGTTTATTTTCATTTTTCTACATATGGTTAACCAGTTTTGACAACATCATTTGTTGAACAGGCTATATTTTTTCCAGTGAATGTTTTTGGCCTCTTTGTTAAAAGTCAATTGCCTGTAAGTGTGTGAATTTGCTTCTGACTCTTCTATTCGACTCCATTGGTTTATATGTCTGTTTTTGGAACATAACACTGTTGTTTTTATTACTATAGCTTAGTAGTAAAGTTTGAAGTCAGTTATTGTGAGAACTACTTTGGCTATTCTGGGATTTTTGTGAATTTAATAAATGATTTTGCTATGTCTCTGCAGAATGACCTTAGTAATTTAATAGGTATTACATTGAATTTCTAGATCGCTTTTGGAAAAATGGACATTTTGATGATATTTATTTTGCCCATCCAAGAGCATGATCTTTCCATCTTTAAGTCTTCTTCAATTTCTTTTTTCATTGTTTAATAATTTTTCTTGTTGAAGTCTTTTACCTCCTTGGTTAGGTTTATTCTTAAGTACTTTATTTTTGTGGTGAATATTGTGAGTGAAGTGTTTTCCAGATGTCTTTTTAAGTGAATTTATGGTTAGCATATAGGAAAGCTTTTACTTTTTAATATTGTTTTGTATACAGGCTTTTGCTGAATTTGCTGATAGGTTCTTTAAGCATTTTGGTTGAGTTTTTGGTTCTTGCAAGTATAATATCTTGTCATTTTCAAATAGAGATAGCTTTAGTTTTTCTTTTCCTATTTGTACTCCTTTGATTTTATTTTCTTTCCTATTGCCCTAGCTAGAGTGTTAAGTACTATATTGAAAAGAAGTGATGGTAATGGACATTCTTGTCTTATTTATTTTTTAAGGGGGAATTCTTGCTATTTAAACCCACTTAAAATGATGTTGGATGTGGGTATATTGCATATTGCCTTTATGATGTTGGACTATGCTTTTTCTATTCTGATTCTTCACCATGCTTTAAGAATAAATGGGTGTTGGATTTGTCAAATGCATTCTCAGTGTCTATTAAAATGATCATGTACTATTTTTGGTTAAGTTTATATGCAGAATTATATAAATTTTTTTGTATGTTGAGCCAGGTTTGCATCCCTGAGATGAACCCTACTTGATCATGTTGTATAATTTTCTTGATGTGGTTTTGAATGCATATTGCTAATATTTTGTTTAGCAGTTTTTATCTAAGTTCATTAAAAATATAGCCCTATAACTTTTTTTCTTGAGTTGTCTTTATTTGGTTTTGCTATTAATGTGATGTTGGCTACAAAGAATGTATTTGGGAGAATCCTGTTTTTCTATTTCATGGAATAGATTGAGGAGTATTAGGATTAACTCTTCTATAAAGGTTTTATAAATTCACTTGGGAAACCATCTGGTCCTGTACTTTTGTTTGATGATAGTCTATTTACTATTACTTCAATCTTTTTTATTAATATTGGTCAGTTTAAACTTTCTATATTTTTTACTGAATTTAGGAAGGTTGTATGTATCTAGAAATTGGTCAATTTTTTCTAGATATTCCATTTCTTTTAGTATAGTTTTTATAAGTAGTTTCTGATAGTCCTCTGGATTCCCACACTGTCTGTGGAAATATCTCCTTTTTAATTTATTTTAGTAAGTTGGATTGTTTTTCTCTCTTTTGGTTAAGTTGGCTAGTGTTTAATCTGTATTGTTAATTTTCTTGAGAAATCAGCTTTTGGATTTGTTGATTTTCTGTATTTTTAATTCTCTACTTCATTGACTTCTGCTCTGATTTTTAAAATTTTCTCTTTTCTGCTGGCTTTGGGAATTAACTGCTCCTGTTTTTCAAGGGCTTTGAGGTGCATCATAAGGTTATCTATTTGATTATTTTATATTCTTATGTGAGCAGTTAGTGCTATGGATTTTCCTCTTAATACTGCCTTCAACATGTTCCAGATGTTTTAACATATTATGTCTATATTTGTTTCTTAGAATGTTTAAATTTTACCCCTTATATCTTCTATGACCCATTTCTCACTCAGCAGTGTGATATTCAGTTTCCATGTGTTTATGTGGTTACTCTGAGTTTTCTTATACTTGATTTCTAGCTTCGTTCCATTGTGGTCTGAAAAGACATAAGGGATTATGTCACTTTTTTTTTTTTAATTTGCTAGTGCTCACTTTGTGGCTCAGGATGTGGTCTATGTTGGAGAAGTTTCCATGAACAGCTGAAAAAAATATGAATTCAGCTCTAGGTGGGTGGAATATTCTCTATGTGCCTAATAGATACATTTTGTTTATGGTCTGTTTTAGGTCTGAAGCATTTTTACTGACGTTTCATCTATAAGACTGATTTAATGGTGAGCGAGGAGTGTCTTTCAATACTATTGTATTGGGATCTATGTGTAACTTAATGTCATAAAGATTTTTTTTATTTTATTTTATGAAATTGACTACACCTGTTTTGGGGGTGTAAATGTTGACTATCATTATTTCTTCTTGCTTTATTGTTTTTTTTTCACTGGTAAAAATGGCTTGCTTTTTCTTTTCTGATAAGCTTAGGCTTGAAGTCTATTTTGTCTGATAACAGTTACTACTCTTGCTTGACTTCAAGTTTCATTGGCATGGTTTACCTTGCTCTAGCCCTTCACCTTTAGTTTACATCTTTACTTGTAAAGTGTGTTTTTTGCAGGCAACATATAGATATATTGTGATTTTTATGCTATTTTGACATCTTATGTCTTTATTGAGGAGTTGATGCTATTTATATTCAACATGATTATTGAAAGATTATTTTTAATTCTTAATATTTTATTTTTTTAAGTTTTTATTGGTGCATTATAGTCATATATCTTAATGGGATATAAGATGGTGGAGACATACATGCACACATCACTAAATTAGCCCTTATCCAACTCCCATCTCATTCCCTCCCCATCTCTTCTTTTCATGTTTGGTATGGTGATTGATACTGATATGTTTGTTAAAGTACATCATGTGCATTAGAGAATTTCCCTCTTCCTCCTATCCCCTCAGTTAGCTCACCTTATTTGCTCATCTATAGAATCTCCTTTTTTGTCTAGAGTTTCTCCTATGACCTGTTTCTCCTTAGCTTTCACATATTAGGGAGAACATCCGATTTCTTATTTTTTTGTGATTGATTTATCTCACTTAGCTAAATGCTTAACATTATAAATTGGAACTTCTTTTTGCAGTAGTATTTGTTCTTCTTTACTTAGTTTTTTGATGTCAGTTTTCAGCCCCATTTTGAGTCTCCTCCAGTGATTAGGACACTGATCTGGTGTCTCTCTTTGTTAGCGCAAGTGACAAAAGGTGCTGCTGGTGCCTCTCCTGCTGCATGTGTGGGTCCCTGAGCTCTCCACAGTACTTGTCCCTGTGCCTCTCTCTATGCAGGTGGCAATTGTCACTGGGAATGGACCCCATATAAGTGCAGGGCTCTGAGCTTTCTGCAGGCCCTGGGCCTATGCCTCTATCTACACTGGAGGTACGTGTCCAGTGTAATCATGGGGTGATCTCAGGAGATCCTATGTCGGTACTATGTTCTGGGCACTATGAGCCTCTCATGCACCTCTACTATGTTTGGCAGCAACCTCCAACCCAACCTCCACAGGGGTGGACTTCAGAGTTTTAGACCCTGAGTCTATTGCTTGCTGAAGGAGTCTCTGCAGCTTCTCTGGGTGTTCTCCCACTTAGGCAGTTAACTTACAGTCAAGCATTGCTCTGGGTCTGCAGCAGAAGAAGTGGGCTGTGCTGCTGTTGCTGCAGGTTCTGTTTGGGCATCTGGGTTGTCAGATCACTGTAAAACAAAAATGAGATGCTGGCCACTTAAGATGCTGAAGATGTGCAGGCACTTCACATCAGGTCATTGGCTTCTTTGCTGGGAATCTCTAGGGGATTCCGTGCTAGTAGTCCCGGTTTGGAGTGGATAGCACAAGATGGTGCTACTGGCATATTCCCCAAATGAGGTATGCAGGGTACTTTCCTACCCTCTTTTCTATCTTCTGGTTTGGGTTCTGCTGTGGTTTAATTTTTTGTTGCTTCGTTCAGTTTTTTCACTGCTTTTATTTCCTCTTGTCAAGAAGCTGCCTTCGCAGTGGTTGAATTTTGAGTTTTAAAGTAACTGAGATGTGTTCCATTCCTTAGTTGCCATCTTGCTGAGTTTAAGATGCATTTTTAGATATTGACTTACAAGTTTCCCAGGTATTTTATCGATGGAGTAATAGATCTTAAAAAAATGAATCTATATTTCTATTCTAATGATCAACCCCCAATTTCTTTCATATGTTAACATGGGACACTATTGTCTTAGTGTTCACCAGTGCATGTGATAAGACTGAGTGATTCAGGGCTTGGAAACTCAAATGATTTCAGAGGGTATCAAACTATGATTTATGACCTATTATTAGCTGTTATTTTTAAAGAATTATTTGTAACTTTATTTTAGGTACTTTGGATTTTTTTTTGTTTTTCATAAACTACATTAAAATGTATCTAAACATTTTTAAAACTGTTTTATATCCCATGCATGTAAAAACAAATTACTCTCTATCAAATAATCTTTCCTAAATTTGAACAGTTTTTCTCTTTGTTTCAAAGTTCCTTATCATCTCTCTATATTTATAATTAGCCAATAATAGCCTAATGCAAATGATTACTACAGTATTAACAATCTTTGTATCATCTTGTATACATTTTTGCTATAGTTTTTTGTTGCTATTATATCCTGCTGATATTTCATTATTATTTTTATGGAAATTTCTCAGCTACACTTAGTAGAACAATGAATTTGTTGGAGATAAGAATATGAGTTATATTCCTGTATTTTGTCTTATGCTTCATAGCATAAGTAAAATTAGTGAGTTTATGTTAGAATTTTGTGCCAAAAATGATTTTTTTAAGTGAGTGAATAAGCTTCTTGGATATACAGATTTCAGGGATTCACCTGATTAGATTCACATTTCACATGAATTCCTCTTGTGATATTTAAAAACATCAATACAGGAAACATTTTAAAATCCCCTACTTATTCTATTTATAGTTTATCATATCTGAAAATAAAATGTCCTAATGTCTTCATGTCATTTGTGTATAACTATAAACATTGATCTCTCTCTCTCTCTCAAATGAAATAAACATCTGTTTCTGAGGAACATCAAACTCAAACCTCCCCTGGACTGTCTGAATAAATAAGAAAATGTAATATTTAAAATATAATATTGAAGTAATCATTAAGTAATTTTTAGTATCTTAAGTTCAGATGAAAGAATGTTCTAAAAAGAAATATAGGTTTCAGTTAATAGATGACTACCCATTTCCTTACTAAATATTATACTCAGGGAGTAGAGGAGGTGATGTTCATCCTGTACTCCAGAGAGATAAGTAAACACAATGTCAAAATTTTAATTTTTCAGAGTCATAATAAAAATAGGAAACATTTTTAATTAGCCACAATAAATCATTCGTGCTTTTGTCCCTATCACTTATTATCAGTTTTTCTATTTGTCATATTAGTCATCATTTAGTCTTGAGAATTTTCTTAAAGATTCATACAAGATGAGAGTGGTGGCGCATGCTTATAATCCCAGCATTTGAGAGGCTGAGTCAGGAAGATCCGAGTTTGTGGCAAGCCTCTGCTACTTAGTGAGGCCCTTTGCAACTCAGTGAGCCCGTTTCAAAATAATGAATAAAAAATAGGGCTTGGGGTATAACTCAGAGGTAGGATGCCCCTAGGTTCCATCCCCAGTATGGCAATAAATAAACAAATAAATAAATAAAGATTGATACAACTAAATATGAGTCTGTGACTTCAATTTAAATGCCATTAAGGAAAGGACTTTATCTGTCATTTTTTACTGCTGTACCTGTTGAATCTAGATGCTGGTCAATGCTCAATATTTGTTCTATGAGTGCATGAAAACCAGAATTATGTATAAGCAAGGCAATCCAAATGAAAAGGTATCTTCCAAGCTTAAGCATTCTTATAAATTTTTTAACTCTCTATGTTGCAATATTTTAATGAGGATAAAAAGGAAACCTTATGAGATTATAAGCAGTAGAAGTGAAAGGTTACATAAAATGTAGTACTTTTTAGACAAAATTAAATGAGTCAGTCAAAAGGTGGTGTTTACTATGTTAACGAAAGGAATGAGTGAGATCATAGACTCATTCAGAAAGTACCCAGGAGCCCACACCCTTGCACTAGGCAAGCTACAGCAAAGCAAATGCCCTGTAAACACTGTAAACTTGAATATGATATGCATATCAGTGGTGGGAGGGTTATGAGTAATATTTATAAGTCTTAAATATACTAAGGTATTTTATATTCACATTTCATTGGATTTCCACAAGAAATCTGTGAAACAGGGGTGCTTTATGCCTATTTTTACAGATGAAATCCTCAGATTTGTGATTTAAAAGTAACAAAGTAATAAAGGAAAAATAATAATATAGCGTGTGTTTTTACCTTGAAGGGACTTTTCTAGATGTCTTACAAATAAAAATGTACATCCAAGAAGGAATTTCTCCTTACACCATTCAAATTTCAGCTCTGGTCCCCTATATTACCAAGATATCCACTAATTTGCTATGCCAGTATATATTAATTTTCATTTGCTGAAATATTATATGAGTGGAATCAAGCAATTTGAACTCTTTTCTTCCTCTGGCTTCTTTCTTTCAATATTTCTGAGACCTCTTCATGTTGCAGCCTGGATCACAAATTAATTTATTTTTACTTTGAGCAGTATTTCATTTTATACTTGAGTCTTAATTTTTTAACTTGAGTCTTAATTTTTTAACTCAATCTGCTAATCACTAGCTTTTGATTGGGGTACATAAGCAATTGCAATAAATGTGATTACTATTTTTTTGTGGTGCTGGAGATTGAACCCAGGCATTCAAACCCCGGCTTGAATGTGATTATGTGTGTGGTGTGGGGTGTGTGTGTGTGTGTGTGTGTGTGTGTGTGTGTGTGTGTGTATATGTATATATATATATATACATATACACACACACACACACACATTATAGTGAGTATACATGTATATATCTCTTTTACACTGCTGGTGGGAGTGCAAACTAGCTCAGCCGCTATGGAGCTCAATGCAGAGATTCCTTAGAAAACTGGAAATAGATCCACCATATGATCCAGCTCTACCACTCCTGGGTATTTTTCCAAAGGAATTAAAATCAGAGAACTACAGTAACATATACATACCTATGTTCATAGCAGCACAATTCATAATAGCCAAAATATGGAACCAATTTAGGTCTCCATCAACAGATGAATTGATTGCAAAATAATGGGAAATACACACAATGGAATTCTATTCAGCAATAAAGAAGAACAAAATCATGTCATTTGCAAGAAGATGGAAAGACCTGGAGAACATTATATTAAGTGAGATCAGCCAAGCACAGAAGGAGAAGGGACATATGTTTTCTCTAATATGCCCAAACTAGGAAGCACTGGGGATACCAGAGGGATCCCAGATAATGGAGGAGAAACCTCAGCAAAGCTAGAAAGAAAGGGTAGGAGAGGAAGAAGGCTGATTTTGATTAATGGAGGAGCTACATCTGAATATGTGTAAAATTACGAATATAGCATGGTTAACATGGACACTCATTGTTGGGAGAAGTGAAGGGGAACCAGGGGAGTGGGGAGAGGGCACCAAGCACAATGTAAATGTATACTATTTTCAATATGTTCCACATATAAATAAAATTTAAAAAATAATATTATATATATAACAACTCACTGTAATAACATAGCTCACTTAGGTTATTAACATATATAATAGCATATAGTGAGAATTATATAAGTATTAACATGTAGTGAGTATATAAAAACTCACTCTGAGAATATAGCTCACTAATGCTATTTTTATATATGTTTTTATATAATGGTACTGGGGATTGAATTCAGGAGCTTCACCTACAGCCCGTTTTTATATTTGGAAACATGGTCTCAGTTACCACATACTCGTTTTAAACCTGTGGCACTCCTGTTTCAGTATTGGGATTTTAGGCATGTGCCACTGCTCCCAGATTAATCTTGGTGTGTGTATGTATGTGTATATGTGTGTGTGTGTGTGTGTGTGTAGTAGTAGTAGTAGTAGTAGTGTAGTAGTAGTATTTCTGAAAATATATATTAAGGATATCAAATTTTTTGTTCATTTGATCCTTTATTTCTTTCAATCTCTCTATGAATGCATTTCAGAAATCCTGTAGCATTTCTACTGCATTATAAAATTCTGAATAGTCTTGACAATCTGCAGTTCTGTGTTGCAGGATTCTGTTGTGGAATTGTGGAGACTCATTGTTTGCTTGCTATTCTTTTTTCGTATCATTTCAGGTTTCTTAGGTTTATATCTTTGTTGTTTTTGATAGCTCCTTCTCACTCTGTAGGTTTCCTATGTCTACACTTTCTCCTTTATAATATCTTATTCTAGAGGTAAATGTTTACTTCACAGTATGCCTTAGAAGTGAATATCCTCTACTGTATGGGTTTTCTCAGCTTTCTGCTGTGTTCATTGCCCTTCAATACTGACTTTGAAGTCTGTGTTCTGTATCACCCTACTGTTTTTCTGCCTGTAGATGGTCAGTATTAGGTTGTAGTTATTTCAGGGCTCCATCTGCCCAGTGTGGTGGTGATGTTGATGGTTTCCAGGTATTCAGGCTTAGGAACCTATCTATCATCAGAGGTGTGAGCAGAGCAGTTTATGCTCTATATATTTTTAAACTTTAGTGTGTGGGGTGTTGGGTAGTTCTATCAGCTGTGGTTAGTTTGTCCTTGGTGTCTGACAGTCCTTTCTGTTGATTCACCTATCTGCTCCAACCTCAGCAGTAGGGATTTAGAGGAGTCAGCTGGTATATACAAGGGAAAATTGTGCTTTAGTCAGTGGTGAAGTGTGAGTGAGGAGGAAGGAGCTGGAGTAAAGAATTCAAAAGTAGGGTAGAGAATAGAATCAAGTAGAATAAGAGTTTGAGTCTAGTTAGTTAATGTAAAGATTAGAGATAGTGGAAGTAAAGGACAATTCATGTAGGCAATGTAGAATATTTAGGTATAGTGATAGTAGTTTAATACAAGGTACTAGTAGACAAGTTCATTTGGAGTCCAACAGACAAAACAGAACACAGACAACCTCTTGCAGGTAAACACAGAAGAGAAGATGGAAAAAAAAGAGAAAAAATAACAATATAAAATTTACAAAGGAACCTTAAGAATTGCTTAATTGGGAGTAAGTACAGTTTCTTTGCTAGAATAAGGCTGCTTTCCGTTATGGCTTTGGATGTTTCCTTGCAAGTTCTTTTTTCTTTTTGTTTGTTTGTTTTTCCTTGATTTGAGGGTTTCTTAGAAAAATGTAAAAATTGTTCAGAAGCTCTTGTTCAAGCCTACTCCCCTGCCTTCTCTCTCTCCTATTTTGTTAAGGAGGCAGGTTAATGTTGAGCTGCAAGGAGCGGCTGGCCCATGCTGGTTGCTGAAAGACTCTACTAAACTGGGAGGTTGGAAGTATGGTTCAAGACATTTACCCAGCATTCTCTAGAGTCCTAGGGAGGAATAGGAAAGAGGGGAAAAGCTTTCAATAGAGGTTGAAAAAAATTTAAATACACAAGTACAGAGTAGCAGCAAAAAACAAAGAAATATACAAAACAAAAAGGTACTCAATTATAAACATATAAGTATATATAAATAGACAATAAAAAAGAAAATACCTATCAGCAATAAAAAAGAAAAAGAAAAAAATCATTGCACTTGGACTCTGCCATCTTTCTGGATTCTGCATGGATAATACTTTCAGCCATTTAAAGTCCACTTACTACAATAGTTCTCAGACACATTCCAAGCATTCTCACTTGTTAGATAACCTAAAGCAATGACTGTCAGTTTGCTGCACCAATTCTTGTTCTCCTGCAGTGCGTGAGACCCTAGCCAAGTGTCTCTGCCTGCACAGGTGCTGAGTGCCAGGGGCCAGTTCCAACGTGAGCATGAGGCTCTGCCCTCTGACCAGACCCTAGTCCTGTGGCTTTCTGCCTTCGTGGGCACTGAGTGCTTCTGTGGCCCAGTGCAGGCATGGGGCTCCATGTTCTCTGTAGAGAAAGCTGAAATGGTCTATATCTTTCAAACCTGCTATATTTCTCAGGATTTTTTTTTCTTCTTTAGGAAAGAGGGCTGTTTTCAGTAGTTGCCCCTGAGAGTGCTGCACTCACTATTTCCCTGTGCCTGGTGGGTAGGGGGTTTCGATGGATGGAGAAGTGAATGTGGTGTCCTTCTCTGACCTGCCCTCCCAAGGCTGTGTGATTCTGAGACTGGTGATCTCAGTTTCTGTGTAGTAGCTCTCCGTTTGCTGATTTTAAGAGTTTTCGGGTTTTTTGAAGTTTCCTGCTAATCTGTGGCTTTTGTTCTTTTGCCTTTGTTTGGATGCCTTTTTTTTTTTTTTTTTCTCCCAGCTCGAGTGTTAAAAGGTAGCCTTGTAGATATTGTTGCATTTCTTTGTCTTTGGTTCTTACCCACCCTTTCCTATGAGGGTAGTATGGGAATGCGGAATACTGTTCAGGTGGGGGCCCCCTGAGACAAGCTAGAGACAGGCTTGTTTAGGGGTCTTTACTCCATCACCCTCTTGGATCACCTTCCAGGCTGTATTGAAATGGTTATATACTTCACGTATAAGAGCCACATAATAGCATTCTTTCATGTCTTTTCTCCCAACTTGTTGCATGATTAATTTACTTCTCCATATATAATAAATATCCACACATGTTATCATATTTATTTATTTATTTATTGCAGTACTGGGAATAGAACCCAAGGCATTCTACCTCTGAGCTACACCCTGGGTCCTATTTCTTAGTCTTTTTTTAAATTTTTTGAAACAGTGTCTCACTGAGTTGTGAAGGGCCTTGCTAAATAGCTGAGGCTGTGTGCAAACAGCAATCCCACCTCCCCAATGCTGGGATTACAAGCGTGCACCACCACGCCTGGCATTATTTTATTTAAACAATTATATTATAGAAGGATAAGAAGTAAGTATTATTTTTACCTGAGCATGTTTACCTGAACACCTTGTACTTATCAGTTCTTTGTCATGATTCCTATTTCCACCTCTTATAATTTTCTCATTTTTTCAAAGGTTGTCTATTACTAATTCTTGTGTAGAACTGTTGGTAAATTCTTTCGTATTTTGTACATCTTAAAATGCCTTTTTTTCACATTGGGAAGATCTTTTTCTCTGGTACAATTCTAGGTTAATAGTTTTGGGTTTTGTTTTGTTTTGCTTTCCTTGATTTTAAATTTCAAAACATTAAGGAAGTTGCTTCTCTGCTTTTGGTCTCATTATTTTCTTACTTTAGTAACTCTTTATAATATCTAGCATTCTCTAAGTTTTTCTTTTTTTATCGTTTTTATTTGTTTGTGGTACTAGGGTTCCTGGAAGCCCTTCTACCTCCGAGCTACACTCCCAGACCTATTTTTTATATTTTTATTTGGAAACAGGGTCTCTTAAGCCAGTGCGTCTGGCTTCGAACCTGCGTGATCCTCCTGTCTCTGCCTCCCAAGCGCAGGGATTACAAGTGTGCATCACCACGCCCAGCTAAGTTTTTCTTTTTATCACTGTTTTTGAGCGAAATAATTATGATGTGCTTGATATGGGTTTTTTCATGTTTTTGTATCTGAATTTCATTAAGCTTCATGGTTCTTTGGATTTATTTTTTTTATCAAATTGGTAAAAATTTTAGCCACTGTTTATTTTGTTCTCTTTTCTTTCCGGTCTTTCATGAGCTGTAATGTACTCAGCAGAACACTGAGTTTTCTAGTTCAATGATGTTATTTTCATCTCATTAAATATTTGTGTGTTTTATTTTAGATTGCTTCAATTGCTAGGGTCACTAATTTTTCTCCTACAAAAACTAATCTACTTTTATTCACATCTGATGTATTTTCTGTATTATATATCAGAGTTTTTACCTCTAAATATTTGATTTCAGTCTCTTTTATGACGTTCTTGTATCTATTTAAAATTTTAACGCGTCCTCTAGCATTTTGAACCATTGCCTAATAGTTATTATAAATGCTTTAATGTACTTGTCTGGAGTACATTTATAACATCTGTGTTGATCTGAATCTACTCTGGTTGATTGATTTTTTTATTATAACTTTCCTGTTTCTTTGCATGTCTGGTCATTTTTTTATTGGATACCAGACATTGCAATTTTACCTTATTGAAAGCTAAATACTCTTCCATTCCCATAAAAAAAATTATTGAGATTTTGCTCTGAGATAATGTAAATTAGTTGGAAACTGTTTATTCTTTAAAATTTTGCTTTTCGGATAACATTAGGTACAACCAATTTTGGACTGAATATTCCCACTATTCAGGTACATCCTCTCTGAATACTTTTTGTACTCTTGGGTATGCCCCTTAACTTACAGGATTTCCCAGTCTGTCTAATGAGAAAGGGTATTATTTTCAACCCTACATGAGTAACAGGCTCCTATAATCCTTCCAGGTGATTCATTCCCCAGCTTCTGCTAGCTTTCTCATTGGAAAGAGATGATTCTATACACTACTAATTATTCAATGGAGACCTCAGTGTGTCTTTGAGGCTTTCTTTGTATGTCCGTCCTCTCTTGTACCCTAACCGGCAGACTCTAACTGCCTAGATGCCCTCGCTTTGGTCTCCTCTTGTTTTCTTCAGTTCGAGGGATCTATTGATATCCATCCAGTTCTTCCATCCCTGCACTGGCTTAGAATGTCTTGGGAAGCAATATGCTAGAACAATCATAAGGTTCATCTTATTTATTTTCCATATTTACAGGAACCACCATCCTTCCTTGCCTGTCTCCAATACCTTGGAAGCTGTTTGTATATATTTTGTCTGGAATTACTTGTTTGAGATTGAAAAGTAAATCTTGGAAAGAAGTTGAAGTCCCAAGATAATTTTTTAAAACTTTTAAAATTATTCCTTTGTTTACTTGGCATCAATATATCAGTTTTATTTCCTAACTCTAGGGTTATTCCTTCATTTTCCAATATAAAATCCTAAGAATAAGTGTGAGTCATTTGTTCTTAGAGTTTATACTGAATGTTTCACTTAATTAGATACTCTTCTAAGTGATTGAGATTCATCAGCTAATTTTGCAAAAAATCCTATAACCAGTTTAAATTATTAACCTCAAATTAAGCTTAAATTGACTAATTTTACATGTGTAATGGGTAATGGAGCCAAGATTTGAGTCCGCATGCCCTGATTAGGTAGCCTTATTTTTAACTCTGCTCTGTTTTGTTTCTACATTATCAGTTTTTTCCTAGATGATCCCATCCATATGCATGTCTCAATGATCATTCATAGGGTAATGATTGTCAAGGTTTGCCTCTTGCAATCCATCTATCTTTTCATCTCTCAAACTCTGGTTCTGAATATTCATTAACACTGAGGGTCCACGTTATTAAAAGCACTCTTTAGCTCTGTGCAAGTAAACAATCCTTTTTATTTGTCACACATAGTAAGTTACAGAAATAAAGAGATAGGTGTGTAGATGTATAGATATACACAATGTTTGCAAATACACACACCAAACAGATTCTGCAACTGAGATTTTTAAGTAAACAAACAATTGAAACAATAAATTGGTTATAAACGCAGAGTAATGTATAAGAAAACATTATTTGGGGCTATAAAAGATAATGTGTAGTGTAATGGATTCGAAAATGTTTACTGAGGAAGTAATATTTTAAATAAGACATGCAAACACGTGAAGAGACATGCAACTTTGAAACCGTTGCTCTAACCTGGTGTGATGGCAGATGCTTGTAATCCCAGTACTTGGAAGACTGAGACAGGGGAACCTAAGGGTTGTGGCCAGCCTCAGCTACTTAGTGAGGCCCTTCACACCTTAGTGAGACCCTGTTCCAAAATAAAGAATAAAAAATAGGGCTGGGAATGTAGCTCGGAGGTAGAATGCCCCTGGTTCAATTCCCTGTACCACCACCACCAACACCACCACCACCACCACAACAACAAAAAAAAACAGCTGCCTTCTCACTGATGAAAAAGAATACATAAACTTGGTATGTTTGGCAATATTTATTTCAATCTTTAAGCCATTTCACTATAATTAAAAATTCTGTTTTGCCGGGCATAGTGGCACACACTTGTAATCCCAGTACTTGGGAGGCTGTGAAAGGAGGATCATAGGTTCGCAGACAGCCTCAGCTACTTAGTGAGGTTCTCTGCAACTTAGTGAGACACTGTTTCAAAATAAAAAATTAAAAAAAAATAGGACTGGGGGTTGTAGCTGGGAAGGTAGAATGCCCCTGTATTCAATACCCAGCACCACACACACACACACACACACACACACACACACACACACACACAATATATATATATGTTTTGGAGAGTACAATTAACATTTTTCAAAGACTTTTTTATCAAAATGTGATTCTAAAATTATTTTTGATGGATACTTATTTTAATTAGGATGGAAAATTTTGTTTAAAATCATTTATTATATATTTAATTTGCTCAAACACCTGTTATAAAAACTACAGTAGATATGCAGAATTAGAGCTGACTTATGCATAATTATCATCAACATCAAAAAACATTTATTGAGTCAGTTTGGGTTGTTTAGTAATTAAAATATCACAAAGATATGTAATATTCTTTGCTAATGAATAGGAAAGTAATAATTTTCCTCGTATGTAAATTACTCTTTTTAATGCAAAATCCTCACCTACTATAGTAGATAATACATTTTAATTCTCATGCTTCTGGCTTTTCTTTCTCATTACTTTTGACAGGATATTGCCAAGATGTGGGAAAACATTCATGTGTTATACATACGTATTCCTTAAACAATTTTTTTAGAAAACATGTCTAATAACAAGAAAAACAGATTTCTCAAGGAATTAAATTTTTAATTAAAAATGTTAAATATTTTAAATATTTATGAGTTTTTATTTGTGTCATATATATATGTATATATGTGTGTGTGTGTGATAAATCTTGTAAATTTAATATAAAGTCTGTAATACAAGTACATTAATGGGATAACATATAATGGTATTTGCATGTATGTCACTATCACTACTAACTACATTATGATGTGAGACTATAATGCACCAAAAATGCATAAAAAATATAGTGATGTATGTACTAATCTTCTTAGCCTTTCATAGGAAATACCATGGACTGACTTGGTAGCTTAAGAAAAAGATATTTATTTTCTCACAGGTCTAAAAGCTAGACATTCAAGAGCAAGATACAGGGAAATTCCTTTTCTGTTTGAGCCTCTCTTCTGGCTTGCAGGTAGCCACCTTCTCATTATCTCCTTAGCTTTTCCTCTGAATGTACACAAGAAAGAGAGCGAGACTGCTGGAATTCCTTCATTTTCATGTATGGATACTACTCTTAATTGATTAGGGCCTCACCCTTTGATCCTATTTAATTATTATATATTTAATTACATTATATTTAATTACTATATATTTCATTAATAATAAAACTTTCTTCACATATAAGTCAGAATAGAGATTAGGGCTTCAACTTAGAAATTTGAGAGGACACAATTCAGACCAGAATAGTGTATTTAACATTCTTATAAAGACTCAAGTGATTTATGAATATTATATATCCAAATAAAAAAAAAACTGTAAAGGAAATATATGAGATTATTTTATATTGGATATTTGATTTATAAATGTCTGAATTTACGCCGGGCATGGTGGCATACACTTGTAATCCCCGCGCTTGGGAGGCTGAGACAGGAGAATCGCACGGGTTCGAAGCCAGCCTCAGCTACTTAGTGAGGCTCTCAGAACTTAGTGAGACCCTGTTTCCAAATAAAATAAAAAAAGGTCTGGGAGTATAGCCCGGAGGTAGAAAGCCTCTGGGTCCCACCCCCAGTACCACCAAAATAAATAAATAAATAAATAAATGTCTGAATTAAAATCATAAACTTCAAAAAAAAGGTAAAGTCATAGCATTTTAAGAGCTATATATTCATAATATATATGGACTTACATATTTTCTGAAGTTCTTAAAAAATCTTTAACCATTTGATCTTTAGCAAGTGCAATTTTATCATTAATTTTGCACTTGAGACTACAGTAGAACTGGATTTAATCAAGGCATAATTATAGTACTTGAAAATATAATTTCACTCTTGTATTGATGGAAAGTGATCACATATTTATTTTTTTAGTTTGCCATGAAATTTCATAATGATATTACTGTTACGGATTGGGAGAATATGGTTTGAGGAAACTTTTCCCTGGGAACCCCTGCGAGGGTCCCGATCACACTTTCCTCCAACCCATTACAAAACCCCAAACGACCCCAAAACCAGAAAATTACCGCGGGTTCTTGTCCTAAGCTAAGAATAAATATGCATAGCTTGGACAGTTGCTGAAGATTTAAAGAAGTTTATTTGAAAGATAGAAATACAGAAAATAGAAATACAGTTCCATACCAGACTGACATGGAGGGGTGACTCGAAATGAATACACCAAAGGGCTTACACGTGGACTCAGCCTTTTATAGCCATGACCTCCATCTTGTTTACGTGACTCTGACGTGTGAACATCCCTGTAAGGTACCTCCCCTTAACCCTGTAAGGTACCTCCCGCAACCAGGTGTGGCAAGGTGTCTCCTTTCCTGAAGGGCAAGGTCAAACCCTGCCCTAGCCTCTCTAGACCATCATGTAGATCTCTTTAGAAAGCAGAAGTCCTAGCTCTCCTCTATTGACTGGTTAATTGCTTTGAGCTAGGTAAATTTACATTGGAATAGCTGCCTGTTTTAGGCAGAAATCAAGTCCTTTCTTTACCCATGTCTGCCGCCATTTTGACACAACTATTTTGATATATACCAATTATTTTCTTTTGAAATATATTAATAATCAGAGCTTTCCCAAATCTTCCTAGGTCATTCCCAATACTGGTACAATTACTATTTTATCTTTCTTTTAATTTCTTATCTCCCTAACGTTTTAGTTTCCTTTCCTCTGTCTTTTCTTTCTATTTCTTCTCACCTTCTGAAATTTCTGCTTATCTTTCTTTTGCTATCCCAACAACCTTAATTATATTTGCATATATTTTAAATTTACTTTATTTGGTGGAACTTTGCTTTTTATTTTCATAATAAATATGATTGCTGGTTTGCACTTCATAGGCTGATCTGCCTGGAACTTTTAACTAGCTGACTGGAAATATTATATTCAGGATCTCCTGAGACTGTGTTGCCCTTGGCAACAATGTCTGTATGTTATCTGCTTTCTCAGCCTTATCAACTCTAAAACAGCTGTTTACCTGAATTTGATAGCTGCTTTAAAAGACCATTCTCAGGAAATACTTTCTAACCATGGTAACCATACACCAGAAACAGACACAGAGACTCTTAAAGAGAAGTGCTGAAATCAAAGATTGGCGGCAATATTAAGACTTCATGACTTAGGGTGGATTTAGGAAAAATATTTCAACTAAGCCAGCTTGTCAAGGATTAATGAATGGTATAATGATTCTGTTATGATGGACAAATTTAAAAGGAAACACTTTATTTTACCTACAGTATAGCAGTAATCATTCTGAGTGGCTATCATTCTCTCACCCCTCAGATGGCCATTGTTACATCTTGTTCTACAAGTTTACTGGTATCCTGTTTTTACTTAAAGTCTTACACTGAGCAATACAGTATGTCCCTATTACTTCACCTCTGGATTTGAAAGGTAATTAAAATAACCCAGTTTTACTAGGAAGGTACTATGGCCCAAACCCTCCTCTCTTCAAAGTAGACAGATTTGATTTATTCATTTTACTAGCTACAATAACCAATACTGGCCCTGTTCTCTTGCAGTCTTTTCTATCAAGGAAAACAAGCATTAATTTAAAAAATTATACAAGCAAATATTAATTTTCAACTCTAACAAATACTATAAAAGAGAAACACAAAATGTTAGGGAATCTTTCATAGGAAAGACTGGCATAGAATAAAAGATCAGTAAAGTCTTCCTAATGGAAGTATCATTTAAATGAAATCTGAAAAATCAGTGGAAGATGAAAAGATGAGGGAGCTAAAGACATTTTCAGAAAGAGTAACAGGTGTCTTGATAAAACATTCAATTATAAAAGAATGCAAACATATATGTGGTATATAATACCAGTTTGAGGTGGAGCGTGTTGTGAAATCAGATTGAAGAGGGAATTGGGAACAGCCTTCACTTTAGGAAGGAAAAAGCCAGAGTTAGTTACATTTTGAAAAGGATACTCTGGTTGCCAATGTATAAATTAATTGGATAACTTGGGATGGGAATGCAGATGCAAATAACAGAATTTGAAGCCAAAGAGAAAGTTCAAGGTTATATTATCATGAAATATATAGAATGTTTAGATTAAGTAACTACTTAAGAATTAAATCACAAAGACATCTTTACAGATTGGGTAGTCAGGGGAAAAGGGGAAGATGTTGAAGATCATTCAAGGTGAGGGTTCAAGGTTATGTTATCATGAAGTATGTAAGAATGTCAAGATGCAAGGATTACAAGAATTGACATCTTGAGGACTTCTTGGTAGACTGAATAGGAAGGATGAAATGGAGAGCTGTCATGACTTCTGGATTTCTGGATGCTTGGTGATAACAGTTTTTAAGATAGGAACACCAGGAAAGTGCATGTTTGAAATGGTAGTAGGTATACTTTTGACATTAGGCTTGCCTTCATAGTTTACAGCTCAAAAAAACAGGCATTAACAAATATTAATTGTAGGGGTGCTGGAAAGCAGGCTGGAAGAAGCGCTTTCCCCCCAGTATGAGAGGTTAACTAGAGAAGTCTTCTTCCATATTAGGATTAGAAATAAGGTATTAAAATATAGAGTTAAGATATAGAAGTAAGGTAGGATTGGAAATAGAGTGAAGATCCATAAGCCCAGCTGCCCAGGTTGCAGGATTCAAGGACAAGGGTAGGGGACCCACAAGGTCAAAGCCTCTAATCTCCAGCTTGCCAGCCAAGATCTTTGTAAATGGGACCCCATCCCCATATCTCTGAGCTAGATCAGCAAACAAGGCCAGGCTAATCTGCTCTCCAGGCAGATTATTCAGTGCAGAGATAAGCCTGGCCCAGCCAAGGTGGGTGGGAAAGGCAGAGCATGTTTTAAAATTACTGGTTGTACTTGTTTGTCCTTGTATCCGATTGGTTGTATTCTAAGGTTGGCGGGCTCGAACTTTTGGTGGGCTCTGCCGTGTGTAACCACTCCTTCGTGTGTAACCACTCCCTTCTAGGGTTATAAAATTCAGAGCGTGGAGTGGGGAGGGGTCGAACCTCGGCCATAGTGTCTTGGTCTCGACCCCTGGCTAGCCGGGACAGCTGCAGCACAATAAACCTCGCGTGCATTTTACATCTCTTGTGAGTCCTTCGATATTTGGGTTGGTGGGCAATTCTCGGACCCTTCATTAATCAATTACAATTGTGGTGTACACTACAAAAAAAAAAAAATTTAGTGTTCCCAGAGTTAGAGAGATAGACTATATCTAATCTTGATAATTGGACATCTCAAGAGAATGAAAACAAAATCAAAGCTAAGAATAAAACAGAAAATGGTTACTATTACTATAATAATTGTTTCATCCCTAATTGACAAAGGCCTTTAATTTTTTTTAAGTTTTGGTCATTGTCTTGCATGACTATTTTCTTCATTGCCTCTGTGACTATTTCACAATTTAGAATACACAATTGAGAATAATAGCCTGTCATATTTTTATACTTCTATTTTAAACCTATTCATAAACTTTTCAATACATTATCACAAAATACAAAAATTATCCATTCTCTCTTATACTTGAAAATACATTTCATACATGTCTGAAAAATGTTTAAATTTGTACCTTAACATTTAGCATTACTTTGTGTGTGTGTGTGTGTGGTACTGGGGATGGAACCCAGGGGCCTTCTACCTCTGGGCTATACTCCCAGACCTATTTTATATTTTGTTTGGAAACAATCTCACAAAGTTGCTGAGAGCCTCATTAAGTAGGCTGAGGCTGGCTTTGAACCTGTAATCCTCCTGTCTCAGCCTCCCAAGCACTGGGATTATCACCGTGAGCCACCACACCCAGCTTTAGCATTACTTTTTCTCTTTTGAGAGACAAAGAGGGGGGAAGGAGACAGCAGCACATAGTAGGTCCCCTAAATACCTTTAAGATTCTGGTTTGTCAACTTTTGATAAGGGCTTTTTTTTCTTTATCATTTGAAGAAAATCCACTTTAAAAACATTTAGATGTTTGTAAGAAAACATTGTAAGATTTTAAAAAAAGGTTTATATACCACAATTCAGATTGTCATCTATCTTTCTCTATCTCTACCTCTACCCCAAACTTTATCCTTTTCTCCTTTCATCTCTCCCTTATTCCTAATTTTTTTCTCCAAGTACATTCTAGCTTCTTTCCCTTTCCAGACAGACTCCCATTTCGAACAAATCCCTCCGCTCTATATACTGATAAATGTATTTCAGCACCAGCTTTCCCCAAGGCTCCATCTTTTCCCACCTGTGTATTCAAGTCTATGCAAAACTCTCAGGCTAAACATTTTTTTTTTAACCTCAAATAAAATAACTCATCTTAGGATACTCTATTCCCTTTCCTTAGAACATGACAAAATTTATGAATATATACATTTTCTTTTTCAAATTCTATACACACACACACACACACACACACACACACACACACATGAGCTAATAATATGTAATTTAAATATAATCACATATTATTTCAACCCAAAGCTAATTTTTCTTATCATGAAATTATTTAAGTAATTGAAAATATTGGCAGCTGTAGCATATTTTCTCAGATTTTCTATTTCTTGAATTACATTATTTTATTTTATTTATTTATTTATTTATTTATTTATTTATTTATTTTTATTTATTTTTTTGTGTGTGTGGTACTGGGGGTAGAACTCAGAGGCTTTCTACCTCTGGGCTATACTCCCAGACCTTTTTTTTTATATTTTGTTTGGAAACAGGGTCTCACTAAGTTGCTGAGAGCCTCACTAAGTAGCTGAGGCTGGCTTCAAACCCATGCGATCCTCCTGTCTCAGCCTCCCAAGTGCGGGGATTACAAGCGTGCGCCACCACGCCCGGCTTAGAATTACATTTTTTTAAATGCTTGGTCAGATGGAACTTTTTCCTTATCATCTCATGTTAGTATCTCACCTTTCTTTAACCAATATACATGTTCAGATTCATGTTATTAAATATTCTAAAAAAGAAAATAGGAGACACATCAAATAGCTTTGAGCTATTGTTGACCTGAACCCTCTGGCAATTACCCTTTGGCAATTCTAGGCCTCTCTAGAGAATTTGTCAGCCCAGAATGATTATGTAGTGCTGTGTTACATAGAATAAAACAAAGAATTGCAGTTTGGCAAACAATAAATAAATAAATAAATAATAAATAAATAAATAAATAAATAAATAAGTAAATAATTTTTAAAAAGGTCAAATTATGCATAAATCTAATTCATGATATAAAAATTAATCATCCAAAGCATAAAACCAAGCCAGACAGGTAGACGTTTGTTGATTTTTAAAATGTATATATGTATAATGTGTGTATATATGTATATATATGTGTATATATATTGTTTCCTACATAAATGATAAAAAACTTTAAAACAACATTTTAACAAAATAGTTATTAAAATATCAGGACAAAGTTAATGTATTTTTCTATTACAATGCTAGATTTTTTAAATAGTTTTTCTAAATTATTACTATTAGCCAAAATGGTAATGAAATGGTTACTCATTACCTGTAAGTTAAGTGAACTTTATTTTAATCAGATTGGATACTTGTTACAAGAAAAAAATAAAATCTGTCAAAGTTCCACTCTCAGCATAATTTTAATTGTACTTGCAGACATGAGTTAATGCATTAATATTTCATATGCAATTTTACTTCCCAAGAAGCTATTATCACTGATTAAAATTCTTGTGGAATGTCATTGAGTATGTTAAATTTTTCTAGAATATGATAATTTGTGTTTCTTACGCAAAAAGTAAGTCCTCTTTTACCCTTTCAATCACAAATCTCTAATACTGTGTGGACTATCTGAACATTATCACAGTTCTAACAAAGTGAGCCTAATCCTCATTTTTATTTCCAGAAATAATACCTTTAAATGCTATTTTCTGTACTTAAGCATAACTCTACATGCTTTTTCATCACCAGTATTTTAGCCTTTATAGACAGAATGTGTCACACAATACATTAAAGTAATACATATTCAAAAATTAGTCTGACAGTTCTCATGTTTGCTTTCTTAGATAGCAAAGACTTTGTATTTGTAAATAATTACTCAATTTTTGTAGCTGTTTTGTCTTTCTTTAGCTTTTTATTTGATGTTCGAGTCTTTTTTTTTTTTTTTTTTTTTTTTTTTGCGGGTCTGGGGATGAAACCCAGGGACATTCGACCTCCGAGCTACAACCCCTGCCCTATTTTTTTTTATTTTTTAATTTGAAACCAGGTCTCACTGAGTTGCAGAGGGACTCACTTAGTAGCTGAGGCTGTCCGCGAACCGCGATCCTCCAGTCTCAGCCTCCCAAATGCTGGGATTACAAGCGTGCGCCACCATGCCCGGGTGATGTTTGAGTCTTTGACAATAGAAACCACTGAAAGTAACACTATTTATGTTAACAATGAAGACTGGTAAATAATAATAAAAACAAATTCTTTAGCAAATAAATAATTTCTTTATCAAATAATCATTGGATAGGATGCTACTCCCCTACAAAAAAATGAAAGAAAATGAATCTTTCACTAGCTATCTCTCACTGTCTAATTTCCTGAATTTCAGATAAGAACAAATTTTTAAAAATTAAAAAAAATTGTATGTGGAAGCAAGATATCAAAGCTAAGAAAAAGAAAAAGTAGGAAAGAAAGCCATCCTAAGAAGTAAATCATTTGTGCATTTTGTATCTATCAAAGTTATATTTTTCCAGACGTGTAATAGGAGACTGTAATATTAAGGTGAATTTCTCAGAAGATATTTGCTTTAAAGATGGCTTTATTCATCTGAATAGAATAAAAATTGAAATGTTGATATCACAAAACTCTTCCAACACATGCTTGTGCAAATTTTTATTTTTCGATGTTTGGAAAAGTTTCTTCTAAAATTTTTCAGATCAGTATATATGCCCTATTATCATGACTATACAATTCAATGTCCTAAAGCCTGACATTTTTAGAATGACAAAGCTATTAATAGTGAAAATAAGCTGGGTATAGTGGCACATGCTTATAATCCCAGAACTTGGGAGACTGAGACAGAAAGATCACAGGTTCAAAGCCAGCCTCAGCAATTTAGTGAGGCTCTCAACAACCTAATGAGACCTTATTTCCAAATATGAAATAAAACTGAGCTGGAGGTATAGCCTGGAGGTATAATGCTTCTGGTTTCAAACCCCAGTAACAAAATATAAATAAAATTAAAACAAAAAGCATAAAGTAGCTTTGTCTCAGTCACACATGGAGATTTGGTCACCATAGCTACAAATATTTTGTAAATCTATTCACTCCATCATAAAACTACTTTCCAGGCCCTTTCATTTATGACTAATTCCTCTATAAGTTATCGTTTAATTTTTATATACTCCATTGACTTTTATAAATTCCCAATGGTCTTTGTTTCCTTGATTTTAGGCAGAACATTCCTTTTAGTCTTTTTTTTTTTACTATTGTTTAAACATCATGATGACAGTATTTATAAAATAGCTAATATTTTTGTGTTTAATATATATTAAAATTGGACTAAATTCTTTCACATGTACATATATACATATAAATTCACAGCAATATTATAAGACAAGCATTACTCAAAATTTAAGACTCTAAAATTTATATTCTTTTTCTTTATTTATCAGTACTGAGGACTGAACTCAGGGGCATTCTTTGTCTGAGCTACACTCCCAGACCTGTTTATGTTTTTTTGTTTGAAGCAGGGCCTTGCTAGTTGGCTGAGGCTGTCCTTATATCTGTAATTTTCCTGTTTTAGCCTCCCACGTACTGAAATTATGAACATGCACCACTATACCCATCTTAAATTGTATACATAAGAACATCCAGCCAATAAGAGGACCTATATCCCAATCTTTTTTTTACACGAAAAATATTAATTTTGATTTATCAGTCTCATTCTTTCAATTTATCTAAGATTTTAGTTTTTTCTCTGATGAATGTTTGTATCAATAACCTTAACTTCTTTATTTCAGGTTTCTTTTATGTGTTAATTAATTAGGCCAGAAAATGAAATTGTCTTGGAGGCAGTAAAAAGAAAATTGTCCTTGAAAGTTTGTTGGGCTATCTGCAAGAAAGAACAGCCAGCCAGACGGGATGCCCTTCTAGTTCACCAATCCTGCCATGGGACTTATTCAGGCAACATCTCAAAGAATAGAAATAAATTAATTAACTCAAAATACTTCACTGTAGGTGAGAGAGGAAGATCTGGAGTGCTTTCTGGAGTGCTTAACACCTAGTGAGAGAGGAAGGTCAAGAGTATTATCTGGAAAAATTAACAACCAGTTGGAAAGGAAGGGCAGGAGTACTTTCTTAAGTAGTTAATACCCAGGATGAATACCAAAGGCGATCTTGCTTTCCTGAATGTGCATCTGGCAACTCTTCACTCTGATACATTAATTAAGGAATTTCCCTGTGTATACCTGAAGGCATAAGTCTGTCTTCATCTTTCAAAAATTTAGTTATGGAGCCAAAAACAAATAATTCAACACATAAGAATTGCTTAACCACCATTGTGATTTCTTCTATGGGTTCCTCTTATTTTAAAGTAATGAATAAGGCAGGGTTTTTGCCCTGAGGACAATTCTAATCAAGTAAGTATGAAAGTGAGTCAGAGAGGAAGGACTTGATTTTGTCATTCTTGCAAGGCAAGCCATTCAAACCACTGCATAAAGATGGTGCAAGGATGTTAGAGGTTTAATGTGGCACTGTCTTTGGGACAAAGACAGATGTGGTAGTACATGCCTCTAATCCCAGTACTATAGAGGCTGAGACATGAGAATGACAGATTTGAGGCCAGTCTTAGCAATTTAGGGAGATCCTGCTTCAAAATAAAAAATAAAATAGGACTGGGGTGTGAAGCTCAGAGTTAGACTACCCCTGGGTTCAATCACCAGGACCACACATGCACACAAAATGAACAATGGAGGACAGTACATACACAAAAACTCTCCCACATATCTAATGTATTGATTTTCCCACAAGTTATGGAGATTATATATTGAATTATGGACTTGTTTAATACAAATTGTGTCACAAAAAATGGATAAGAAATAAGAACTCTATAATTTTTTATCTGTATATTTTTTTTCCTGATCCATCTTGAAAAATATTTCTATGACTTCTCTCAAACAATTTCAAAAGATCAATTTAATGTGAAGGCAATTGTAGGAGAAAAGGACTATATATTTAATTACCTTGAGAAAAAATTCAATATACAGAGAAAAGTCATAGTAATTGGTATTTTCATATCATTTCACCCCCTTGTCCTATGTTACCTGAGAGCAGGAAGATTTTGTTGTTGTTGTTTATTGCTTTGTCATCAGATTTAAACAGGTCAGCTCAGTACCAATCACCATTCAACCAATATGTACTGAATGAACTAAATAAGATATGGTTAAAAGAGTAGTTGATTACTTTTTTGTCTTTTTTTAAGAAAAATATTTTCAAATGAAAAAACTCACAAAATATTTCTAAGTTTTGAAATTTTGAACCAAGCCTAGAGAAATGTGTAGTATCTCCCTAAGCCTTATAAGTGCATAGAGATCACAATTTTAGTAGGTTATTATAATTGTACATCTTTCATATAAAACATGTTATATTACATTATTTTTAAATAAAATCTAAAATTACTTAATATATTTGTTCTAATGCTTCTAGGTTTTCTTTTTATTAAATATCAAGATAAATAATATTTTATGATCATAAGCAGTATAGTTAACTTGGATTTGTAGTGATATAAACAGATATGTAGGCATAAAAACAAGTAAACAGATAGAGGATCAAATGTATACTTATAAATGTTTATATCTGAAAACACATTTAAGCTGGGTGCGGTGGCGCATGCTTATAATCCCAGCATTTGGGAGGCTGAGACCAGAGAATCGCGGTTCGCCGACAGCCTCAGCTACTTAGTGAGGCCCTCTGCAACTTAGTGAGACCCTGTTTTAAAATTAAAAATAAAAATAGGGCAGGAGGTGTGGCTCAGAGGTCAAATGCCCCTGGGTTCCATCCCCAGACCCGCAAAAAAAAAAGAAAAAAAATTAAAAATAAGCATTACTATTCCAAATATTTTGTCTTATAATGCTTAATGTTTAAAGATATAACTTGCATCTTCTTTAAAAATTTAATGTCACCTAAATTGGGAAATAAAAATGGAGAGTGTTTTTATAAACAGACAGAATTTTCAAAGGGACAGGAAATGTTCTTTCTCTCTCTATTATATAGAAATAATTCACTTTACAAGGAATGCTCCTGGCAGCTTTGTTCAGGTGGCTGTGTAGACTGATTTGTGCTTTCTTAGTAAATCAGAACAAAAGAGGATGATGCATTTCAGCTAACAAGCTACAGATAGTTAAAATGAAATATTACACACAAAAAATTGTTTTTGGCAAAATAGTTCCCACCCCAGAACTGAATATGGAAATGTGATTTCCATTTTTCCACAGAGGTGTCACAAGTTCCACTCTGGGTGACGTCTGATATCCTGATTCAGGATGTGAATTAGGTGGATCCAGGTCATGATGACAAGGTTGTTAGATTTACTAATGTATTGGTCAGTTGGCTGATAAATAGTTTAAATAAAAAGATCGCATGCCCCTGTCTTATTTTTTGTTATTCTAATTTTAATTCGATGACATAATGAAATTTGATTTAATCAAGATAATAAATCATAGTTAAGAACTAGCCAAAATTTGTTTCGAGATAGAAAAGAACAAAAATAGATGTGTAAAAGGCCAGGAGAAATTATGTTTTAGGAAAAGGTCTATTTTCAACATTTGATTATTATAAATTGAAGAGTAGTTAGTTCTCAACTTAGCTGGATGGATAAAAAGTGTCAGAACTCTGTTATCAGGGCCATGCTCTGACTACCTGCTTCCCTGTTCCACACAGTTCTTTACATACGAGCTTACTTACATTAAAATTTCTTTATCTTTAGCCAGGCGTGGTGGTGCATGCTTGTAATCACAGTTTTGAAGGCTGAGACAGGAGAACTGTAGTTTGAAGACAACCTCAGCTACTACTTAGTGAGGCCTTTTGTAACTCAGTAAGACCCTGTTTTAATATAAGGAGTTAAAAATAGGGCTGGGGGTGTAGCTCAGAGGTAGAATTCCTCTGGGCTCAATCCCCAGTACCCCCCCCCAACGATTACCTTTAAATTATCATTAGATTGGAGTAGATTAATAAGACTGCAAAGATTGCTATCTTGAAACATTACACAAAAGCAAAAGACAACAAAAAATGTGATAAGGCTAACTGTCCTACATACCTAGGTTTATTTTAAGCTGTCAATAGATTAAAATTGGTTAATAAAATAGACATCTGTTGCTCAATAAGAAAATGCTATAATCAGAAAACAAAATTATATAAAAATTATATAAAAATTATATCAAAACAAAGATGATGAAATAAGGCTACATAATGCAAAACTCAATTTTATTAGATCAAAATACTTTTCCTTAGCATTACTTGTTTCCAGTACCTACTGAGGCCCTTTATTCTATGTAAGATAGTTCTTTATTTATGGTGACTAAAATCCAATGATGTTACCAAAATTAAAAGACTTTTTTTTTTAAAAAAAAAAAGCATTGATGTAAACTTTTGAAAAACATTTTTCTTTGCATTTTTTGTAATGGTAACAGAATACTTCTCAGCTTGGTGCCAACATGTGTGAAATAGCAAAAATGTAGCGCACATTCTGTGGCACATTATTACAGCAAAATTTGAGGCAAGATAAATATTTTATGGCACAGATATAAAACTAGCTATAAGGCCAAAGGCCATGACATAAATTTAGAAAGGTATATAGGGCTATAAGCCATCTTAAAGTCTTAATCTGCACACACAAGGCAGCTGTTGCAGGACACTTTAAACAGAGAGCAATTTGGTTCGATTTATGCTTTAACAGAGTTGTGTTGATGGCTATGTTGAGACTACAAGCAATCCAATAAGACAGGGAGACAGCATGGTACCTGTGGATGTGATGAGAAGTTGTCAGCTTCTATATTTATCTATATTTTAAAGTGAGAGCAAAGATTTTCTAACCAATCATATGTAGGAAAAAGAAGGAGACAAAGATGATAGCAATGCCATAGGCTGAATACCGGCAACTTGCTGTTGCCATTGGCAGAGATGAGAACCCTGGAGGAACAGGCCTGGAGAAAGAATAAGAGTTTAGTTTCCAACTCTAAGTCTGAGATGATTATTTAGCTTTCAGTGTAGTCATTGCCTTCTAAAACCATTTTAGCAGATGTTTGTTATTTCTCCTTTTTTTGTTATTTCTTTAATTCTAATGCTCTTCTCCTCCATTATGTTTTTTCATTTGCCTGGTTCCTTTACTGTCTCCTAGGTTAAAAATAAAAACAGATAAAGAGAATTTGATTAAGAAAATTTGCTCTTCCTTTCCACCCCCATCCCGTGCTTACATTTACTTATGCAGGTGGTTAGTGTTATCAGCAAACTAGAATAACTTTAATATTATCATGGATTGGAATTAAGATGTTGCAAGTGTGTTTCACATGTTTTGGGGAGGTCAAGACCACCAGGGTCCAAATAAAAAGCTCTTGTGACTTACTGCTATCTCATCACCTTCTTGAACTTTCCTTCTCTTCTTCCAGACCTATCAACTTACCAAATGCTCCTAAAGGAAATATGGGGCTAGAACCAAGTTCATGTCCTTCTAGATCTTCCTTTCTTCCTTCTTCTTTCCTTCTTTCCTGCCCTTTTTAAATTTGCTCCTACAATTGCTTTGATAGCATTACAAACACACACACACACACACACACACACACACACATGCTTTAATATGCTTTATTAATCCATCTCAGAAGACTAACCAAATTATCATTATTACCATCATGAGAAGCAGGACTCCTAGGCCATAATGTATAAATGTATAAATATATATATATATATTTTTTCTTCAGTACTGTGTATAGAACCCAGGGGTATTCTACCTTAGAGCTACACCCCCAGCCCTGTTTTTTATTCTTTCTTTTGTAACACGGTCTCACTAAGTTGAAGAGAGCCTCACTAAGTATCTGAGGCTGGTCGGATCTTCCTGTCTCAGTCTCCCAAATGCTGTGATTACAAGCGTGCACCACCATGCCCTGCTCCATATTTTAAACTTAAGTCCATGCTACCCACAATACATCCATGGCAAACTGGGGTTCCTGAGAACAAAGTGAACTACCCTGAGACATGCTATGGGCTCTCCTTTCTGACATGTAACAAAATGATTTTTTGGCAAATTAAATGAGGTCATTATTTAATTTTAAATCTCTTTGTATGTATGCACTCTCTTCCTCCAAAGCAATTACTTATATAAAACTTTACTCAAGGAATACTACTTTAAGAATATATGGTTTTAGGAAACTCAAATAAAGGAAAAGATACCCAACATCACAATGACAAGTGAGGATTAAAACAAATCAGTATTAACTGTGTGGTTGGAATAAGAAAATGACTACGGCTAGGCTGCCCATTTAGCAAGGCAGGTGGTCCAAGATTCCAGTAGTGTCAGCCAGACCAGTTCTGGATCTATTTGAGGTTTGGTGCCACCTTGTGGCAGTTTTCTCCTTGTCCCAAATATCAATGGCAATTCCTCTGGGTCCTTGAGTTAGAAGGGTTTCTACCTTTAAGTTTATGAGAAGCCTTTAATGCTGCTCTCAGCATTCTTGCATACACAGTCCTAGACTGGGGTGACACAGAAGAAATCTTCATCTGCTTTCATTGCTACTCTAGAAGTTAACTGCTGTTGCCTAATATTTGGTATAAATCTCACAGTAGGACAGGGAGATTTCTCAGTGGTCCTGTTCCAGCCTCATTTTTAAGTAAACCGGTGTGCTTCAGCTTTAGGGATAGTTTTCTCAACATTCCTTCTGCCCCCCAGTATCTTCCAACCCTGGGCTGGGCCCTGGGCAAGAACAAGTTTCCTGCTTGATCTACTACTAGCTCTATTATATCTATTATGTGTCCTTGAAAGAAAAAAAAAAAAAAGCAAAATTCTGGCTACAAGAACTTCTGCCCTTACCACAGCAGTAGGCAGATTTTACTTCCTAGGAGAGAAGTGTCTGGGTTTCTTGCCTGTCCTTGGGAAAAAGAACTTTTCCCACTCTGATGAATTCAAGTAATATTCTAATTTGGAGAGTGTTCTGTCTCTTTTTTTCCTTCTTTTTTCTATTCTTACTTTCTTTCCCTTTCTCCCTTCTTTCTTTTCTGTTTTTATGTTAAAATAGGAATAGAGGCCAAGAGTGGTGGCTCACCTTGTAATCCCAGTATTTGGGAGACAGAGACAGGAGGATTACAGGTTTGAGGTATGCCTCAGCAATTCAGCAAGGCCCTCTGGAAATTAAAGAGACCCTGTTTCAAGATCTTAAAAAAAAAAATACAGTAGGCCTCAGGGGTAGAGCTCAGAAATAGAATGATCCTGATTTCAGGCTCCACCAATGCGACGCTCACATGTGTGTGCACACACACACAGAGACACACACACACACACACACACACAGACACACACACACACTAGCAAATCTGTTGAGATTTTCTACATCTTGAAAGGAAGTGAAATTCACATCAATCGTATTGAACTATGTTTATGTCAGTTTCACCTCTCTAAATCTCTTATAGACAGGATATCTTTATATTTTCAGTGCCTTGTGGTATTCATTTATTATATTATTGTTATATTTGTTCACATGTCTATCACTGTCAAAAACTATGAATACTTGTAAATCCATGACTGTATTACATGTCATTATTATAATGCAAGAACTCATGCCTATTGAATACTTGCTATAAACCAGACCCTTTATATATATGCTCTATTATATACTCCTATTTAGTATCATTACTAACTTTATTAGATAGTTACTATTATCCTCACTTTATAGTTTAGTAAGCAAATAGACAGTACAGGCTTTATCGGTGGTATATGAATTCTACATCAAAGTATAGAGCATTGCTCAAAAAAGGGCTCCATGCTTAGATTAACACACTACCATCACCATCTTGAAATTCATAATAATTTTATCTTTGAACTCTTCACAAGTCTTTTATCCCATTAACATGTATGACTACAATGCACCATTTAAAAAAAAACTAACGGTAATTTGAAAATAATCCTTAATTGCTTTAAGAAACAAAGAAAAAAACTAGTAAAAACATTGTAAATAATTAAAAATGTCACTTGTCACATGCAAAGAAAAGCTATGTGATAGGCACAAACTATAGAAAATAACTCATAAAATTACAAATAAGAACAAAAAACTTTAAGTAAAGATTATAAAAAATGAGGTTTTTTTTCATTACTGAAACAAGAATCATGAAGACTGATGAAAGATGAGACAGGAACAAAAAATGATAAAAATAAAAAGGGACAACTGTCTCATTAGACAATACAGACCACGTCTCATATAACTTTTAGTTTTTGGAAGCTTCTGTTGATCTCTAATAACCACAAGAGAGTACTATAGACATAATGCAATACATCTTTAAAGTACTTAGGCCCTTCAAATTAAAATAGGGTTATGTCTCGATGAACACATTGTTAAGTTGAAAATATACTAAGTTGAAAATGTACTCAATACATATAACCTATTAAACATCATAATTTAGCAATAGTACATTGTATGGTACTTGTTTGCCCTCATGCTCTTACATCTTGACCGAGAGCTCTCAATGCTGCCTCTGCCCAGCATCCTGAGAGAGCATCCCATGGTAAATAGTTAACCATGGAAAAGATCAAATTTTGAAGTATAGATTCTATCGAATGGGCATCAGCTTTGCAACTCCCAAATTCATAAAATCATTAAATAGAACCATCATGAACTGGAGATGACCTGTCTTTGTATTAATTTGCTAGAAATGATGTATCCAAGTACCACAAACTAAACAAGAGAAACCGCAAACTTAAAGAAATGTATTATCTCATAGTTCCAAAGGCCAGAAGCCTGATATCAACTTGTTGGCAGGATCAGTTCCTTCTGAGAGCTATGAGGGAAAAATTTGAGCCTCTCTCCTTGGCTTTCCTATGTCTCTTTGTATCATCTTTCTTCTATGAAAGTCTCTGTGTGATGATTTTCTTTTTTAATTAAATATTAATCACATTGGTTTAGGGTCCACCCTAAAGATTTCATTTTAACTTCATAACCTCTATAAAGATCCCATCTCTGAAAAAACACTGAAAGATGTTAGGTAGAGAGGGGTTAGGACTTTGCCAAATAAATATTGGGAAGTACAGTTTCCACCCATAATAGAATATGTTTTAAAGTGCTTTCAGAATGGTTGATTCAGTAGGTTCAGGAGGTTCAGTACTTTTTACTAGTAGCAGTTAACCTTACTCATGACACTGGCTTTCTATATATTTTCTATTGTACTTGTCACTCAATTTCTAAGGGCTTTCAACAGAATCATAACAGCAACAAGGAATTCACTTATTTTACATGAAAACAAATTGTGATTAATTCATGTCTGCAAAGGATGTATTCAAAGGTAAAGCATAACACTATGGAAGACAATTCTAGAAATCTAAGGATTTGGCTGAAGTAGAACATATTCCTTACGCTTCATAGGATAGCTTTTAGGGTCTAGCTTACAGTTCTGCTCTGTATAATTGGAATGAAACTTTTAGAGTAACTGTACTTTTATAAGAAGAGTGATTTCACAGTATCTCAAAACCCTCGAGTTTCAAAAAGCTAATTATTTTGTTTCCTAAATCCATATCTAACTAGGTCTAAAATTTGTGTTAAAACTTTAGTTAATAGGTAGCAATCTAAATATTGGATAAATTATTTGACTTTTGAATAATATTATAATAATATAATAATATTTTCTGGCATTTCCAAGGTTGTTGTCTGCAAAAGATGGTCAGTAACACTTAGATTATGAAAAGTAAACATGGAACATTTATTTGATTATATTACAGTAGTAAGAACATAAATAAATCAATTGTGTAACTTAATTCTAGCGGTGCCTTTAAGCTACAATGCATTCTGGGATGGGACTAGAACATTGAAACCATGAAAAAATCTTGTAGATTAAGAGATTGTGTTTAATTTGTAAGAGAAACAAGGGTCCCGCTATTTTTCTTCTACTCTACTCTACAATAGTATACCAAAGAGTGAACAGGGAGTTGTATGGAAGGAAGGCTGTGCTAGGCAGAATTCCGAGAGGGGCCAGGATTCCTACATCTTTCATCTGTAACTTATATAATCTCTTCTCCTTGAGTGCAGACAGAAACTTTACCTTGCTTTTATCCAATAGAATAGGGCAAAAAGTAAAGGGATTATCCAGAGATAATTAAGGTTTCTAATCAAAATAAAGATTATTCTGGGTGACTGTAGCCTAATCAAGTAAGCCTCTTAAAAAAACAGACAGCCAGCTCCCTGAGGATGAGACTTCAATCAACAGAGATGCTCTCTTGCTAGCTTTAATAAAACAACAGCCACATTGTCCTGTTTGTTCTAAGGCAGCCTCTAAGAACTGTGTGTATCAATGCTACATATACTAGCAACTGATTTTTGCCAGCAACAGGAATGAACTTGGGAAAGAACCCCATGTTCCAAATAAGAATATAACCCTAGCATGCACTTTCATTGAGGCCCTGAAAGAGCTGAGAAGAGGACCCTCATAAGCTGTGTCCATGCAACTGTGAGATAATAAACATGTGCTATTAGAAGACACTATTTGAAGCAATTTGTTATATAGCAACAGAAAACTAATACAATGATCATAAAACATACTGGAATCTAATTGAAATGAGGTCACTATAAAAAGGTATTGCCCCAGTTTTTATAGAGAACTTGAAATCTAAGTACTTCAATACTTTGTTCTCATTGTTTATGCTTACGCAAATAAAGTCACACACAAATACATATATATATATATATATATATATATATATATATATATATATATATATGAGAAGCCCTAAAATAAAAATTTTATTTTGTTTGATAACTGCTGTTAAATTACAAAATTCAGCAAAGTTTAGCTCTGGGTCAGGTTTGCCCCAGCATTTGTTAAGTATTACAACTTGTACACACCTGCCCATGACTGTATCAGTATGCTCCCTGTTCTATCTTAGGTCACATGGCATGAATTCAAAATGAGATGTAAGGCTATAATTTTGTATAAATATTAAGCAAGCCTGTTGATGGAAGATTTTTGAAGTTTGGGTGGATTAAAACTATAAAACCATAAATAATGTTATGTAATTTGTATCAACAGAAAACAATTTATCAGGGTAAAAAGGCCATAATTATGTATAGGAATAAAAATTCAAATTAATATAGGTTTATATTTGGTTTTAAATAAATGATAAAATAAGAAAGACAGCTTTAGGTAAAAATTCACATTTCTTTTACAACCAAAGCTGAAGAAATATTTCAGAGTGATTTGATCTTTCTCTGCTGGCTCTGTAGAAACTACTTTGCCATAGAAAATTATTTCTAACTAAAAATTTTAAAATATTTTGAAATTAACATTTACCATTAGCACTATTATATGCATATATTGGTTTTAAAGTTAGGTAGGGCCTAAATATGATTTGGTTTACATATAATAATTATTTTAAAATTCTAAAAGAAAACTAATAATTTTGGAGCCTCTATGTTGCTTGGCAGAAAAAAAAGTGCCACTTCCACATCATTTTCTCTTGTTATCTTTAAGAGTCTTATAGCTTTGCATTTTACATTTAGTTCTGCTATCCATTTTAAGTTAATTTTCATGAAGGGGTAAGGTTTGTAGCTAGATCCATTTGGGAACATGTCTGTCCAGTTGTTCCAGCATCATTTATTATAAAGACTGTCTTTGAGCCGGGCATAGTGGCGCAGGTTTGTAATCCAGCATTCGGGAGACTGAAACCAGAGGAGCACAGTTCAAAGACAGCCTCAGCTACTTAGGGAGACCCTTCGCAACTCAGTACAATGCTATTTCAAAAATAAAAATGTCTAAAAAAGAATAGGACTGAGAGCGTAGCTCAGAGGTACAATGCCCCTGGGTTTCATCCCCAGTACTGCAAGAAAAAAATAAAAATAAAAAGACTGCTTTGTTTCATTGTTTTTGTTCATTTGTCAAAAATAAGTATATTTATATGAGTCATTTCTGAACATTTTATTAGAAAAAGAAGTATTTATATGTATATCATTTGGGATTCTTCTTTAAGAAACATTTGTCCTTTATTCCCCATTTATTCGTTTAACACATAATTTGTTCATATAGTATACATTCATGTATATTTGTTTACGCTTTGAGTTGTAATCCAATGTTATGTTGTTAATTTTCTTTCTGAATCGTCTCACCGTAAACCATTGAGAGTTTACTCAAATTAGTAAGCTTGTTCTCACTCTCTGGCACTGTTCATATGATGGCAATTTTCTCTGCCTTTGTGATAGAATCAGTCATTTCTCCAAGGAGTTTTTGTTATTTTTATTAGAAAAGGGTACATATTGTCCTTTGAACATCAACAATTTGTTTTCTCAGAAGTAGTTCTCACTAAACACCTTACAGGCAGTTTTCTTTCTAATCCCTCTCCCTGAAACACTGTTAATAGAAGATCTACTCGTCTTAGTTCTATTATAGTAAGTGTTACAGCCACCCACCTCTTGTCCAAAAAAAAAAAAAAAACTGGGCTTCATCACTGCATCTTCATACTACCTTAGGCCATATATCGAACAATCACAGTTGTCTCCACTATATTCCATTGCTGTAACCATTTATCTTAATGATATACCTCAAGACTCTCCATATTCCAGTCTATTTTCCACACTGCAGCATAATTACACTAAACTCTAATATCAAGTGAGTGATAAAATCCAGAATAATTAGTCCTCCATACTTATCTCACAATGGCTTCCTGACATCATTTCCTGCCTCCCACCCAACCAGTCAGCAACACTGAATTTCCTGAAGACACCAAGTCCTCATAGTAGCTGGCCTTGGATTTCACCCATGTTAATTCCTCTATGAAAAACTCTTCTTATACTCTGACTCATTCACCTTCCAAATTCGAAATAGCCTTTCATTTTCATATCCTGTCATTTCCAGTTTAACCTAGGAAGCAAACTCTGGAAATCTAAAGTTAAAGCAAAATGTAGATAATTTAGTGATAAGTAAAGACTGGTTTAACACCAAGTAATTTCTCAATCTGCTTTTTCTATTATCATGGTGTTTAAATAATCCTAAGAACCTCAACCTCAACAGAGAGCCGATAGAATGGGAGAAAATTTTTGCCAACTATTCCTCCAATAGAAAACTAATATCTAGAATCTGCAGAGAATTCAAGAAACTCAGCATTAAGAAAACAAGTAACTCAATAAAAAATGGGCAAGTGAACTAAGTAGACACAAAAGAAAGAAATTCAAATGGCCATATAAATGCATGAAAAAATGTTCAACATCATTAGCAATGAGAGAGATGCAAATCAAAATTACCCTGAGATTTTACCTAACTCTAACTAGGATGGTAATCATTAAAAACACAAACAACAACAAATGCTGGTGAGGATGTGGAGAAGTGGGAACTCTAATACACTGTTGGTGGGATTGCAAATTGTGAAACCACTTTGTAAAACAATATGGAGGATCCTCAGAAGAATGGGAACGAACCTACCATATGATCCAGCAGTACCACTTCTGGATATCTACCAAAAAGAGTGGAAACCAAACTACCAAACTAATGCATGCATATCTATGTTCATAGCTGCACATTTTACCATTGCCAAACTATGGAACCAGCCAAAATGTCCATCTACAGATGAATGAATTACAAAACTACGGATTATGTACACAATGTAATTTTACTCAGCCATAAAGAGGAACAAAATTATGTCATTTACAGAGAAATGAATAGAACTAGAGAACATTATGTTAAGTGACATTAGTCAATCACCAAAAGTAAGAAATCAGATGCTCTCTCTAATATGTGGAAACTAGGGAGAAAATGGGTCATATGAGGAACTCCTGGTAAAGAAGAGAAAATTATAGATGAGCAAATAAGGCAACCTTAGGCAGATGGCAGGGGGGAAGAGGAAAATTCCCTAATATACATGATGTACATTAACAAACATCAAAGTCAATCACTAAACCAAACATGAGAAGGAGGGAAGGGGAAGGAAATGGGGAGAAAATTGAGGAAGAGCTATAAATGAGTGATGTGTGTATGAATGCTTCTACCATCATTACCCCACTAAGATGTATGACTACAATGCACTAATAAAAAATTAAATAAATAAATAAATAAGCCAGGTGTGGTGGCACACGCTTATAATCCCAGCATGTGGGAGGCTGAGACTGGAGGATCGTGGTTCGCAGATAGCCTCAACTACTTAGTGGGGCCCTCTGCAACTTAGTGAGATCCTGTTTCAAAATAAAGAAAAAATAATAGGGCAGGGGGTGTAGCTTAGAGGTCAAATGCCCCTGGGTTCCATCCAGAGTCCCGCAAAATAAATAAATAAATAATCCTAAGGAGACACATTGTAACTATGCTAAAGACATACTATATTTCCATTGAAAAGTAATCTATTAATTAAAGGTAAAGAGTAGCAGTCAACCAACAGAAAACATGCTCCAGAGGACATAGTCTTAGGGCATAAATCTGTATATGTATGTGTGTGTTGGGGGGGGTGTCTATGTATGGGTGGTACAATGGGAGGTTAAGAGAGTTAAGTAGATTGAAGGGTTGGCCAATATAACACTTATGTCAATAAATAAATTATGAAATAATTTTATCATCAAAATGTCAAAAATGAACAACAAATGACTAAGTATAATGTTAATCATATGACGTATGCATTATATATTCTTTGGAACTAGAAATATATATATATATATATACATATATATATATATATATATATATATATATATATATACACATTTCCTCAAACAAATGACAATGCAGTTGGGAAGATAAGAAAAACATACTTAACTGACTGCAAATAGCACAGTATGCAATGTACTTAGGTGCAAATTGAGTGTGATGACTCTAAAAGCTCTACAAAATGAGTGGAAAGGAATTTCTCAGCTATTTTGGGGGGAAAAATGTTCATAAAGATCTTGAAATCTTCATGTCCCTGCAAGTCTAAGTAAACAAATGGAGAGAAGAGGATGATAGGAAAAGTGGAAAATAATTCAAACAAAAGCAAAAGCCTGCTGGAAGGCACAGAGAGGATTAAATGTGGCTGGTTTACAGTACAGTAAAATCTTCCTGAAATCTTCCTGTTTGCAAAACAGATTCTGGAGGCCAAAGTGTAGTTATTGTAATGTTTGTATAACTTTTTCTATACATTTAAATTTACTTTAAAAAGATTGCTTGCTTGCCTTCTATTCTAGTACCCATATCTTCTAATTATTAACTCTACATGATCACTTGGTGTAGCTAAGCCTAATATGTTTCATCCGTAAACTGTTATAATTTTTTCTGCTAGGTTTCTCAGGTAACTTGTAAAAACTGTGTGAGACTGCAAATAATAAGGTTCTGTGTGTCACTAGTATTTTAGTATATAACGCTCTTCATATATATATATATATATATATATATATATATATATATATATATATTGTGTGTGTGTGTGTGTGTGTGTGTGTGTGTGTGTGTGTCTTCAATCTCTTAAATAATAAAACAATATAGAAAGACTAAACATTTTATTAAAGTACATGTGTTTCTACCTTCCCTTTTTTTTTGCTCAAGAAATGTTGTCAACCTCAAATTCTAAATCTGCTGCAAGATCGTTGCGGCCTACAAAAGTATCTTTGAAAGTGGCTGTTAATGATGAATGGATTGCAAAATTATGGGAAATACACACAATGGAATTCTATTCAGCTATAAAGAAAACAAAATCATGTCATTTGCAAGAAGATGAAAAGTCCTGGAGAACATTTTGTTAAGTGAGATCAGCCAAGCACAGAAGGAGAAGGGACATATGTTTCCTCTAATATGCCCAAACTAGGGAGCATAGGGAATACCAGAGGGACTCCAGATGATGGAAAGGAAACCTCAGCAAAATTTGAATGGAAAGATAGGAGAGGAGGAAGGCTGAACTTGATTAATGAGGGTCCACATCCGAATATGTGTAAAAGTATGACCATGGCATGGTTACCCTGGACAATCATTGGTGGGCGGGGGGTAAGGGAAAATGGGGGTGGGGGAGAAGACCCCAAGTACAGTTTAAATGTATACCATTCAATTTCAATAAAAATATGTATAAAACAATAAAGTATGCTACAAATAAAAAAGAAAGAAAATGGCTGTTAATAAGGAAGATTAAATCAAGTTCATAAAAAATTCTTTTTAGCTGCTCCAAGAATAGCATGAGAATATTGTAGGCACTGGTAAAAAAAAAATTGAAATTAAAATTCCTTTAATAAATAATCCAAAATAATTATCTTCTATAATTATAACATTTTAGTTCCTTGACATGCAAATTTTCATTGGAGAATTGAAACTGTGGTATTAGCTTTAGTTTAATTTCAAGCTGCTAAAAATGTGATTATCTCACTTTTCATCTCAACAAAAACAATTTATTAAGAATGTGAAAGGTTGGTTTGGTGGCAGATAGAGGGGATTTTACATTAATGAATTATAATTGTTTTTCCCATTAGCTAGTTTCTCTTAGCTCTGTAAAACTTCATTGCCATTTACTCCAAGGATTCTCTGCAATAAAATTGCATAATTTTCCTGTCTACCCCAGAGCAGAATGATCTTCTGGTGTGAATGGGATGGGGGCTGGAGGAGGGCTAATTGGATGATGTGTGCTTGTATATCCTCTCAAGTCTTGTACTCAAATGTGATTGATATATGACTACAATGCACCAATTTAAAAAATAAATTAATAAAAAAAATAAAAAATAAAAATAAAAAAATAAAAAATAAATTAAAAAATACTTTGCCAGACATTACTTATATTTTTCCAAAAGTGTACTCAGAGACAATGTTTCTTTGAAGATCTTTTGACAATTGTTTTCACCAACTTCTAATCATCTACACTTTTTCTTTACAAAGGACTTATTTTAAACAATATTTGTTCCTCTTTAATTTTTATTATTCTCTCATTTCATGTACATTTGAATTATAACCCATTTATTTGAAAGTTAATGTTATGCTAAAATAAAAAATCAAAAGTAATTGTGCTAAATAAAATACACTCAGAAGAATCCCTCAGAAGAATGGAAACGAACTCCCCATATGATCCAGCAATACCACTTCTGGGTATCTACCCAAAAGAATGGAAACTAAACTACCAAACTAATGCATGCATATCAATGTTCATAGATGCACAATTCATCATTGTCAGACTGTGGAACCAGCCAAGATGTCCATCAACAGATGAATGGGTTACAAAACTATGGGATATGTACACAAATGAATTTTACTCAACCATAAAAAAACACATTTACATCATGGAAATGGAGGACATTATGCTAAGTGAGATTAGTCAGTCACAAAATGTAAGAAATCCAATGCTCTTCCTAATATGCTGAAGCTAGGGAGAAAGTGGGTCATAGAGGAACACTAGACAAAGAAGGAGATACTACATATGAGCAAATAAGGCAACTTAACTGAGGGAATATGGGGGAGAAGAGAGATATTCTCGAATGCACATGATGTACTTTTAACAAACATACCAATGTCAATTACTATGCAAACATGAGAAGGAGGGAGGGGGAAGGGATGGACTGGGAATTGCGTAAGGACTAATTGGGTGATGTGTGCATGTATGCCTCCACCATCTTGTACCCTATTAATATTTATGACTACAATGTACCAATAAAAAAATAATTTACTACAAAAAACTAAAAATAAGAGTAATTGTGCTAAATCAAATGCACATGTAAAATTTTCATATGGCAGAATTCCTAGGACCTCAAAATAGTCTGACATATATTTTATATTCAATAATGATTTCATTCTACCTACCTATAAAATCTGTAACATAAATATTCCATATGTCCTCATTATCTGATGAGATCATGATGCAAATAAATAACTGAAGTCAAGTTGTGTGTTAACCCAGTTTGGGCACTATTAAGGTTTAGGACATTTTATATGAAGCAGCGAGTCTCAGCAGTGACAATTTGGTCTCCCAGGGGACATTTCTCAATACTTGAAACATTGTTGGTCATCATGGCTCAGGAAGTGTTGCTGGCCTTCTAGTGAGTGACTGCAGGATTGCTGTCAAGCATCCTGCAGTGCACAGGCTGATCCTCTACAGCAAAGAACTGTCCAGCCCAAAATATTTATGTCAAAACTGAGTAACCCTGAAAGAAAGCATAGGATTTCCATCATTTGTCAATTTGATTTTTCTTGATAGAGAAGTCACATATTTGCTGTTTAGCTCCAATAGTTCTCATATGCATTAGTCCAAATAGAGATGTGTGGTTCTCCACTCAGTTCTATCATTCATTCTTCGAGATGTAAGTAACAAGAAAGCTTCCTATTACCTAATGGCACATCTCTCTCTAAAATGTCCACACAGAGGAGAAGATGGGAAGCATTTCTGTGCATTATATCTCTGAGAAACCATAGCTATTACTGCATTATAAATTATTTTAGTAGGTAGAAAGGGGAGACGAATGCATTCTGCATAATTTACACATCAGTGTACCACTTGGCGTCTAACATATTCGGTTTGAATTTTAGTGGCAAAAAAGGATAGCTATTTTCCTCTTAACTGTATTTTAAAAATTTTTCTTGTTTCTATAGTAAAATCTTGACCTAAGCTGATTTACCTACTAACCTAAGAGAACATATCCTTATAGATACTCTATTTTACTATGTTTATTTTGTTAATTGTAGACCTTCAATTAGGTGTGTTCACAAATGACCAAAATATGACCAGCCATAATTTGGATTGGGAAACTGTATTAGGTTTACTGGCTAATTTGAGTAAGTTTATGGACAACGTGTCAAATTATTCACAACTATATTGAAATTTTTATAGATAAACTGATCACTATTTCAGCTTTTACAATTTCAATCCATATGTGTTAAGATCTTAAAATATGCACTTTAAAACCCCCTTAAGATTTCATAAGCAACTCAATTATAGTCATTTTTATTTTGTTGTTGTTTTCTAGATAAATCACCTCAAATTGTGAATTACTTTCTCATAGTGTCTTCAATAGAATATCCCTCGTGCAAAAGTTTCTCCCTTTAAGGGAAAGAGCCAGCCATTTAAAATGCTTATGTTATAATAAAGCATTATATGGTCTTTTTAGTCACAGCCATTCAGAATAAAAGAATTCTACCTTAACTTTACATGTCTACTTGGCAAATTAAATTGGTTTTTCAGACCTAACACGATATAAACTTATATTGTTTACACATATGTATATAAAATTTGGTTGATAAAGAATAAGAAATATAATATTTCAATTTTACTGTGACTATTTTTCCTTAATAGACTCACTATCTACTTTTGCTTATGTTTTAGGACTCTCACTTCCAATTGTAGTGTAGATTAGATAAATCAATGAACAATTACCAAATACTTAAAATAACATTGTTATCAGCCATATAGTTACTCATAACATTCCATATAGATCATGACCTACGTTAGATCACAGTACAGCAAAATAATGCCGTGACTCCCTAGGTCTTTACCACCAATTCTGAATTTTCTGGCCATATATTTTTATTAGCATACACCAATAAAAGTGTTATAACCCAGTTCCATTTTTAGATTTCTATTCAGAGAAATACTATTCTCAGTCCATTTATAAACATTTCATACTTGTAAAAATACTCTTTCAGGCTGTTTTTTATTTTTTGTTGACTTAAGCATAATTATAGCTTTACTCGTGTATTTGGATTGACTTAATGATGCAGCGATATCTCATTTTGATGGGTAGGGTTTTTCCTGAATATTACGTTAAAGTAATCTCTTTCTAATCTCATGACTTTATGCATCAGGTAGAATTTTTATATTTATTTCTGATTTGTTATGAATCAGTTAAAGACTTGAAATTTTATGATTCTAATATATTATGTATAATCATAAAGCTCAAAGTGAAGCAGACTGTTATAATCTTTGTTTAAATACTTTCCAGAATGCCAAAGTACAGTGTATGTTACTATGAAACTGTATTTTTTGTGTCTTTCCTCAACAATAGTTTAAATCCCTTATAAACAAAACACACATTAAAAAGATGTTCTTATGAAACTGTTTTAATTAGTGTCTTTCTCTTTTTAGTTCTCTTTTTGGTCCTTATTTTCATAAAGGAAAAAGGGATGTTTAAAATACAAGAAAACCATAATCTCAAAGCATATCAAATTAAATAACATATTTATTTGTGCTTACTAATATATAAGTCATTTTTCTTCTAACTGAATGTTTTACATGAAAAATATATAATAATTATTGAATTATGGGATATAAAGACAGCATTTGCCACAACACAGTAATCCTACTTAAGATAAAATTTACTTTCCTGAGCTATTCCAAAGGCTGTTGAAAAAACAATGGTTTTCATCTCATTCCAAACATGCTGTTATTTTACCTCTTATACAAATGTGCACATTTAGATTTTTGATCATAAAAACGTGTTCATGATTTTTCTCAAATATGAATGTAGAAAATCCAACCAGGTGTGAATACAAAAGTATATTTTCCAGTCATGTCTTGAAATTTATCCCAAACTAGAATGAGAGTTATAAAGCATCACCTAATCTACTTGTAAATTATTTTGCATTTTTTATAAAATACCTTTTCGAAGGTAACTAGGGTTTCTTTCAGCTCTAAATTGCATAGTTTTTTTAAGCTTATAGTTCCATAAAAATAAAGACAGAAAAATAGCAATGTTTTAAAAAAAATATTTGGTATAAAATAAATAAGCTATTACAAAAATCTGAATTACTCTACATGTTATACCATTTCATGAAACAAGATTGAAGAAATAGTAAAGTCTACAATTAAAAAAAAGATATATTAGAAAAATGACTGGTTACTAATAAGAGCTTCTGAACAACCTTCTTTCCAACTAATGTTTCACATTAAAATGTTTGATTGCTTTAGTCATTTAAGAAAATATACTTTCATGCCTTTAAAACTTATTGATAAATATAAATAATATATATATATATATATATATATATATATATATATATATATATATATATATCCTCCTTAAAGTAATAAAACCTGGTGGCTTAAAAAGTGCATAATATCTTAAGGTCACTAATATGAGATTTAAAATATACTGAAATAAATAATTATTATTTTAAAGTATTTGCTTATCTTTTGCCAAGCCAAATTTACTATTTTGTATTAGAAATTATAGTACAGCAATTGTATTGTCAAACTTTTATGTAAATATGATATTATGATACTTAGTACCTACCTACATGTAAATTCAACCAAATTAATTTATACCAGCTCCCAAAGAGGCGCTTTGGCGCAACCACTTCAGAACCTGACTACAGTAGTTTAATTTATTCAAGGGAAATATATTCCAAAGATACCTACTGGGTTGCTGAAATCACAGATAGGAGCAAACTCTTTATATATATAATATCATGTTTTTTTTCCTAAATGTGCATATCTGTGATAAAGTATGTTTTATAAAGTAGGTATAGTAGGAGTTAACAATAATTACTAATAACATAACATTTAAAACAATATATTATAATAAAATTGTGTGAATATAGTCTCTTAAAAATATTGCATTAACATTTTAGCAAACTCACTATATATTGTTTTATTCTTATCAAGTTAAGAACTATTATCTTTCACTTAAAAGAAGCATACTACAGCTTCTCTTTGGCACAGCTAGGCAGCTATCACTACCCTTGAGCTTTGGAGCATTATTAAGTAAAATAAAGATTACTTGAACACAAGCACTGTGATAACAGGATGGTTCTGGTAACCTACACAGCTGTTAAGTGACTAGTTGGGGGGTAGTATGTGCAGTTTGAATATGTTTAGCAAAGGGACGAGTCATATCTTGAGAAGGCTGAAGTGGGATAAAGAAAGATGTCATCATGCTAATTTATAATGGCATGCAATTTAAAATTTATGAATCATTTCTTTCTGAAATCTTCCATTTAATATTTTCAGACCACTGTTGACCATAGGAGGCTCAAAACCATGGAAAGTGAAGTGCAGACAACGGATCTATTTTATTCCTGGTGGCATCTTAAGCTGATTGTTTTAGGTTAAATCTTGAATCCAATTAATGAAATGTGGGTTAAAAGCATGGATTCTGAAGTTGAATTTCCCAGGTTGAAATGCCAAATCTCCTACTTTATAATTGTAATAAAGTTACTTATTTTTGCCACAATTTTCTCACCAGTAAAATTTAAATTAATAATGGTTATTTCAGAAGGCTGTTAGAAGGATAAAGATGAGTTCGTATTTGTAAAAATACATTACATAACAATTAGCACATAATTATGACTAAACAAATATTAACACATACTATATACTTAGGAAGAAGCTAAAGAGGATGTGGGGAGAATGGTATGATGTCATTATTGCAAGCTCTGTGGGTCAAGACCTGGTTAGCAATAATGTCACAAGAAAGGCCAGTTTTTGAACATAACATGTTTAGGAAAACAGGCTGTTTCACATGGTAGATTTCATAATTCCCCTTTCTTTTCTAAGGATGTAAATGGAGAATAGAACTCTTTACAATTTATGTTTAAGAAAGAAAATGTTGCTAAATACAAATTTTATATCATCTCATAACTGTATTTTACAGTTTCACAGAGTATAGTTATCTATGTTATACACAAATATACAATTAGGATCTTCTTCAAGTAACATGTAGAATTGTACATGCTGGTCCTTTATTTAAGTCTAGTGAATGGACTGTAAACTAAGTAGTTTTTCATTTCTGATTTTAATTTCAAAAATGTTTGACAGTTGAAATTATATGTATTTATTACATATATCATGATTTGTGTGTGTGTGTGTGTGTGTGTGTGTGTGTGTGTGTGTGTGGTACTGGGAATGGAACACTTCTGCCTCCGGGCTACACTACCAGACCTATTTTGTATTTTATTTGGAAACAGGGTCTCTTAAGAAAGGAAGGCTTGCTTCGAACCTGCGCGATCCTCCAGTCTCCACCTCCCAAGCACGGGGATAACAAGTCCGAGCCACCACACCCAGCTATCATGATGTTTTAAAATATGTATACATTGAGAAATGACTAAATCTAGCTATCTAACATGTGTTACCTAACAGAGTCATAATTTTTGTGGTGAGAATATTTTATGTCTACTCTCATCATTTCTCAAGATTACAATATATTGTTAAATATATTAAACATATTTTAAAACATATATCTGAACTTAGTCTTTCTATACAACTGAAATTTAAGTCAAAATAATTTTTTAAAATTACACGCCGGGCGTGGTAGTGCACGCTTGTAATCCCCGTGCTTGGGAGGCGGAGACAGGAGGATCGCGCAGGTTCGAAGCCAGCCGCGCTGGCTTAGGAGACCCTGTTTCCAAAAATAAAAAATAGGTCTGGGAGTGTAACCCGGAGGTAGAAGGGCTTCCAGGAACCCCAGTACCACCAAATAAATAAATAAATAAATAAATAAATAAATAAATAAATAAATAAAATTAGATTTATTTTTCATACATAAAAACAAAAATTTTATATAGTACTGGGGAATCATGTGATGTTTTGATACATGTATATATTGTACAATGTTTAAATCATGTTACACAAAATTATCTCTTTAAACACATACATTACATTTTATGGCAAAATATTTTAAAATATTTTCTTCTCACTTTTAAAATCCACAGTACTTTACTGTTTATATTCACCTTACTGTCAAGTAAATGCAGATCAGACCCACAATAAGCTCACCCCATTAAGAACAGCTGCTATCAAAAAGACTAAAGATAACATTGTTGGCATGGAGGTAGACAAGACAGAACCTTTGCTCACTGTTGGTGGTAACAAATTAGTACTGCTATTATGGAAACCGGTATGGAGTTTACTCTAAAAATAGAACTATCACATAAGCCAACAATCTCATTACTGTGTATATATCCAAAAGAAATAAAGTCAGTATGTTGAAGAGACTTCTGCACCTCACATTTATTGTAGCACTATTCACAATAGCCAAGAAATGGGAACCACTGAAGTGTCCGTCAACTTATTAACGAATAATGAAAATGTGGTACATATACAAAACTGAATACTACTCAGTCATAAAAAATAATGGTATTTTGTCAACATGGACGGTACAAACATAATTTATGGAAATTATTATGTAAGGTGAAATAAGCCAGGCAGAGAAAGATAAGTACTATATGATTTTACTTACATGTGGAATCTGAAATGTTGGTCTTACAGAAATTAAGAAAATAATGGTACTTACAAAGACTTGGAAGAGAGAAGACAGGGAAAAATGGGAAGAGATTGATCAGTGATACTACATTTCAGTTAATTAAATGCAATTCTATTGTATAGCATGAGGACTACAGAAAACAAGACACAATTTCAATATTCCCTTATGTTAAAAAATAAATAGGAGACTGGGACAGTGATCCCATTTGATAAGAAATACATACGTGCCAGTTGTTGATATTTTTATGGTGGTAAGAAAAGCAGAGTTTATTAATTATACTTTTTAAAAATCAATGTTGGAATAATTATCAGGCTAGAATTATTTTAACTATGAAATAATTACTATTTAAATTCCTTATTATGAATATATGTAGAGTATATCCAAATTTAGAAAAGAGGGTTGAGGGTGAAGCTCTGTGGTAGAATGCTTGCTGAACATGGAGAAGGCCTTGGTTTTTATTCCCAACATTAAAAAAAAATTTAGAAAAGAGAGAAAAATGAAAACAAAAGAAGGCATGAAAGTAAATTAAAACTGTATAGAAAAAGCTTAGTAACCTGCTTAATACCAAGACTTGACATACAGTTCATCCATATATATATATATATATATATATATATATATATATATATATATATATATATATTTTTTTTTTTTTTTTTTTTAATTTGCGGGTCTGGGGATGGAACCCAGGGGCATTTGACCTTCGAGATAAAACCCCTGCCCCCTTCTTTTTTTATTCTTTATTTTGAAACCAGTTCTCACTGAGTTGCAGAGGGCCTAAGTAGCTGAGGCTGTCCGGGAACCGCGATCCTCTGGTCTCAGCCTCCCAAAGGCTGGGATTACAAGCGTGCGCCACCACTCCCGGCCATAATAGTTTTATTTTTAATAAATGGAAAGTAACTTATTTAAAAAATATTTAATAGTCTGGCGTGGTGGCGCACGCTTGTAATCCCCGTGCTTGGGAGGCGGAGACAGAAGGATCGCGCTGGTTCGAAGCAGGTGATCTGGCTTAAGAGACCCTGTTTCCAAATAAAAATATAAAATAGGTCTGGGAGTGTAGCCTGGAGGTAGAAGGGTTTGCAGGAACCCCAGTACCACACACACACATAAAAAATTAAGTGACACGTAAGCCTTTCAGGCACAGTTTTAAGTGTATTTGGGATATTAAGCCAGTTACTTTTCAGATCAAGTCTATGTGATAGGGTCCATTATTGCTCTCTATTTACCTATGAAAAAACTGAGGCATGACAGAGCCAGGTGTCATGCCAGTGAGTGGCAAAGCCAGGGTCTGAACCCTGGGAGCTTAATTCCTATGTCCATGTTTTTACCTCTACACTATTCTGCCACATATGAGGATCTGCTTTTCCTTCTTCATCTAGAATTATTTAAATTTGTTTTTAATAATGGTGTTAAAGAACTGGTCAGGTTAAAGTCTGTAATTCAATTTTTCTTCAAATTAGGTTAAATATTCAATGACTATTTCTAGTTGCCAACATTCAAATGTCATTATCATCCTTTTCTGTAGCATTTTAGTATGTGTGTTTTACTGGACCACAGCTAACTAAGAGTTTCAAACATTTGCTGATTTTTTGAGCACTGTGAAATTTTCTTTAGCATATATCATCACTATTTTGAACTCTTTTCTAAAATCAAAGAAGAAACACAGGCGAGAAGCAGCTACGCAATTATTCAAACAGAACCAATAGTTCACAGATAATTTGTGTCAGATGTTTAAATTCATTATGTGGTGAAGAAACACAAATTTGCACTCTCAGGTGTTCTATTTTCTAAGGCTTAACATTAAAATTTTACTACTACTCAGTTCAGCAGTAGCAAATACAGAATATAGATTGTTTTCCCTGATGTGGAAGTTGGATTAACATGGAAAGGTAGACATTGATAAGAAATCCTCAAAGAGATTAATCCAGAGAATTAGCCAGTTACTCATGATTTATCACTCTGATTTCATTACACTCTGATTTCTCGCAAGCCTCACTGAATTCTTACAATTGATTTTCTAATACTTACTCATTCAAATAGTACTGGCAATATGATAAAACTCATTGAGAAGCATAGATAAAGAGAGTAACAAGAAGGTACAGCAGCAGAAATACCTCAAAATTATATATAATTAATCCATTTAATGACAAATTTTTATTTTTTTCCAAGAGATTCTTATATATATTGTATCTTTCCTTAACAACACAGTGTCACAATATTAATGATGTAGCCCACAAATTAAAAATAAAAATAATTTTATAAGGAGAGATGATTTTTAATAGTGCTGGCCAGGCATATCTATGCAGAGAAGATTATTGAACGCTTAAAGATAATATTTAATTTGCTACCTGCAAATAGTTTTATGGAATCAGGTGCTGTTGAATCCCCCCCCCAACCTTGGGATTATAAGCATTGCTAGTTTTACAGGTAAGCAAACACAATTTCAAATGACTGAAGCTAATTATTAATGACAAAGTCAAGGAATCTTAACTCTATGCAAACTGTTGAAAAAATTACTGACAATTAGCTTTAAGCAGAAATAATAGCAAGAAATCTAGTGACTAGTAAGCAAAACTTAACTCCAATCTCTCAACCAGCCTGTCACTTCCAATTGGCCCAGTTTCTATAAAAGGTTCAACTTATTATGCCATGATTATTAAAGTAGCATTTATTTTTGGCATTACTATTTTGGATTTAGACAAAGAAACTCTTGCACACAAATATAGATGACAGTATGACACTACTCACAAATCCCCCCCATAGCTTAAGAAAAAATAACTCCTCGCAACACGAAAGTTCCTATATATATATTCCTGTTTCCTGTTTCACTCCCCTGTGACTGCTGAGGTAATCACACCTGTGAATTCGGCATATCCCACTCCACGTAGTTTTATACACTGAGGATATTATACTTGCTCACAATTAACAGGTAGAATTTCTTCACATGTATACATTTTGCATGTTTATTTTGTTCATTGTTTTGTTTTTGAGGTTTATCTATGCTGATTTATAGTTCTTAATTTATTTTAACCAAATGATTATTCAACACATAGCAACATATTCATTAATTATCTTATTGCTATATATGTATATGCATACATATATGATAGCAATAGACACATAGATATAGATAATTATCACAACACTACAGAGACTTTTCTTGTACAAGTTCCTACATGCACAACTGCGTGAGAGGCTCTTAGAAATATGTCTAGGAGTAGAATTGCTGATACTAAAGTATAATATAAAGTATCAGGGTTCCTAGTATCAGCACTGTATGGCAGTTTCTATTTTTTATATTCTCTCCAACATTTGAAGATATTTTATATTTTTGGTAATTATTGCTTTTGAAATGTAAACTAATTCTTATTTTACATTTTGGTATTTTAAAACTCACTGCCAGTCTGAAGATCATAGAATTTAAGAAAGTAGTATGACTTACGAACATTTATGAAAGTCACTGTACACTCTAAACCTGAGAATTGAAAGCCTTTTATCAACTGGTCCTATGTTACTTATACAACTTTATTTTCTATACTAGTGGTTCTCAATATGGTGGTCCGGGACTACCGACATCAGCATCACCTGGGAAATCCTGGGAAGTGCAAAGTATAGAGCACCATCCCTGATCTGTTGAATCAAAAAATCAACTTAGTTGAATTTGGGTTGAGGTATAGTCTAGCAGTATTCACTTAAATGACATGATTTCAAAGTATATTAAAGCTTAAAAACCACTAATCTTTTCATCTTGAGCTACTTACATTCCCCAAGTATAATATTACTAGTACATTTCTGGAACCTTTTACTTTTTTGAAATGCTCTGCCTTCTATCATCCAGGAGAAATACCAGTATTTCACAACAGCTTCCTCTTGGAGAGCCTTATGTAGCACGCAAGTATTCTTTCTGCCCATACCATTGCTATTCCTTGCACACGCCATGATTCTGACAGTATTCACACAGGTCTGCCACAGTTCTATGTTTATGTAGGAGAGCAAAACTGTAAGTATATATTTACATGTCTTTATTTTCATCTTGATTGCAACTCCTGTGTTTTGGTACTTCATAACCTACTTCATAGCATGTGATTTGAACTATACGTGTTGAGTAAATTATTCTATTCAACAATTCTTTTGTGTATGATGCAGATCTGACTCTTTTTCAGTACTAGAGAGGTACAAAAAATACTGAAATATTTGTCTGTCTACAAGTTGCTTATGGCATTTATCCTTTAAAATAGGATATCTATTTTCAAGACATCTTCCTTGAAAATTCTATCTTACCGTCATTATTTTACAGCATATAAGCATTTTGGAACTTGCAATCTAGTAAAATGTGTGCACTATCCTGACATCCGACACATTATTTTAGTTGTTTCATGTTTAAAGCCAAATTGTCTCAGATCAATTGTAAAATATCTAGAAGTGAAATTTGTGTTTTCATTTACTTTACGAATTTTCTATAAGGCCTATCTCAGGGTTGGGCCTAACTTTTGCTTTGATTTCTATAAACTATATAGAAAAATCAAATTACATTAAATTTTCTTTTGATACAATTTAAAATTTAAAGTATATCACTTTCCACTTACTTTATAAATGTAGGAAGTTTTGCATTTATCCAATAATATTTGGGGAAAAGAAAACAATACAATTTTGTAAACTATTACCTGCCATTATATATAATTTTATTCACACGAATTGCTTTCATCTTTTCCAGAATTGAAACAAGAAAAAAGTATTATTTTTTCTTGTTGAATCTTCTCTAGAGTCTCTTGTACAAGAGAAATATAATTTTTATAAATTTCATGATTTTTAGTACTGCATCACTACATAATTACTGTTCGTAATTAAAAATGGTAAGGTTATAAATACTGATTCTTGACTACTTTGCCAGTTCACGGATTTGATTCTTGATTGTAATAGTGATGTCTAATACAAATATATTGTATGATTAACATGGCATTTTTCACTTTGGATCAATACTTTCTCTTCTTTGTTATACCACTTTATATGATCTATAAAGTATTGATCCTTGACAAATCTTTGCTGAGTGGCTCATTAGCTGGGTAGATAACATAACCTCAGTTATTTCTTACATTGACCCTATTTTTTCCTTATCCTACGTATAAGAACATAGAAGCTTTCAGAAGTCATAAAGCTTAGACATAGGATCACTCTGAGAATAGTTGACCAAGGTACCAATTTCTTGGTCTTGGTCTTGTGTTTTAAGTACACTCTTCATATCAGTCCTGCTCTGCTATCTCCTATGTTAAGTTTAGAGAAATAAAAGATGTAAACTAATAATACTGAATCAAAAGAAACTATACCTATTGTGTTCTTTTAAAATCTAAGCCTTGCAGCCTGTTCTAATATGATAGTTTCTTTTTTTCTTTTTGAAGTGCTGGATATTGAACTCAGGGGCATTCTACACCTGAGCTATGCCCCTACCCCTATTTTATTTTTTATTTGGAAACAAATAAAAATTTGTTTTGCTAAGTTACTGAGAGCCTTACTAAATTGCTGAGGCTGGCTTCAAATCTACAACCCTCCTGTCCCACCCTCCCAAGTACTGGGATTAGAGTCATTTACAACCACATTTGAAACAGTCAAATCAAATATGATGATATCGCTTTATTAAGTGCACTGTCATGATATTTGGCTTGACCATGAATGGTCTTAGTTATCAGGGAATTCACAATGAAAACAAAGCAAAGCAAAATGTGGTTGGATTACAGTACTGCATCCTTCTAAATTGGTCTCTGAAAATGACTTGGGGCAGAGGGAGATAAACTGTTAACTCTGCAGCTAGATGAGAAGCAGTTTTGCTCATTTCAACATGTGGCAGTGTTCTCACACCTGCAGGCCCGGCAACAGATGGTGGGAATGTGACACCCTGCCTTGGGACTGCGGATTTGAATTTTCTCCATGAGAAAAGTGATTTCCTGCTGCTTTGCAGACTTTTAAAAGCTTCACTTTTCTTTCACAAGGGCATGTTTTCATGCTAGCAAAACATTCAGTAGGCTTCTGCAATTCAGGTAGTGAATTATAGAAATCTCCATCTGCAGTGGCAAGGGTTTGTTTGAAACAGTGAGAGGGAAGGTGATTTCTTAGCATCACAGCTTATTGAAAAGCTTGCAGAGGAGTGCAATATAACACATTTCAGCAGAAGCAAAGTCAGCAGGGTACTTGTTCTCGAGAAGATATAATGTGTTTTCGAGGTGGTGAAATAACCATGGAATCAATGTACTGAAAAAGAAAGACAACCATGAAGGATTGCCTATTGAGAAGGGGAGTGGGTGCTTCTTAAGAGGACTACTGAGGAAAGTGTCTATACTGTGTGAAATGCAATGCTCAGAGCAGAAGCAGAGCCTTGAATTAAACACAAGGAAGAGAATTCTTAGTAGGAAAATCTGATGTATTACTCTTAACACATACCAGAAACTCCCCAAACATACTTTACTCTAAAAAGTCATCACTATCATTCCATAATACCCCATAAGAAGACATTCTAACTATTGCAACAATACGTTTTATGCTTCATTTGTGTGTGTGTGTGTGCGCGCGCATAGACATTCTACCTCTGAATTATACTCCCACCCTTTTTATTTTTATCTATTTATTTTGTTTTGAAACCGAGTCTCACTAAGTTTCTGAGAGTCTTGCTGAGTTGCTGAGGCTGGTCTTAAACCTGTGATTCTACTGTCTCAGCCTCCCAAGTACTGGGATTACAGGCATGTACCACCACACCTGGCCTATATCAACACATTTACTATCATGTCTATTTTACTTCTATTTATTTATTTATTTACTTACTTATTTAGTGTGTGTGTGTGTGTGTGTGTGTGTGTGTGTGTGTGTGTGGTACTGGTGATTGACCTCAGGGACATTCTACCTCCAGACTACACCCTTTTTTATTTATCTATTTATTTTTATTTTGAAATAGAGTCTCACTAGTTTGCAGAGAATCTTGCTAAGGTGCTGAGGGCTATCCTTAAGCCTGCAATCCTCCTGTCTCAGCCTCCCAGTTACCGGGATCACAACCATGCATCATCACATCTGGCTTGTTTTTTCTTTTGTTAAGTCTTTCTTAAATTATGATTAAGTGATAAGGATAATGGCTAACCAATTAACTATATACAATATAGACCTTAGTTCATTGTGAGATGATTTATTTCATTCATATACCTATTGCTCCAAGTCGTCTGTTGCTGCAGGGAATCGAGGCCTTAAGAAGGATACAAACAATTTATTTAACATGATGCTTTGTTCTCTGCATTGTCCTTTGTTTAGTTCTCTGTCATAAGCTTGGAAAGGCCCTCTAGACATTAGATCATCAGTTCTGCTTGAGGTAGGACAGCTTGTCACTATGCCAGACTGTAAGGCGTCTATCGTGAGTATCCAGGAAAGGAGATCTACCAGTCTTCCCTGGAAACCCGCCCTAGTGCCAGTGCTCCTAATCCCACACCAGTGTGTTCTCAAACATTTCTTGTTCACTGATCCATACTCCAGGAATGTTCTGTCAATATTAACAGCAATGATCATGAACATCCTAAATCCCATCAGATAAAACTTAAGCTCATCTGCAGATGGCTTGCTGCTTAACAACATCCTTTGTATAATAACTCTTTATATATCTAAGACTTTTAATTGTCCTTGGCAAAGGATATCATATAATGTAATGCACAACCCTGGAAGCAAAAATTATGCCAACTGCATTAGAGCAGTATGTCCTGTACCAGAGTCGGTTTCCCGTAATCACTGAAGATGCTTCCACCGGTTCATAATCTCTCACTTAATGTCATGATCAATGACACAGAGCTAGATAGTTGGGGTTAAAATATAAAGTCTTTCACTTTGGAAAGTATTTTATCTTAATTAGCATAGTGGCCATCGAAGTGACCTAAGCCAAAGAGACATGTAACTATGAGGGCAAAGGACCGGGACATTTTAGATTTTGCAGATGTCGTTAACAATTCAGAAGGTACTTAGTAATTATGAAAGAAAGAGAACTAAACCCAGGAGTTGAGGCTCTGTGGCTTCTGCTCCTGACTAGTTACATGACATGGTTGTTTGCAGCCCATTGGAGAGCATGAAGCTGGACAGTCCCAGTCCTGTGTAAGAAAGATGATTACCTATAGACACCCAAACTTAAATTTGAATAATCAGGATGAAGTCACCCATTAATCTACTTGCCTATCTATTTTGATATCTATCTATAGCTTTTTGTTTATTAACTTGGGGATTGTTGAAAGTGACATTGTTTTAGTGACTGAATTTAATCTTTGGAATTCAGTCATATATAATATTTGTGACAGACTATAATGAATAAAGAATATATTAAGAAATTATTATTTCAACATCATTTCCATCAGATAAAACAATGTTGATAATTCTTTTTGAACATAAATAGACCCTCTTTAGAGAGTCCCACATTATCTTACCCTAAAACTCCTGGTTAAGAAAGCTATTTCAGGACTTCCGGGAAGATGGCGATCAAGAAAAGCGGGGCTTAAGAGCCCTGCTAACAAACAATCTCCATTACCACAAAATCAGCGCCTTTCATAGCCAGAAAACACCATCACCAGAGAAACAAAAAAATCACCAGGCTCCAGAGAGAAAGCGAACTGAGAACAGAGCTCAGAGCCACAGAGGAGATACACCGGCCTCACGCCCGAGGATGCAGCAGCAGCGCCATACTGCCGGCGGCAGCGGCGACTTCACCGGACGGCTACAGCAAGCCGATGTGAGCCGCTGCAGAACAGCCAGGTGGGATTTCTCGCCGCAGGTAAAATCTAAAGCTCCCAGTGGCTGAGCTTAGCACACACTGCAGGGATTCAGAGTGGAAATCAAAACCAAGAAGAAATACGCCAGCTTCATGGCCGAGGGCGTAGCAGCGGCGCCATATTGCCACTGGCGGCAGCAGCAGAGAATTCACCGAATCCAGTAGAGCTACATCTGCGTACTCAAGAACAGTGAGTCAAATTGCGGGCCACAGAGGAGAAATCCCAGTACTGTACTCCCTGGGACTTGACCCAGTGGGGGAGGGGTGGTGGCAGAGATATCACACCATAGGAGAACGTGCAACCTGGCACCCACCACAGTCTAAAGCAGCCTCTATCGACTCTCTGGGTTGGAGACTCTGTGATACAACTCAGTAAAGGAGTAGTGGGGTCTGAGATACTACTGACTCGAGATCCAGAACACCTTAAGTGAAGTCATAGTGACCCAAGGGAAGAACCCAGTGAAGGCACAAACTTCCGAAATCATGGAAAATAGGAATAATACTGGAGCAATGAATGCCCACAACCCCACAACATCAGAACCCAATAAAACAGAAAATCAGAGATTTCTAGAAGATCAAATCAGGAAAATAACTGTAGAAATAATAGAGGTGCTTCAAAAAGAACTCAGAGAGAGCCAAAAAGAGATAAAAGATGCAATTAATGAAGCAAAGGCCTCAATTCAAAGCACAAACAACCGATTAGACCACATGGAGAACAGAATCTCGCTCTTAGAAGATGAGCAATCCAAAAATGAATGCATAGTTTCTAATCTAGGAAAAAATATCCGACAGCAGGAATCTGATATTGAAGAAATATGGGCCCATTTTAAGAGAGCTAACCTAAGAATAATTGGAATAGAGGAGGGAAAAGAAAGTGAAACCAAAGGGATCAACAATCTCTTCAAGGAAGTAATAGCAGAAAATTTTCCAAACATAGAGCAAGAGGTTGATACACAGGTCCAGGAAACTTATAGAACTCCCTTTAGACAGGATCGGAGAAGAGGATCCCCACGCCACATAATTGTCAAAATGACCAATGTGGAAGCCAAGCAGAGAATCTTAAAGGCAACAAAAACAAAGGACCAAGTGACATTCAGAGGCAAACCGATTAGAATCACTCCAGACTTCCCAAACCAAGTCATGAGAGCCAGAAGGGCTTGGAGTAACATATTCCAAACTCTGAAAGAAAACAACTTCCAGCCAAAAATTTCCTACCCAGCAAAACTTTCTATCAAATTAGATGGAGAAATAAGAAGCTTCCATGACAAACAGAAACTGAAGGAATTTATGTCTTCAAAACCAGCACTAGAGAAAATACTCAAAGAGATTAACTACAAAGAAGAAATAGGTAACACACACCAGAACCAGAGAAACAAGAGTTTCCATCCAACAGACAATTAAGATTGGTTATCTGTGGAGATTCATTACTTATGTTATTCTTTTACCTATCTCTAAATGGTATTGTTTGCCTTTATTGTTGTTAATTTTTAGGATTTCTAGTTGGAATATTAATATACCTTCAGATATAGCATTTGGAAATATTTTATCCCATTCTATTAGTAACTGCTAACTCTGTTTACATTGTCTTTGGATATACAATATTTTTTTTTATTTTTTAGGGAGTTTGTATACTCTTCTGTTGCCTGTGCCATTGAAATCATATCCAAGAATTCACTGCCAATTTCAATGTTGTGAAGTTTTATGACCCAGATTTTCTCCTAAAAGTTTATAGTCTTAAGATTTATATTTAGGTCTTTTATCTATTTTGAGTTAATATTTGTATATGGGATTAGGTAAGGGTCCAACTTTATTCTTTTCCATGTAATTATTATGTTTCAACAATATTTAGTTAAAAGATTATTATTTCCCCTACCAAATGTTCATGGAAAAGAATTTAGCTCTAGGCTTTTATTTAACTCCAATGGTTTATATATCTGCCTTTAGAATAGTACTACACTGTTTCAATTATTGTAGCTTTATATGGTTTGAAATCAGAAAATATATATCTTCTAGCTTTGTTCTTTTTCAAGATCGTTTTGGGTATCTAGAGTCCATATTCCATATTAGGATAGATTTTTTTTCTGAAAAATAAATATATAAATATATGATAGTTTCACCTAAAAAAATAGAAAAAAATATTCTCTGGTAAGAAAGAAAGTAAAAAGAAATATTGAAATGTTATCTTTAAGTCATCAAAAGCTTGGTATCAGACAAATGAAACTATTATGTGAGATTATCATTTTTAATTTTGGATAAATTGCTATAATACTAGATGTCAACCACTAAGCCAAGCATGGGAGGGAGGGATGGGGAGAGAATGGGGTGGGGATCGGGTGGGGGCTGACTGGGCGATGTGTGGATGTATATCTACAAAAGTTTGTATCCCACTATGATGTATGAATACAGTGCACCAATAAAAATTAAAAAAAGAAAGCTATTTCAAATTTCAAGATTTTTTTTGTCACAGAGCATTTAGTTTTTATATGTTTTTTTCGTTCAGCATATTTGTTTCTGAATTTTGATCATTTAATTTCTATGGGAGGTATTTCCTTTCTCCAACATTCTCTTGGACGTATTGTTCCTCAGTCTTGACAGAAGAAATTTTGTGGTAGTTCATTGTCTCTTTGTAAACTAAACTTGAGCTTTATATAAAGTACATATATTTTCAGTCTATTTATTTTAAGCACTGAGTTTGCAAAGATTAAGGGTATTTGAAAGTTGTCTCTTTTGCCGGAGCCATCCGGCAAGAGTAAGGGTTCTGAAGTGAGGCGTGAGGATGGAGAATTTTAAATTCTAATGTGGGGGAGCCAATATTTCCTACGGGTCGATGACTTATGCCTGGGTGGTCATTATTCTCTATTGCACCGACGCTCCTGGCCAACACAACCTCATTTTTATTGTGCCGACACTGGGTTTGTTTTTTCAGAGGTATTTATACACAGCTACAGGTCAATCAACATTCTCGTGCTACCACCACCAGAATACAATAAAGACCAATACAAAACACACATTACAGATAGGCCTATCAGTACCCTCGTGTCATCACCACCCGATCCTCTCTCAGACCTCTTTGAACTTTCCATAACCCCAAACCTCGCTGACTCTTGGTGAAGGACAATCAGCTGAGTCAGAGACACCAATCTAGGGGAAAGCCTTAATGGCTCCCCACACTCTTTGAAGAGGATCAATTTTGCTTCTTGGAGTATAAGCTGAAGGTCGCTTCTTGACTGCATAGATATGAAAATTAGGAGTTCTGGATCACATTGTTTAAGTTTCATGTCATTGCACTTAGTGTTAAATAAATGTCAGTTTACCTCTTCTAATAAACATAGTTAATCTCTTACATGTCAGATTTCTGATCTGCAATGGACAATAGGTTTCATCATGCAATTTATTAAGCTTGTTATAGAATACCAGAAAGTATGGTAATAAAAATCTACTACATATAAGCCCCAAAACCCTTAGATAAACTCAAATTTCCTAGGATTTATAACCATGCTCACTCATATGGTGGCAGGATGATATTCACCAGTAGGTTTCATTATTCTTCCTTCTTGCCCTATGATTATTCCCATACAAAAAAAATTATTCCCCAAACATATAGAGTTTGGGGATAGCCATTAACAAGAAAATTTTTAAATAAGGCACAGTAGAGAAGCAACACTAAAATTTATGTAACAAAATGAGGAACATAGAGAATTGAGTAACAGTAGAGAGGAATTATCAGACTTTTAAATTTTACATTATTACTTGGTATCTTTCTATCTCTTTTCTTGCTGTGTTTCTGTTTGAAAGAAAAGTTTTCAGAAAGCATACTTAATTTTTCTCTAAAGAACAAAAAAGAAAATTTCTGGTTTCCCATGTGAAATACCCATCTATAAGGCTTTCGTGATTAGAGAGTCAACCTTGGAGAGGTATGTCCACCAAGGTTGAGTGATAATTCTGGACATACTGGGGAAACCTTGATGAAGTTAAGAAATTTTTTTTCTCATTTTTTGTTTCTTTTTAAAAAATTTTTAAATTTGATACATTTTAATTTTACATCATATTGGGGTACAGACTATCAGGTAAATATATGAACAAGGCTCTTGGTACCCTCCCCATCGGGTTCCTCCCCCTCCCTCTCCCTCCTTGTGCATATCTTTGATATTGAAATTGGTAATTTTGTATGCATTCATAAATTATTTCAGCTGTTATATTCTTTATGACTTCATCTCTTGTCCTAAACTCCTTCAATCACTCCCTAGAGTCTCTGCTCATATCTGATATTGTTCTTATTTTCAAATATCTCTCTAGATTCCACGTGTAAGAGAAAACATGTATCTACCCATTTTTGAGACTTGCTATATTCATTTAGTAGGATATTCTCAAGTTATATTCATTTTCCTGCAAATAGCATAATTTTGTTCTTCTTTATGGCTGAATAAAACTCCATTATGCATATATACCAAAGTTTAGTGATCCATTCATCTGTTGATGAATACCTAATTTGGGTTCATAATTTGGCTATTGTAAATTGTGCTGCTATGAACATGAATATGCAAGTATCACTATAATAATCTGATTTTATTTCCTCTGGTAAGAAGTCCTAATTTTATTTTATTTTAGTTTTTATTATTTTTTATTTGGCAGTACTGGGGGTGGAACCCAGGGGACTTTCTACCTCCAGGCTATACTCCCAGACCTACTTTTTAGACTTTATTTGGAAACAGGGTCTCACTATGTTCCAAGAGCCTCACTAAGTAGCTGAGGCTGGCTTCGAACCTGCGCAATCCTCCTGTCTCAGCCTCCCAAGCGTGGGTATTACAAGTGTGCGCCACCACACCCGGTGCAGCCCTAATTTTAAAGAGATGATTAAAGCAAGGCAAACATTATGTGGAAGAGAAAAAGATGTGAGAACACACAAAGCAAGAAGCCATTCAGGATTATTAAGGAGAACACTATAACTTCAGGATAAAAGCATGATCTACTCAAACACATCCCTGCTCAATGGTCAGGTGCATGGCTAAACTGGATTAGCTAAACTGGATTTGCATGACTTCAATATAATTTATAGTAAGCTATGGCTAGGAATAATTTACAAAGCTTAGAAAAAATCTGTATTTATGAAGAGAAAAAAATACTGTATTTATTGCTGTACATATGAAGAGAACTGAGAATAAAACATCACCATTCAACATATTTTGGAAAGTTATGAGAAGTACAAAGGCCGTGAGCTTAAACTATATAATTATATGATGTTTATCCTGAGTGGTTTAATGTAACCTGGAAAAGTGAGCAATATTTAAACTAATAGGTCACAATTTGAGTGCTAGTACACACATACTATTCTGTATATAATTTAGATCTTGATATTTATTTTAAATATTTTCTTTAAAATTGATATCCACATGTATTGTGGTATAATGACTATTAATGGCACCACAAAAGTATCAGAATCCCATTATTAATATCTTCCTGGGCAATGATTGCTAAAGCATGTGCCCAGAGCTCTGAGTTCACAGTCACACAAGAATAAATACCTTCTCATCTTTCAGTTGTTAGCAGAGATTAACCATCAGAAGCATGTTTTCAACATTAGTGTTGAGAAATATTGTTTTAAGCCTGACCTGCTAGGACCCACTGAAGCACAGCTTATTATCAATTTATTTCAAACAATAAAAGGTCTCTAGCTATTATTTTGAATGTATCAAAGTCATAGTTGGTAAAACTTGTTCATCCAAGCAAAACTGTTGGTTTTCACATACAATCCAATTCCCAGCGTTATAAATTCTATTTGTCTATGTATTGAACAACCCTAGTCTATTCCTTAATGCCATCCTTCTTCAAATTCTTTTCAAACTCTTTGGTTTCATCTTTTATTTTAACTTTTATGCACTACATATTTTTTCCCTACTAAAAATCTTTCTTCTTTACAAATTCAATTGGCAAAAAAAAAAAATCTGCAATTTTGTACTTTCTTCTCTCCTGCTGTTATCACTGAAATTTCTTTAAAATATTACCATTTGAAACTCAGGTATCTTTCTAAGTTTGTACCATTTTGTAACTTGTATGTATCTGTGTGCATATATATAATACATATATATAATATATATAGTATGTACTATATATACTATATATACTATATATACTATATATATATAGTATATATATACATACACACACATTTTTTTTTTTTTGGTGTGGTCCTGGGGATTGAACCCAATGGTCATTTGCAAAAGATCTAATATTTATTATCACTTCTAATGCCTATTTTGTTTTACTTTTTAAATCCTGTGAAGCTGAAAATATTGGCGAAGGGCTACATGTGTGCATGTATGCCTCTACCATCTTGTACTCCATTAGATGTATGACGGCAATTCACCAATAAAAAAATTAAAAAAAATATATTTTTTCAATACGAAGACAAAAAACATTTCTATTGCCACAGGCTGTCCTAAAGAGATGACCATGAAGGCCTATATAATAGTTCCATATTAGTGAGTTTAGTTCTCAGAACAACCACCAATTTTGGTGTCGGGTTGCCCAACCACAAAATACCCTGCCAATCATGCCTCTGCCTTTCAATTATTTCCCTGATGCTCACATTTAAATTCTACTCTACAATCCATCTTTAACTAATTTCGATTATTTTCGTGGCCAAAGAAAATTCTACTACAGAATAGTACTTGTGAGAGTAGAGATGGAGAGAGTTGTGAGTCCTAGTTCCCAGAAGGATTCTCCTAAGCCACCTTACTCAAGAAGTGGAAGTAGCCACATGGTTATGTAAAACATCAGGCCTGTGGCTCATACTATGTCTGTTTCAAGGGAATCCTTTTTACTTTGAAATGATTTCCATAAGAATTTCAGGAGATGTAAATGGGGGATCAGAAAGCTTCCAGTACACATGGCTGAGTTCTCAGGAGACACTTACACAACCCTGTAAAGGTATATCACCATCTGTGGTGATTATATTACTTTCATATCATTGCTATAACAAATTATCACAAACTTAGTAGCTTAAAACAAGCAACAAAAAATTATATTATTGGACTAAAGTCAGGGTGTTGATGGTCTTCTTTCTTCTGAAGTAATGAGAAAGAATCAATTATTTGCCTTCTCCGGGTTCTTCTCACAGTGGCACCACGTTGATTTCTGTTGTTTTGTTTTTTGGGGTTTTGTTTGTGTGTGTGTGTTTTTGTTTTCGTGTTACTATAGTTTGAACCCAGGAGCATTCTACCTCAAAGCTACACCATGATCCCTATTTTATTTTTATATTGAAACAAGGTCTCCCTAGGTTGATGAGAGTCTCACTACTTGCTGAGGTTGTCCTCACACCGGCAATCCTCCTGATCCCGGCCTCCCAAGTACTGAGATTACAGATGTGTGCCAGCATGCACAGCTTGCTCTCTGTTTTTGTGTGATAATTTTCTCATGTCTACCAGGCAGAATATATCCAAAAGAATTCTCTTCACATATGACACTATTTAAGTGCTTATTATATGGTGAATATTATTACATGGTTTCCTTCTGAAAGAAACTTGAAAACATTAGAGTAAATGCTTAATTTTATTCCAAAAAATCTTAGCACGTCTAATTTATAATAGATGCTTAACAAATGTGTATATATTAACTTAATTGAAGAACTAGAATTATGTTTATGTGCTAGAAAAGAAATATAACTCTTGGTGAAGAAAAGGTTGGAGTCATGATCACGTCAATAATTTTAGGACTCATATTTTATTACTTGTACAGGTTTGATGCTTCTAGATTAATACAATTTCTTCCATAATCTAATTTGTAAAGAAATAAATTACATAGGTATCAGATTTCTGATGCCTGCTTTTGTCTCACCTTTAATTTTAATCATAACCAAGAACAGTAATACTTTTTAAAAAAATCCCTTCATTTCCTTCTAAACTAGTAGACCAAATATGGGATTTTTTTAGATCAGACATAGTCAGTACATATTCACCAGTGGAAGTGACTTTTATGTTTAATTTAAATTTATAGATTAATCTCTAGACTGTTTTACCCTAGCATCTTTCTAAAAGAAAAAAACAAAAAGCATCATACATATGAACACCATTGTGCATGTCATAAAAATGTAACTTCTAATTATATTTAAAAGAATAAAGTCTATCTGCAGATTAAGTGCTGTACTCTCCTGAAAATTAAAGAAACACATATAATAGATACTAGTAGTCAAACTGGAGCAATTGCCACAATGTACTAGTCTCTTAACTTATAGATAGATGATAGAATTTTCCTTTAGAGGATGTCTAATTGGATCATTCATATGAGAAAAACTAAGCACTGAGTTTCCTCATCCCTGACATTTATTGTGAATTCTTAGCTCAAATACATAGAATGTGGGGGTTAATGAAAGAAAAGAGCTTTGTCAAACTCTACTGCACTTTGATAAAGAAGGCAGGAGAAAGTGGAATTTTTAAATCTCTGTCATATATTCATGTCAAAATATCATGTCTGTCAAACCAGGGCATCCTTGTCATTTTCTTGTTAATTTTTTCAATTTAAAATTTAACAGAAAATCTTGACATAATTTATTTATATTTCCACAGTTCTCCTGGGAACAATTTTATCTAATCAAACTTAATCCATAAATGAGACTCTCTCAGCAAGATTGATTGCCAATAGATAAGATATAGAAAGCATTAAGATTTATATTTTTCTGATTTAACCTTGATACAGAGCAGCAATATGGAGCAGCCAGGAAGAATGTATTTAAATGAAAATACTCACAAGTAATACTGTGATTTTGAGCAACTAAGTACAAAGTACCTTTTCTTTTCATCTGAAAATAGAGAGGCTAGTTTATTATATAAGCTTGTAATCTCTTCCTCCATATCTTATTTAGGGTTCTAATAATTTCCTGTATCATGGCAGTTCTGAAGCAACTCAAAACACAAACTCATAGCCGGGCGTGGTGGCACACGCTTGTAATCCCCGCGTTTGGGAGCCAGAGACAGGAGGATCGCACAGGTTTGAAGCCAGCCATGCTGGCTTAAGAGACCCTTTTCCAAATTTAAAAAAAAAAAAGTATTAAATAGGTCTGGGAGTGTAGACTGGAGGTAGAAGGGTTTCCAGGAACCCCCGTACCTCCAAAAACAACAACAACAACAAACTCATAAGCAACAAAGCTCTCATGCAGTTGGTTTACCTCTTCAAACATGGAATCATTTCCTTTCATTTTCTTCCATTATGCAAATCATCATCAATAACCTTCTCTTTAGTCTTATGCTTTCTTTCAGAAATTTAAAAGTAGAACATACTACTCTGCTTTTAACAGTGATACAGAATACACTTAAGTGGGGAATCTGAAAGTTGCCTTCTGTAGATACTTATAGTAGCATATATATGATTACCTTCAAAATGATATTATTAAAAATTGGCCAAATTAGCTGAATACATCTCCAGGAGGTTTTTTGTTTTTGTTTTTTTTTTTTTTTTTGCAAAGGATATATAACAGAGAAAATAGCTCAAAATAAGAACATTTGAAAAAAAGAGGGAAAATCATGATCAGCAGGAAATGTGGGGAAAATTATTTCCTCTTTTAAAACCCACAGGAGTCTAACAAATCTCAAGCAGCTAAAGACATTTCAGTGCACAGCATATGTACATTTGAAAGAAATCTGCTCTCGGCATTTAATGAAACTGTGTGATAGGGATTTGGAACAAAAATAGAAGTAGAACAGGAATTACAAAAAAAAAAATAACTTCATAGCAAAGAAACTTCCCTTGATAAGAAGACTACCAAGTTTGTACTACGGTTTGAGTTTATGACCACGAGGTCACATGTTTGATTCTTAAAAATTTCCATTCTGTACAACTTCTCATATATAATATTAATTTCTAGAATTCTTATAATGGTGACCAAAATATCAATGTGTCACCTTTTCATTCATTTTAGTGCTCAGAAAAGCTAGATATTGAGAAGGGAGGAGAAAAATGACCAAAGAGAAAAAAAGAAAGAAAAGAAAATGCGAGAGTTTAATTCAAATGCATGTAGTCAACTTCCCTTTAGTCAGGGTCAAAAGGATTAAGACTGCAAGGTATAGTAAGGGTAGGTTATGGTTCTACAACAAGCAGAAGAAAGTCCAAGGTACTGTGAATAAATGGACTATGTGACCTTTATAAATTTAAAGTAGGCCTGAGCACAGAGTGAATTAATGATACAAGATAGCACGGTGGTATCAACATTATAATTTCACATCATAAATATTATTAATAGAAAAAGACAGGGAACAACAGAGAGATATAGAGAGCAGGTATATAAAATGACAAAGAAGTAAGAATGACTAAGAAAAACAAAAAATATCTTTTTTAAGAAACTAGATTCTATAAATATATTCAACTAACTCACATGAAGGACATACATAATACTGAACTGATAAATGTGAGGAAGGAATATAACAAAAGTAAAAATGCTGCCAAAACAGTAACCTGTACATCATCTGTAGCAATTTCAAATTCCATATTAACTCCAGCAAACTAGTAAGAGTTTAAGGAGGATAGCTGGATGTGGCAATATCATTATTTTGGAGACTGAGGCAGGATTGCCGGTTTCAGAATAGCCTCAGCAACACAGCAAGACTCAACTTATGAAATTCAGTTTCTAAAACAAAAAATAAAAAATAAAAAAGAGCTAGGGATGTAAATCAGAAGTAGAATGTCCGTGGGTTCAATTCCTCAGCACCCCCTCATATTATTATTATTATTATTATTATTATTATTATTATTTACTAATTATCATAATTTAAGGATTTTTTACCCAAATTCAAAACTGGATGTTCAGATTTAAAAATGAAATTTTTATAAAATTTATCAGATTAAGATATAAATTATATAGCTGAGCATGGTGGTGGCACACGCTTGTAATCCCTGCACTTGGAAGGCGGAGACAGGAGGATCGCGCAGGTTCAAAGACAGCCACACTGGCTTAAGAGACCCTGTTTCCAAATAAAAAGTATAAAATAGGTCTGGGAGTGTAGCCCGGAGGTAGAAGGGCTTCCAGGAACCCCAGTACTACTACTACTACTACTACTACTACTACTACTACTACTAATACTAATAATAATAATAAATAAGTAAATAAATTATATAAATTATATAATGGTTAATAAAAGTCAGAAAGAGGAGTTGAGAGATTAGAGGAGATCCATTATAACAATCACTTTTCTATCTAACAAACTCTCTACTATTTTCTAACGAGTGTTTGAATGAGCACTTAGACTCTATAAAGAATTTTATGTCTTTGTTTCAGTAGAAATAGAAAACTTCATCCAAGTGCTTCAGTCATTGTGAAATTATTGAAAATATGAAAGAGCCAAACATAAGTGTTAAAAAAAGATAAAATTGCATATTTCAGTAGCAGAAACTGCAAATTGAATACATGATCGACAACATGACTTATGAACTAAATCTGACAGTGTTGCCTGGTCCCAGGAGCCAGGAATTCCTAGTTTAGGTAAATTCACACACAAAATTTTTTAATTTAATTTTATTTTATAATTTTTATTTTTATTTTTATTTTGTGGGTCTAGGGATGGAACCCAGGGGCATTTGACCTCCAAGCTACACCCCCTGCCTAGTTTTTTATTCTTTATTTTTGAAACCGGGTCTCACTGAGTTGCAGAGGGCCTCACTAAGTTGCTGAGGCTGTCCGCAAACCGCGATCCTCCAGGTCTCAGCCTCCCGAATGCTGGGATTACAAGCATGCGACACCACACCCAGCTTACAAACAAAAATTGATCCTGGGACCTTTTCAATAATTACAACTGATAACTGTGATTTGAGACATCAATTATTATAATGGCAACTTTGGGTCATTAACTGCAGGCACAAATTTTGATGTATTACAGATAGGCACTAGAGGATAATTATCTGCTAGGGCATAATACCCTTTCAAGCTTAATATATAAATATAAGGCATAATTTTGACTCAGTGGGAAACAGCTATATTCAATCATTCTATTAGTCAATCTTAGCAATTTTGCAATAATATATATGACTAGTCCAAATGGTATTAATTTCCAGTTACACAGAATTTGTTACCTTCAAAATAAAAAAAGAAGCTGGGCGTGGTGGCGCACACTTGTAATTCCTGCTCTTGAGAGGTGGGGATAGGAGGATCGCGCAGGTTCGAAGCCAGCCGTGCTGGCTTGAGACCCTGTTTCCAAATAAAAAAAATACAAAATAGGTCTGGTAGTGTAGCCCAGAGATAGAAGGATTTCCAGGAACCCCAGTACCACCAAAAAAAAAAAAGTGAAATCAGGAATGGCATTAAGGAAACTCAAAAAAAATTCTAATAAAAATAAAGATAAATGTGAAGTTACTAAAGTAATACTCAAATAATTCTTTCCAGTAAAATCTATCAACCTTTTTGTTCTCCATGATGTGTAGATCATCAATTGATTCCATCCTGAATGGAGTATCTAGAATATACCACCAGAATGTGATATTTAATCAACACAGAATCTAAAGTGGTCTGAAGGAAAATAGAATGCTGGACTTTTATAAAGTTTGCGTATCTAAATTTTATACACAAAAGTCATGTTAGGGATGGAGATGTGAAAGGAGACAATACATCTTATTCCTTATTTTTCTATCAATCTAAGTAAATTTGGTTCCACCTTGATTATTCATGAGTGTTTAGAAAGATATATTGCTATTACTCAAAATTTTAACAAGGGTATATTTTAATTTAATTAGATGTGAACTTTACTGTGAAACCTTACTCACACATCTTTCTCAAGTAATTAACTTTAACATGAATTGTAGCTTAAGCTCCTACTTGTAAGATTATTGTGTGAAAATACTTAATTGTTTGAGATAAATCTATAAGCCAAAAGTAGATATATGATCTAGAGGAGAAATTTTAGGTTAATGAAATTCCACCTCACTTCAATCTGTTTTTATGTTATTATTAAATATTTATTTCTCATTCTCCCATATTTAATCTCTTGAATTCATGATAAGCAGGGCTTTCATAAAAGTAGAAGAAATGATCAAACTGAGAATTAGAGAATCAGTTAATTCAATGCATTCACCGTAGAGTTACCACCTCCTATATACTGGGCACTGCTCTAAATGCTAGTGGTTGAAAAATAAATAACATCTAAAGTCTTGGATCTTAGAGTACAGTAAAAATAATATATGAATAAAGGCCTAAAAGAAGCAAGCAGATGAGATATACTGGTATCTCAGGGAAGAGCATTCCAATCAAAGAAAATGTCAAATGCAGCCCTTAAGACTCTGGTCCATCTAAGAAAAAGTGAAGAGGCTTTTCATAAATAGAATAAATAAGAGGAGAGTAGTAAAAGATGTCAAAGATAAAATTTCTAGGGGCAATAAAGACCGATCATACAGGCTATATTTTTTTTTAAGTTTTAGATCATTTGAGACTTTTTCATCTAGAGGTGAGGTCTATTCCCTCTTCCTTTAAATATGTGCAAACTGGTAATTCTTTTGGCTAGTAAAGTATGGCAGAAGTAATAGTGTAATACTCCTGAAAATAAATCTGAAAAGGTCTTGAGGGGGTCCTTCTGGTCCTCTTGAAATTTTCTTCTATAGGTTTATCTTTCATGTATACCGGGCAGTTTACTACCTGGAGGTGCCACATGAAAACTCTAAGGTTGACAGTCCCAGCAAAGCCCAGGTGCCAGATAAGTAGGTACAGAAACATCCACATGATTTCAACTCTCAGTCATTCAAGTCACCTTGAATCATTTTGGTCCTCCAAGATGAGGTTCTAGATATAATAGAGATAAACCACTTCCCCTACACCCTGTTCAAGTTCCTGAATTATAGGGACTTACAGAATGACAAAATTACTGAGGTGCTTTTGCATCACCAGGTTTTCAGGTTGTCTCCATGTGGGGGAAAAATCAGTACTGAAAAAGGGATGCTGCCATAACAAGAACCTAAGACCTCTGATATTGGCTTCCCAAGAAAGTACAAGGAGGAGCTGAAATGGTTTTGAAGAAGTAGCAATATGCAAGCTTGCGGGCAGTTGATTATAGGAAAATGGGTATACCCATGTACTCAAGGAAAGGTGACGTTGCAGCACTTTAGGAAAATCATCGTCTTCAGTGTCATGAAAAGTAGAAAATGTACCAACAGGAATGGATCTTAGTGAAATGGGTCAGTCTAAAGAGATTAATATCTGTTGAAAGTTTTTTAACTATATAAGGAATGTGTCCAGTTTGGAGTGCTATCACGAAAACATACCATAGATGATGTGACTTAAGCAATAAAAAAAACTATCTAAAACAGCTATGATGGCTGTGAAGCCAAAGATTAAGGTTTGAGCAGATTCAGGGTCTGGTAGGGGCCAGCTTACTGGATTTCTGGCTGTTATTTTGATGTATCTTCACATGGCAGAGAGAAAATAAAGTGGGCAAGCTCTCAGGTCTCTTCTTTTTTTTTTAATTTTATTTTATTGGTGCACTGTATTCATATATCATAGTGGGATACAAACTTTTGTAGACATACATGCACACATCACCCAGTCAGCCCCCACCCTATCCCCACCCCATCCTCTCCCCATCCCTCCTTCCCATGCTTGGCTTAGTGGTTGACATCTAGTATTATAGCAATTTATCCAAAATTAAAAATGATAATCTCACATAACAGTTTCATTTGTCTGATACCAAGCGTTTGATGATTTAAAGATAGCATTTCAATATTTCTTTTTGCTTTCTTTCTTACTAGAGCATATTTTTTTCTGTTTTTTTAGGTGAAACTATCATAGTCTCTTCTTAAAAGAGCACTAATCCCATTCTTCAGGCTCCACCCTCGTGACTTAATTTCCTCCTACACATCCTACCTACCTCTTAATATCATCACACAGGAGATTTCAACATATGAATTCTGAAAGGGTACATTCAGTCTGGAACAGTGTGGATATACAAAGGTAGACTAAAGAATAAATTGTTCAATTTTCAAGTAGACTTTAAAGGAAACAAGAGATCCAGGATTTGCTGTGTTTAAAACTATTTCTCCTAATCCAAGAAAGAAACTTAGCTGGGAAAACGAGTAAACAGGGATACTGCCGCTGTCTGAAATCATTTAGAGAGACTTTTACCCACATTTCTAGTGTTTGGTATAGGGTCATTCAAAGCTGCACTCAGCTTGAACTGTCAACCATAAACCCTATGCGTCCTATAGCCTGGGGTCCCTGATGTCTGCTGGTTGGTCTCTAAAAGAAGCTGATTCAAAAGGAAGCATCTGGACACACCATAAGACACATGCACTTTATGATTTAGTCTTGGAAGTCAGAACATTTATGTTATGCTCTATTGGTCCAGATCAGAGAGAAGCCTGCTGCTATTCAAGAGACACTGAGACAACGCCTCTTCTCTTGGTAGGAGGAATATACACTGACTTGCATACAGTCTTTTAATTCGACAATCTATACTCTGTCTAGAGAGTATTTATATTCATTTTATGTGCAAAACGCATTCACAATCTATCTCCAAAGAACCGCAAAAGCCTTATTCTACTCTTGGCGTCAGTACCAGGGCTGAGGTCTACAGTCTCATAATTAATTTAAATCAGGGAGCAGATGAATCTTCATTTTTCAGGGTCAGTTTATTTGGTGCATGTTTCTTAATCAATCTAAGGACTTATTAGCGACTCACAAATACCTAATAAATGTAGATGAACAGGTCAAAATATCTCCAACAGAAACACCCATTCAAAAGAAGGAAAGAAAGAGGAACGTCACAGACATGTACCAATAACCTTTCTGAAATTGAGTCAGGGACAGTGTTGAAATCCCCTTGATTATGGCTTGGTAATATTCTCTAGGACTGGTTCTCCCCAGTTGATATGTGGCTAGAGAACTGGTTAGAGTAGCGAATTTTTGTTTACAGGGAACAGGAAACTGTTCTTCTCTTCTCTATGCACAATAAAATAAAAAGATAATTCTTTTAACAAGTTAATAAATACTAGAAATAGGTGTTGAGTAATAGACTCAATATACCTATGACAAAAAATTTAAGTAGTCTTCCAGTCAATATTTCTTCAAAAGTAATAATATAAGAAATAAGGAGAATATAGAAACACAAGTTAGGCATAATCAAAATACCAAACACTGTTATATAGTTATTTCTAACTATTTCAACTACTTTTTTTTTCTTTGTGGCACTGGAAATTGAACCCAGTGGCATTCTACCTCTGAGCTATACCCCCAGCCCTATTTTTCTTTTAATCTTTATTTTGAAACAGGGTCTCACTGAGTTGCAAAGGGCCTCACTAAGTAGTAGTTGAGGCTATCCGTGAACCTCGATCCTTCTGTCTCCACCTCCCAAATGCGGGGATTAAAAGTGTGCGCCACCACGCCCAGCTTACTTCAACTACTTTTAATGGAGCCTTAAAAAGGAGAGTAAGGAAACAGAGTTTTCTCTTAAAGGAAACTTCAAACTTAAGCAATTTATATATTAAAATATACTTTTGTTTTATTTTTATAGAAGGTGGTACTGGGGTTCCTGGAAACCCTTCTACCTCCAGGATACACTCCCAGACCTATTTTTATACCTTTTTTTAAATTTGGAAATAGGGTCTCTGAAGCCAGCTATGCTGGCTTCGAACTGTGTGATCCTCCTGTCTCTGCCTCCCAAGCCTGGGGATTACAAGTGTGAGCCACCATGCCCAGCTAGTTCTTTTTTTAAATGAAACATTGTGGTCATAATGTGTGCATGTATATCTGTACCATCTTGCACCCCATTAAGATGTATGACTACAATGCATCATCAAAAGAAAAAGAAAGAAGCCTTTTTTTCTTTCTAGAAAATGAAAAGATGTTTCTGTTTAATCTTACTTTTTGGAGTTTAATAGTATCAGATTGCTTTCCTGTCTATGTAGTGTATTGATTCAGGATAAAATAGTACTTCTCTGCATCCAGGCATGGATAAAAAATCTGCAATCACTGGCTTCCCTGTGATTCTTAAATATTTTACTATAAGGCAGCAATTTTCAGCCTCGGCTACCTTTGCTTCTTAAGATACTTTTCCAAATAATATGTCTCATTCTTTATCCTTCATACACCTAAAATCTTTCTGCACTTGTATGCAATATTGTTAGCAAGCATTTATGAAGTCTTTACAATGTACTATCAGAATAACAACTGAATTACTTCTGGTATTTCTCTTAAGTAGATATTATTGCTTCTGTTTTATAGACAAAAATAATGAGCACAGAAAAGTTAAATGATTTCCCCTATTTATTACCCTAGAGCTTACAATTGACTATGCTTGTACAAGCTATATAATTCACATTAGACTGATCATATGTGCATGAAGGATAATTTTTGTGCCACCAAGACTTTTTATTTATTCAAATCATAAAGCAAGAATAAAGGCTTAAGTTCAATGTTGCCTGTCTAATCAAAATTATTAGAATCATAAATTAAATATTTCTATCATGATAGAAAATACTTGAAGAAAATAGAAAAAGAATCTAATATCTTTATGAAGTCTAATCCCTATTGAATTTTTTTTCTCTTTTTGTAGCTACCAACTTTGCTATTTTTTAAAAGAACATTTTCTGGAGATGAAGAATGGGTTTCACACATGCGTATGAAACAAATTTTGAGATCAATAAAGAAATAGAAGGCAGAAGAATATACTCAAGGTCTCTAAACCATACCATTCTGAGCCTCTGGGCTCCATAGATGAGAGGTCAAGACTGTAACAGAAAGCAGCAGGCACTCTGGGTAGGCTGAGAACACCTTTAAGCTTATGCAGAGACAAGGGCAGACCTTTCCATTATCATAGATCTCTTTCACTTACTTTATATTTTTGAGGCCACATTGGCCCTGTGACCAGGGGAGAAAGAACTGTGAGTGTAAAGGTATAATTATATTAACTACACTGAAAGCAGAATAATTATCAGGTCCAAGGTTGCATGCAGTTTAAAAAAAGAATAGAACATCTCTTAATCTGAAAGTGTGCTCCAAAGAATCATACTCCTTCAGTAAAATTTGAGAAGAAACTAATATATAATCACTCTGTTAGAATTTGACAAGAGATCACATAATCTGGGAACCCGTGACTAATGCAATTCAAGGCCCCCCTAAAGAAATCTCTTAGCACCCATTCCTCATTCTGGACAGAGAAAAAGAGTAGTTAAATGACCCCTGGTTTCACCCTTCACTAAAAAAATCTAGTACTTAGTATCTGACAGTCTCACAAAGGTTCAAGTACATAATTAAATTATATTTTAAAATGCTAAGAATAAAAGCTTTGTACCTTTTAAAAATATTATTTTAAAAATTATCATTGTAGTCCTGGTGACAGAGGCGGAAGAAAAGAACAAATACTTCCTCTTCCTGATCAGTAGTCAGGTCAAGTTAACAATAAAATGATTTTATTATACCCACTGCCTGTCTCACATTGTTTTCAGAGTTCACCTGGATGGAAAAAATGCACAATTAAGGTCTTTTCCAGAGTCATTTAAAGGAAAATCTGATGTTAAACTAATTAGTCATATTTTAAAATGAGAAGAGCAGTTTAATGATGATACTAAATGTCTTTGAGTCTTTTTTGAGAGGTAAGTGGGTGTTAAATTATACTCAAAATTATATCTCATAGAAGAAATATTTTATTAAAAATCTTTTAAAAGTTGAATATATATATAATTTTTTGAGGTACTAGAAATGGAATCCAGGGGCATTCTACCTTCGAGCTACATGCCCAGTCTTGTTTTTTTATTTTTATTTGAAACAGGGTCTCACTGAGTTGCAAGAGGCTTCACTAAGTAGCCGAGGCTGTCCACGAACCGCAATCCTCTTTTCTCAGCCTCATAAATGCTGATATTATAAGCATGCGCCACTACGCTTGACTTAAAAATTGAATATATTCTAATAATCAAATTTCATAAAAGAAAATTGTGACAAAGAATGATTTAACAATTCTAGGATTGGATAAAAATAATTTTATCAATCCAATTTTACCAGTCACAAAATCTAAACAAAATATTTGAGATAATCTTAGGGGAAAATATATTATTTAAAAGAAAAATAATTTTTATATTTTATAAACAGAATAAAATGATGAAGAGTTTTGAGGGTTTTTTTAAATAACTTTCAAGTAGTTGAAAGAAAATATTAAGTTTTTAAGCAAATTATCATTGGTATTGAGGAAATAGGAAGGAAATAGGCAGATAGGAAAGAGGCCTAGGTAGAAAAAAAAAAACTTAATTTCCTGAGGGGCGAGGGGCCAAGGTTCAGAGATAAGAAGGACCAAAGCCTCACAAAACCATGTGGTTACTAATCAACAAACCCAGGAGACATCACTGGAGCAAGTCTGACACTTTACTGAAAGGAGACTCTTCAAAGGACATGCAAATTCTGAGAGCTGCTTCCCAGAATTGCCAGGATCCCAAACTCACCACAACCGACAGAGGACATGCAGACATCTATAAAACTTTAGACCAGCCACCAGGATGGTTATTCACTCTGGGAACCCCTCCCCGTTGGGGAGCTTCTCTCTCTCTCTCTCTCTCTCTCTCTCTCTCTCTCTCTCTCTCTCTCTCGCAGGTCGTGTTAGTCTTGAGAGAAGATGGAGTGTAGTGGATGGCACACGGCCCGGGCTACACTCAGGTAGTGACCTGAAGGCTTCTCCTGGACATCAAGGCTGACCAGGGCCCCTAGGGGTAACCTGCAACTCTTTTCTGGACAATCGCATGGGCTCTGGAAGAAGGCAGCTTGCAATTGAAGGCATTAGCATTGGGCTACTCTCAAATATTGTCCTGAAGGCAGCTGCTGGACTCCAGAGTTCCGACAACCCCTTTGGGGTGTTCGGCCACTTTTCCCTTTTCCCTGCTGCTTCCAATAAACCATTTACTCCCCTTCCTATGGTCTGCGGGTGTCATTCTTTGCTCACCATAGACAAGAACCCAGTAAGGAAACGCTGAGTTTCTTTTCAAGAAACTCCGTTTCATCTCTGATGAAACACTGGGTTGGTTTCTTCTCAAGAAACCCCCTGTTTCAGTATCAACAAGATTTAAAGTGAAATAGGACACTTTTCCAGTCAAATATTGTTCATAAGGAGTTTTGTGAAATTTTTATTAAGAGTTCTTAACTAGCTGTTTTCTTCATTGATTGTGTTTCTGAGCCTTCCCCTCTTAAACTGTAAACTGTGGTTTAATAAACACTATCTTTGCAGGGGCAACTACCTAAAATAAGTGAGTTTCTGTTCAATTAACTAAGATCTTCTAAGTTCTGTTTAAAGGTTTGGAGTTTAATGGAGGAAATAACTGGTATTAACCCAACAATAAATAAATGTGTTTTATGAAATCCAGTAATAGAGTTCAGATCTTTATACTATTTACCTCTTCCTCAAATTTATTTCTACTTAACAATATTTATATTGTGTTACAACTTGAAGTTTAAGAGGTAAGTGGTACAAAATGCCCCTTAATAAGTGGTTTGCATCTAAATTAGGGAATTTCCATTCATAAACATATCAAAGTCAATTACTAAGCCAAACATTGGAAGGAGGGAGGGAAGGATGGGGTCGGAATTGAGGAAAGGCTAAAAAAGTGATGTGTGCATGGATGCCTCTATCATCTTTTACCCCATTAAGCTGTATGACTATAATGCACCAATAAAAAAAGAGAGAGAAAAAATAAGTGGTTTGAAGAGGAGGAAAAGATGTTTTAAATTTAAAAAAATGGTTTATCCTCTATTATTACTAACGTATGAATAGAAGAGAGTACTAGCTGCCTTCACTCTGTTTCTGCTAATTACACAAAAACTCAGAAAGGTAAATATTGGAATTTTATGATTAAATTCGATTTTACAATTAGGAAAATTAATGATCTTAGAGTGGTTAGCAGTTTTCTTTTAATCATAGTTAATTCTTATGAAAATGTTCTAACATGAACCAAGGAAGATCTCACCCCAATTAGGAGCCCTGCTGTGCTTGTCTTCAAAGACGTGATTAAAGCCCTGAGTAGCTGGGTTCAGAATCTGGAGCCAAGCTTGCCCCAACAGAAGACTAACTATAGAACCTTCCACATATTGTAAGCAATTCAATCTATTAACACTCTCTTTATAAATTAAAACTCAGTTCAAATTTAGATTGTAGTGAGGCGTTGCAATTGCAATATAAAGACTTTCTGATCAGGCAAACGAGGGTTTAAATATCAGTTCTTAAATGATTAGTGATCTTGAACAACTAACTAACTTCCTTGTACATGTTTTCTCATTGTGTAATTGAAAAATGACTAGAATATTCCACATGAACTTTTTTGTGTGTATTTAATGATATGGGAAAATCCTAGAGCATCTTGGAAAGATGTGTTAATAAATTATTTTTATTATAACTGTAGTTATTTTACCATGATTAACTGCTGTATATATTTTGTTAAAGCTACTATTATTGTTTTTATAAATATGCTAACACATGCAGTTTGTTATATAGAGCAGTGTTAGTTTGTAACCTGAATAAAATTAAAAGTCAATTTATTCTGTAAACACATATAATAACAAAGAATTTTAAAGGGGTTGAGAATCCATTTCAAGATAAGTACTTCTATTTCATTTTCTTACCTCTTGTGATATATTATTCAGAAAATCTTATTAAAACAAAAGAAAATTTTAATGTAAAAGAAATCAGTTAAATTATAAAGCTAAGTTAACAACCTATTTTAGGGGAAATTAGTGTGTAGAATTATGTATGCTGGCAAAAATCATAAAAAACTTATAATATTGATGAATTTTAATCAATTTTATAAACCTCTGATAATCTATTAAAGCACAGGCTTTAGAAGCTTTGCTATGTTAGTACATTTTTAAGATGACTATTTTCATTGCTAAGACATATTAGAAGATGAAATAATTTTTTAAATAATTGATTGTAGAAAAATAGAAACCCTGTAAAACAATTTGATCCATTTTTTTCATGGTATTTAGAGATTGGCTACAGTTAGAAGGATGACAGAGAGACAAAATGGATGTAAATTGACATTTGATTTAATGTGACCTTTTGTTTATCTCATAATTTGATCTTTATAACTCCATGGTATTTTTAGTAAGTAAATGCTTAAGCCAAGCATTCTTTGTATATGAAAAAAAAATGAGTTTCCTCAAGGGCCTGATCACAGATTCCAGAATTATACAAAGCTAAATAAGCTAATAAGTGAATAAATAAATAAATAAATAAATAAATAAATAGATAAGTTGATGTACTGGAAGAAAACTTAGAAATTAAAGGCCATACTATAAAAGAAAACTATAATATAGGAGTGAAAAGACATCAAATGCAACCAGACTGAAGATTCAAGAAGACTTTTGAGTTTAAGGTCCTAGCAGGCGCTCCATTTAAGGTACAGTGCACCACTTAATTGTGTGTACATGTATCTTTCTTTCACTACATACCTTGATATGAGGTGTAATCACAATGTATCAATAAAAGTATAACAAAGGTATAATGCAGAGCCTGCAGATAAAGTCACTGAGGTATAGAGGACTAGAGATTTCTAGATCCCACATGGAATAACATGGAGTCAGTTTCCACATGTTCATCAATACTGATGTGAACCACTGTTACTGACAGAAGATAAAAATGAAAGAAAGATTGTGGATAAGGAGCCCAAGTCACTGACAGAGATAAGAGAGTATAGTAGGTGTTGATATGGCCACAGTGTGACAGGATCCTGTGAAAAGTGCAAGACGGTAGAGTCAAAAGAGAAGCCACTGGATTTACATAACAAGATCGTATTGATTGACAAGCAATACTTTGCATTAAAGAGGTATTTGATATCTTCATTAAGACAGAAAAATGAGGAAAACAGTCACTGCATGAGAATAGCTGGGCTATTCAGAGACGGTTATGAATTGAATAGTCCTCCAGAAGTGCATGTCCACCAGGAACTGCAGACTGTAACCTTATTAGGAAATAAGATCTTTGTAGATGAATTGAAATAACCTGAGGTCCTACTGGATTAGGGTGGGTTTGAAATCCAATGACCAGAATAACTAGTGTCCTTATATAGAGTTGGAGAAGCCAAGCATTGTGGCTCAGCCCTGGAATCCCAGTACTTTCAAGGCTGAGACAGGAGGGTCACAGGCTGGAAGCCATCTTCAGTAACTTAGTGAGACTTTGCTTTAACATAGAAAATATAGAGGGATGGAGGTGTATTTCAGATGTAGACTGTTCCTGGGAGAGAGAGAGAGAGAGAGAGAGAGAGAGAGAGAGAGAGAGAGAGAGAGAGAGAGAGAGGGAGAGAGAGAGAGAAAGAGAGAGAGAAAGAGAGAGAGAAAAGAAAAGAAGAAGGAGGAGGAGGATGAGGAGGATGAGGAGAAGGAGGAGTAGGAGGAGGAGGAGGAGGAAGACACAGAGACAAAGGAAAGTGAAGATGAAGGCAAAGGTTGGAGTGATAAGCCTAGTAGACAAGGAATGCTCAAAGTTAGTCAGCAGCCACCAGATGGTAGGAAGAGCCATGGAACGGAGTCTCTTCAGAGGCTCCAGAAGAAACAAACCCTGTCCAAATCTTGATTTCAGAATGCTGACCTCATCAAACGTGAAAGATTTAAGTTAATATCAACTTTTCACCTCTTTCTCTTAGGCCTGTTGATTGACTACGAATTGCTAGCGTGGAGAAGCATAATCTGGGGATCAGCCACAGCAGATTTGCCTCTCCAGGCATTCCTCTTGAGTTGTGTGACACACCAATAGGAAAAGACTGATTTAGTGTATTTTCACAGAAAATACTCTGAACACAGATTATTAGAACCCATTCTAGCATACACCCTTTTTGAGGTGTGGCCAGATCAGTGAAAATGTGCTGATGACATGAAGGAGTATGTTATTAATGACATGTTCTTGGAACATGTCTGTATTTTAATCACATTTTGTCATCGCAAAATTGTGCCCATAAAAGTAACAATAGATTACTCATCATGGGAATTACTCAAAGCATAAACACTTCTGCATTATCTCTGATTTATATTACTCCCAGATGTTCACACATAATAAAAGAAGGAGAGAGCAATGACTTCTCAGAGTAAAATAAATAAAACTTCTCTGATACTTTTGGATAAATAAATGACATCAGAATTGTATTTCTAACTGTAATATTGATAAATATTATCTCTAGATTAGACAGGAGAGTTCATATCTATACACTATTTTCTAATTTCTCAAATAACATCTTGACCAAATGAATATTTTATGGCATTTTTAGTGGGAAGAATATTCATAAACACATTGGGCACTGAATTAAGCCTAATTCATTTTCTCCATTAGATTATGGGACATGTTCGAATCCTTTTATTCACTGTTCAAAAAATAAGTAATGAGGAATTACCACATTCCCTGCACTCTTCTAGGAGCAGAGGTTACAACTGCTAACTAACGAATGGCATCTTTGTCCTCACAGATAGGACACTGGGTTGAGTGGAAGTGGGATGAAGTGGCTAAGAAGACCAAAAATAAATGAGCGAAGAAAGTGATTAATAAATATGCATAATATAGGACATTTCCTACAAGATAACTAATCAGTGTTCCTTGGGTAATGTCACATTGAGAAGGTGATATTGGAGGTCAGACTTGAATTACTTCGGAATTAAAAAAAAAAAAACTTCATAAAAATACATGAGTTAGAGGGATGGTTTTTCCAAACTAAGGTTTGGAAAGCACCAAAACCTTGGGTCTTCTTAGTTTGGGCTAACATCAAACATTACTTTACTCAAAACTAAATGCTTACACAACATGAATTTATCTTCTCACAGTTTAGGAGACAGAAATTCTGAGATTGAGTGCTGGTGTGGTCAAGGTTTTGTTTCTATCCTTATAAGGTTTTCAATTTTATCAATTTAAGATTTTACCTTTGTGATCTAATTTAATCCTAATTTTATCTGTTTTTAGATTTTTTTAAATTGAATGCATTATGATTTTACATCACATTTGGGTACAGAGTGTTATAAAAATACATGCACACAACTGGTATTGCCCTTCCTACTGGGTCCTTCCCCCTCACCTCAAAAGTCTTTGAGGCAGGTGTGGTGGCACACGCTTGTAATCCCCGCACTTGGGAGGCAGAGACAGGACATCGCGCGGATTCTAAGCCAGCCTCGTTGGTTTAAGAGACCCTGTTTCTAAATTTAAAAAATGTAAAAATAAGTCTGGGAGTGTAGTCCGGGGTAGAAGGGTTCTAGCCCAGAGGTAGAAGGGTTCCATCCCCAGTACCTCCAAAAAAAAAAGTCTTTGATATTGGAATTGGCAATTTTGTATGTATTCATAGCATTATTTATATTATTTCATTCTTTATGACTTCATCCCTTCTTCCCTAATCACCCTCTGTCACTCTTTTGGATTCTGTTTATCTATCTGACGTTGCCCTTATTTCAAAATATCTCTCTAACTTCCACACATAAATGAGAACATATATCTCTTCAACCTTTGGGACTGGGTGTAGTCAGTATCATTCTCGAGTTCCATCTATTTTCCTGCAAATAATGTAACTTTTTCCTCTTTATGGCAGAATAAAATCCCATTTTGTATATATTCCAAAGTTTTGTGATTTACTCATCTGATGATGGATATCTGAAAATCCTTATACTCAAAAATAATTATATCATGAAAGGAGCAAAAAAAAAAAAAAAGAAAATGTAGAGTTCCCAAGGCAAAACTTTGGATTATATACATATTTCATTTTATAGGTTGGAGTGAGGTATAATTGAAGAAATAAAAAATATAAGTAGGAAGGAGACATAGAGGAAGAACAAAGAGAGTGCAACTTTAGTATGAAAGTCTGTGGCAAAATTCCCTAGTACCCTTACTCAGCTAGACTGGCTGTCCTCAAAGATGTTATCTATTGATCAGACAACAGACACCACACAAAAGTTCCAAAATGGTAGCCAGAAACCATACTGTTAACTACCTTATAAAATACTTTGAACTGTTAATTATACAGTGTAGCAATAAATAAATAGGGGTGATATCTGTTGGTCAGAAGACAAAGGTCACACTAAAAAGTAATCTGTATATTCTTAGCCTTCTCACCTATAAATGGTTTAAATGAAAGAGCTATTTCCTTGGACAATGTTAGCTATCCGTGAATAATTCAAATAAAAAGAGATGCTTATTAAGAAGATCGTCACAGTGTGTGGTGGCACAGTCGTATAATCCCAGTACTTGGGAAACTGAGACAGGAGGATCACAGGTTCAAGGCCAGTCTCAGCAACTTAGTGAGATTATTTTCTAAAATAAAAAATAAAATAGATCTGAGGGTATAGCTCAAAGGTAGAATGTCTCCAAGTTCAATCCCTACTGCAAACCAAAAAAAAAAAAAAAAAGAAAAATAGTAAAGGTCCCATCAGGACCCTAAAGATGATGACCAGAACACTCAATCATCGTGTGATAACCTAAATTAATATCATCCTCACATACTTTCTCTTATCTACTTTATATGAAATCTTTAAGAGCTGTAAACTCCAAAACAGGTCTCACTCTGGAGATGACTTACATTTTCCCTTGATGCGTATTTCTTGCTTTTTAAAATAAATCTCTGTATGTCTCTGTATGATTCCTGCTGAAATTTTTTGTATCAGGTAAGCCAAGGACTCCACCATCCTGATCCTGTGTTGCATCTTGCTCTCTCCACAATTCAGAACTCCTCCGAACCCTTCACAGAATCAGATCATTTCCTGTTAGAGAAAAATGAAGAGGCAGAGAACAGAGAGTTTAAGTAGAAGAATGTATGATTTGACTGATAACTTAAAATTACCTTTGTTGTTTGCCAGAGAAGAAATTTAAAGAGACAAGCAGGACCAGCTATATCATTTGCAGAGTCTAACACATAAAGAAAACCCCAGAACTCTTGTTCAGAAACTATTAGGACTTTTAGATAGTGACCGACTATCTTAAACCAACCACAGGGCCCTTTCATGTGAGATATTGTGGCACTGTGCAGATCACATGTTACATCATCCATGGAGAAAAAGAAGACAGTAAAGGACAATGTACCTGACGTGCCTCACTTCATCCCCAAGAAAACAACCAAGGGAAAGGAATGAGAGTGAGCCGGGGCAAGAATGCCCAGATAAATACTATCTTGAAAGACCCTGGCTTTCTCTCACATATCCTGGGAATTAGGACATGTTATTGCCATCAGTAGAAAGCTATTTTCTTTCATGCTCAGAATGCTGGCTAAACAGTGGGTCAATGTAAGCTAAACCAGTGAAAACACTGCTTCTGTAGCCTTACTTATAAAGCTCCTTTTCCTGAGGTAACCTGCACCGAACTCAACATACTGCAGAGAGTATAAATGCTACTCATCCAGCCATGGCGTCATGTGGAATGGAAACACTGTTTTCTGGCAAAGAACTGTAAAAGACAGAGGTGCTATTTGTCCAACCTGTGGCCACTGAATGTTCTTCATAAGCATTTTTCAGTAAGCCTTATGCTTCACCCTGTCTCCAGCTGTTTCCTTCAGTCTCTCCTCAACCTATTCTACTACCTTAACGGGAAGATCATCTATGGTCTATTCCAGCTGCCAACGTGAAGAGTGATGGTGCTTAGAATAGGTAGTGCAGTAGGGATGTGGGAGTAGACACAGCCCAGGTTCTCTCTGGGTAGAGAACCGCGTGCAATGGATAGAGAAGGATGGAGAAAGGAGGCCTCTGGAGTAGGCAGCTGGTTGGTTGCTGAGCTGTGAAAGAGAGGAAGAAATAGGTTTGCTGAGGCTGAAGATCAGCTGTTCATGTTTAGAATGCTGTTTGAAATGCCTACTGGACACCTACAAGAGGTCAAATTATTGAAAAATAATTTGAAATATTTTGAAATACATGTTTTCACTTGAAAATAATCACAAATTAAAAATACATAAATTTCCTTGTTACTTTTGTACATTTTTGTAATTTTAGTTTGCCAGTTTACTCCTAAGTATATGTGCTGGAGTAACTTTGCTAATACATCTCTAAAGTGGTAACTATGAATTATATTTTTGATAAATTCTTTTCTAAGTTGTTTAAATCACTTACATCTAGCAGTGTTTTCTAATTATTTCTGATTTGTTTACTTTAATCTATTATGAACCAACAAATTTGTAAAATATAAAATCCTTAATTATGAGCAATTCAAATTTTTGAAATATGAAATTATTTTTTACTACTATAGTCAACAGATATGTAATTACTATGTAAACATTCCAGAAATGTTTGACTAATTCCCACCTCTGTGCTTACCTCATTGAAAACTGAATCACACACTTTGAGAACAACTGTTTTATACTACCTCCTAATAGCTCCTCTTGTTATCTCCCCATAATTCATAAGCCCTAGCTCCTTTTCATTACTCTGCTCATAGCAGGCAGATAACATTTTCTCTTGCACATGCTTCTGGCATGGTATGTTGTTCAATTATAAATAAAGTCCAGTTATACTACTTCTGAGACGCTGCTAATCCTAAGGATGGAATAAGTAATGGAGAAGACACTTCCATGGCATTTGAGGTTCAGCATGGATATTCTAAGAATAAAATAATAATAAACTACTTTTACAGTGTTATTTGTACTATTCATTCTACTAAAAAACTATTACTTTCCCAGTCTCAGTTTATGAAGGGTTCCTTATCCTCACCCTTTGGTCTCTGAAGTGTTCCAGAAAGCCCAAGCAAGGGGTGGGAGGGGATGAAAGTAGAAAATGAAAAGAACAAATCCAATTCTAATTTCTCAACTTTGTAGAAAACGTGTGTGTGTGTGTGTGTGTGTGTGTGTGTGTGTGTGTGTGTTATATGACAGATAGAAACATAAAGCTGAGGTGTAATGTTCAGCCTTTGCCACTATATGATCTGAATTGGAATTCTGTAATACTGTTTAATTTTATAAATTTATTAAATAGGAACTAACAGAACAAAGGCAAACTGTATCAGCAACTAACACTATGTAATATTGACAAAAATATAAACTTTGTATACTGGAAAAAATAAACATTGAAAAATCCATTATAAAGGAAATATTGAACAGAAAAGTGAAGACATCTGAAGATTACACATGTTTTATAATGATATCTTTCATACTCAAGTATTTTAGTTGCAACAAATAAAAGTCTACTTAGTAACAAAAAGTATATGATTCCCATTATTTGAAAAGCAATGTTTTATATGCATATGAAATATATATGTATATATGTATTTTTATATGTATGAAATACTTATAAACATTTATAAAATAAGGACCAGAATTATGATACCTGGCTCTTAGAGTTGAAAAACAAGAACCAGGGAGGTGGTTTGCCAGACTTTACTTTTCAGAGTTTTCAAATTTCTGTGGTAGAAATATTCCCACTATGGCCACTTTTAACTACCAACTCGAGCATGGAATTGTGACAAGAAACCCCAAAACACACCATTATATTAAAGTACACACTGGAAACACACCAGTACAGACAGCATTTCTACCAGTTTGATGCGCTACACCTAAGTAGCCTAGAGAACAGGGATAATAGTAAAATATAGCCAAATTATTGAAAAAATATTCTTTGGGAATAAATTTGCTTTGATAAAATATAGTCATATGTTTATATACTCTAATTTTTAATAATATTTGGGCTGAATAACCAACTTATGAAATTCCTGAATATCTAACCACCAGCTCTTTTGAGCCAGTACAAACCAGGTCTACAATAACACTAAACCAGGGTCTCATCCTATTTCTGATTTCTTTGTTTCCCTCTCCTCTCTCCATCTTCTTAGGGTTACTCATTCTCATTCATTCATATTCATATCTCTCTTTCATTCTCATATTTTTTACATTTTGATGACTATTCTGCTTACCCATAGTTTCTACATCCCATACTTGTGTTTTCCATGACTTTAAATTCAGATCCAATTCTACATTGTTTCAATGTAGAGTCCACAAACAACAACATATAGCTTAACCTAACTTTCCTCTTGAAATTCCAAAGGGGAAAAAATTTGCAAGGAAAAATGCAACATATTGTTTATTCTCTAATAAATAGTTTTATCATGGATTGACCATTGTCACTCATAGATAAATAGACATATCATATATGTAAATAATTACCAATTCTTTAACTAAAAGTTTGTTCTTTGGGATAAACTTACAGTGAAGTAATACTGCAGTAAAAATTACAAATATATTTGGACCCACATCTATTTTCAAAGAAAAGTAAAAATTTTCATGTAATAAACCTAAGTATGTGGCCACTCTTTTTATAAAGTTTTTGTCATTTCTGATTGGAAATAATGATTCCCCAAATATTTTATTTCTATGATATATGTTCAAAAATATTAAACATTTGCAAAAAAAGATAGTTGTTTCTGTTATATAAATCATTGTTAGATTATACTGATACAATTTTTTAGTTTAAAAATTTCTTGCCGGGCGTGGTGCCGCACGCTTGTAATCTCCGTGCTTGGGAGGCGGAGACAGGAGGATCGAGCAGGTTTGAGGCCAGCTGTGTTGGCTTAAGAGACCCTGTTTCCAAATAAAAATATAAAAATAGGTCTGGAAGTGTAACACAGGGGTAGAAGGGTTTCCAGGAACCCCAGTACCACCAAAAAAAAAAAAATTCTTATATGCAGTTGATAACTGAAAGCAATAGATACTCATAGGTATTTGTTACCAAAAGAAAACTGCCTTCAAAACTAATTTCTGGCCAAACTGTAACTATCTCTGTATTATTACATAGTAGGAACATTATACTCTATTCATGAATTAACATTAAAGTATGAACTGTAAAAAATGAGAAGTATATAGATGATAATCTTTTTCATTTCATGGAGCACTGACATGACTTATGCCTTGAGATAGTCAAGACAGTTGTTTCAGATTTTATACTTTAACTATAAACCAAAGGCAACGAATTTCACTTTATCATAGTCTGACTTCCCCAACATCAGACTGATAATGAAGACCCTACCTGAACCTGAGTTTACAACATTAGCTACCCTTGTGAAATAGCATGGCAACTCTTTCATATTGAAGAATTCATTACAATGTTTTTTATTTTATAGTTCTCTCACAGAATTTAGCTTTTTTGGCACAGAAAAGTATTCAATGAAGATAATATGCTGATATATTTTAAAAGCTATTTTTATTGTCCAATTGCACCTGTGATTTTATATGCTAAATGTTCTATTCTTCAAGTTTATTATCTCTTATAATATGCAGGTTACTTTCTTTTTTAGAATCGCAGAATGGTGGGTAGAGAGGAGGAGGTCTTTATACATACAGACTCATGGGTATATTTTAAAGGCAGATTTACTGAATCAGAACACTTGGGGCTCCTTCTACCTCTTCTGCCCTCCACTGCTCAATGGAAAGTGAACCAAGGATGACTCATGGTAAGAAATAACACCTCCCCGACCAGTCTCACCACCTACCATCTGGTTCATGGTGTGTCTCCTGAAACACTGGTTTCCTTTCTGAGAGTTTCTTTTCCCGGATGACTGAGAATGGAAGTACCCATTTCCTGGGAAGGACATTGAAGACTGTGACTTCAGGCTCTGAAGTCAATATAGCAATCACAGAACACAGTACTCAATCTAGTGTTACTCAGACTTACATAACCTTGAGATTGGACAAGAAACCCAATTTTAGGCAGAGTTTCCTAGAAAGCCAACCAAGTTTTATTGTATCTTTCTCTAAGATTGTGCTTCTCAACCATTCTGGACTTACTGAGACCGTTCTTGCTAATCTCCATCACTGCACAGATGCAATCAAACTATATTCTATAGGCCCACTATTATGTTACTTCCATTCTCAATTTAAAAAAATGTCACAATGTCTAATGCGATTCATCATTGACTCAATCACATACAACGATTTACATAATCAGAGAGAAAAATAGAGGCTTTGCTACTTTGCCCATGAATAATAAATATTACCTCCTTTACACTTCTGAAAATACAGAGAAATTTTTGAAGTGTTCTTCCTCACGCCCTAACAAAAAGACTATTTCAAAAGTAAATTACACCTCTACTTCTTGGGAGGGAGAAAATTTCTTGTAACTTAGATGAGTTTGTATTGACTGCACTCCTTAGAGATAAAAAAAAAAGAAAAAGAAAAAAAGCTAATATTGACTTACAAACATAGATATTATATATAACATATGCTTCAAAAATGTACATGTAATGTTTATAGTATTAAGGCATATGCTCCTTAAAGATATATCTTTCAAAATATGTACATGTAATATTTATAGTATTAAGGTATATGCTCTTTAAATACATAATATGTAGCTTTTGTTTTGTTTTGTTTTGTTTTTTGGTACTGGGAATTGAACCCAGAGGCATTATGCCACCAAAGTACACACAAATCACTTTTTATTTTTGTTTTTCAATGAAACAGGATCTCACTTGGTTGCCGAGAGTCTCTATAAATTACCAAAGATGATCTCAAATCTGTAATATACCTGTTTTAGTAATCCCAAGTACTAGGATAACAGGCAGGAGCCACCACACTCAGCAAAATATATGCAATATGCACTCTTATTTAAGAGTTTCAGAAGCAGTGTGTGTGTGTGTGTGTGTGTGTGTGTGTGTGTGTGTTACTGGGGATTGAATAATCCAGGGACAGTCTACCTCAAAACCATAGCCTTTTCATGTACATATTTTTTAAACAGGTTTCACTAGGTTGCAATAATTCTCACTACTTGCTGGGGCTGTCCTCCAACCTGTGATTCTCCTGTCTCAGCCTCCCAAGTATTGGGATTACAGGCACAGGCCACCATACCCAGCTTCACAAGCATTTCTAATGTTATTAAATATTATAACTGAACATGATTATAAAAATTTCATATATTCAGAAATATTTAATAGATGTTTACTACGTGTCTTATAATGCTAGAAAATGCACACTTCTTTCAGGAGAAATAATAAGAAAGAAATGTGCTAGATTACAGAGAGCCATCAGTTGATATTGCTGTTTTTGGAGTAAATTTTGCTTTATAGACAATGACTCAGGAGTACTCTTTAAGCCAACATCCAATCAAACTATTTCTAAATTTAATGTGAGAATTAAATTTTAACACTTCATTCATGCAGTAAATACTCTTTATTTATAGGCCCAGTAAAAATTAATACGTTTTTAACAAAATTAGAATTTAAATTACTCATTAAATTTAAAAGTTTAAATTGTAAACTCAAAACAAATCTATTAAGGTCTCTGACAAATTCTCTGAAGCATTAATTATACCAAAAGGATAAAGTATATTCATATTATACCTATAAATAAGTAAAACAACACTAATTCTAAGAATCTGATTTAATTTATAATTTCTGTATTCGTAAGTATGGATTTCAAAATATATATCACCAAAAAAATCCTCCTCATTACAACTGTATTACAACCTCATTACCAAGCTAAAATGTTCCTTGCTATTACAAAAATTTTATGTAAATTATTAAAAATTTCTGTCCCATCTCAGTGTTAATTTTTATCTGTGAACCTATAGATACATGCCAAACCAACTCAATTTGTTGTTTGTTGACAAACAAACCAAGTCTCTAAAAACTTAAAAATAAGTAAATTCCTATGCTAAAGTAAACCATATTATTACTTAATTTTTTTGTCTTTACTCAAATGTCTGAACTTCTAATAAAAATTTTTCTACCTCTCAACTGACACATTTTAATTTCTTTTCTATCTTCTTTCTTTCTCCTTTTCTTTCTTTTTTTCCCTTTCTTTCTTTCTTTCTTTCTCTTTCTTTCTTTCCATGGCACTAAAGACTGAGCCCAAGGGTAGCCTCCTTTTATGTCCACAAAAACCCATTAATGTTTCTCATAGAGTCTTTCATATCAGTTTTAACAATATTTTGTTTTTCTTTGTTATTTGAGTATCCATAATCCTGCAAAAGTTTTTTGTTTGTTGATAGTTCTTGCTACTTTTACTGCTTATTTTGTTTTGTAGGGTTACAACTCATATAGCTATTAGGATTCAGATTGAATTACTTTTACTCCATGATTTTGTTTATATTTTCATAGCATCTGTCACGCTCATAGCAAGCAAGTAAATAGGCAATATCAATATAGGAAAGATGTACCATGATTAAGTGTGCCTCTCCATAGAGCATACACTTAGAGCAGCTGCTTGTCTCAACTTAATGAGTTTATTTTTACCTTAAGAGCAAGCATCATGTAGTCAGTAAACAAACAGGATTGCAATTTAAAAGAGAAATTAGGACTGTAGAAAGTGGGAGCCAGCTGACTCAGGAATTAAATGGGCTTTCCTGGAAGGATTGAGGTATCATATGAGATAGGATACTGTGAATTTCTAGTGGCCTAGGTAAATGCAAATATCTCCAGCAGTATTTACCTTCCCTTGTAGTTCTATACAGGTTACAGTCAGTTGAATTCATGCTGGTGAAACAGTTTGTTATTCAAGGACAATAAAAGAACAGCCAGGCAACAGGAGAAATAATACTGCCATGTATTGGTGCATGAAATTAAGTGGATTAAAGAAGAAAATGAAGACGAGATGTAACTAAAGGGAAAAAAAATTAAGTGGTCAAGAAAAGGGTAATTTCCATGAGGTCAAAAAAAATTGATAAAAGTGATAGAGATAGGCAACCAGATGGATGAGAGGATGCAGCCAGAAAAAAAAAAAACACGTTGGAACTCATGAAAATTAATTTCTCTGATGACTGGTTTTAGAATGTAGCTTTGGCAAAAGTATAAACCTAAAATAAGTGGTTATGAAGGTCACTGGAGTTTCCCAGGGGAAATATCTGAGGGTCTACCTTGTTCAAAGATGGTCATACTAGAGTCTAGTCATCTCAAAGGATCATGTTCTACAAGCTCTTTCTGGGTCTCCTACATTATATTGATGTACAGGTTTAGTATTCCTAATCCGAAAATGCAAAATCTTAAGTACTACAAAAACTGAACTTTTTGAGTGCTACATGACCTTACAAGTAGACAACTGCACACCATTATACTTTGCTTTTTGAACAAAATTATTAAAAACATTATATAAAGGTACCTTCAGACATGTACATAAGTTATATAGGAAACATAAAGAAACTTTATGTTTAGACTTTGGAACCATTCTCAACCTATCTCTTTAGGTATATGCAAATATTCAACAATCTAAAACTTTTTTATGACTTATAGTCATAAGCATTTTGGATAACAGATACTCAGCCTGTGCATATTTTAATTGTCCCTCTACTTTTAGACTATTAAGTTTTATCTCATTTGTTATTATTATGAACTACACTACACTGAATAATTTTTACATAAATATTTGTGCATAACTTGTTTTCATGATTTTCTTAAGATAAATTTTTTTAAAGTAGTACTGTGTAAAAGTAATCAACCTTTTTAAAACTCCATGTTGATCTGAATTTTTCCTCATTTTGAGTAATTTTAATGATTCCTTCCTCAAATATTGGGTTTTATAATTTTTAATAACATTTGTTAATCTGAAAGGTTATAAATACATAGTTTATTCTATACTTCTTTCTTCACTAATGACATTTACCAGGTTATATATATTTATTTGGCATAAATAATTTGCTCATTATGGTTTTATGTACAACATTTTTAGATACATGATGCACATGTGTGATTCATAAGACATCATTATTACATATCAATAAGGCAAAGGTATTATATAATTTGCATATTTTGCAGTTGAGTAGCTTTTACATTTTGTTATGATGTTTCAGCCTATAGTTTTTATCATACATGCACAAATAAGTAAACACATACATTACATACATATATGAATATTTTTAATGTGGCCTAAGACATTTTTAAGGTTTTTTTCTAAATTATTATATAAGTCAAATACTTTATTTTACTTAGACTAAAAAAATTTTTTTTTTTGGTGGTACTGGGGGCTTTTCTACCTCCAGGCTATACCCCCAGACCTATTTTATACTTTATTTGGAAACAGGGTCTCACTAAGTTGCTGAGGGTCTCACTAAGTAGCTGAGGCTGGCTTTGAACCAGTGTGATCCTCCTGTCTCAGCCTCCCAAACGCTGGGATTACAAGTGTGCTCAAACACACCCGGCCTTACTTAGACTAAATTTTATAAAATAATGATGTGTAAGAAAATACGATATGTATTCATAAACATATCAAAGTCAATCAATAAGCCAATGAAGGAGTAAGGGGGAGCAAATTGGGTGGGAATTGGGCAGGGCTAAGTAAGATATGTGCACAAACAAGTTATGTGCACATGTATATTTCTACTATATTTTACCCCATTAAGATATATAACTACAATGCACCAATAAAAATTAAATAAATAAAATGTTAAAAAGTCATATTTTTCCAGTAAATTTGGGGTTTAGTTATTAATATTCAATTGATTTTAGAAACAACATCTTACTAAACTTTCTGGTTAATTCTCTCTTCCACTGATGCTAGTTTAATAAATATCATTCTTAAAAAATCAGAATACTGATATTTGCCTTGAATAAAAAGGTATGTGTGTACTATATACTCACATATGATTTTTTCCATAAATGGAATTAATTTATGACAATTCAAGATAATCTAAAAATAAAAATTTTCCTACTTTATATTGATCTTTTCTTTCAGCAAGTCAATTTTTGCAGTAGTAAAAAGCAAGTATTTTCTAAACTATTAGTAGAATCATCAATATAATTTTTGTAGTGACATTTAACATTTTTTTCAATATTATACTAGAACTAAAAATAATATATAAAATCTGGAATATTTTTCTGGCTTAAAGGGGAAAATTTTCAGGATGTCAAAATAATTCTGAATGTTGGATTTTTAAAATAGTTTAATGATGAGGATACATAATAAAGTTCTTGGGACCAAACATCAAATCAATTTATTGTTAGTGTATTTACCTAAATAAAAAATTAATTGATTGTATTTTATACTCCATAAAATAATTAATGAGAATGTATGGTCTAATTTTTGTAATCATCAATTTTCATAACCATCAATGGTCTACTTGTGACTATCAAATTATTAATGATTGCTTCTTTTTTCTTTCTTTTTTTTTTTTTGTGTGTGTGTGTGGTACTGGGGATAAAGCTACACCCCCAGCCTTATTTTATATTTTGAAACAGGGTCTCACTGAGTTGCAAAGGGCCTCACTAAGTATTAACTGAGGCTGGCCATGAACCACGATCCTCCTGTTTCAGCCTTCCGAATGCTGGGATTACAAGCATGTGCCACCATGCCCGGCTTCTTTATCTTTTTACGGTAGTGGGGAATCAAACTAGGGCTTCACACATGCTAGGCAAGCACTTTACTATGAAGCTATAGCCCTGGTCCATCAACTAACACTTTCAAAATGAAGATAACCAAATAGTAAATAAATTTCCATGAACAGTCATTATGAAATAAGTGACCATTTTCTGTTGACATATCAAATATTTAGTTCATAAAATATTGACATATGTAAGTGTTTTGTATTTTAAAATTAAATCTATCGAAGATAGGTCATATATCTAACATTCAGAAGAATAAACTTTTTGCTAATTGGCATTTTATTCATAAATAATGTGCTTAAAATAAGTTTTGCCTATTTTTCTTAATCAGAAACATCTGATTCTTAGTGAAACGAGATTAAAAGTTTAAAAGTCTGGAGTTTACTATAATAGTCATAAAATTAATAGTTTTGTTGAATGAATTACTATCATCCTAATTATGTTTTCTTCAAATGTATGCTTCAGGAATGATAATACATGTAAGGCCAGTATAGATAAGGAAGATCATTCAATGGCTGGACAATAATTGAAGCCATCATTGTATTCAGTCGTTCCTTATTTTACCCTGATTTATTCTATTTTTACCCTACTGTATTACTGTATTATATTATTATATCCTCAAAGATGTTTTTATTAAAATTAATGAAAAATTTAAATAATACTGCTCATTCTTATTAGAAAAAATTTTTATCTTTTCTTTAATATCTATTTATCTCAAAATATAACTATTGTATGAAGTCTTCCAGGTAGGCTTAGTCTCTTGTCATTCTTGATGTCTCATCTCATAATTATTCCTATATAGTTTAATAAAATTTTTACAAGACTCTTCTTAACCTGACCCTCCAGGACAGTATTTTATTTCTTCTCATTCACCCATTATTGTTGGAGAGAAAAAAAAATCACACTCAGCCAAATAAATGGATAGGTGCCCCTAACTTTCTGACTTTCTTTCTTTTCCTTCCCTCTACCATTCTTTTCCTTTCTTTTTTCTTTTTTTTTTTCTTTTTTTTTTTTTTTGCAGAAGTAGGGGTAAGTCCAGAGCCATTCATTCTACCACTGAGCTACACCCCCAGCTCTATATTTTATTCTTTATTTTTGAAACAGAATCTCACTAAGTTGCAAAGGGTCTCACTAAGTAGCTGAGTCTGACGGCAAACCTGTGATCCTCCTGTCTCAGCCTCTACTGAGGCTGAACTACTTACATCTCTTTGTGTAAATAATATACTTTATAAAATTATTTTCATGATTATCTTATATATTGGCTTGCATGAATTTCAAGTCCTTATGTGTTTCTTTGCAAATCTTTCTTACTTCCCATGGTCACTTTTACATACATTTTTGACATTTCACTGGAGAGGAGAAAAAGGCAACAGAAAAAAGGTTCTGACAGTTCCAAGCAAAATAACTAAAATTTTCCCTTTTACTCCAAAGAATCTGTTCAGGCTCCTAACTAGGATCTATGTCTTCACACATGCCAATGATCCCATCCTTCCTACCTACTCTAGGATATCGTTACAGCAATTCACCCCTCTCCATAAATATCAGACTCTCTCCTTTGCATTATTCTCATCAGCCTACAGACTGCTTCATTTTTTTCCATCTTAAAAATGTCCTTCTTGAGCCAGGCGTGGTGGCACACGCTTGTAATCCCCGCACTTGGGAGGCAGAGACAGGAGGATCATGTAGGTTCGAAGCCAACCTTGCTGGCTTAAAAGACCCTGTTTCCAAATCAAATAGGCCTGGGATCATAGCCCAGAGGTAGAAGGGTTCCATCCCCAGTACCACACACTCACACACACAAAAAATGTTCTTCTTGATCATAATTTATCTCCAGCTATTACCAATTGTTTTGCTCTTTTTTATAGGCAAAATAATTCTCTCAAAAGTCAGTCTATAGCCCCAGAAACCAACTTTACTGTGCTAAGCAGAATTCTAAGATAGCCCCCAAGCTTCCCTAACCATCTGGTGTATATAACCTCCATAATCCCCAGAACTACAAATAGAATAGATTTGCTCCTGTGATTAGATTATGTTATATAGCATAGTTAATCTTAAAACAGGTAGATTGTCCAGGTGAGCCAGAACTACTTACATAAGCCCTCAGATGCAATTTTCTCTTGCTGTGACTAAAGAGGAAATTGGAAAGTCAAAATGTGAGAGAGATTTGAAATGAGGATGATTCTTCACTGCTGGCTTTGAAGATAGACAAGGCAATGTGGAAAAAAACAATGTAGGTGACATCTAGGAACTGGAAGTAGTTTTCAGCTGACAGCCAGCAATCTACAACTACAAAGAAGTGAATCTTACCACAACCATGTGAGCTTAAAAGAGGTTTCAGATGAAAACATAGACTAGCGAAGTACTGTGGGTTAATAAATACATTGCTTTAAGCTACTAAGTTTATGGTAATGTATTACATGGCACTAGAAAATAATAGTCTTTACTCCCTTTAAATCATACCAAATGATATTTAGCACCACCATTTTGGAAAAAAAAATAGGCTATCAACGACCTCTGTGTTGATAAATTCAATGTACACTATTTAATACTATCTTACCAGAACATCAGCAACATTTCACCAAATTGGTCCTACCCTTCTTCTCCAGCAAGCCTCTAATTTAGATCATGAACTCAGCATTTTCTCTTACCTCAGCGGATCTCTTTCTGGCTTCATGACATTTTCTTAACTTGGTTTCTGAGACATCACCCCTCTACCCTTTTACCCCACTTCTCAGATGCTTCTTTTAATCTCCTTTGCTGATTTTCCTCTCATCTTTCTAATTTCGCAAATTGAATGTTTCAGATCTTTGCCCTAAGACTCTTTTCTTTCTACTCCCACCTCTGGCTCATTTGATCAGTGCTGACAGTTTTAGGTTCCAGTGATATGTTAATAACTCCCAAGTTTCTATTGCTGGTATTGTCTTCCGCAACATTAGCTTATCATACCTTATTGATGATGTTTAAAATGCAAACCAAGCATACCCTGTTCATAGCTGAAATCCTGACCCCTCCTTGCCAAAACCTTGGTCCTCAGTTTTCCTCAATAAATGCCACCTTTATATTTGTAGGTGCCTAAATCTGAAACCTTAGAGATGTGGCTTAACCCTTCCACTCATTCTTTTTCTCGCACACCCAAATTCCTTTAGATCATGTCCTCAGCACACATCTATTGTTTATCATCTCTACCACTAACCACTGGTCCAAGCTACAGGAACCTCTTTCTGGAAAGACCTGATTGCTTCAAACTTCTTTCCTGGGCCACCACTACCAGATAACTAGAAATAAGTACTTTTTTAAAGTAGCAAACATAAAACATTATATCATGTCTTTGAAAAAAAAAAAAATGCAGCCGGGTGTGGTGGCACACGCTTGTAATTCCCGCACTTGGGAGGCGGAGACTGGAGGATCACGCAGGTTCCTAGTCAGCCTCGCTGGCTTAAGAGACCCTGTTTCCAAATAAATAAAAAATATAAAATAGGTCTGGGAGTGTAGTCCGGAGGTAGAAGGGCTTCCAGGAACCCTAGTACCACAAAAAAAAAAAAAAAAAAAAAAAAAAAAAGTGCTCCATGGATTTCACATCTCATTAGATTTAGAGTATTTTAAAATGGTGTCCAAGGCTCTTTCTTCAGCTCAGTAAGCTCATGCCTGCACCAAATTCTTTACAATTGCTATTCCCTTGCTGCCTGGGAAGGCTTGCTTATTTTGTGTTTTGGAGTTTTTGTTTCTTTTGTAGTTTCATGGCTCAGTTCCTGCACTTACTTCAGACGCACTTCAGATCTCTAGGGAGGGACATCCACCACACACAGGCATCAGGAGCTCTGCGCTCCCTCCCCCTCACTGAGCCTTTCACTCCCTTACCCAGACTTATTGTTCTCTATAAACCTATTGCCTGTTGACAAGTTATATACATGCTTTTAGAAACCAAGTGATCTGAAAAGTTCCTTGGAAACAATGGGTGAGAAGAGGGCAAAACGGTATAAAGTCAAATGTAATAATCCATATTTTTATCTATAATAATACTCAATTATCTAGCAGAGGAATTTTTGCACCTGTTCTTCTACTTTCTTTTTCCCCTATACAGTCAAAATCAGATCTGAAGGCTTAATTGCACTCGATTTTTTTTTTCAAGAAAATTCTTCCTAGGTGATCTTGCATACCTTTGTTTGTTCTTTTATTCATCTATTTATCGGTCCTGTGACTGAACTCAGAAACATCCTACCTCCAAACTACACCCCTAGACCTTCTTACGTTTTTTGTTTTGAAATGGTATATGCATACAATGGAATTTTACTCAGCCATAAAGAATAAAAAAATTATGTCATTTACAGGGAAATGGAAACTAGAAACATTATGCTAAGTGAGATTGACCAGTCACAAAAAGTGAAAAATCAGATGCGCTCCCTAATATGTGGAAGCTAAGGTGAAAAAGTCATAAGGAGAAAGTCTATAGTAAGGAGAAACCATAGATGAGCAAATATGGCAATCTGAGAGGGATAGGAAGGGAGAAGAGGGAAATTCTTTAAGGTACATGACATACATTAAAAAACATATCAAAATCAATCACTAAGCCAAACATGAGAAGGAGAAAGGAGGAGAGAATGGGATTAGAATTGGGTAAGGGCTAATGTGTGCATGTATGCCTCTACCATCTTGCACTCCATTAAAATGTATGACTACAATGCACCAATAAAAATATTTTTCAAAAAATAATGCTATTGACATTCAGTTGAACATACTTCAACAAAACTAGAGCATTTTGCTCCTTATGTAGCATTTATAGCTTAATTATCCATTTTTATACATTTCTAGCAATATGTCAATCTCAACTGAGTGATGCTCCTCATTTATTTGTTACTAAGAGAATAAAGTAAGTTTTGCTTTGGAAAAAATATACAGGGTCATGTTTAGGATTCTGAAGCTGGTCTTGACCCTTTAATCCTCCTATCTCAGGGATTACAGGATGTGACAAAATTAAACTTGTATACCTTATTTTGTACCACAATTCCTTGCATGTACTTCTTAGTTACATTATTGTCAGTGATGCTAAGAGAACTTACTGTTGTCAGGCAGATCTCATCAACTGTTCTCTGCTAAAGGAACAATGGTTTAACAAACAAAAAGTGAAAACATTTTCACTCTGATAATTTTTTTAGTCTTACCTGATTAAACAATTATCAAAACTTACTCTCAACCTTCTGCTAGGGACAAAAGAAAGAAAAAATATGATTCTTTTTGGGTTTAATTATTATCAAAATGACTATATTAACTTAAGAATCTTTGGAAATATTAAAAAGTTGAGTTTTGCTAAAATAATTTGTTAAATCAAACAGAGAAAATTTATCCAAGAAAATCATATGCTTCAGGACATTTCCAAAAGCAATATCTTCTTATCTAAAGTTTGTCTTCTATATATTATATATAATTTAATAGTTGTTTTATCTTCAACTGATGTGCACAGTTTCATGTTAAAGTCATGTACCCATAATCACTTATTTTAGTAAATATCTGAAAATTAAAAGAAGCAATTATTCTTAAATTTTCTGTTGCTTTTCTCATCAACATTAACAACTTTCAGAAATTCTTGTAAAGTTATAGTAAAATTACAGTCTTTTGCTACTAGAAACATTATAAACTATTTACAGGTACATGGTTAAGAATTTTTAAATATACATAGTTCTTACATTATGATCTACTCAATCAAAGATATTTTTGTTAAGAAAACAACTTAGAAGTTATAAAAATTGTATATTAATGATATTTAAGTAGCACACAAAGTAAAATTAAATTTTCAACACAAGGTATATGTCTTAAAATTTTATTACTCTAAAACAACTAAGTAGCTATGAAGTATATAATTGTGAATATTCTGTATATACATAAAAACATTTGCTATATGTTGAAAATAAAATAAAAATGGTTTTTATACCTTGATTAAGTTCTTGTCAGTTGTGAATGCATTTGACGTGAGTAAAAGTAAATACACATTTTGAAGGCGCTACAAAAGTAAAATTTTGGATTTTATTATCACAATATACAGTTTTTAAAAAAAAAAAAACCTGTTTGATCGATCAGGCAATGTCTATTTACTTACTGGATGATCACAACTACTTCCACAATACATTTGTTTTGTGAATACACAGATCAATATTGGAAAAATATTCTTGTACTTTCTACAGTTGTGTTAGTTTTATAAAAAAAAAAAAAACTAAACATAAGCCTGATTGTAAAAAAGGTTGCATATGATAACTACAAGTTATATAACTTTGAGAAATCTCTCTTGTCATAGTAGTTCTAACCCTAATGTATTTAAAAATGCAAAATTAATAAAATATTATGTAAATACTTATTCACTGGTTAATATATATATATATACAATGCTATCTCCTATTTCAGAAAAAGGAAGAGATTGAAAGGAGTGTAGAATTTTAGACTCCTTTCTTTTATAAATATGGCTCCATTGAGTACAAATATATCATAACTAGAAATTGCAAAAATTTTTTAGTGCATCACATTAAAACATATTTAATTTCAACTTGAAAATATGGTCATTTTATGGTAACTTTTACCAGTTATTTTCAGCTGAATTATCATAGAATTTTATATCATAATTACACCTTCATTTTCAAAATGGAATGTAGCTTTTGTTTTATAGTGCCTTTGCTACACCAACTATTATTTTTATACATTAGAATAGCAGTGCTGTCTTCACACCACATTTCTAACTTCCTGTTAACAATCATAAAGTTAAATAGAAAAGAGTTTAGATTAAAATGATACTTTCTCTTTCAAATCCTGTTACTGAGTCAGCAGGTGTTACTGTTCTAGAAAAGTGAAGAAACATTTGCAAATGAATGCTACTGTTGAAACAGTGAGTTTTACTTCTCTAACCCTCATGACTAAAGCAGCCCTCCATACTGGTCACTTAGCCAACAAAGAACATTGCCCCAGCCATTTCTAATACAGGGTTATTTAAGTGAATCAAAAAAAGTTAGTGTGTCAATAGAGTCAGTGTAAATAGATCCAATCAACTTTCTACTTTACTAATTTTTCTCATTGCTTTTTTTTCCCCCCAAGACCCCAGTCTCCTCTTTCAATCAGAAAAAAATATCAAATTTAGCTGATAAGAAATGTTTAACCTGTGCCTTATAAGTGACATAGAATTTATGGTCCAAACCAAGACTCTTTTGAAAGTTAAAAGCAGAGTTATTAATAATTAACCGAAGACACCTGGTGTAAACAGGAATGGCCCACTTTCCCTGCCTTTGTGGTTCCTTGTTGCAAAGCATATTTTGTCACAAGCACTTCAAACTCTAACACAGCCACTGATAATAGTTCAAATATCCAAAACAATAAAAAGCTAAAACCTCTCCAAGTTAAATATCTCACTAGTTACTATTCCTACAAAATGTACAAAAAAAATGTTCTTTCTATAATGACAATTTGAAAAGTACCCAAAATAGGAGTGGAGGGAGATGGCGACCAAGTAAAGCAGCTTTTTATCAACACTGCTGACACTTGATCTCCATAGTGGCAAAAATAATGCCTTACAGAGTCAGAAACTACTATCGATAGAGAAATAAAAGCTATAAATACAAGAGACAGAAAAAAGGAAGACTAGAATAATCTGAGAAGCAGAAACGAAAGCGGCCCGCCATGGCAGGGACCACGCACCAAGGCCACCATGACTCACAGAATCAGACTCCAGGGAGGATAAGGAAAGGAGCTGAAGCGACCAGATGCAGTCCAGGTGAATGTACTTCAGCAGTTCTTTCAACGCTAAAGGTTCTTTCAACAGCTAAAAGGTTCAGCAGCCAAGTCCATCATCATCTCCAGGGATTCAGAGTGGAGCTCAAACCAGAAGGGAGATACACCAGCCTTACTGCCGAGGGTGTGGCAGAGACGCCATATTGACAGCAAGCCAGTGAGTTAACCACACCCATGAAAGCACCAGTGGAGCGCCAATACAATCGTAAGTGAAATGGCGGCCTTTACAGGAGAAATCCCAGCATTGCATCTGCAGGGACTCAACCAGCTTTGATAAACTCTCTGGGTCTGAGTTCTTGTGGCTCAGGCAGTGCAGGAATAGGTGGCAGAAATTACTACACGCTAATCGCAGTTCCCTGAAGGAAAGGCCCCAGCCTGGCAACATCAGAATCTGGCACAGCTGTGACAAACTCCCTTGGTCTGAGACCTTGCGATACAACTCAGGGAAGGAGCAATGGCACCAGAGATAACCACAGCCCCCAGAGATCCAGAGCACAATAAATGAAGTCCTGGTAAATTGGAGAAGAACTCAGAGAAGGTGGGAGTGGGATCTGCTGTTGATCATATCAGAAGCCCAGACTGGCTCAGGCTCAGACCAGTGGAAAGTGTAGGGTGAATCTTATGCTTAACTCTAAACCCAACAGGCAGGATTTCCGGGAACACCACAGACATTCCAATTGTGGGGAACAGGGAGAAGTCAGAATATCCCAGCCCGAGTTGTGTAGAACTGAGACCCCTACATTGAGTTTGGTTTCAGAGGCATATGCTGCCAACAGAGGCAGGGAAAGACCTAGGCTCCAAGTCTGTGGAAAGTGTGGAGGGTGACCTTCATTCAATATTAATTCCAACCCCATTGATATTGTCCATCTGCATAGACTGAAAAGATTCAGAGAACCAGACTCACAGAGGGAAAGGTCACCATAGGAACTGGTATCTACATAGAGAGAGACTGCTGAATTTGTTTGTAGTGTCACATCAATTCCTTGGTGATACTGTTTGGGTTTTTTCATTGTGTGTGTGTGTGTGTGTGTGTGTGTGTGTATACCTGATTGCTTTTATGCCTTCTTATTTATTTTTTTGGAAGGGGTTTGTGGGTCTTTGGTGTTTCTTTGTTTGTTTATTTTTGTTTGTTTCTTTGCAGATCTGGGGATGGAACCCAGGTGCATTCGACCTCCGAGCTACACCTCCTGCCCTATTTTTTTTTTTTTTTTATTCTTTATTTTGAAACCAGGTCTCACTGAGTTGCAGAGGGCCTCACTGAGTAGCTGAGGCTGTCCATGAACTGCGATCCTCCGGTCTCAGCCTCCCAAATGCTGGGATTACAGGCGTGTGCCACCACGCCTGGCTTTTTGTTTTGTTTTTATGATTTTTGTTTTGCTGTGTTTGTTTTTGTTTTTTAACCCTCATACAAAATCCTCTCCCAAGCTGCTTCTCTTGTATAAACCTACTCTCTCTTCTCACTCATCTATCTTTTTTCTTCTTTTTTTTTTTTTTTTTGCTCCCTAGTCCTGTATTGAATCCAATTTGTATCACTATACCAGAAACTATACATTGGTTACTAGAATTCTACTACATTGGTACTATCTCTAATCTCTAGTATATACTACTTTAACAAACTCATATACTCATACTATTTGAGCATATCTGACCATACTCATATACTCATACTATTTGAGCATATCTGACCATACCCTATTCTTCCATTTACTCCCTTTCTTCCCTCCTTACTCAACCATCACTGTTGATCACAACTTGCCCTTGAATATACCAGCTGACACCTAGAGACTGAACGAAATCTACCAAAAGCAACAGGTATAAACTTCTGAAATCATGGGTAAGAGGAACAACAATAGAGCACTGAGTTCCCACAACTCCACAATAACAGAACCTGATAACACAGAAATGCAGAGATTTCCAGAAGATCAAATCAGGAATGTAACTGTAGAAATAATCTAGGATTTTAGAAAGGAATTTAGAGAGTCTGAAAGAAATAAAGGATGCAATAATTGAAGTAAAGGCATCAATTCAAACTATAAACAATCGATTAGACCACATGGAGAATAGAATTTCGCTACTAGAAGATGATCATTCCAAGAATGAACACATAGTTCATAACAGAAAAAACAATTCATCAACAGGAATTGGACACTGAAGAAATACGGACCTATCTTAAGAGAGCTAACCTCAGAATTACCAGCATAGAGGAGAGAAAAGAAGCTGAAGCCAAAGGAATCAACTCTCTCTTCAAATAAATAATAGCAGAAACATTTCCAAACATAGAGCAAGAGGTCGATACACAGGTTCAGGAAATGTATAGAACTCCCCTTAGACAAGATCTGAGAAAAGGTTCCCCATGCCACGTAATAGTCAAAATGACCAATGTAGAAGCCAAAGAAAAAATCTTAAAGGCAACAAAATTAAATGACCAAGTGACATTCAGAGGCAAACAAATTAGAATCACTCCAGACATCCCCAACCAAGTCATGAAAGCCAGAAGGGCCTGGAGTGACCCCCAAATACTGGGCCTGCTGAGGGGTAAGAGTGATCTCAGTTAGTTGCAAAGAGCCTTGCTAAGTTGCTGAGGATGGCTGCAAACCTGTGACCTTCCTGTCTCAGCGTCTGAAGTACTGGGATTACAGGTATGTGCCACCACACCGGCTGTAATTTGATTTTTAAATATAAACACAACATTATATAAAATATTCATCACGTCAAATATTGTGAGAAAATATTCAACGTATAAAGCATTTAAAAGTCATTCCTGGTTTTTTGTTTTTGTTTTTGGTGGTACTGGGGTTCCTGGAAACCCTTCTACCTCCGGGCTACACTCCCAGACCTATTTTATACTTTTATTTGGAAACAGGATCTCTTAAGCCAGAGAGGCTGGCTTCGAACCTACGTGATCCTCCTGTCTCTGCCTCCCAAGCGCGGGGATTACAAGAGTGCGCCACCACGCCCGGCTCATAGTTTTTGAAGAGCCGAGTAGATTGAAGAATATCATTTACTTAACCAGAAAATTACAGATAATAGGAGAAAAAACGACATAATATTTACTATTCAACTATTATATACAAGAACTCATGGAGAGTAGTGTCATTGCACTACATTTTACAGAAAAGAGTTTTGAAGGTCAGAGAATAAAGAATTTGTCCAAATCACATGGCTAATAAAACTATAGACACGTCCCCGAGTTATTTTGCATTAAAGCATGGTGCCCTACAGGTTGATTTATTTTAAAAGCATCTCACACTGTATCTCATGTTTTATCAGTAGATTTTTTGTTGTTGTTGTTTGTTTTTTGGTGTGTCTGGGGATGGAACCCAGGGGCATTTGACCTCTGAGCTACACTCCCTGGCCTATTTTTTATTCCTTTATTTTGAAACAGGATCTCACTGAGTTGCAGAGGGCCTCACTAAGTAGCTGAGGCTGTCGGCAAACTGCGATCCTCCGGTCTCAGCTTCCCAAATGCTGGAATTACAAGCGTGCACCACCACGCCCAGCATCAGTAGAATTTTTTAAAAAGTTGAGAGATATCTCCTAAATACTACATGGCTAATCTCTAGCTCACATTTATCTCTGAAGGAAAAAATACTTCTGTAAGTTTCTAGAATTTTTATTTATGAAGGTTATATGCAGATTTTATTTTTGTTTTTTAATATTTTTATTGGTGCATTATAGTCTCACATCATAATATAGATCATGTTGCCAATGGCATATATTCATACAGTACTTGGTGTCCTCTCCCCTACCTCCCCATTTCCCTCTCTCCCATACCGAGTGTCCAGTATGACAGCTATATTCACGTGTATGCACATAGTCGCAGGTAGCATTTCAATTAATGAACCTCAACCTTCTTTCTCCCCTCTCCTTCCTTCCTGGATCCACTGAGGATCTTCTCCATTATCTGGAGTCCCTCTAGTATCTCAAATACTCCCTAGCTCGAACTTATTAGAGAATAAAAAATCTTTTTTGAAATTACTAAGCACTTGGTCTTGTTTATCTTTCTTCTCTTTTAACATAATGATATTATTTTATTTCATATAGTAATAATTATACAGGTGAGTGAAGTGAATTGTTTCTAAATTTTCTGACAGAAAAGTTAATTCTCTAATTCTTAGGCCTGTTTATGAGCTCTTGTAAATAATAGAACAAAACATTATGATTAACATAAATTATAAGGTAAAAATAGCAAAAAATGTGGGCAATTATAATTGACATCTCTAAAAATTTGTACTCTTTTCATTTTTAATTCCTAACTAATTGGAACTTTAGGCTAAGTTTTGCAAATAATTCATATATCTGTTCATTTTTCTGTATATATGTAAATATATTTCTGAAAATGTGGCAAGTTATATGAATAATTCATGGCTACCTTTTTCCATAAATGCTCCAAGTTGTTTTATATAAATGCATATAATAAATAATTAGTAAAATAAGTAGTTGATGGGCATGATATAAAGAAAAAATATAAATATCTGATGAAAGGTAGGAATATGATTAGCACCAGGAATACTAACTTCAATGGACCATGTTCCTTGGGTAAGGGATGGTGGTAAAAGAGGTAACTCCTAATTTTCATTAGACAAAGCAAGGGTGAAACCATACATGATAAACACTGAGGAAATAAGTTGGTTGTTTAGCTCAATTTTTCCTAACACTTGAGACAACTTTCTCCCTCGTGTTGGCATAGAAAGGCATTACTGATGTAGAACAGGAGACCTCTCATGGTGCCTGCAACATTACAATCACACATTGGAAATGAGCTTTTCTTTTCCTCTATTTTAAATTAATTAATGTCCAAAGGAACAAATAACAGTTTGAAAAATCAGATCCCAAAAGTTAAAAAACAATATTCTCTAAGTGTGCAGTTTTCGATTATCTATTTCACTTCAAAGATAAAATGGTAATGGATATACTACATGTGATCATCCGTAAACATTCTTTCGGTGAATACTTTTTAAGCAAGAGCAGCATGCTCAAGATTGTACTTTCCATCAAGAATGTGGATACAAATACCCTGTGTGGTCAGAAATTTTTTCAGGAAACAGTGCTGGTTTCTAAAATATAAGAATGAAGAGAGGCAGAGATCCTGAAGGACTATTCCACAGAGAAAATTTTAAAAAAACTGTAAAGTAGACATTTATATTTGTTCATTATTTTTATTCCGTTGTTAAAAGCCTACAAAGAGATGAAAAGATTATTATTTATATATGTACATATACATATATTAATATATACATATATATTCTCTTCTGAGTAAGTAAAATGTCATGTTAGTAATTCAAAAGCATAATCAAATTATTGAGATGCAAGTTAAAAATCATGTTAAGGAAGCCGGGCGTGGTGGTGCACGCTTGTAATCCCCGCACTTGGGAGGCAGAGACAGGAGGATCGCGCAGGTTCGAAGTCAGCCGCGCGCGCTGGCTTAGGAGACCCTGTTTCCAAATAAAAATGTAAAAATAGGTCTGGGAGTGTAGCCCGGAGGTAGAAGGGCTTCCAGGAATCCCAGTACCACCAAAAAAAAAAAAAAAAAAAAATCATGTTAAGGATAGATCAAATGTATCTTTATTTTATCTGCTCAAAATTATTTAATCTGGGCGTGATGGGGCATGCCTGTCATCCCAGTACTTGGAAGGCTGAGATAGGAGTATCCCAGGTTTATGGCCAGGCCTCAGCAACTTGAAAAGACCCTGTTTCAAAATAAAAAATAAAAAAAGGGGCTAGGGGGTGTAACTTGGAGGTAGACTGTCCCTGGGTTCAATAACCAGCACCAGAAAAAAGTAAAAACCAAAACCACAAAATCTCAAAATTATTTAATCTGTTAAAGATTAATAATAATATATATGATGATTTTATTTTATTTACTAAATTATTATCTTTGAAGTAGTGTTATATGATAATGGTGAGTGTTTACTCATTGCCAGATTCTTGATTTTCATAAAAAATGGTTTTGGCTTTTCATCAAACAGAATTATATTTTCTATTACTTTGGGTTAAAAACTGTGGGAGTATATTCAATGCTTTTGGGCTTCTCCCCACACTAGTGATTAGTTTCTTTGAAACTGTCCTCCCTCCTATATCCTGGTATGATTTTGTCCTCTGATAGTCAGAACCCTAAGAAACTATAACCTAAAGATAAATCAGAAAGACTGAGACTCAGAAAGATTTTCTGTTTCTGAAGATTATCAAAGACTAGGCCAAGGGATGAGATATACGGCCAAGGTTTCTGGATGCTGAGCCAGGACTGGCTGCTTTTTTCTCTCTTTTCCCAGACACTCCTATGATTCTCCCTGTGTTTCCCCCAAGATATGTCCTGGATGGCACATAAGGACCCTGGAGAGTAGCTGGTACTGTCTTTTTCCACTTCCATGCTCAGGGAGGGACAGCATGTTGGGAGCTTGAAATTGGCCATAGTAGGAGTATTTGCATCATGTAAATTGCTAAACACTAAAAATTAGGGCCATGTATGTGTACACACAGGGATCTCGTAGTAAAGCATTTACAGGACAGGCATCAATCAATCACTTCAATCTTCCAAATGTTTTCTTTACTGTGCTCCAGTATTGTCCCTTGCTCCAAATAGTTTTTCTTTTTCTTTTTATACCAGTTCCTTTCTTTTATAGCACTATTTGGTCTAATGACATATATATCTTCTAATTAAAGTTATTTTGGCCCTTTTATTAAGATTTGTATATTTTATTGTTGTTTCCCTTGATTTTAACATACATACCGAAAGTCGTGTTGGACATTATCCATCTGTGCCTTCCCTTATCCTAAGGTCCCCGCTCTGATTTTTATTTGTGTCTTAGACTCCTCTTTCAAATACTTGGTAAGGTATTAGGGGATAGGACAGGCGAGGGAGAAAAATTATATTGCATGTGTGCTTAAATCTCTTAACACAGATTGAATTTTTAAGTGTCTAAGTCTTTTTTATTATTGGTGCATTGTAGGCATACCTCTCAATGTGGTACATGATGGTGGAGACATACATGCACACATCACCCAGTTTGCCCTGACCCAATTCCCGCCCCATTCCCGCCTCCCTTCTTCTCATGTTTGGTTTAGTGATTGATTTTGATATGTTTGTTAATGTACATCAAGTGCATTAGAGAATTTACCACTCCCCCCCCCATCCCCTCAGTTAGGTCACCTTATTTGCTCATCTATAGTATCTCCTTTTATGTAAATGGATCATAAATTAAATTTTTAATTTTAATGATGAGATAGTCAGCCCATGTAGTGTCTGAATAAACCGATACAGAGAGATGCTAAAGCAATTTTTCAATGTGCACCTTCACTGCTTATGTTGTGCTAAAAGGAATGAGAACATTGAATGTTTTCTTTATATTTGTCATTTTTAAGGCATTTCAGTGCAAGCAACTTTCTCTACTCCTTATTTGATAACATTTTATTCTTTTTGTTTTATTTATTTATTTATTTATTTATTTATCTATTTATTTATTTTGTGGGTCTGGGGATGGAACCCAGGGGCATTCGACCTCTGAGCTACACCCTCTGCCCTATTTTTTTATTCTTTATTTTGAAACCTGGTCTCACTGAGTTGCAGAGGGCCTCGCTAAGTAGCAGAGGCTGTCTGTGAACCACGATCCTCTGGTCTCAGCCTCCCGAATGCTGGGATTACAAGCGTGGTTCATTTTCTTTTTAGATAGAAGCAATGTTTATATTTGGTTTCATAGCAGAGAGAGAGAGAGAGAGAGAGAGAGAGAGAGAGAGAGAGAGAGAGAGAGAGAGAGAGAGAGATTTTGTTTCTTAGTTTCTCTAATTAAAATAAATGTTTATTATTCAGTAAGTGTTAAATGCTACTCTTGCCCTTCATTGAGTTATTTATTTTAAAAAATTAGACATTTTATTTAAATGAATCTTTTTAAGAGTGTTGCATATAAGGTCTTTTACATCAAAGTTAACTTGCTAAACTTCATCTCACTCCATAAAATATGATGAAACTATTTGCTGACATTTCATAAACACACTAGGTATTTTATTTTCTCATTGAATTTTAGAACTTAGGGTAATCAGCTAAGGTATGAGGCCTATTATAAAAACTCAGAGTATCTTGCTCTGTGTTGAAATTGCTAAGAGTGTGCCTCAGGGAGATAAACAATATTCTCATGTCAAAGAGATAAGTGCTTAGTTCCTGATACCCTGGGAACAAGTATAAATTGACATGACCTAGCAAGCTGCTGGCATTTCATGGAGTGCCCTGGTGAAGAATTCTTCCAACTGTTCCAAGACTATAGTTCTATAAAAGAATCAGAAGCTATTTCATTTTATTTTTTTAAGTGATGGAATAAAATGGTTAGAAAAGACTGGAAAAGTAAGCATTGCAAAAAAGAAGAAAGAATATCATCAGATGCTAGGCAAGACCTTCTAGTGTTTACTCTTTACCTGAAGTTTGGGAGTAAGTAAGGTATCATTAGTCAAATATTACAATAAACAAAGACCCTCCTTTATGGGAAGTATGGAAGACATGTCATAAAGCAGCAACTTAGAACCCTGTGGGCTTCACTATGAAAAGGAGGAGCCATCCTCCTAAAAGAAAGTGTCCCTAGAAAGACTAGATTTAGACACTAAAAAATAATGAGATAAACACAATCTGATACAGAGGAAGTTTTAGGGGGAAAAAGTTGAATGCCAATGTAATCACACTATTCAATTAATGCTATGAAGTCTTTCATAGTCATTAAAATTTCTAATAGGTTGTTTACAAATGTACTGGTAAATTATAGTAGAATATGAAAACAGATCATTTACTGTTGATATCTCCATGTTTAATACACATATAAAACAATATGAGAATGTTTTTAAGTTTAATTTGGTCTTTTACAGCAGCAATAGTTAGCATAAAATTGAGTTTTTATAAATCACTAGCCTTTACTTAGGGGATTTACAGAAATAAGATGCTAAATAGGGCAGGTGCAAGACTAAGGAATTTTTCTTTAGAACAAGTAGTTAATCCATTGATGGAATCAGTACTGGAACCATAGTTCATAATCAGTGCAAGACCCACTGCTGTTCAGCAGGGTTAAGTTTCACTTGTATAAGATTAATGATTTCTAAACATCTGCTGTTCTAAATTGTCACTATAAGTAATTGTTTATTTTTATTTAAATTGTGCTAAGAGTAGATCTCAAAGAAAGTGTTGACACCACAAGAAAGAAAATAAAAGAACTTATTCATACATAAGAAGTAAACTCAACTTCTTGTCTCCTGCATTTATCTTTCTTTTCATTCTCAAACTATCTTTCTACTTCAGCAATACTTCACCTGAACAATTTCAGAAACTACCTACCTACTCTTCTGCCCCAAATTACATTTCAGTTTTATCAAAACTGTTCATCCTGGCTATACAAATCTTTCTAAAGCTGAATTCTTACCATTTGCCTCTCATGATAAAAAACATTCAAAGACTTTGTTTCTTAGCAAAGTAAAGCTATGTAGCCTGTGTTTTATACTTATTATAATAATAATGCCCAAACCTTTCTTCTAACCTTATTTACTATATGGCTCTAAACAAAGCTAATTTCCCAACACATGCAGTAGCTTCCAATGTCTTCCTTCTTAATGTTCTGTTCTTTCATTTCTCTTGTATACCACGTGCAAATCCTAAGGTTGTTTTTTGTTTGTTTTGTTTTTTGTTGTTGTTGTTTTGGTGGTACTGGGGTTCTTGGAAACCCTTCTACCTCCAGGCTACACTCCCAGCCCTATTTGATATTTTTTTAAATTTGGAAACAGGGTCTCTTAAGCCAGAGAAGCTAGCTTTGAACCTGCAGGATCCTCCTGTCTCCACCTCCCAAGTGCGAGGATTACAAGTGTGCCCCACCATGCCCAGCTCTAAGGTATTTTTTAATTCCTTGTTACGTCCATCAAATTGCCTCTCTCCTAAAGGCAAATGATGGCTTTCTGATTTGAACAAGTTTTCTCCTCTTTTTCAGCTACTTGCAATTTAATTATTTATAACTACCTCTGCTTTTATCTCTGCTTTTATCTTCTTCTCTAGAGAGCATCCTGGAAGCAAGGTCAGTGCCTTGTCTTAAATAAAAGCCTTACATACTATGTTGCATAATTTTATAAAATATTTTAAACAATTTTGTTAGTGCATCATAATTATACATTATAGTGAAATTCAAAGAGATGCATTCAGATATTGCGGGCATTACCTGGTGTGGTTTTCGCCACATCCCATCCCACTGAACCCCTTCCTTCTCCCTGTACATTTAACGAGATTGGTACTGATACCTTTATATATGAATATGTCATTCTTTGCTTTGTTTCTTTCTTTGAGCCTCCTTTTACCTCCTCTCTTTCCCTTCTACCCAGCTCTACTATTTTCATGAGCTCTCTGCTTATTTATCTGAAGTCCCTTTTGCTTCTTGTTTTCTTTCTAGCTTCCACATATGAGAGAAAATATATAATCCTTGGCTTTCTCATACTGGTTAATCTCACTTATAATATTCTCTAGCTCCATCCATTTATCTGCAAATGACATAATTTTGTACTTCTTTATGGCTGAGCAAAATTCCATTGTGTGTACATATGTGTATGTATATACTACATTTTCCTTATCATCTATGGATGGACAGCTAGGTTGATTCCATAATTTGGTACTGTGAATTCTTCTTCTATAAACATGGGCATGTATTATAATTCTTCTAAAAAGATACCAAGGAATTGTATAGCTGGGTAATATGGTGTTTTCATTCCTAGTCTTTTGAAGAATCTACATAGTGTTTACTAATTTAAAATTCCACCAACAGTGTTTAAGAGTTCTCATTTCCCCTTGCCAGAATATATTATTGTTTGTATTCTTGATTATTGCCATTCTAAATGAAGTTATATGGCATCTGAGTATGGTTTTGATTTGCCTTTTCTTTATTGCTAATATGTTAAACTTTTTTTATTTATTTGTTAGCTATTTGTATTTCTTTTGAGAAGTGTCAGTTCAGTTCCATTGTCCATCTTTTGACATAATTATTTGTTTTCTCTATATTTTTTAGTTCTTTATGTAATTCAGGTATTAGTTTTCTTTAAGAGGAATAACTGGACAAGATTTTCCCCCATTTTGTAGAGTCTCTTTTCAGACTATTTTGATTGTTTCTTTTGTTGTAAAGAAGATTTTAATTTAATGCCATCTCATCTATTTATTCTTGGATTTATTTCCAAAGCTTTAGGGATCTTATTGAGGAGGTTTCTACTAGTGCCTATAAGTTGAAGAGTTGGTCCTATGTTTTCTTTAAGAAATAATGCTTTTTTTTTCAAGCTTAAGCAAATTTTATTATTACAAAGGTAGAAAGAAGGAACAGAGCAATAAAACACTGCATCAGAGGGATGAAGTGGAGTGCCTTGAAAATAAAAAACTAATGTTTTTGAACATAGAACAATTTTTATAAGGATTTATTATCTTCCATCTTGCTTAACCAATCGTCTTTTTACCTGCCCCTAACCTGATGTAAGTGTAGGTCTGCCCAGTATCTCTAGTGCAAGCCTTTGTTATGATTATAAGGACTTACTATCTCCCATAGGACTTAACCAAGTCTTTTTATCTGCCCCTGACCTGATGTAGGTATAGGCCCACCCATTATCTCCTGTGCAAGCCAAGATATGTTATTGGGTTAACAAAGTCAGGGATCACATGGTATATGCCCTCTTTGATGAAGGCCTGTACCATCCTCCCACATCCTTGGGGAGTTTTACCCTATTTGATCTCTATTATGTAAACTTCCCTTTATAGCTCTCTTACCAACTAATATAACATTTCATGGTTAGCTGGGCAAACAGCTAACTTTTAGCTGACCAAAGTCAATATTGGCTGATGCTCTTGACTGGCAGCTTAGAGGAAAAGAATCTTATTGTTTTGCCTAAGTATGAAAGCTTATTCTTATTAGCCATTAATACAGCTCTTATTAATAATCAATACAGGTTCAATCCCCCTCAGATCCCCCTCTTTAATTAATGGAAATTATTAGAAAATAGAAACATGATACCTTTAGGTTAAAAAAATTAACCTGTTATATTCATACTTTAGTCAGTAAGTATACTTTTATTTACTATTTTAAATAAAATATTCCCTTAACTTTTTTTTTTTTTGTGTGTGTGTGTGTATGTGGTACTGGGGATGGAATCCAGGGGCATTCTACCTCCAAGCTACACCCCCAGCCCTATTTTTTATTCTTTATTTTGAAACAGGTTCTCACTGAATTGCAGAGGGCCTCACTAAGTAGTAGCTGAGGCTGTCAGTGAACCACGATCCTCCTGTCTCAGCCTCCCAAATGCTGGGATTACAAGCATGTGCCACCACGCCCGGCTTACCCATAACTTTTTGACAAGAACTAGCAATATTGTGATTAACACAGATTTAAAATCTAGCATTCTATAGTAGGAGATGTAAAGCAATTATTAAAATTCTATGATTAGGGCTCACACTTCATGAATTTAAAATATCTTACAAAGATACAGTGATCATACAATGCTAAACAGGATAGAAACACCATTGCTGATAGTAGTTACATTCTAGTGAGAAATATAAGTAATAAGTCAATGAACACCAAGATAATTTTAGAGTGTAATAAGTTCTATAAAGAAATTAAAATATCAACTAGGAAAATACATAGAATGAGATAAACTGAAAGGGCAAATCTATATACTTGTGTTGAGAAAGTCTATTTTAATTGTTTACTTTTTCAGAGAAAATACATACTAATTAAGAGATAATTGTATTTCTTCCTAATACTTGTGTGACATATCACTAAAGACATAGTTGTGCTGAAATGTTGATAAAAGTTTTTAGCCAAGTTGCAATCACAGGTAATGCAGTCAAAGCATGCTTCTCAGTTGAGAGATTGCAAAATTTTTAAAAAATATCTCCATGTAATTATGGAATATGAAATTAAAGTACACAGTGAAACATCATACTCAAAGCCATTCATATAATAGTCTGAAAGCCCATACAACTCGTTATATTTTATGCATCATTAGTGAAAAATTGGCAATACGCTGTACGCTTTTTAATGCAGAGGAATAAAGATTACGAGGGAGAAGATGATTCAAGGGATCATTAGTGAACACCTCCAAGCTGAGTCAAGTTTCAACTCCAGTTCTCTGGGGAATAAATATTATTACAAGACAACAACTGTTTGGAAATAATGTAATAAAGTATTCTTGATTCAGCAGCTAATAAACTAGTGTCTGTATTTTGAAACTAACTGTAAAAATTTAATTATACTTCGTTTAAAGACCCCAAATATTGTAACAGATTTATGTTCACAGATGAGGGGTGCAGTTTCACACAACATGACCAATGCCTGTGCCTGGAACTTATAATTCAGATCTGACTCCCAGTCTGGTGATCATTTCTTTTCAGGGAGAGCATATTCTCAGAGGAAATATATTTATTCTAAATTTTTTACAAAAGTTATTGAGTTACTTTTATTTGCCACAGGAAAATGCGGAAACAACTTCCAATTCACGGTCACTCTATTCATGTATTATTTTCACAAAACATGCAACTTCCATAAATAGCCGAAATAACTATAACATTTAGAAAAACACAACGTAGACTTATGTAAAGTTCTATTTTTGCATTATTCTAAATTAAAATATATACATTACATGCACACATAATATACATACATATATATATATATATATATATATATATATATATATATAATCTTCAAGTCCTTCTCATCTCTTGCCCACTATCACCTCCCAAAAGTGACATAAGTAACTTTCATAAGCTAGTTCTAATCAATTGAAAGCTATTACCTTCTGTTCTTGTTTTTCAGTTGCACTGGTAGATTTGTCAGTAAATGTTTATGGCTTACTGCTCTTTATTTGTGTTCTGTGCTTTTCTGCCCTCTGCATTTCTTGAACTGGCCCTATTTATGTAAGATGAGCAGGCCCTGAACTCCACAGTAATTTTCAAATGATATCATCATTGGCAATGAGGACATTTAAAAGCAAAGTGCATTTAAGAAACTCTCAGCACTAAACTTTACATGTACCCAGTGCCTTTAGGCACCCAGGGCTATGCTTGTTCTTTCAAAATATTAAGATGGTTTTTCTAGGCTCTTTGGCCTTGGTTCACTATTGCCACTTAAGTCCTGGATGCAACTCACCATAGCAAATGACAACAGAGCTTTCTGAAGCTTAATTGACATAGTGTGCAGAAAGGACAGAAAGGAGAGATTTTTGGCCAAGAGTTAGAAGGGGAGCATTAAGAGTATTTGCCATAATGCCCATAGAATTTGATGATGATCTTCTGGGCAAAAATATACACACACAAAAAAAAAAAAACAAAAATGGAGAAGAAATTACAAATCTGGGAGTCATTTACAGGGAGTAAGACTAGCTTCTGGAGACGGATTGGATAGTCTTGTTAGTTTAAAAGCCTACAAAAGCTCTCTTGCTGATGGCTTTATGGTAAATGATTACCCCACTTGTCCTACTCCCAGCCTAAAATCACATGACTCATAATAGGAATCCATCCCTCCAGCTGGATTTATATCCTCATTTTCTCTTTCCCTGCATCTCACCAACAATAAAAAATGCACATTCACATCCAGGGTGCCTTTATTCCTCCACTGTACTAATTTTGCTTGCAATCTTTCTTCAGTATGTACATCATGCCTTCTTCACAACTCTCTAAGCCAACAGAAACACTGCCCTCTCCCATTTCTTAGTTCAAAGGTGAGCAGAGCCTATCTTGAAACATGCACTGACTTGTTAGCTCTACCATTCACCCTTTATACAGCATTTCTTCCTTTCCTTTCCTTTCCTTTCCTTTCCTTTCCTTTCCTTTCCTTTCCTTTCCTTTCCTTTCCTTTCCTTTCCTTTCCTTCCCTTCCCTTCCCTTCCCTTCCCTTCCCTTCTCTTTCCTTTCCATCCTTTCTATTGCAGACTTCTAATTCTTTTCAAAACTTCATGTCCAGTTTATTTCACTTTTATCACTTTTCTTTCCCCTTTTTCTAGGGTCCAGTCGACTCATGCCTGAATGATTATAAGAAGTAGTGACTAGCAGAGCTCCCTAGTCCTAAAATAAAAAGAGCTACCATTATTGAAATTTACATGCATCAGAATCTGGATCACCCTATTAAATCCTGTTGTTTCTCTAGTATGAGTGAATAAGATGGCTGATTTTTCCCATAATAGTTTGAAGGGAGTGTAGTTTAATAAAGAATCAAAACTATAAATATGTGTTCATTAAATTAATAATGCTTTCTCTTGCAATCATTATAAACTTTGAAGAAAATCTTACTTTCCTTATGTTACAGTGAGGACTGTAAAATACAGTGAACCAAGCATTACAATAAATCCTCCTGGGAGAATAATGTCATTCCATTTTTGAGTTGATGGACTTTTTTTGCTTGAATAAACTGTGTACCACAGATAGGCAAGGGTAAAACAAGAGAACACTGTTTTGCTTAATAGAAGGAGCAAATAATTTGCATTTCAATAAGCCATTGGAGAGAGTAGGAGGTGAGAGGTCTGAAACAGAGAGACCAATATGGGCAAAGTTTGTAAGCAAGTGATGGACCCAGGCCCAGTTTCACTGGAAGAAAATCTCCAGTGTGAAATTTCTTACGACAAGCACTAGCTTGTGAATTTCTATTCTCTGATGTGTCTGATATTGATTTTAAAATTACTTTTGCATGTCTTATAATTTTGTCATTTATACCTAACTGTTCAGTAAAAATTTTAAAAAATCTCTTGTGCTGGTATTGGGAAATGGCTTCAAAATATATTTGAAAATAGCTTTGTGCATTAATATACTGATATTGGGAAACAGATTCAAAATGTATTTGAAAATACCTTTGGTATTAATGTGCCAGTATTGGAAAATGGCTGGTATTAATGTATTGGAAAATGGTTTTGGTATTAATGTATCGGAAATTAGTTTCAAAATGTAAAAAGTACTCAGGGCCTGGTTGCTGCCAGGCACAGGCAGCTGTTACAATGCAGTTTCCTCACTAAAAGTAATAAGCAAGTACAAAGAAGAGTTGGACCTATGGCCTTCATACTTTAAAGACAGATTTACATAATAAATGACTTCTAATAAATAGGCTAGAATTTCCCAAGAATGTAGCAGGAGGGTACAGGCCTCTGTCAAGAGGGGGCAGATACCATGGTCCCCTGACTTTATTAATCATTCCAGTCTTAACAAAGACCTAGGCCTACACTTGTTTAAAGGCAGGAAGGCTTTTGGCCAAGCAAGAAATCCCCATATTCATAATCCCCATAATCATAAAAACGGCCTGCATGAGTTAATGGGTGGGCTCACACCTAAGTCAGAAGATTATTGGTTGAGCAAGATGAAGGATAATGTATCTTTATAAAACTGCTCTGTATCCAAAATTCCAGGAATTTATTTTCAAGTTACTCCACCGCATTTATTTTTTAATGCAGTGCTTTAATTTCTGTCCTATCTTTCTGCATTTATAATAATAAAATTCCTTAAGCTTACAGCAGAAGAGTTTGGGCTATTCTTTTCTAAAATAGCTAAGAAAATGAACCCACGGCTATATCTCACACCGGTACAGTTTTGTTGTGTCACCGTAACAGTTTTGGGTGCCCAACAACATGGGGCCTCTGTAACAAAGACAACGTGCCTAAATGTAAAACATAAGGCAACCTAACTGAGGGAATAGGAGGGGGGGTAAAAGGAAACTCTAAGGCACATGATGTACTTAAACAAACATATAGATATCAACCACTAAGCCAAGCATGGGAAGGAGGGATGGGGAGGGTATGGGGTGGGGATTGGGTAGGGGCTAACTGGGCAATGTGTGCATGTATGTCTACACAAGTTTTTTTTTATCCCACTATGATGTATGAATACAATGCACTAATAAAAAATGTAAAATAACAAAGACAGTGTGAGTTGATGGTGATTTGAAACCTCCACAAACATGGAACTCTGGTAAAGTAAGGGCATCCTCAAGTCTAGAGTGTTACCAGAAGAAAACAGAAAACCAGGCTTCTACTGAAATAACTGCCCCCCCCCCAACATTATACAAAGATTCCCTTGGAGAAAGCCTTGTGTGATTAGGTCTATTGGAGAACGATGTATTACTAAAGGAAAAAGGCATCTGAAAGCCTACCTGAATGAATTTATCCAGTAGAGGTATTGTTACACAAATAAAGTTCTCATGCTCAAATATATTTCTCATGTCCCTCTGTAATACTTCCTTCAAGTCCAATTTATTAGGCTCATATTTAACCTGTATGTCATATACATAACATGTTATTTATCCATTCACTCTCATTTCATTCAGTCTCTATTATTTTTCATAAAGATATGTGTTTATTGTTTACCCATGTCCCTGCCAGTATAGAATGTACCAGATAACTATATATATACATTTTCTTTTTTTTTTTTTTTTTTTTTTAGTGCTCACTCTATCTCAGAAATCCAGTTCTATATACTGGCTTTTTTTAAAAAAATAATGTTGTAAGCATATAATTAGAACTTTCCTTTCAAAGGAATAGCTTGACTTAGGCTCCATCTTGTTAAACTGTAATTGTATAAGTTTGTGTGCATGCTTGTATCTTTGTCAAGATAGCATTTTCTGGAAATTATGAACCCCTCCCCTGGGATCCATTTCAGCCAATGGCATAAAGTTGGTGAGCCTATGTTCCCACCAATAGGAGCACAGCGCAGAATAAAACACCCAGCAGCTGGGCATGGTGGCACACACTTGTAATCCCAGCACTAGGGAAGCCAGCCTCGCTGGCTTAAGAGACCCTGTTTCCAAATAAAAATATAAAAAAAATAGGTGTCTGGGAGTGTAGCCCGGAGGTAGAAGAGTTTCCAGGAAACCCAGTACCACCAAAAAACAAAAAACAAAACAACAAAAAAAAAAAACACCCAGCAGTTTTCTATCATGCTGTTACTGCATGCCTGACTTACTGATTACAAGATCCTTTTTGAAGAAAGTAAAATTCGCCTTGTCGACTTGCTTTCAAATATGTGTTTTTATTCTTACAACGCCACAGAACCTTGCTTCTGACCATGTGCCTACTTTAACTTTCCTATCTTTGTTCATACATTTTTCCATCTTCTTCAAAATGATACTTTTATTCCTTGAACATGTAATTTGTCATATTGCTGACCTGGTCCTACATAACTAAATTACTCTTTATATAATAAAGGAGATTGTTGTTGACTCCCCATTTACATTATGAACCACAAAGGACTTTTTTTTTCTCTCCAAGAGTCCTGCAGAGTAATCGGCTGAATGATGTCTACCCCCAAGAGGGAGAATTCACCTCCCAAATCATGTTAGGACAGATTGCAAAAATAACTTTGCATATAATTAAGGATCTTGAGACTGAATGGGTTTTAACTATAATCAGAAATGTCTTTAAAGGAGGTAGGTTGATATGACTGCTGTAAGGAGGACGGTAACATGACCTTCAGATAGTGGAATAATGTAGCCAGGAGCCAAGAAACCCTGGAAGCCTCTAAAAGCAGAACAGTCAAGGGACAGATTCTCCCCTGGAGCCTCCAGAAGGAGCCAGATTTACTGACACTTTGATCTCAAGCTCCATAAGTCTAATTTTGGCAACAGAGCCACCCATACAGCAGAGAATAAATCAGTGTTATTATAAGCTTCCAAATTTGTGATAATTTATTACAGTGACAAGAGCAAACAAATACAACTGAGTATATACAGTAGTTATTTAATAATTACTGAATTGACCTTTGGACTTCTGGCAACAGGAGAAACTTTTGGCAAGCTCTCTTCTACCACTTTAGAAATAACATTCAGTTCTTTGCCATCTGCCTATTTAACTTGGAAAGAAAGAAATATAGCCTGTTAAGTTAAAATGCAATACTATCACCAGGTACTGTGTGCATGTATGTCTCTATCACACTGAACTTTACCATGATGTATGATTAAAATGTACCAATAAAAATGCAATATAATTTATACTAGAAGTTGTTTTTCTGAAATTATTTTATTTTTTACCTGATTATTGTATTTATCAAACAAGGGGGACTTGTAGAAAGGACATGAGAGGTGTCTTAAGGAACTCTCCAAGAATAATGAATCAGAGACCTCTGTACTTGATCTAGATTCTGCCAACCACCAGAATGAACTTTCTATGAGAGCTCAGCCTTAATGATACCTTGACCTCGGCCTTGGGGTGTCCTTAGCAGAGAATGTGTAAAAACCTTGGTGGACTTTTGGCATAGAAAAATATGAGGGAATACATGAGTGTTTTTTTAAGCTGACTATTTTGTAGTGACTTGTTTTCCTACAGTTAAAATTAAATATAAGAACTATTAAGGCTTCTACAGTTCCAAAATGAATCCCAAGATTATAAAAGCAGCTAATGTTCTTAAATGCCCAGTATCTTTTAACTTTTAAAATTAATGTTTTAAAATATCTCTTAAGATAGCATATGACTTGGCCGGGCGTGGTAGCTCACGCTTGTAATCCCCGCGCTTGGGAGGCGGAGACAGGAGGATCGCGCAGGTTCGAAGCCAGCCCCTCTGGCGTAAGAGACCCTGTTTCAAAAATATAAAATAGGTCTGGGAGTGTAGCCCGGAGGTAGAAGGGCTTCCAGGAACCCCAGTATCACCAAAAATAAAAAAATAAAAAAGATAGCATATGACTCTATACTAGCCTAACTTTGATAGATACTAAATGACAATATTATGTGTTCATGGTATAGGGAAACTGATTACTATTCAATTACAACTAATAGCCACTCTCTAAAATTACTCATAAATATTAGTAAATAAACCTTGTTAATAATAAACCAATGATTACTGCTATTCAATAAGTGGATCCATGTACATAGAAAATAGATAACCACAAAATATAAATGTAATAATTTATATAAGAAAGCAATATTAATATACATTCAAGATTAATAGATTTGTAACAATAAACAGGAAAATATCCAGTCTTTAACCAACTGGATGAATACAGAAGGAAAAATGTTCCTTTGAAATAAAATAGTGTGAAAAAATAGGAAATAACCAGGTTAGACAAAGAAATGTTTGAACAATATACAAAGAAAATGTATACTTAATTTACTTGGAACTTCAGAGATATGCAAAAACCACTTGCCCAATAATGACAGAAGCCATATTTATACTTGAAAAAAAGACTCTATTTTTTGAAATTTCTAGCCTACCCAAATTTATGCAATAGTAACTAAGAACAGAAATTGGAAAGGCAATTGACAGACAAGCCCCAAAATCTGGATAATTGTAACCAAAATTCTATTCTCTAAGAAGCAATTTCAGACATAATGCATTTGAATTACACATAGGAAAAAAGCACTAGGCAGAGAGCATTTTACCTTTGGATCAATAAAGGAGTGCTAAACCCACAACACAGGTTAGAGCTGAGCTAAAATGATAAATTATGAAAATGGGCTAATAGCTTCAAAAAGAAAAAAAAATACCATAAAATGTGATCACCAATCCACCCAAAACTCGTTGGCAAACTTCCTAAATTTCTGTTTTGGTGAATGTTCCATGGCTGATTTTATAATATAGGTTTATCTCAGTATCTAAGACAGATCTCTAGTTATATGGCCTTAACCAAAAGATTTTACCTTTGTGGGCCTCAGTTCCCTCACCTGTAAATAAATATTACATAGTTTACCACAAGAGAGGCTGGATTCTAGGGTATGGTGAAGGATCGATGAGCTACTATTTGTAAAGAATGCTCATGGCACAACATAGGCATTTTATAAGTGTGTGTTGCCATAATCTTTGAACAAAAAGAATCCTTTGGTTAATATATGAATGCATTTACCCAAGCATCAACCACTACTTTGCTTATTTCTGGTACTAGGCATCATTCCAGGAACTGGGAAGGAAACAGCACCAGAGAGAGAAAGTCCATGACTTCAAGGAGCTTATGTTTGAGTATGAGTTAGACAAACAAGTAACAAAGGAATGTTAATATCCTGTGAGGAGTACAGGGCAATATACAACATAGGAATAATGATAATATCTACTTCTAAGATTGGCATGAAATTTCAATATGGCAATTCCCAAAAAGATCTTAAAAGAGTATTTGGCATACAAGTAAGGACTTAATGAAACTTAGTTATTATCTCACATTAGGTTATTTTCTTTTTTGTTGGTTTTTGTGCTTGCTTTTTTTCTATTAGTTTATAAATTCCTCTAGAAAACAAATCTCATCCTCAATCAATATTTAAATTATTTTAGACCACATATACCTGATTTCCTTTTAAGCATTAAAAAATAAAGTTTGATAACAAAAAGGTTTTCTCTAGAGAAAAAATGGGTTGGTATACTTTTATATTACAACATAATGTGGTAACATAATTGCAGTGATATAAGCAATAAGCTATGGAAATTTAGAAATGGAGCAACTTTCCCTTAGGAAGTGAGAGATTTCAAATGATGTATTACCTCATCTAAGTCTTAAATTGAAGGCAGGGATTTTCTCAGTTAACCAGAGAAATGAATGAACCATGTAATGAAAGGATTTGATCCATGAAAGATTCTTCTGGGATGATTCCAGAAGAAGAGAGAAGAAAAGTGAGGGAGGGATAGTATACACTGCAGGTCAATCATAGTGTTGATTTAAGCATCAGGCTCTGGATAACTTTAACTGCAAGGTAAGAAATTTAGATTCTACACAGAGAATAATCTGGAGCATTGGAGCATTGTCCTTGGGGTGATATAACAGCATTCCCTATATGCTTATGCATCTGTGGATTGTAATCCTCATTGAAAAGGTTAGCTGTAAGGAAAAAAACTCTAACTGAAAGGTCACAGGCCCAATAGTGCTCAAATCTGATTTTAATCTCTGATAGTATGCTTAAGAAACACTCTGTGCTCTACGAACATTTATGGAGCTAAATCTAACACATGGGCTTAGCTCAAACCCTATTTTTCTGAACTTACAAGAAAAATCACTTTTTGTAGAACAGTCCAGATCAATATCCTTAAAAAAGAGAACCTCTTATCCTACAACATAATTGCTCTAAATAGGTAAGAAAGATTTGCACATGATCTTGAAAAGACAGAAATAGATTTTCCCCCATAATTACTTCCCATCACAAGTTTTCCTTCATTAAAAATATTGACAGCTAGCCGGGCGTGGTGGCCCATGCTTGTAATCCCCGTGCTTGGTAGGCAGAGACAGGAGGATCGTGCAGGTTCGAAGCCAGCCGCGCTGGCTTAAGAGACCCTGTTTCCAAACAAAAAAGTATAAAAAATAGGTCTAGGAGGTAGGTAGAAGGGCTTCCAGGAACCCCAGTACCACCAAAAAAAAAAAAATACTCACAGCTAGAAATATTTTGTCTATTTTTTATATTTTATAATGAAAGAGAACATTTTTATATCATGGAAAAGAGCAATAGATATGCAGAAAACATTGTCACAAATTTCTATTTGTATTCTGAAAGCCAATAGTGTAATAGGTTCTGAATTAATTGGTCATCAATCTAGAAAATTAGTCTGGAAAGTTGAGATTATGAATTTAAAGGTGAATTTTTAGCTAGGTGTGGTGGTGCACACTTGTATCCCAGTACGTGGGAGGCTGAGACAGGTGGATCACACAGGTTCAAAGCCAGCCTCAGCTAATTAGTGAGGCTCTCGGCAACTTAGTGAGACCCTGTTTCCAAATAAAATAATAAATAGGTCTGGGAATATAGCCCAAAGGTAGGAAGCCTCTGGGTTCCATCCCCAGCACCAATAAATAAATAAATAAATAAATAAATAAATAAATAAATAAATAAATAAATAGCAAGTATGTAAATAAATAAAAGCAGATGTTGTTTCTTTTCCTCACAGTTAACCTAAGATTTTTTCCTAAAATACTTTCTCAAACATCTAATACATGAGTTATGTCTTGTGTGATCACACTGTATTTATAATCTATTATTTGGCCTATATGTGTCTGAATTTTGAAATGGGTGTGTGTGCCTTGGTATATAGTAATTAAATTATGATTAAGTCAATTTAGATGATTATCTTCTACTGTTTACGGTTAATTTTGAGGACAGTAACAGTATTAGTCATAGTACATTTTAGGCACACCAAATTGCCTAATGAGGTGTCCCTATAAATATATGAACACTGAAAACTATAATTTAATAAAATGTAATCAGAGCAAAATACATAAATCAAGTAACAATCTTATAGTCTTTCCAAACATAGAGCATTATTTTGTATATTTTTTTCCTAGAGTCATATGCTTCAAGTACTATTGCATAGTCCTTCTACTTTGTATGACTTAAATAACCACATAATTCTAATGCTCAGCCTGTTAAGTTCACTCACTTACATGGGAAAGTTGGGAATGGAGAAGCAAAGTTTTTGACACTTTTTATTTAATTAGAAAGTATTTCATTATTTTTGTTTCTTTTTGTTTTTGTTTGATCTATTTTCTTTTTGTTTGTTGTTTGAGTTTTTTTTTTTTTTCTTTTTGGTTTTGGGGATTGAGCCCAGGGACTTCCTACTCACACCCCTTTTATTTATTTATTTATTTATAATTTTTATTTTATTTTGAAACAGGGTCTCACTCAGCCTCTCAAGTACTGAAATTACAGGTGTGCATCATCACAACTGGCTCATTGTCTATTTTCTAAAATTAGTAGTCTCTCACCCCTTCACCATTATCTCAGAGCCCAGAGGTAAGACATACTTCTGTTGTACACAACAGAAACTCAGCTGGGGGATTTTCTAATAAATGTCACACATCTCTCTCTTCCCACTCAGCCGCCATAATTCAAAAGCATTCATAAAATACGCAGCTAATACGAATCAATGTATTCAGAGAGTTCATTATTTTTCAAGTGCATGGGCATTTATAAATGGGAATTATGCAATTCCAAAATGTACTTTTGATTAATTTTATCCTCTCATTTTCCAGTACAATGAGATCTGATTATGTCCATTTAGAGGTGGCATCTTTGTCATATTTAATTTTTACCAGCCCCAAATAAAATGAAATAAAGGAATTCATTTTCTTATTCCTTCCTGTTATTAGTGGGAGGTGGGGGAAGGTATTTCATACTGCAATTTATAGCTCTTGCCATCAAAGGACTAGTTCTGCAAACTAAACAATACAAAAAATTTTTATATTCAGTGCTTATGTGGAAATAATCTGAAGGATAGCAGGGTAAAATGAGAGATCATTATTTAACTCTAAAAGAAAGAAGAGCTGATTTTTTTTTACAGTCTCAAAATGATAACAGACTGATGCTCAACAATTTGTCTCCTTGGGTTTACTTTTAAGACTTTGTGGGGAAAAATAACATTTCTGTGGGCTTCAGCACTTTTTAAATTTCTGTTATGCTTTTCTTCTGCTAGCTATAATGAATTGTGCTGCTGGAATTGAGTCCTTCAGCAGATTTCCAGTCTTTGGTATTTTGGTACACACAAGTAAGAAATGATACCTTTTTTGTAAAAAATTCTTTACATGATGGCAACTTGATTTTCAGTACAGGCTTTCTAGCATACTAAGATAAACAGTCTATGTAAACTGAAAAAAGCTAATTTACTTATAGTGAATATTACATTAAGAATATCTTGATGTTAAAAATAAGATCAACAGTTTCTGTGGGTTAAAATTATCCTAACATAACCTCTATCATTAATCTGGAAAAACATGTTGTACTGTTCAGAAAGAGTATGCCAGTTAAAAGGTTGTGTGTATCAATTTGCTTTTAAGACTCTTGAGAAAGGAACCTCTGGCTTTTGCAGTGATCCAAAAGGGGGAAAAATTTAAAATTTAGCTGGGCATGTTGTTATACACTTGTAATCCCAATACTTAAGAGGTGGAGACAGGAGGATCACAGGTTCATGCGCCATCAGCCTCAACAACTTACTGAGGCTATCTGCAACTTAGGGGGCACCTGTTTCCAAATAAAAAATAAAATAGGGCTGGGGGTGTACTTTAGAGGTAGAATGTTCCTGTACCTAGTACCACACACAAAAAAATAAGATGCTCAATATCTTATTTATAGAATCTAATTCTTTTTCTTCTATCTCAAACCGAGTATTAGAATCTGCTTTTTTGTTAGCTCAAACTGAGTATTGCAACCCAGGAGATACAAGGTGCCCAGCAATCTGCTCTCACTCCATCACTGTCAAAAGCCATCTTAGAAGCAGGCCAAATTTAAGGACATGATCAATGGCTCGAAAATTGCAGGCAAAATAGCTCTGTCCTGCGTTTTGACAAGGATCTGGCCCTAGAGGAAGTTATGTAGGCTGCTAAATTACAACAGAAATGTGTTCCTGATACTTCAATTCCTATCCTGGTTCCACTGAGGGAAGAGAGGAGAGGATGTAGAGGACCAAACAGGGACATGGAAGCAGAGCTGATTGATAATAATGGCCCACTTTTCTCTCATAAAAGAGAATTACTCACTCCACTCCTGTTCCTTAGTCTGTGTGGAGTTCTATAACATGTTTCTATAGTCCTTTATGCTGCAGTGAGAGGATATCTTTATCTTTTTAAATATCCACTTTTTTGAATTTGTTATATAGTTTTAGAAAAGAATGCATACCTATGTTTCAATAATGTGTTAATGATGCCCTGTTAATTTTTCTCACTTGCTTCATTCATTTTCCTAGATCCTGGGAAAAGGCCCCAAAAGAAAATGTCAACTGCATATAATATTTCCTTTTCAGTAATTTTTAATACTACAAACCTCATTAACCTATCAAATAACTTTTTTGTCAATGTATAGCATTGAAATGTATAGCATTTGAAAGAGTCAGTCAAAATTCATCATTTTGTAGAAATTTAGACTCCCATTTTTTATTGTCTTTTAAAAGGGATTATCACTGGCTTTATGATTAGGTTTTTAACAATAACTAAAATTTCACTATAGTTTTCCAGAAATCCCACAATTTGCCAGAACTCTGCCCCCTGAATAGAAGGAAAAGAAAGAAGCAGAAGAAAAGGCAAAGGAGGAGAAGTTGTAATAAACTATTGTATAGAATGTGAAAAGCTGATGTATTTTAAGCTTCTATGTACTCTTCATAGGTTTTATATACAGTAGAAGCAGATTTGAAAAACAAAATTAGGAGCTTCAGAGAGCAAAGGAATGTTCATAAAGACTCTCTTAAGATCAAAATAAGGGCATATTGCTATTTCTTGGGGATTTTGTAATTCTTCTAAGCCAAAAACTGTGCAAAATATTGGAGAGAAATGCATGATTCTTCCTAAAGTGTTGGCTTCAGAGAAGGAAGGTAGGGGAGCCTGCTGGTTACACTCCATTCTTTTAATTGAATTTCCTCAGGTAGGATTATCCTTGAGTGGTTCAAGGCCAGGCAGTAGATAGAGTATCTGTGGACCTGGTATGGGTAGGGTCCTTTGAGGCCTCAGGAGGAGTGAAGGTCTCATTCTATGAAAGCTTTAAAGGTAATGCTCACTCTTTCAGAATCTTTGTAGAGAGAGGGTTTTAACTCATGGATCCGCCATGGTCCCTCTTATTCTTACTCATTGAGTAGTACCTGGGTGTACTTTATTTTAAAATGCTCTATGAAGCCCTGGAGTTGCCAGTGTATGGTCTAAAAGATAGATGTTTGGGTTTGACTTTTATGTACACTTGTTATATAAAGGGACTTTAAAAATTCTGGGGGCTAGTTGAGTAAGGGATTAAAGTCCTCTCTTGGATGCCAGAGTTTACAACCAACAAAGAAACAGAAAAGACCTAGAGATCTACTACAGACTGTAATAGTCAAGGTTCACTAGAGTAACAGAACTTATAGGACACAAATATGGTCAATGGGGCTTTATCAAGTCAGCTTACAGTCCAAAGTAGTGTAGTCCCAAGTGTCCGACTGCATGTGGAGAGCTGGAGGAACCAGCAGCTGGCCCAGTAGTTTAAGAACTAGAGTCTCAAAATTGAAACATCCACTAATTCAGTTTCAGTCCAAGATGAAAGGCCAGGAAACTCTCTGGAGAAATGATGGTGCTGCAGGTCCAGTTTGAAAAGCTGAAGATCGCTATCGCAGGTGAGAGCAGAAAGACTTTCTTCAGGAAGAAACATTGCCTTCAGGTGGCTTGCTCCTTCTTTATTCAGGTCCTGAACCTATCAAAACTGTACTGCCCATATTCAGGGCAGGACTTCCCCTTCAATCTGCCACTACAAAAACCAATCATCTCGCCAACACACCCAAGTCACATGATCTTAAGTCTTTCAGGATACAGTCAAATTGACAATCCAGCCTAACCATCACACAAACAAAAGCTAGACTGGAGTACATTTGTTCAGGTTTATGACTAAAGGAGCTTGCTTATACTCCCCCATCACACCTTTAGCCCAGACTTTGGGAGACCTCTCACTGCAAAAGGTGAAGATCTATAGAGGACATGCATGTTAGCAGAGGTTTTCTTTGTGTTACATGGTACGTTGGGAAAGGAATAAAATATAATAGTTATGAGACATACAGTGTTAACTATTGTCAAAAAGCCTGAAGTTATATCTACACACATGTACACACATGCACATATGCATGCACACACAATTGAAATCTCCATAGTAACCTGTGAGCTAGATGCATTACTATTCCCACTTTACAAGTGAAAAGAGTCACAAAGCTTCCAACCAAGATTCCCAAGGTTTTACAGCTGTATCAAATCTAGGATGCAAACATAGCTCGGTTCCCATTTCAGCATTCTTAAATATTATACTATAGAAAAGATAGCATCCTTGTGCCAAAAGTCAATTCACAGATTGTTGCTATTCCATCAAGAAATGTTCCAGGAATATGCACTTTACTTATTGCCCAACCCATATCAATAATGTGGGAAAGCTGCATGAACTTTGGGCTAGGCATACTACTGATCATCTCATTTTGTTATATTTCATGGAGACCTAAAAATTTAAAAAGCAACTTATATATAGATTTACTTATTTTCAATGGAATTCTAAATATAAGCCGGGCATGGTGGCACAGGCCTGTAATTCCAGCTATTTGGGAGGCTGAGGTAGGATGACCAAAAGTTCCAGGCCAGCCTGGGCAACTTAGCAAGGGCATCACAGAATAAAAAATAAAAAGGGCTATGATACAGTTCAATGTCGGAATGCCCCTAAGTTTCATCCCTAGGATTTCAGAAATATATGAATTCATTAATATTTTAAAGTGACCCCTAATGCTATAACATGCCCTATGAAAACAAAAAGAGGTTTTTTAAAAACAGTTTGGGGGCCTAGTAGACACTCTCTTTATTTCTTAGAGATTCTCAGTGCATCTCAGATGCTACAGGTTCCATTATATCCTGCAGTGCAGTTTAATGTTTAATTCATTATTTCTCAGACTTCCTTCTACATGGAATATTTTGTTTTCTGTATAATTGCTGTTTCTTACATTCACCTATTCAAATTTAGCATAATAGTTACTTGTTTTGTCAAACAGTCCCTAGAAAATTCTGTGTTTTCAATTTACTCAAATATATTTGGCCTTCACTTTACCCTTGTGAGAAAGACATACCATAATTCACTTTTTCCCCCCACATTTAACAGAGACATTTTCCCTGAAGTCGCCATGTGCTTTACAAAGTAGAGGTTGTCATAGTCAAACTGGCAGTCATTTTTCTTCTGTAGGTACATAAAATAATGGCATATCCTAAAATAATTGTATCTTAGATTCAATAAAATATACACAGAAGGAGAGATGCAGTCGTTTTGTTTTCCTGTTTGTACATGTTCAATACAGTATTGCAAATCAGAGGGATCACCATCACCTAGATGATGCCTGGAACACGATAGCCACTCAAACTTCTGCTAAGTTTGAAGTAAGAAATGAATGTAGCCGTGCTACTTCTCTTACATTGTACAAAGAATCTCATAGCTTTCCTCACTGAAATGGAAATCCATGCAGTCTCTGGAACAGGGCAGGGTTTCCATGGTAAGTTGTTTCTTTCTGGCATCTCTAGGAAAGGACTTGGCTTTTCTTTTGTTGACATTAAACAATGTCACTTCCCAGTTTCTATGCAGCAGGAATTCACTGCTGCCAGGTTAGAATAACATCACATAATCAATGCTGCTTTGTTTCCTCTTTATTTCCTTTGTATATTTTCATCTCCATTATACACATTGGGACTTGATTTAACTTTGGTGGCTTCTAATAATATTAAAAAGATAAGAAAATAACATTGCATTTTTCATGTTTTCTTTTAGCTGGATGGCTAAGTGGTTCACTATTAATTTAATGCCTTAGCCAAAGAGAGTGAGTACTAATAAGCACGTCCTGAAGCCAAATAGCCTATGATGGCTTCACAAGCTAGGGCAGATATTCTACCATTTAATGCAATTTTATATTTTGCACCATCAACAAAAATTTGTCAATATCAAATTATCTTAGTTCTCTAAACATCTGATTCTTTGTCATTATTTTGATATTTCAGTTGAGCAGATTATTTGATAAATTGAGAGTAGTACCAACTAACAATTTGGATTTTTTTTTTTTTTTTGGTGGTATTGGGGTTCCTGGAAACCCTTCTCCGGGCTACATCTCCAGACCTATTTTTATATTTTTTATTTGGAAACAGGGCCTCTTAAGCCAGCGAGGCTGGCTTCGAACCAGCGTGATCCTCCTGTCTCCACCTCCCAAGCGCGGGGATTACAAGCATGCGCCATCACGCCCGGCCAATTTGGTTATTTTTGAAAAAAATAATAAATTACATAAGCAGTTTGATAGGCTATTTGTTCACTCTTTTTCTACAAAGTATTTATAAGGTTCTCTAACCCAGTAAATCAAAATTTTTAAATTTACTGAGTGATCTAGAAATCCTATAGGAAAATCCCTTTTCACTTTATTTTTTTCTTATCATTATTATTTGCTTTCCAGATAGAAATTCTAGATTCTTCAGGTTCTTGTTAGAATGTCAGTAATTCAGTTGTCTTGTTAAACGTTAATTGCCTTACCTTAGAGATAAGAACTAAGTCTCTTATCTTTTATGCCATTTGCCCTACTTAAATTGTATTATCACAGAAGAAAAATTTAAGAAGAGGAAGGAAGGTGTGGTACATGTAAATAAACAATCATCATTTCAAAAGGATATTTATTTTTCTTCTCTATTAAAAATGTTAAAGGTTCAAAGCAAAATGGTTGGACACATTTTTTCATGTGCTTTTCTAAGACATTCATTTCAAAAATATTTTCTTTCTTGTATAATGCAGTGCTTAAAAGTATGATTACATGGCTGACTATCAAGATTGCAGAAATGAGTGACTTCCACTTGGGAATTCTTATGTATAAGGGTTTGACACACATCAAAGGAATAATGGAAGAATTTATGTTTTATCCTCCTGGGAGAGTACAAAGATAATTAATTATCAGAAATACCTCCAGGCAAGGGAATCACAACCAGCCCAGCATCTTGAAGAAGTGTACTCTAGTCCTTTGGTGAATAATCAAAAAAGAGATGAATAAAGAAGCTACTTAGGACAACTTGACAAATATTTGGAGGGGATCTATGAGACAGTCTCAATTGTGTTCTGAATCATTTTTGTTCCGATCTGAAGTGCTAATCCTTATGGTTTGGGCTTGAAATCTCTCTAGATTAGGCTCATGTATTGAAGGCTTACTTCCCAGTGCAGCAGTGTTTTGAGGTGGGGCTTTGGAGAAGTAACTGGATCAGGACAACTCTGAACTCATGGTGGATTAATCCACTGAGGAGTTCATAGCTGAATGGGTTGTTTGAGATGATGAGAACTGTAGGAAGTGGAATTTAGTGGCAAGAGTGGGTCCTTGAGGGCCGTGCGGACTATATCTTGTCCCTGGGCCCTTCTTCTCTTTCTTTCTCACTCTCTGCTTTTACCTGCTATAAAGTGTGCTTTGTCATGATGCTCTGCTTCACCACAGGCCCAGAAAAAAATGAATCCAGGTAATTTTATTTACACTATAGTTTAATTACTTTTTATATCTCAAAAGAAATATATCATGAGAAACAATAGTCTTTCCTCAAAGGCAGTTAACTTTCTAACATGGAGTGCCATCTAGTGTTACAATTAGAAATACACCAAAGATAAGTATCCTCCATCAGAAAAAATATATATTGATATGAATCACAAATTACTTCTATTGCGTTGCTGTTTATTAAGTTTATGTATGTATCTGTGTGTGTGTGCGTGCATACATGCGTGTGTGTGTGTGTTCATGAAAGCATATAGTTAAGAAGTAAAATTACTATTATTATTATTTAATAAATTTCAGGCCTTTTATTCACTGACTTATTTTTAATTTATTTATGAACACATTCATTGAGTATAGTATGCATAGCAGTCGCAAAGACAAAGTAGCAAAATGATGAACATTTTTTTTCAATCTCAAGAGACATCAAATTTCCTTTATAAATTAGGCCAACCGAGATGATATTTGACAATGAATTTTGCCCTCTTACATACATTAGGTACAGAAAACTGTTTTAAAACCTGTGGCCCTCCTTCCTTAGCTTTCTGTTCCTACAACTCTGAATTCAAATCCATTACACAGAACATCAGAAATAAGTAAGTTGAACAGACTATGAAGCATAAGAAACACAAACACTTGCCTATTCTCAATATTTGCCACTACAAAGTTGACATACAAAAATGATATGTGTATATGGTGTTAGGTAAGGGTCCAATTTTATTCTTTTTCATGTAATTATCATTTTTCAACAATATTTAGTTAAAAGATTATTATTTCCTCCACCAAATGTTCGTGGAAACCTTGTCAAAAATAACTTGACAATATATGGAAGAATTATCTCTAGGCTTTTATTTAACTCCAATGGTTTATGTATCTGCCTTTATAACAGTACTACACTGTTTCAATTATTGTAGCTTTATATGGTTTGAAATAAAAAATATACATCTTCTAGCTTTGTTCTTTTTCGAGATAATTTTGGGTATCTAGAGTCCATATTCCACATTAGGATAGATTTTTTCTGAAAAATAAATAAATAAATGTATGATAGTTTTACCTAAAAAAAAAGAAAAAATATTCTCTGGTAAGAAAGAAAGCAAAAAGAAATATTGAAATGTTATCTTTAAGTCATCAAAAGCTTGGTATCAGACAAATGAAACTGTTTTGTGAGATTATCATTGATAATTTTGGATAAATTGCTATAATACTAGATGTCAACCACTAAGCCAAGCATGGGAAGGAGGGATGGGGAGGGAACGGGGTGGGGATCGGGTAGGAGCTAACTGGGCGATGTGTGCATGTATGTATACAAAAGTTTTTTTTTATCCCATTATGATGTATGAATACAGTGCACCAATAAAAAATAAATTTAAAAAATGATATATTTCATATTTTTGGCCACAAACATGTTATGGTTCAAATCACACACTGGCATGTAAAAATATGAAAAAAGAATCAGATCATGTGTGTTCATATGAGTGTGTAAAATATGCATACACAACAAATTAAAGTACTATGTAATGACAAATGTAGCACTTTGGGTTAGTATGTATTGCTGCATAACTAATTATCCCAAAACATAGTGGTCTGACATAATTATCATATTACATCTAATGGTTTTATGATTGGAAATTTTGGAAGAATTTGTTCTGGAGTTTCTTCTGCTCTGTGTGTCAAAGAGTATGAAAACAGTGAGATTCTGCTGGTCTGGAGGCACCTTTTTGAGGATGGCTAGGAGGAGTTTAGCCGGGACTGTTGATTGGAACATACAGGTGGCCTCACATGCAGGACTGTCTGGAGGTGGCTGGGATTCTTAATGGGAGTCAGGGCACCATAATTCATATTTCAAGGGACAAGAAGGAAGCAAGCCACATGATTGGTGAAGACCTAAGGTTGGAATTCACAAAGCATTGCTAAGTCACTCTCAGCCACAAGGACACCCAGAGTCATTTGGGTAATGACTCCTACCTACAGATGGATAAAATGCCAAAGGATTTGCAGCCACAGTTTCAAACCATCAGGCATCTAAAGGGAATAACTGAAAGGACAAATAGAGTTTCATCTATTGAGGAAACAACAAAATTCTGATAACCATCTTTAATGATCCAAGAGTCACCAAAGGAATAAAGAAGTTGTCTTTACCACCAGGAAAACTGATACCATAATGAATAAGTAAAATTATGGAGAGAAGTGTTTTGGTTTAATATGAGGACGATGATGGCTAAGTTTGTCCATTAGAGTAATGGGCTTCCCTGGGAAGCAGTGATCTATTAGTGTGCAAACAGATGTCCTAAGTATTCTAGATGTGATACGTACTTTTTGTGAGAGCTTAGACTAAGTGACTTCAAGGTTGGAATACATCTGTATTGAAATAGATCCACCTACTCTTTCACAGGCTCTATTAGTAAACTATGTGCGTTTGAAGGAACAAAGGAGATGTTTAGAGTAGAATTTATGTAATTTATAATACAACTAAGCACTCACCAGCTTCATATTGCCCTCATGATGCAACACAATGGCTAGCTAACTCTTTAAAGGAATTAGATCTGATTAGAACCCACTTCTATAGCCAGGCGTGGTGGCGCATGCTTGTAATCCCCGCGCTTGGGAGGCAGAGACAGGAGGATCGCACAGGTTCGAAGCCAGCACGCGCGGCTGGCTTAGGAGACCCTGTTTCCAAATAAAAATGTAAAAATAATACCACCAAAAAAAAAAAGAAAAAAAAAAGAACCCACTTCTATGCAGAAGTGGGTGTGAAGATAGTAAAGATAAGAGGATTCCTCTGTGTATATTAAAAAACACATGGTGACTTTCTAGCTATACTTAAGAGATTCTGATTTGCTGACTGCGGAGTAAATCTGGCATTGGTATTTTCTAAACACCCCAGAAGACTTTAATGACCCTTTGGGTTTGGGGAGCAATAGCTATTGAGCTACTGCAGAATGGTGCTCAGGCTCTCTGGCCTCACTATGGAAAATTTAAGTGTCCAAGTACATCCCTGGAAATCAGGGAAAGCAGATAGTCACAATTTAAAAGCCATGAACCAGAGGAACACTCTAAGGTTTTATTTCATTATGCTAATAACTAGATCTCCCTACAACTTTATAGAGGTAATTCTTAACCTTGACTTTGCAAAGCACTTAAGGAAAAACCATATTGTAGATCACATATGGCCCACATAGAGAGGAAGTCTTTTCAAGGGGTAGATATATCCCTCTTATTAAATCCAGATATACTGTGGCCTAATTGACAGTAGAAATCATTCCACAGTTATTTGGGAGATTGTGTCTAGTATCCTGGTCTACACAGTAAAACCTCAATAATTGTCAGGTCAAATACCTATATGTAATAGAAATTTGATAGATAATGCATTTTAGAATCAGATATTAAGAGGTCACATTATAGAGGCTCTTCTGAAGGAAGAATATGATGAATGAACAGCAACTTTTCTAGAAACATATATGTGTATATATAATTACATATAAATACAAATATACAAGTATGTATATATGTAGTGAGTGCATTTATATAGAGAGACCATATTCTTCTTAATGCACATAACACTGTTACATCAATCTCAAATATTACCTCTTATTTTCTGAATTGCTAATTTTTGTTGAAATTTTAAAATGGAACAAATAATACAAAAAGTTCAGTGAGAACCAAGCTATTATTTCTAGTATATTTTAAATAGAATTCCATGTGCTGTTCCATATGAAATTTTTTCAGATACAAGTGAAGGGTAAAAATAAATTTGCAATTTAAAACTAGTCAGCTGAAGATCTTAAACCTCTACAGAACCATGTCACATCTCAATTTCTGGTCGGGCTGAGCAGGGAGGATGAGAGAGAGCCTACTGTGAGTGCTGACAGGAGAATCAAAATCATTCTTCATTTTTGTTTAGAGTCTTAATTTGCCAGCTGTGGCACAGGAGTGAACCATTAGTTCCAGGCATCAGAGCAATGTTCAACCAGACTACCTTAGGATTCATTCATGCTAAGTCCTCACAGTGTGATGTTATAACCCTTACCAACAGGGATCTTCAAAAAGGATGTGTGACAGTCTTGGAAATGTTCTTGTAACTTTAGAAATTAATTTGTACTGTGATCCTGAGACTGCTGTGTTAACTCATCTTGGAAAGCACTGCACGGGACAAATTACTTGACAATGTTGCATTCTAATTCTGGGGGGGGGGGAATGTAAATCATCTAAAGTTTTTTTTTTTTTATTTCTGGGAGTTGCTTATTTTTTCTTTAAAACGTATTTTACTAAGTAAAGAGATTTTATGCTTATCCATCACCTGAATGATATCCTATCATAAAAGCAAAACTGAAAAATCAGGTGAGATGTGGTGTGGTGGTACATGCCTGTGATACCAGTACTTTGGAGACGAGATAGGAGGGTTACAGGTTTGAGGCCAACTTCAGCATTAGTGAAACTCTCAAGAGCCTAGTGAGACCTTGTTTCAAAATTTAAAAAAAAAGAAGATTGTCAGTGTAGCTCAGGGGTAGAACACACACACACACACACACACACACACACACACACTCACGCACACACACACAGAGTGCATATTGCAAATTTTTTTATAATTTCTAAACAAAACGTACTTAGCATTGAATATTGTTTTATAAGGGCAAGTATTAATATCATATTCATTACAAAATTATCTGAACTTAGCACAAATCCTAAAGTACCAATTTAAAGATACTATTTAATTAACTAATTAATAAGAATCCCTTTCTATAAAAACAAACTGAATTTTGTGGAAGGTTCAATTATTATTGTTAGAGCAAATCAATTATTAGATGTATATTTTTTCTGAATACAAGTATGTGTGTCAATTCAGTTATTTTTATAACTTCTAATGAGATTTTATTTTTCTATTCCTCTAGAATACACTTCATTTTTTACTATAGATGTCAATTTTTAAATTGTAAAATGTAAACAGATAATTAAGTATTGTAAGATATACTATCAACTCTGGTGGGACTGATGTTCATCTAATAAAAAAGAATTCCCAAATATCCTCTATCCTTACACACACACACACACACACACACACACACACACACATCAAATCCATACAACAAATAATGAGAACAACCTCCCACTGGTCTCCTTCATGGAAATAACATTCCTAGTCACTTCTTACATGGACAAATAAAATAATACAATTTTAATTTTGAGAGTGGAATCGGATCTTAAAGTCTCATGTCTTTATCAGTTTAAAATTCCTTTTCAGGCCAGGCGTGGTGGCGCACGCTTTTAATCCCTGTGCTTGGGAGGCAGAGACAGGAAGATCACGCAGGTTCGAAGCCAGCTTTGCTGGTTTAAGAGACCCTGTTTCCAAATAAAAATATAAAATAGGTCTGGGAGTGTAGCCCAGAGGTAGAAGGGTTTCCAGGAACCCCAGTACCACCAAAAAAAAAAAAAAAAAAAAAAAAAAAGCCTTTTCAGGAAAACTTGAGTTTTCCATTGTTTTTCCCACGATCACATCATATTTGAATTTTTAATTTCTGTTTCTGTTTTCTCATAAGAGGACATGATGAATTAAGTAGGTTAGTTTCCATGTCTTATGCTCATTTCATCTCTATGACAGACTCAGGAAGTGGAGACAGGAAACCTCAGAGGGATTAAGTATCATAGTGAACATTTATTCAGTACTTTGCAAAGTTGAGATTTGAAAAGAATTTGACCGCAAACCGCTTTACCAAGCCACCTCTCTACTGGTAATCAATACGTTTGGGGTTAACAAAAATCTCCTTTCCAAAGCCAGGTATGGTGGCGCACACTTGTAATCCCGGCACTTGGGAGGCTGAGACAGGAGGATCGCAGTTTGTGAACAGCCTGATGTCCTTTGCAACTCAGTGAAACCCTGTTTCAAAATAAAGTATAAAAAATAGAACTAGGGGTGTAGTCTAGAGGTAAAATGCCCCTGGGTTCCATCCCCAGTTTCACACACACACACACACACACACACACACACACACACACACACACACTTCTCCTTTCCATTCTCTAACTGAAGAATTCAGTCTAATTTTATTGAAAGCACAATACAATACCTCTTACTTAAAACTTAATATTCAAATCTTAGGGAGTACAAATATTGCTCAAAAACAACCAACTTCACCTAATTAGCTTCATTGCTGTGGACCAGGGGCTGCTGAATAAGGCCACCAAACCCATGACACCAAATACAAGACTAGCTTCAAGCCTGAAAGACACAATGTCACAGAAGATCTGCAGCTGGGCGGCCGTTTAGTTACCTCTTTAGTTGCATCTGGCTTTTATTCATACCTTCATTTTTTCCCCACTTAGGCTACCATTTTTTTCTCCTTCTGAATTCTAGTATTTGCTAAATGTCATTTTACTAACTTCGCATTTAAAATTAAAATCACCTTCCTCCAAACCCCTGGCTATCTCTTTTTTGGAAAAGATGTATTTTTTTTTCTACTTAAAATCATTAAGAAATTAAATAACAAATCAGTTTGTGGAAGTAGAGAAGGTCAAGAGAGGGCTGGAGGTGGCGAAGATATGGAGGACAGTGAGCGCTGTCACTGGGAGCCAGAAGAGAAGAGAGGTGACAGGTGGACAGAGAGTTGTCCCGGTGAAAGATACAGTAAGGCCCAGGCTTTGTAGCCATGGTGTTTGGCTCCTTCTAGTCTCTTTAGTCTGTAGCAACATACAGCTGGTTCCGCATTTGCCAGCTGACTACCGTTTGTCTACATTATAACGAGCTCCCAAATATATCACCATATAATTACCTCAGTTTCAACAGTACAACGCATACCTTAATTTCTGAAACAATGTGAAACACTGCAGTATTTGTCATCAGCCAAGTCTACCTGGAAACATAAATCATGGCTCTCTGCTCCTGCTTCAGTGTAAAAATCCTGCAGTTGGAAATTGGAAACAAAGCTGACCTCGGAGCGCCATCTAGTGGAGATAACGACTATGACCACAACAAGCTGTTTATTTCCCAGAGGCCTTTCTTATAACAAGGAGATTACATTTTATTTATTTATTTATTTTTGGTGGTACTGGGGTTCCTGGAAGCCTTTCTACTTCCGGGCTACACTCCCAGACCTATTTTTACATTTTTATTTGGAAAAAGGGTCTCCTAAACCAGCGCGCGCGGCTGGCTTCGAACCTGCGCGATCCTCCTGTCTCTGCCTCCCCAAGCGCAGGGATTACAAGCGTGCGCCACCACGCCCGGCAGGAGATTATATTTCAAACTAGACAAGAAAAAGAAAAAGACGCCCTAGAAATTGGCACTCATAAAAATTCAACTCATAATATTCCAGGAAACTAGAATGTGATTTCATTTTAAAAAGTTTCATTGGTGCATTGTAATTGTGCATCACAGTGATGTTCGGCGTGATAGACAGGCATGCGCAGGGCACTTGATGCATTTCCCTGTTTCCCTTTGACACCCACTCTTCACCATCCTTCTCATTCAGATTATTGAGATTGGCATCGATCGCTTCATATATGAACACGGCATTATTTGAACTATTTCTTTCATATGGTGTTCCCTTTCCACTCCCCATATCCATCCCCATATCCTCTTCCACTATTCTACTGTTCTTTCTCCTCATTTATGAAGTTCCTCCTTTTTCCACAATTTCTCCCTAGCTTCTGCATATGAGAGAAGACATATGACCTTCACTTTCTGTGACTGTCTAATCTCTGCATAGTATTTTCTAGCAAATAATGCAAAGTGATTGTGAAAATTAAGTCAAATTATTAATGTTTCCTCGGATAACCAGGTATCTTCAATTAATAAGTGAGTATCAAAACTATTTTTTAAATGATATTTCCTTGGCCAAGCGTGGTGGCGCATGCTTGTAATCCCAGCATTCAGGAGGCTGAGACCGGAGGATCGCGGTTCGCGGACAGCCTCAGCTACTGAGCGAGGCCCTTTGCAACTCAGTGAGACCCTGTTTCAAAAATAAAAAGACTAAAAAACAGGGCTGGGAGTGTAGCTCAAAGGTACAATACCCCTGGGTTTCATTCCCAGTACCTCAAAAAAAATACCAAAACTTCCTTGCTTTGCATTATCCATTGCAATGTCAGCTCTGTGTAGGCTTATTAAGAAACTAAATCTTTATGAATATAAAATAAATTCAGAAGAATATGAGAAAGCTAAGTCATACATTAAAAATAGCTTAGAATTTTATACTTAACTCCTATCATGTTGACTCTTACCATGATGTGTAATTACAATGCACCAATAAAATTACTTTAAAAAAAAAAAGGAAAATAAAACAGAGGGAGTTCACGGTCCAGAAAATGTGATGTGCTAGCTTATACCTGGCGATGAAAGGAAGAAGTTTAAATCCAGAGACAGAGGTAGAATTTGTTAACGGTAGTTTACTCTCTATCTCCATAGAAAACCATCTACACAGCCTAGAGGCAGTGAAGAGAGAGGAGCCAAGTCCTGTGGGATCTCGGGAGAGCCATTCACACTGCGGATCCAGACCCTAGGAATATACCATGTGCTCAAACTCCAGGTGGGTAGGAGGGAGCGCTCACTGGCAAAACTATTGTGAGGCAGAAGAAATGGCAAAGAAAGTAACCAGGAGCTGCTGAAAAAACAAACAATAAAAGAAGCTTTTCCTCAAAAGGATTTGATTATGTATAAATATGACTGAAATACAGAGAATTTTAAAGTAGTTGCTATGGAATGTGTAAGAGAGGATCTGATAGGGGTTTGAACCTCCAGGGATAGCCCTGGAATGGGAGGAGAGAGACACTGAAAGATGTATGGAGCCCCATTTTTACACCAGCACCCCAGCAGGGATAGAAATCAGCACCCTGGTGAGTAACTGAAAAGTGGTGCTTTATTTACATAAACGCCTACAACTGCAGCCCCAGTACTTGGGAGGACTGCAGGTCTCAAGGCAGCCTAGGCAACTCTGTGAGACCTTGATTGAAACAAGAAAAAGTGTGAGCCCCAGTACTTGGGAGGCTGAGACAAGAGGATTGTGGGTTCACAGCCAGCCTCAGCTACTTAGTGAGGCCCTCTGCAACTTAATGAGACCCTGTTTCAAAATAAAGAATAAAAAATAGAGCTGAGTTGTACCAAGAAGTAGAATGCCCCTGGGTTCTATCCCCAGTACAGAAAAAGAAAAAGAAAAAGAAAAAGAAAAAGAAAAAGAAAAAGGAAAAGAAAAAAGAAAAGAAAGAAAAGAAAAGAAAAGAAAAGAAAAGAAAAGAAAAGAAAAGAAAAGAAAAGAAAGGAAAGGAAAAAAAGAAAAAGGGAGGATTGGAGTATAACGCTGAGGTAGAATCCTCCTGGGTCTAATCCCAATACCAAAATAAATGAATATTTGCATAAGTGCTTGTATTTTCTAGAGTTTTGTGTACTGAAAAGAAAGAACAAGGATTTTGCTAAACTCATGTTTGGGTTGTTACTTAGGCTTGATCCAGACAGGTGAAAAAAAGAGGCTGTCTGTAGCTACTCTATAAATGGACTTCTTAAAGAAGTAGAGCCCTACTTTCAGTAGATCCAAATTACACCATAAGGTACTTATTAGAACTGTGGTTTTCCAGGCCCCATCAACTGTGATTTTAAGGTTGGTCGAGAGTAGAACTCAGGGATTTGCATTTTAAAGGCACTCTTATTCTGACCCAGGCCGGACATGTTGAGAAATACCACAATTTGAGAAACACTGTTTGATAAAACAAGGGTAAATCTACTGAAACTTGCTGCCTCAGAGAAAGCAAAAGAAATACTGCAGGAAAAGTGAGAACATGTGGAATTTGGATGCTGATGTTGTTAACCCAGCTGTTGTAAAGGACCTTAAGAATATTCAATTTGCCCAAGATTTTTCTGGTTTTAGAAGACCTTTCAGTCTCAAGAAAACTGGGACAACTGGTTACCCTACGTAAGAAATTCTTTTTTGTTGTTGTTGTTTTTTGTGCTACTAGTGATTGAACTCAGGGAAACTACCTCTGAGCTACACCTCCAGCCATATTTTTTACTTTTTATTTTGAAAGAGATTCTTAACAAGTTGTGGAAAGCCTCACTAAGTAGCCGAGGCTGGCCACAAATCTGGGATCTTCCTGTCTCAGCCTCCCAAGTACTGGGATTACAAGCCTGTGCCACCACATCCAGCTCTGAAGACACCCTTTAAAACAGTTGTGCACATCTACAGCTACCAAAAGAAAGCTCAGGAAGGGACCAGAGAAACCCCTGAGATAATCAAGACGAAGAACACTAGCTGTTGTCATTAATTTATATTAAATATTATGTCAGCTGGGTGTGGTGGTGGACACCTGTAATCCCAGTACTTGTGAGACAGGAGAATCAGAGATTCCAGGAAAGCCCCAGAAAGAGGTGACACTTTCAGCAACCTAGCAAAACACTGATTCAAAATAAAATATAAAATTTGATGGGGTGTGTCCATACAGCGCCTAAGGAGATGCAGCCTTCCTCGGCCTGAGCGGCCTACAGCCTAAGGCAAAACTTTAAGGAAAGTGATTCAGCAGAAAAGGGGCAAAGATGGCGCCTGGAGGAAGCTATGAAGGCGTGGTTTCCACATTCATCATGGGTGGGGAGACTGAGCAGTTTTCCCTTTAAAGGAGATTCCGCACACATGAATGGCTCATATACTGGCCTGGGATTGGCTGTGAACTACGTGCTAGTGATCTTTATCCCGGATAGGCTAGGCTATTTCTCATGGGAATTCCCCTCGTGGCTTGGTGCTATATAAAGAACTGCTTGGAGAGAAATAAATGAGATCTTGCTTGACTTGACTCCTGGCTCGTGGGTTTGTGTTCGAGTCGTCTGTACTCATCATCTCGCCAAGCCCCGCCAGCTGTTGGGCTGGATTCCCGACAAAAATTGAGGTGTTGTTCAAAGTTAGAATGTCCCTGGGTTCAATCCCTAGTACCACGTAATAAAGAAACTATGTTAAGAGGAGGGTTGTAAACCCCACCTGAAGTGACTATTTTGGCTATAGACTGGAAGAGGTGGTATTCCGAGTGCCCCACCCAAGATTGACATTCTTGCAGGGATAGTAGGTGGTCTGTCCTGCTAGGAGAAACCTTTCCTTTTAAGAGTTAGCATCCTCCTTTTCTCCCCATGTAGGTAAACCAAGTAACTGGAAGCAGGGGTTGGGAAGATGATTAAATGAATTTGACATTACTCACTACCAGGAAAGCCATACCGAATTGAGTAATATCAGGCTGAATTTGCATGGAATCTTCTGAAGTCTCCAATCCCACCAAAATGCCACTCATATGCACCCCAGGGACGCAGATGATGGTTTTTCAGTGTGACTATTCCAAAATGAAAGAAAATTAAAATATCCTACTGGTGAGGATTGAGGCTAAGTTGTTATTAGTTCTATATATCTTGGCATTTCCTCCTAGCACTAAAATTTTCAGCAAAGGGACCTGATAGAAGAAGCCAGACTTATAGCAAATATAGGAGGCTGACTATGCACAGAAAATAGGGTTACAAATGTTGTGAAAGCTTTATTGTGAATGATATGCATTTGGAGATACATGTGTTCTATAACAACAGTCCTGCTTTCTTTGAAGGAATCAGGCCTTTTCTCTGGAACTGAAAACCAGAGGATTTCCCAGATATATCTCGTTTCAGAAGACCAAAGATTTCTTGAGACAAGCTATCCAAGGGTAAGATTTTCCTTTCCTGCAACAATGAGAACTGTGATGGTCTCAAACAGGTGCAGGAGAAACAACTAGCTGCCCCTTCAAATGTGTGAGTTTCTCTTCCTCCTAGGCACAGAGCCAGCGTTCCTCTGCCTGCCTTTTCCTTAAGTGACTCAGCATGGTTGTGCTCTAAGCAAACAGAAATGAAGTGACATGTGCTGCCACCGAGATCACTCCACAAAAATCGACCCCCTGTTTGCGTTCACACACGTTTCCTCCAAACCAACTGGGATGGTGGTTCCCAGAATATTCTCAGACACACTTATCATAAAGACAGAACTTCCATCTACCTAGAAGCCTAAGCAACCTTAAAAAGGACAACCTGTCCAGTTGTTCACCTGACTGCTAATCTATGCGAGAAAGAAAAAAATTTCATTGATCAAAAGCTTATCTATTTGGAGTAAACTCACTAAAGAAGTTAGACTACTTTCCCTAATGTAAACAAACCCAGGACAGGCTGTATTGTGGAGGCTCCTTTCTAAGGCTTTCTGTAGTGGGCGATAGCCAGGCAGTGATCATACTAGAAGGCAGGTGAAGCATCGCTGCTCTGTGGTCAAGTCATCACAATGAAGAAAGTAGAAGTATTTCCCCTAAGGAAGTCCATTTCCCAGCTGAGAATGTTGTTAAGTATAAAGAGATTCTGCAGGTGCAGCAAAGCCGCTCTGGAGGAAGGTCATCATAATTAAGAAGGTAGAAGTGTTTCCCTGAGAGTGTTGTTAAGTATAAAGGGATTTTGCAATGGACAAGCAAGATTTCTTTTTAATTTACATCTATTAAGGGCAGTAAACATTATAGTCACTCAGTAAAAATAGTTTTAATTAAATTACAAGTTAAAAGGAATGCACCGTGCTGCGATTTAATATTTCCCTTAAATTAAAATTCTTATTAAGCTAAGTTTTTAAGATATAAAGCATTTGAATGTCTTCTAAATGTCATCTCTGTCTTTAAAGATAGTTCGTATGTCTTCTAAAGACTAAGTGGAGAGTGAATCGAAGATGCCAACAGCTTAAGAAGAGGAAACCCCATAAGTGAGGGAAATGTTGCTAATAAGTGGAAAGGTTGTGTTTTATTGAGTATACACACTTCTGGTCACAGTTTTAAGTTACATTTCAAGCAGCATTGCCAAGATGAAAGTTTATAATTAAATTCCCATTTTACAAAGATGTCAGTTAGTTTATTCGGTGGTTTTATGATTTAATTAATGGCTAAGACAACTTATTTTAAGCATGAGTAGTTTTGATAGTAAAGGATAGTTTAGATTACTAACTTGATGTTCCAGAGGGACTGCTCCCTCATGAAAGGGCAATTCACTGGAAAACTTCCTTATGTTCAAACCTGTTCACACTTCATGCAGTATATTTTATGACTCAGTCATGTGGTTCACACATGACTATCTTAATAGCAGCTGCTTCCTAACCTCTGCCCTCCAACTTACACTCATTTTCTCTCTTGTAAATTTGTCATGTGTTTGAGATGAGACTACTAGAAAAGGGGCAAAACTACACATGCATCTACAAAGATACACCTGATCCAGTGAACACAATGACCACCGCTTTACACAATTCCATGAAAGAACAACCTAAACTGATAAGAATTGTGCAATGGATAAAAGGAATAATGCCCTAAAGCACCAGTAGAAAGCTTTGTTACACTGAGCTCTGGTTTCATGGAGCCTCCAATAGATATTTGTTTGGGTGGAAGAAATGTGAAAATCACTTGTGACACATAGATGGTTGCCTTTTTCTATTGCTAGGGAAAACAAAAGAAGAAGGAAGAAGAGATTGGTTATTAATACTTTAAGGTAGCACAGGTATAAGAAGAATCACAGAATTATCCAGTAATTTTCATCATCTAATATTTGTTCAAAACTAAGCACTCATAAATGATCACAAAACTTTCTTGACAGAGCTTATATGGGGATACAAATATTTGATTAATACTCTTAAAAATAGAATTATGCTAAGTCTATTAAAACTTAAAAATAGAAGTGGGCTAAGTCTATTACTGGTAATAAAGTATTGTTCACACTTCACACACACACACACACACACACACACACACACACTCATATACATACACATCCCCTCATGTATAGTCATGCTTTATTTAATGATTGGTGTACATACTGAGAAATGAGTAGTTAGATGATTTGGTCACTGAAAAAACATCATGGAGTATACTTAACAATCTAGATGGTATGACGTACTATGCACCTAGGCCATAGTTTAATCTTATAGCACTAACACCATATAGATATGTTCTGTTGTTGACCTAAATATCACTATAATTATGCAGCTCACAACAGAATGTGTTGAAAGAGATGGGACGAGGAGAAGGAGAGGGGGAGAGAGACAAAAAGAAAACTCTTCTTTTACCTCTATGCCTAGGAGTTCAGAAATGATGCAGATATGAAGCTAATTTAAAAAAAAACTGTATCAGAGTGGGAGACAATTTCTTTTTGATGAAACAATAAAATAATAAAAGAAAATAGTATGGGATTAAATACCAAAACAAAACCACATGATACTGGAGAAAGAGCACTGTCCTGTGATATTCTATTTGGAAATATAAATTCAATATTACCTCTGCAAGTCAGTGAATACTGATGAATTTTCAGTTTCCCAAGCCTTGCCAAGAGATTGAACTACATGATCTCCAAAATTCCTTCCACTTCTAAATCTAAGGCTTTAGTTTTAAATATAACTAAGCTAGCAAGGTGACAAATGTGGACTCAGAGGACATTTGGAGAAAACAGAACTTGACATGGCCTTCGAACAAAAGTAGGTGCCAAAGTGTGCCAAACTGTGTCAAGAAGAAGAAAGTCATTGAAATGTGAGAAACAATCACAAATTAAAAATGGAATGAAAGCCATGTCATGGCATGTCTATTTGACCATAAGTTCACCTGAGTGGATACAGGATCCCTGTCAGAGGCAGTAGGCAGTATTCATACCAGATGAGATCATGAGATACTTTGACAAACATATTTATGAGATAGGAAGGGGGACTGAGTTAGGCAATAACAAAGATCCGAATGTTGAGGAAGTAGTTATGGAAATAAAACAGATTTACATAGAGAACCAAAATGGTACCTTAATGGACCTTGCTTGTTGTTGAAAAGGTAGCTAGTCAAATAGCATACTTTGAATGGGAATATAACCATATCAAATGAGATAGAGATATACTTATTCTAGGTCATTCCCAAGGCAAAAAGTAAAAATGCAGAACTATTTGATTGCTTCTTTTGTAAATACAAAGTAGACACTTATAATTGATTCTGTTCCTCCATCCCATATCCATATGGAAAAGCAGACCCTGGGACAACCACTATTATTGCCAATATCATGGTATGACAATAAAATAATCATTTTTTCTAAAGGTTTGCAGTGAACGTACATTTAAGTGTGTGTATATGTTACTGGGGGTTGAGCCCAGAAACATTCTACCTTCAAGCTATATAGCCCCAACCCCTTTAATATTTTGTTTTGAAATAGGGTCTTGCTACATTGCTTAATCTTGCTAAATTGCTGAGACTAGTCTGGAACCTGAGATTCTCCTGTCTTAGCTTCCTAAGTACTAAGATTGCAGATATGTGCCACCATACCCAAAAAAGTGAACATTTTTGCAATAAGCAAATAAAAGTAACTTTAGAAAGTGAGTGTTTAGCATAGGCACCAATTTAAACGTAGAAGTATCTGAGGCAATAATCGGCATATCATTATAGGTGAGATGTTTTGTGCCTTAGCCAAAAAGCTTCAAGTTGCTGACAGTTTCAAGCATGAAAAAATTAGTTTGTGTGTGCTGGGGGTGGGTAAGGGAGGAAGGAGAGGAGGTTTTTGCTATTATGCTGCAGAAATTGAAATTATTTGGCTCACTCAGAGACAGCTCAGAAAAGATTGCTGTACTCATTTACCACTTGCAGAAGCAAAATGAAACGAGCAATAGAGGAAGTAAAATTAATCTGACTCAGAAAAGCGAAGAAGAAATTTAAGAATCTAATACTTCCTCTAGGTAAAAAATTGTTAAACTGGAATTGTTTGATGGCAGTTGTATTCTATAGACAGGAATCAATGATGAATAGACTCTGAAGCATACCATTAAGTTAAATACAAAGAAGAGATCATTTAATATATGAGTTGTTTCTTAATACAGGAAAGAAATACAAACTATGGGAAAGTTATGGAATGAGTTTCCACTTTGAGATGTAGCCAAGTAAGACATACTCTGCTATGTGGGACTGCCGACTGTAAAGTGATAGGATAATAGCAGAGATTTGGATGAGACATTAAATCATAACTGTGTCTAATGAAGACTGGCAAACTAAAGAATTAGGAATGAATATTGAATATATTATAATATTCAAAACGTTTTCTTCTAAGAAAATAGGATAAAGGCTTTATGTTGTTCTTACATACTCATCGTTTAAAAATCTTAATGCAGAAAAGGATAGCAGTTTAAACTCAACAAAATTTACTTAAATCAAAAGTCACGTAGACCATCACTATCTATAAATATCCATTTTATCATTAGATGAAGAACATTAGGAATATATTTTTATTTATTTGATAGACAAAAATTTTCAGCCTTTCTGAGGTGTAATCAATGTGTAATAAGCTGTCTATATTTAAAATGTAGAATATGAGGAGTTTGATATATGCTTATATTCATAAAACCATTACCACAATCAACAAAATGATATATGAAGAAACTTTTAGGGATAATGAATATAATCATTATGTTGACTATATATTTAATCAGCATTTAATTTTTTTAAATTTTTAAATAAACATTAATTCATTTAGTCATCCTAAAAAAATCATACAAGGCTGGTGTTATTATTAATCCTCATTTAAAAAAACTAAGGTATGCATAGGTTAAATAAACTCCCCAGGGTCATGCAACTGGTGTCATTTTGAATGTGAACCAAGGTATTCTAGAATATAAATTGCCTTTACAAATATAATTTTTCTCTACTTACAGTGACAGAAGGAGTTGAGAGACACACCTTTTATAAAAATTAAAGCAAATTTTAAAATTATATGTTAAATTAAAAGTAGTCAATTTTATTTTGCTTGGATTTGATGAAATATAAACAAGTCTGAAAATGGAGGAATTACTGAACCTTAAAATAAATTCCTCTTCACCACTCCAGATATTATTTCTGTAAGATCCTTCTAAGTTAAAAAAATAAATTCTTATAAACAGTAAAGGGAAATTGTGTCTCTGATTTGGTTTATTTAGTATCCCATACGGTTTAGAGCTAAGATATTATTTGACTTTAGTGCAGAGGCCATTTCAGACATTAACCGGGCACACTGCCACCTTCGAAGAAGCTCGTTTTCTCTGGAGGTAAGTTCAGTGGGGATGAGGACACTGTATCAGGAGAAAATATAAAAATGTGGTTCAGTGATTGAAGCCACTTGAGATTTTGTTCCCCAGAGAACATTTAGCAATATTTGAAGGCTTTTTATTGTCGCATTTTGAGGAGTGTTTTTGGCATCTAGTTGGCAGAATCTGGAATGCTACTAAGTGTCCTACAATGCACAGAACACCCTCCTACAACAGAAAGTTATTGGGCCACAAAAAAAGCAATGATATTAACACTGAGCTGCCCTGACTGAGGAACCAGGAGTCAGCCCAAACCATGAACTGAACAGAGATAGGGATGCAGAAGACAAGCAAGAACAGACAAATTTAAAACAGAGGCCGACTTAGCTGACTGGTCACAGCAGCAGAGATTTGTAGGGAGGATATGAATCTGACTCACGTTTGAGTTCTCCACAAGGCTTGTCAAGGCATGCTCCTCATCCCTGCTCATTGGTGAACGTAGTACACAAACGTTTGCCATCTGCCATTAAGTAGGCCTTACTCTTTATTTTTTTACTTTTCCTTTTTTTTTTTTTTGCATGATACAAAATGCTAAAATAATCTCTAAGTTTGATGACTTACATTCTATAACTCTATGCTTTTTGATGATGGATATGCATTTAACTACTCGTAAAAAGATTCCAACCCAAATCATTCACATTTATTTCACCAAATTATAGTCAAGCATACATAAGGTATTATGGCCAAATATTGTATGTTCATAAATTTTATCAGTTACTTTTCATACTTTTATAATAATATTAGGAAAACAACTTTTGTCAAAAGTTCATTTGCTTTAATGATAAGAGCCACAAGCCAATTATAGATGCAATACAATTAATTTCATAGGTTTGTGTACTCCTAATAGTTTAGTTAAACTTGACTCATCATGTAGATCAGGTAAGACTTTTGAAATTGAAAATAAGTGACCTAGTTTTTAATATCATCTCATTTACTTAGTGGAAGCTTGGAAAATTAAAAACCAAATAAGAACCAGTTCTGACAACCTTTTTTTTCTAGTCTGACAGCACGAAAGAACTGGAACCACAAAAGTGCAATTTTAATGTTGTGGAAGTCAAATTCCATTTCCACTTGACAGAGGTGAGAAAGTAGTTGTATCTAAATTAAAATATTCACAATATAGTGTTTATGAAGGCAATTGCTCCAAATAGTATGAAAGCTGAGTAAGAAATTGCCACTGATTCCCAGGATAACAGCAAAAATTCATGGATGGCCACAGAGGGAAGAGGTCATCCAAACACTAAGGATAATTGTCATAGCAGTGCCAGCACCTAGGCCAAGCTGGACTTCTATGTTACATAACAGATAGACATCTGAGAAATACTAGGGACCATAGATCTAGCTGTATATATATATATATATATATATATATATATATATATATATGTTGTCGGGCGTGGTGGCGCACGCTTGTAATCCCTGTGCTTCAGAGGCAGAGACAGGAGGATCACGCAGGTTCGAAGCCAGCCATGCTGGCTTAAGAGACCCTGTTTCCAAATTTTTAAAAAATGTATAAAATAGGTCTGGGAGTGCATCCCGGAGGTAGAAGGGTTTCCAGGAACCCCAGTACCACCAAAAAAAAAAAAAAAAAAAAAAGTTAAGATAGGAAGAGAGGCCCATGTGAGGTTAGGATTAATTTGAAAGTTATTTTTTAAAGGAATTAGAAAAGAATTTATGTTCTACTTAATTTATTTAGAATTCATTTTATGACCTATTGAAATAGAAAATAATTAAGTAGTCACCTATGATATTAGCCAGAGGAAAATTATGGCAAAATGAATCATTAATTTGGCAAGAAAGAAATCTGGTTAATTAATTTGGAAAGAAAGGAATCTGGTTATAAGGTTATTCCAGTATGCTATATAACTTAGTCATTTTTAAAAGTTCTATTTTATACTTTTTTGTGTAAGAATTCAGTTTCTTCTCAGTGAAAGTAAAAAGAAAATTGTTCAGGGTATTCAAGGTAATTGTTAGACAATTATAAAAATCTTTCAAAAGATGCTTTCCTGAACCATTTAACAATTTAAGAAAAAAGCCTCATTTCAAGATTCAGATCAAATTATTAAAGTTCTGAAAGTTTTCAATCAGATCTGGAAGGGAAAGCTTATTCTCTTATTTTTGTAAAGGAGGTCTTTTCAGAAGGGCATTTTCTGTATACTGATCTTTCTACATTCTATAAAATCATTGAGCTGATATTTGTCATGTTAGGGTCAAGATCAGCTGCCCATGGCCCCTCTTTGCTTGAAGACATCACATTACAAACAAATGTGCTATAAATGTGGCTACACATACAGAAAGGGGAAAAATGTATTTTGGATATTTCCACTGAAAAAAAGATGATTTTTAATTTTTTCCTTTTAACCTAGTACTTGTTTTAAATCTGTAGCCTATAAAATAATTGATTCAACCATTCAAATATCTTTAGTTCTTTAAAATTCATTACTTCTATTATCTGGGAAGAACACATATACAGTATAATAAAAAATTTCATAAGCAATATTCTGAAATATGGTTATTTACAAAATGCAGTTTTAACATTGGGAATAGAGTCAAGTCAGGCTTTTTTACTAAAAGAAATGGTGTCTTAGAAAAGATCATTTGGTTTTGGTTTGATTAGAAAAATTATTCATTAAGACATATAATATTGGAGAAACACGTTTAACACTATAAAGGCAGCTCAATTTATGGATTCATTTCAAAATATTTTTAACACTGATCATAAATAAGGCAAGCACTGTTTGGGACATAGAAGTAAAATAATAAGCATAATAAAGTTCTAGTACTAATGAAACTTACATTCTAGTGGTGGAAGACAAAGAAGGAAGAAACAAATCAATAGATAAAGCAATGATGAGTAGTGCCACAAGTGTCCTGAAACAAAATGAAACAGAAAACAGGATTAAAGGCATCACTTGATTACTGCTACTTTAGACAGAGTGGTCAGGAAAGGTATTTTTAATAAATTGGCCTTTGAGTCTAAAATAGTTGTGGTAAAAGTATACAAAAATTCATTTAGCTGGAAAGAATAAGGTCAAAAGATTTTACACCATGGTGACTTTAGATAATAATAATGTACTATGTTGTTGAAAATTGCTAAAGGAGTAGACTTTAAGCTTTCTTATCATAAAAAGTGATAGTTATATAAAATAAGGTATATATCATTAGTTCAAATGAGTCATTACATTATGTATACATATTTCAAACATCATGCTATACAGGATAAATATATGTATGACTTTTGTCAATTAAAAAACAAGTTTAAAAACTTGTTGAAGCTGGGGTGATTATGCATGCCTGTATTTCAGTACTTGTGAGGCTGAGACAGGAGGATTACAGACAACCCTCAGTAATTTAGTAAGACTCTGAGCAACCTTGAAAGATTATGTTTCAAAACAAAATGTTAAGCCACTTAGAGGTAGTTTGGAAGGAGAATGCCTCTAGGTTCAATCCTTAGTACCATACATGTGCACACATACACACACACACACACACACACACACACACACACACATACACATTGTTGTTTACATAAACCATTTCAAATGATTTGTATAATTCAATTATCTAAGTGAAAACAAAAATAAGCCCTTTCAATTTTTAATGAATATAGTTATATGTCATATAGTGACATTTTGGTCAGTGAAAACCACAGATAAACTAGTATTCCCACAAAATCATATCTAGTGATGTTCTAATCATCTTAGGTGATGCAATGGTTTAGATTTAGAGTATCCCCCACCCCTCAAAAAAACAAGACAGTAATATTGGAAGTAGAGCTTAGTTGTTAGGGAGGGGTCCCTGAGGGTGTGGCCTAGGGGACTATATAAAGTCTCACCTTCCATTGTTCTCTCCTTCTCTGCTTCAGACTTCCATGAGGCAGTCTGCTCTGAGCTCCACAGACCTGTCCCAGTGTGAACTGAACCTCTAAATCTTCAAAAACTGTGAGCAAATAAATCTCTCTTCCTCTAAATTGTGTAGTCAGTTGTTGTGGGTCACAGCAGTGAGAATGTTGACCAAAAACAGGTGGTATAAGTATACTCAAGATCCTTGCACAACAAAACTATCTAACAATGCACTTAATGTATCCCTATCTTTAATGAAGCCAAGACTGTGTATATATGTAACAACACTACAAAATCACTCAGATTTCTTGATAGTGTTAGATTGGAATGGATATGAGAAGTGACATGAGTAATGATGAGGTAAATTTCAACTTTAATATTTTATTATTTTACTTGTATTATTAAACATAACACTTAGGAATGTATCATTAATGCTAACATTAATCAGTTTACTTGGTACTAATAAATATTGGAGCTGACATTAAGCCCAGTCAACTTTTCACATGACTGCAACCCAGGCTGGCATCTTGCACCAGATCCACCAGCAAAGTCATTCTTAGAACACTGGCTCACAGAAACTTTGTGAGAGTGTTTATTGTTTTAAGCTGTTAAGTTACAGGCTAATTATTCACAGCAACAAAAAAATTAAATTGCATATAATTATAATTAATTAAATATTTGAATATATTAACTTATTAATATATTTAAATATATTTAAATAATCATATAATAAATAATAAAGATAAAATAATAAATATAAATATTAATGATAAATAAATATGTAAATATATTAATTAAATATATAATTATATGCATATAATTAAAATGCATATATTTTAAATATTTTCACATAAAACTAAAAAATATTATTGAGGCAAAACATGTCAATTTAGGTGAATAAGCTATACATATCTGAGAAAGGAGGGAAGCCCATCAAAGAGAAGGCTTCTGGAAATTCTATATATTGGATAGAGTAAGGCTTAATATTTTTGAATCTCTGCCTTCTCTTAGAGTCTGCCAAAAGTTATTGGCCATCTATCTCCCTGGAAAATGTACACAGTCAGTGTTCAAATAATTACCTTGTATCTTTTGGAGAGTTAATGGGAAAACTAAAGCACATGTATGATTCTTAGGTGGAAACTTGATGAAGAGAAACAGATCATAAAGTAAAAGGAAAGTTTTCCAATGGCATTATATGAAATGTATTGCTATTCCCCACAAAGAAAGACATTTCTATTATCATGTTTTCAGTAGACATGAATACCTTAAGTAGTACTCATTTCTACCTACCTTTTTAAACTTTATTTCACTTTAATAATAACTCTATTCAATCTTAAATATTACAAAATTATTTCTGGTGACATTACTGTGGAATTTCATATTGAGTAGCTAATAAATAGGTTCTAACAGCAGAATGTCCATGTTAAACATGAAAAGCTACCACACAACCTTTGATAAATTTACCTAATTTGTTTGCCACCATTTTCTCATAAAATCACTTAATGTCTATAGCATAGTGTTATTGTGCACAAATAGGGCTTGATTCTCAATTTTTTAATTATAATTATATATTCTCAATTATGTTATTATCACCAAGTGCCAAATATTGCAAGAATTTCAAGACTGAAAAAGTGGATAGTGTCAAATGCTACAAAAAGATAAACCACTGAATTTGGTATTTAGTACTTTTAGAGTTAATATAAACAAAGAACAAGAAAAATGTTGCCTGTGTTGAAATCATCCACTTGAGAAATTCAAAAGTACACAGAAAATAAGATGAGCTGAAAGTCTGCATTGTGGTGTGGGTGTATATGTGTGTGTATGTGTCTGTCTGTGGTGCTGGGGACTAAACACAGGGATATACTACATCTTAGGCACCCTGGTCCTATTTTATTTTTATTTTGAAACAGAGTCTCACTAAGTTGCTGAGGATCTTGCTAAATTTCTGAGGCTGGCTTCGAACTTGTGCTCCTCCTGTCTCAGCCTCCCAAGTACTGGTATTACAGGTATGCACCACCACACCCAGCCTTGCATTAAGATTTTTTGCTTATATTTTCCCTTTACACTTAAGGTAAGAGTGGAAGGTGCCAGAAAGATGAAGAGATTAACCAGAAAGGGGAAATACATAAAAAATACAAGACACAGAGCAGAAAGAAATTAGAATTATAGATAAATTATGAAAAACTATGAGTAAAATGACTAATATTATTTTTATAAAACATAGCTCACTTTAGCATCTCATCTTAAAATTTGTAGACATCCAACTTTAAAATGTCTTAAAAATAATGTAAGCCTTTTCTGATTATTTCCTACAAAGGCCACAAACATAGAATTATATCATATGGTACATGTCAAAAACTACTTTTAAGTCCTTGCTTTCTCTTCGAATGTTTAATGTATCATCTATCATGTATTCTCAGGTCTGCCCTGGCTTACCTCATCTTTCCAGTACATGCTGAATCAGAACTTTACCTCTCCATTTATTGGAAAACTTGTTCATCTCCAGTATCAGCATGTTGATAGAGAACCATCTAACATTTCCTAGGATGATTCTTCCTCCTCCTCCTCCTCCTCCTCCCCCCCCTCCTCCTCCTCTCCTCTTCTTCTTCTTCTTCTTCTTCTTCTTCTCCTTCTCCTTCTCCTTCTCCTTCTCCTTCTTCTTCGTCTTTTTTGTCTTCTTCATCTTCGTCGTCTTTTTTGTACTGGAGATTGAAACTAGGATTTCATTGTTTGCCTCTCCAGCCACCAAACAGTTTGACAACAATAATAAAAAATAAGATTGTTTTATTAGGATCTATCCTCTTCATATAGCAAAAAAGAGCCCATAAACACGAAATTTAAACTTTTGCCCCTCTCACAAAAGAAACTATAGCAGAAGATGAAGACAGTAACTTTGAAGGAAGGACACAGAGAAAAAAATGAGATCTATTTTAAATACTGCTTTTAGCTTCATCTTGCACCATTCAAACATTTTTAGATAATTTTTACTTGACCATTTACTACTGTACATGTGATTAATTTCTGATATTCTCTTAGAAACTGGTTGGAGTCTTAGAAACTGAATAAAACACAAATAGTAATATTTTGATTCCATGTCTTTAGCGATATTTGCTTTAAAGCCTTCCTAGGATATCGATCTGGCAATATTCACCTTAATCTATTAGACTAGAATGACACAAAGCAGATCAAAAAAGCAGAAGAAAATCACCTTATAAAGCTATTATGCATTGTTTGAAAGGCACAAAAATCATTTGTGTAAATGCGAAATAACCAAAAGGTAAAAGGTTTGTCTTCTTTACAGAAACAGATTTGTGGCCAAACTCATTTACCTGATAAGAGAAATTATCACAGTAAGATATTAGTGAGGTTGTTCAATACTCTTGCTTGGTCACAGTACCATAGACAATAATTGTGTCATCAGAATTGTTATGATTCTATTTGAATCATTTTTCTGAAAGGTTCTCCTTTATTAAAGTCTCTGCCATCTTCCAAATTTCTTAGCTTGCTGTTCATTTGCTAATTTCTGAAAATAATTTTACTTCTTTAGGAAAAAAATTGTGAGTAGTCTAAATGGAAGCAGCACCATTAGCAGCAATATTGCTTAACTTCCTGTGGTCCATATCTGAATGAAGATAGGAGGAGACGTCTGAGAATTCTATGAGTAAAGCTGCCATCAAGAAAAGTCTGAAATGCACTTCTATCTAAACATAGGATTGAAACACGCATAATTATGGATTCCCACAAAACATCTGCAAATAACAGACCTCTGTTGGAAGAGGACGCATGATAATCAGTATGTCTCAACTCCTTTTTGCTCCAACAAAGGTAATAGCTTCCTTTCTCAGACAGTTATTTTCAAGCAGTTTTAAGAAGGAGAACTCTTGGTGGTGAGTAGAGGGGTAGGAGACTGAGAATCGGTGGCGTGGTGGGATGTGAGATCACAACATGTACAACTTCATAAGTCTTTCTGGTGTGGCTATACTGATAGGATAAAGAATACTAATAGGATACAAGAAATGATCATTTCTTACATCTTATAGAAATTTGTCCAATACCATGTTTGGTACATAGTTGATGCTGCAAAAATGTCAAAAGAACTTACTAATTTGCATTAAATATATGAAATTTTATACTTGTTAGGTCAATATAACAGAGGACAATTTATTGTGTATATCTGTAGTAAATATAGTATAGACATAACTCTCTAAAACAGATGTTAATTCTAACATGTTTTATATAAATTATTTACTTTTCTAGTAAAAAAACAACTTTCTTAATTTCTGAATCTTTGTCAATTTTAACTTGACTAGATTTTTATATACTGAGAATATTTGGCATTGAAATTTACCTAATAGAGTCCCATAAATCAGAGCGCCTGTTTAGAATCCACAAAACTTCCCCACTCAATTAAGTTATTTCCATTTATTATACCAAAACATTGTGTCCATTCTTTATTGCACACGTTGAGATTTTTTACCTTGTTTATAGCTACCTTTCCTCTTCTTCTACCATTCCTCAATGCTTTCTCTGTTAAGGTAAGGTGGAATGTAAAGGGGGTTAGCTGAATTTAATTAATGCAAAGGAAGTGGCTATCTACAAGAGAAACAAAGCAGAAGCTTTCAGAATTCCCTCCACTAGTGAATGGGACTTTCATTGCAAGGAGAAGATAGAGGCAAAGAATCATGAAGGAAGAAAGAAATTGATTTATAGATAAATTGAAAATAATTTTAGAGCTATTGATTTATTTAAAATAAAATTTTTCAAAAACATGTTTATAACCTGATAGTTATAATTATGAACTTATGATTTAAAAGCAAAGCAGAAACTGAAATCTTTAGAATATTTAGAAATTTAACACATTGGAAAGCAGAATATATACAAATTATAACAAATACTCAGAATATAATAACACATATGTAATAAAGTATTAAAACTTAATAAATTTATCTATCCTGATGTTAATTCTGGAATTTTATTTTATGGTCATTTAGGTTTGAAGACCACACAATATTAGATCTTATTTTGTCTTTGATATGAAGAACATATAAAATCTCTAATAGCTTGGAATCTCAGTATTTGTTGCAACCTGAATGTTTATTCTAAGCCTCTTATTTTATAGACTAAACGTGCTTTAAGAATGTATAGGTAAAGTAAAAAAAGAGATAGTTAAAGTCCTAACAAAAAGTACGAGAGAGTTTTGATCAGGGGATTTAAAAATAGAATTAATATTTCATATAGCAGTTTGAAGATCGTATTTAAATATGCTGCAAAAAGCAATGAACTAAGGTGACGAGGCAGTGGATTTTACAGTCAAGCTGGGCCGTATCTCATCCTAATCGTATTTTAACTCTACACTTGGGTAAGTAACATGAAACACTTTGAATGTTGGTTTTATTTAGTGTATTTTCTATAGTCTGTTTTACTTTTTTTAAAAAAGACAGTACATATGACACGAGGCACATTTAAACTAAGGTATTTAGATTGAACATCTTCCAACTTAAAATAATGTCGGAAAACTCCACATAACTTTCATCTAGATTCACCAACTCTTAATAATATCCTTCATAGATAGATATAGAGACAGCCAATATATAAATGTAGATATGGACAGAGTCTTATACACATAGATGTAGCCACAGAAATAGTCATAGGCATAGATATAGGCACAGATATATAGATTTGTCTTTTTTCAGAAAATTTTGAGAGTAAATTATAAAAAAATGATGCTTTGTCCTTATTATTTACATAGAATACTTTGCATATTGTCTCAGTAGAACAAGGACACTTTTCTATATAGTCACAATACCATTATTATACCTGAGAAACTTAAAATTAATGCAATAATAATCATTCTACATAAGAAAGTTCCCCAAGAATCTCAACAATGTATTATTTTACTGGCTTCCTCCCAATTGATAAATAAAAATTAAATAGTGTATCTAGTTTAATTAATGCATCCAGTTTAATGTCTTCTCTTCAATTTAGAATATAAGATGGTATTCTTTAAAACATTCATATCTTTACAGAGGTTAGGCCACTTGCATGATAAAATGCCATAGAGGTTTTTCTAATTGTGTTTTCGTGATTATATTCTTATTAAATATATACTGTTTTTAGACGTTATTGCATCCTTTTATATCATCTATATCATCCTATTATATCATCTCAGGAGAAATACAATTTAAGCTCGTCTCATTATTGCTAAAGCTAATCTTACTCTCATGGTAAAGGTGATTATAGAGTCAAGTTCTCCAGAGTACAAGCCCCCTGTCCATTTTTTAATTCCTGTGGAATATATGGTGATATTTGTGCCCACTTGAACATCATGCTTCCGGAAAAATTTCAACTCCAGGGTTTCCGCTTGCATTGATGACCTCTGCCTGAATCCGTTATTGTATTAGTTATAAAATGGAAGCTTTTCTAATTCCATCATTCCTATCACTCCCTTTTATGATACTATTTTAAACCCATTATTTTTATTATTCTATTTTCAAGCTGTCTGCAATTTGGACAATGAGATGATTTCAGACTGGTTCTTCTATCCTTTTTATACAACCCCATTAATCTTTGAGTTCTTCTTTGGTTTCTTCCACAAAACAATGTTTCAGGTTCATCTTATTCTTTTCTTGTCCAGGCTTGAAATAATTAATTTCTACAAGCTGTCATGGCTCCTGGAAATGGTCATAATTTTTAGGAATAAAGATCCGAGAACCTGGGTGTTCTCATTGCAATTTAAGTACCGATTGCATTGAGGTATTCTTTTAAATGAAGCTGTGGAAAAAAAACATATATTAATGTGCATGTGTGTATACAGAGAGCTCATATTTAAATTTCCAATTAAATCCCATCACCATAGATTTCTTCCCAAATTCCCCTATTCCCCTATTCTGAATTTTATGTCTTTCTCACAATAAAATACTGGCTCACAAAGGCCAGTGTTTTCACTATAGATATTAATTTACTCTATTTTGCAACTCACAAGAAATTGCTTTAGAATTACCATAATAATGCAACCACCCAAAACAAAACTAAATAATTGGTTCATATTTGTTTCAGTTCTCTGCATGTGTGTAGATGAGTACATATGTGCATACACATGTATGTCCTTAGGGTGATGTCCTGTTAACAACATATAATCAAAATACTGTATTCAAAAATTGGCCTACGTCATTTTCTTTTGAGTAGTTATGCTATTGGTTTGATATAATATTATTTGTTTTTAATTTTAAAATTTCTTAGCCAGGCATGGCAGTATACACCTTTAATTCCAGTACTTGGGATGCTGACATAGGAGGACTGAGGTTCAAAGCCAGCCTCAACAACTTAGCAAGGAACTCACAACCTAGCAAGACCCTGTTTCCAAATAAAAATAAATAAAGTAGGGT